>NW_026522046.1:48973601-50465402 GCF_021234435.1 Artibeus jamaicensis
TTAGTGCTGGCCTGCAAACCAAAGGGTTGCAGGTTTGATTCCCAGTCAGGGCACATGTCTGGGTTGCAGGCCAGGTCCCCACTACGGGGGACGTAAGAAGCAACCACACGCTGATGTTTCTCTCCCTCTCTTTCTCCCTTCCTTCCCCTCTCTAAAATTAACTAAATAAAATCTTTAAAAAAAATAAAGTGTTTCTCAGACTCACAGAGAACAGGCTGACAGCTGGGGGGAGGGGGCAGAGGGGGGCGCAAACAGGAAGAAGGACTCACGGACACAGACAACAGTGTGGTGATTTCAGGGTGGGGGTCGGGGGGGGAAGAGGGGATAAGGGGATAAATGGTCATGGAAAATACAATAAAAAGGAATACAAAATAAATAAAATAAAGAAATTTTGTCTTGCCCTGGCTGGGTGACTCAGTTGGCTGTGGTCTCGCCCCATAACTGGAAGGTTATGGGTTCCATCCCTGGTCTGCTTGCACATGGCAGGCAGCCTGTCAGTGCTTTGCTCTCACACCAGTGTTTCTCTCTCCCCCATCCTCTTTCTAGAAGCAATGGGAAAAGAAGTCCTCAGATGAGGATTAAAAAAAAATAAAATGGAGAAGAAATCACTTCTCTCCCTGGCACAGCTCGGGGCGAGTGGTCGTGTGGGGACAGGAAGGCGTCTGGGTCACAGGGACCTCCGCACCCAGACCCTGTCTGCGGGCGTCGGGGCTGAGGGCACGGCAGACGGCAGGAGAGCTGAGGTCGGCTTCTGCAGGTTCCGCCGGCAGCACTGAAAACGGCCGACAGACCGCGTGCCCCGCGGGTACCGCCCTGGTGGGCCCGAGCTCCTTACCTCCGGTGCCGGTGCCGCTGTGACCTCGAGGGCAGTGTAAACAGGGTCCTGGCAGCTGAATCGTCCCTGCTAGTGATTTTGGACGTTGCGAGCCTGGCCGGGTGGCTCAGCTGGTTGGAGCGTTGTCCTGTCCACCAAAAGGCCGAGGGGTCGGTTCCGGGTCCGGGCACAGGCCTGGGTTGCAGGGTGAGTCTTCAGTCGGGGGCATCTCCAAGAGACAACCGATCGATGTTTCTCTCTCTGTCTTCCTTCCTCTCTCTCTAAAATCAATAAACGTTTTTTGAAATTTTCTAAGAAATCACGAGCCTCACACAGGGTGGGAACAGGCTGGACTGGCTGTCATTGTATCCCAAGGGCTCTCTAAGGACTGTCACGCGCGGTGGTTCAAGGAATTGTCTGAGAGCTCTCAGCTAGTGCGGCTGATGCAAGGCTGAGAGGGCCCTCGCACTGTCCCCCCGCCACACTGCCCAGGGACGGTCTGGTCAGCGTCACACTCCAACGTCTGATGAGGCAATGAGGAGCAGAGAGGGGAGGGGCCCCTCCACAGGCCTCGTTACTGAGAAAGCTGGAACTGAATGGCTTCTGGCTCCTGCGCCCCACGGCAGAGGGAGAGACTTCACTAACCCTCAGCTGCCGGTTCTTCCCACTCAGAAGAGGAAGCAGCCCTGACTGGTGGGCTTGGGGGGTCAGACATCGTTCCATGAACCCAAAGGTCACCGTTCGGTTCCCGGTCAGGAAACAGGCCTGGCTCGTGGGCCAGTCCCCTCCTGGGGCACAGGCCAGGGGCAACCAGTCGATGTCATCAATTGTATCTTCCTCTCTCCCTTCCCCTCTGTCTAAAAAATAAATAAGTAAAATCTTTTTAAAAAGAAGTGGAAGCCCAAGGAATAAATGAGTGAGGAACAAGCAGGAACATGTCCCTGTGCTGTGTATTTTCCTTCCGGCTGGGGGTCGGGACAACCCCCTGTCCTCCTCCAGGGACACGTGAGCAAAGCTGACGCAAACAGCATCGCGCGTTCCCCCAGGGCTGGTGGGACCGGCTTGAGCCATGAGAGTGCGCGCCGTTGGAAGCCGTGTGCACATTTGGGTGTGAGGAATGCTTGTCGGGGTCCCCATCTGTCTCCCCACTTAATGACTGAACCATAAATTAGCACTTTTCACTGGCTACATTCAGCAAATGCGATCGATTCACTGACTTTAATGTCAAATATGGAATATTTTTGACTTTTAAGTGTTTAGCCTTTTAATTTATGCTCACATTTGGAAACCTAAATGAGCTATTGAAATCTACCCAAATATCATAATGTCAGGGATTTTGTTTCTTTGTCTTTTCATTAAGAAGTTTCTTTGATTGAATCATTGATGAGACAACTGTTCGAAACATGGCTTTTTCCTCCAAAGGGTAAGAAAAGCAAGTGTTTTTAACACTTCGAGGCTCTGATCAGGAAGCGCACTCTGCAGCGCAAGGACTGAAGCCTCCGGGCCCGGCTCCCAGGACGGCCCCTCCGTCCCGCCCTGCGCTGCCCCCCGCCTGACCCCCACCCCTTCCTCAGCAGGGAAGGGCCGCGAGGCTCTGGCGCCCTCTCCTGCGGAAGCCAACTCCCCAGCTCGTCTGTGGGTGAGGCCCCCCCCACGGCTCTGGGCACTCCCTGCCACACCACCTGCAGGCCCAACAGGAAACAGGAGTCCAGAGGTGACCCCCAACAGTTCAGGATGACCTGGGGGCACACAGGACCCCAGGAGGAGGGAAGTGTTAAGGAAGCGTGCAGGAAAAGAACAACATGCATGCATGTGTGAGTGCCGGTATGCCGGCACCCCCATTCTTATTCCTTGCCCAGAGAGCCCCAGTTTTGTTGGGGGAGGTATCGTGCCCAACTCTGAGCAGTGGATCCGGACCAGGCAAAGCCAGTCACCGTCACCTCGTCCTTTGAGCTCCAGGATCTTTGTCACCATGCCAGGGGACATAACTCTTGTCACCCACTGAAATCGGAAGGCTTCTGGGGGCTTCGGGGGAGACTTGTGCCTCACTGCCCTGAGCTCCCATCCTCCCCTGCTTCGAATGTCGATGTGATATTTGAAGTGGTGAGGCCGCCATGAGCCTGAGAGTGTGGGAGAAAGACGGGGGGGGGGGGGGGGGGGGGGAGACGCCGACCCAGAAACCCCTCCTGGGAGCCACCCACCTCTGAGCTTAGGGTTGTTCTAGAGGAACAAGGAAGGCCCCGTGGGAGCCAACGGCCACATTCCCCGCAGACACCTACGGGCATCTCGACCTGCGTTCAAATGCAGAAGTACTGAGATGCACTGACCCAGAGGGGAGAGTTGCTGGAGAGCTAAGAGTTAGTCCCAGGTCTGCTCCCCAATTAGCCTCAGAACACCCAGCTGGTCCGATTTCAGTTCTTCACTTGGGTGCTGATTCACCAACTGCTGAGGCAGTTGGCCCTCAAGTGTGGGTTCCAGTCTGGAACGACTCAGAGGGAGAGAGAGAGAGAGAGAGAGAGAGAGAGAGAGAGAGGTGCCGTTTCAGTGACCACTCCGCCAGGCCTGGGAGAAGAGATAGGAGCTGAGTGTTCTGCTCCAGACCCGCCGACCCCCAGGGGACAGGGCGCTGGGCAGGTGCTGAGCCTCCTGGCTTGGAAGCCCCCAGGTGAGCCCCTCTGGAATCGGGTGAGAAGGCTTCTCCATAGTCCTAACAGGCCGAAACCTGCAGTGATCTACAAATTTACCATAATTCCCATAAAAATTCCAAAACCCCTTTTTAAGAAGATGAAAAAGCCAATCCCCATGTTTATGTGGAATTGCTAGGGCCTTGGAATCTCCAGAACAAACTAGAAAAAGACGAACAAAGTTGGAGCACCCACACTTCCCAATTTCAGGACTTACCCAGGCAAAGTGAGAGCAACCAAACGGTGCGGAGTTGGCCTACGGGGAAAGAGAGCAGGGGAACAGAACGGAGATGGGCCAGCTTCCTTCCAGCGAAGTTTCCCAGATGACTGACTCAGGGGGAGAAGAACACTGTCTCTTCAACAGATGTTGCTGGAACCACTGAGTATCCACATGCGAAAGAACGAAGTTGGGTCCTCCCCTTATGTCACAGACAAAATTTCACTCAAAAGGTACCAATGACCTCATCATAGCAGCTAAAACCGTAGACGTCTTAGAAGAAAACATACAGGTAAGTCTTTTGACATTGGCTTTGGCTGGAATCCTAGACAGAACACCAAAGCACAGGCCACACAAGAAAGCACTGATAGACTGGACTTAATTAAAATGGAAAAAAAATCATCCATCAAAGGATTAAAAAAACCCACAACAAAAAAAAAAACAAAAAAACCCCACAACATACAGAACGGGAGAAAATACTTAAAAATTGTTTATCTGACAAGGGTATACCATCCAGAATATATAAAGAACTCCTATAATTCAACAAAAAAAAGATAAGCAACCCAATTTTAAAAACAGACATAAAAACTTGAATAGCGACTTCTAAAAAGATATTCATGTGTCTGATAGGCACACAGTAGAAGACGCTAGGCGTCCTCAGTTGTCAGGGAGGGACGAGTTAAAGCCACGCCTCCCCGCTCTGACCGGTGCGGCTCTGTCGGTCAGACACTGTCCAAACAGTCGGTGTCTCTGCCCCTCTTTCCCTCCCTCCCTCCCCCTCTGTCTAAAATCAGTCTGCATGTCCTTGGATGAGGATTTAAAAAAAAGAAAAACGCCACTTACAGTTAAAAATCCATTTTTAAAAAGGAAAAAGATATATACTTATCTTAGGCACTTCATTTTAACTTAAAGGGTATAAATGTCCATTCCTATCTTTTATTTTAAGACTTTATTATTTACTTTTAGAGAGGGAGAAGGGAGGGAGAGAGACATCAACTGGGTCCCTCTCTCACGCCCCCAGCTGGGGGCCTGGCCCACATCCCAGGCACGTGCCCTGACTGGGAATTGAACCAGTGACCTTTCAGTTCACAGGCCAGTGCGCAATCCACTGAGCCACGCCAGCCGGGGCTCCTATCTGCTGACAAACACCCAAAGCCTTTCTTGGCTATGGGTTTGCTGATTGGACAGCTTCCTTGTGTTTCTTGTATAAATCACATCCATAGACTTCTAGCTTTGGCTTCTTTAAAATAGAACAAGAATCTGAAGCTACTGTGAAATGTTCTGAGCATGGAATCCTTCCAGATCTTTGCGACGTTTTTCAAATTATTTTACAGTTTTGTCAACCATACCAAATTAAGTAAAATTTTTGAGCAACTCACATTTGTTGAGTCTCACAGATGCATTCAACTTAGTTTCACAGACACAACTCTATGGGGTAAATTATATCGTTTTGCATAGAATCAAAGTTACAGGGAAAAAAAGATCTTTGTCTTATTCACTGGTTTTATTTTGAGCACAAAGAGCTTAGCATGTTGTAGGTGCTCACTTTCTTTTAAAATTCGGTTCACATAATGTTAAATTAAATTTAATTAATTAATTGCAGCCCTGGCAGGGTTGCTCAATGGGTTGGAGTGCTGTCCCAAGCACCAAAAGGTTGCGGGTTTGACTTCGGGTCAGGGCACACACCCGGGTCGCAGCTTCAACCCCCCCCACCCCCCCCATCAGGGTGCACATGGGAGGCAGCCGGTCAGTGTTTTCTCTCTCTTCCTCTCCCCCTTCCTTTCTCTCTACGCATACCCTCAGGTGAAATTTTTAAAAATATTTAATTAATTATGGTAACAGTACATTCAGTATGAATCAGTGTCTTATTCGGCCCCTTGAAGGCAACCGTGAGGCTGAGATGCCCCTGGTGAAAATGAGTCCGACACCCCTGGCTTCAAGGGACACGTGGTAAGGGTCTTGGGCTGTGGGCGGCGGCTCCTGTTTGAATGGCTGGTCCTGAACTTGGAAGGAACGAGGTGGGAGACTGAGTGACAGGGAGGGTAGCGAGGGCAGGTGGCCGGGCCTCTCCTCTCGGAAGGCTCCCCAAGTGCACACCCGCCCACAGACCCTCACTCTGCAGCGGGAAAAGTGCTGACTGAACGGTGACCAGACGCCCGGCCCCGTGGCTCTTCTGTGGCCTCCCGGCCGGATGGCCGTGGCGGTGGGAACGGAACTCACTGGTGTATCGAAGGCGCGCCTGTGGATGTCCCTGCGCCAGCGCTTGTCTGGCTGCTGGTGAGGGGGACCGACTCACAGCCGCCGACAGAGTCACTCTCTGTCCTCTAAAGTTGTCTTCCGTGGATGGGCCAACCCGGGGTGACAGACAGCATTCGATCCCTTCTCTCATGAGGATCAGCGTCGGCCCTCATGGATCAGACGGTTATTCTGGACTTGAACTTGCTCTCTGCACAGGCCGATTTTGGATGGCTTGTCGCAGGAGCGCACGTGAGAGACAGGAAATGAGTCTGAGCGGCCGCACGTGCAGTTCGCTGGCGCTACATTCCCCACTTCCACCCAGAAACGGCTTTGCAAACATGCCCCAACCAGGAAGACACGATGGCTGTTGACTGGGCTGGGCTGTGTGGCAGTGAGCACTGTCCTCTCTCGGTGGTTATGAGTTTCTGGGTCCTCCAAGGTAGCCACCCTCTTTCTGACTAGGCTAGAGGTGACTGAGGGGCACCGGGTAAGACCACACCAAACACATCGGTCACTGCACCTGAACAGGACCCCGGGACAACCCGGGCTGCCTCACGCCCTGCCCCCTCCCTTCCCGAAACACC
Source organism: Artibeus jamaicensis (assembly GCF_021234435.1). Lineage (NCBI taxonomy): Eukaryota > Metazoa > Chordata > Mammalia > Chiroptera > Phyllostomidae > Artibeus > Artibeus jamaicensis. The sequence continues at coordinate 48,980,139 of NW_026522046.1, forward strand.
CGGCTGCCTTCTGAATGCAGCCCCGGGCCCCGGCTGGGCCTACCCAGTACGCAGAGAATCGCTCCACCAGCAGCCCGAGGCTTGCCCCATGCCCCTTTGCCATTTCTCCGAGGAGCTTCAGACTCTCGTGCAAACAGGGCTGCTGGTATCGCGAGGCCCCCTGGTGGACAGGCAGGTGGATGCTGGATCGTGACCCTCCCTTGCAAGGAGACAGCGCGGTCAGCAGGGAGGCAAACCACCCCGGTGTGCTGGGGGCTGTCCTGGCTTTGGCACGGGCAGTCCTGCCCAGGAAAACCCTCAGGCCTGGGAAAACCAGGACAGCTGGTCCCCCAGCAGTCGGCCGAGGGAAAGGAAGGTCTGCACGGTGCAGTCGGCCGCAGGTTACGGCAGGGGAGCTGGAACCCGCAGTGCTGGCGCGGAGCAGTTTCCTCTCCGGCACCTGCACGCAGGGCCCACTCTCAGACCTGCCCAGCTGCTGACATCGCCGTGTCCCCTGTCCGTCAGAGCTGGGAAGGATGCGTGGAAGTCCCGGAGCCTGCTTCCTCCCCCCGCTGGCTAACTGCTTCTTGGGGCCCACCCTGCGTGGTGGCTTCAGCCTCCCCTCTTAACGTCGCTTCAGCTGATCTTTTCTGAGCCTCTGCTGAGGTTTCTGCCTCTGCCGTCACCTCGGGCCTGGGACCGAACACCAGGCACAGGCACCTGACCCCTCCTCCCTCTCCCGATGCCCCCCACCCCTGAGCACAGCAGAAACGGGGGGGGGGGGCACGTCTGCTCCCAGCGTGGCGATTGCTTCTGAGGCACATGCACCTGCAGGCAGGTGCACTTCGTGGGTCAAGAGAACGAACACCTTCTGAAGGTCAAAACCACATCTCCAGGGGTTGCTAGACAGCAGTCTTAGAAAACCAATGTGCACAGTGGTAGGAAGGGAAGTGGACGGAGTCCCGAGGGTCTTGTGGGAGCCCAAGCTCTGCCGCCCAGCGGGGGCCCCGGAGAAGTCTCCTCACCAGCCCGACTCTCCGGGTCCTCGTGAGTAACAACGAAGGGGTCAGACAGGGCATCACAAAAGTCCTCTCCACCACTGCCGACTGGGAAAAAGAAAATGCCTACGGTGATGTCTCCTCCAGCAGGCCGATGGGGGCGGGGCTGAGTCGGCACCACCTGGGGTGCTTCCAGCCCACCAGCCTCCAAGGCACACGGGCTTTCGGAGAAGGAGAAAGAGGTAGTTCTGCTTTATGAAAGGTCTTCTAAGGACTGCGATGGTCCTGTGGTAGGCAGAATAATGCACACCCCCCCCCAACGCCTGGAACAGTCAGTACGTTAGGTTCCCTGCCAAAGAGGAATTGAGGTTGACTGAGGTTGCTTATCCGCTGACCTAAAGGTGAAGGGGTCTCCTGGGTCACCCCTGTGGGCCCAAGGAGCCCTGCAGGTGGAAGAAGAGGTTGGGGCGCTCAGACTGAGAAGGGCTCTGCCGTCCACGGCTGCCTTTGGAGGCTGGAGACAGGCCAAGGGCCAAGGGGTGCAGGGGCCCCCGGCAGCGGGACACGGCCAGGGACGGACGCTCCCCTGGAACGCCCAGAGGGAGCACAGCCCTGCCCAGGCCTTGATTTCCACCCTGCGAGACCCAAGCTGACCTCTGACCTCTAGAAATGGACCAATTGGCGTTGTTTCAGCCAGCGAAGGGAGCTTTCCGCTACGACTGCAACAGGAAACAAGTCCAGCGACCTCTGGGGCCAGGGTGTGGACCCCCACTCCCTCTCACCTACAAACACACAGGCTCTCACACTCACTCACACACACTGACACCCTCACACCCGCGTGCTCGCACACATATACACTCCCTCATGCACACGCACTCACACACGTTTAAGGGCTAGTCCACTACCCTGGGTCTTGTGAAATTACGTCCAAGGACTCCTCAGGGTCCCCAGAGTGAACTCGAATCTCCTCGAACCAGGCTAGGGAAGCATTGGCAATGATGCACCCGCCCCGCCAGGCTCTGCCCAGACCTCCCTGCCCTGTCCTGGGCCTCCCTGCCCCGTCCCGGGCGTTGGTGACCCCCCGCAGCCCATCACTGGGCCACACAGACTGCACCCTGACCCCTGGGAGAATCTCTCTGCCCACCTCCAACCGCGCCCCCTCCCTATGGCGCCTGGGGGAGCCCCTTGCTTTCTGTCTCCCTCCCGACACCTGTCTCATCCCCCACCCGGGTGCGTTCCAAATGTCCTTCCCGACACCGGCCCACGACTCTGTCTCACTCACCTCAACTCTCCTCAGCACTTGCTGGACGCCTTTTTTAATTCTCCGATTAAGCATCACTGGACCAACACTCTCCTTAAAGCAGGAGGCCCTGATCGGAACACGAGACTTCAGGTGCGCAGTGATGGAAGAGGGGTAGCGGAGCGCATCTCGAGGACACCAGAGCGTCTTTGTCTCAAGGGCCACTGACTGCCAGAAGTTGACTCAAAGTGCTGTGTTGGGAAGCAGCCTAAAACTGCCCTTGGAGTTGGTGAGAAAGGTGTCACATGGACCCGCAATGTCCCCCGTGGGCACAAGCGGGGGGTGGCCCTTGTGCCATGTGCCTGTGGCCCAGAAAGGCAACCCCCCCACTGTGGACGCCTTTCCCCTGTGACTGAAGCCCAACATCAAAATAGCTTTTTGGCAGGAAAAATGCAATTCACTTATATCAAGCTCCGTTTTCCCACATTTTGCAAAACATTGCAGCATTCAGAGCAAAGAGAAAAAAACATCAGGTCCAAACATTCAAAACCATATGCATTTCACGAGCAAGAGAAACTCTCTGTGACAGAGAAACAGGAGAACAGAGCTGCCGAGCGAGCAGGTGCAGGATCGTGGTCGGGAGCACCCGGGAGGGGTCCGTTCGCGCACCAGCAGCTCCGAGATGAGGACCGGGTGGAATTCCAGCCTCTTACTTGGACGGCACTTTCCTTTCCCCGTCTGCCCTCTGCTGACACCTGACAAGCAACAGACTCATCCGAGGCGGAGCTTTTGCTGGGGGGGAACCGCAACGTGGAGACTAGAGGCAGTCTGCTGCCCTAAGTCCTGGTGATGGGGGGGGGGTGCGGGAAATGCTGTGGATGTTGGTGACGGTGATGATGACGGGGTGATGGTGAGGAGGATGGGGATGATGGAGAAGATTGTGATGGTGGTGATTGTGATGGCGATGATGGCAGTAATAACTAATGCATATGTCGCATTTCTCTATTTCTCCCCGGCTCTGTTGCAAATGCCTTACGTACGCACGTACATTAATTTCATCCTCACAACAACCTACGGGGCAGGTACTTGCACGATCCGCTTCTTCATGTGAGGAAACTGAAGCACAGAGAAGTCATGCCACTCGCCCAAGGTAACACAGCTAGTAGGCAGAGAGAAGTGGAGAGGCTCCTAACACCCTGCTCTAGAGTACAGAATCACTAACTGTTCCTGATAGGTGTCCTGTTTAGGGTTTCATGAGGGTTCTCTCTCAAAGGAAAAGCGCAAGCTGGGGAGCGAGGGCCGTCACCCACACAGGTGTGTGCGGTACCTTCATCGAATGTTACTCCGGACACTTGGGGGTTTCCACTGGGGGTGGGAGGGGAGGGTGGCACTGAAGGAGAAGCCCCTGAAGAACAGGTTTGGGGGAAGGGCAGTAGTGGGAGGGGCTTGTCTCAGGCATCCCTGAGGCAGAGACGCATCTGAGTGGGGAGTGAGGTGTCTGTGACCAGGAGGGCTCCAAACCTGAAGCTTATGCATCTCCAGAATTTCCCAAGAGACCGCGTGGACCAAAGAAGAGGGGCGCACATACGTGCAGGCGCCGGGCAGCTGGTGTAGAGTGCAGGTGTCGGCAAAGGAGGACCAGCCTGACCAGGTGGGGCTCCCAAGTCTCCTTTCCTTCCAGTGCAGCAGAGAAGCCTTCATGGGCCGGGAATGGGAGTTAAGCAAGAGAGTGGCATGATGAGATTTGCTTTCAAGGAACTCCGGCTGTGTTTGAGGGGGGGTTACAGGGCCCTGAGACGGAGCAGGGACCCCCAGGCAGCTCTCAGCAGACGTCCGGGCCAGCCCCGTGGTGGCGGGACAGCGGGAGCAGGGAGTAGAGAGGGGCCCTGTGCAGAGGCGGGCAGCAGGGAGCAGAGTGGAATCGAGGCTCTGACCGTTGGCCGGAGCAGCTGGCGGATGTGGCGTCACCGTGTGAATGGGGGAGATGCGGGGGAGTGCGGGGGTTTTCTGCTTTGGAAGTGGGCTGGGCAGAGGACTGGTATTGAAACGCCGTTAGATGTAGGGGGGAGCTCGAAGCAGGACATTGGAGACGCAGGCCTGCATGGTAGTGTCCTCCGCGCCCGAGCCAGGCCGGGAGAGACAGCTGAGCCACCGGAAAAGGAGGCGACAAACACCCCTGCGCACCCTCTGCGCGTCCACGGTGGTAGCTCATACTTCCGCCGTTTTGCGGATTGATCCTCTTGCATGTGAATCTCGCTTCAGAGCTGCTGCCGCCCCAACCCCACCCACCCGCCCACGGGCGGTCTCTGTCGCCGTCTGTCCCTTTGAACAACGCTGGGGAATAGAGATGCAGCTGTGAGCCCCGTAATTACACCTGTTGGGACTTGCACCTGCGGGGGCTTCCCGACGACGGCTGAGGTTCGCCCACCCGCGCACCTGCTCTGTGCAAGCGGCCCTGGCTGGTGTGGCTCCGTGAGCGGAGAGCCCGGGAATGTCTGTCGCGTGCGTGGGAGCCCTCTGCTGGCCAGCGGGGGCTCTCCACTCACTGAGGCTTCTCGGCTGCATAGCATCAGCATTCCCTTTAATTTTTGTAAAAACGCTCTTGGGATGGGAATCCTGATGAGGGACTCAAGGCTTGGAGAATTTTAGTGTTAGGTAACAGTTAATAAGCCTAGCGGTGAATGCACGTGCAAAGCTATGGATTCAGGAACGGCAGTATGGCCCGACCTGACTCGGGGGGGGGGGACGGGACCACAAGCAATTCCACCTTTGTGCTCTGTAAGCAATCAAGGTGCCATCTGAGCCCGTGTGTCCTAGGGAGAGATGTCCTGCTGCCCAGGACACAGGTAAGAAAATCACCCAGGACACAGGACACAGGGCCCAGAAAGAAAATCGCCAGTTAGTGGATGAACGGATGTCAGGGAAGTTGCCGGACTGCAGCGTTTATCAGATTAACTGCTCCCCTGGATTCCAGATCCCACCCCTACACTTTCGCCCCCTTATACAAGGGCCGACTTGAAAGGTAAGACGGCCCTGCTGCAGCACAAACCCGCGTCTTCTCAGATCGCCAAGTGCCTACAGACATTCAGTCCCTATCTCTGCTTCTTGGGTCTGGTGAGGACAGGCAGCAGAAATGCCAGCTTCCCAGTTTCAATCCCACACGGTGACCACTGGCCACTTTTAAAATGGTTTAACTTGTCATAACTAACAAAATCTCCGTCTGAGAAAACCCAGTACTCTGTGGTTCCAGGAAACCAGGCTGAGAGAGACACACATGCGTGTGTGCTGGAGACGTACTTCATCCCACCACTGGGCACCCAAGTCAGGATCCAGCCCGTGAGTGAAAGCAGCAGTTTCGTGGCTGAAAGGAGGTGAGAAGCATCTAAAGTTTCTGGCGTCTGCTGCACAGGAAGGCCACGGGAAACCAGTCACTGAGTGTCCTCCCAAAAGTGAGAAACACTGTGGAGTTACGAGGGTGCTGTCCCCCTTCACAGACAGAATGGCGTTTGCGTGGGGGCTCCAAGACTGTAGCTGCTGGCAGGGATGATGACGCAGATGGTGCAGAAGCCAATGGGGACGAGCACGCCAGGCGGAAGGATCGCCTTGGCCCCTGGAGGGTCCTCGATTCTAGAATGGGGGTGCAGAGAACTGCAGGAGCTGTGGGGCTGGCTGAGGGTCTCGAGCACCAGCAAGACTGGCCTTCCCTGGCTGGCAGTGAGGACCCCGAAGGCCCACTGACTGGACACGGACAGACTTGACCAGGTCTGGGCTTACGGGGAAGATGGGCGTGGGCAGGACAGTTGGGGGTGGAAAGGGACAAGAAGCCAAATGGCCACCTTGGTGGCTCTTCCCACCATCCACAGAAGGGCTCACAGGGGCCTCTGCTGGAGTCGCAGTTCTTGGAAAGAGAAAAATCAAATGAAGAGGAAGGGAAGGGGGAAAGGCGTGGGCTCTGCCAGGAACTGCACCAAAGCGCTGGAAAGTAAGTTCCACTTTTCTCAACAACAGCAAATACTGCGTACCCCTTCCTGCACACAATCCGTCTTCCTCCTCCCGGGGTGGACTGGCTGGGTCCCCAGGTGCAGGGTTGCCCCCATTCTCGGACCCTCAGACTGGTGCTGTTTAGGTATCAGCTGAGAGCATCGCCGCCCCCTAGGGGCGATAGATGGAAAAACTGGGAATTCTAATCTGATTTCCTGACTGTTAAAGGAATCTGGGCCCAAACATGGTATTTGCATCTTCAAATCTCATTCTCCTTGTCCCTAAATCAGGCTTCGTTATCTGCCCCATCGAATATGTACCTGGCAGAGCAGCTCATTAATGACCAAGGGCCCTGAGCACCTATAAAACCAGGTGTAAATGTCTGTGTGGCTCTTAAGTAAGAACAGGTTGCATGCACATCACACATCAGGGTGGGGCTGCTGCTTCCAGCCACAGCTGAATCTCAGTACGTTTCAAACTGGTTAGTTTGTATCAACAGCACTTTTCCAAAACCTCTGCTTTCCTTGGCCTCCTGTGCAAATAACCAGGAGGAAGCCTGGGACGCAGTGGATGTCCAGAGGTCGCACTCCCCGGGCCCGCCTGGGCCACCCAGGGCCGCACCCTCATCAGCCACCATATCTTGCCTGATCACAGACTGCTGAAACCCAACCCCACCCCCCAACCAGCGGCTGCCCCTGTCCCTGTGGCAGGGCCCACCGCACAGAGCGCAGGCTGCCTGCCAGCAGCAGGTGATCCAGGAACCCCTGCAGTGTCTCCTCCGATTAGGGACAGATGTTAGAGCGCCGCAGCCGCAGAACCTGGAGGCCCCGGGCACAGGTGGCAGGTGGGCACAGGGGCTTAGATACCACCCCAGTGGGGTCCTGGGGGGCATCCAGGAGCCTCTCATTGGTGAACAAAGGCAGAGTGAAGGGGGGCCCCAGGATGTGCCTGCCGGTCACCATGGCCAGGCCCAGGCTGGACGTCGACAACTCAGTAAGGAGACAGACGGAGCAAGTGCAGAATATCCACAGGACAGAATCAGGTGCAGCAATAAAAAGACATTAACTAGATAGATCTGTGCGTGTGTGTGTGTGGTTAGTGCTCAAAAACTCGATGGAGAATGAAAAAAGGAAGCTTCAGAACAGGCGTTTAGTGTAGATCCTACTTCACGGACACGCACACTTGCTATGTCGTCTCCACGGAAAGTACATTTAAAGGCACATACGATTACAGACACGTTGAACCAACTCAGAGTCCGGAGGCTTTACTCGAAATAAATGACAGACTTATCCAGCACTCTTAGAGTCCGCAAGCTGGAAACACAGCTAAGCAAAAAGCCAGGACTGCTCGAAGAGGAAAGAAAAGTCAAAAGTTCTCACAGCGAAAAGCCCGCTCTTGAGACTGGGCAGTCCTGCGTCCCTCCCCGGGCACCTGGTCCAGGACGGCCACCAGCCAGGTGTCCGGCAGCGAGGATGATGGTGCCAGGTGGTCCAGTCACGTCAGGTGACCCGGATGTCAGGCGGCCTGGACACGTGAATGCTTTGGCGGGTAATGAGAGAGGGTCCTGGAGTGCAGACCCGCCCGCCCCAGGCTCTGGTGCAACACGGGAAAGTTCGAAGGGGTCCAAGTTTCCAGGCAAGAATGGAACCTTTCCTCGGGTTTCAGCCTTCATAATGTGGGTCATTTCGGCAGCCGCTCACAGTGCCTCAGCAAATGTATTCCCTACCTTCACTGTCCCCTCGGGCGTATGACACATACTTTTTCAGGGGGCCACAGGGATGCTCACCAAACTCGTAGCAGAAGGAGAGGATGCAGGGCCTGGGGAGGAACGACGGGACTTCCATTCCGTCTGCAATGTCTAATTTCTCATAGCAAAAGGGGGGCAAGCGAGTATGGTGTGGTTAACGCAGAGGTATCAGACTCATTTTCACCGGGGGCCACATCAGCCTCAAGGTTGCCTTCAAAGGACCGAATGTAATTTAGGACTGTGTAGATGTAATTACCCCTTAACTAGGGGCCAGGAGCTTGGCGCTGCTGCAGGGTAGAAACAAGGTGCCGGGTGGGATAAAACAAGGTGGAGGCCGGGTTCGGCCCGCAGGCCTTGTGTTTGCCACCTGTGGGTTAACTGGTGTCCACCGTGGTGGTGAGGAAAGGCGGCAGGAGGAGAGCTGGAAGGGGTCAGCCCCTCTCCTCTGGGTGACGGGCTCTGGACCACTCCCCAACCCACAGGCCTGTGAAGGGAGAGCACCTGCTACCTCCATCCCCCAGCTCCCTGCATCCTTCCCAGAGACGTTTCCTGCTGAGGCTGCAGGTAGGAAAAACCAGAGGACAGAGGAGAACCTAGAAATGCGTGGAAATAAGAAGCCAAGGGCAGAGGGAAGTCTGAGGAACCAGCCGCAGGTCCGAGGCTTAAGTTCCACGCAGTCTGGCATGTCTTCACCCCCCCATCCACCTCTTTATTCATTTGTTCACTCATTCATTCGTTCACTCGTGTGCTCATTCATTCGTTCAGCCAGTCCGTCTACAGCTGTGTCGGGCCTGCACTGTGTGCTGTGGACCCTGCAGAGCACGTCACATCGCCCCGTCCGAGGGGAGCCCCTGGCCAGGGCAGCGGACAGGCATCAGACAGCCCGTCATGGCGCAAGGTCAGGCTGCGGCGAGCACTACCAGGGAAGGCGAGTTTGAACAGACAGGAAAAGGCTGGCAGTGGGGCTGTTTCCTTCTGGGGGCGTCAGGGCAGGCCCCCCAGCAGCTGGCTCAGCCACCGAGGCTCTGATGAAAGGAGAGGGTTCCAGGCCGAGAATACAAGTGTCGAGCCCTCGAGGTGGGACCCCGAGAAGGAGTTCTGAGGAACCGGAGGTGCTGGCCCATGTGCGCTGGGAGGGGAATGACGGGAGAGGAGGAGAACAGTGACGCGGAGGCCGGGGACCTTTGTTGGCCGAGGTGAGGACTTCCCCGTCCTGTTGTGTTCAAGTGGGCCGGGAACCCCGGGAGAGTTTTAAGCAGGGAAAGGACCATGCGGTGCCAGCCAGGCCACCTGGCCCTCTGCGGGGTGCCCGGGCCAGAGGTCTCTGGGACTGGCGGCGGAGTCCTGATTGCCAAGGTGTCCAGTCTTCATGCACAGATCCTGGCTCACAGCCCCCCAAACTCTGGGACTCTCCCAAGTAGAAAGGGAGAGTCAGGTGTCTGTCGTTGGGTTAATGTGGTGTGTTTACTGGTTGCCGGGGAAACCCACCCTGGGAGGGGGGACTGAGTTCAGTCACCAGTGACTTAATCAATCACAACTGTGTGACAGAAGCCTCCACAAAAACCCAGGGGACAGTCCACTGGCCCTTTTTGGGGGGAGCATCCCCATGTCATCGTGCCCCCACGGAAGAGGCCAGAGGCCCCTCTGCTCAGGTCTGCCCGCTGCATCTCTTCACCTGCCTGTCGGATCCTGTATTTTCGTTTCCTTTGTAACAAATCGGTGGTGAGTAAATGGACGGATAGTCTTGAGTCCTGTGGGCCATTCTAACAAATTCATCAAACCCAGGGAAGGGCCATTAGAAACTCCAACCTGCAGCCAGGGGTTCAAAATCAGCGCTTGTGACTGGCATCTGCAGTGGCGGGGGTCTCGTGGGGCGGAGCCTGCGGAGTCCGGTTCCGCCTCCGGGTGCATTGGTGTCGGAACTGAGCTGCAGTTTTGAACACCCTGCTGGGTTCACCTGGCGATTGAGAACGGCTAGTTGGTGTAGGGAAGCTTCCACCTGCTAGAGCTGGGACCCAGCACCCCCTTTTCACCAGCCTGTTTTTCAGTCTTCTCCCTGGATGCAAGTCTTCTGCCCCCCTTCCCAGCTGTTGGCTCCATTTTTTATCAGGGGTCGACTCCCACTCTCTGCCCCCAGGACCCCCAGCTCTGAGCTGCACCCCTAACTGCTCCGTCTCTTGTCAGCTTCGGGCCCAGGGCCCCGACAAAGGGCCCATTTGCATCTCACCACCTCAGGAGAGAAAAACGGGGGATAGGTGCAATAAACAAACAACGGGGGGGGGGCAGGAAGCGCTGAAGCAGACAGAGAAGAGACAGCCAAACCAAGCCAGAATATGGCATCGCTGTGCCGGAAGTGCTGCTGTGGCGCAGACAGGTTTAGCCCAAGTTCAGTTTCGAAGACTCTGCATTATTTTTCAGCTGCACAGGGAGGGGACCCTCAGGGGAAGAGCCCCGCCCTTCGCTCTGCAGCAGCGGGTGCTCGAGGAGCGAAGAGGTGACTCGGGCAAGGTCACGGGCTGGGGAGAGTCAGGGCCCAGCTGTCCCCCTGCCCGGCGACCACCACCCAGGGCCTCCTTCCACAGCCCCCGGTTGTCTCCCGCAAAGACCCGGGACAGAGGGGACAGCAGTGAACTGGGCTCACACGGCTCTTCCCCTGGGGCAGACTCAGAAACCGATTAGAGGAACAGAAACCTGGGTAAGGTTCGCCCACCCATGGACAGCACTGGGGAGAAAGTCACACACTTAAAATAGAAGGAGAAGACGGTCTCTCGTGTGACTGAAAGAATTATTTTTAGGCGCATGAGTGAGAGGCTGCCTGTGCGAAGCCCCACTTGACTTAGAGCCGGCGCGGTCGCCTCGCGTCCGTCCATCTGTCTGTGGGCTGCCGTTGGGGAAGCCAGGAGCGCACCAAGCCCTGCGACCACACCGTCCTCTCCTTTGACCTCCACGGGGACCTGGGAGCACTGTCCCCAATCTGTCTGTACTAGTACCAAGGGTAAGCCTGGGGCTCAGAGGTTCAGTGACTCCTTAAGACCGCACAGCTGGTTTGATCCACGGCAGCTGGCAGCTGGGCTCTTTGTATTTCAAGGGACAGGGAAGGCAGGCGTGGAGTTGGGAAGACGTGGGGGGAGTTTGGACTTCGCCACTTCCCACAAAGAGCCAGCCCCTTAGACTCATCTGGAACACAGGGTCACACCATACCAGCCCGGGAGAGGACAGGGGGAAGGGAGGGGATGAGGGGGAGCAAAGAAAATGAGGGGGCCAGGAGGGGAGAAGCTCCGGCTCGGGGCCTGCCTCGGCAAGCCTCGGCTGTCACTGACGCACACGGCTTCCCGGCCTTCCTCTTGTGCTGCGGTCTTCCTCGGTCTTCCTCTCCACACCACGCGTGACTGAGAGACACAGCGGGCAGCTTTCTTTTCCAGGGCTCTCCCTCCCTCATTCACTGGTCCGGTTTCCTAATGAGAAAGATGTTGGCCCGGCGCAAGCAGAGAGAGATTCACTTCTAGAGAGAATCAGTGAGGGTCCCGGAGAGTAAATGCCAGGAAACGGCCAGCGCCCTGTTCGTACACACAGCAAATGTCGATGCGGTGTCCGCTGGAGCCGAACTTCAGGGAGAGCGTGGTGAGCAAGACCGGGACAGCCCTGGGCCCCAGGGAGCTGGCACTTAGAGAGAAGACAGGCATCGAGAAAGCCATTTGTGTCACCAATGTGACCATTAGCCTGTCTGAGCCACTGTAACAAAACGCCATGGGCCAGGGGGCTGATAACCAACAGAAGTTTATTTCTCACACTTCTGCAGGCCGAGGGGTCCAAGATCAAGGTGCTGGCAGCTCCGGTGCCTGGTGAGAACTCAGTTCCTGGTTCATAGATGTCTGTCTCGTTGTACCCTCTTGGCAGAAGGGGCGAGGGAGCACTCGGGGTCCCTTTCAGAAGGGCTCTGGTCCCACGACCTCATCACCACCACCCCGGAAGGCCCTCCTTCTAGCACGACCACCTCCAGGGGCAGAGCTCTAACACATGCATTTTGGGAGGACATGACCCTCAGGCCGGAGCACTGACTCACACACCTCTGGCCCGCTAGTTCTCCAGGGGTCAGACCGACAAACAGGCTCTCCCTCCGCTTCTTCCACTTGCCTGCGAGGCTGCGTCCAATTCAGTGAGTGTCTGATCTAAGTGGAGGGGGGAACCTAAGGCCTCCATGCTTCCTGCCAGTTCAGTGCGACTCACCCTCTGTGCTGAGAGCTACTCACATGGCCGCGTCTGGAGGTGGGGAGGGCAACTGGACAGTCGCCTTCCACACTCGGGGGCCATGAAACGGTGGGGGCCGGTGGGCCAGCTCCGCTGAGGTCAGAAAGAAGGCCAGATGTATCAGTGACTATACTCCAGGAAGACCGGTATAAAGATGCGGAAACACATCTTTACTGGGGGCTCTGGGGGCAGAGGAGAGAGCATGTCAGGCACATATTAACTTTGAGGATGAGGGACCCAGGTCACAGAAGTTCTAGATTTCCCTAAAGACACCTAGCTGGTAAGTCGTGATGGAAATATAGACCCCAGGTTTTTTAATTCTTATTTTTTTTAACTCTCACTGAAGAATATAGTGATTGATATTAGTGCAAGAAGAAGGGAGAAAGAGAGAGGCAGTCAGCTGCCTCCCATACGGATCTCAACCAGGGATTGAACCTGCAACCTTGGTGTATCGGGATGATGCTCCAACCAGCTGAGCCGCCCAGCCAGGGCCAGGTGTTCTCACTCTTCATCAAGTCCTTCCTCCGTGCCACAGCCTCACCTAAAACCCAGCGGGCCTCACTGCTCAGTGACTGACGCTGGCCGGGCCACTGTCCCTCGGAACAGGTCACGTCAGAGCCTCGGGGGCCCACTGGGATGGGGTGGCGGGGACACAGTGAGTAAGACAGAAGGGAGGAGGAGCAGATGACAACCTTCTTGGGCTGATGGCAGGGATCCGACTCCCGGGCCATCCCCGCGGTGGCCCCGCAGCGACCCGTTCAATCCTCACAAAAACTCCTGTGAGGCTGGCACTGCCGGTGTTGGCCCAGGTGCAGAGGACGAAGCTGGGCAACACACTCTGGCTCAGAGACTTAGTACGGGGCAGCCCCCGGGTTTGAACTCAGCATCCCGGCCCGGCGGTCTTGGCTCGTAGTCACTGCCTGACAGTGTCTTTAAGCCGACTCCCTGGTCTGGGTGAGAGAGGAGAGAGCAGCTGGCCCTGTGTGTGTCTGAGATGGAAGAACGCCACCATTAAGAGAAAAGAGCACAGACTAGCTTGCTCAGTCGTCTTGCCATTCCATGCAGCCGGGAGAAAGGAAACGTTCTCGCACACACATGCACGCACACACACGCACACACGACCTGTGTAGCAGCATCCACTCTTACTGAGTGTACATTTTGCTGCTTCCTATAGTTGGTCCACACAAGGGGAGGAAGAGGTGTTCTCCTGGCAGAGCCCCTCCACCCGCAGACACCGCTCCGACCCGCTGAGCCGCCCGGCCAGCCGGCCAGGTCTGCGTTTTTTCAGGTTGAACTCTTATCTGAAACCGGAAACTCTGTGAATAGCTTCAGATTAAGAAAAAAGTTAGCATTTCAATGATCTGTCATGAAAGTTGAAGACTGATGTTTTCAAAGAGTTTAAAAATACAGTGTAGTCTTTTCTATAAGTAAATCTCCATAAATATGAAACTTCAGATAGAGGCGCCTGAGAAACGATTTGCACTGTTTCTAATCAAGACATTATAAATAATGTTTAGAAGGCAATAATAAGACAGTGGGCTTTATCTTTAGCGATATATTTGGACACTCCTTAGGAGTTCGGTGTGACCAGCTCAGAAACCGCCTGGGAAACTCAGAACGCAGACAGGGCCGGCCCCTACTGCCCTCGAGGTGACGATGTTTCTTTGCCAAAGTCATGATTAGAGAAAAGTATCCAAGGAGTTGGGTTAACGAGGAAAGACTTTGTATTTATATTTTGCATGGGGGCCGGGAAAGGGAGGGGGGTTATTAATGAGCATGGTGTGTGGAGGGAGGAGAGACTGGGTGTGAAACCTTGCCCGGGCCGAGGCGGCAGCGACGCCGCTCTGGGAGAGCAGTCAGTGAAAATGCCCGAGAGAAGAAGTGCGAAATCTGACGATCTGAACAGTTTAGAAGCGATGTTGCTGGGGACAGCAGGACCTTCGGAACCACGCCTGGGGGAGACGGGCTGGCAGAGGGCGCCAGGATCATCTCCAGAAGCTGAAAGACAAGCTGCCAAAAATGACCTCTGAAAAGCAACTTTCACTGAAAGAATTAGAAGTGAGATAACTCTCAGTTTTAAACCATAAAACATCTGAACATTAAAAATGCATCAGGACACGGCCACAGGCCACTCCAGGTCACAGTGGCCCGTGCCCCGAGCTGCATGCCCAGGGGCAGCAGAACGGGCTCAACCTGCTCCGTATCTCCGTTCTTTTCAGAGCAGCTCCTCTTGGCACGGATTCAGAAGACAAATACCCAAGGTTAAGGGGGTGACAGGCAATCAGGAAAAAGTGGGGTGCTCACTGGTGAAACCCAGGGTCCAACCTGGGAACCACCCCGATCCAGGCAGCGTCTGGGGGTCGGGGGCACAGCACAAGACCTAGGCCTTTGCTCAGACTTTGATTGGACCTCGGGGGAAATCAATCACGCCCTCGATCTTAAGCGAGGGCCCCTGGTCCGAGGACAAGTTTGAGGAGGAAAGCGAGCCTCCTCCAACACGGAAGAGGTACACGACTCTGACACCGTAGCGCCAGGGCGGCCGGGAGCAGTATGCAAATGAGTATGTGTGGCTGTGCTCTGATAAAACTTTACTCACGGAAACTGGCACTGGGCCCCGTTGGGCCCACAGTATGCCAACCCCTGATCCAAAACACTGTACAAAAAAGTAACAAGTAATGCGCTTTCGTATAAAACACTTTTTCAAGCATAGCAGGCAAAAAAGAAAAAACCTAGATCAAAGCAGCACTGGTATTTGAGAAACACTTAAAACTGAGAATTAACCATGGTGGTGGTAGTAACAGGAAGAAAAAAAAAAAAGAACATGTTTATTTATTATTTAATGAATGCTTACACGGCGCTTACTAAGTTCCAGGCTCCGGCTCAAACACTTTGTACGTATTAGCTCGTTTAATTCCCAGAACAACCCCATATAACACTGTTATTTTCCCACCTCACAGATGAGGAAAGGAAGACAGGGAGACACCAAGTCACCTGCCCAAGATCTCAAAGCTGGTGACCAGGGAAGACGAGAGGTTAGGCGAGAACGTCACAGAACTGTCACCGAGACACGGGATGAAAATGCCCCTCCCACCACTGACTGGCCAGACAGACCTCTGCAGGTGCCAGTTTCCCCCAGAGAGTCCCCACGGTAGCGCTGCCCTCCCTCCCCACTGCATGGAGTTTCTGCCCCTCTCGAATGTGATTATGCATGGGGTTTTTCCCTGTTTCTAAAAATTGTTTAGTGACTTTTTAAGGGAGAGAAACATCGATTGGCTGTTCTGCTTACTTATGGATTCTTGGTTGACTCTTGCGTGTGCCCTGACTGGGACATACCTGCAACCTTGGCACAAGAGTGATACAGAGAGATCTGATGAGACCACTGGGGAGAAGCTGGGAGGGGCCGTGGGAGGAGTTTGCGGGGGCAACGGTAAAGAGTCTGGGACGGGATTGGCTGAGAAGTTGAATGTCCTGAGTGCCCGGAAATAGAAGGTTGGCTCTCTGGCCTGCAGGCTCTTCTGGCCGGGGGGGGGGGGGGGGGGGGGGACAGGGGGACGGGTGATGGTGCTGTAGCTGGTGGTGTTTCCCAGCGGGAGGGGTTTTGGGTGGGAAGGAACTCCGGGCACAGCCTGGGATCCGGCTGGCCTGGCAGAGGGTGGCAGCGTTGTTCTTCTCTGGGTGTTCCAGAGGGGATGGGCTCCGAGGCAGAAGCCTGCCATTCTTCCCAAATTGTGTAGCTTATGTTGTTTGAGTTTGTAAATTAACCCTATAGAAATGAGACAACTAAAATCAGGGGAATGATAGGAGAACCCAAGTATTAGAGTATAGCCTTAATTGATAGGCATAAGTGACTAATGCATGTGAAAAGCAGTTATTCCAAAATTGTGAAGCTTTTGAATACAGACACATCTGCTTCTAGAGCTTTGCCCAGAGGGCGCCGGTGGCAGGCAGCAGGACCGCACTTGCTGTCCAGTTATATGGGACAGCGCTGTAAGCAACTAAGCTACCCAGCCATTTTTTTCTTTCACATTTCATCTTAATTATGCATTCAAAGTGTTCTGTTACTTCCATTCACTCTGACAAAAGGTTGGTTACATTCAATATTCAGTTATCAAACAAGAGTAAACATACATAAAATACCAATTATGGAAGCACTGACATGCAAAGATGCTCACCAATAGACTTTTTTTCAATATGGAAATCAGCAATCAAAATAGGAAATGAAGTGTTTGTACTAGAACTGAAAGTCGTGAATGATCAGCGCGACCCTATCAGCCCTTGGGAACTCAGACAGTCAAACGTAAAACCTGCTTCTTCACCTCCCTGGGCTCCATAACGGTCTTTCACAGTTATGAATTAATCTGATTCTGACAATGATTGTTTTGCGGACTAGAAATCTAAGATTTGGAAAATCAAATGAACCTACCAAAGGTCATGTCACAAACCGGTACCCTGGACGCTTTCCAAGGCCAAGGATATGACGAGGTACATGTTACCTTCTTATTTCACTTGTACAAGTATTTTCTTCCTTTTATTTCCAGGGACAGTGCAAAGGCAGCCCCCCATGGCCACAACCCCTGCAGTCTGGGTTCCCACAGTTGGGGCACCTGCAGGGGTCAGCATGTCCAGAGTGCGGGCCTGACCCTCGCCCCTGGAAAACCACCTTCGTGATCACGGCCTGGCCCCTGCCAGGTAAGCACATGAGAGTGTTCTTTAGAACACACACTGAGGCTGTAATGGAGGCTTAATGGAGCCTCATCACTGGCGTTTCTTAGAACGGATCTGTCAACGTACTTCAGGTTTGGGTAAGCAAAGCACATCTCTTTCATCACAAAGACCACACATTTCAACCTCTCTTTAATGCGATCAATATTTATTTCCTTTCCCATCGTTTGTCACATTTGTTGTAGTGCCGTCTTAGTCAGCAGTCTTATCTCACGGGGACTATTACAAAGGAGCACCGATTCTGGAAGACGCCACTCGGAGCTACACATCCCGAACATTCTGTATTGGGTCGGTTAGGATACTTCCCATCACCAGTTGCAGAAAACCCAACTCACACTGCCTTCAACAGTAAGGAAATGTACTGACTGTCCTGACCCCAAGAAGCAGGGCAGGCTTCAGGGCTGGTTTCATCCAGCAGATCCAGCTCCGCTTCTCGAGGTTTCTCTCGGTTCTGCTCCCGGGCCCATGGCAGCCTCGTCCTCAGGTTGACACCAAGATCATCCCATGTAGAAGATGCTGCTGGTTTGCTTTCTACAGTTCTCTGGAGTGTGAGGAACTTTCCCCCAGAATCTCCCAGAACTCATCATCTTGCACCTCATGAGACCAAAATGTGTCAGGTGCCTATTTCTAAACCGGCCTTTGAAGTCAGAGCAATGTCCTGTGCTCCGTGGCTCGGGCCTGAGTTTCTGAACAAACCACTGGCAAAACGGTGGGTGGGGCGATTACATTATTAAACTGGGCTTGGACCAAGGACAAGCTACCTTCAGAGGTGGGATTCTTCTTCTTAGTCTCAGAGTCGTTAAACAAAAGGAGGGCGCAATGGATCGGGAAAAGTGTTCGTCGTTGCTTTTGGCTGAAAAACCTCTGAATCTCTTCCTTTTAAGTTTGGGATAAAAATTTAGATTTATGCTCCCCAATTATAAACACTGGTAGAAAGCAAACTCTACTTCCTGTTACTGATACTGAAAAGCAAATCTGCAACTTCCCAGCTAGGGTGCAGGCAAGTAACCTTCACTTCACCGAATGAACACCCTACCCCAAAACCCTGACACCATTTTTAAAAAACTTGAAAATAGGACTTCCGGCCAAGATGGAGGTGTAGGTAGAAACACTGTGCCTCCTCGCATAACCAAAATTAAGGACAACAAAGATTTAGAAACAAAAACACAACTAAAACAGACAGAAAGTTGAACTGTACCAAAGTCCGACAACAACGAACCATGCATCCAGACCAACAAGAGGGGTGGAGTCATTGGCCCAAGGAGAGGGGTTGTGGTTGGCAGACCTGGGTGCAGGGAGGAAATGAGCAGAGCGTGCGAGGCAGTTGGCTGACCACGGTCACACATTCACATGCAGATAAACCAGGTAAAAATGGGCAGCAAGACAGACTGCGCGACCCAGGGCCCCAGCGATGAGAAATAAAGCCTAAAAGAACCGACTGAAAAGGTGCCAGGAGAGACTCCCAGACTCACAGGAGAGTTCATTAGAGACACACAGGGTGCTAGAACATACACAAACCCACCCACCCAGGAACCAGCACTAGAAGGTCTCAGTTTGCTTGGCGAAAGCAGCAGAGGAGACCAAAGTCCGAGAGAGAGCGGAACAAGCACCATTTCTCCCTCTCTGACCCCGCCCCCACACATAGCCTCACAGCCCAGCAAATGGGTCACCCCACCCTGGTGAACACCTAAGGCTCCACCCCTCATACATAACAGGTGCGACAAGACCAAAAAAAAATATGGCTGAAACAGAAGAACCAGTCAAAGCTCCAGAGCCAATACTTTTAAGCTACCAAGAGATAGCCAACCTATCAGATGCACAGTTCAAAACACTGGTGATCAGGATGCTCACAGAACTGGTTTATTTTGGTCACAAATTAGATTAAAAACTGAAGGCTACACTAAGTGAAATGAAGGAAAATGCACAGGGAAACAATAGTGATGGGAAGAAAACTGGGATTCAAATCAATGGAGTGGGCCAGAAGGAAGAAAGAAACAACCAAACAGAAAAGAATGAAGAAACAAGAATTCAGAAAAAAAAAAAATGAGGGGAAGCTTAGGAACCTCCAGGACATCTTTAAACTTTCCAACATCTGAATTATAGGGGTACCAGAAGGAGAAGAGGAAGAACAACAAGTGGAAAAGTTATTTGAACAAATAGTAAAGGAGAACTTCCCCAATCTGGCACAGGAAATAGACCTCCAGGAAGTCCAGGAAGTCCAGGAAGCTCAGAGAGTCCCAAAGAAGTTGAACCCAAAGAGGAATACACCAAGGCACGTCATAATTACATTACCCAGGATTAAAATGAAGGAGAGAATACTAGAAACAGCAAGAGATAAGGGGATAAGAGATAAGAGTAACCTATGAAGGAGTTCCCATCAGACTGTCAGCTGATTTCTCAAAAGAGACCTCACAAGCAGGAAAGGGCTGGAAAGAAGTATTCCAAGTCATGAAATGCAAGGCCCTACATCCAAGATTGCTCTATCCAGCAAAGCTTTCATTTAGAATGGAAGGGCAGATAAAGTGCTTCTCAGATAAGGTCAAGTTAAAAAGACTTCATCATTACCAAGCCCTTATTATATGAAATGTTAAAGGGACTTATCTAAAAAAAGAAGATAAAAAAGATGAACAGTGAAAGGACAGCAAACTCACAGTTATTAACAACCACACCTAAAACAAAAGCAAACTAAGTGGATAGCTAGATCAGGAGCAGAACCATAGAAATGAAGATCACATGGAGGGTTAACAACAGGGGAGTTGGGAGGAGAAGGGAGGAGAAGGTACAGAGAATAAGTAGCATAGACAGTGGGGAGAAAATAGACAGGGGGAGGGCAAGGGTAGAGTGGGAAATGTAGAAGCTAAAGACCTTATGACACATGGACATGAACTAAAGGCAGGGAATGTGGGTGGGAGAGGGTGTGCAGGGTGGAGGGGAATGAAGGGGGGAAATGGGACAACTGTAATGGCATAATCAATAAAATATATTATTAAAAATAAACACACATTAAAAAACTGGAAAATATAGAAATAAAAACTTTTCAGATATTGGACAAAAGGCAAATTACTGACAGAGGAACAAATATAGAATTATTGGGCTGGCTGGCATAGCTCAGCGGATTGAGCAAAGGCCTGTGAACCAAAGGATCGCAGTTCGATTCCCACTCAGGGCATATGCCTGGGTTGCAGGCCAGTTCCCAGCAGGGGGCACACGAGAGGCAACCATACATTGATGTTTCTGTCCCTCTCCCCTTCCCCTCTAAAGATAAATAAATAAAATCTTAATATATATATATATATATATATATATATCGAATTATCAAGACTTCTCATAAGAAACTATGCAAGCCAGAAAGCACACTTGAAGTGCTGAGCAAAACCCCTGTCAATTTAGTATTCTACACCCACAGAAAATATCTGTAAAAAATAGGGGTGAATACAGACTCTTTGGCATAAAACCGGAGCGATGTCACAGACAGCAGACTCGCTCTGTAAGAAACACTAAACAAATGTCCTCAGGGAGCAGGAAATTGACACCAGGTAGAAAGTTGGGTCTATTAAAAAAAAAAAAAAAAGGGAATGAAGAGCATTGGAAATGTTAAGTATTTGGCAAAATACAAAAAGCATTACCTTGTTTTTTAAATGCCTTTAAAAGAAAAATGATTGTCTAAAGCAAAAACAAAGCTAATGAGTGATGGGCTGATAAAACACATGCAGAAGTAAAATACAGGAGAACAACAAGCGCATAACTGGAGAGGGCACCGATCGGGCAGAGGTGAGAGGGTGGGAACCCAGATCATGCGAAGACTCATCCCCAGGATGTCGGACAGAGCGGATTTCGGGACAAGGAGCAGGAACCGCAGGGGAGGGAGGGAGCTCTCCCAACGGTAACAGGATTGACTCATTAAAGAGAAATTTATTCACCCAATAACAATAATTCAAAACACATGAAACAATGGCGGGCGGAACTGGAAGGAGAAGCAGATGGATCCACAATCACAACAGGAGACGTGGTCTCCTCTCTGAGTAACTGCCAGACCGAGTGGACAGAAAAGGGAGAGAGAAGGGGTTGCTTGGCGCTGCCCACCCTCCTGGCCCGGCCAACACCAACAGCACCTCCCACCGCAGGACAGCGAGACAAATAACGCGACTGTCAAGTGTGTAAGGAATAGTCATCCAGACCAGCGACAGGCGGAGCCATGAGATGAGTCTCAATAAATTTTAAATAATTGAAATCGTACCAAGTACAACCTCTAACTGCAGTGAAGTTAAATTACGAAGCAACAGAAAGACACTTGAGAAATTTCTAAGTATTTGAAATTTAACAATACATTTCTACATAACTCATGGATAAAAGAAGAAATCACAAGGGAAATTATAAAATAGATTTACTAAATAGAAATGGAAGCACAACACATCAAAATTTTAAGAGGGAAGTTGTAAGTTTTAAATGCTTACATTACAAAAGAAAAACATCTCCAATCAATGATTTTAGCTTTCACTTTAAGAAACTAGAAAATGAACAGCAAATTAAACACAAAGCAAGCAGAAGAAAGGAAATAACAAAGAGTGAAAGTCGGTGAACCAGAAAGGACGCAAACAACACAGTGAATCACCAAAAGTAAAGGCTGTGCCTCTGGAAAGATCAACATACGAGATGAACCTGTAACTGTACTGTAGTACGAGGAAACCATAAAGACAACACAGAAACTACCAACATGAGGAATAAAAGAGGAGGTGTGACCATGGCCTTGAAAAGAACAAGAAGGGACTGTTGTGAAAAACAGTCAATAAGTCGTTAACCTTTCAATAGACAAATTTCTCAGAAAACGAAGGTTATCAAAGGTTATCAACAGAGAGTCCGTAGGAAGGTGACGAAATCAGGAGGCTGGAGGGACAGGAGACAGGGCAGGAGCCTCGGCGTCCAGCGGCTGCGTCCAGCGGCTGCGTCCAGCGGCAGCAAAGGCAGGGAAGTGCATTCTCCCGAGAGACTCCAGGAGGGAGGCGGCCGGCTGACGGCTTGCTCTTAGACTCCTCCCACCAGAACTACAAGAGGCCAAGTTTGTGTTATTTAAAACAAACAAAGAAACAAACCAAAAAACTGACTCAAGAAATAAAATACCAGAAGAGCCCTATATACATTTTTAAAACTGAATTATTAAAACCCTTCTATAATGAAAATCTTAGGCCCAGATGAGTTCACTGGTGAACTCTAACAAAATCTTAAGGAAGAAATACTCTCAATTCTACACAAATGCCTTCAGAAAATGGAGAAGGAAATATTTCTTAACCCATTGGATGAGGACAGACGACTCCGACAGCAGAACCATCACAAGAAAAGGAAACGACAGATCAGTATCACTCAGGAGGAAACGCTCTTGACAAAATCCTTGCAAACGGAATCCAGTGACGTGTAAGAAGGGTACTCTAAGACCAGTGGGGTTTATTCAGGAATGCTGGCAGGCTGGTCAAACATTCAAAAACTGATCAATGTGATTCCCCATATTAACAGAATAAAAGAACCAGACGAATAGCTCAGTAGACACGAAAACAACATCTGACAAAATTCGACACCCACCCACGATTTATTTTTTTAGGACTTTATTTATTTATTTTTAGAGAGCGGGGAAGAGAGGAAGAAAGAAAGGGAGAGAAACATCAGTGTGTGGTTGCCTCTCGAGCGCCCCCCACTGGGGACCTGCCCCCAACCCAGGCATGTGCCCTGACTGGGAATTGAACTGGTGACCCTTTGGTTCACAGTCTGGCACTCAGTCCACTAAGCTGCACCAGCCTGGGCCCATCCACGATTTAAAAGGAAAAAAAAAAAAAAAAAGAACAAAACCGCTCAAGACACCAGTGGCAGGGGACTTCCTGACCGGTCCAACAGCCTGGGGCTCTCAGCCTGAGCAGCGGCAAAGGCTGTCTAGCCCGGAGACAACACATGCGACCCCGGTGTCCACTCTCACCACTCCCGGTCAACACCGCACTGGAGGGCTCATCTGCACAGATAAGAAAACAGCAGGCTAGAAAAAAGTAAAACTCTATTCAGATAAGACATGATTGCATGCTGATGGCCACTGTGCGTCTGAAAATGTGCCCAACGCCGACGCAGAGGCTAAACCCGAGAACCTCAGTAGGGGGCGCTCTCTGCGCCTGTGCACCTCGGTGTCCGGCCTGTCCCGCCTGCCCGGCCTGTCCCGCCTGCCCGGCCTGTCCGGTCTGCCCACCCACCCGGGTCCTCGGCGGCTGCCCGCCTTTATTCTGGGAGTGACGAATGAACACTCGATCGGGCTGTTCAGTCTCGGAAGGTGACAGGTCACTTCAGTAGAGGCTTGAGTTTCATACCTCCGATTTTGAAGAAAGAACCTTAGAGCCCTGTGCTTAAGTAAGACAAGAAACAGCCCGGAGAAACCGTTTTCCTTTGCTAGCTTCTTGCAGTGGTTCGTGTTCTAGGCCAGCTTGCCTGGCCACGGAACTGCCCAACCATGAGTCGCTTCTGCGAAGGGGTGGCTGGGTGAGATGGGCTGGACCGCAGGACCCAGGGAAGCAGACCACCCTCTGCAGGGCCGGTGGCCCACGTCTGACCGCTGAGGGCCCCAGTGCAACAGGGCGTGGCGAAAGGAGGAGTTAGCTCCTGTCCTCCTGCCTCACCGGTTGAGCTGCGCCATCTCACTGCACCTCCTGCCCTCGGGCTTCGACTCCCAACACTGGCTTCCCTGGTCCTCCCGTCTCCTGCCAGGCACTGGCCACCAGCTCTCGATTCTCCTGATTCTCCAACGGCAGAGGGCAGATTTAACCTGTATGTAAGTCTCCACATATATAACTGCATATAATATACATACACATATGTAAATGGGGTACATAGAAGAATATATATATTTCCATCCTCATGGTCTGTGTCTCTGCAGAGCCCTGACCAGCACCCCCTCCTGTGCTCACTCACATGCTGTTGCTGTAGCCAAGGCTACCTGTCCAAAGCCCTTCAGGTTTGCTGCACAAACCTGAGTCCTTTCTTTTTTTCTTTTCCTTCCTTCCTTCCTTCCTTCCTTCCTTCCTTCCTTCCTTCCTTCCTTCCTTCCTTCCTTCCTTCCTTCCTTCTTTCTTTTCCCTTTCTCTCTCTCTTTTGGAGCTTACTCTTTCTGGCTACAGAAGTAATACATGCTTTCTTCGGGGGGTGTAGAAAGTGCTGAAAAATTAGAAAGAGAATGAAAAGTCCCTAAAGTCCCATCAGCTCAGTGGGCACTGAGCTCCACCCGGTTCCCGGCAGCCTCCTCGTCTGCACCACCGTCTCGGCCCCGGCAGCACAGAGGGAGACGGAGGCTGGCACGGGGAATTCCCGGTGGGTGCTGGGGAATGCAGCCGTACACCGGGAGATTTCAGATGCAGAAGGGGGCAGGCGGAAGGGCACAGGGGGTCAGGTGAGTGCTCAGGGAGGGGAGGAGGCTGCCCAGGGGGACAAGAGGGGTCTTGTGCAGTGTCATAGTTTATACTCGCCCCAGGAAGCACCAGGACGAAGCATGAGAAAGACCCTGGCTACTCTAGAATTCACACCTATGGATGGTTCACGCTGGACCTGGCGGAGGTGAGACGTGTCCTCTCTGTAGTTACTCTCTACTCCCGTCCGTGGACCGTAGCCAGCACATCTTCCAAGAGAATGGAGTCACATGTGAAAGGCACGGAATTAACAAGCGTTTTTTAAAATTTTAATTCGTTGATTTTAGAGAAAGAGAAAGGGAGAGAGAAAGGAGAGAGGCAAACATCAATTTGTCGTTGTACCTGTTCATGCGTCCTTGGCTGACTCTTGTAGGTGCTGACGGGGGACTGAACCTGCAGCCGTGGCGCCCCGGGACGACTCTAACCAACTGAGCTAGCCAGCCGGGGCGTTAGTTAACAAGAATGTTACTTGTTGAATGTCATCTTTGCTTTCCTCGGGATTTCATCTACTCTTTTTAAAAAACGGGTTTGTTTGGAATGACTCTTCAACCCACATATGTCTTCACACCCACGTTATGAACACACAGTCTGTTTAGACCCTTGTCCTTTGAGAGAATGAAATGTCCTGCTGATTTTTATCAGCCACTTGCACTTACGGTCGCCTGGCCATCTTTTTAACAGGCTGCATTCCTCTGCTTCTACGGCTGCTCACTTTCAAAGCACAGCCCTGCAGAGTTTTTGTCATTTGCCCAAAACTTCCTATTAGAGCATGTGACTTGTCTGCCTGAAGAGCTAGAGACCAAAGTCCAGCAGTAGCTGTGCAGAGGTGCAGCAAGTGTCCCAGGGCAGCTAGCAATGATGCTGCCAGGTAGCTCAGCTGGTTAGAGCACCTGCCCAATACACTAAGGCTTCAGGTTCAATCCCCAGTCAGGGCACATACAAGAGGCAACCAAGTGGAACAACAAATCAATGTTTCCCTCTCTTCCTCTCCCTCCCTTCCTCTCCCTCCCTTCCTCTCTCTCTCTCAAATCAATTTAAAAACAAGCAAAAGAGAGGTGATGCTGCCATCTTCTGAACAGAAAAACGGTAGAAAGCCCTGAGTAGGGCTATTCCTTGCTAATAACATGCATTCCCCAAACGACTTGCTTAAAAGACCTCCCAAGCATGATCGACATAAAAACCAACCCTATCCAGAAAAGAACCTCCAAAATTATCCACTTCAAACACAAGGATCGTACAAGGCACATCTCGTTCCCTGTCCACTCAACTCTCAGTAGGACGGCACATGGAACACGTCCCCCTTCACTTGACCCCAGGGCCACACAAAGCCCGACAGCGGTAGGCGTCAAGCCTCCCATGCAAACTGTTCGAAGCCCCCATCACCACCTCCCGCCCAGCCCCTTTCCCAGCCCAGCATCAGAGCGCAGCCGTTCTTAGCCAAATCCGTTTCCCCCTTCACAGGAGGGGAGACGCCGGCATATGTGAATTGGGGGAGAAGGACCCAATTCGGCTTTGTGCATCCAGGTGGAAGCCTCCCTGCTGTTCACAGAAGGGAGGCGGAAGGTGGGGGGGCGAGTCAGATCACAGCAACACAAGGTCAACTGTGCCTGGGCCGGGTCCAAGAGGAGTTGTTCTGGCCGGAGAGGAGCGGGCAGCTTTCGGCATGGTGACTGGCATGCAGGAGGTGCTGGGCACATGGCTGGTGACTAAAAGGAGCTGATGTCTGAGTGTCAGCTAGGTGCCAAACAGGCCTGCCCGGCTGGAGGAGCAGAAAGGGGCTGTCCACGAGAGCAAAGCCTGGCCTGTGTCAGGTCCCAGCCCTGTCCAGGGAATGGCAAGACTTGGGTTGTGCCCTGGGAAGAGGTTGGAAACAGGATGCAAGATCTCAGACAAATGGCAGACAGCGAATTATGCAGAAAGGCAAGGTCGACCCATGAAAACCTGCACTTTCTGATGCAATGTCAGTGCACCTACAGATGAGAAGTGAAATGGGTTCTCAAAAACATAATGGCAGTTTTGCTGGAGATAAGAAGGCATCGATATGAAGTAGATGATGGGTAGGTCTAGAGAGAATATTTGGGATCTACTCTGTTGCTCTGATAATTAAGAGTGCATTCGTCTTATCTTGAAAGAAACAAGCACCCCCGCATCACACAGCTCTTGCCCTTACACACTGCCTTCCTGGCCAGGTTTCTGCAACGTGCCTCCTGCCGCCTTCCCGAGAGCACTTGGCTTCTGCTCCTGTACTCCACCCAGCGTACCTGCTGGGCCTTCCCTTGCTAACAGTCTACCTTCAGCATGGAAGGGGCTGACTGCTTCTCTGGTGCCCTTCCTCTTCCTGCCTCTTACCCCTCACACACCTATGTTCCCTGTGTTTCAGCCCCTGCCATACCAGCTGTGTGCTAATGACTCCCAGATCTGTACCGCCTCTCAGCCAGCCATCCGGATTCCACCTGTGTTTACCCAACTACCTCCTAGACATCCTCACTTATTTGCCCCAGGGGCAGCTCAAATTCCATAGGTCCCAGAAGGAAGTCATTTAATTCACTTTACTTAACCGAATGGGGCCTCACTTCCTCAAATGTAACACAGGGGTATTACTAATAGGCACCTCACACAGAAGCCCGTTACGGAGATTAAATAACACAGAGTAGCATGTCAGATAGACCCTGGCACATGTGAACCATCTACGAGTATTAAACACCATCCTGTTCCCTCACACCCATTCCCTCCTCCCCCTGGATCCCCTACATTGACTTATAAACCCAACCATCCACATCATTTAAACCAGAACCTGGACCATCTTTCTTGAAGCCTCACTCTTCCTTAATCTCACAGCCCCTTTCCCACTTCTTAAATATCTGACCTTGTCTCTCCTTCTTAGCTCCAGGGACTTAGCCCCCAGCACATCCCCAGGACTAGGGCTATTCCTTCCCTGACCCCACTCTTGTTACTACTCCACTCCTCTCTTCTGAAAGGACACATTGCATGACACCACCCCCCTTATAAGCTTTCAGTGGCTCCCCACTACTTTGGGGACAAAATCCAAACTCCTTGGAATGGCCCCGAGGCCCTTCAGGACCCGGTTTCCTCGCTCCTTCCAGGTCCACATCACAGCCCAGGCTCCAGCCGGTCCTCCCCGGGGAGGCTGATGCCACCGTTCTCATCGAGCTCAAGATGGAACAGCTTCTCCCAGTGCTGCTGCTGCCAGATGCGGCTCAGGTGCCACTTCCTCCGGCCTTACTGGGCTTTTAGTTGGATGATGCCTTTCTTCTTAGTTCCCCAGGGGCTGTGCCCTAACACTTAACATGCTTCAGTAATTATCTGCTCATTTGCCTATCCTCTCCACTAACCTGGGTTGTCCGAAGGCAGAAAAATGATCTTTTATTTCCATGTGCCGAGAACCCAGCCCAGCGCCTGGAAGACAGTAAATACTCAGGGGAAGTGAATCGGGGCAGCCTTTCCATCAAAAAAGAAACGAGGTGGCCTGGGGAGGCGATATCAGGGTTTAGCAAGTCCACCCCTCCCATGGCACAAGGCTGTTCCACGGAACAAGGGTTCCTTTGGGCCCGTGTGTCCTTCTCCGCACTTCAGCTCGCAAAGACTAACCCGCACAACTGCGACACACACGGGGCTGCGCAGCAGAGGCTGCGGGGGAGCCGGCACGAGCACGTCCACGAGCCGGGTGAAGTCCTTTGTTCCCGGCTCCGCGCCCGCAGGACCGGGCCAGGCGCAGGACCAGCACGGACGGAATGGCACTCGGAAATAGCCCGGGGGACGCTGCAGGGTTCAGGGGCCAGCCTCCGGGAGCTGCAACCCGCGACTTCCGGCGACCGCACGGGACGCGGGCTCTAGGCTGGGACCCCTCCCAGGCCCGCGGCGGCGGGCGGGAAAGCTCCCAGCTCGCTCGCGTTCCGCGCCCGCCGCCTGGCGCGCAGGACGGGGCGGGGCCGGCGTGCACGGGGACGGGGCCGACGCGGCGGGGCGGGGCCGGCGCGGGCACCGGAAGCGCTGGGAGGCCCGAGCCGTCCCAGGGTGCCCCGCGCGGCGTGGACTCGGGCCGCTGCCGCCATCCCGCTGGCGAGAAGCTGAGAGAGGCCGCCCGCTCGCCGGCCGGGCTCGTGTGGCCAGTGCGTGAGGGCGCGGGGGCCGTGTCAGCGAGACGCAAAGCGCAGCCGCCGCCACCGAACGGACATGTTAGGGCGCAGCGCCGCCGCCTCTTGTTCCTCAGCCCCCGAACGGCACTGAGAGGGGCCCGCCGCCGCCGCCCGCCCCGCCGCCCCGCTTCCTGCCCGGCCCCCGGCCCCGGGCCCCGCCGCCGTCGCCGCCCGCTCCGGTCCCGCCCCCGCCCGGCCGGGCCGCGGCCCCGCTCCGCCCTGCGCGATTCTATGTAACCGGCGGGCCCGGAGCCGCCGCCGCAGCGCGAACATGGACGCCGTCAACGCCTTCAACCAGGAGGTGAGGGGGCGCGGGCCGGCGCCGGCTCTCCCGCGCGGCGGGCTTGAAGCTGGGCTCGGGCGGGGACGCTTCCTGCTCCGGTTCCGGCGGCCGGGCCCGCGCGGCGGCCTGCGGCCCGGGAGGTGGCAGCGGCCGCGGGGCCGACCCCTCCCCTCCCCCACGCCGGGCGACGACCTCGGCCGCGTCCCCGGCCGCGGGGGCCCCTCGTCCGGCCGCTCGGCCGCAGCCCCACTGGTGGCCTCGGGAGCCAGGGACTGCCCGCGTCCGGGACCGGAGAGCGGTGCGTGGGGGGCGGGGCGGGAGCGTCCGCCGGTCCCGACTCCCGCTACCGGGCCGCGGCCGCTGGACTCTGATCCCAGGCGGTTGGCGCCCGGAGCCGGTTGGTAGCGAGCCGGTCCGACCCGGGACTCGCGCACGTGGGAAGTGGGGTTGGTAAGTGGAGTTTGTACACGACGGGGGTGCTCCTCGTCACTGCCGGTCGCGCACGGCGCCCCCGGGGGCTCCGAGCCCGGCGAGACACCTGAGAAGTTGAATGAGCGACCCGAGCCCGCGGGAGAACGGCCTCGGCGCACCGTTCTCCCCCCCTCCCCCTCCACCGGCCTTACCCCGCGGAGACCCCCCTGCCGGTCCCGGAGCCGCGGCGACCCACGAGCTCCACTTTCCCTCCAGTTCCTGCGGACGCGGCGCGGCCCGCGCAATGGTGGGTCGGAGCCTTGGGGGCAGGGCGCCCGGCCCGGGTGATTTAAAACGCTGTCCCGGCGTGGGGACCATTGTCATGAGTTGGGGTGGATAGTCTTCCTTTTGCAAATGCTGGAGACAGAGCCGGTATGTAAAAAGCCAGCTGCAGCGGTTGTGGGTGTCTTGATGGGGCGCTCAAAACTTGCTGCCTCTCACGAGATTTTGCGGGGTTCCTCCCATCGCACTTCCGATATGCGGGGCGAGCTGTCCGCGGGGCCCGGGAGCCGAGCCCGGGAAACGGTGCGTCTCCGACTGGGGACCTGGAGGTGTCCCAGTGGCCGCGGGCCCGCCGTCCGACGTTGCTGGCCAAGTTCAGCAGTGGCAGCTTTCGGTCTGGGGAAGTGGCTCCTGTTTGACCTTTTTATTCTTCAGTTACAGCTGACGTTCAGGGTCGGGTTGGTTTGGGGCAGGCAGTGTCGTGGCTCCACATTTATGCTCCTTAGGCAGAGACCGCGCCGCGGGGTGACTGGGCTGTTGTTCCGGCCAGTACTGTGGCTGCGGCTCCGCGGGCTCGGCTCCTGGGCAGAGTTGCTGGCTGGTTGCCCCCCGCCCCTCCCTGGGGCAGGGACTGGCAGGTGCGGTGCAAGGAGTGAGTTTGTACGAGTGGCTCAACCGTGGCTTAAAGGTTCCGAGTACACTTCTTTCCCGAGATAAAAACAATGAATTGTTGTTACTTTGAAAGGACATTTATTAAAGCGGTGGACAAGGAAACAGGAAGGGTTTAGGGTGGGAGAAGCAAGCAAGGGGACAGCTGCCCCCTGTTGCCATCTGGGGACCAGTGATGCGGGACTGAAGCTGGGGGGGGTGCCGATTGCATAGTTTTGGGGGAAATTGTCGGTGGGAAGAGAGGAGGGTTTTCAGTGCTGAGAAGTATCTAATTCTCACTCAGGCTCCATGGAAGTTGCAGTTAAGCGTGTGCTGGAAAAGTGTGATGAGTTGTTTTTACTTCAAAAAAATTAGGAATGACATTGAGTCCTTGGAAAACGGAAGTGGTATTTTAGCCTTTTTAGGTGTGCAACATGAGAATTCGATTACTGCTCGTGTCCCCCGATTTTCATTCCCCTTCCTAGTCCGTCTGTGAGGACTTCATGTCGAATTAGCAAGGCGGACGGTGTCAGCTCTCTGAAGGAAAGGTCTTCTGAGGGAGTTAGTCTGATTTCAGACCCATCTTGACCCACGTGCTTCTCGGCTATTACTTCTCACCACTCACGACCTGGTGTTGGTTACCCGTGACCTCCGGTCTCCCAGATCTCACCCTCACAGACTTCAGAGTGCCTCCCGGCTGCAAAGCAGAGCCCCGCCTGCGGCACGCCCAGCACGGGACCCCCGCTGCTGGGAGTCCGGTCTCACAGAGGCCATCAGGCATAAGGACGCCCATACCATGGCTCCCTGGGGCCTTTGGATAGCACTGAGGACCTGGGACAGGGGACCCCACGGGGAGCGGTGACGGTGGGGCACACGAGCCGGCAGTGGGCTCCAGAGGCTGCTGGGGAGTGAGGATGGCTAGGAGGTGGGGCCTGATGCCTGAAGTGTCGGAGCTCCACTTTTAGGCTGTGGGTGAATGAAGGTTGTGTGTTCGTGGGCGATGTGATCAAGAGGCTTGGTTCGTGGTACCCATTGTGGAAGGCAGGGGAGGGGGGGTTGGGGACAGGCGACGGGTTGGGGCTCAGCTAAGAGAAGCCAGTCAGATCTGGACTTGGCTGGTCAGCAGTGGCGCGCAGGGGAGGGGGCTGTGGGCCAAAGGAGCCTCCGCTGGGCATGGTGACCACCTGGTGTCCTGCTCCAGGCACTGGGCACACCGCGGTGTGGTTAGCACGGTCCAGCAGCCCCCGCGGTGCATGCAGCGCAGGGGTGTGTGTGGGTCTGAGCGAAGTCCTGTGGAAATTCTTGGCACTCCAGTAGGCATCTGGCACTTGAACTTGGGCAAACCCAGTGATAGAGGGGGACACCCAGGAGTCACTCTCCCGTGTGCCCTGAAGAAGAACGTGGGGGGGTTATATTTAATAAGCATCTACGGCACTCGGGCACTCTGAGTGCACTTGCCCAGTCAGTACTTGTGCGGCCTTACCTGGACACCACGTGCAGGTGAGGCAGCTGACTTTGGAAGGCGTTAGCAGTGTCCTGCTACCTAATGGTCAGGGCGGGCGGGCTGGGGCTGGACTGCAGGTGCAGCCTCCCGTTGTTGCCCGCGGGCGGAGCTTTGCGCGGCGTCCCAGGAGTGGTCGCAGGTCGGAGCTGAAGAGAAAGCCGTGTGGACATTTGGAGGGTGGTGGGGTCTGAAGTCCGAGGTGAAGTGGGGATGTGGACGATGAAGGAAGGTAGTGAATGTCACCGGGTCTTCTTTAGAAGTTCGACTGTAAGAGTTCAAGGGTGAGGAGAAGGAAGAGCAGTGGCTGGTGCCCTAGGCACTGACCAGGCCTCCTGATGTTGGGGTTGGGGCGCCTCCAGCCCTGGTCTCCAGGGGCTGGGAGCGGGGCAAGTCTGGAAAAGTGCAGTTTCAAGTAGGGAAAGGGGGCGGGTCACAGAGATCAAAGTTGTGCTTCAAGGAAGGAGCGGGGAAGCCAGGTCAGAGGGGCTGTCTCCCTGAAGAGGAGTGAACAGGATCAGTGAGCAGTTGTGGCCAGTCCTCAGTTGTGTTCTGTTAGGGTCACACACTCCTCAGCGTGAAGAGTTTGGTGTTCGGTAGCTTTGCTGAATGACCGACTTTATAAATGGAGTTTCTTTATCTAGCAATTGCATTTTTAGCATTCAGTCAATCTTCTCTAAATCCAAAGGAACATATCTCCCCCCCACACAGCCCCTCCCCCAAGTCAGAGGCAGATGACGGATTATCAGTCTCCGTGGTGCATAAACAAAAGACAACACTCTGTGTTTCGATACACGTGGGTAGTGTGTTGTGCATATTCTGCGAAATGGGTTTTTGCTCAAACATTAACTGTATAAGATTTAGTTCGTTCTCATGGCCATGTAGTATGCAGCCTTGGAATAAACGGCATTCTGTTTGCTTCCCCAGTCGATAAACAGGTGATTTCTCATTTTTTGCCATAGACACTGTAGTGAATGTTCTTAAACGTCTTGTGTAAGAGTTTCTCTGGGACAGCTTTTCTCAAACTTTGGATTTTGACTTCTTTAAACTCAAAAGTTAAGGACCATAGAAAGCTTTTGTATTTATGGATCGTGTGAGCTGATATTTACCATATTGGAAATTCAAGCTGAGAACTGCATTTATTAAAAATAACAGTAAGCCCACTACACAGTAACATAAATGACAGATGTTTTCGAAAGAAAAAATCAGTGAGAAGAGTGATGCTTTCCACTTTGCAAATCTCGTTTAAACTTCGTGAGGTAGAAATTCTCATCTCCTCCCTCCGTCTCTAGCATCACGTCCACCAGACAGTGTCTGGAAAAGGGCTGTACCCTGGGGGGAGAGGGGATGAACGGGAAGCGACTCCCTCGGGCGGGAAGCGGCTGCACCTCCCAGACCCAGAGGGGAGCTCGGACCCTCGCGTTCTGTTCTGAAACTGCGGCCCGAGGTGTGTGCACACGACACTGCCTTGAGGAGCAGGCGGGAGTCGGCACTTTCACCCCGTCCGTTTCCCGTCCAAGTCGGGCCGAAGGCAGCCAGATGAACACTTCGCGTAGGGCTCGGACTTGGCGCACTTAGCGGCGGAGTGGCGTCTGCCAGGAGCCGCCGTGATGGGGAAGGAGGAGCTGAACCGCTCCGGGATGCTCTCGCTGGAAGTCGGTCTGTGTGGGCTGTTATGTACTTTTTACCTGCTGGTCGCTGGGTGTGATCGTCGTCTGCAGTCCCCATCACGTGGGGAGGACACCTCGTGAAGTTCTCTGTCACCCGGAAGCGTTCCTCTTTGGCTGCTCGGATCCGAGGTCTGTCTGCAGAGACGCAGGGATGTGGGGCAAGGCTCACAGTGCACAGGAGGGGACATGGGAGAGCAGGGCGGGTGCCGGAGCGCCGCGGGGTCCCCCGGCCTCCCTCGGTCGTGTCACCCTGCCACCACGGGGAATCTGGGGGGTCTTAGAAGTTAGCCGATCAGCTCTGGCTGGTGTGGTCCGGTCCGGTGCGGTGCGGTGGATTGAGCACTGGCCTGTGGACCAAAGGGTTGCCAGTTCGATTCCCAGTTAGGACACATGCCTGGGTTGTGGGCCCCAGTAAGGGGGGGGCGCAAGAGTGGCAACCACACATTGACGTTTTTCTCCCTGTCTTTCCCTGTCCCTTCCCTTCTCCCCTCTCCAAAAATAAATAAAGTCTTAAAAAGACAAAAAGAAAGAAAAGTTACCGCCCTCACATTGGGAGGGGACAGCTGGCCCCGCACCGCTGTCTGGAGTGGTGCTCATCACTGACGTTCATGTTGAGAGTACGCGCCACCCCCCCCCATTATTATTTCCTACAGTGTCTTGTTTCAAAAACAACTCCCTGGGCACATGATAAGGAACTGGTCCAGAGAAAGACTGGGATAACGGGAAAGTTGGCTTGTAAAATCCTGTGAAATGACACAGGAGATAAAGAAACTGAGAAAGTGGTGTGTCATCGTGTGTGTGTGATGTGAAAATATGAGATGGACGGTCATTAGAGCTCAGGCGAAAGGGGAGGGTCGTCCGAGAACCTCCTCGGAGTCACCGTTTGTGCCGGGTGGTTGGTGATCAGGTGTGCATCCACGCGGGTCAGCGATCCCAGTTGGAGAGACAGTGGAGCAGTGATGTGCCCGGCACATGGGGCATCGAGAAGATCCTCGATCCATTGCTTCTCACACTCCCCCCCCCCCCCACTGGGGACCCGGCCCGCCACCCAGGCATGTACCCTGTCCGGGACTTGAACCGGCGACCCTTTTGTTCACGGGCTGAGCACATTGCTCTTCTTACAGCAAAATTGTTTTCAGAAACAGTCATGGAATCAGCCAGGAAGGGAACCTGAACTTCATACCAGTTACAAATAAACATTACAATGGGAAGAAAGACGGTTAATATTTTTAAACTCCATTAATATCTTTGGAGAAAAGGTAGAAAAACTTGTCCACACACTGGTCTGTCACAATAATGAATAATAATACCCCAGTTTATTCTCAGGCCTTAACTTCTGTGCATTTGTCAGTGACCATCAAAGTTGATCATCCCATATTATATTCAGTAGACACAGCCAGATTTATAGATCTTATCTTCACCCATAATTGATTGAAGCACACTTGTTATAAATTTTAACTACAAAAACCTGTACATGATGCAACAGATATAAAATAGTTGGGAAGTCTTCACCATGATGACATTCTGTAACTTTTATTCATGGATCTTCAAGCTTTGTGTTTCATCGTACCTGTGTTCCAAGCTGATTCTGGGTATTTGTAAATATTTATGCTGGAAGAACTGCATGCAGTTGTGTTTCAGAAGTGCTATGTAAGCACAGGGTCCACAGGGGTGTGCGTGTGTGTGTGTGTGTGTGTGTGTGTGTGTACCACAGGACGGAGACCGCTGGGCTCCAGGCAGTGCAGGCCGCTCTGACCCTCCGTGGTCTCTTCTGGTGCCGAGGCGCGTGAGTCGGTGTGTCGGGGGCGCTGCCTGCGAACAGACTGCTTGTTGAAGTGTATGTAATAAAGCGTGCAGATTCCATGCTCATGAACTGTTGGAACTTAACAGCCACCACAGCATGCTAGTTGAAAACTTCGAGAGCCCCAGTCAGCCAAATTTTGTCTTTGCTGTTCTTTAGACTTGCCGGTGCTTGGCGATGATAAAATGACTTTCAGTCAGCTTTATTATCGTGTGTAGAGACAACGTACCCACTTACTACCTGACCCTGGGTGGGTTTCTCCCATGGCTCCACCCAGGTGCGCCGTCACCTTCCAGAGCAGTAGCTGACGGAACCTGTGGCCTCAGCCTCCCTTCGCAGTGTCCCCGGTCCGCGCACTGGATCACGAGTGTCCCGCTCTACTCCCCCTTTGAACTTCGCCAGGGCTGCATTTCAGATCAAGCAGAATTGTGATGTTCTGCCTCAAGGAAACCTGTAAGGCAGAAATTATGGTAATATACCTTTTAAGCCTTTAGGAAACAGGTAAAATATTTTTTAAGCTTTAATAGTTATGTATCATCTAGTTCAGCTTCATTAAGAGATGCTGAATGATAAATCATTTGAGAAATAACAGTCAAGTTTGGAGTTCAGTTGGAGATATGTTCAAATCTTTATAAAGGATTTTACCATTGCTTAATAAATGTAAATGTATATTTTACAAAGTTAGGTTTTCAAAAATATATGAAATGTCTAGAACAGACAGATCCATAGAGACAAGAAGTAGATCACTGGCTGGGACAAGGGAGAAGGGAGAGTGACCGCTGGGCACAGCTTTTCTTCGGGTGGGGTGGCGAAAGCGTTCTGACAGTAAGTGGTGTTGGCAGCTGCACAACTGGGAACGTGGCAGAAACCCCTGCACTGTACCCTCTAGAGCAGGGGTGTGAACTCACTTCCACTGGGGCACGGCAGCCTCGCGGTGACTTCAGGACCGTGCAAACGTGACTGCTCCATGACAGTCAGGCAAGAGCTCGGCGCTGCTGCGGTGAAAACAAGGTGGAGGGCCTTGTGTTTGCCGCCCGTGCTCCACACGGATGGGTTTTATGCTACATGATCTCAAAGGCATGTAAAGAGCAGCACAAACTGTTAGGCTTTAACACATTATCTTCATTGTTTTGTTGCTTGGTCTGATTTTCTTTTTTTAAATATTTTTAAAACTTCTGTTTTGAGAGTATTCTAGTAAAGCTGGGGACAGTGATGCAGAGGAGGGACTTGCGGTAAAAGAAGCGAGAGGAGAGAGCCCGGGCAGGGTTGCTTCGGTTCTCTGAGAACACAGCGGAACCTTGGTTCTCCAGCTGCATTCGTTCCGCACGTCTGTTCAAGAAGCTGTTCGTTGGAAAATCAGATCTCTTTTGTTTCCTGAGACATGCGTGCCTGATCATACAGGTACCACCAGCATGAAAGGGTGTCGGCCGTAGAACCAGAATTTTGGTCAAGAACCAGAACCACATTGTTCAGGATGGAAGAGTTCACCAACTGAAATTTGACTGTTATGGGAGAGAGTTGAGTACTGGCTGGGCTGCTTGGACACCCTGGGAAGTCACAAAAAAGGGGCATTGGGGACAGGGTCAGGGTGAGCCTTCAGCCAGCTGCCGCTGCCCACTGCTCCTGGCTGCAAGTCTCCTGGGCACCCCCCGAGTTTAGGTGCTGCCTGTGGGGGAAGGAGGGGGGCAGGGAAAGGCACCAGCTTGTGCTCCAGAAGGCTAAAACAGTACCTGCCAAATACTAAACAGCTCTGTTAATAATGAATTCTACGTTCAAAAGATATCTTTAGTTTTTACGTGCTATTTCAAGATCCATTGGGGACATTTGGAGGGAAGGACAGGAAAGGAATTCTACATTTGCTTGTGACATACCAACCAGATGCCGCCTAATGGATTAGGTGTTTTATATGTATGTCTTCATATTCTTTCCACTTTAAAGGTAGGCATACTGGAAATGTGGTGTGAATTGTCCAAGGTCACGGTGCAGGGATGGCCGTTCTGAGATTTGTCTGAGCCCAGCCCATGGCCCCGATGGCTGCTCAGAAGTGTTTGTGTGGCTGATTGTCATCTTTTGGGTGGTTTATGGAGTGAGAGGGCTCACGACAGAGCTTTTTGTAAGACGGGAAGCATGGCAGTAGGGTGCCCCAGTGTGTGCTTTTGGAAGCACATGTCAACGTTTAAGAATAATGAAGTTCGGCCCTGGCTGGTGTAGTTCAGTGGATTGAGTGCGGGCCTGCAAACCAAAGGGTCGAGGTTCGATTCCCAGTCAGGGCACATGCCTGGCTTGCAGGCCAGTTCCCAGCAGGGGACGCACAAGAGGCAGCCACACATGGATGTTTGTCTCCCTCTTCTCCTTCCCTTCCCCTCTAAAGATAAATACATAAAATATTTTTAAAAAGAATAATGAAGTTTGGTTAGTTTTTAAGTCATCTACAGTAATGCAGTAGTACAAGGTTTAAGACTCAGGACACACCCTTAGGCAGTGATATTTTCTTTATAATTTATATTCGGAATTAAAATTTTTAGTTGATGAGGGATTTTGTGAATGCCAACGTTTTCTGTTTCAGTCCCGTGCATGGGACTGAACGCGTGTGCGTGGATCCAGTCACTGCACCTTTATGGAAGTAACCGGGTCTGGATGAAACACATAAAGTGTGGGGGTGTTTATTTGTTTCATCTCGTCAGATGGATGTTTGTCCTGGAAACAACTTTTATTTTTTCTCTTGAGGTCTAAGAGAGATGCTTAATTCACAGAAACGTGTACCTTGGGCTACACAGAGTTCGCTAGTGAGGTGCAGTGAGAGTGATTCTGAAATCTGGCATCTGTGCTCGTAAAACAGAGTGATGGTGTGGAGGAAACATTTGACGTTTTCTGAAATCACCTTCCAGCCTGTTTCTTGAGCAAGTGAAAAGGAGTTGTGGCTTGACTGCAGTTCAGTGAGCCGGGATGGAGGTGAGGACTAGAAACGCCTGCGGCTGGAACACAGCAGGGCAAAGCGCTGCGGAGGGAGGCGGCCATGGGTCCCAAGGGCACAGGCGGAGGAGGCGTAGACCCACGGAAATGGGAGGGTGTTGGTCGTACAGTTTAGGGCACGCTCTACAGAGCGGGTCAGCAGAAATTACTCAGAAAATTGGTTCTGCCATCAGTAAATGGTAGCAGAGTTAGGGCTTGGTGATATGATTAAAAAGTGGGAAATAATGCAGGTGATGTTTGAACTGCCGTTTGCTACATTACTGTATCCCATTCTCTTAAGTACATGTAGACGTAGTTAACCCAACAGGGGGTTCATATTTAGTGTTAACAGTGTATATTGCACTTGTATGTATTTTGTAAAAAGCCTTGTAAGTTTGTCCCATTTTAGGAATATTTCATGTTAATGTCTTCCTGCCTCCTAAGCAAGTGGAAGTCAGTTAAACAGTTGGACTTCAAAGGGTTTGACTATGTAAATAGAATTTACATGGGAGTAAATTATATATTGTCAGTTAAAGGGGTATGTTAGTTAACACACAGATATCAACCAAAAAATACCTTTGAAGAGTGATTTCTCATATTTGGTTTGTTTATTTTTAGAGAGAGGGGAAGGGAGGAAGAAAGAAAAAACATTGATTGATCGGTTGCCTCTCACACACACCTGGACTGGGACCAAACCCATGACCCAGGCATGCACCCTGACTGGGACTCAGACCAGCAGCCTTTCATTCTGTGGGACAGTGTCCAGCCCACTGGGCTACACTGGTCAGGACAGATTTGGGTTTTATATCCACAAGAGCTTCAGTTATATTTTTAATGGGGCAAATTTTTAAACTTACTTTGAAAAACTTGTTTAAGTAATTTTGAAGTTTTATTAAAGATTTATAAGCCATTGATTTAGACATAATTAACTTAAAAAAAGTTTATACCATGGATAAGTTGGATCTAATGATGATTCTATAAGTGTGTATTTAAAGTAGGAGAAATGCCTTTTGTGTCTCAGACAGACACAAAATAAAGTTTTGTTTTTTTCAGCTCTAGCTGGTGTGGCTCAGTGGATTGAGTGTCAAGTCAGCCTGCGAACCAAAGAGTGGCCCTTTCAATTCCTAGACAGGGCACCTGCCTGGGCTGCAGGCCAGGTCCCCAGTAGGGGGCGCATGAGAGGCAACCACACGTTGATGTTTCTCTCCCTCTCTCCCTCCTCCCCTCTGTCTGAAAATAAAATATTTAGAGAAATATTTAAAAATTTTTAAAGTTGATGAAAGGCAAAATTAAATTAGAAAATATTTCACCAAATACCATTAACATTTTAGAGTATTTCTGTCTTTTTTCCCCTCCACTTGTTTCTGGAAGTTTGTATGGTTATGCAATAACATGGCATTATTTTCTAATTTTAAATTGTCATCATGGAAAATTTGAGAACATATTATTTTACAAATTTCTAGAAATAAAAGTATTAGATATAAAAGATTTGGACATTTTTTAGTTGTTGGTTGTATAGCTTTAAACTTTTCCCTGAGATTAAAACCCCCTACCAGGCCCCATCAGCAGAGCGTCCCGTTTGCTTTATGCTCTTCTAGACTTAGGCCAGTTAGACGACTGCAGGATGACATCGCCGTGTTCTGACTGCTCGTCAGTGAGGTTGGACTTTCTGTGTTTGTTCATCAGTTATTAGGGTTGTTTCTCTTAACCGAGTTACTTTCCTCTGTACCTTCTTCCGTTTCACGAGTATTTCTTTGCGTGTGTGCATGATACTGACTCATACTCTGCTCCCAGGGAGAGGGGCAGAGCGGTCCTTGGCAGAGGGGGCTGATTTGCCGCCCCCAGCCCCCCCTGCACCCCTCATCACGGTCATTTCCCAGTGGGCGGGGAGGAAGTGTTAGCTCTGACAGCCTGTGGCAGAGCGTGTGTGCGTGCGTGTGTGTGCATGTGTGTGTGTGAAGACACGGCGTGGAACAGCGGGGGGAGGGGACTGGGCACCGCCTGGCACCCACTTGTGCCCGCAGCGAGTCTTACGGGGTCGCCTTTGGGCCGTGATCAGGTGGACAGAGCATATTTGCAGGAAAATGATTTTAGAGTTTTCTCCTAATTATGTTTTGTTGAAAAAGCTTGATGTGTACATTCATGAAGTGTTTATATGTTAGTAATAAACATTAAAGTTACGTTGGACTTAATTCTTGGTTTGGTTGAAGCCAGTATATGTGGTATATTAGGTCAAATGAACAAAAGCAAAATTGTAGGATTAAACGCTTTGATATCTGCATCTGTAGGGGGAGATTTTGAATACCAGCCTGTCACTCTGTAGGTATTTGTTTTTAATTAGGGGAGAGGGTCGGGGGTAAATGTCCCACTGAAAAAGATTCCGAAAGGAAATTTTGTTTGAGGGATTTAAAAGGTTAAAAACATTACTTAGACTAGAAGTAGTCTTCTAATTCTTTTCATTGCTTTGACAGCTCAATTTCAAAAAATAGAAAAAGACATATTTCAGAAATCGTAGGCTTGATGCCAGTAACTTTTCTCTCTGCCAGTTGTTAGTTTTATGAGTTTCTAGAAATGTCTAGTCACTAGGAACCAGAACAGATTCACTCATGATTTATACTAGACCAAATTAAACTTCTTTGTTTTGCAAAGTGTGTTTTGTCTAACGAGCTCTATAAACTGCTAATTGTCAGGATTTCATCATGAATAAATTAGAAAAATGGAGGCAGGATGAGATGTATTGCCGAGTGAATTTTAGCTAACTGGCAGTGTCCGAGGAATAGCAGATAAAGTCATTCTACAGGTAGGTTCTGTTCTTTTTAATTTAAAAAAACCATTGAGTTGGGGGAAGACGTGTAAAGCAGGTTCATGAAATACCAAGCGAATTGGAACCGCTGTGGCATCAATTAGCAGAGAAACGCTTCCGGACTCAGAAACTGGAGTAGAGTCAGCGCGACATCTAGTTACAACAGAGATGCCTGTGAAAACAGCCTTAAGAGTTGCAGTTTGTAGTAGGTGTGAGTTTAACAAGGAATTAAGCAGTTTAAAAAAAGTAATAATAGGTAATGGCCCTGACTGGTGTGGCTCGTGGGTTGAGTATCCTCCGGCAAAGCGAAAGGTCGTGGGTTCAGTTCCAGTCAGGACACATGCCTGGCTGCAGGTTCGGTCCTCAGTTGGGGCGCATAGGAGAGGCAACCGAGAGTATTTCTGTTCCTCTCTTTCTCCCTCCTTCCCTCTCTCTCTAAAAAAATTAAAAATAATCATAATAAATAATGCCACTCCCACCTCTCTAGATTCTGAATTCTGGAACTTGAGAATATGTTCGAATGTGGCCAAAGAGAATTTGCAGATGAGATTAAGCTGAAGGGGTGGGTTAACTATCACATTATCCCGATGAGCGCCCGCTAGTCCGAGAGGCCCTTCCGTGAGAGGCTGGGGAGTGGGGGAGACGTGGCCGTGGAAGCAGGGCTCCCGGAGCAGAGAGGACGCCACGCTGCGGGCTGGGAGGAGGGCGGGCGTGGGCCCCAGGCGGGCAGGTGCCCTCTGGGAGTGGGGGGGGCAGGACGGGTCTGTCCCACAGGCTCCGTGGGGAGCCTGCCCACAGCGCCTCGGTCCCCGAACCGCGGGTAGTGGGTCTCCGCCGTGTGCGCAGCAGGGTGTGTTGTAATGTGTTACTAAAGACACGTACTGGATCCCAGTAGCAGGGATAAACCCGGAAAGCGGTGTCGGAAGGCAGTGTCGGGGGGAGATTTGGGGTCAGTGGTGGGAGGATGTGGTGACCACCGGGGCGCATGAGCGGCTGAGCCTGTGTCGCTAGAAACATCTGTGTGGTTGCCTCTCACATGCCCTCCACCTGGAGACCTGGTCCGCAACCCAGGCATGGGCTCTGACTGGGAATCGAACCAGCGACCCTTTGGTTCGCAGGCCAGCGCTCCATCCACTGAGCCACAGCAGCCAGGGCTAAAAGTCTTCGATACTGCAACATTTTCACCATTGAGAAGACTACGCTCCATGCAGTGCTTGGGTAGTAGCTGTAACACAGAGAAGGCCGGGTCACCGAACAGCAGGCCTGCTCGGGGCTCTGTGTAGCTCCACTTGCCGAGCCAGGCACACGTCAGGCACAGGTCAGGCACGCTGGGCCCACAGGTTTCTGGGCACTGTCTCATTTACTCTGAACAGCACGAAGACTGCAAGTGAGGGCCAGTCAGCTTTGCAGATGTAAAAGGTCCCCGAAGTTTAGAAAGGTTAACTGAACTTGTCAGAGTTTATGCCACCAGTGAACAGCACAGTATCATTTTACTTTGACTAACACCAAAACCCTGAATTCTCTAGGTGCTGTGGCCAAATATTCTCACTCTTTATCTTCTCTCGAAACTTCTTTGTTGATATAAGGGATTGTGAGATGAATAGTCAGCTCCAATTTTTTGAATACTTTGTGTAT
Source organism: Artibeus jamaicensis (assembly GCF_021234435.1). Taxonomy (NCBI): domain Eukaryota; kingdom Metazoa; phylum Chordata; class Mammalia; order Chiroptera; family Phyllostomidae; genus Artibeus; species Artibeus jamaicensis. Next base: position 49,022,627 of record NW_026522046.1, read on the forward strand.
CGAGCTTCTATACGTCATGCGGGAGGACAATGTTCACACTCAGATTTCTCGTAATCTTGCAGCTTGTGACAAAGCAGAGAGTCAGACTCACGTCTGTGGCTGGATTTCTGTTTTTCCTCCTCCGAGGAGGCGCTGAGTGCCTTTCGTCCCCTGGGCGCCTGCTGCTGGTCCGTGCGAGGCCCCACGTGGCTCTCTGTGGTGGTGTTCGCACGTCCCCTCCCTGACCCATACACAGGCTGCAGGGAGAGGGCGGCCCAGTGAGGCTCAGCGGCACCTGCCCCGCGGCCGGGAAACGCGGGTCAGTCCACGTGCAGAAACTGGTGTCACCATCACAATACCTGGGAAGTAGAAAACAACGGATCCCTCTCACGTGTGCAGACAGTGGGGCTGACAGCTGAAGCCATTTGGCCAGAATCATCCTGTTTGGGCCCAGTTCCACAACCAGTTCTGTCTTCCTTGCTCCATAGTAACCACGGCGTCTGTTTTGTTTGTTTGTTTTCTTCATTAATAGAGTTCATTGGAATTATATTACGCTTTATAGCTTTCAAGTTTTGTATATAAAACTGGTAGGTTTTTCTTTCAAGTTTGCTGGCCGAGATGGGATACTGGGCAGGAAACACTGCAGCCTGCGTTGTCTTCACCCCTTTGCTCCTGTGTATCTACTGCCGTGTGTGGTCTGGGAACAGCGGGACAGTTTTTCCTCACGCGGCAATGCTGCTGTTCCCCAGCGCGTGTTCGGAAGAGGTGGGACACTGGTGTGCGGACTCTCTGCCTCACTGAGAGGTGACCAGTGGTTGGTGTGGGCTTTATTTTCCTCAGTTGTGAAGAAGAAGAATTTTTCTGAATACTTAACTGCCTTTGGTTCTGTCTGTTTTCCACGACCCCACAGTAAGAATTCCGGCTCCACTCGGAGCGGGGGAGCGTGTGCACGCACAGCACACGCGGAGGGGGTGCTGCACCGGGCGCTCCCCGGCGCGCCGTGTGTCCGGTGTTCCCTGCCCAGCTCGGCTCACTTCTGCGGCCCAGTTTGACAGCCCGGGTACTGCACTGCGTGCTGGTAAATGAACTGCTTGAACCCTCAACCCCCTGAACAAGCAGGGCTGTGAGCCTCCCTGTGCAGAAGAGGAAGGTTTCTCGGACCCTGGGAGGGGTTTCCCAGGATTTCCCGGGCAGTCAATTGCGGGGCCTGCGTTCTGGCTGTCACCTGAACAGAAACGTGCTGTTTTCGGAAACTGGGTAGCCAGGATCTCAACCATGAATTTTTGATCTGCACAAGAGCGATGCTTCCCCAGTGTCTGGGCCAGCACGGTGGCGTGACGGTTAATTCTTATTCAGTCATTCAGTTGCAGCCTGGCTTGAGGCTCAGGTGATGACTCGGTGCGATTCCTCTAACCTGTTGCGGGGTTGAAGTAAAATCACCTTACTTCTGTGCTACTTTTTGTTTGTTATTTAAAAAAATCTGGATGGGCTGGGGTGGGAGTAAAAGACAGAAAAATGGTATTTGAACAATAATTAAATAAAAAATGTTTTAAAAGATTTTGGGGCCCACCCCCTTCATAACAATTATATTTTAGTATTTATTGCCTCTTCACTGGGTCTAAATGCATATATTTTCTCTTACTTCACAGTGTATTCTTCATCGTCTTTACTATCTGCACTATTCCCTTGTGCTAATGTATTAGAATATTAAAGAACTTCGTTATTGTTGGGTATTTGTTGGAAGGAATTTGAGCTTTGGGTAACGGTAGACTGCAGATTGAAATCACTCTTGATCAGCTGTGTGACTCTGAGCAGATTCTTGAACTCCTGTACCTCAGTGTTCTCATCTGTAAAGTGGAATTATAATATCTGCCTCGCCATAGAGGCCACTCGTGTTTCCGTCCCAGTGAGCACTGTCCGTGTGCACAGTGCTGTAAAGGGCGCTGCTTCCAGCACGATCTCTAGGTCACTGCATCTAACGAAGGCCTTGATCTAAATGCGAGGGGACCTGTGCAGTGGCTTTGCACCGTGAAGAAGTCAGTGAAGTACTAATGCCTTTTATTGAGCTTTTAAAATGTAACTTTGTTTAAGCCTCCAGTTTTGAAACTTCTGCATCTGTCGATAGTATTTTTCTTTATAAATTATATCAAATATGAATTTACGGGGCTAAGATTTAAAAAATAACATTGGTAAAGGAATGTAAATGGCATCTGTTATAAAAAGAAGCTTAAATGTTAAGCTGTGAAGTGCCTAACACGGAAGAACTGTTTGAAGGGGGTCATTTGTAAGGCTTCGAAAGGCCAGTCTCCTTCCTTGTGCCCAGACACTGAATTTACGATATCGAGCCACTCACTAAGCTCTCAAATTTTGTTGAATGAATGAAAAATGATCCAATATTGCATTTCTGCTTTCTCACCTGCCACTTATGTCTTAACTGGTTGGACTTGGGAATCACTTTCAAAAACTGGTATCACTTCATACTGAAAGTACAAGGTTTGCATCCTAATTAACCTCATAGCATTTGACCATGCAAATGCCTTTAATTTCTGGGATTGGCCTTGGTGTCCCTTCATGCAGCCCCCTCTCTGTACCTCATTGGCAATTTTGGTGCGTGCCCTGCTGAGTTCCCGTCTTGTTCCTGGCTCCCTCGTCTTGCCATGAGTTCCTCTCACTCATCCTCATGGCGGTGACTCTGTGATCATCTGATCTTGAGCCTGGTTTTCTCTTTCTGCATTCGAGGTTCACGTTCCAGTCTCTGCCTATAGTCTGCGCCTGGGTCTTCGCAGGGCATCCCGAATCAGAGTCAGCGCGCTGCGTTACGTTAGCCCTGCATCAGTACAGTGTATGCTAAACCAGGCATGGGTGTCTGCTTAACATTTTTCCTGTTCTGCCTCTCACAGTTCATGGTCTGTGCAGGTCTGTGGTGGGTCCACAGCACCGTGTAAGGCCACAGATGTGCCATCAGGGGTTGGGAGCATTTGCCAGATTTTAGCCAAGACAGTTCTCTGGGTATAGTCCAAAAGAGGTGTAACCCTTCTAGGTATTATCTCAGAACAGGTGTAACAGCATTTATGTTAGTTGTTACTATGTCGGGTTGGCCAAAAAGTCTGTATACTTTTTTTCGTAAAATAAAAGGCATACTTTTTCATATTCAATACTTTTATTATTTGGGTATTTTGAGTATGTTGGCTAGCTCTTGTGTGGTAGGACATTGATTGTTCTCTATGTCTTGATTTGATCACTGTCACCTCAGCTGGTCAACCCAACCATGGAGCATCATCCAGTGAGAAATCTCTAGCACTACACTCCACAAACCACTTTTGACGTGTTTGATCCATCACAGCACCTTCTCCACACACCGCTCAAATCTTTTTCCGCGTTTCAGTTGCGTTGTTACCTCTCCTGAAATAATAAAACATAATATGCCAAAAATATTGCATGTTTTCTTCCATCTTTACTATTAAAAGGGCCACACAAAAATTTACCAATTTTGGTAAGGTTTTTAAATGCACACTATGACAGGTGTCACAATATAATCTAACAAAATTGTTTCAAATGACGTTAAAGACAATTAAGCGCTACTGGAGCCACTGTATGGAAAAAACCAAACGAACTTTTTGGCCAACCTGATAATTACCTAAAATAATGTACCACTACAACTCAGCTCCCCCCTGCACAGAGCAGGCCCTCTGAGGCCAGCCCCCACCCTCTACCTGCCGTCTTCACTGTATGGGACAGAGGGACACTCGTCCTCTGAGTCTTAGGGGACGCTGTTTGAGGGCTAGTCTTTTGCCTGAATGACAGTTATACTATTATACAGTATAGTCTGTACTTTAATTTTTTAATAAGTCCTGATAACTTTTTAAATATATAGACTGCATGGAGGATTTCATCAGAAGATACACTTACCTGGTCTTGTCTTGTGAGCTCAGTTGGCTGTTATTTTAATATGGCAGATTCCTTACTGCTGAAATTATCAAGAAATCCTGTTTGGGACATTAGTGAATATCCCAAACAGGGACCCAATGAAGCCCTGTTAGCTCTGGCTTGGGCTTCATTAAGATGGTTCTCTAAGCTTTTAATGGCCAGAGAAGTAATTCTCACTGTTGCTCATTCTTGAGACCCGTGTGTTAACTTTTTTGCACCCACCTTTCTCTGCTTTAAGGTATAAAGAAGGAAATAGAACAGTAATAAAAAGCTGTCTTAATTTTAAAATTTACAAATGGCCAGAATATAGCCTTTATAAATGTATATTGCATATTTCATGCAATATTGACATTTTTAATTTGTTTTTTGACCTGTATAGTTTTAGAATTTATATATTAATTGAAATATTTTTAGTTTTTCTTGTTTTTGATTTATATATCTCAAATATTACTATTTCCTTTCTAATTGCTTTTCAATTAGTGAGCATCCTCAAGAAAAATTATTACATTGCCAAATAAAGTAATAAAGAATTATGACCATACTTATTTAGATATTCCTTTTCAAAAACGAATTTCCGTGTTAATATCTTTGTTTCTCCTGTTTTCTATATCTTATTATTTATGGGAAAATTTTATGTTTCCGGATATGTTGCCGAGTAGGGCTACCCCTCTGGGAAATGAGACTTCCGTTTTTTAGGCTAGCCTCTTGGCAGTGGTCTAGCAAAGGTCTTTGTTTTAGGAATTCCATATTTGAAGTAGTAACATTAATTGGGAAAAATAGAAATATGATTCAAATAAGGTTGAAATGCCTATTTCAAAATATCCTTTTAGAAATCCCAGGTATTTGGTACGTGCCTATGATTAAACGAAACAGAAACAATGATCTCGGAAGGTAGACCTCCTTCTGGCCAAGATGGAGGTCTAACTAGATATGCTTTGTACCTCACACAACCAAAAGAAGGACAACAACAAATTCAAAAACAAAAAAACGACCAGAACTGCCAGAAAATTGAACTGTGTGGAAGTCTGACAACTGAGGAGTTCACAGAGAAACATTCATCCAGACCTGTGGGAGGGGCTGAGATGAGCAGTGGTGTAGGGCTCACAGCAGGGCAGCAGCTGGAGGACTGGGACGTCCCACATTTGGGTGCAGGTAAACAGGAGGAACGACTGGGGAGCAAGACGGACCGCACAGCCCAGGGCTCCAGTGCAGGGAAATAAGCCCTCAAACCCTCTGACTGCAAAAACGCTGTGGGGGGTGAGGCAGTGGGAGAAACTCCCAGCCTCACAGGAGATTTCGTTGGAGAGACCTACTGGGTCCTACAACACACACACACACACACACACACACACACACACACACCACCCCGCCCCACCCCCCACCCCGGGAATCAGCACCAGAAGGGCCCAATTCGCTTGTAGGTAGCGGGGAAGTGACTGAAAGCCAGCTGAGAGCCGAGCAAGTGGCATTGTTCCCTCTCGGGTCCCTCCCCCCACACAGTGCCACAACAACAACCCTGTGGGTTGCCCTGCCCTAGTGAATACCTAAGGCTCCTTGCCTTACAATATAACAGGTACAAAGAAATATAGCCCAAATAAAGGAATAGATCAAAACCCCAGAAAAAGAACTAAGCAATAAGGAAAGAGCCAACCTATCAGATGCAAAGTTCAAAACGCTGGTAATCAGGATGCTCACAGAAATGGCTGAGTAAGGTCACAAAATAAGGGAGGAAGTGAAGGCTTTACAAAGTGAAATAAAGAAAAATATACAGGGAACCAACAGTGAAGGGAAGGAAACTGGGACTCAAATCAACAGTTTGGACCAAAGGAAGAAATAAACATTCAACTGGAACAGAATGAAGGAACGAGAATTCAAAAAAATGAGGAGAGGCTTAGGAACTTCCAGGACAACTTTAAACATTCCAACATTCGAATCAGGTGCCTAAAGGAGAAGGGGAAGAGCAAGAAATTGAAAACTTATTCAGAAACATAATGGAGGAAAACTTCCCCAGTCTGGTGAAGGAAACAGACTTCCAGGCAGTCCAGGAAGCTCAGAGATTCCCAAAGAAGTGGGACCCAAGGAGGAATACACCAAGGCACATCCTAATTAAATTGCCCAAGATTAAAGATGAGATAACCTTAAAAACAGCAAGAGAAAAGGAGACCGTTACCTACAAAGGAGTTCCCATAACACTATCAGCTGGTTTCTCAAAAGAGACCTTATGGGCAAGAGGCTGGAAAGAAGTATTCAAAGTCATGGAAGGCAAGGACCTACATCCAAGATGACTCTACCCAGCAAAACTATCATTTAGAATGGAAGGGCAGATAAAGTGCTTCCCAGATAAGGTCACATTAAAGGAGTTTATCATCACAAAAAGATGAGCAAAACTATGAACAGTAAAATGACATCAAACTCACAACTATCAACAACTGAACCTAAAAACCAAAAAAAAAAAAAACTAAGCAAACAACTAGAACAGGAACAGAATCACAGAAATGGAGATCACATGGAGGGTTATCAGTGGGGAGGGGCAGGGGGAGAATGGGGGAAAAGGTACGGGGACTAAGAAGCATAAATGGTCAGTACAAAACGGGGGGAGGTTAAGAATAGTATGGGAAATGGGGAAGCCAAAGAACTTACATGTACGACCCATGGACATGAACTAGGTGGGGGAATGCTGGTGGGAGGAGGGGTGGAGGGCTGAGGGGCATAAAGGGGAGGGGAAAAATGGAACAACTGTATTAACATAAATAGTAAAATATACTTTTTAAAAAAGAAGGTAGACATGAGCATCTTAACGTCAGGATTGTGTCTTTAGAACCTGGGCTCTCGTTATGTCTCGGGGGGCTTTAAACTCACAGGAGCTCCTGACTGTTAGGTTCACTGCCGTGTGATTTGCTGCGTACAGTTGTTATTCCCCAACTGAGTCAAGAAACTTGACTCAGTGGGTTCCAGCTTTATAATGGCACTTTAAATTTATCACTCGATTTTAATACGTGTTTTTTCAAAAGAATCTTAGAATTATTTGAACACTCATCTCAGTGAGGTTTGGGTTGAAATTACATTAAATACTGAGTCACATTATTGCCATTTCAGTTTAGGAAAATAGTGTGTTTGTTTACATCTAAATCATTTTTGAATTCAGTAAAATTTTATGATTTTTTTCTGTTTGTATGTTTCTGTAAATTTCTTAATGTTTCTCCCCTTTCCCCTTTTTTGATATTTTTAATATGATCTTTTCCCAGTTTCTAAGTGGGGGTACAGTTATATAGGAAAGCTCTTGATTTTTCTTTACTAGTCACAATTTTTAAACTTAGTTCCAAATGTCTGTTACTCTTTTAGTTAATAGACTGCAAATACCTTTGTAGAACTTGTGAATTGACCTCTGCCTTTACCTGTAATTAAAAAAAATTGTTTCTGCTTGTTTTTTTTAAGCTCTTTTCACTTATGGACATGAAACCTCCCATCTCTAGAGCCAAGATGATTCTCATCACAAAAGCTGCTATTAAAGCCATTAAGGTAAGAGTAAAATCAATATATTTAATTTGAGAAAATGGTTTTGAAATTCGGAAACTGTTAGTGAACTTGAGAGTTTGCCCTGTGCATCTGTTCAGGCCTGAGCCATTGAACACTAACTGGCCCTCTGTCCTCTTGTTACTAGTACTTTCCTCGGCCGGTTTCCCAGCTCTGTTGGCACACAGTTAACAAGTAAAGATTGTGTACGTTTAATCACACACACTAAAACGTGATTTGATACATATACATCGGTCAGTGATTACCACAATTAGCTAATTAGTACTGTCACCTCACATAGTCACCTTTTGTGTGTGTGTGGTGCTGAAAAGGGTGAACTCTCAGAAGTGGAGAGGAGAGTGGCCAGGTTTTTTGTTTCTGTTTAATTCTTGTCATAAATCAGCTAAGTGGTAGTTTCATTTTTATTTAAAAAAATAATTCGGGCTGCATGGAATTAAATTTCTTACCCAAGGTGAAATATCCTAAAAAAGTGATTCATTTTAGAAACTGCACAATTTAGATTTGATTCCATTATTCTTATCCCTCTCATAAATAGCGCTTTATGAAGGTTTATTGATTAAGAATCTAAGAAAGGGGCCTTCTGTTTAGGGGTGGGGGTTGTAGTTTTGTGTTTTAGTTAATTTTCTGATATATTTTCAATTGATGACTTTTCAGCTGATATTTCTGATGGTTAATTCAGTATTATCTTGAGAATCATTTAAATTATGCAGATTTCAAGGTTTTAAGTATTTTCTAATTATATTGCAGGAAATGTAGACATGTAAACTAAATAATTTTCTTGTAATTCTTTTCAGCTTTATAAGCATGTAGTTCAAATAGTAGAAAAGTTCATCAAAAAGGTAACTATCCATTTTATGATTACCTCATTTTACTTATGTGCAGTATTTGGAATTTGCTTTGTACATTGTAATTCAGATGTTTGCTTGTAAAGCCACCAAGCCGACAGGTTGTCACCAGAGGCTCTTTGTAAAGAAACAAAACGACTTTAGGGCCCTCCTGTCGACTGAGTGCCCGCCGCATGGTGGGCACTCAAGGACGGGCCCCAGTGCACTGCCTGCCAAGACTCGCCCCGCCCAGCGCGCCCCGGCCCTGTGCCCTGGCCGTCCCCAGGCACTTGGTTCATGTCGAAGCATTTCAGATGAAAGCACTTTGTAATAGAACTTGTCCGGCTTTTCCCTGCTCCCGGTGTGATTGCGTCATTCTTAGTCACAGGGTTAGTGTGCTTCATAATGGTGTGACCGGCACACGTGGCTCAGCGGAGCACAGCGGGCGGGGACTTCGCTGTCTTCTCCCCCAGCCTGGAGCCGTGGGGGTGTCTCTGGTCCTTGGCCTTTGAATACTGGCTGAGAGAGAGAGTAGCAAATCGAAGTCCGGCTAAGTAAAATGGAAAAATGAAAATCACCTGCATGCACATTTGGATCTGCTCGTATTTTATTACATACATGTACACGAGTAAAAAGAAAGGGGAACCTGCTGACTGTTAGATAGCTGCTCCCCCACTGAGATTCTCGCAGACACCTGCAGGGGGCACTGTTGCTCGACTGGGCCACGGGGGCTCTGCTGGTGCCCTCTGTTGGCCATTCCACCTTGGGGCCCGCCTTGGGGAGAAATCAGGTGCAGCACAGCTGCTTTCTTAGGGTGAACTGCCAGTGACGCAGCTGCTGGGTTAAACACGGCTTTGCTCTCACTGTGGACTCGCCCTCCTAAGGGGTGCCTCACTGGGATGTGCGTGGGTGTCTGTGCCTGTGCTCTGCCCACTTGTCAATTTCACAGTCCGAGAACGCCCTCTGTTAGTTTTTGTTTCTCTAGTGCTGTATGTTAACGTTCCCTTGTCCACAATTTTTAAGGGTAAAAATTATTATTTTTCTTAGCAGGCTGCTTTGGATTTGCATGGTGGAAGTGGTTTAGGGGTTGGTAGAGTAATGCTGATTCTGGGAAGCTGCGGGAGATGGAGGGATGGGAGAGCAGCAGAACACGGGGGGTCCGAGGTACCAGGGGAAGGGCAGCTCTGCACGGACCTGTGGGAGGCCAGGCGGCAGGCGGTTTCTGCACAGAGACGGTCGTGCCAACGGCTGCCGGCCTGCGCCTCACCGTTTTGTGTTGACGTCCCACCTTTCTCTTCGTAGTGCAAACCGGAGTACAAAGTCCCAGGGCTGTATGTGATCGACTCCATCGTGCGACAGTCGCGTCATCAGTTTGGGACTGATAAAGATGTTTTTGGGCCAAGATTCTCTAAAAACATAACCGCCACATTCCAGTATTTATATCTTTGTCCATCTGAAGATAAGGTATAGTTAGTAATTTTAAATTAAAACTTGTATTGTTCTTATTTGTAAAATATTTAAATGTATTTTAGATGTTGGAAACCTCTATGGTAAATTCTAATCATGTAGTAATTTCTGAACTTGAAACAAAACCCCATTTTTTCTGTAATGATCATCTCCTATTTATCTATTTTCTGTTTTAAGATTTTATTATTTTTAGAAAGGAGGGGGGAGGGAGGAAAAAAGAGAGAAACATTGATCAGTTGCCTCTCACACGAGCTTCCTACTGGGGACCCGGCCCCCAACCCAGGCATATGCCCCAACTGGGAATCAATCTGGCGACCTTTCAGTTTTGGGGATGATGCCCAACCCACTGAGCCACAGCAACCAGGGCTGTCTGTTTTCTTGGAAAGTCGTTTAGGGATGTCAAACTATTGAAATAGGAAAGGAGCACCATCTTGTTTTAAGGAAGACAGAGAGGAGGGCTTGTAGCTGAGTGATTAAGACATTCTACGCCCATCGAGAAAGGCAGGGTTCATCACAGATGGCTGCTTATTCTAGAAGGGGCAGCAGTGCGAGAGCACAAGTGGTCTTCGCCAGCAGTCAGCCGGCAGGCCTGGTTTCTCACACCCGAGGCTGGTGTTGCGGCGTGCGGACTCCGGGGGGGGGGGAGAAACATGCTAGGTCGTGGGCTCCGTGCTCGTTCGGGGGGAGTGCTCTTGTGGGGGAAGGCATGAGAGAAGAACACCGTCCTTCGGTAGGAGACCAGAGTCCCCCCCACGTGACACACTGGGCCTCTGTACTCACTGGTGCACAGAGCAGCTGACTTGTAAGTTACCGGCCGTTTCTGACACACTGTGGCCCCGGCCGGGTAGCTCAGTTGGTTGACGTGTAGTCCCAGTACGCCAGGGTTGCAGGTCCGATCCCCTCTCAGGGCATGTACAGGGATCAACCATGAATGCATGAACGAATGGAACCACAGTGACAAATGATGTTTCTCCCTCCCTCCTTCCCTCCCTCCCTCCTTTTCTCTGTAAAAAAAAAATCAATACATTAAAAGTATGTATTGTAATTGCTTCAGTCATCTTAAAGAAATTCTTCTTCTGTAACCTTTTTCCCAGTGATAGGGTTTCTTTTTAACTATAAATTAAATATGAAAACTTTAAATACACTTCCTCATTATTAAATAGTCCATTTCTTTTGCGTCTCTAGGTTACGGTACTTTCTGTTCTCCCCCTCCCTCCGTTACAGTAGCTCACACTACTGATGGAAGGCTGGTCGCTACCGTCCAACCGGGCTGCGGTTCTGGTGATAGATTTGTCTTTCCCATTTACTACACAGACTTAGTGTGGAAGAATTGGCCGAGGACTTCTTCTTCGCTTCCTCTGTGAGGTACAATGAATTATTTGTGCAAATATTTACTGTGTGTTCATGTTTTCTCACAATTAACAGAGTAAAATAGTCCGTGTGCTGAACCTGTGGCAGAAAAATGGAGTCTTCAAGATTGAAATCATCCAGCCTCTTCTGGACATGGCAGCGGGAAGCAGCAGCGCTGCCCCCGGAGCAGACAGCATCGCCAACAACGAGGGTGAGGCCCCGCGTGTCTGCAAGCGCAGGGAGGCTGTGTCTTCCATCCACGGGCCGTTCGGGGTCTCTTTCTAGTGGTGGGACTTTTTCATGAGAAGGACACTTGGATTTTTGCATTGCGGAAGGTACAGGGTATTTTTCCCATAATGACTTATAGTGAAAACACCATTCTTGCAGGACTCAATATAGTACAGACTCTAGTACCACAATCTACCTTTTTACTGTGTTAAACTGGACCAAGTGTTACTTTAGTAAAAAAGCTTAATGCAATGTAAACAGCAAAATGGGTACATTAAAGTTTTCTTAGGCCTTAACATCCTTTCCTTTTTAGGTTCACCCCCTCCTCCAGTTAAAGTCTCTTCGGAACCCCCACTAGCCACTGCAAACTCGGTAGCACCTGTCCCTCAGCTGCCCAGCTCCGACGCTTTCGCTGCGGTGGCCCAACTGTTCCAGACCACTCAGGGCCAGCAGGTAACCCGCCCACCCAGGATTACATTGTTTGCAGTTCGGTGCTGCTGTCCGTTTATCTTCTGGCCCTAACGATGAGCACAGTTAAGGGAGGAAATGGTTCTACTGTTCACTAGAAACGCCTCGACTTGGGAGGTAGTGGCATGGAAGAAAGGGGCGATGTGGGGGGGGAGATGAGGGGCAGCCCTGGCCCTGAGCGGGCCGTGGGAGGGGCTCCAGCGCTGCCCGGGCTCTCGGACTGCAAACCCAGAACGCGCGTTTGCCGTGCTCACTGTTCAAAACTTAGCCGTTCCTGAAATGTCGGCTTTCCCTGGCATACTCTGTGCCTGTGGTATTTCGAGGCACCTCGAAGGGTTCTTTCTTAGTGAAGTATCTTTTGACGCAGTGGTCTTACCTAACTGTGGTGTGTTGATCGGTTTACCCGTTCTTTAAGCTTCAGCAGATCCTGCAGACTTTCCAGCAGCCTCCAAAACCACAGTCTCCTGCCCTTGACAATGCTGTGATGGCGCAGGTTCAGGCCCTCACGGCCCAGTTAAAGACAGCTCCCACGCCCCCGCCCGAGCAGAAGGCCACCGCATTTGACAAGGTAAGGATGCCCCCCCCCCCCGCGCCCGCCCACCTGCTCGCTCTGCGCCCCTCCCTGGGGGCAGGGAGGTCAGCCTCCTCTGGAGCCTCCAGTGCTCGTTCTGTTGTTCGTGGTTTCGGAGGTTCCCCCAACACCAAACACTGATTATTTTTTCCAGTTATCAGTTCAGTGTATTCTTTACGAGAAATCTTTCAGTGAAGAAAAACATAAAGGAAAGGAAACAGGACCACTGACCATGAAACCCCACATTTGGAGATAACTACTGTAATATTTTGCTGTGCATTTTTTCAGGATTTATTTCCCATGGATACCTGCCTTCATTTGGTTATATTATACATACACACAGTTTTTAACTTGCTTGTTTCGATCTTAGTCTTCTTAGTCTCATGCTTGTTGGTGCCGTGGTTGAGGCTGACAGGTTTAGTCTGCGTTCGTCCCGAGTGCTTGCCGGGCCCGTTCCACTGTGTGGACACAGCACCGCTTGTTTAGCATTCCTTCCCCTTTCAGCGGACACGGAAGTTGCTTCCCGAGCTTCGCTGTTAAAAAACCGCAGTCCCCACGTGCGTGTGAGGGTGTGGGCTCTGGGTCTGCACTGCTCTGCTGGGCTGGGCGTGGGGGGGGGCAGCCGCTGCGGTGTCGACGTGCGGAGAATGCACAGCGCAGAGCTTCCGGCACAGATGCTGCCCAGACTGCTCCACCCTCATCTGTTCATGTGTCTTCTGTTTATTGGGTTTATGGGTGTGTAAGATTTTACTGTATTTTATAGGTTTCACTGCCAGTAAGCACATTTGAAGGTCCTAGAACTAAATGAAATCTTGAGATTTCTGGTTTCTTTTCAACGGTCTAATCATAAGATACGACAACTTTAGCTGTCGTGTTTTATGTGAGATACGTGGTGCTGGTGGTCCAGAGTGGACTCCATGCAGTGAACACCGGCTGTCACGGCCTCTTGGTGATTGCGAATGACCACTGATTAGAAGGTTAGATCAAGTTTTTGAACGCAAAAGGCGTGTACACATAAGATGAAAATGCAGGTGATACAGAATGTTGTAAAGTACAAAGGGAAGCAGTTCTCTGCTTTGAACAGATTTGTGTATTTTTTCAGACCTATTTCCATGTACATGTGAACATAAATTCTCATATACTATGGTCTTGTTTATTAGGTTTTTATTTTGAGTTCTGATTAGGAAACCTCCTCACGTATATATTTTTTAATTTTTTATTTTATTCTAGAAGTTTTATATTTTTGTTTTTTACGTTTGTCTCTTTTAATTCTTCTGGAACCTACTTTAGAGTGTGGTTCAAGATAGTTAAATCTTTATATTTTTAGAAATGAGCATTCCTCCCTCACTGTTTTGGTCATATACCAAATTCTCATTTGTCTCTGTGCCTATCTCTAGGCACTGTTCTGTCCCACTAATATAATACTTGCAACTTATAGATCCTATTTTATTTCCAGGTATCCTTCCCCCGACTGCCCACATTCTCTTGGGCTGTTCTTGGGCATGTTTCTTTGTCAGGGTTCACCAGAAAAAGAGCCGGTTTTATGCTCCAAGAACAGGGGATGGAAAGGGGAGAGAGGCAGCATTTGGTTGGTCTTTGAGGCATCGGCTCACTCAGCGATGGAGGCGGGCAGGTCTGAGATGGGTGGGGCGGGTGGGAAGTCGCAGACGTGGGTAAGGGTTGCAGTTCCAGCTGAGTCTGTTCTGAGGGGCAGGGTTTCTGTGTTGCTGCTCTTAAAACCTTCAACTGATTAGTTGAGGCCCACACAGATTATGGAGGAATTCTTTTTTAATTTTATTTATTTGTTTTTAGAGAGAAGGGAACGGAGGGAGAACGAGGGAGAGAAAATATCAATGGTGGTTGCCTCTCACCCGCCCCCCTGCTAGGGAACTGGCCCACAGCCCAGGCACGTGCCCTGAGTCGGAATCAAACTGGGGATGCTTTGGTTCACAGGTCGGCACTCAACCCACTGAGCCGCACCAGCCAGGGCTAGGAGGTATTTCTGTATTCAAAGTCTTCTAATGTAAACATTAATCTCAGTTTTAAAATATCTTTGCAGCAACAGCTAGATTAATATTTGACCAAACAGCTAGGCACCATGACCCAGCCAAACTGACACATCAAATTAACCATCACAGCCTACTTTTCCAGATGAACTTGAGCATGCGTTTTGGAATTCATGAATTTATAGGCTGCTGTAAGAAGTACCGATAGCTTATTTATGTAGTGTCCATATATTACAATGTCTTTTTTCATGTCTTCTTGTACATTTCTTTCATTCTTAGCTATTTAGTCATGTTTCATGTTTCCTAGTATTTCATTTGGTTAATGATATCGTAGAGCAAAACTGTTGATTTTTATTTTACCTTGTAAATGATCATGGTATTAAATGCTTAATTTTCTTTTATATATATATATATATTTTTTAATTTATTTATCTTTAGAGGGGAAGGGAAGGAGAGAGGGAGAGAAACATCAATGTATGGTTGCCTTTCATGTGTCCCCTGCTGGGAACTGGCCTGCAGCCCAGGCGTGTGCCCTGACTGGGAATCGAACCGTGATTGTGTGGTTCGCAGGCCTGAGCTCAATCCACTGAGCTACACCAGCCAGGGCTTAAATGCTTAATTTTCTAGTTGGTTCTCAGATTTCTGAGTAGCTACTCCTAACTTTTCCTCTTTAACATCTAAACCTGTTTTTCCCTCCCTCCCTGCCTTCCTGTTGTATTGGTGGCAGGACTTTCAGGAAAATGCTGAATAGTGGCAATGCTACTGGTCCCTGTCTTGTTCATTTGAACGGTAATTCCTCTGGTATTTTACCATAAGTGAGTTGGTCAGTGTTTGTTTTTATATTGAGTTTGGAAAAAAGGAATTTTGTGCTTTTCCTGTTGCTAAAAAATCCAGTTTTAAGCTAGTCAAACAGGTTGACTGGAAACGATTTGTGTATTTCAGCTGATTCATAGATTTTCAGTTTCCTAAAAAGGAACAAAAAATATGTTTGTGGATAGATCTCAGTTTAATTTTTTAATTGCTTCAAATCTTTTTCCAAAGCAATAGGTATAAATCTTCAAACCTTACAGAACATATCTCTATGTGATAAAGTGCAGAGTTCACAGGTTTTGTAGACCCAGGTTTTGAGCGTGGCAGTGTTTCGACGTCCAGTTTCATAGTGGTGCAGTGTGCACCACTGTGCGGGAGTGACGGTGGCACCTGTGTCCTACTGCCATGAGGGTTAAATGAGCCAGTGCATATAAAACAGCGCGGTGTCTGGATCACTCTGTCACAATAAGCACTTTAATCTCCTGGCCTGGAGTTGCAAAGGGAAAAACACATGCTCTCCCTTCCTAATCTTGAGATCCGGGGCTTGGGAACGGTGTGGCAGAGCGGTCCCGGGGCCCTGCCCATGTGGGGGCTTGAGGTTGGAAGCCCAGGAGCAGAGCAGACACCGCTGGAGAGGGAACGTGTGTTGGGTGCCAGAGATGGGGACTGGGAGGTTGAGCAGACTGGTGTCCGTCCTCATTCTGCCGTCCTCAGCTCTGCTGTCTCGGCGATGCTTCTGAATGACCAGAGCTGTAGCTTCCCCTTTGTGAAAAGAAGGAACTTGGTCTGCGTGCCTGCTTCGTGTGGTGATGAGGAGTTGCAGGTGGTCCACCCACACACACAGTGGGTGTGCCTTGTGCTGCCTGCCTCCCTCCCTCCTCCCTCCCTCCCTCCCTCCCTCCCTTCCTGAGTCAATGGATTGGAGTTTAAGTGGTTCTTCCAGGCATGATCTTGTTAAGTACCCTCAATCTTCCTTCCTTTCCTTCCTTCCCTTCCTTCCCTTCCTTCCCTTCCTTCCTTCCTTTCCTAGCTATCCGAGGTGAGCTCTGAAGTTTTTAGAAAGAAGCTAGTGCTCAGGTACTGAGAGCTCCGTGCCCTGAGCAAGCAGCAGTGGACGTCTCCTACAGCTTTTGTAGTGATCGGATTGGGTGGTCTCGCTCTTTGTGCATTTCATGGCCTCCTGGAAAATGTGCACCGTTGTCACATGTGTGGAGCTCCAAGTTTTTTGTCTAGGAACACAACTGTTTCAGTAAAACATTTATATTGCTAAATTAACAACAAGCATATAGATAATGGTCAGAAAGAAAACACTGCATTTTTAATTGGGGAAGAAAAGCAGAACAAAAAATGTCTTTCTCAAATGACATTTGTGCTAAAATGGGTTGTCCATGAACCCAGGCCCTGGGGCACGTGCGGGAATGGTGTTGACAGCACGTGGCGGGGGCAGAGGCAGCGGAAGCGTCCGCTGTTTGTACAAAGCTTTTGTGCACTGAACACAACCGCCTTTAAAACGGAATGCCGCCATACCTGTTGCAGAAGCTGCTCGATCGATTTGATTATGACGATGAGCCAGAAGCTGTGGAGGAATCGAAGAAAGAAGACGCTGCCGCCTCTGCTGCCAGCACCGCCTCTGCCGCTGCCCCTGCGGCACCTGCCGCCGCCGCCCTGCCCACCACTGCTGCACCTGCTGCATCTCCGCCACAGGCACCTTTGTGAGTCCCGTTCCTTGGTTTCTTTGGAGTCAGTGGCCTTTGCAAGTGTAGCTTAAGAGCGTCCAGTAGTGAGGTCATTTTCCATACACAGTCATTGTCTTTAAATGTTGATACTTTGGGGTCTCCCAGATGGGGAGGGCATCCTGTAAGATTTATTAAAAAAAAAGTGGCTTTTATGTTGGGAATAATGCTTACTGTATTAGTTAATATATAGGCAAATAGATGATTGAGCAAAATGTTGATTATTAATGATCCCTAGACATTTTTTCCATTTTTAAATCACTCTTAAATTATAGTTGACGTACATTATTATTAGTTCCAGGCTAGATAGCATTCTCTGGGCTTCTGTATACATGTGGGTGGGAACCCCTGTGTTCTGAATGGGTAAAAGGGTCGCTCACCTCCTTCCAGTGGGTTTCCTGGTGACGGCCTGCAGCAGCCGGCGTACCCCCAGCATCAGAGCATGGACCCGTTTCCGCCCCCGATGATGGCACTGCAGCAGGACCCTGTGCACCACCAGGTACGGGCGCTTGTCTCGCAGCTGAGCGTCTTCACCTTCCAGCGTCTTCATCAGAGTGTGTGAGCTGCACCTCACGGTCAGGGTTCAGCTGTGCAGCAGGGGCTGATTGGAGGTGCTCTTGGCTTCAATCAGGACAAGAATGCTAAATACCACGCGCTTACACTTTAACGATGGGTGTTTCTGTTCTAGTATCTTAGAGAGCGGTTAGGGCTCTGTCTCAGGGAACTGGCCTGTCTGGTTGCAGAGCTCTTTCCTGTTGGAGGGGCCTCTCTGGGACCTGGCGGCAGGTGCCAAAAGGCTGTCGGCATGCCCACGCAGGACCCGAGGAGGGGGCGTGGCCCACAGAAGAGCTGCAGGGAGGCACGGAGCATGTTTTAGTACAGCCCCTAATTCAGAGCTCCCCGAACCTGACCGTGCATCTCAGTGAACGGGGGCACGGATCCCGGCCCTTCGGTGCTGCAGTCGGTCCAGAGGGTCGTTCTCGTGTTCACTGTGCAGTTTCTGTCGTGCGGCCGGGCTCGAAGTAACACTGCTGGCCTTAGTTCGGAAAGGGCTCTAAGGAATCTGTTTAGACCGTCCTCATGTCATTTCAGTCCATTTTATACATTTGGTAATATGAAACTTATGTTGTGATTTTAATGAAGTGCTGATGAATGAAGTTTGAAAAGTATTTTATAAGTCCGTTTAAGATACTAAGAAAACCTATGAGCTTATTTCAAAATGCTTAACAATTACTGAAGTTCATAAATAATTTAGAAAAGATGCTTCTTTTGTGACATAATTATACTTTTAATTATATAGACATTGGCATGGCATGTACAGAAATATGTTAGTTTGTGGTTCACTGTCATCACTATATTTGATGTCCTAAAAGTAGGCATGTTAGTTGAAACTCTGCTTAGAGTAAATTTTTAAAAACAATTTTATGTATGTATGTATGTATGTATGTATGTGTATATTGAGAGGGGAGGGGATAAGAGAGAAATACAGGGAGAGAAACATCAACTCGTTGCCTCTTGCATGTGTCAAACCCGGGACCTGGCCCGCAGCCCAGGCTTGTGCTGTGACCCGGAATCACATAGGGTCCACCCGAGCTCCACCCATGGGGCTGGAGTCAAGTTTTTAAGGAATGAATCTCAGAGTCACTGCTTCCAGCCACTTCCTCCCAAAAGTCAGACCTTTGACTTTCAGTTCAGTCTACCTCATGGTTTCCTCACATAAATGAAGTTGTGTCTTTAAATATACAAAACCTAAGCCTCACGTGTTTGTAATTTTAAAAAGAGTCATAGGGTTTTTAACAGGTATACTTCATTATGTAACAGCTCATTGGATAATTATTATCTGTGGAAATTGTTCACCACTATTGTATGTCATTGTAGTTTCTCTTAGATCAAAATTTATTGAGGGTATTTTGCTTTTATATTAAATTAAGGATTTTTTTAAAAATTATTTTTGGTAGCTATTACTTTAAACCTACTCATACTTTCTTTCAAAACAAAGGTCCCACTTCCTCCTAATGGACAGATGCCGGGATTTGGCTTGCTTCCCACGCCTGCGTTTCCGCCTCTGGCTCAGCCGGCGGTCCCCCCAGCTGTCCCCGGGCAGCAGCCGTTCCCGGCCCCGTTCCAGGCCCCCAGTGAGCCGCTGGCGCAGAAAGCTCATCAGGTGAGGCTTCCTTCTCAGTCATCCACTGGCTTCGGTGGCGGGACTTGTGCAGGCTCCTGCCTGTTGGCTTGGGATCCACATGTTTTTGAATGAAGAGAGACTCTTACTTGGGCACATATTAACCCCTCTGTGCCCCAAGTTTTTCATCTAGAAAGTGGACATCATACCACTGTTGGCTAGTTTCCATAAGGCTCTTAACGATTGAGATACATGAAGTACAGATGCCAGACCAGCGCCTGGCCACAGTTTAGTGAAACAGTGTGTGACCTGCACGAAGTGCTTTCTGAAAGTGAGCTATTTCTTCTAACCTTGTAAACCATATAAAAAATGTTTCCCACTGAAGGCCAGTGAGTCTTAAGCCAGTGATATGGACTCAAGCCCCCAAAAAAGAATTGCTTCAAGGCAAGAGCTTTATGATTTAATGTCCTTTAGATCTTGTCCTCTTGCCTTATTCATAATTTTCACTTTTTGTATGTACTGATGGCTGGTTCTTTGTTTGTTTGTCTTTAAAGGAAATGAAAGTAGAACAGCCTTGTACTCCAGAGGTTAATAAGCGGCACATGTCCGACAGCAGAAAGTCAAGATCCAGGTCAGCATCCAGGTAATTCACGGGAAGTGCTTTTCCGACCCTGTGTGCCTTAGGAGGCATTAAGAGTAAAATCAAGTTGGGTGTATAGAGTAACTCTGTGTGTGTGTGTGTGTGTGTGTGTGTGTGTCTGTGTCTGTGTGTCTGTGTGTCTGTGTGTGTCTGTGTGTGTGTAGTGGGGACAGTCACCTTACCCATACTCGTTCCCTCTGAGTCGCTTTAGTGCCTGCGCACAGAGAGTACGTGGAATGGCAGAATTATGCCTTGGTAGTTCTTACAGTAATGAGCACGGTGCCTTTGTAAGTTTACCAGCTGGCAGAACAGAAACGATCAGATTGCGTTTCCATCGCTGCGGGAAGAAGACCCGACTGCGAAGCAGGCGGCAGCCGCAGATCAGGGACGGCACCCAGCCCTTGGCCCGCTGGCGCGGGGTCCGCGCAGCACTGGGGCGTGGAGGGCGAGAGGCGCTCTCATGAGTGGGCGGCTGTGTTTATCGCACTTAAAATACGACCTTTCCCTGCTGCCGGTGTCTCACACCTTTACCAAAATTATCACTTACATTTTTCCCCTTTTCTAAAATTAACACGTGCTTACATTTAAAAAAACCCTTTTCTCTCCGTGTGCTATCCGTTCTCCATCCTCGTGACACTACTAGGTCACCAAAAAGGAGGCGATCTCGATCTGGTTCCAGATCGCGGAGGTCTCGGCATCGCCGCTCCAGGTCTCGGTCCCGAGACCGACGCCGACACTCTCCGAGATCTCGGTCCCAAGAAAGACGGGATCGGGAGAAGGAAAGAGAGCGCCGCCAGAAAGGCCTTCCTCCGATCAAATCAGAGACTGCGAGTGGTGAGTGCGCTTCGTCTTCGGACTTGCTGCGTTATTTTCCTCCTCGCGTCGCGGGTTTTACGTGCTTTCTGACTGTTAGCGGGGCGCTGCTTCCCCATATCTCGTTAGTCTGATGTGTGTCCTGGCTGGGGTGTCCCACCACGGGCTGCCTGCGGCCCCACACGAAACTGTAAACTGACTTAGAACCGTTTTGCTCATCAGTTTTTGTTAGTGTTTGTATTTAATGGGTGGCCCAAGACAACTCTTCTTCCTGTGTGGCCCAGAGACGCCGTAAGGTCGGACACCCCTGCTGGGGGTCAATGTAGGAGACACATCACGCACACTTCACGGGGGGGCGTGCGGTGCAGGCAGGGATGCTTGCGCAGAGTGACTGAAAGCACTGCGCTGGTTGGTGTGGAGTTCAGGAGTTAGGGTCACATCTTAGACCTGTTCCCAGAGACCAGTTTCTGCAGCTCTGACATGTACCTGCTTTCCTGGTCTCGGTTCTGGCGGCGGCGCCACCGTGGTTTAGAGATTGGAAATGTATGCGGGGTTTGCTGCTCCACAGGGTTTACTCGCCGTGTCTCGGCGTGAGTCACGCACACTTCCGTCGCGCTGTAGTCAGGTGAGGCGCGGGGCAGTTCACTGGCGGACGCGCGGACTCACGCAGTGGCGTTCATTTCAGTTTGCAGCACCACACTCTGGGTGGGACAGCTGGACAAGAGGACCACTCAGCAGGACGTCGCCAGTCTCTTAGAAGAGTTTGGTCCAATCGAATCAATTAATGTGAGTGTTTATTAAATTATTTAATGAAAGTGGACAGGTGCAAGAGTGTTTATGTGGTAGAGCTTAGGGGATTGTAGGCTCATGAATAATTGGCAGTTGAGACCAAATTTAAAGTGCCAGGTTACAAGTGATTTAATTCCCAGTAATTGGAACAGGGGTTGATTGAAGGAGAGGGGTTATTGGAACTGGTTGCTTATTATTATATCTTGTTGCTCTTTAATTCTGTGACCGTATTTTGTGACGTTGGAATGTCTTGGAGCAGATGATTCCTCCCAGAGGTTGTGCCTATATTGTTATGGTTCGTAGGCAAGACGCGCACCGCGCCCTGCAGAAGCTGAGCCGCGGGAACTACAAAGTGAACCAGAAATCCATAAAGGTGCGTCCGCGTGCGTCTCCTTAGAACGGTAGTTTCGGGTCTAGGCATTTCAGTGCGTCTTCTAGAAAAGAGGTTGTCTGCTAAAGTTAACAATGTTTAATGCTAGGTTTGTGCTAGAATTTTTATTTTTATTTTTTATGTAGGTCGAACAGTTCATTAAGATATTTAATTGGTGCTTTTTATATAATGTCATTTGGTGAAATATTTTACATCATTTCAAAAATTTTGGATTTAAAATCTGTCATCTCATCTTCGCATTAACTATGAAGAATACTCCACAAAGAGAAAAGGATATATAGACTCATGGGGGCCACAGTCAGTGTGTCCTCAACGTCATAACACTCAGTTCTGCCCTTGCATGGGGCCACAGATGGGTTTTGTCCAAAGTCCCAGCGTGTTGGGTGGTGCACAGGAGTATGCACTTGACCCTGGTAAACCTTTTCCTTTAAGTTTTATGCTGGCTCAGCTGGGGGCGCAGGGTGGGAGGTGTGGTTAAGGAGGTGGCACCAATCAAATTTCCATTCTAGGACAGAGGGACAGGAATAGGCAGCCAGTGTCCTGGTGCCAAGTAAGGTCCAGGGAGAGCTAGGCCGGACTGCAACTTTGCTGCCCAAGTGGCCGTGGGTGAGAACAGTGGGGAACAGTGAAGTCTCAACACGTGTGACATTCTCTGCCTTTCTTTTTGTACTTTAACCACTGGTGAAATAGATCGCCTGGGCCTTAAACAAAGGAATAAAGGCAGACTATAAGCAGTACTGGGATGTAGAACTTGGCGTTACCTACGTCCCGTGGGACAAAGTCAAGCCTGAAGAGCTGGAGAGTTTCTGTGAAGGTGGAGTGCTGGACAGCGACACGCTCAGCCCAGGTACGGCGGGGCCCAGGGTCCTTCAGAGTCGCGCGTCTTCTTGCTAGTGCCTGCGACAGTTTTTTTATTTTTATTTTTTTATTTTTGGTAAGCCACCCCACCAGAGTGGCTTTTGGGGTCTTTGCTTTTCTGCATCGTACAAGTGAAGTGATGCAGATCCAAACAGAATACATCACAGGGACAGCGGACCAGGAGTCTTAACCTGGTCGTCGTTGGTACCGGTGTAATCCATGGCTTCGTAGTAACTGCTGTGAAGACGTTCAGACGTTCAGAGAAGAGTTGAGAGCGAGAGTGTATGTCCAGGCGGTGCAGCCACTTGGGTCAGGAGCACTAGCAGTGCCGGGGTGATGGGTCAGGTGTGCAAAGTACAACACAAGTGGGCATGGCCCGGAGACCCACAGGCGGCCTGGCGGCCCAGGAGTAGAGTGAGCGTGTCGAGGAGATGTCCCCACAGGAGCGATGGCAGGAGGGCCAGGGCAAGGCAGGGGGGTGACGCTGGCCTGGCTGTCCCTACACCCCTCCTTCCTGTGCATGGCTGACACCTTCACTCACACGGAGAGCTAAGTGTGTGTGTGCAGGCAGACAGGTGTCGGGTCCGCTGGTGCCGGGCGGGCTGGGAGGGCCTGGGCCCGGCGGGTCCTGCTCGTCCTCTCCGGACTCTGTCCCGACAGCAAGAACCCAAATTAGAGCTGGGTGTGTCTGGGTCGAGTCGCACCTCTGCCACTCGCAGGTATGTGACCTTGGACAGTTTGTCTTCGTTGTCCTCATTTACAACATGGGGATAATAATAATAGGAACTGCTTGTGGCGATAAGGATGGATCTAGTTAGTGGATATAAAATGCTGAGAACTGTGCCTGGCGCATAGTAAGCACTTTTTTTTGCGTATCTGTTCGTTTAATAAGTATAAGGTTAGCATAACATTTCCTTAATAATCAGACTGCTGGTTTTTTAATATAGTCAGCATTTTAAAAATCATCTCTGGATTTCAAGTTACAAACTGAACATGGTAAGCTTGCATTGTGAAATTTGTTGAACTGTTACAGAGTGGAAAGGAATTCCCAAGAAGCATGAGAATGAAGTTGCCCAAAACGGAGGGGCGGAGAGTTCACACGCGGAACCCGTGTCGCCCGTCCCCAACCCTTTGCCTGTGCCGGTCCCTCCGATGCCGGTCCCTGCACCCATAACGGTGCCTCCTCCACAGGTACGACCTGTTCGGGGGCCATTCAAAGCCCGGGTGTCCCAGAGATGCCTTCCTAACCCTCCCGTAGACCTGCGTCTGCACTCGAGGGCCAAGCCATGAGTGCGTGAGCGTGCACTGCTACTTTGGTGCATTTTGGTGTGTCCGACCTTTGATAAGGTCTTTTGACACTGTCTGTGTCCCCGAGTGTGTCCCAGGTGATGCTGCGGACTGGAGGTGCACGCCTGTCCCGGCTCCTCCTGCCCTTTACTGTCCCCTCGTGTTCTCGCACTGCTTTGTCTTTCACGGACTCGCGTTCCCAGGGGCTTGGACCTGTACCCTGCAGGCAGCTGTCGTGGGGAAAGGTAGTTTCTAAATCTTCATTCTGGGTGGTGCCACCGTGAAGCTTTTTTAATAAATTGAGTGCCGTTAAACAAGACGGCGCATTGTTAGAGAGTCTTCGCTGTCCTGGTACTTCAGAAGAAAGGCTCTGGGTTCGGGCAGAACGGGGTCTGGTCCCAGCTCCGTGGTCCGCTCAGCAGTGAGACCCTGACCTCGGGCTCGGGTTTCCTGTGTGCGGGCTGCAGGTCCCTCTCCTGGCACCTGCTCTGGGCTCTGGCGTCTTCCCGGGTCAGAGCTGTTCCGAGGGTTCGGTGAGCTGCTGTGTGTTAAATGCTCAGCAGGTTTCCTGTTACATAGTGAGCTGAGTGATAAAACATTTTTTATGATCATAAAACTATAAATAGTTGAGCCATAGCTTATGTATGTTGTGGATTTTCCTTGTCTTTCGATGCCTCCCTTTTTTCGGTCTCTCGCGGTGAATCTGACCGCAGGATCCAAGCTGGCACCGGGTGGGCCTGGCCTCCTGCGTTCGCGTGGGGTCTCCCTGCCCTGCCCTCAGCCTCCCACTGGGCCCATCGGTTCTGAATGAGATCCGAGTCCAGCGGCACTGCCTGGACCCTGGCTGGCGTGTTAAAGCCACCGTACTTACCTTTACTGATAGCTCGTATTTATTTGCTGGGTGTTTACGACGTGCCGGGCGCCGGCATGTAGCGTGGATTAGCCCTCCGATCCCTGCAGTTCGGTGAGGGTGGCACTTTGCACTCCCAGATGCACACACCGAGGTCTGGCAGGGGCCTGAGGCCGTGGCCACTGTGCGCTGGCCGGGTAGCTTTCCTTCGAGTCCTGTGTCTCAGAGCCACCTGTCCTCGGGGCATGTTCCAGCCTGGGGTGTCCTCTCAGACCGCCAGCGGGTGCCGGCGGGTGCGGTGTGAGTTTGCTGTCCTGAAGCAGAGGGCAGAGCCACCGTCTGGGGTGGCTGCAGGTTGCCGTGTGCTTTGTAATTTATTCACAGAGTGAGAACAGATTTAGAAACACGTTTCCCTGGCATTTCGCCGCCCGGTGGGGGAGGGCTCACGTGCAGCTGCCCGTCCCTTTGTCCCTTTGCCTCAGGTGCCACCGCAGCAGCCCGGCCCTCCCGTGGTCGGCGCTCTGCAGCCGCCGGCCTTCACGCCGCCCTTGGGGATTCCTCCTCCGGGCTTCGGTCCTGGCGTTCCTCCTCCTCCTCCTCCTCCTCCGTTTCTGCGCCCAGGATTCAACCCGATGCATTTACCACCAGGTACGCCAAGTCGGGTGAGACATGTTTCTAAGTCTGAGGTACAGTGACGCGGCGGGAGTGACGTCATTTTTGTCATCGCAGGTTTCCTTCCTCCCGGACCCCCCCCTCCTATAACTCCACCGGTGTCCATCCCTCCTCCGCACACGCCGCCGATGAGCATCCCCAACCGTAAGCGCGGCCTCCTTGTGTCCGCCCCTCTCGGAGTCCGGGGCCGGGGCGGGCTGGCAGGGGTCTGCAGAGTGGCGAGCGGGGGCTGGGGGGCCACTCACTGTTCAGCTTCACGTGTCCATGTGGTTGTGTCCCTTAGCTGCTATCGCTGGTATAAAGGAAGACACCACAAAAGACTTATCTATTGGAAATCCCATTCCAACAGTGGTGTCTGGGGCGAGAGCGAACGCCGAGTCTGGGGACAGCGCGAAAATGTTCGGCTCTGCCGTGCCGCCCGCCGCACCCGCGAGTCTGCCCGCCCCTCCTGCAACCCAGCCCGTGTCGCTTCTGGGTAAGTGAACGTGTCGCCGTGCACTTCCTTGTTCTGCCCAAGCTAGGTGGCGTCGCTTTTTTAACTGGTAATTTCGGCAAAATTTCCTCTGTGGGTTTAGTGTCTTCCTTTGGGGAAGATCTTCCTCTTAAATATGTGCTCTTGATCTTGACCAAGAGTAGCCCTAGAGACGAGCTCCGTGATGAAATTATGTTGGTTTACCTTGAATAAAAGTTGGGGGTTACATGTCTGATTCGGCGCAGGAAGGGTCTCTGTGGGGTGGTCTGTGGTCCAGGACCGGCGTGACTCGATGCCCAGCTCCATCGGGGACGACGGCTCCTCTGCGGCGCAGTCCGCACACCCCACGCCCCCAGTTCAGACCAGTTTTTCTGTATCTGACCTTTGGTGGCGTTCTCTGTGGGCTAGCAAAGAAAACAGTCTTGGATACATTGCAGCGAGGTGGCTTTGTTGCCCGAGTGACAGACCCCTCAGTGTCCCTCTGCTAGAGGTCGTCTGCTGTCCTCCACCCACAGCGTGACATGGTGATGAATGCAAGTGTGCTCAGTGTGTGCCGCTCTGAGAGGCCTTACCCTCGCTTGCCCGGATCATAATGAACACAGCACATCCTTGTTGTTCTGACCACCTCTCACTGGTAGCTGGTCCTGGAGGTGGCAGTGTCCGGTATGCTGAGCACCCGAGTCTCCTCCTGGGTGGTTCGTGTCCCCTGGTGTCAGGGCGCTCCAGTCCCGAGAGTCTGTGGGTTTTCAGGGGTGCACGTGTGTGCTCGCTTGCCTTCATCATCTCGGGTGTTTCAGGAAGAGCACATTGGTCACCGGAAGGGTCGGGCTGTGGGCGTCAGTGTGGGGCGCGGGGCTTTGACTTCTCCCCTATACCTTTCAGAACTGCCAAGAGGTTTTTATTTTGTACCTGTGCTGCATTTATAATAAAAATCCATTTGTTTTTAAATGGCATGCTGTCTTCTGGCCTCTCCAAGACTGAGTTTAGGTTGATCATAAACTTGACCTTTACTTCCCTTAGCACACAGACTGAGTAATAATAGTAAAAGGGTTTGGGGTTGAGGTCTGTCACAGATGGTGTAGCGATGGTCATCACAATGATGGCAAACGGTCAGTGGAGTGAGGAGGCTGCTTTGTAAGAGGCCTGTGCCCTGGGAGCCCGAGAGCAGAGGGTGTGCAGGACTGGCAGCGGGGGCTTGGGCGGCTCTGGTTCTCAGTGTGGCTTTGTTCTGCTGTTTGCAGTACTACGGCTTCACAAGACTCACGAGTCTGACTTGGATAGAATTTCCTGATGAACCCCTCTCTTTCACCCCATACCCCTGATTATGAATGCTGTTTGAAATGGAATTTTCTAGTCTAACGTCCGTGGATGTTAGGCCACCTGGGACCATTTACAAAGTTATGTGCCTTTACTTTTTCCCTGGGATTAATAAATTAATTGAATAAGTGAGAAGATTTCATTATCTCCCAGAGTAAAATACCCACCGCTTTCAAACAGCCTTGAAGAGCAAGTAGCCTGCTTTGATTTAATATTCAGGGCTCGAAGGTTCTACCCTTTGTTTCTTATCAGCAAGCACTGACGAGTACAACTGAGACTGCGTCCACCACGTGAAACTGCGGGGGGCCGGTCGGAGGCGGGGGTCCGGAAAAGTAAACACAGGAGGCCAAGCGCTGCTCGGAGACACACTCCTTAGCCTTCACGGTACCTGACAGGCCTGTCATGCTGTCTGTCCGCCCCTCGTCCCCCTCCTCACCCCAAGACGGGGACGTTGGTTACATGACGATGCCAGGCTGTTTAACTTTCCCCGTGGCCGCCTTTGTAGCTTTTAAAGCACAGTTTTGAAAGCTCTTCCAAATCTGGAAGTTTTAAGATTCACTATAACGTAACTGGAAGCTTATTAAAAATTAAAAATAAGCAGTTTTTACTGAAATAGAGTTTCGGTCAGGGAAGGAAAGCCTTCTGTGTTCCTTGCGTTAGAACCTTGAAAAGAATGCCCCGTGAACGTTGACCTTTCCGAGAAAGGAGCCTTCTCTCGGTGCAAAGAAGGGAGGGTTTACCCAAAAGACTGACTGTGGTCCTATTGCTCTGATGGAGGGATGACGTCATCCGCACCTACCAAAGGGCGGGATCAGGTAGGGTCCCAGCTGCGCTTGGCCGGGTCGCAGGGCCCTGACCTCAGGCGCTCTCAGGTTCCTCTGGGCGCCCTGGCGCTTTCTTCCATGGATGCACAGACGCAGAGTGCCGGCCCAGAGCCCTTTCGGCCTGGAAGGGAAGTGTGGCACTGAACTTGGCTTCTTCATCCGAGAAAGGGGGACTGGAAGCGCTGTGCGCACAGGGTGTCCCGGGGGCCGCACAGCCTGCCACCAGGCCGGAGTGCCACGGGAGGGAGGCGGGCCACCAGCAGCTTCCAGACCGCCTCAGGCCGGGGCTCAGCTACTCTGACCAGTTTCAAACTGTTAGTTACAGTTTTCGACCAAGGAAGCAAACTCTTGATGTAGTTGCCTCAGGTGTTTTCATGGTAGATTAGATCAGACCCCAAGTTCACACACATTAAAGCTCCACGAATTGGCTCACTGAGTAGAGGTGTGTGGGGGTCACAGTGGAACTTCACTCACACAGCGTAACCTGGTGTCTGGCTGCTCCCCATCCTCCTGCTCACACGGTCGCACAGCGGAGGGCGAGCAGGTCATCGAAGGCGGCTGGCTCAGGCCCTGATCTCTGAAGTGCAGCAGTGACATTTCTAAGTAGCAGGGGCCACACACGTCCCTGAGAGCTGCCAGAGGTCTGCACTGAGGCCTGGTCATGCTGGCAGGGGGCAGCGGGGTGCTCTGGGGTGGAACAGTTTGAAGAGCCCCCTCCGATCGTCAGATGCAAGTGTAGGCAGTGGCTTGGGGTCATGACTCCATGTTTCTGGGGTCGTGCTCAGGCAGCCACACCGCCAAAATCACAGAGAACTGAACCTCCACCTTCTAGAGATTCTGGGTATTTTAGAGACGGATCATCTGAAAGTACAAAAGTACTTGATACACAGTAATCCATTATCACCAGTGTTTAAAGAAATCCTGCCTTAATACTTCGCACTCCGTAACAGCAGGTAGAAGGGTGGGTTTGATGAAAACCGATGGCAAGTTTCCTGGTGCTGGTCACTTAGGAGGGGGAGCATTAGCGCCGACGGCAGCTCATGAGTTCATCCCCCTTGCCGTGTGCGTGCATCTGTCCCCTTCTGTGTAACTTGTACCTGTGACACTGTACGGCATATTTTACTAAGTTTGTTGTGAATGTGGAGTTTGGGTTCCTTTGATGTTCCAAACAATAAAAGAGATATGTAAAAAAATGTTTGTTTGTGTTACATATTTCTCCTGTGTTACCAGTATATCCAAAACTTTTTTTTTTTTTCAAGGAAAAAGCATTCTAGGTTGGACTCATTCCTTTTGTGGAAAATTAAAGCTTCTTTTCTTGCCAAACACATTTAATTATTAATGTGCAGAGAATCTTCCCCATTTTGTAACACTGCTGAAGATTATGGTAAATTCATTAAGGATTGAGTATTTGTAAGATTGTCTCCTACTTACTGATAATTTCTGTTACCAAAAATTTAAATCCAGAGTGACAGATTGGTGGTTGCAGCCTGAATTGCTGGGTGTGCTTTAGGCTGGGTCTTCATCCACCCTTGCATGGCCTCAGCCAGCAGTGTGTCAGGGTCCCCAAACTGGCACACTAAGGAGTTACATGGACGAATTAGTTTGTGAATTATTACACTGAAACAGCTGTGTTTGCCTCCGTGCAATATTTCATAATCCTTAAAACTGCCTAGAAGACCGATAATCTCACCACTGACTTCTGTAATTACTTTAAAAGTGGTATTTGGTTTGTGGTGATTTTAGTTAAATTTCTGTGCCCTGAATTCTTTTTTAGAATTAGTAATTTTTAACAACATTTGAATTGGAACATTAGAGCACCAGTTTACTAGTGTGAAACATTCAAAGAAAACCTGACGACTGTTCTGGAAAGTAGTTTTTAATATTTAATTTTTTAAATATCATTTTTGGCAGTCTAATATTTTTTCCTGTAAACTTTGCCATGATGTCCAGTTACATTGATCATAAGCTAGAGGATCCACCCGTGTTCGATTTGGTGCCAAAGGAGCCCATGGCCCGTGGACCCTGCAAAAGCGCTTTCCTTTGGAAGGCTTCCAGATACACATTATATCACCTGTTAGTGTGGTGTCACCCATTAGTGTGGTGCAGTTGAAATGGGTCCCCAGACTCACCACAGTGCCTTCAGCTTAGTGAATCGCATTGTGCAGTAGCCACTTCCTACAGTGAGCCCCCCAGCAGGGGGCGCACTGCAGGCAGGACACAGGAAAGGTCCCAAGAAAAGGCTTGAAAGGTGCTGGTCACATTTGCCGCACCCGCTGTGCTTCCCGGGCTGCAGAGCTCCTGCCCAGAGTCTTCACCTTCACCCTGGGGTGGGGGGGCTGGAGGCAGGTGGCGGGGCGAGGCTCTGGGCAGGCTTTGTTAGATTCTGCTGTGAAGAATTATTCCAGGTAAGATTTTTTTGCTGATTACATTGAGAATAAAATTCCTTACAGATAATCTCATAAGTTAACTGAATGTTTTAAACTCTTGATTCTAATAGCCCAGCTCTTAAAGCTAAGTTATAGCTATTACACTTGGCTAATTATAGTAGGAAAGCAATTAGTATGCAAACTGGAATTCTAAAAAGCAAGTGAACCATAGGGAAATAAACAGACAAAACTCTATCACACTTTTATTTATTTATTTATTTATTTATTTTTTAAGGAAAAACCAGGAGTCATTTTTAGGTGCTAGTAATCAATCTCTGATTTCTCTTTATTTGAAATTTGGGTTCTCATGTGATAGATTTTTATCAAAAGTGTACCTTATGCTGAAAATAGATATTAATATATCTGCATTATTTATTATTGAAAACTCAAATTTCTTTTTAAAAATCTTTCACTAATATTCTAAGCACTATTTAAAAAATAATCTCCACGTATAATGTAGTCTAAACTGTGCTTTAATTCTTTGGGAATTCGCCCCTTATCCTCCCATTCTCTCCAGCGGCCATCACGGTGCCTTCGATAACTGCATGGCCAGCAGAGTGGTCGTGCCTCGAGTGTTGCTAACTGGAGAGTGGAGGCAGGAGAGAGACACATGAGGGTTGTCCTGTTTCCCTTTTCTTTCTTTCTTTTAAGATTTTATTGATTTATTTTTAGAGAGAGAGGAAGGGCGGGATAAAGAGGGAGAGAAACATCGATGTGTGGTTGGTTGCCTCTTGCTCACCCCAGGCGTGTGCCCTGATTGGGAATTGAACTGACAGCCCTGTGGTTCACAAGCTGGTGCTCAGTCCACTGAGCCACACCAGGCAGGCCTGTTTCTGTTTTCTGAATGTCTGGAATAAAAGAGAACACTTGGTGAATATAGAGACCCACCTGTGGATATCGAGGCCTTGGGCAGGGAGAGGAGCGGCTGGCCTTTCTCCGTGAGTGGGAAGTTTGGGGTTAAGTTCATGCAGAGTGCCACGATGACATCCTGTTGGGGTCAGTGCAGAACAGGTGGGCCTGTGGCTGGGCACAGCAGGTCTCAGGGCCCCCTCGGTTCCCGAGGTCAGAGCCTTGCTGCCCTGCACAGAGGCCTGGAGCCCACGCCCTCTGCGCCTGATGAGTCTGTCGTCACCCCTGCCACCATTGCTCACCGAGGTGTTCACCGTGTGTCTATTCAACGCCTACTGTGTGCCGGGCACTTGCTCTTCTGGGACCCAGAGACACCTGAACGAGCGAGACAGGGCCTGTCTTCCTGGAACTCATGTTCGGGTAGGGACTTGGGGGATCAGTAAATGAATAATTTCACGTGGAGGACTTTTATGAAGAGAGGAACGCAGAGGCTCAGGAGTTGGAGGAGCAGCCCGTGGAATGTGCTGCTGTACATAGGGTGGCCGAAGGGGATTCTGGAGGGGAACCGTGGAGGAGATCGCTGGTGGAACGAAAGAGGGGCCTGGGCTGAGGGTGCACTTGGCTTGGCGAGGGGCCACAGCGGGGTCGTGCAGCTGGGGGCGGGCGGAGTGGCGGGCAAGGGCCAGGCTGTGGTGGAGTGTGGGGGGGTCAGAACAGAGGGTCTAAGGGACTGACTGTTTTCAGGGACTGCTGTGCCTGCTGCTGTAGAGAGAACAGGCAGAGAGGGAAAGGGGGGCTAGTGTGAAGGCTGTTGAGTAGGTGAAATGAAAACCCGCATTGTGGGGGCCGTGAGTGTTGGGTTCTGACTATATTTCAAAGGTGGGGCTTGCAGAACTGCCTTACAACTCTGGGGGGGTGAGAGGAAGGAGGCACAACTGACCTCGACCTGAGCGGTCGGGGGTGGGTAGTTCCCATTCCTGAGACGGGCAGCTCTCGCAGGGGAGAGTATCCTGGGGAGGGTATCCGGTTACGACACTGAATGTTTCAGCCTTGCTGTGCAGTGCACATGTCCAGGAAACAGCTGGTAAATGAAGTCTGACGCTGTTGGTTCCGGTGCCGTCAGCACAGCCACTGGGGCCTGAGAGGCTTCCCTGGGCAGGGAAGGAGAGGGGCAGAGCCAGCAGTGAGACTTCAACACGGAATGTGGGAAACATGCCGAGAACCGAGGTTCCCCCTCCCTGCATCCCTGTGAGGAGTTTGAGCAGCCCAGTCCCTGAAACCCTGTGGGCAGAGCAGTCACCCCATGTCACACACGGGGAAACTAGGACATGAAAAGGTGGGAAACCTGCCCGCTGTCACAGCTGCAAGTGGCGTGGCTAGAACCAGAGGTAGCATCACTCTGACGATCCCCATGCATTTAAAATACCCTGTGCTGTTCCGTCCCACAAGTGCTACCGAGAAGGCTGGGCAGTCAGCTCGGAAGCCAAGCAATGGGAGGTGTTCTGGAAGCAAGCAGAGAATCCCTGGGTAGGTGGGAGGGCTGGGTACCGCGTGTGGGGCAGGAAGAGACTGGGCAGCTGCGTTTGGTGAGGTGGCGTCATGCGGCGGACCGTAGTGTGGGCTCGTCGGGGTGATGGGTCCAAAACCAGGCGCACGGGCGCAGAGAGGGTGGGCAGGGAGGAGACGTGTGCGTGATCTGGAACACCCAAGATGTTCTCCTATAGGGGAACAGGAAAATGGGACCATCACTGAAAAGAGATGGAAAGTGGAGTTTACTTTTTATTTCTAAAAGATGGGAGAAATTATAATAGCTTTATTATTGGAAGATACAGTGGAAGGGAAATGTCTAGTGCCAGACACAAACACGTGCTAGCCGAGAGCCTTATGCAGGGCAGAGGGGCTGGGCTCGGGGTCTGAACAGGGGTGCGGCCTGCCCGGCCTTCAGAACGCACGCGTGCTCATGGACAACGCTCAGGTGAGTGAGCTGGTGGGTGTGGGGGCCAGCACGGAGATGAAAGCTTCTCGGGTCTTTAATTTTTTTAAATGACAAGCCAGCAGGGTAAAAGCAGTACATCTGTATGGTGGAATATTACTTGGTCAGAAAAAGAAAAGTAGGGGCACACCTCAGGGACGTGAACGGGTTTGGTTCCAGGCCCCTGCAGTAAAGCAAGCAGCGCGGTGGAGTGAGTCTCAGACTGTTACGTGTGCAATAGCGTGCCTTAGAAAAATGCACACACTTTAACTAAAATCACTTCATTCCTAAAAAAGGCTGACCCTCGCCCAAGGCTTCAGGGAATTGGAATCTTTTTGCTGGTGGAGGGTCTTGCTCTTGATGTTGATGGCTCCTGATTTATCCGGGTGGCAATTTTTTAAAATAAGATGATGGTGAAATTTGCCTCATCATTTGACACTTTTTTCAAAATTGAGTCCTCGCAAGCCCTGCCGCTCCTTTCTCAACTGAGTTGGTGCCGTGGTCCAGGCCCCTGCGGTTGCTTCGGCCGTCCTCACGGCGCCTTCACCAGGAGTCCAGCCCGTCTCAGGAAGCCCCTGTCTCTGCTCATCCATCCGCAGCAGCAGCCCCGTTCGCTGCAGCGCTGCTCAGGTCTGCGGCACTTGAGTCCCGTCTCCAGGCTCCTCGTCAGCAGCCGCCTCCTGCACCGAGGTCTTGGGCCCGTCAGCTTCGTCCACGAGGCCTGGAGTCGACTTCTCCAAAGTCCTGTTAATGTTGCTGTTTCGACCTCTTCCCGTGAATCACGGGTGTTCTTAATGGCAGCTAGAATCGGGGAACCCTTTCCAGGAAGTTTCCAATGTACTTTGCCCAGATCCATCAGGGAAATCACTGTCTGGGGCAGCTGTGGCCTTACAGGATGTATTTTTTAGATAGTGAAACTTGAAAGTCACTCTTAACTGCTTGACCCCTGGGCTGCAGAATGGGTGTGGGGTGAGGCATAAAAACGTTAATCTCGTCCATCTCCTTCGGAGCTGCAGGTGACCAGGTGCACTGTCAGTGAGCAGTGATGCTCTGCATCGCTTTGTTCTGAGCAGCAGCAGGTCTCAGTGGCGGGCTTCAGATTCTCAGTGAGCCGCGCTGCAGGCAGATGCTGTCACACAGGCTTTGTCGTCTCTGTGGTCACAGGCAGACTAGACTGAGCATCGTTCTGAGGGCCCCGGGGTTTTCAGGACAGTAAATGGGCACCGGCTTCAGGTCACGGTCACAGCCGAGGTAACCCCTCACAGGAGAGCCAGCCTGTGCCGAAGCTCTGCAGCCAGGCAGTGCCGCTCCCCAGCTGGGGAAGCCTGGATGGTGTGGTCTCCCAGTGAAAGGTGGTTCTGTCTGTGCGGAAAACCTGGTCAGCGCGCCACCTGAGCTAGGTCTTCTGGGGCACTTCTGCCTCACCTGGCGCTTTCTGTCGCGGAGACGGCCTCTCTTTAAACCTCATGAACCCACCTCCACCAGCTTCCGACCTTCCGCAGCTTCCTCACCTCTCAGCCTTCACGGAATCGAAGAGAGGGCCTTGCTCTGGCTCCGGCTTTGGTTTCAGGCCGTGTCGTGGCTGGTCTGTCCCTCTGTCCCACCCACTAACGTGCTCTGCATGGCGGCAGGCAGGCAGTTTCTCACTCCTGTGCCCCCCGGAGCCGCGCTGTTAATCCTCTGCAGGCGCATTTACTTTGCGTTCACAGCCCGGCCGCTCCGTGCACGGGGCCTGGCTTTCAGCCTCCGCAGCCTTGGGCAGGCCTGCCTCACTCAGCCTCGCCATCTGTAGCGTCTGATGTGCGTCCGGGCGCACGGCCTCCCTCCCACTGCAGTGCCCAGCGGCCGTCATAGGGTTCGTTATTTATTCACTGGGGAGGTTTAGCGTTGCTGTGTCTCAGAGTACAGGGGCCTGGGGACAGGCAGGGAGATGGGGCGGCTGGGCCGGGGGAGCAGTCAGAACCCAGCCTTTGTGGACATGCTCACCGTCCTCACAGGCCTGGTTAGGGCGCCCCGAAACAGCGGCAGTGGCAACATCAAAGGTCACAGACGCCCAACATCAGTCACGAAAAGGTTTGAAATACTGCGAGAACTACCAAAATGTGGCACAGACACAAGCAGGCAAATGCTGTTGGAGAAATGGTGCCTGTGGACTTGACTGCTGTGGGGTTTCCCCAACCCTCCATTGATGTAAAAAAAAAAAAAAAGCAGTATCTGTGAAGAGCAGTAAAGTGAGGCGTGCCCGGCCTGACGCCTGTAACAACATGGGTGGACCTCAGACAGACGTGCAGAGCGGGAGGCTGCCATGCTGTGCGGTTCTGCTCACCTGCACCGTCAGCACAGGCTGGTCCGCAGGGGCGGGGGGGGGTGGTGAGTGGGTGCAGGGTTCTGCGAGGTGGTGGGCACGTCCTGGAGCCAATGGTGATGGTTGCCCAGCCTTGAGTAGCGTGCAGGCGGAAATACACACTTGTACGTGGGTGAACGTGGGCCCTGGATTTCATCTCACCGAGGCTGGTCTACTGCAGTGTAAAGCAGCTGAGAACAGGCAGGGTTTGGAGGCGAGGTGGACATGGGGAGAGCACGCGAGGGCATGAGAGTGTGAACGAGCAGGGAGACTCGGATCGCTGGCCAGGGTGAAGGGGCACACATGGCTGGGGTCAGGAGGTCACAGCGAGCCGGGTCGGCGGGCTGGGGTGGGGCAACCCCAGCCGCCGTCCGGTGTGGCTTAGGTGGAAGAGTTGCACATAAAAACAGTGGAGACGCGGGAACCAGGGCCCAGAAGAGAAGGAGAAGGGAAAAGAGGGGTAAGTCGGAGGGCCCCCCCCCCGACAGGGCGGGCTTGCTCCAGACCTGCCGTGGCCACCCCCTGGCCGCGCACGCCCCCGTTCGCTCATCCGCATTCAGCTACCACTACCGCTGGCCGTGGTCAGCTCCCCTGTGGCACCCGCTGCTCGGGCAACTAGGGCAACTCGGGCGCCTTCGCTGTAGGCAGCCAAGGTGTGTCCTCGCTCAGCTTTTCATTGTGAAACGGCCCTCTTCTGGCTCATCATAAGAAATATCGTTAAGTCTTGGGTTGTTTTGAGTTAAACCCCAATGTATGACTTAATCTAAATGAATTCTAAGTACAGAAATTTTGGACTGCCACTTCCTTGGTTCATCTTAAAACCTCGCTGCATCACGGATTTTATATCTTCTATCGAATGTGCTTCCTCGGGTCCGAACTCTCCCCTCCGACCCCCCTTTTTTTTTGGCCTGCACTCTGGTGACCGGGTGGGTCTGTCCTCTGGCTCCAGGTGCACACACAGTGACCATCTCGTCAGCACATCCCCCCTGACCCAGTAGCTCTGTCTTTACCACCCTTTGGGACTGTGGGGATATTCTCTAGGAAATCTGAATTTCCCGGGCCCGTGAAGGGCTAAGGAAATCCATTTGTTTACAAAAGAGGAAGGGGGTTCAAGTATTTGGCGTGTTAAGCAAACCCCAAGTTCAAACATCCACGTATATAGAGCAGGCAGCGTCTTCCTCTGTAAAACCGCTTTGTGGGCGGCTTGAACGCGCAGTGCGTGCCGAGCTGACCCCGGGAGAGGGATCCTCAGACCACGTTAGAACGGACGTGGGAAGCTCGAGAGCCAAGTGCGCTGCTCACCTGTCTGTGCCAGGGAGAGGGGGCCGTCCGTCGTCCTGTGGGAACGAGCAGGAGTGGGGCCTTCCCACCCCGGTCTGGCCAGAGACCCTCGCTGTCCTCTCACTCACCTGAGCTGCTGCTCTGGTGATGCTTGGAGCCCCTCCCCATTTTTCTAGGGTTGTGTAAACCCTAGAAACATTGGCCACAGCCCCTCGAGCCTGAGGCTACTTGAATGTGCTGCATGGACCTGAGACACCGAGACACCGGTCTTCGGTCCCTGGCTGGAAGTAAAGCTCCATCCGTTGGAGTGATCGTACGAAAGCTCGTCTTTGCATCAGACACTCAGTGGCAGGCGGTTCATCAGCGGTCAGAATGCACATGCTGAATATCGGCTTCAGCGCTTAGCTCCCGGCCAGGCTACAAGCGAGCTCCTGTGTGTTCTGTGCCGTTTAACCTCAATGCAAGGCAGGTGCAATTAGCCCCGTTTCTGAGGCTTATGTCCAAGGTCGTGCCTATGTAAGCTTACATTTCACCAAACAGGTTTCTCTTCATGCATTTAAAAGAAGGTATTTTGTTTAACTGAACACCAAAGCTTGTGAGAGTTTGTGGTACCAGAGGCGTGAACTGGCTTGAATTCATCACGCAGCCCACTGTGCTGGGTGCATAACCCCCACGGAGGGGGCTGGCCCCAGGCTGTTCGGGGAGGAAACCTCGGAGATTCTCGTCACGTTTGTATTAACTGGCCACGCAGAGAACCTGGGAGCAGGTGGGAGGAAGAGATTCGGGACGTAACCAGAGCAGCCTGAGGTCAGGGGAGGAGCGGACACTGAGCATGCAGTGCTGGCCTCGCCCCGGCCGTGTGCCCCGTGTGCACCACCACCTGTTCCGCACGTTCCTCGTTTTGCCTGGAACGCTGTCTGTTAGGGGGACCCCCGGGGGGCATGGCCTTTGCCTTGTGATGCCCACAATTGCAGAAAAATAAATGGAGAGGTGACAGTGCCTTTCGTCACTGAAGTGGTGGGCAAATCAAACGCTGGCTTGGTGACTGGTGTGCGTACGTCTCAACTGAAGCACGGCCCGTCCTCACATGGGGGAACAGGACCCAGCGAGGCTCTGTCACTTCAGCAGCACACACTTGGTCGTGTCGCCCGCGGCCCCCTCTGCCTAGCCAGAGATGCGGTGTCTGTTCTTTCACGGGGCTTTGGGGGCGCCTGCAGAGTGCACTCTGCGCCTGGGCTGGGCCTTTCTTTCGTGAGCCTGAGCGCGGGGGGGGTTTAGTGACATGGAACTGGGGAGACCTGTCACTGGCTTTTCTGGTTGGTGGCGCTTTTTCCAATAATGAGCAGGATTAAGACCGAGAGTGCAGGCTTTTCTAGGAGGACACGGGAAATAATGCAATGCACTGTCTCTCGGGCGCTCCCGGTGCCCGGGGAGGG
Organism: Artibeus jamaicensis; assembly: GCF_021234435.1. NCBI lineage: Eukaryota > Metazoa > Chordata > Mammalia > Chiroptera > Phyllostomidae > Artibeus > Artibeus jamaicensis. The sequence continues at coordinate 49,060,867 of NW_026522046.1, forward strand.
GGGGCGGGGCAAAGCCAACCTCCTCCCGGAGCCCGCCGGCACCGTGTCCTGGTCCCACTTGCCCGGACCTCTGCGTGGAGGCTGATGTGCCGCGGACTTACCTTGAACGTGGTCCACAGGCAGCGTGTCGCGGTGCCGGCCACCGGGCCCTCCCCTTGGGTCTGTGGTGCGGGTGCTGCACACGGCACCCGGTTTGAGGAAGTGCGTTAAATCTGATCTCGTTTCCACCTCCACGGGGGAGTTGAAAACACAACCCCGTCTTCCATTACTGTTCTCACGTCTGGCTTCTCGTTGCCTTTCAGGAACCCAGGGAGTCGCCCCCGGCCCTGTCATCGGCCTGCAGGCGCCGTCCACTGGGCTCCTCGGGGCCCGGCCGGGCATGATCCCGCTGCAGCGCCCCCCGGGCTTGCCCCCGCCGCACCTGCAGCGCTTCCCTCTGATGCCGCCAAGGCCCGTGCCGCCACACATGATGCACCGGGGCCCGCCCCCCGGGCCGGGGGGCTTCGGGGTGCCCCCGCCCCACGGAATGAAAGGCCCCTTCCCGCCGCACGGCCCCTTCGTTAGGCCTGGTGGAATGCCGGGGCTGGGGGGCCCAGGACCTGGCCCAGGACCTGACGACAGAGACGGGAGGCAGCAGCAACCACAGCCACAGCAGCCGCCACCGCAGCAGCAGCCGCAGCAGCCGCCACCAGCGCAGCAGCCGCCGCCGGCACAGCAGCCACAACCGTTTAGAAATGAAAACAGGCAGCAGTTCAATTCAGGTAGAGACCAAGAAAGGTTTGGACGAAGATCTTTCGGAAATAGGGTGGAAAATGACCGGGACCGCTATGGGGACCGGAGTGACGAGAGAGAGAGCAGCGGCCGTGAGAGGCGAGAGTGGGGACGGAGGAGCCCCGACCGGGACAGGCACAGAGACTTGGAAGACAGAAGCAGACGGTCTGGTGGGCACCGAGACAGGGAGAGGGATTCCAGGGATAGAGAGTCTCGCAGGGAGAAGGAGGACAGCCGGGGCAAGGAGAAGCCGGAGGGGGTGGGCCGGGCCGTCGACCCCCCCCTCAGCCAAGCGGGCGCCGCAGAGCCGGTCTCAGAACTCGCCACGGGGGAGTCTGCGGCCACAGCGGTGGCCGCGAAACCTGCTGCGGAGCTGCCCGCCGAGGCTACCTCGTCCGCCGGCCCCGAGAAGGAGTCGGGCTCGGCCGCGGAGGCTCGCTAGGGACAGGGACTGGCGGGCAGGGACACCGGCGCGGGAGCGGGAGGTGTACAGATGCTGTATTATATTTGCCCTGCTCTTCCCGCCCCACGGTAGTTGTGGGGCCTCATAAGCAATTTGATTGCTTCCCTTCTATTTAAAAATAGCCACAAAATAACAAAAAATACTGAAAATATGAATAAATATTACCCTTTTTGCTGTAACTTTTTAAAAGTTTTGACTTTAAAAAGTTTACAAATCGTAATTAGAAGTGCTCTCTATTTTTTTTTTTTTTAATTTAAGACATGGTAACAGTGAAAGCTCCTCAAACAATAGGGATGTTTTTAATAAACTCTATTTTCGTAACAAACTTCGGTGTGTGCCCTCCTTCACGCGCTGCCCCCGGTGGGCGAGGCCCGTCTGCCCCGTGCGGCCGTCTGCGCCGCGTCTCCGGGAGGGCCGCCGCCGCCGCCGGAGGGGACGGACGCACTCAGTGGCCTGCAGACACCTCGACTTGCAGTGCTTTCGATTTTTGGCGTTTTACTCATAAGGTAAAAGTTAGTGGTTTTAATAGTTTGCAGCTTAATCAAGGTTTTTTGTTTTGTTTTTTGCTGTTGGCTTTGTGGTAAATACCGCCCTCACTGATTTGTAAAGAGAAATCTGCTGGGGAAACATGGATCTGACGCTGCCCGTCGTACTGTGAACTACTCAGTCGCCTGGGTGTTACTGATTTAGAAGGCCAGGTGTTTTTCTTACCGTCCCATTACATTTTTCAGAAGGGTGGGAGATGCCAAGGGTCAGTTTTGCACCCTGAAAGCGTTTTGTCTTACTCTCCGTGTTCAAGGGCGTCTGTGGAGACTTGCTTCCCGTGAGCCTTGCCTGTTGCCCTTCTGGACTGGTTTTTTGAACCCCCCTGCCAGGCGGAGGGAGTGGGAACTCGGGGCCACCTGTGAAGTGCTTCCTGTCTCTGCTTCAGACTGTGGGGTTGGGTGGGGACAGCAGTTGTAGGTCACCCAGGAGGTGTGACATGAAGACGTCCAGAGCCGGGTCAGCCCCACCCGAGGCTCCGCACCGCCACCACACACAGCGCTCACCGCGGCCACAGCGCCCGGTGGCCCCGCAGAGGCCTCGTCAGTCTGCGGTGGCCCAGAGTCAGCGTGCCTCGTCGTCCCTGTCCTTGTCCGCACTGCCTGCTGGTCCAGCTCTGAGTGCTCTGTGGGCAGCGGGCAGCTGGGGCAGTGACCTCGTTCTCGCCTTTAGGGAGCTCGAGACCCCGTGTCCTGTGCCAACCCATGAGGTCTGACAGCCCAAACAAGCTCTTCTGAAGTGTCTGGTTTCACGTTCAGGTCCCAGGGCCTTGCTGCCCGCATCTCCGGTTGCAAGTATCGAGGACACCCTGTTCACTTGCACGTGACAGCCCCCCAAAGTACTGGAAGTACTTCCACAAGGGGAGGCGTGCCCTGGGCCCTGGAGGTCACGAGGGAGCCGGAGTGAGTCTTCCCCGACACCTGTGGCCTTGTTCGAATTCTCTACCTAACCAGTTTCCACCACTTCCGTGAGCCTCCCCCTTCACTGTGAAAACACTGCAAACTGTCTTTTTCTAAACTAGCTTTTCCTCTGAAATGATGTGCATTTGATCAAGTACATCCTATAGTTATGACCCATCCGAATTACACTTATTTCTGGTTTTGCTACCAGAAACATTTTACAATGTTCTATTAAGAGACAACCAACCCCCATGGTGGAACCTGCGTGAAATTCAGGTTTTGTTCACATCTGCACAGGTGCTTCCAGGACCAGCCAGCTCCTCCGTCCAGAGCCCCACCCCTCCCTCTAAAGGGCGTGTCCGCAAGCAGATGAGGCCACCCGCTCCTTTCACAGCAACAGGGCGAGTGGGCCGTTTTGGCCAGTCGGTGAGCTCACCCTATCAGCTCTCCGAAGCCATCGCTGGGCCAGTGTCACTTACCAAAGGGCTCTCAAACCGTTAACATCCAGTTTTGAAATGAGCATACTTTTATTGTCAGAGGTTAAGTGGTAAGTGGGGTAGCCCCTTAGCTCACCCAAAGCTGACACAGGACAGCCTCCCCTCCAAGATCGAAGTTCAAGTCCCTCAAAGACCAGTGTCGAAAAATGTAAACAGTGCAATTATCTATTTCAAATACTTTCGACAGAGCAGTCTCTGAAATAACCCGTCAGCACGGTGCTTGACCTGTTCCACGAGAGGTCCCCGTGTGAGTGACAGCTGGTTTAGGAGCCGGTTCGGATGCTTCAACAGGCTTGAGCTTCGGCGCCACGTTGGGTCCTCATTTACTGCTCGAACGAGAGCTGAAGATTAAACAGACAACTCCACGCCCACGTGTGCGCGACCGTCAACGGACGTTTCAATTGAACGAGATGTACGCAGTTGCCCAAGTCCTCCGAGCAATCATGACGCAGCTCTGGTCACGGGTAAAGTCACTTTTAAAAAAAGACACACACACACACTCTGAGGGCTACAGAGTTTAATGGTTATCAAGTGCCTACAGCTGGTGAGACGGCAGGGCCGCCGGGACTCGGCCTGGGGGGGGACGGTCACTGCGCGATCCCGATCACCCCGCAGGCCAGGCGGCTGCCGGCGTTGCCCGTCTTCTTGCTCTCGTCGTTCCCACCTCTGCCCAGGTCGTCCCGCTTTTCGTGGACCTTGTGGGAACAGGGAGGACACGGGGCTGGGACTGTCCAGTCGCCCGCCTCTGCCCGGCGGCGCCCGCGAGGCGCGCACCGTTAGGAAGCAGCGAGTGCAAAGACGCCTCCTAGAGAAACGGGCCGCTCCTCAGTCTAGCGGCAGGACAGACCACCGCTCAGCTTTTTCTCGGTGAGGCAGAGACACAAACTGCCTTTACACGCTCAGTGGGTGTCCCGGCTCTGAAGGAAGCACTGACACCCAGCGGCTGGCTCAGGCCTCCCGGTGCCGGTCCCGACCCCGAGGAAGCCGAGGGAGCAGCTACAGCCGGCCTTCTCTCAAATGATCTCGAACTACCTAGAAACAGTACTTTAAACTTTCCTCATTAAACATTTACAAACTTTTCTGCTTCTCAACTATGACTGAAGAAAGTTCCCAGGATAAGGGTCGGCCGGAAGACGACAGTGGAAGGCCAGTGGCCCCTCTACCTAGCGTTTGTGTGACCCAGACGAGCCCCCGAGGGTGACTTGGGGCAGCCGCTCCCCGCGGGCTCGGCCGGTGGTGGTGACCAGGCAGGAGCCCACGCTCACACTGGGTCTGTCCAATACCTCGGCGGGACAGGCACTCTGCTGAACTACAGGGGGGACCCCATCTAGGCCAGGAAAGCCGGCGGTCTCGATGCCAGGCAGAGACGACATCCGCTGGGCAGCGCGGGGTGACGTCGCCCAGCGGGACCTGCTGCGTCACTGCACCTCAGCCCAGCGGGGCTCCTCACCGGCCCAGGTCTTCGACGCCTCCCCACTGGGACCACCCAGCACACTCACTGCTTTCTCCGGGTCTGAGCTACGGGCACAGTGTGTGTGGCTCCTCGGAAACCAGGCCCGAGCCCCGTGAACGGGTGTGCGACTGGGGAGGGGCTGTCTGCACACCCTTGGCCCCTGCGAACTCACCACCATCGTGCGGCCGATGATGGAATGGGGCCCTGAGAGGGAGATGAGGGAGTCTTCCAGAGACACCTCGGCCACCCCGTTTTCCTCCGCAGTCACGTTGCCCAGGTCCCCGACGTGCCTGGCGTTGACAAAGCATAGGAACAGCACGTGAGCTCAGTTAAAAACTGGCAGACCTAGCATGGGCAGGGACACGGCAGGGACCGCCCCCCAGACAGACAGGCGGCCAGTGCAGACACAACACTCGAACCGGCTCCCGGGCTGCGGGCAGGGCCGCCTCTGACCGCGTGGGGTGGGGGCTCCGCCAGCCCTGGGGGTGGGGGCGGGCTGAGGAGCGGGGCCCCGGGCCCCTGCGGGGGAAATGGAGGGAACCCCTGTCCTCAGGCCTGCTGTCCCCCCCAGAAGGCTCCCAGAAAACAAGGCCTGCAAACGGAGTCTCATCGCGTGTCCCAGGCGGGTTCATCCGTCCGTGACTGGCAGCGCCGTTACTCATTCCCTGCACCAGTGCCCGTGCACAGAAGAGTCCCGCACTCAGTAAACGCTGTGCAACTGCGCTGCTCCCAGTGTCCCCGTCTGTGCGTCCCTCCACGCAGCAGAGGGTCACGGGGGCGAGGGTGCCGGGTCTAGCGGGCCATCTGCGAATGGCACACCCACGCTGATCCCGAAAAGCCCCTGCCGTGTTTCTGATGCGAGGTCGTGTCCGTCACTCACCTCTCTTCATCCTGGGGTCCGCCGTGGGTTTTGCCTAGAGGGTTAAAGTGAGGACCTGCACTGGTACAGCCTATGGACCAAAAAGAGAAGGAGCTACGTTATGAATCAAAATTCCAAAAGACACCCCATGGAGAAGCTGGCCGTGGCCAGAACCTCCTTCGGAGAAAGTGGGGACCTACGGCACAGAAGGGGCAGGAAGGAGAAACAAGGCCTCAGTGCCCGTGACGCGGTCGAGTCCACACCCTTCTCTGGGCTTGGATTTCTCCGCCACCCTGTGAAGAAGCCCTGGACTTGATCCTCAACAGTTCCCTTCCGCTCCTAAGATCCTGTGGAAATGGTCCTGGCTCGTGCAGAGGTAGAAAAACCCTGAACTACAACAACTTAGCTCCCCAGCCACACGCTCTGGGCGGCTCCCTGTCTGCCGTGTGTGTGCAGCATGGAAAACGGCAGGGCGCCCAGTCGCAGGCCCGGCTGCTGCCCTGCACGGCCCGGCAGCACACAGGCCGCAGTCTGTCGGCAACGGTCCTCGGGCCGCAGGGACTGCCCTCCACACAGACACAGGAACTCCCCTGACCACCAGTCTGCTGCCCGCCTGCCTTCCCCTGCAGACGGACAGTCCCACTGTGTGCCGCTCCCCCCGCACTGCCCACTGGGAGCAGACAGGTTACAGGACGCTGCCCCGTAAACCACAGCCACAGAGCAGTGCCTCTGACAGCAGAGGCAGGAAAAACGAGGAGCAGCTGGAGCAGCCCTGTGGCTGCTGAAATGGGTCAAGTGTGGTCCTGACGTCCTTACAGGGATCAAATTATGGAGCATTAAAAACAACTTCCACCAAATCCAGTCAGTTCTCAATCTGTCTACACACGAGGTCAGATTACTCAAAAATGGCAAAAGGTCACTAAACCCATTTTTCTGCCAGTAAACTCTGTGCACGTGGAACTCCGTGCAGAGCACGGGCAGTTCCCAGGCGGCTCACTTCTGCCTCCCGGGACCTGGTGCTGGAGGCGGGGCCTGCAGCCCCCCTCGGCCCCGCCCATGGAGCCTGGGAGCATGCAGGTGGCAAGAAAGCAGCTGAATTTGTTTGAATGTTTTTATTTATTTATTTTTAGGGGGGGAGGGAAGGAGAAAGGGTAGGAGAGAAACATTAATGTGTGGTTGCCTCTCACACACCCCCTACTGGGGACCTGGTCTGCAAGCCAGGCATGTGCCCTGACTGGGAATCGAACCAGCAAACCCTTCGCTTCACAGGCCCGTGCTCAATCCACTGAGCTACACCAGCCAGGGCTGAATTGTTTTTCCTAAAAAAAATACCTGCAGCCCTGGCTGGTGTAGCTCAGTGGATAGAGCACGAGCCTGCGAATCAAAGGATCACGGTTCGATTCCCAGTCAGGGCACATGCCTGGGTTGCAGACTGCTTCCCTGCAGGCCAGTTTCCAGCAGGGGACGCACGAAAGGCAACCATACACTGATGTTTCTCTCCCTCTCTCCTTCCCCTCTATAAAGAAATAAATAAATAAAATCTTAAAAAAAACATTGGAAAGTGAAAAAAAAAATCCCTGCAACTTACATAATCAAGCCATAATCACAATTTAAAAAAAAATCCTCCTTCCCCTTCCTCTCCACACGCAGCATCAGAAGCCAGTTTTGAGGCTCCGCTGCCTGTTCACTAAGGTGGCTGCTTTCCCTCGTCTCGAGATGAGGAACAGGTCTGGGTCTCAGCCCCGCATGGCACCCACCTAGGGTGTTGTCTCCAAACTCGTGGACGTGGAACCCATGCTCGCCTTTGGTCAGCCCCTTGATGGTCCCAGAGACCTTGACGAGACCAGTGCCCTGTATCAGAGAAGAGCACAGGGGGTGTGAGGAAGCCTCCGAACAAGCTGCCTCTACCACGCACGACGGGACAAGAGCGTGGACTCGGGAGTCAGAAGCCGGCAGTCGCCTCTGGGCAGGACACGCCACCAAGGGAGATGCGGCCCCGACCAGTGTCCAGCTGGCTGGCCTAGGGTCCCTGGCCTTCACTGTCCCCGGGGGGAGGTTGATCAGGTTCCAGCGCTCACTGGGGCCCGTGGCTACACCGGCTCTGCATCCCTCAGGGCCCCCCAGGAGGATGCGGGCGCAGAGCGTTGATTCAGGGCTGGAACACACGCTCTCCCAGGGCCCGGGGCACCGACTCTTGTGTAGCTCGCAGGGCCGCAGAGGGGCTGTTTTCTGACCTGGCAGTCACTGAACCTCAATCACCTTTCTGCCTCAAGTACTGAGACCGAAACACGGAACAGTGAGACCGAAGCAAAGCGGGTGACAATGACCCGGCCGCGCCTGCACATCCAGGACCTCCTTAGGGCAGCGAAGCAGAAGCCCTAACTGCTAAACACACACTCAAGCCCCCGTGCCACACGGCACCTGTCCTCCCACACTTGGGACCTGCCCTACCCCAGGTGTCCCGGGATGACCTCCCACTGGACAAACGCGATGCTCAGACCAAGTGGCAAGGTAACAGCTGCCCTCGGATGTGCTCTTTTGTTGTAAAAATCGAGTACTTCTCCCGGGTCGGCCTTAACTTAGGAAAAATTCAAATGAGTTACCCTATAAAACACATTATCCAAAAGCACAGAAGACAAACGGGGAGTTCTCCCGAGCCCACGTTTCCTGGGTGAGACCACAGGGAGCACCCAGAGGCTGGGGGCGAGCCCCTGTGCACAGCCGGGGTGGGGGGGGCTGTCCCAATAAATGGGCAAACCCCTCAGCACAGCATGGCCCTGGTCTACAGAGGCTCAGTGTAGGCAGATCTCCAAACGCTTCAAGAGCAGCTAAGAATTTGGACTCTAAGATGAAAATTTTCACTTTAAACACCTGGGAAATGATCCAAAATTTCAGGCACACAACAGGTCAATCAAATACTGCTTACTGGTGATTAAACACATGCCTACCTGGAAAGCTGTCCTGCCCAACTGTCCAAAGGTCTTTATCGGGTACAAACAGCACCCCCACTCCCAACCCCCCCCACACACACAGGAAGCTGGGCACTGGAGGGAGGGGCCACGCAGGCTGCTCGGGAAGGGGGGCCCAGCTGCCTCCCAGGGCGAGGAGGAGGGTCGCAGAGAGGTCTGGCCAGTGAAAACAGCAAAATTCAGTCCAATGCCAACGAGCCTTTTCCAGCAGCTCTGGAAACCACTGCAGGGGGGAAAAAACCGCTGCACCCTAAGTGCCCCTGTGCGAACACTTCTCTGTCCCCTCCCACCTCTGGAACCCCCCCCCCAAACACTCGGTCTCGCTCCCTTGTAAGTTATCCGACCGTGAGTGACAAGCCCAGCACAACGTCTGCTTCCACCAGCCAGCAGCCCCACGGAGACCTGGGGACAGTGCTCTGGCCAGGCTGCTGCGCAGTACAACCCGCAGTGAGCGTCCGCACACTTCACGTTACAGGACTGGGCCCGACATCTCCTGCCGTCTCAGTGCCTGTTGGTTGAGCGACTCCACAGCCACTTTACCGAGGACGGGCTGAAACATGCTGCCAAGACCGAGCGCCAGGTCCGCGCGTGGACACCGGGGCTCCCCGCCCCCGTCCCCCACTAGCACGAAGGACCCGTTGCGGCCCTAGGCCGCTCCGACGCGGACACAGACCGGACCCCGCCGGTCTGCATCCAGCCCGCGCATGCCCCCCGGGGGGGGGGGAGCCCGCTGGGGGTGTCGGTCGGAGTGGGGCTTCGGGGAGGAGTTTGTACAGAGCGCCTTGCTGCCCCAGCACCTGGCCGTGACCCGCATGTTCTTATTTTCACGACCCTTCCTTCCACACAAATCCACCAAAGCGCCCTCGGCCGCAGGGCTGTGCCCACAGCGATCCCGGGAGGATGGGGCCGGGGACCACGGTCTGTAGACCCCTAAACTAATGAAACATTTTAGGTCGCGAAGAAGCCCCAGACCGACCAAGGGGGCCACGGCTCCCTGCGTACGGACTTGCTGCGCAATCGCCATGCCAGGCGCACAGGATGCAGAGGCAGCAGGGAGCAAGGGCCGGGTCACCACGCCCCCGCCCCGCCGTGAAGGCCCTGGGAGGCCGCCTCCTCCCTCCGGCCCTGGCTTGTTCTCAGGCCCTTCAGGCCCACGGTTCCGCCCAGGCCCAGCCCGCGCCGCCGGCCACTCTCGCCGGTGACTCAGCACCGCGGCTTCGAGAGTGATCAGTGGCCCCGGGGCCTTGCCTCCTGCTCGAAGCGGATGATGCCCTGCACCGGGCCGTCGCCCTTCAGCACGCACACAGCCCTGGTAGTCATGGCTCACGGAACGCGCGCAGATCTGGATCGGAAGACCGGGCAGACGCCGCAGGACACGCCGACGCAGGGGCGACGGCGCCGCGGGCATCTTATAGGCCGGATCCGGCGCCCCGCCCCACCCTGGCCCAGGACCAAGCGCCCCAGGACCGGGACCAATAGAGCGCTGAGCTGGCCCTCCGCATAGTGGCCTAGGGACGCGATTGGCCGGGAGTGGCGGGGGCGGGGCCTAGGGCACGTGGGAGCCCCGCCTCCCGCGCCAGGGACTTCCCGTGCGGCCCGCAAGAGCTGGATCTCGGGTTGGAGCCGGCTTTCCTCTCGTGGCAGGTGCAGCCGCAGGTTGCATCGCCCAGGCTGGCGCGCTCGCGAGATCGGAAGTCACCTGGGCTGGAGATGGCATCCGTTGTAACTGAGTTGGGTCCTAAACGTGTTTGGTAAAAATGGGGACGCATGCAGCTGGGAGATTTTGTAGTTTCCTTGTTTTCATTGTCTTGTTCGGGGGGTTCTTGTTCGGGAGTGTAGAGGCAACACACCTCTGCCCCTGGCCTCATCCGGCCGGATCTGGTCCTGAGCACGCGCCGCTACCGATTTGGGCGCCAGGACCCTGTCTTTCCACATTTTCCTTCTCACACAAGGAAGGCCACAACCGTGAACCTACCCAACGTCAAGTCACCCAAGTCACCGCACTGACCTCTGCACGTGGCCCTGTTTCCTCCCACTCTACAGCCACGACAGGGCAGGGCTGGATGCCACACGATTTGTGTCGCCCCTGGGAAGAGAAAATGGGGCCACATTAGCCACGCTGCGCACTTGCTCGGGTCCACTAGGGCGAGCCAGGAGGAACAGATTCCCCTGTGCTTCTAGGCAGGCTGGAAACTGGAACTGCGGGCCTTTGCAACCCCGTTCCATGCGGGGTGTGCAGCAGACCCCAGCTAAGCCTCCGGTAGCCCCTGAAGGACAAGGAAAGTTGCTCACGTGTCCAGACCACCTGTCATCTGGAGCAGCGGTTCTCCGCCTTTTTCATCTCATGGCACACACAAACTAGTAAAACTCTGTGGCACACCAGAAAAAAAATTTTTTGCTGGTATGACAAAAAATAGGTATAATTTTTTACATTTGTATTAATTGAGAGAGAGAAACGTTGATTTGTTGTTCCACTTACTGATGCTGGAACAACAAATGGTCGATTCTCACGTGTGCCCCCGACCAGAGGCTGAACCCGCACCCTTGGTGTGTCTGGCCCACGCTCTAACTAACTGAATGAGCTACCTGGGCAGGACAAGAATGGGTGCAATTCTGATTCATTCACAATGGACGGCTCTTGCGTTGGCTGTTGTCATTTCTTTATTTGACAGTCTAAGGGGAAAGAGGCCAGGCCCCCGACAAAGCCGTCCAGTACCGCATGTTACAGGTTCTTGCTGGCGCACCAACTCCGACAAGCCCAGGAGCTAAGGAGGCCAGACAGAATCTTGCAGACATGCTTTTTACTGTGAGAACCGTCTGCTTTCTTCCTTCTTCAGAATGCTCTGGGTATCGCTGGGCTGTGTTTTTCCTTTGCAAATCCTAAGCCCCCAAATAATCTTTATTGTGTGTTTCTTGCCAAAGCTTCCTGATTCCATTTATGCTCAGCTGACACCCCCATATGCCACCAAACGGGGACTGTGCCCACTGCAGTGCAGGCTCTTGACTTCTGAGGGAAGACCTCACAACTTGAGTCCAGGTGGTTGTTAGAGCATGTTTGTGAAAGCTGGGGACAGTGTGGCAAAGGGAGGGCGAAAGGTAGAAGGAGCAACAGGATGAGAAGAATGGGGGCCTGGGAGGCAGGGTCAGGGGTGAGCCTGGGACGAGCCGCTGCCGCCCGCCTCTCCCTGGCTGCAAGTCTCCTGGGGACCCGCCTGGTGTAGGAGGAAGAGATAGCAGACCTGGGCGGTGTCTAGGGAGAGAACGCCCTGGGTCTTGTGTCTTTGGGCTTTTTTTCTTTCTTTGGCCTGGCAGAGTTTGGGGGAGGTCTCAGGAGAGAGTCTCAACAGAATATTCATTAGCTTTTCAGGTGTGCTCTTCAACATCTTGATTCGTCAGAATGTATGTTTAGAAGGATCAGGGTTACTTTTGTGGTTGGTTTTACTTTTACAGAATGTCATTGAAGAGGGATGGATGGAGGCCGGGCTCGAATGTGGGACCCACATGTTCGCAGTGTCCTTGGCAAGGGAACAGAAAACCTTGTGATGGCTTAGCCGGCTGTGACTTGTTCCGATTGTTTGGCCTTCTGTAATTACGTTGTCTTGGAGTCTCTCCTTCCACTCGCCGAGGAATTTCCGTAGCTTCTCACTCCCCCCCCCCTCACATACACCAGAGTCACTTCTCCTTCAAGGAAGATGTTCCAAAACCATATCATGAAATGAGCAAACAGTCCAAACAAGTTTTGTGGGGTTTTGAAATGTATAAACGTACATTGTGTGCTCAGAAATCTCTAGAAAGATGTACAGGGGACCCTGGGCACTTGTGGGGGCAGGAATCAAACTTGAACTAACGTGCTTCCCTTCAAATTTTTTCACAACTATATGCATTTGTCTTTGTAACATGGCTTAGAAAGAGAGCTCTGCCCACACACGCACTTTTGTTGGAAGGACGGTTTGATAAACTGGAGGGGGCGGGCGGGGAGAAGAATCTTCACCTCTGTCCCCACCAGTGGTGCCTGATGACCAGGGTGGCCAACCTGCTTCCGGCAGTGAGGTCACAGTGGCCTGGAAGCTGCGTTGGACTCGCAGGGAGGGCCTGTCGGCAGCAGGTGCGGTGGTCCCGGCTCGGTGGTCCGGGTGGGAGCCCAGAACCTGCATTCCGGGCGCCCTGACGCTGCCGGTCTGGGGCCTCGCGTGGACCCCCTCACTGTCAGGGCTTTCTCCGGCCAGGCCACACGGGCTGGCTTCAAACACCCGTCTCCCGCACACCCTTCAAACACAGCCCGCCTTTCCCTCCGATGTGCTGGGTAGCCGGGCTGACTGGGGAGGCTGGCGAAATACGGAGGCCTGACTCAAGGCCAGCGTGAGGCAAGGCCAGACCTGTGCGTGTTTTTCAGCCACGTCTGGGCTTGTGTGTGTGTGTGTGCGTGTGTGTATTTGGGCCCTTGGACTCCGAGGCCTTCTCTGTCTGACACGCACAGTGCCCGCTCTCTGTCACCCTCCAGAAGAGGCACCTGTGTGGGCCAGGGCCTGCCGCACTCTCTGGCGGTCTCCAGCCCCGCACAGGTGGGGGCTCGCCCGGGGCCTTTGCCCAAGGTCGAAGTCTCTGGGTTTCAGGAAGGCAAAGTCAGATTTCAGTTCCCTGGGTGAACTTGCCAGGCAGCAGCCCACAAACAAAGGGTGGGCCTGAGTCCGGCCGGGCGGTCCAGTGGGTGGCCCTACAGGAAAAGGCTGCGGACTCCATTCCCGGCCAGGGCGCTGATGGGAGGCAACCGATCCTGTTTGTCTCTCCCCGCCTCCCCCGCCTTCCTCTCTGACAATCAGTGAACGTACCCTCAGGTGCGGGTTAAAAATAGGGAGTCCCTCGTCTTTAACACATTCAGCCTGGAGAGCCCCTTGTTTGGGCCAAGGAAGGGCTGGTGCCCTGCAGGGTTACAGGAGCCCTGAGGTCTGTCCTGGGGCCTCCCTGGCCCTGGGCCCTGCCCTGCAGAGGGCCCTGTTCTGACCCCGCTCAGCCACATGTCCCATCATCGGGGGGAGAATATGCAGAGCTAAGGAGGTACTTCCACACAGAACCCCACCTGCCCGTCCAGAGCAGGCTTGGTGAAGTGTGGGGGACCAGGGCCACCCCCAACCCTGACCAGCAAGGCAAGGCCCCTCAGGGCGGCCCTGAACACTTGGGGACAGAGAGTCACCACACAGGGCGGTCTGGTCTCAGTGTTCCTCTGGAGGTATGCTGACGGAGACCTTTGGCACTGTTCTCGTGTCTGTACGTCAACTTCGTGACGGTCGTCGCGCTGACCATGCACTGACGAGGCTGGCTGGCTGGCACCCATGCCGTGCGGGGCCGTGGGGGGCGTCACGTCCGAGGCCGTAGCTTCCCCTGACATAGGTCAGCCTTAACCTCCACTGAGCCTGCCTGCTGCCCTTTTGCATCTAAGCCAACACAGCTCAGAGACGTCCGAGGGGTGCCCCTCCCAGACCCTCAGGGCCCAGCCTCCACCCGAGCAGGAGGCCCCGGAGCCCCGGGGTGTCTTGTTCCCCAGCACCAGCCCCACGTGCAGCCGTGGGTGAGTGTTAACGGCCCTGCCCCCACCGTGTAAGGGAAGAGGGTGCCTCTCTGTTTACCTTTCATGCACCTGGGAGATTTCTCCCCTCTTTGCTCTCCCTGCCCCCTTCCTCTGCCTCCCACGGGCTCCTGTGGCCCCCTCGCCTCCCGCCCCCAGAGCCTCCCTTGGGGAATGAGCTGCAATTCTCAGAACTGTGCTCTCAACCTGTTGAGATTTCACTTCCCGGCCTGTCCTCACAATTTGGCTCCAGTAAATTCTTACAGGACTTTTCCTCTGTGGACAGAATTTATTCTTACTGACCCCAAATCCCACCATTCTGCCCCCCTCCCCCCCACTGCCTCTGGCGACCTCCAATTTGTGCTCTGATGTTTAGGTCCCACCCAGCAGTGAGGTCTCGCAGGGTTTGTCCCCGTGTGGCTTATTCACCTTCGCACGCGGTGCCCCCAGGTCCATCTGTGTGCTCACGGCTGGCACGATTTCCTTCTTTTTGGGGTGGAGTCGTATTCCACATGTACACATGCAAGTTCCGGATTCCGAGTTTTCTTTATCCGTCATCCGTCAGCCTAAGCGGCTTCCATGTCTGGTGAACAGTGCCGCCGAGGACCTGGGAACGCACGGAGCTTTTCCAGGGAGCGTTTTGTTTTCTTCAAATGAACAGAAGCATCATTGCCAGAGCATGTGGTGGTTCTGTGTTCAATTTTCTGAGAAAATTCAATTAAAATTGAAGGATTTTTTTTCAGTTTTTCATTTATCTTTAAATAAAATATTTTATTAATTTATTTATTCAAGAGTTTTATTTCTTTATTTTTAGAGTTTTTATTATTATTTTAAGGGAAAGAGAAAGAGAGGAAGATAAATATCAATGGGTGGTTGCCTCTTGTGTGCCCCCTACTGGGGACCTGGCCCACAACCCAAGTATGTGCCATGACTGGGAATGGAACCAGCGAGCCTTTGGTTCGCAGGCTAGTGCTCAGCCCATTGAGCCACACCGGCCAGGGCAAAATTTGAGGGATTTACATGTGGCAGAGGTCTGAGGCCCCTGAAGCAGGGCGTCTCGGCTTCGGCCCTCCTGGCGTGTTGGGCCCACGTGGTTTGCGGGGCCGACAGAGGGGGAGCCGTCCTGTGCATTGCAGGACACCCAGCAGCACCCCTGGCTCCTGCCCACGCGTTGCCGCCGCCCCCCACCCCAAGCTGTGACAACCAGCTGTACACAGACCGGGCCACACGTTCCCTAGGGACAACCTCACCGCCAGCTGAGAACCCTGTTCCAGAACGTGCAGTGAGCACCCCGGGCCCCCAGTTCGCAGCCTGACAGCCCTGAGCCTGTGGTGGGACCTAGGCCCGTGACCGCAGGCCCCCGCCTCAGCTTGGCCACACATTCCCCCCTACGCCCAGTGGGGCCAGGGCTGCGGAAGGCCCGGGCACAGGGGACTGGCCTTCGGCCCAGGCCACGGAGCTCGGAGACACCCGCGGATCCCGGGTGTGAACCCGCCTCCGGGTCTTCGTGAGCTGCTCTTGTGGAGGCAGGAGGCCGGCTGTCTCGGTTCAGCTGTGCTTCCGATTTACCGGGAACACTCAGTGTGCGGGCGTCGGGCGGTGGGGGGGGCGCCTCTGCGTCCCGCCTCCCGGTGCTGTGGCCAAAAGGCTCTGTCAGCGGCACGGCCGGCCGTGACCGCGGCTGGACAGGTGACGGGGAAGTTCACTGCTGTGCCCGCCCGCCAGCCCCACTGAGAGTCCGTCCCAGGGGAGGTGGGGTGGCCTGGAGCCCCAGCCGGGCTGGGGACTGAGGGAAGGTGTGCGGGCCACCCAGGACCGTGTGCTCGCGGTGGGCGGGCGAGGACACGCGGGCTCCGGCGTGTCTCTCCTGCGTTCCCGAGTGGAGGCCGTGCCCGGCACCATCTGGGGTTCCCGGCGGACCAAGGAGAGAGAGCGGAACTGCGGCCCCAGGCGCCGCTCTTTCCCGGCCCCCACCCCGTCTTAGGGCCCCCTCCCCTCCCCCACTTTGCCTGGCCTTCCTCTTTCCCCAAATAGTCTTTTCTTCATGACCCAGGCGGTTTCCCCTTCACACCTCCATCGTTCTCCGAAAGTGCAGTGTTCTCTTCACCTCCTTCACACCGAGTGTCACCGGCAGATTCTCACCAAGGCCTTTGCTTATGAAAAACACATTTTATATGAATTGTAGGAAAAGATATTAGAACTCGGACAAATCCAAAGAAGTAAAGTACAAGAGTTTCTTCGGGCTGAGAAACAAACACCAGTGACCAGGAAGGACGTTAGACACCGTTGAAGCAGGAGCGAAGGACACACCCCGAAGGTGTTTCAAGTTAGTGACTCACACTCCGAAAGGAAAAAGTCTCGAAGCTGCTACCAGTGAAGAAACCTGTAAGGAGACTGTGCCACAGCCACGGAGCATCCGAGGCGTTTTTGAAAGTTGGAAAAGGAAAGTGTAAAAATCGGCTGGTTACTAAGCAGGAGCGAACGGTCTGGGGTTAACAGTACGCAGGCCTTCCCGTACGTGGCCCGAGGTGACCCCTGAACTGGCCCACTGTTGACCCCGAGGAACCCACAAAGTCATGCAAAGCACGAGGTTCAGATCTCCACGTTCCCCTGAAGAGCACACATGGGACTGCCCAGGCCGCCGAGGGTGTCCATACTCGCAAAGCCACCAAGTGTGTAAGCATGTCCCTTTAGGTGGTGACACAGCGGGGCTGTACACAGGGGTGGGGGCCCCCCCAAAAGTGCTAGATTTTTGCTGCACGTGGTTAAAACTGCAGAGAGCGATGCTGAGCTGAGGGGTCTGGGCGAGACTCCCGGGTCGTGGAGCCCGGCCAGGCAAACAAAGCCCCAGACGCGGTGGAGAACTTAGCGCTCGGAGGACTGCCCATATGCCCACTGTCCCGCTGTCCCGCTGTCCCGCTGTCCCACTGTCCCGCTGTCCCGCCGCCCCAAGATGACCCCGCTGAGAGGGAGCAGCTTCTTCCCGAGCCAGAAGAGGGCTTCACGGAAGAAGGGGATGTCCCGGACCAAACCGAAGAGATGGAAATGGGCAGCCAAGTGGACTCCGCGTAAGGCCAAGGCCGACGACAACGCTGAAAAGTGGGCGGACTGTCCAGGGGAGTCAGCATGCGGCTCTGGCCCTCGGGGGGCCCCGACTGTCCTCTCCCGAGCTCCCCCCAGCTCCCCGCTGAGTCAGAGGCCTCCGGGCTGGCCGCTCGGAGTGACGACCTGGGGGCTGCTTGGAAACGCACTACGCCTGGGTTCCAGGCAGGTGCTCACACAGTGTGCATTTGTTTTGTTCATTTATTTTTAAAGAACGTATTTACAGAGAGAGGAGAAGGGAGGGAGGGAGAGAAACACCAGTGTGTGGGTGGCTCTCATGTGCCCCCTACTGGGGACCTGACCCACAACCCAGGCACATGCCCTGACTGGGAATTGAACCCATGACCCTCTGGTTCCCAGGCCAGTGCTCACTCCACTGAGCCGCACCAGCCGGGGCTCCCACAGTGCGTATTTAAACTGTAAGTGCACATGCAACTGCTGAGAGACACGTGGGGTCGGTTTCACGGGGGGTGGACCGCTTACCTGGGCACTTCGCATCGCTCGTGAAAACAGGTCTGCATCCGATGATACACGCGTGACCCAGCCGCTGTGACGTGTGGTCAAAAGCAAGTTCTTTTTCCTTTTCTGTTTATTTTTTTGTGGAAGTATCATTTACCTTATTTGGCTTTAATGGGTCATTTTCGTGTTTTTTTATTTTATATATATACTTTTTATTGCTGTTCAACTGCAGCTGTCTGCATTTCCCCCCTCCCCCCCCCCAGGCAAACCCACCTCCCTCCCTTGCTGCCGCCCTCCCCCTTGGTTTTGTCCGTGTGTCCTTTCCAGGTTCCTGAAAACCTTTCCCCCATTGCGAAAGCAATCTCTTGCCCACAGAGACGATAAGCCACCGAGGGGGTCTGCGCAGGGCGTGCCTGGCTGGGCTCCTAGGCCCAGTGGTCTCGAGGGCATCCGAACAGGCTTGGGGGGGCTGGACGGGGGAGGGCGGTGCTGGGGGCAGAGAGGCCGTGTGGGAGACGAGATAAGGCCCTGGCCCAAAGCCATTGCGGCGAAAAGGGGAAGATAATGGAAATGGAACCTCGGGCTCCAGCGACTAACTCAAGTGTGGGGGGCGGGGTGTGGGGGCAGCGCGAGCTCCCAGGTTTCCCACTGGCGTGACCTGGCGGGTGGTGGTCCCACTCACCCAGAAAAGCAAGGTGAGTGATTGAGAGCTTAATCCAGAACAGGGCGCATGGGGGTGCCGAGGAGGTTCCCCTGGACCTGGGTCTGTGGCTCAGGGTGACTTTCAGGTCTGGGCTTGACACCCAACACGACAGACAGAGAAGCTGCTCAGATCAGTGGAGAAAACAAACGTCACTTACTCCTTCCAGGGGTGTAGCTGCCTCCACGACCCCTGCCCCGCCCGGTGGGCAGCCATCAGGTGGGGCAGGCGTGCCCGAGGCGCCACCGCCCAGGCGCAAGTCTCTTTACAGGAGACTCAGATCAGCTGGACAACTGGGGAGACGCGTCGCTGGTCCCCGCCCCCCGAAGCTTTTCTCTTTGTAAAAACACCAGCCTCATTAGCATGCAACTCACTATAAAAATTCTCCCGTTGGCGAGGGCACTGGAGCAGGTCTTTCTAGTGAACGCATGGAATTGCCGGGTTTTCTCGGGGTCCCTTGGCCCACCCCGAGCCCCAGGCAACCTCCGATCCGCCTCTCTCTCTAGAAACTCGCCTTCTCTGGGCGCAAATGAGACCGAAGGACGCGCATCCCTTCACACTGGTGTCCTTTTCTCACGCTGCACGCTCAAGCTCACTGTGCACACCTGTGTCCACTCCCCACCCCCACCCCCGTCTCCTCCCACCGCACGGCAGAGCACGCGCCCTCGCCCTCACCGGCTGACCAGCGTCTGGACTCGTCACAGGTTGAGTCATGTCCCCTCCGAAGTTCACATGTCCAAGTGCCAGCCCCAGGTCCCTGGGAACAAGGCCTCATTTGGAAATAGGATTTTGTGGGTGTGTTTAGCTAAGATGCGGTCACCCCGAAGCAGAGCGGGTCCCTAAGCCAGCCTGACCCGTGTCCTTACAGAAAGAAGAGCTTCGACCCAGACACACAGGGAGGGTCCCGTGTAACGATGGGGCAGCGGTCGGGGTGATGCTCCCACGAGCCCCAGAGCCGAGACCGCTGGCCCCACGGGCAGCTGGGAGAGGCGCCTGGGACAGAGGCCCCCAACCTCCAGGGACAGCCCCGCCACACCCTGGTCTCCGCCTCCGGCCTCGGGGCTGGGGAGTCAGTTTCTGCTATTTAGGCCCCGTGGTCTGTGGTCCTTTGTCACAGCCGCCCTGCCCCACTGGTGAAGACCACCCCCAGTTTGGGCACATTGGGAGCAGTGCTACTGAGAACACTGGGGTACAAGTCCGTGTGGACAGACAGGTCCTTTCTCTTCAGTTTGCTTTTTAAACTTCTGGTGGTTTGGTTACGTCTGGTGGGCACGCTGGGCTGGGTACCACCCGTGGGTGGTGGGCAAGAGCGGCCCCTGGTACCACAACGGAGGGCCTGCACAGTGTCTCCTGCGAGCCTTGGGAGGCCCCAGGTGGGTGAGTGTGTGCGTGGGGCCCAGCGCTGCGGGCACTGTGCAGGTGCGGAGGTGGGGTCGGGGGGAAGGTGGGCGGCAGGCGGCCAGGTCGGGGAGCAGGTACTGAAAGCAGCCGGGAGCCTGGGCCGGCATGGGAGTGACCCAGGCCCGCTGGCTCCCGCGGTGACCTGCTGAGCCTGGCTGAGGTGGGCAGGCCGCGGCTGCGGGGGGCGAGGGCTCCGGGCGAGCCCCCTGAGGAGTGACTGCTGGGGGAGGTCACATGGCTGGAGAGAGTGCTGACGGGTGTGCCCTGGGACCGGTGCTCAGGGGTGACACGTGGTGGCTCGGGCTCCCCAAGGCTCTGCTCTTCTAGGCTGCTCTGATGGCAAAGCCGCCAGCCCCCTGCCGGCACGATGCTGCCCCCACTTGGGTCCTGGGCTCCAACCTGGCCAGTGGTGGCTTCCGCTGCCCGGAGACTGTTCTGGGGGTGCAGGCTTCTGCTCCTTGTCAAATCGCTGCTGATGGCAAGACAATGACCGTGGGGCCCGAGTGTCGGGAACGACAGTCGCCTGGGAGCCCAGGTGGGGCTGGATGCTGCACCCCAGGCTGGGGCGTGAGTCCCCAGGTGCGACAGGTTCTCCCCAGGCCAGGCGCTGAGCACCGTGCTGGCAGCTGGTTGGCTGCTTCCACCCACGAGGGCCACACCCACCTTCGAGGCCATGTGACAGCCAGTCCTTGCTCAGGGAGCTGCAGGGCCCAGAGCTGGGCAGCCCCACCTGCACTGGCCAGGGAGGCTGAGTCCCTGGGGCTTGAGTGACCGTGGGAATAGCTGGCCAGCTGGAGGAAGAGGCCTGCTTCCCTGGAGGCCGGGCTAACCCCGCGTGGCCACCACAGCCATGGGTGCCACTCATAGTGTTTGGCTGCCTGTGGAAGATCCAGTCAGGTTGCTGGACATGCCAGGGCCACGTGAGCAATGAAAGGCGTCTGGCTCCAGTTCACCGCGTCACAGTGCTCACCAGCTTGTCACTGTGCTCACCTACCTGTCGCACTGCTCACCTACCTGTCACAGTGCTCACCTACCTGACTGTCACAGTGCTCACCTGCCTACCTGTACAGTGCTCACCTCCATGTCACAGTGCTCACCTGCATGTCACAGTGCTCACCTCCATGTCACAGAGCTCACCTGCCTACCTGTACAGTGCTCACCTGCATGTCACAGTGCTCACCTCCATGTCACAGTGCTCACCTGCATGTCACAGTGCTCACCTGCATGTCACAGTGCTCACCTGTGTGTCACAGTGCTCACCTGCCTGTCACAGTGCTCACTTCCATGTCACAGAGCTCACCTGCCTGTCACTACACTCACCTTCACTGGCAACCTGGGTGTTTGGGGAACAGGAACTGATGTGTGTCCTGTGGGGAAGCTGAGCAAGTCATACAGCAAAGGGAGGCTCAGTGTGACCTGCGAGTGACTGTCTCACCTGCGACTGTGGTCGGCAGGTCCCACGACAGGTCCACGAACCCCACCAGCGTGTCACTTCCTTCCGAGTCTGCTGTCGTGCTCACCTGGGCCCTGATTGGTTGAAAACGCCCTCCCCGCTGCCTTTGCTGTACCCCGGCTCTGCTGCATGGCCAGAGACCTGGGATCTTCCGCCTCCAGGAAGGACGTGGGGGGTCTGCGTCCCTGTCCTTCACGGTCAGCTGTGTTTGGGAAGTGCCCTGAATCCAACATGGTCTGCAGCTCCTGGGCACAGCGGCTGCTCTGCAGGGACTTGGCCCGGGGACCCCGTTCCTGCTGCCTCAAGAAATGGTGAACCAGGGACGGCCTCAGAGGCCTGGCGATGTTGTGGGCACGTAGGCAGAACGCGCAGCCTTGGGCTCGTGACCTGCACGCTGGACGGTTGTCCAGATGGTTCGCCAGCGCGGGGTTTCCCAGTGTTGTCTGGGCGACGGTGACCTGCAGGAGGCCCAGGGGAGGGACGCGAGGGACTAGGGGCTAACCCAGACTCACGGAGGCTGCACGTGGGGCCTCGGGCCCGGCACCTGAGCGTCCACTGCTGGGAGCACACGAAGCCGGGGCAGAGGTCAGGTCGCCGGCTCTCTGTGCTGGAGCGGGCCACCGAGAGTCAGGCCTGCGCATCACGCTCACACTCCTTGGTTCGTGGTGTCCTCCTGCTGGGTAGGCAGGCAGGGCTGGGGTCCCTCTTTAGAAATGGGTATTGGGACTCAGGGAGGCCACCACAGCCGAGCAACGGCGACACCCGGGCTGTCTGGCCTCCAGGCCAGCGCTGGTGCACCGCGCTGGCCGGATGTGTGTGAGGGTGATGGGAGTGACCGAGTGAGACCCTTTGTCCTTTTCACCACCGTGCAGCGGTGGCAGCAGCGCAGTAGCTGCAGGTGGACCCTGCACCCCGGTTCTGCGCTTGTGGGCTCCCAATGCCATCGCTGCAACCCACGCGTCTTGGTTCCGACCACACGCACGAGCACCCAAGGCCTCTGGGGCGTGTTTGGTTTTACCAGAACTCCTGTGCCACGGGGTCGGGGTTCTTTGTCCCCCTTGTTCCCTCACGACATTGCGTTAGCCTCAGAGAACGGGGTTCGCAGCCACACTAATGCTGGAAGTGGCCTTCTGTGGCTCTGGGCAGCGGACAGCGTTGCTACACAGAGCAGCCCCAGGCGCGGACACCACCTGTCCCTGGCCCGCCGAGGTGGCACCTTCTGGGAAGCTCTCCCTCCACTCCCGAGGGAGACTCAGAGCTGCTGCGGCGGGCCGTCTGTCTGTCCGCTCAGACGGAGCCAGTCAGACCCGCTGGGCTGGTGCACTGGTGGTTCTCAGCACGTTGCGGCGGAATGTCTGCATTGTTTCTTCTTCTTCTTTTAAAAATATTTTACTTACTTATTTTTAGAGAGAGGGGAGAGAGGGAGAAGGACAGGGAGGGAAACATCCATGTGCAGTTGCCTCTCACACCCCTGCACTGGGAACCGGCCCGCAACCCAGGCATGCGCCCTGACTGGGAATCGAACCGGTGACCCTTCGGTTCCCAGGCCGGCACTCAGTCCACTGAGCCACACCAGCCAGGGCTTTATTGTTTCTGTCTTTCAGATTAGAAACGTTCCAAACCACTAACAAGCTGATGTTTTCAAGGAGCAAGTTATCTGTTCAATGTTGCGGGGAGACCTGACGGTGACAAGGTGTTTGAGGTGAAAGGACGGACGTTCCCAGGGGTCTGGGGCGTGGGTGGCCTGCCCCGCTGGCGCTCTCGATCTCGGTGCCGTCCCTGCACGGAGAGGGGTGACAAGATGTTTGCTGTCTCACTGCTGAGACCAGAGCGATGGGTTAGAACGGCCCCTTTCCTCATCCGCGTCTCCCGGGGAGGGAGGTCTGGAGGGTCGCACTGGGTTGAAAGGAAGGCGTCTGCAGACCCACAGCCCTTTCCTGAGTCCAGCTGAATCCGTTTTCTTCCTTTTCCAGGATTTAGAGACCGCCTGCCGCTTCCTCCTCTTCAAAGCCAAAGCCAAAGCCAAAGCCAGAGATGCTGAGTCATTCCCAGGCTGCTTCCCCCAGGCTGGCTCTCCGCCTCCCTCTCCCGCTGTGACGCGCCCTCGTCCCCTCACCCAGAAGCTTCTCTTTGCTCCCTGGTCAGCTGACCAGGCACCTGAGCCCTTCCAGCTCCCTGACTCCTCTCTGCCTGACGAGTCTCCGGTTCTGTCCCTGGGGCGCCGCTGGGAGTCACCGTGCTGCCTGCCGCACCCACGGTCTCACACGCCTCTCCATTCAGAGTCGGATGAAAAAGAAGCAGCGTCATTGTCCTCCAGAGTTTTGGCTGTAAAGTGCAACAAACAAAACCCAAACAACTAGGAAATAAGGCAATAGGGAAAGAAATAGAATGTTTACTTACTGTTTAAATTTTATTTTTTTATGATTTTATTTATTGTAGAGAGAGGGGAAGGGAGGGAGAGAGGGAGGGAGAGAAACATCAATGTGTGGTTGCCTCTCCTGCGCCCCCTACTGGGGAACTGGTCCGCAACCCAGGCATGTGCCCTGACTGGGACTTGAACCCGAGACCCTTTGGTTTGCAGGCCAGCACTCAATCCACTGAGCCGCGCCAGCCAGGGCTATTTAAATTTTATTTTATTTTTATATAAGGAACTGTACTCACATAGTTCAAAAGCCTGTTGAACTTTGCCCTCGTGTAGGGGTGGAGTATTTTTCCAACCGTCAAGCACTTTCCCACGGCTGAGGCACAAAAGCAAAACAAACAAAGAGGTGAACTCACACCTTTGGCACAAGTTTTGCAGGTCATTTTCCCTGTAATGTCACCTCACCCGGACAAGTAATTTGATAGAAGAATGAGGCGTGTTAATCTTTTGGGCTTGTTGAGGTTTTTTGTTTTGTTTTTCAGGATTTGGGGCCCACACTGAAATGGGTGCCGCCCAGGGGCCTGGCCACCGTCCATCGGGAGTGGCAGGGGCTGGCGGGACCCGACCCCGCAGACCGGGGCTGCGGCCAGCTGCTCCTCCACTGCGCGGAGTGGACACTGTCGCCAACCTGAGTCGACCGTCCCTTTTCTGCCTGTCTGCTGTCACCAGGCTCCCTTTGGCCTTCCTCCTCCCTTCTGCAATGCTCGGGGCCACCCCCAGACCCCTGCCAGCCACGGGTGGGGGCCGGAGGCGATCTCTGGGGTGTGGGGTACGGAGGCTGAGCGCCTCCTCCAGGACAGCGAGCAGGCACCCCCTTTGCCTCAAGGTCTTCCAGGGAAAGGGCCCTGTGACTTGCAGGGTTTCGCCTCACCCAGAGAGACATCCGGCCCTCGCCGGACCGAGAGGAAGGGGCACTCACGTCACATGACGAGTGGGGACACGAAATGGCGTGTCTGCTGGAGAGGGGGACTGGGCAAGAGCGAACGAAGCCTCGTCGCATTGAGCCTTTGCCGTAGAAACATCACGTCTGGGCCGTGTCCTGGATTGGGGCCGACGACAGCTCAGGAGTGTTATGTTCGTGGTGGTACCGCAGCGTAATTTACAGGCGCAGATGATTAAAAACAACCGGGCATATGGGAAACTGTGTTTAACGGTGACTGCTTGTCCACACAGTGGAACACTGTTGCCGTGAAAACCAACACACAGGGGCGCTCTGTGATCTGCCACGAGTGACGCCCAGACGCCTGTCCACCCCAGGGGAGACCAAGGCCACCTCTCTGTTCTCTGTGCCCCTTCCCGTGCGTCAACAGGTGTCTAATAGTTTCATCTGAAAAAGGTGCATGTTCTGGGAAACCGGCTGCGCGGGAATCAGAGGACGGTCCGGAAGGTGCTCTGTCACAGCATGTCACTCGTTTCTGTGAATTCCTTTAGCACAGCGCATCCGAAACCTTTCCGTCAGCTTTCACCAAAATTAATCGCAATGGTCTGTTGACGGGCCGTTCACCTAAGTCCCCCTCTGATTTTGTTGGAAAGGATGCCCAGGAAATGCCCGGTTTATCAGGACTCATCACCGGCCATTAGCCACAGACGGGCTCACTGCAGGCACAGATGTCGTTTGTCCACCTGGTGCCCCAGGGACACCCCCTTCCCTGGGGGACAGTGACTACAGCTCACACTGCAAGCAGGCGGCCCCTCCCTCTGCCGAGTGGGAGGGGTGACCATCAAGGGGACGCAGAGCCACGCCCTGCCGGAAGGTGAGGACGCTTCACACCTGCACTCCAGCGGACTGGAGTGAGGCTGAGGCCCTGGGCACTGTCTCCCTTTGGGAAGTCGTCAGGGGACTCCCCCCACCCCAGGGAACCCAGACTCATGCCGAGGTCCCATCCCTCGCCCTCCTTCCACCCCGGAGGAGGGGAACAGGCAGCAGCCACAGGACTCGCCCAGACCACCAGCGAGCGTCCCCGGCACAGGGTTAGAACCCGGGCGGCAGCCCCAACCCAAAGTCACTCAGCTGCTCCGTGCTGAAAGCGGGATCTCCTGTCCCCTGGTGGTCACCTGGGTTAGTGCAGGCTTGCGCGTCTGCGGGGGTCAGCAGTTGCCTTGCGTGTCACAGTCACTGAGTCTGGTCACCCTACTGCTGAGCACCCAGGTGCGGAAAAGATGGCCTGTGCCAGGACGCCTGAGCCTCCCCCCACCACTGCGGCTCTGTGACCAGCAGGGGGCAGCAGCGCCTCACAGTTGCCTCGGGAACGTCGTTGCTGGGCGGACTGGTGGCTTGGGGAAGGTTCCCTCTTGCGGTCGCTAAGGACTCAGGTGAACTGGAAACAGTTTGCGGCCCTTCCCCACCTCCCCGACCCCCGCCGGCCCCTGGGATCTTTCCCTCCAAGACCGGGGACTCCAACACCTCACTCTCCTGGGTCTGATTTCCCGATTCACTTCTCTGATGCCACAGAGGGTTTTAGCTTGGAGTTTTGGCCGTGACGAGGTGCAGCATAAATACACTGTTGTGAGGGCTCGCTCGCCGAGAGCTTGTTGTGTCCCCAGCACCGCGGTGGCAGGCGGGCGTGGAGAGTTTTCCTAAGACTTCATACCTCGGCCTCAAAGAGGGCGAGCTGTCTCCTTGGGTCGTGGTCGTTTTTCAGTCCCCACAGCAGCTGACATCTGTAAGGCAGGTCCCCGCAAAGGTCCCCGGAGTTCCTCGGGTTCTGTTTTCAGGGCAGCCCCAGGGCCCGGCGGTGATGGGGGAGGGCGCAGGTAGGCAGCCAGGAAGCACAGGCTGGGTTCGCTCCCGGCTGTTTTGGCCTGTGGCCCTGAAGCCTCTATTCGCTCATCCATGGGATAGGACCCATTGTCACCAGGGTGAAAGGACACGGTGCTCAGCCCACAGCCCGTGTGGACTTGAACCCTGTGGCCTGGACCTGCGTCTACCAGTCGGCACCTCCGTGTGGGGCACGGAGCAGAGGCGTCGCCCCCTGCCGGCCACAGGGGGCATTTGACAGCTTTCCCGCAGTGGCATCCACCCTGGTGACAGAGGACGCTCCAGGCTCTGTTCCTCTGCGTGCGGCAGTCACCTTGAGGCCACAGCATCCCCGTCTCGGTTTGTCTGGGCTGGGACTCCGGGTCCCTGTTGCTGCCTTTGTGTCCTGACTCAGTTTGTGTCCTGACTCAGTCGGAGGGCAGGAGGGCCGCTTGGCAGGAGACACAGCTTGTGGGAGACACAGGAGGGTGAGGGGCCACGTCTGCCTCGGTGCCCCCCCCCCCCCGCCCTCGAGCAGGCGGGGCCCTTGGTTCCCTGCATCTGTGGCATGTTAGAGCGCAGGGGGGCTGTGAGCCCACCGCCCAGCCCGCTGGTGGGGCAGCCCCGAGGACAGGCAGGGGTCAGGACTGGGGCGGGCCTTGCTGGGCAGAGAGCCTGCTGCACGGCGGTGGGGTCGGCCCTGGTGGGCGTGGATCTTGGCTTGCAAAGGCAAGAGACTACAGAGAGGCAGGCAGAAGGGTCCGACTGGACACCCAGCTGGCCTTGAACCCAACGCCTCCAGCTGGAAGAAAGAGGGTTGAGTCTGCCACCCAGGATTCACTCCGAGATTTCCTCCAACTGTGAGGGACAGGGGTGTGCGGGCAGGAGAAGATCAGAGGGGCAAAGTGAGCTGTTGGGGTGTGCCCCTCACACTCCGCAGGCGTGAAGGCTGATCGCCATTCCCGACAAGCGCTGTGTGTCCAGCCTGCGATCGGGCGACTTCTGTGCCATCCCGGGTCCTCACTGTTTTCCTGGTGCAGGTGCAGGCCCGCTTACCGGTGGCTGGAAATTCGATACATGTGTCTCTTTTTCACGTCACGTGGCTGGGTACCTTCCAGACAGACCTCGAACATCTGTAATTTTATAAACGCTAAAGCTTTTTACAAATGTGAAACTCAACAGATAAATAAAGATCATCCACTCTGCACACAGCGGTTGCAGACAACAGCACCGGATTGGAAACTCACAGTTGCTAAGAAACTGGATCGCACTCGTTTCCACCACTGAGGAGAAATGGAAACTATGTGACGAGACAGGGGCAGCTGATGCCCAGCGTCTCCTGCTGCAGCGAAGGAAACGAAGGAAACGTGTCAAACCAGTGCACCCTCGTCTCCATTCACACAATGCTGTATGTCAATTCTATCTCAACAAAAACGAAAACTTTAAGACAAAGAGAGAATGTACCTAGCAGAGAGCACCTGGCATAAAGATGGTTTCTTTTCCTTTTTAAATTAAGATTTCTTTAAAACAAACTAATGTTTAATTTTTTTGTAGTCCAATGCATCATTTTCTTTGTTGTCTTCTGTTCGTATTCTTAGACACTCCTGAGCCATCCCAAGGTCACTTAATTTTCTGTTTTTGCTTTTGCTTTTAACATCTTAATCTTTTGGGAATTTAAGCAGATATAGGTGGTGAGGCATCCTATTTATTCCCCAGCCACGTCCCCGCCTCCGACCACTGGGGGCTTCCTGGGGGAACATGAGTTTCTTACAAGAATGTACAGGGACAGCCCTGGCTGGTGCGACTCAGTGGATTGAGTGCCAGCCTCAGAACCAAAGAGTCAGGTTCCATTCCCAGTGAGGGCACATGCCTGGGTTGCAGGCCAGGTCCCCAGTAGGGGGCCTGTGAGAGGCAACCACACATTGATGTTTCTCTCTCTCTTTCTCCCTCCCTCCCTCCCCTCTCTAAACACAAATAAAATCTTGGGAAAAAAAACAAGTTGAACCTTTAAACTTAAAAAAGAAAAACAAAAAACCCAGGGGTAGACTGTGTCACCGAATGCAAAAACCGCCTGGATTTACAGTAACACAGAAATGAGCGGCACCAGCTACGTGGGCCACGAGGCCAGAGTCTGTAGACAGCACAGAACAGATTCTTTCACCCCAGGAGTCGTGCTAGCGGCCACGGTACTGCTCGTGGAGGCAGGGGCACTGGAGAGGGGTGTGTGTGTGTGTGTGTGTGTGTGTGTGTGTGTGTAGGGGGCGGGACTAACTTCACTGTTTCTTTGTGCTGTCGCCACGGCTGCTATTTGTAGAGCGCCACCGGTGCCCAGCGCACAGAACAGAAACGAAAAGGCTTCCAGGGAAGAAGCTTTTGTCGGGCCCTGGTGCGTACTTCTGATGCCACAGCCGCACTCGTTTTCCAGGACGTCGCCAGTCCCTGCAAACTTCCAAGGAGGCGGGAAGAAGGTGCGGCTGAGACCGGACTCAGTCTCCCCAGTTGTGCGCGGTGCGCCGCGGGGCCACGGCGCCCCCTCGTGGGCGTGAGTTTCTAACAGAACAATCCCTCCCGGCGCTGGGCATTATTCCCCGGGGGTTGCTACGAGACTGCAGCTATTTATTCCTCCCCGATGTTTTCCGCAAGAACCGGGATGTTTTTAGGCTCTGCTGACAGCGGGTGTTTTTCACAGGCACACAGTCTCCGTTTCTCTGTGATTTAAAAAGAACGCCCCGCTGTTCCTAGAGCATCTCCCTTTAGCGCCCGAGCGCGTGCCAGGCCGGGCGGATGCAGATGTCCTGGCCGGGCAGGCGCTCTCTCTGCATCTCACTCCTGTGTCCACCTGACGGCTGGTAGACAGAGATTTGCCTTGAAAGACCCAAGGTCGTCGAGACTTCAGGGAATGTTCCAGTCACGCGTAAACGCATTAAAAATGGGTGCCTCTTGGAACAGCGGATACGTGGGCTTTGGGGTAAATACAGGGTGTGGCAGAAGTAACAAATGCCTGCCTCTTTCTCCCTCTCTTACTCTCCCCCTTCCCTTCTCTCTGAAAATAAATAAATAAAGTCTTTGGGAAAAGGTTTCGTAAGAACAGAGGGGCATTATTTTCGCCAGACCCTGCATGGGATCAGTCGCCTCGTCACCAATAGCTCGGTGCCTGCCTGCTTCCCAGCAGAGAAGCGCGCCCAGGACATCTGCGGCCTTGCCTGCCCGCTACCCGATCTTCCTTTTCCTGCAAACACCCTGCAGTTTCCTTTGGGGGACAGTCAAAATTGGTAACAACTGGAATGGCATGGTTTCCTGCACCCCACCACTCCGATGCCCTTCCCACATCTTCCGGAGGTCAGTCAGTGGCCCAGGAGGGGCTGGAGACAGTGGGCACAGGCAGGTCTCCAAGGTGCTGTCCTGCAACACCAGCTTCTGGGTTGCCTGCTGCTCCCCCACTCTCCTGGCTGAGACCCGTCGTTCAGCTTTTCCTCTGATTCTACCATCATGTTTCCCCACTCATTTTTTGCTTACATTTCCCAGAATTTATTGCTATCGCT
The DNA here is from genome assembly GCF_021234435.1 of Artibeus jamaicensis. Taxonomy (NCBI): domain Eukaryota; kingdom Metazoa; phylum Chordata; class Mammalia; order Chiroptera; family Phyllostomidae; genus Artibeus; species Artibeus jamaicensis. The sequence continues at coordinate 49,090,700 of NW_026522046.1, forward strand.
TGCAACCCAGGGACTCTGAGACAGTAATTCAGAAAATAAGACACGAAAACAAAATTTCTGCAGTGGGAATCCTGTCCTCCCGGGTCATTTCATTATAAGATTGTAGAATCAATGGTGTGGAAGGAAGAAAAAAGCCTTCAAGGGAGTAAGTAGGACATGCAATAATAAAACTGGGGAAGCCTCAGGTGGCCACGGGGGTGACGAAGGGCTTGAGCAGATACAGCAGAAGCAATGAGCTTTTTGTGGGTTGCTGTCCCTAGCTGGGTTTTCAGTATTTAAAGATTATTGTTTCTTTAGAGGAGCTTTCCATTTCTCGAATTCTCTTTGAGCCTTGGTCCCCGGGACGCATCTTGAACTCGAATGCACATCGGGACGTCCTGGGGGATCCCATTAAAATTCGGTCTGATTCTCTCTTTCCAACAAGGACCTCGGGATGCGACCCCTGCAGACCTGAGGACCTCGCCTTGAGCGTTAAGGGTCCCGGTGGGAGGGAGCCCAGGCCTCCCAGAATCGCCCAGCAGGTTCCCCTGGTCTGTGCAGAGCGCCCTTGTCATACCACGCCCGGCCAGCAGGTGTCGGCAGCGCGCCCGAAGCCGCCGCCTGGCTCCGGACCGGGGGTCGTGCTTCCGAAGGGCGCCTGTGAGTTCAGGCCGAAGGAGCTTTAACACTCGGCCCGGTGAGCGCACTTCACCGCGTTCGGTTCCAGTGTGAACAACACAAGCACAATAGCCAATGGGGTAATTCTCGCTGAATTTTTAAAAAACAGACTTCTTAGTCCTTTCTGATTTTAAATCCCCTGTCCGGGGCGCCCGTGCCACCCTGGCCCTGCGCCTGTGCCCCTGGCCAGTCGGAGTCGCTCCGGGTGGGTTTTCCACCGGGCTTTCCCGGGCGCCGGCTCCCGGCCAGAACCTCCTTTACCGCTGTGTTACCGGACTGACGGAGGCGGAGACTAAGGGACGGAGAGGAGAGTTCAGTGCCGTCCACGCGAGGGAGGCCGGCCTGGGACTTCACCCGCTGCGCGTGAAGAAGCTGAAAGGCCGCACCCGGGGTCTCTTCTCCCCGGAACCCGTCCTTCTCAACGGAATCGCAAGCTTACTCCCGTTTCTCAGGGGTAACGCTTTAATGTTTGGAATCCTGGGTTCCTGGCGGATGGCGGGGAATCCTGAGCGTTCCGGGCGTGAGTCCTCCCCAAATACAGCGGTGCTCCTCCGGCGCGCAATCCAAGCACCGCGAGGGCTCACGCAGCCCAGGGGGCCCACACGGGCACCCAGAGCTCTTCCTCCGCAGGGTCCTCAGAAGCGAAGGCGGCAGGCGGGACCGGCCCATCGCGCACTAGGGAGACCTGCCGGGCCATTGCTGTCTTCGAAGGCGGAGGGGTCCCCAGGCCTAGGGGTCCCCGGGCCAAGGAAGGCTGGGCGGCCTTCGGGGCGGGAAGAGGGGAGAACACAGTGTCCTCGAGGACCTCCAGGAAGGACGGCACCTGCGGACAGCAGAGCCGGTGTAGGTGAGCCAGTGTCTGCCCTCCGAACCCTCAGGCCACCACGGGCTGTTTCATTGCCAGCAGTTCTCGTTGCGGCAGCGGGAAGCTACTGTAGCGGAGCAGGCAAGTGGGGACAACTTCTCGGTCGCGTTTGAAATGATGGTCATCGGGCCCTGGAGGTGCGCGCTGGGTTCGACACTCAGGGTTTCATCCATGGGACTCGCTTCTGCCAAGCGCCCTCTGGCTGTTTCCGGCACATTTTCTCTGCAGGGTTGGAGTCAGTCTGTTTTACAGGAAACATTCCGCCCCCTCCCGCCCGCCAGCAGGGAGGGCATTCTGTCCCTTGGTAGCTGGCGACCAGACACGACATACAGTGATGTCCAGGCTCCTTACTTCCAAGCAGACAGCACCTCGGAGGGGCCACGGGGGGCACAGTTATGACCAGTTACACTTCCAGCAGCACAAGGGGCAGAGACGTGGCAGGTGAATGGCAGGGGAACGCGGAGCTTGCCTGTAGTTCGCAGTGTGTTTGGGCCGCCCGTCCGCCCGTTAGGAAATGGGGTTTGACCCGTGGAAGAAAATCACTGAGATAAGAAGGACCCCAGGGCCCAGAACGGTGCCTCTCACCGCAGGTTCTGAGACAGCAACAGCGACACTTGTTTCAGAAGGAAAAACATGAATAAACCCTGAGAGGAGTGAAGGATGCAGTCTGGAAAGGCACCCACGGGCAGAGGCGAGGCACAGGCGGGACACCTGGGATGTGGTGACAGGAGGGCACCCCCCAGCCTCCGAGATGCCCCCTGCATCCTCCCCCGCACCCCCGGAGCCCCGCCCCTTGCCCCCCATGCCCCCTGCGCCCTACAAGCCCCCGGCACCACCCTGCACGCTTCCCCCCCTCAGGCTCCTCTCTCTCTTTGACGCTAAGGCCCCGTAACCACTATTCTCCTTCACTCTCAGGCCTTTCAAAGGAAACAGACATCTCAATAGAGAGGCATCTCCCTCTCCTTTTCAAGAGGAAGGGAAGGAACCCCTTTGCGAGGGCCCTTTGCTAACTGACCGGGGACTCAGTTTACGCTTCTCCACTCAGAGAACGGCCCCAGCCGGTGGGAGACACCGTCTGCGCTGGTTCCGAAAGCCCTGCTGCTGCTGCTTCACAGGGCAGACCCCGGCTGGTGGCTGGTCAGGGGCGGAGCTGGTAGGTCTCCAGCCTGCAGGACAGGGCATGGCCCCGGACCCCCTGCAGGCGCCAGCACACCCCCTGGGAGGCCTTTCACTTGAGGTTCTTGCGACGCTGCACTCCACGGGTCATTCCCCCGGAACTGATGGCTCAGCCCCCCTTGGCAGACCCTGGGGCTGGTTGTGGGGGCCTGAAGGGGAAGGACCTCTGGGGGCAGCCAGGGCTGTGCCTGGTCCCCACTGGAACGGCCTGCCGGGTGTCAGGTGCATGAGCTCTGTGTCCCATTGGGAGGCCAGGAAGCCAGGGCCGGGCCCCAAGCCGGGGACTCAGTCTGGGAGACAAGTCGTTAACTCCCTGACCTTGGGCAGCTCACTGAAGCTCTTTTCCTTTCTTTCCAATAAGATCAGGGAATACATTTCGGAAAGTTGGTGTGACTAGTACATAAAACATCTAATTAGAAATTGGACACTGTAATGCCTCACAATGGGGCATCATCTGTCACCCCAGGAGATATGGCTGACCTTGAACCTGACCAGTGGTTGGGGTCACATGGCATGGAGAACTCGGGCGGAGAGAGCTGCCCTGGGCAGAGGGCCAGGGAAGACAGGAGCTGCTCGGGGGCCTGGGCACGCCCTGCGGAGCGGGAGGAGCGAAGGGCAGGCCAGGCCTCGGCACTGGGTGAAATAGTGGCATTCACGCGACATGGAGTGGACGCGACAGCAGAGAGCTCTGCCGTGGGCACAGAGGTCCTGGAGGCCACAGAGGGGATGCGTCCTCTCTGGGCACCGGCCTTGCTGGCACCTTGATGTTGAACTTCTAGCCTCCAGAACTGTAAGACCATTAACTTAGTTTAAGTTAAAACAGGTGTTTAAGTCACAAAGCCCATAGTATTCTGTTACAGCAGCCGGGGGTGACTCATGCAAGGGCAACTAAGCACAGAGATGGTAAGCAGCCTCTTGAAGGTCACACAGCGGGCAGGGCACAGGGGACAGGGCACACATGTGTGCGTGCATGCACGTGTGTGCATGTGCAAGGCCAGTATCTCCACACGGCCAAAGAGAGGGGCTGCCCCCATGTTCCAGGAAGGGAAGCTGGTCTCCGTGTTTCCACTGCACCGGCTCGGTTCCGGGGGAGATCGGTGTGTCAGGCCGAACAAGGGTTTTGCTGAGGCTGCGTGGCCGCACTGCAGCCTGTCCTGCGGGTTCTGCTGAGCCGGGAGGTGGCACTTCTGGAGAACAGAGAACATCGAAAGGCCTGGGCCGTGGCTGGGGACCATGTCCTGGGGGAGTGGGAGAGGAGGCAGCTCTGACCGCCACTGTCACCAGGTGCGGGACTGGGGACACTGTGTGTCAGCGAGGGGACAGTCTAGGAGGTGAAGGGCTGGCCCAGTGGCTCAGATGCGCCGCGGGCCGGAGGCAAGGTTGGTTGTTGGGGCATTTGCGCTGTTTCGCAGGGAGGTGAAGTCACGCCCGCCCGCCGACTGGTTCTCTCTGGGAAAGCGGAGCACGCGTTCCCCATCCTTGTTCCTGACTCCCAGCTCCTTCCCCTTCGCGCGGTTTGCAGGGATTGTGTTTGCTGTCTGTCCGTCCCTCGCCCTGGAGTCTCCGAAACCTCCCAGCCGTCTGTGCCAACCCAGCAGCAGTGCTGCTCTGCCGGGGGCCTGTTCGCAGCCACGGGGGAGGCTTTCTCCACAAACTGCCATTTCAGTGAAAACACAGATGAAACCCAGCGTGTGGCAGATGGGAGGCGGCCGGGAGCTCCCTCCCCCGCACAAGGCCTGACTGGCCGGCGGCCTCTCTGACCTTGAACTGCCCTTGCGGGCGGGCGTGCGGTCCGAACACTGAGGCTTCCATGCTTGTCCTGGCTTCTGGACCCTCCCCCACCCCACTCCCTACATCTGTCCTCAGGTAAGAAGGCCTTGGCTACGTGAATTCTTCCATGGAGAACTTGGCTTTGCTGAGGCCACTCGCTCTGGGCGGCTTTCTCGGGCAGAGGACGGAGGGGTGTCCCAGACTTCGTGCCCAATTGCCCGAGGCTTTTTAGAGCTGCGGATTCAGACTCAATGTGTGGGGAGCGGGGCTGGGGGTCAGGCATCTCTGACGCCAGGTACTGACTGTGCTGCTGCCTGCGGCCACACTTTGTGCAGCCCGGCCTAAGAGGGACTCCGGGTGGTGGAAAGGTTATGGGGAGCACTGTCGGAATGCGTATCGGTTGGGGTTCTCCGAGGAAACAAACCACGTGGAGATTATATACCTATCTACTAATCTATGTATGTATTGATCAGTCGATGCATCCATTGAGACTGTGTCATGATGGGGCTAACCAGTCCTCAGGCCTGTCACCTGTGGGCTGGAGGCCCAGGGGGCACCCGGCACACGGTTCAGCCTGAAGGCAGGGACAGGCGGGGGTCTCAGCGGATGTGTCAGGCGGAGGGCATCCCCCTGACTCACAGGAGGACTGGCTCCGGGTTCCATCCACCGGATTGGATGAGCCCCGCCCCGGAAGGGCAGCCAGCTGTGCCTGATCTCATCCAAGTCACCCTCACAGGCACACCCAGGAAAGCGTTTGGTGGGGGGGTGTACTCCGTGGCCCCGCCAGGGTGACACGCACAGTGACCTGGCACAGGACGGGAGCACGAGTCCTCCTCGGGTCCCCTTGCTTTTCTTCTTGGAATTCCCCAGGGAGAGGAACCCGCTGTGTCCCTTCCTGAGCAGAACGCTCATTTCTGCACGGGCCCCCAAGCTCCCAGGGCACCTCTGTGCCTGGTGCCGGCTGCCCGGTGGCCCAGGCACACGGAGGGCAATGGGTGCTCTCCCTTTATGCTGTACCTTCCGTAGTCTCACTGACTGCCTGCTGGGGGAGGGGCACACGCCAAGTCGTGGGGAGGGCGGCAAGGAGGATCGAGGGTGAGCCACCCTGGGGTATGGAAGGGCAGGACACTCAATTTGTGGGGCCCAGAGCACATGAAAATGGGGGCTCCTTGGTCAAAAGTCAGGGTTTTCAAGATGGCAACAGCAGGGCACTCCACCCAGTGAGGGGCCCGCCTGAGCGTGGGGCCCGGTGGGGTCTCCTGGGCCTGGTGCCCCTGCAGCCGGGCCTGGGTGTGGCGCAGCAGGAGGGGACACGTGAGCAGGGATGGAAGTGACGTGCTGGCGGAGAGGTCAGCCCGGGCCCCCGGGACTCAGCGGTGTGGACGGGGACACTGGGCACCGGTTGGCATCTGGCTGGTTTTCTTTCCTGCCTTTTCTCTCCCCCCTCACTTCTTTCCTACGAGGCCGTTTGAAAAACCATACCACGCAAATGAAATGTGCTCGTCATCCATTATGTTTGTCACTCCACAGACATTTGTAAACTAAACCAGCCTGGGTCCCTTTTAAACCCCATCGCAGCCGGGGCTGGGGCTGCAGTCCTGTCCACAGTGGGAGTCTGTCCCTCTGGGGATGCAGTGAGGCTGACTATTGGGAAGCCCAGGCCAGGTTGCGGGCTTTCTGGGGTCTGCCAGCCGTTTCTTGGAGTCCGTAGAAAGGTCGGGAGGAGGGGACCTCAGAGGACAATCATCCCGGGAGCGGCTGGCCCTGCCCAGAAGGTGGACAGTCCTCCTTCTCTGCATGTGATGTTGGGGCCTTGGTGCCCATTCTCGACCTGGCCTGGGGGTTGGAGACAAGCCCACATCGGTGAAACACAGAGGCCCGTGACGGTGAGGACTGTCCACTGGTCCTCGGTGGGGCCCGTGGGGTCGAGGGTCGAGGAGGAGGGGATGGATCACAGCAAGCACATCACAGCTGCCTGGAAAAACCAGGCTCTCACCTGTCTGCCGGCGGGTCCCGCGTGCACGCTAACTCAACCGCCAGGCTCCCGCGGCAGCACATACTACCCAGCGCACAGTGGGGGCGTTCCAGAGAGTGCGCCCGCACTGAGTGGGAGACCAGAGTCCACGCCTGCGGCCCTCGACGAGCAAAGCCCTGCTGGAGACATGGGGGTTTTACAAGACGCCTCCTGTCCTTTCTTTAAAGAGGGCATCTATAAATGAGTGGCAGAAAAGAACGTAAGTGCCAAGCTCCCTGTGGTGGGGTGCGCAAACGCTAGGCCCCACTCATTCCGCAAACACGTCTGTCCCACGCAGGGACTGCGAGCTCGGCTGTGCACCGGCAGACCACAGCCCTGCCCGCGGGGCTCATCGGCCCCACCGCAGACTGGTCTGGCGGGCTGCCCGGAGCGGAGGTGCAGGCTCCTCTCTGCCTCGTCCCCTCACTGATCTGGGCTATTTGCTGCGTCTTCGCCAGGATCCGACTTAGTAAGGTTGTGTGTGTGTGTGTGTGTATGTGTGTGTCGGGGAGCTGTTGGCCCCTCGTAGACATTGAGTCATGGACCAGAGACGCAGCCTCTGCCGGTTTCTGTCCTCGACCTTCGATGCTGCCTCGGACACTCGCTTTTCTTTAGTGCCAACTCGATGTTCTCTTCAGATGTCAACAGTGCCCTGGGGACCGTTGGGGGGACGCCACAGTACCCCGCCAGATGGCATTTAATCAGATGCCCAGCTCCCTTCGCCGCTGTGCGGAGCAGCAACACACTGAGCAGGGCAGACGAGAAACGGCACAGAAGCCGGCTCGGCTTCTCAGGGTTTTGAGGTCAGGAAATGTACCCAAAGTTTGGATCAGCTTAATTCCATTAAGGCCAGTGGTAGCAGCATGGTTCTGGGCACACAGGCCCCTGAGGTCAGCCCTGAGCAGCTTCTGGGGGGCAAAGTCACGCGGGGAACGGGGGGTGGGGGTGGTGGTGGTGGTGGTGAGGTGGGAGGGGCGAGAGTGACAGAAGATGTGGGCAGGGCCAAGTCTCTTTCAGGTTTTCCCCAACAGCCAACTCTGATGAGTCCCTCCTGTGTGCTGGGCGGGGCCACAGTCTATGGGTTAGACTGTTTTACAGAGAGAGAGGGGGGCTGAGGGAGATGGTCCCCTACTCCGGGCTTCGGAGCTAGAAAGTGGTTTGGATTCAACGTAGCCAGTCTAGCCCCAGGATTCTGGGTTTCACCTGCTTTCCGGATGTTCCCGAGCAGAAAGGGCTGCGCCAGGGGTGTGCTCGATTCGCCGAGGCCACTGGTGGGGGGGCAGGCAGGCTCGGGCAGGGCAGAAAGGTCCGCCAGGGACGGAATGTCACCAGGGCAGAAAGTCCTGGGTGCCTAGCAATGGGCAAAACTAGAGAAAACAACTATTGTGGGCTCGGGCCTCAACCTCAGGGTGACCCTTCCTCCCCTGGTGTGTCACTAGTCGTGTGTTTTTCGACCTGCTTAGAGCAGGAATGAGGGGCCGGAGAAGAGCCTGGACGACCCCACGTACCCGCTCCCTTAAGCGCAAGCCCTCAGGACGATGAGGTTCTTCTGATCAGCATCAAGTGATCTCAGGAAGAAAGCCTGGCCTCTGCTGACCTCGGAGGCCAGGTCTGGTCACACTAGAGAGGACATCTAGGCCTCAGCTGTGCTTCAGCTCCGGGGCCAGGGAAGCAGCAAAACCAGAGGAAGCCCCGTCCCGGCCGCCTCGGGACCGGCTGAGAAGAGTAAGGACCCCTGCAAGGCGCCGACCAATCAGCGCAGGCCGTGACCTTGAAAGGACACACCTGGAAAGCTGATGAATATTCTATTGAGATCCTCCCCGGAGACCCGCCCGCCTTCGGAAAACAGACAGAAACCCACAAGAGGAAAGCCCCAGCGTGCGCTCTCTCCCCCTTCCCAGTCCCTCGTGCCTTCCTCCCTGTCTTCCCCCAAGTGCGCACCTTGGCCTTGCCTCTCCTGAGCTGCGACGGCCTTTCCTTTGCCTCCGTGACTTGTTTTCTGGGACTGTGTTGCCTAGCTGGTTCACTTCTTTTTTCAGATTTTATTTTTACAGAGGGCAAGCGAGGGAGAGAGGGAAATGTCAATGTGTGGTTGCCTCCTGAGAGCCCCCCACTGGGGGCCCAGCCACAACCCAGGCATGTGCCCCGACTGGGAATCGAATCAGCGACCCTTCAGTTCGCAGGCTGGTGTTCGGTCCACTGAGCCTCACCAGCCAGGCCCAGCTGGCTCACTTCTTCTACCTTGTGAATTTCTAAATAAACCTACTGTGTTAGAGTGCTTGGCTCCGAACTCTTTCCTAGCCAAACGCAAGGACGGAGGTCCAACTCCACCACTGTCGCCACCACGACCCCTCCTTTGTGGTGGGGCCACGGGGCAGCCGCCCCGAGGGAGGCAGAGTCAGTCCGGCTACAGGGGCCTTGAACGGCCCAGGTTTGACCCGCGCAGGTCTACTTATTTTTGGCCTTTTTTCAATAAGTAGGTACAGAACTGTAAATGCATTTTCTCTTCCTTATGATTTCCTTATTTACGAGAGAGACACATCGACATGCTGTGCCACTTACTGACGCTTTCATTGTTCGATTCCGGTATGTGCGCTGACGAGGGATTGAACCCACAACCTTGGCCTGCTGGAACGATGCTTTAACTGACTGAGTTCTCTGGCCAGAGCATGGTTTTCTTAAAAAGTATTTTTTTCTTCTTACTTTATTGTAAGAAAATAGTTTATAAGGCACACAGCTTACAAAATGTTCATCAACTCTTTATACCGGTAAGGCCTGAGGTCAACAGTAGGCTGTTGGTAAAGTTTTGAGGGAGTCAAACGTTATATGTGAACTTCGGACTGTGGGGGTCAGCGCCCCCAGCCCCCACGTTGATCAGGAGTCCCCTGCACTCGGAGCTACTTTCGGGGGGGCCTTTGGAGGCCTGCGAGCCCACAGGGCCTGCCGCGCACGTCCGCAGTGGAATGTGCTTATCTAACAAACACTATTTCACGTCACTGTACGCTGCTCCCTTGTTTTTCCATCCTCACCGGAGGACATTTGTTCATTGCTTTTAATATTTATTTACTTTTTGGATTTTGTTTATTTATTTTTAGAGAGAGGGGAAGGGAGGGAGAGAAACATATGTAAGAAACACATTGATTGGTTGCCTCCTGCACACCCCCAACTGGGGGCCTGGCCTGCAACCCAGGCATGTGCCCTGATTGGGAATGGAACTCTTCAGTTCACAGGCTGGCACTCAATCCACTGAGCCACACCAGCCAGGGCCACTTTTTCATTGCTTTTAGATAAAGGGAGAGAGGAAGGGAGAGAAGCATTGGCTGGTTGCCTCTTTTATGTGCATGGTGTGGGGAATCCTAGACCCTTGGACCAGAAACAAATCCAGCCTAGGTATGTGCGGACTGGGAATTGAACCTGCATCCCTTTGACTATGGGTTGATGCTCCAACTGAGCCACAGTGGCCAGACCACACAGACCACTTCCTTTTCTAAGCAAATTAGTGATATTAAGTCATCCACCCTCATAACAAGCCTATGCAGTGGCAGCTCCTGCCGCCCCAATTCTGTAGATGGGGCACCGAGGCCCAGAGCTCTGCACTAACCTGACCAGGGTCACAGCTAGAAGACGATGGGGATAAGACGTGAAACCGGCAATGTGGCTCCGGAGCATGGCCAAGGGCGCTCCTGAGCATCTTTGGGAAAAACCTTCTATTAATTTTTCATAAGTGCATTCCCCTTCCAAGACGGTGGCTGGTCACAGGCTAAGAAGCCGCTGTTTCTCCTGGGCTGAAAAGCCTCACGAAGGAAGCTCTCCACTTAGAGGCTTGGACAAGACACTCCTGAGATGGAGGCAGTTTTTGAAAGGCCGTCTTTGGAGAAACTTCACTCAATGCCACTCACCACCCCCTCATACCCACGGTGGGACCTGGTAGGCCTATCGCTCTGGGAGCTACTGTCCTCGTCCTTCCAACACGGATGCTGTGACGTGCTTCCCAGGGCCAGAGCTCTGACCTCTAACGAGAGCTCCTCTCTAACTCATTAAATATTTCTGAGCACCCCAGATGTGCTAAGAACTGTGTTAGGCACTAGATGCAGCAGAGAACAAGACGGGTAAGACTCTGGATCCATGGGTGTGTGTGTGTGTGTGTGTGTGTGTGTGTGTGTGTGAGTAAATGGTAGTGTCAGCCCTGGGAGATGCCGGGGAGGGGTGGGGGCATGGGTACCTAGCCCTGACCCGATCGAGACAACTCCCAGTACCCACGAGATTATGCTCAGTGGTACGTGGCTCAGCAATGCATGCTGGGTGCCCATGCTGGCCGCAGGATGGGTCCTGAAGAATGGGAGGGATCAGCTAGTGAAGAGGAACTATGGGGGTTGGGGGTGTTCTGGGTAAAGGGGAGATGGGGAGAGAGCAAAGTTCTCTTCTGTTTAGAAGGATGATTCTGTAAAATGTAGACTAGACTTCAGGAGCAAGTCCTGGGGAAGAAAGACGTGGAAGGTCTCTTATGTCCGGTGGGGTGAGGGGGTGGAGACCAGGGCTTGGATCCGGGAGGCGGGAGAACAGAGGGGAGAAGCAGGGAGAAGTCCAGCATGACTTAGTTTTCCAGTTCAGGTTTTACCTGAGACACTGGCAGCTTCTTTTGTGGTTCCATATCCTTTCTTTTTATACAGTTGATTTTTAGAGAAGGAGAGATCTGTTGATCCGTCTACTCATGCATTCACTGGTTGCTTCCCGCATGTGCCCTGACCAGAGACAGAACCTGCAACTTTGGTTTATTGGGATGATGCTCTAACCCACTGAGCAATCCGCCAAGGCCTGTGGTTCCATGTTCAACCAGAGAACCCCAGGAGCTCAGGCTTTCCAGCTCCGGGGGCGAACACACCCACCGAATAAGGCTGGTATTAACAGTGAAGTCCAAAGCTCTGAAGGTGAGGGGTTCAGCTTTCGGTGGAGCCCAGTTTCCCTGTGCCTCACCACCTCGCGAAAGGTAAACGGCCAACGGCCAATGTCGTTTCTGGAATTTAAGAAGAAACTAGGCTTGTGGGAACCTTTCCAGACTCACAACTCTGCCTAGTAGGTGAAAGTGAGGCTGGAGCCCCTCGCTAAGATTTCAAGTTCACGTGCTGGGCAGGTGAGTCTGAGGGGGAATGGTTGGGCTCCCGGGGGCTGGTTAAGGCCACCACACCCTACCTGGAGCCTGGCAGGCGCCAACATCCCGCAACAGCCACGGGGAGGGAGTAGTTTCTTCTGATAAAAAAGTTCTGGTCTGCCTTAGCGCCACGCACACGCCTCCAAGCCGGACCACGTGTCCTAGGTACAGCGTTTTTGGTGTTTTTTTTTTTGGCTGTTCCCCTCCCCTGTTCCCCTACCCTGCCGCAAGTCTTAGGTGGCAGGAAAATCCTTTACCTCCAACCAATCCCACCGACGCCGAGCCGAGCGCGCGCGCGCCAACTAGAGCCCCTTCTCTGTGCGTCATTGGCCACCTCCACCTATGAAGGGTGACAGGCAGCTTCGTGGACCTATTGCGGCAGGAGGCGGAGGCCACTCGGCCCACCCAAAGCTGCTTTGTTAGGGGCTCCATCGCCGTTCCCCAACAGCCGCGCCTTGTTGGTCGACCCCAGCGGTCCCCAGGCCGCGCCGCGGGAGCTGCGTGGGAAGGCAGCCTAGGGACCGGCGGCACCTCATCCTTCCGGCCGCGCGCGGAGGCCGGGATGCAGCGGGGTACCCAGCGTGCTCCTGTTGTCAGTCTCCAGCCCAACTCCGAACGCCCCGCTCCTGTATCCACGGTTGTTGATTGGCCGGAAGGAGGCGGAGCGATCGTCAGGCAGACCAATTGGAGCCTGGTTTCCCACGCGCTCCTTTGGCCCCGCCCCAGAGGCCGCCCGCGGAGTCTCTCCGACAGCTCTCATTGGCCGACCGCGAGTGCCGGAGCGCGGCCGGGCGGAGCAGCGCCGCCGCCGTCGGGCTCGCAGCTCTGCAGCGCAGCGGTCGCCTCGGTCCCCGCAGCCCCGGGATTTCGGCGTTCCCGCATCGTTCTGTCCCCGTCGTGGGGACCCGGGACGAGCGTCGCGGGTGAGTACCGCGGGCCTGGGGGGCGCGGGCCGGCTGGCCGGAGACCCCCTGAGGGCCGCGGTGAGGATGCCCGAGCTACTCTGCTCCTGACGGGCACGTCCCGACCCCCGTCTCCCGCACACCGGGGCTCCCGGCGGGTCCTAGCTCCCCCTGATTGCGCTCTGCTGGCATTGTTTTCGTGTTCGCAAACTCGGGAGGCGGGGAGACAGCTCTCGCTCGAACCTTAAGGAGGGAGACGCGCGAGCGGCGTCCAGGTGCCCGGCGCCGAATGGAAGTGACAGTGTCCGGGCGTTGGCATTCGGTCTTCCTGGCGGCGGGAGGTCAGCGCTGACTTGCGGCGGCGGCCGCGGCACTTTGTATTTGTCGGCTGATTTTTATCAACTTCGGGGAGGGCGTGTGTGTGCGTGCGTGTGGCCGTGTGTGTCTCCGTCCCCGACCCGGGCACCTCCAGGCCCTGGGTTTCGGCGACGCTGAGTGGGCGCTCGCCTTGGCGATCGGTGCCCTGCTCGGGGCCGGACCCACAGGGAGGAGAGCGGGGGTCAGCACGCTGGGCCGAAGACCCGCGGCCGATCGGCCGATCAGGGAGGTGGCATTTAAAGCGGCATTTTGCAGGCGAGCAGACAATGACTGGCCCGGGTGCGGGGTCCAGAGGTCTGTGCGTGGGGCCCCCGCGCACGATCGCGGGCCAGGACCCGGGGATGCTGCCGCGCCGCTCACCGCCCTCCCGGGGACCCGCGTGGGGCCCGCTTTTGTTTACAGACCTCGCCATTGGGCGAGAGCTGCGCCCTGTGCTCCCCGGGCCTGCCGCTGCCGCGCGCCCCTCCGAGCCGGGAGAAGTTGGTGCGTGCTGTCAGGTGATGCCCCCTCCCCCGGCCTCCTGGAGAAATGCTGCAGGGAAAAGACGCCCCGGCGGCGCCTTTGCTTCCAGTCCCCGCCGCGCGCGGCTCCCCCTGCTCTCGGCTCCCAGAGGCGCCCCGTCCCGGCCAGGGTCCTTCTCAGATGGGCGGCCGTCGGGGCGCTGACCGAGCCACACTCCCCTCCCTTCCAGTAGCGTCCTCTGTCTAGCCTTGCCAAGCGATCAGCTTACGTGGATCCGAGCCTGCCCTTTTTTGCGTGTGGCAGGTCTTGAAGGACTCGCGCGAGCCCTTCAGGACGCCGACCAATCCGTGTCACTTCGGTGGTACCCACGCGGCCCGCGAAGCAGCTGTGGGGCACCCTTGAGTCAGAGCGGGCCGGATCAGGTTACCCACGCGTGCTGACTTGGCATCCACTTTGTCTGAGCTGGAGTGGAGGTTGAGAGCCTGGCGCTGAGGTCAGACCAGCTAAGGGTTCCAGTACCTGTTTAGTGCTGCCCACAATCAGTGAGTGGGACAGCTGCTGAGCCCTCCAGCGTCTCAGTTTCCCAGCCTGGAAGGTGGGGGATGAGCGTTCCCACTGGTGTCCGTGTGTGGGATTAAATGACAGTATAAATCTGCTGCTTAGGACAGTGCTTGCCACGTGTGAACCGCTGGAACAATGTGGTTTCCTGCGTAGGGGACTCCGTTACAGAGGACAGCCCCGTGTCCTTTTCTGAAGCTCTCCTCTCTTTCAGCTCCTGTTTGTTTTAAAAAGCGTGAGGACTCGCACCAGGGTGTGTTTTAATGGCCTCAGGTTTAACTACACGATACTGAACTAATCGCTTCCAGATTCGTTTCCTGTTTGAATTTCCTTCAGGTTTCAGTTGCTTCTCCTGCCTGTCTTCCCTCTTCCTTGAGGCTATGCTGAGGCCCAGGCCGGGGTGGAGGCAGAAACCTGGCCAGGTGGGAAGGAGCCAATGGCCGCCGTGCAGAGTCATTAAGTGCCCGGATGGAGGGAAGTTCGAACAAAGAGACACCTGGCTTTGGCAGGGAGGGAACACTGCCAGATAGCAGGGGAATGTGAGCTGGTAACTTGCTAGTTTCTAGAATGTGCTCTTTGTGCCCCGTGGCAAAGCTCTCCTCCAGGGAGATGTCTCTGGGCGTAAACACGGAAGTTGCCAAGTAATTATCGCCGAGTGGGGGAGAAGCAGCCCTCTGCAGGGAGCTGGGCGGGCTGGGGACCGTGGGATGGGACTGGGGACCGCAGGACGGGACTGATGCTGGTGAATAGCTTCCAATGCTGTCAGCATGTTTGACGTGTCTCTCTGCTCCAGCAGCTGATTTTCTTTAGGCGAAGAAAGAGCCAGTTGCAAACAGAAAAAGCCCCAAGCAAGAATAATTCCTTAACATAACCAGATAAATAGTTTAAAAAGGACGCTCTCAGGCTAGCCGACAGAATAAGATGTTACTGAAAAGAAAATGCTTCTGTTTTGGCACCCTTTGCCAGTCGGAGTAAATTATAGGTCAGGGTCCCGTAGCCCAGCTTTGCGTGCAGATCTCAGGCCTTTACCTGCCAAAACAAGCGGGGACGAACCGGCAGACAAAATGAGGACTGGGTGCTGGCCCTGCAGCCTGTGCACTGGGATGGTGCCCACCTGTGCGCCCTCTGCCCCCCTGTTCCCGGACCTGCTGGTCACCCCAGTGTTGAGGGCCGCTGCAGCCTGTGGTGAGGCGGTGGGTGTGGATAAACTTATGACCGGTTTTGAGCTCCTGGGCTTGCTTTGGGAATCCTCCTGCCCTTGGGGACAGGGAGGCGGCTCTGCCCCCTGCTGCTGTCTGGGGAACAGATCCTTTGGGGCCTAGACTTGAAAGGGGCACAGTTGAGGAAATCTCATTAGCTGACAATTTAACTCCATCTAAAGCTCATCCAAAGAGCTAGAACAAAGGCTTATCCTCTCTCCCCTGCAGGTCTGCCTCCCAGTCCCTCCCCTGCCTTCTCCTCCCCTCTGAACCGGGACAGAAAGGCAATCCTAGTCCTGTCCCCTCCCCCACCCCTACCCCCACCAAATTCCTGTGGGGGCCCCCCCAGACCCCAGGCATTCTGGGGCATGGGGCAGCCTGGTTCCCAGAGAGTTGCTGAGGGCCTGCACTGCACCCCGACAGCAGGGAGCTTACTGTCCCCAGGAGAAGCACTTTGTGCTGCTGTGGTGACTAGCTTGGGGCTTCTGGGGACTGCCGAAGACCTCAGTGAGGACCTGGCTTTCTCCTTGCCGAGGCCACGAGGGTCCGGCCTCACTCTGAGTCCTGGGAGCTCCTGACCCCGCAGGTTCAGGCTTCTGGTTGGGGGAGACCATATTTTTCGTGTCTCCGGTCATTTGGATTCCTGTATCTAAAACACTGTTTCACTGGTGTGGAGTATCTGTACATAGATACATTTTCCCTTCTAAATTAACCAATTATGGGCCAGCAGAAGTAACGCCTGCTTGAGTGCGCTTGGTAGGACACTAATATGGTTGTAATAATCTGTAGTTTCACTGTGAACATCTCACCTAAAGTATCACATAGTGTACATGAGTGTGACAGTGTCATACAGAATGACATGCTCGCGATTGTGTCATAAAGGATTTTGTAATCAAACAGGGCGTTACTTGTGCTGGAATGTGTGGGTCCCCCCCAGCACGGGACCAGAAAAAGCTATTTGCAACACCCCAGCAAAATGTTACTGGTTTTCACAATTTCAAACTTCAGGTCATTTCATCTCTTCGTGTTCAGTTTTGTGTAAATAATAACTCCAGTGTTAAAAAAACATTGCTCATCTGTGTAGGCCGAATCACTTCTTTTTAACGATTAAAAAAATTTATTAAATAAAGGAGGCACTCAAAAATAAAGCCGTGCTCAGCCAGGAACAGAGTGTTTTGAAAATGAAACAATCCTCCAGTGTAAAAGGGTACAAGGTATTAATAGTTAGGCGGCTGCTCCCTTCCACCCCCTCCCCGACCCCCTGCGCCTCCTTCCCGCTCCCTGGGCGTGAGACACGCACTGTTCTGGGGCCCAGGGCCTTGGGAGGGACTTCATCCTGGCCTAGACTGGGGCTCTGGAGAGGTCCTGCCTGTGCTTGGGTGAGATCCTTCTGGAAGACCCTGGAGTTCTCCCGGGTTGGGCTGAGGTTGAGCTGCGACTGGCGTACTGCAAGCGAGGATCTCTAGGACAGGTTGGCAGAAGAGGGGGCCGCAGCCCTGGGGTGCTGTGCATGCGATCCGCCCTGCTGCGTGCGTTCAGAGGGTGCTAGACAAAGAGTGGTGATTCAGCCAGGAGCTCGGTGGGAGGCAGCTTCTTCCGTCACCGCGTGGGCCAGGGCTTCAGCAGCGGCTCCATGTTGCCACAAGCATCCCGTCCACCGGGGCGCACGAGGGTGTGGTTGAGGGCGGAGGTCCCCGCAGTTTTGAGAGCCCCAGCAAAACTGAAGTGTAGGAAGCAGGCCACTGCGCGTGTTTCCAGGGTCTCTTTGAGTTTGTGGAGGAGGAGGGATAAAGGGGAGGGAAGGGTGTTTGGATTAAAAACAAAAAGACACACCACACCTGTGTTATTTCACTCCAGCCCCACCCCCTTAGGCTGAAAGGCTGTGTATACAGATTCCGGAGGAAACACGTCGCTGGGAGGCTGGGGGACTCAGTGGCTTTTCCTGAAAGATGCCACTGAGCTCTGTTCTCTGGCCACGGAGGAGGCGAGGTCTTGCAGAAAGACTCCGTCCTGCAGCCCGGTGGGCGCTCTCTGGCGGTGCCTCCTCTGGGCCAGGAGCTGCTGACCTTGGACGAAGAGCTCTCCAGCCCCTGCGCCTGGCTTCCCCCAGGCCTCTGCAGAGCTGATAAGGGCCCTGCCCTCTGCTGAGCTGATAAGGGACTTGGGAAGCCACCCGGCCAGCACAGTGGAAACCGTGGGGACCGGATTTCCTGTCAGCGCTCTTCAGAAGAGGGTGGGGTTGGCCTGAGGTCTGCAGTGGGGTCCTGGGGCCCCGGAGGAGGAGGAGGAGGAGGAGGAGGAGGAGGAGGAGGAGGTCGTCTGCTTTGCCTCCCCTCTCTCCCACCAGGTTGGAGACCTCTCTGGCTTCGGGGGCGGGGGGTGACTTTCCAGACTGGCCATCTCAGAATTTCTTGAGATCCTGGGGACAAGATCTCTTTTGACCCAGCTGCACCCCTGGGTTCTGGGAGGAGTACTCGGCTACCCCCGGGCAGAGGACAGTTCTGGCAGGGAGAGTTGGGAGCTGGGGCTCACGGGTGTCCCCTCACCTCTGGGGCTTCTGGGGCCGTGGGGTGGAGGCCCTGAGCTGGGGTTGTTCTTGCCGCGGCCTCCTGTGTGGGGTGCGCCTGACCCAGCGCACTGACGTGCATCTCCATCTCCTCCCAGGGCACGAGGTCTCTCCGGTCCTGGAGGGCAGGGAGGGCCAGCTCCTCAGGTGTGGTGGCCCCCAGGCGGAGAACCTCAGCCCTTCCAGACCTGTGAGGCGCAGCCCTCTGGGACAATCCTGGTTGGGCCTGGGTGTCACCTTAGTGCCACTACCCGAGCCCCAAGGGTCAAAGTTACAACCCGGTGACCTGGGAGGGGAGTCCTTCCCCCACCACGAACTCTGCTGGCTGTGCACCTGGGGGGATGAAAGGCATGTGACCTGGGACCGCTGGGTGGGGCAGTGCTGCGGGCACTTTCCTGGAACGACCTTTGGATCCCAAGGTGACTGAGGGCGTCCCATTGCTCTCCTTTGCAGAACTTTGACCTTGAGGTGAGGGATCTTCCTGTCTGCTGCGCCCACGTGAGCAGAGGGCAGGGGCTTTGCCCAGTCTCCCCTGAGGACCTCATGGGTGTCCCCCAGCTGCCTTCACAGGGGGGCCGCCTTGGGCTGTGAAGCCGTAGTCGGTTCTGCTGTGAGGCACACGTCACCGCCTCCCTTGGTCACGGCGGTGTCCACCTGCACATTTTCCGGGACACAAGTTATGTCCTTATTTCATGCTCATTTTTATTTTTATTTATTTTTAGAGAGAGGGGAAGGGAGGGAAAAAGAGAGGGGGAGAGATATCCATTCATTGCTTCTCGTGCGCCCCGCAACAGGGACCTGGCTCTGACTGGGAATCCAGCGCACGACCCCTCACTTTGTGGGACATCTCGGAGCCACACTGGTCATAGGTGGTGATTCCGCTGCTTCGCTGCCCTCACCGCCTTCCTGTGCCCTCGAGGCCCTTAGTGGTTACCTTCACAGCTCACACACTCATGAAGTCCTTACATCACTCAGACTCTACTTTAGTTCCCTGCCCTGTGCCCTGGCATCCCGGCCTGAAAAGGAGCAGGTCTTTGTCTAGCTTCCTCTCAACCCCCAGCCCCGCCCCCCCCCCCCCCCCCCCCCAGGCCCTTGGGCCCGGTACGACTGTGTTCCGTAGGCGTGGTGGAGTCTGCCTCTCCTCTTAGGTTGTGCGTGACAGTGTTATTAGGATGTACCTGGCACACACCCCTCTGGACTCAGGTCCTTCCCGCCCAGGAGTCAGTGGTTTTCCATCTGTGTGCAGGGTTGTGTCACTAACACCCTGATCGACTTTAGAACAGTTTCTTTGTCCCCAAGAGAAGGATATGAATGGATCGTGTGGCCCTTTGTGACCAGCTCCTCTGACGGAGCACCGTGTTCTCTGGCGCTGTCCGCGTGGTGGCAGTGCTCCGCTCTTTTTGTTGCCGAGTTGTATTGCAACACACGGATACACCACACTGTATTCATTAACTTGTTGGTGGGTGTTAGGGTCGGTTCCACCCTTGGGCCATTGGGAATGGTTACTGCTCTGAACATTCATTTACAAATATTTGTTTGAATGTTTGTTGAAGTTCTTTTCGGTGCTTACGTAGGAGTCAAACTCTGGGTCGTGTGGAACTGCCACGCTGTTCTGAGTGGCCGCCTGTGCGACCTGGGGGCCAGCAGTGCCTGGGGGGCCGCTTCCCCGCATCTGCCCCTTGGAGTCCAGCCCTCCTGGTGGGAGAAGAGATGGCGCCTCCTTGTGGTTTCCACGTGCGTTTCCTGGGGGGGTAGTGACGTGGGGCAGCTTTCCAGGTGCTCGTGGGCTAGTCATGTGTCTTTGGAGAGATGTCTGTTCAGACCTTTGCCCATTTTTGGATTGTTTTGTCTGTTTGTTTATTGCATCTCGAGAGTTCTCTACGTGTCCTGGGTGCCAGCCCCTCACCAGGCACATGACCTGCAGACGTTTTCTCTGTTCCGTGGGTCATCTTTTCACCTCGACGGCGTCACTTGCACGTCACTTGCTTTTTAAAGCTGACAACCAGCGAAGCTCGCTTAGTTAAGTTCGTCAGTGCTCTTTACCCCGTAGTAGGTGGGTACGCCAGCTTTGTATTTCTTCCTGTCTCGTTCTCTGGGCTTGGCTTAATTGAGTTCATAGATTGAGAAAGGGAGCACTGGAAATACTTTCTTTTAGAGCTGATTTTACATTTTAAAAAGGCAATACGTTCTTTATTTAAAGAGCTGTGTGAATGGCTCAGTGACTCATTTGTCAAAGGTGTGCGAGGGAAGTATTTGCAAAGTGATTTGACAGTGAACTCTCTCGGGACCAGCTTTTGGGTGTTCTGTTTTTCCGCTGTGTTACGTTGGCAAATGGGTTTGTGACTGGGGGCGGTTTTAGTCGCCAGCCAGGGGACGTGGGCAGCCACTGTGGATGTCAGTTGTCCCACTGGGGAGGCCGTGTAAGGAGCCGTCTGGCTGCAGTCCCCAGACAGAGGGTGAGCGGAGCTGTTGCTGTTCACACCGAGGGAGACGGTTCTGTGCTCAGAGGGCGCACGGTGTTGGAGAGCCGCGCACGCGTCTTGCGCACGTCTTTGTGGAGGCGAGCTGTTTCTGGCTCCTGCCTGTTCCGGTGTGAGCACGTCAGGTCAGGCAGTGGTCTGAGGCATCGGGTCATTTCGGTCACTTAAAGATTTGGTTTTTATTAAGCTCCATAAA
Organism: Artibeus jamaicensis; assembly: GCF_021234435.1. NCBI lineage: Eukaryota > Metazoa > Chordata > Mammalia > Chiroptera > Phyllostomidae > Artibeus > Artibeus jamaicensis. The sequence continues at coordinate 49,111,072 of NW_026522046.1, forward strand.
GTATCTTTTAAGATAGGAAGTTTTCAAAAGCTGGGCGGTAATTTCAGGTGCTTTGGGCTTCTCTCTGCCTGGGCGGTGCCGCCCCCTGGGGTCACTGTGAACTGCAGGGAGAGCTCGTCCTGGGCCCGTGAGTTGCCCGTGCGCGTCCTGGGCTGGCCGCTCTCCTTGACTGGGTTACCGAGCGTTAAAAATTCTCCCAGGAACGGCTGCAAGTTCAGTGCAGGGCTACGGTGACATTTGAGGAAAGTTTGATGAATGTTAGGACAATTATCTCATCTGGAAATCCATGTGGTTAGACATTAACATTTCAACCCAATAATTATATCAATTGAACTTTAACATTTCGTTGTAATTAAAAAAACGGAAGCCTCGTAACTGTGGTTTTCACGTAACTGAACAATTTAAGAATCCAATTACTTAAAAATCGATTTACAAAATTCACCCTGCGGGTTTTTTTCCCACCTGACAGTTAATTACTTACCTGGGGGATCGACCCTGCCCGCGGCCTCGGTTTTGTGGTCCGTCCACCAGTGTAGCAGACTGGTCCGGTTACCGTACAGAAGGGTTTGTGGGGGCTCGTTGAGTGATTCCGGCTCCCTTCCGGCGCCTAGTTCTCCAGGAAGCGGGGTCGGAATCTGGTTGGCAGGGTCTGTGAAAGTTGCAGGTGGCATTAGGGGTTTGGGGTTTCTGGCCAAGGACTAGAAATCAAGTGACTCACAGAAAGAAATCAAGGCCATTCTTTTTTTTTTTTTTTTTTACTTAAAAGATTTTATTTTTAGAGAGATGGGGAAAGGAGGGGGAAAGAGAGGGAGAGAAACATTGATTGGTTGCCTCTCATGTGCTCCTGGAGCAGGGATCCAGCTCACGACCCAGGCATGTGCCCTGACTGGGAATCGAACCTGCAGTCTTTCACTTTGGGGGTCGACACCCACCCCACCGAGCCACGTGGTCAGGGCCGAATGGCCCATTCTTGGTAGCAGGACTGATGATGTAGCTTCTCAGAGTGAGAAGGGCTGAAGTTACGGATCACAGACAGCCCCTGGGTTTAGTTGGGGAAATCTACCTCGTCTAGGAGAAAATCCAGCTCTCCACCTCCCGTCCTGCTGCACCAGTTCTGAATAACGCCCCCCAACCCCGGCGGGGGGGGGGCAGGCCTCCAGTTCTTCTTTCTTATAGCTCTTAGAGCGGCCCCCCAGGCGGTTACAGGGGTGCAGGCTGACCCTCTCCAAGGGCATAAGATATGGTGTTGATTGTGGTGTTAATGGTCTCTAGAAAACCAAAATCTGGGGAAAAAATGAAATCCTGGGAAATATGAAGGTACAGCTTTTCCAGGCTACAAAAACTAGTGTGTGGAATTGTGAAAGAAAGAGCTTAGTGAGAACATGAGTCAAGTTTAATACCCTGAGCATTACTGCAACTGACTCAAAGATTCTTATCTTAAGTGAGATTTACATCTTGAATTTCTTCTCATTTTTTTTTTTTTTTGAATAAAATCCTTCTGACTTCTTGCAGTGTTAAAATGGTTAATGGCCTTGGATTAACCTGGCCCAGTTCCTCCATTTTTCTGATAGTCCGGGCCCCCACCCCCCAGCCTTTTTCTTTGTCTGGGTGATTCTTCCCAAATATCCCATCTTCAGAGTTTTTTTCTTTAATCATGAAGTGTTTCTCTTAGTTACATCAGGCACCAATAGTAAACGTAGCCAAAATACCAACAACATATATATCTTCTAGTGTTGAAATGAAGGGCGATTTTTAGTCTGCAAAAGTTTTCCTGGCCCTGAAGGGTTTTACAATGACTAGGGGCTGCTTCTATAGTCCGGAGCATTGAGTTAATTACTCGGATGTTCATCCTTGGATGGGAGGTGATTAGTGGAAAGGAATTTTCCAAGGGATTGTTCCCCTTGGTGACCCACTCACGCAGGGCGACTGAGCGCCTCTCCCACAGGGGGACAGGGTGGAAGAATCTGGACTCCAGCTGGAGGGGCAAAGGGAGAGGGCCCCCGACTGGATAGCAAGGGGAGGATGAGCCCTTTGTGGACGCCTGGTTTCAGGCTGGGGTTGAGCCAGGACCTTCAGTCCTCAGAAAGTGCTTGACTCGCAGGCTGGCTGCTTCCCTCTCTCTCCGCCCACTTTGCTCAGAGAGCACCTGACAGCCACGGGCACAGCCCCACGTGGACCTCGTGGCCTGGTCCCTCTGGAGGGTGGCCGCTGCTCACCAACCGTCCCGTCCTCTCTGAAGCCCCGAAACACTGGCGCCGGTCGAGTCCAGCCCCGTCCGTGTTGTGGTTTCCCAGGGCTGCTGTGGAAGGGGCCCAAGACATAGAAACTCCTTCCCCTGTAGTTCTGGAGGCCAGCAGCCCAACACCGAGGTGTCCCCGGGCCACACGCTCTGTGAAGGTTCTGGGGAAGGGCCTCTCCTGGCGCCTTCTGGGGTCTGCTGGTGTGGGTTCCAGGGCTCGTGGCAGCTGCCAGTCTCCGCCTTCCTCCAGTGGCCGCTTCTCGTGGGGCTGTGTGTGTCTTTCTGAATCTCCCTCTCTGACGGCAGCTGTTTTGTCCCTGGAAGGGGCTGTGAGAAAGAGGAGTCTGGCAGTTCGGAGACCAGGAAACCCTCATGGAGATGGAGACCCATCTCTCCCTTCCTCTGGCCACACGTGGCCCTCAGATGGTCCGTGGCCCTACCGCCCTGTGGGGGCCTTGAGAAGGTAGCTCGTCTGGACCAGGACAGCGCCCGCGGAACACATGGAGCAGACCACAGACACTCAGGGAGAAGGAGGGGCATATCATCCCACGATTATGTGCTGAAATAACATTCGTGATCCACTACATTGAATAAAGTAGGTTATTAAATGTGATTTAACCTTTTAGCTTTTTCAAAATGCAACTACCAGAAAATTTAAAGTTTTGTTTTTATTGGCTGCTGTGGTCCAGCGAGTGACTGTCTACCCGTTTTCCTGGGATGACCACTAGAGTGGCGGGTTATCTCTTGTTCCAGGAATTGTGACTCGGATGGGCACCCCCAGGCCGGTCTGAAACCAGGATGTGGGAAGACTGGCAGGTGGGAAGGCGAGTGAGCTCCAGAACACGAACTTCCCCAGCTAGTGCCCCAGAAGGACGGGTGCTTTCACTGCAGCGGACCTCCCCTGGGCAGGCTCATCCGGTCGAGTAGGTGGGGCAGCAGCACCTGCCGGGAATAACCGAGTAGGGCTGCCTGTTTAACCGTGGAGGGCGTGGCTGATCCGAGAGGTACAAGCAAACTCGTTTCCTAAACACTGTCACATATATGGGGTGCATAGGTCCAAGGTCATGACTACCTTGAACCTCATGGCTTCACATTAGTCGTGGACAAACATGTATGGCATGTGCTCTGAGTGGGAATCGAACCTGCAACCTTCCCGTTTGTGGGATGCTGCCCGACCCCCTGAGTCACACAGGTCAGGACAGTGATTGAAAATTTTATGTGGAAAATCCCAGAAATATAACAATTCATGCAGTTTAAATCGTGCATGGTTCTGGTGGCATGATGAAACCTCGTGTGTCCTGCTCTGTCCCGCCCGGGACCTGGACCGTCCCTTGTCCAGCATGTCCACGGAATGGGTGGGGACCAGATGCACTGTCGGGTGTCGCGGGGTGTGGGGTCACTGACCCTCAGTTGGCTTGGTCACGACCCGAAGCCTCCACATACCTCATTGGACTGTATTGTTGGAACTGCTCTGTCTCACTAGGTAGTTACTGCTGTTGACCTCTTACTGTGTCCGTGTGTTAAACTTCAGCACAGGTGCGTGTGTTTGGTGTTGTCCGTGTCCTTGGCGTCGCCTGGGTCTGGAATGACCCCACAGATGCGGGGGGGATGGAGGACCCACCACACCGGTTCGCACCACCTGCCGCCGCTGTCACGCAAGCCTCCCTTGCGTGGTGGCTGGTTTGTTCCTCGGTGGAACCTGGTGACGCGAGACCTTGTTTTGTCTCGTTGACTCCTGTGTTGTTGGGCAGGAAATGCCCGCTCAGTGGTGTTTGTGGATGAAGTCAGTGGTCCATGAAAAGGCAGGTTGCTCTCGCTCCTTCTCTTCCGCGTGCCTTCCCCTCGGCTGCTTTCTCTGTCTCTTTCTCGGTCCCCCTCCGTCCCCTCTTGTGCGTCCCTCCTGTGTGGTGCGGGCCACGCGGAGAAGCCGGGACTCTGCTTTCCCAGGGGCTGTTTCTCAGCTGAGTGCCGCTCATTTTCATCTCAGCCCCTCTGCCCTTCCTTCTGTGCGCCCCTCCCCTCGGCAGCCCCAGGGCAGTAGCCCGCCCCCACCCTCTCCCCGGCTGGCTCCTGCAGACCTGCCTGGGGCGGGGGCCAGGCCCAGGGCGGAGCGCCTGCCACACACCCTCAGAGGCCGGGTTGTCCCGGAAACATTCCCAACAGCGAAGGGGCAGGAAACTGTGGTAACTCACTTGGAGGGTAGCAGGGAACTGGAGGTGTGGCCACGCCCGCTGCCCGCAGAGGACTCGGGGAGACACGAAGGGCGAGACACGAAGGGCAGTGGGAAGGTGAGGTGGGCCCGTGGGACGCCGTCCGCCTGGAAGAGCACAGGCCTCCATCTGGAGGGAAGGCGGCCGCGGCTGTGGCTCTGCGGGCGGCCAGCAGCGTGTGGCTGGCCTGGCACCTGCGCCAGATCCTGGTGCTTGTTCTCGGAGGCCAGGAGCGATGGTTTGTTTTTTCAGCCCCTGAGTTAATTAGGAATGCAGCCAGCCCCACGCTCTGTTCACAAGACTTGGCCTTCAAGGTGAGCAGACACAAAGCAGCGTGTCCCACTAAAGTCATTTGCGCGGCCCTGTTCTCGTCGTTGTCTCTGGGCCCCAGGGCGGCCTGGGGCCAGGACCTTGGAGGTGGGTGCTGGGGTTGGAAGCACGCTGCCAGCCTATGGGCCGGCTGCCTGCTCGGGGCGGCCCGGCCAGACCCTCGCTTCCGAGTGGGAGCCACAGGGGTTGCTCTGCCAGTCCCTCCAGGGCTACCCCCCTGCAGACCTTGGGGTGGGGGGGGCCTCTGCTCCCAGGCCCCAGCGTCCTGCTGGGAGACCAGGCGGCCCGAGGGGAGGGAGGGGGCTTGGAGCTGAATGGGTCTCTGTTCCAGGCTCTGCTGAGATGCTCACTGGCTCCGCCTCTTCTCTGAGAAGTGGTGCAGTGAGGCTGGAGAGGTATGCAGGACAGAGAGGCCTTTGCCTGGAGTGACCGTGACTCGTCTGTGACGTACTCGTGGGTCTGGCTGGTTTACCTCGAGCACTAGGCCCTGCCGTCAGGGCCGCAGGGTGCAGACCGGACCGAAGGCCCCTTTGGCCTTTTCCTGGACGGGGCTGTTGGAATGTGGTGTTTCCTTCCTGCCTCGGATGCCATCGGGGGGCCCCCCCGGGCCTGTGCAGCTGCTCTGCAGAGCAGCGCTGGTCCCAGCGTGAGCGGTGCTGGCAGGGAGTGAAGGTGGAGCACCCGCCGAGGAGGGAGGCGAGTGACGCTGCTGCGGCCACTGGGGGCGTCTCTTCGTGTCTTTCCCACGGGAGCAACATGCCGGTCTCCCGGGGACGCTCGCCGGGGAGCTGCGGGGCTGGAGAGGGCTTGGACCTGGAGGGGAGTGATGCCTCGGGCAGAGGGTCTGGGCGTTGTTATAAACACAGGCTTGTGCTCCCGCCACTCCGCGGGGGGTGGGGGAAGAGGGGTGCAGGGGGTGACCTGTTGCGCCGCCTCGGCTTCCTTCTGGCCTGGACTGGGCAGGTGGTCTTGACCCTGGGCCGGTGGTCTTGACCCAGGAGGTCCCGAACAGCGCAAGAGGAGTGGCAGATGCTGTCAACGTGCTCCGGGGAGGGAGCCTCCGTCCGGGGATGCTGGGTGGCGCGGTTCCCACTCAGATGGGGAGGGGAGCGTCCCCTGGGCCCTGGGCTCGGGGCAGTGGCCGTCTCCGAAGCAGTTGTGTTGGTGACGTTCACGTGTCATCTCTAAGCAGAAATGGAAAGATCGTAGCCAGAAAAAGGAATATGAGAAAGGGAAAAACGTCACAGGTAGATCCAAGTATTTAATGAATACAGCAAGTCAGACATTTAAAAAGCTGCTACGAAGGTTAAAAGACAGAAGTTTCCAACTGACTTCGAACTGCGGTAAGTGGTCAGGAGGCCCAGAGCACAGGAAGGTCTGCAGCATGACGTCAGTAACGGCTTGGAGAAGGAGTGAACTACAGTCCTTGTAGAGGACGTTTGAACAGTCACATGTCCACTTAAAATGGGCTCTTTGAGGTCTGGAATGGGATACATAAACCTTACGGTAAGCACAATCCCAAAACCTGCCAAAGATAAAGAATAAAGCGAAAGAAACCAAACAAAACACTACAGCAAAGCAGTGAAGCAAAGGGAAGAGAACAAGAGAAGTAATGAGCAGAACTATAAAAACGACCAAAAACAATTAGCAAAAGGGAAATGAGCAGACACTTCTCAGTAACTGTTTTCAGCGTAAATGGTCGCACGCTCCTATGAAAACCTGTCTGGTGGCGGAATGAAGTGAGGAGCGTGTCCCATCGACGTGCTGCTTATGGGGGGGGGGGCTCCAGAGCGGAAGAGACACACAGACTGAGAGTGAAGGGTGGAGAAAGATACTCCACACAAGTGAAAATGGAAAGAAAGCTGGGTAGCAGCACTTACATCGTCCAAAACAGGCCTTAAAACAAAAATGCGAAATAAGAGAAGGGGAAGATCGTGTAACTATAAAGGGGTCGGTCCAAGGGAAGACATACAATGGTGAATTCCGTGCACCCAGCGCAGGGCCACCTCACTAAGTAGAGTGGTCACTAGTGGACATAAAGGGAGAAACCCACAGTGTCGCAGGACTGGTAGGGGACTTTAATACCCCGTTCGCAGCACTGGATGGATAGCGCACTCACACAGAAGCTTGTGAGAAGATAGTGGCCTTAAACATCCCAGTAGATCAGCTCGACTCCATTCACATTTGTAGACCATTTCACCCCCAACCTGCCGAACACGGACTTTTCTCCACAGGGAACCTTCTCTAGGACGGGCCACTTGTGAGGGCACAGTGCAAGCCTGTCATTTCAAGAGGACTAAAGTCACACCCAGCATCTTTTCCGACCACGGTGGCGGGACACTGGCACTCGGCCACAGGAGGGGACTGGGAGAGGCAGAAACTCCAGGCAGGCAGGTGCCGAGCCGCCTGCGACCGCAAGGCTGGTGTTACAGAGGAGAGCGAGACCTGCCCTGAAAAAAAAAAAACAACGAAAATGACACAACTTCTCTAAATTTGTGGGATGCATCAAAAGCAGTTCTAAGAGGTAAGTTTATAGCTCTGCAGCCTGCCTGAAGAAACGAGGAAATCTCAGTAAATTTTTAAGTCTACACCCAAAAGAACTAGGAAAGGATAAACAAACCCAAAGTAAACAGAACTAAGGGAATTGTTAAGATCAGAGTGGAAATAAAATAGACATGAAAGAAAAATAGGAAAAAATAAACCAGTGAAACTAATAGCTGGTTCTTTGAAAAGATAAGCAAAATTGCCAGATCTTGAGCTAAAGCCATCTAGAAAAAAAGAGAACCCAAATAAATATCACAAATGAAGGAAGTTATAACCAACATCACAGGACTGAAGAGTCATTAAAGAATACTACAACAGTTACATGCGAGCAAATTCAACCATCTAGACAAAATGGGTACATTTCTGGGAGTGTATGACCTTCCAAGACTGAACCAGGAAGAAATACAAAACCAAGCCTAAATCATTACTGTCAACGAAATTGAAGCAGTAATCAGCAAAACTTCCAACAGATGAAAATCCAGGACCAACCAGCTTCACAGATGACTGCTACCTAGTAGTCTAAGGGGGATCCGTCTTAGACAGTTCTACAACACAGAGGAGGAAGGGGCGCATCCAAACTCGTTCTGAGAAACCAACATTGCCCTGGTAGGAAAATCAGACAAAGAAAGACATTAGAGACATTCAGAAAAGGAAAATTACAGGACGAGGTACTCAATGAACGTGGATGCAAAGACCCCCACTGAGTGTCAGCAAACCGGATCCAGCAGCCCATTCGAAGGACCGCACACCGTGACCAGGTGGGATCCGTGCCCAGGGTGCGAGGACGGTTCAACGTCCCCAGATCAGGCAGTGTGATGCGTCACGTTACGGAGAGAACAAAACCCCCATGACCATCTCAATAGATGCAGAAAAAGCACTGGACAGAATTCAGCATCCTCTTGTGATTAAAAACTCTCAACAGAGTTGGTAGAAGGAATCTTATCTCAACATATGGAGGCCGCACGCGACAAGCCCACAGCTAACCTCGTGCTCGGCGGTGGGGGGCTGAAAGCCTTCGCTCTGAGCTCCGGAACAAGATAAGGAAGCCCGCTCCACCACTCGAGTTCAACACCGCACTGGAAGTCCTCACCACGGCGGTCAGATGAAACAGAAACAAAAGAAGTAAAAACATCCAGGTCACGAAGGCGTAATTAAAACTTGCAGTATTTGCAGATGACGAGGTACTGTATACAGAAAACCCGAAACACTCCACCAAAACTATCAGAACTAGTAAGTGAGTTTGGTAGAGTTGCAGGATGTGGAATCAATGTGTGTGTGTGTGTGTGTGTGTGTGTGTGTGTGTGTGTGAGGGGCGGGGGGAGTGGCTTACGGCTGTCTACCTGGAAGCCCAAATCAGTCACACAGTTATTAATACATGTGGTTTGCACACTCTCAGCCGTAACCCCACGATTGCCCACCGCGTGTGAGATCTGTGACGTTCGTGCTCACCAGCGTGAACTACCAGAAGGAGAAAAGTCAGGGACCACCCCACTGATAGTCGCTGCATAGGCCTTAGGCCACCCAGGAATGAGAGCAGCCGGACAGGTGACAGACACCGGCACTCTGAGAACCAGCAGGCGTTGAGGACGGACGTTAAAGAAGGTACAGATAAATGGCAGGACGTGCCTTGCTCTCGGAGTGGAAGCGTCAGTGCTGGTGAAGCAATAGCCTCACTTTGCAAAGCCGCGTGCGGACAGCACTACCAGTGGGACTCTTCTTAGGACCAGGGCAGCTGACTCTAAAATGTCCCGCCTGTTTCTGTTGGAAAATGGGCCTTTCAGATGTTGTGAACACTTGCACTGGAAGTTCGCTTCCAAGGGACGTCACTCACTAAAAGACTGGGGAGCCGGAGGCTCGGGAACAAGGGCTCCCCTTCCCTGGCCAGTAAACTGGGGCGGCTGATAATTTCCGGGTAGAGATGTGATGGATGGTTTCTTTTTTTTTTTATTAAGATTTTTAATTTATTTATCTTTACAGAGGAAGGAAAGGAGAGAGGGAGAGAAATGTCAATGTACGGTTGCCTTTTGTGCGTCCCCTGCTGGAAAGTGGCCTGTAACCCAGGCATGTGCTCTGACTGGGAATCGAACCTCGATTGTGTGGTTCGCAGGCCTGCGCTCAATCCTCTGAGATGGATGATTTCTTATCAGTTAGAATCCTTGCTCTCCTTGACTTCTTTTTCTTTCTCTCTCTCTTTTTTTTTTTAAGATTTATTGATCTCTAGAGGGGAAGGGAAGGAGAGAGGGAGAGAAATATCAATGTATGGTTGCCTCTTGTGTGTCCCCTGCTGGGAACTGGCCTGCAACCCAGGCATGTGCCCTGACGGGGAATTGAACTGTGATCTTTTGGTTTGCAGGCCTGTGCTCAATCCACTGAGCCACACCAGCCAGGGCCCTCCTTTACTTCTTTCTCTCTTTTTCAAAATTTATTTTTATTTATTTATTTTTTAAACTTTGTAAAAACTCCGTGTTCCCCCCATTCGCAACACAGACCTGGCGAAGGGCCTGGGCCGGGGTGTGTATGGGGTGGGTTCACTGCCTCCTCTTTCTGTACAGGCGGTGTGAGAACACGGCCGTGGTGAGCACTGGGAGGCCTCTCCTTTACTTGTTACCGTAACCGCTGACCCTCCAGGCATTAGTTCAAGGGCTTAATGGTGTGCCCCTCTCATTCCTGATGTGAAAGCTAAGGATCAGAGAGGGTAAGTCATTGACCCAAGGTCACACAGCTAGCAGGGGTTGGGGCCTTCGGTTTTCTGGAATTCTAGAATAGGATCTTTAAGAAAAACCCTAGAACCTGTTTTCTAATTTAAATGAAGACCTCCAGGTTGATATTTTGCAAACTCTGTTATTTCCAGTTATCTGTGCATAAAGTATTTGAAAGCCAACCTCACTAACAAATTCCAGATGATGAGGGTTGTTTCTTAGTGAAGGTGATTGAATCAACCTGGCAGTTCCTTCCTGAAGAAGTTCAGGAATAAGCCAGCTTGCAGCCCCTGAACGGGGGCTCCTGTACCTGGGGGGGGGCAGGAAGAGAGGGCAGCCTTGGAGGAAGCCGGTGCACACTGCGTGTGCGCCCGGAGGCTGCGGCCCGGTCCTTCTCAGGACTCCTCGTCGCCCTGGGCCACAAGGCTGGGAGCTGTCCCTGGTCCGCCCGGGAGCTGCTGAGGCAGACCTCGAATTCAGCCTCTGGTCCCCAGAGCAGCACTGTTCGTCCTGCCCCGCAGCCGGTGCCACATGGAGTCTCGAGTCTGCCATCCGGGCAGCTCTCCAGGGCGGGCGGCCGGGAGGGCTGTTGGCGGGCTTTGCCGCCGCAGCTGACTGAAAGGACTGGTTTTCGGAAACACGGAGCGGGAGCCGGGTTTTCGCTCCGTGACGGTTCGTGGTGCGGAAGTGGGCAAGGACGTTACGGCTGGATTCCATCGATCCCCAAAGTGCTGGGGACTGAGAGGCTTGGCCAGTCCCGGACAGTCACAGGGTCTCCTTCTCGTATTGAACGCCTCAGGTGCCCTTTTTTTTCAAAGAGAAATCTCACGAATGAAAATACAGAAATCGAAGGAGAGGAAAATTAGAGACTCCCCCATAAATTCACAACATGAGATGTACCATCCCGACCACGGGGAAGGACGCGCAGATCGAGGACCTGCGTGACGCTGTCAGCCTTCGCCGCCGCCTGTCCCCAGAGCCCTGGCCTCTTCTGGGCTGAACTCTGCCCTTCAGACAGCGGCTCGCCCCTCGCCCCTCCCACTGCCCAGCCTCCACGTCCTGCTTTCTGCCTTCCGCCGGCCGGGTCTGGCCGGTCGCGATGTTCTGTGGCAGTGGAATCACGGGGCACTTACTTGGCCCTGTGGGACGGTTCAGTTTGCTGCACACCACATCTTGCAGGCCCACCGAGGTGGGGGCCGGGGTGGCGGGTGCTGCCTCGTCAGGACGAGTGATGCCCGCTGCCGGTGTGTCCCGTCTGGGCTGCTCGTGCGCCCGTGGCGGACCCCGGTCTGTGTCTTGCTGTTGAGAGCAGTTCTGCGGGTGCCCATGTCTGGCAGTGTCCCTGGTTTTGCTTCGGTCGCGATGCACCCAGAGGTGGAATTGCTGGGTCGTGGGGCAGTTCCGAGGTCGGTTTTCAGAGGACCTGCCGCCCCGCTTTCCGCAGAGGTGGCACCATCCTGCGTCCCCAGCAGCCGGGCACGGGTTCCAGTTTCTCCACATCCTTGCCGGTACTTGTTAATTTCTCGATGGGGGCGGTCATGGGGACTCGATTTGAGTTTCCCTCGCGGTGAGTGACGTTGGGCGCCTTCTCCTGTGCTGTTGTCAGCACAGACACAGCGTGAAGACTGGAGTGCCCGTCTGCTGTCCCCTTGCCCCTCTCCTTCGCGCTCCGTGAGCGTCCTCGCGGTCCACACCGGACTGTTCGGTTCCCGTTTCCTACCAGCCTTGTTGCCAGCGGGTCGGTGTTGCAGCAGAGTGTGGGGGCGCGTCTCCAACTCCTCTGTGGGTGGTGTGTTTGCTGGCGATTCCCAGCAGCCGCGGGTCTTCTTAGCAGAGCCGTGGCCGTGGGGGGTTTGCAGCCCTGCTGGGGGGGTCTTTCTCCCAGAGGATCGGGGTGTGTCCTCAGCAAAAGGAGCCTTGTGGCCGTAATGGCAGAGGGTCGGGGCCGCCTGCCTGACAGGCGTCACTGTGTAGCTTGGACCCTTCCCTGAGTGGACTAACTTCAGCGCTTCGGTTTCTGTGTGAACAAATGGTGTTGTGGATGAGTGCACTCTGCTCCCCCACGTGGACTTCTTAATTTCCAGGTTTTTGGAATCCAGAGGAGATTTTTATAGAAACAGTGTTACCGGGGTGACTGTTTCCCAGGTTACCCCTAATGGCCTGGGCACCCACACGTCGATTCACTGGGGCCAGCAGGTGCGTGCAAGGGGCCAGACTGACGGCGTGCGCACCGGCTCTGCCTGGTCCCCTGACTGTGACATGCTGCCCACTGCCGTGGCCGCGGCCCCTGGTCCCCACCGTGGGGCTGAGGCCCGTGGGTGTGTGCGGGTGTTCGCCGGTGCAGAGAAAAAGAAGCCCAGCCATCACCAAGTGTGTGAGTATCTTGAGCTGCGCACTTGGAGGCTCGGGATAACGTGAGTTTATTCGCCCTCCCTTTCTGCTGCCGGGAGTTCCCACTCGTCAGTCTTCGTGGGAATCAGGAAGGTCGGCAGGGCCGCACCCCGTCCGGGACCTGGGACCTGGGGGAGGAGCTGTGCCTCTTCCCCCTTCTGCCCCCATCCCCCCTGCCAGTCCTGCCGCACGCCCACCTGCGCTTCTTGGCTCCTGTGCCTTTCTCCTTTTCTCTGTGTCTTCCTCTCATGTCTCGAATCTCCCTCTGCATCCGTCTTACTAGGATGTGTGTGGTTGCATCTCGGTTAGATCCTTTACCCGTGTAAGGTAACGTTTATGGATTCTGGGCTTTGGGGCGTGGGGATCTTTCTGGGGACATTTTTTAGCCTGTAATAATAGCAGCCTTCCCCGCCCGTGTTTTTGTGGGACGGGCCATCTGTGGCCACGCCTCAGCCCCTTCACGCTGAGTGTCTCAGCCGCTGGCCCAGCGCCTGGCCCAGGACAGACGTGTGGTGTGGCCTCCTTTGATTTCTGAGAATCTTCTGCTGTGCCATCCTGACGCTCATCTGGTTTTCTCCTCGAACCCTTTACCCACCTTTCCTTCTTTTCCCCCCGGATGGGCTCAGCTGTGCGGGTGCCGGTGGCTTGTGCTCGGGATCAGGAGCCCCGATGAGGCAGGAGGAAGAGTTGCCCACTGGTGCGGGTTGGTCCCGCTTCGGTGTCACCTTGTTCCCGAGTTCTGGGGGGTTTCCGCACCGGTGCCGTGGAGCTGGCCGAGACCCCTGCGGAGGCAAACCGGCATCCTTCCGGCATCTCCCGAGAGTGCTCTTCACCTGGGCCGAGGCGTGTGTCCTTGGACACTTGGCTGTGACGGGGAGCCTGGCCCTCTTGTTTCCTGTCGCTTGCTCCATGACACTGACCATCTCCAGGTCCATCCTGTGGGATTCCTGACGTGGCTGCCTGCACACCAGGGCGGTTCCACAAGCTTGTGTTTCCCGGTGCCTGGCTTGGGTCCCCGTTGAGGGACTTGCCAGATGGACCCCGTAGCCGCCTGGGTCGAGCTGGAATAAAGCACTGGTCCTGGCTCTGGCTGCAGGTGCTGGGTGGGCATCGGGCCCCCCCAGAGGGCTTGCGACCTCGGGCCCAGAGTCCATGCTGCGGCAGGTCGGGGAGGGCAAGAGCTTGGGTGTCCACGCTGCTGGTGGGTCACTCGGAGGACTGAGCATCTGTGCACCTTCGGGGTCAGAAAGGTGCCGCAAGGTGGCTTTCTCCAGCTGACCTTGGACAGGCTGTTAGGCTTTCCTAGCGGACAGATAAGCAGGAGTGTGGGGGGATTGGGACTGGAAAGGGGCTCAGGGCCGTGGAGGGCGGCCAGCAGCTGGGCGGTGAAGAAAGGGGCAGGTGGGGGTGCAGATTCTCAGAGGGGTTTGGTCCAGGGCCCGGGAGCTTGGGTTTCTGTGCGTCTAGTCCCCAGGGGTGCTGTGCGGGCCAGGCCGGGCCCTTCCGCGCTTCTGGGTCGGAAAGCTGCCCCGGCAGCTTTGAAGCTGCGAGTGCCCGTGTGGTAGAGAGGAGGAGGCTGGGAAGCGGGAGGTGGCGGCTGGGTCTCGCTTTCTCCGTGTCCCAGCTCCCCCCTCCCCAGGCTCCTCCGGAACAGAGCAGGCTTTGTCCCGGGGACCCACCTGCAGGCCCGCACTCTGCCCTTCGGACCCTGGGGTGGTGGGAACTCGGAAATCAAAGGGAGCCCCTCTCTCTTTCCTCCTTGTCACGGGGGCCTCCGCAGCTGTGTTCCTAGCCCTGACCGTGATCACCGTTTTAAGGGCCCGAGAAGAAAGAGCCTAGAGGTTGCAGGTTCCGTCCTTCGACCAGTGTGGTTGGGCAGCGGCCTCTCCAGCTGAGCAGTTCTTACTTGCTGTAGCCCTGGGGTTGCATGGCCCTGGGTTTGCACGTGCACAGACGTCTTGGGTTCTGCAGTTGGTGGGCCTCTTCCTTTCAACCTCAGGTCATGAGGGGGAAGCCTTGGGGCGGGTGGGGGAGGCGGGGGTCGGAGCGGGCTTTGACACAAAAGGGCTCTTTCCCCCAGAAGCACCCCTCTCCGGGGCGTGTGCCGCCCGGTGCTGGTGACAGGTCTGCTTGGATGTGGAGAAAACAGGCGCCACAGTGAGATTCCCACACCAGAGGCGCCTTCCAGCGCAGGATTTCACTTTTCCGGTTCTGGTTTCTGGGGAGCTTATGTGGACGGCGTGGCCCCACTGCTACAGAACCCGGGAGGAGTGACCGCCGCTGAGCATGGAGTTGGGGGGCTCTTGGGGGGTGCGTGGTAGCGATGGACAGCCGGCACGGTGGTGATGGGGCGAGCTGGACTTACCGTGGTGGCCGCACGTATGTACACGGAGTCATTGTGTTGTGCTCCTGAAACTAATACGGTGTGACATTCAGTTGTATCTCAGTAAAAAATTAAGTCATCTCAGAACAGTTTGCATTTTGCATGAAACGCCTTTAGCACTGAAACTGCAAAGGAAGTCTCTGCTGCGATGCGGGCAGCAGAGGTGGACGCTGACCGAGGTTGACTGAAGCAGCAGCGCTGGCGGCTTTGCATCTGCCTGCCCTTGGCTCTGAGCAGGCGGCTGTCAGGGTCTCAGTTTCCTCTTCTGTGAAATGGGCCTCATTCAGCTCACCTGTATCCTGGGGTCCTCGGGAAGAGCACACGAGCTCCTGTCTGTGTCTGGTGCGTGGTGCGTGTGTGTGCATGCACAGAACATGTGTGTGGCACGTGCTTACACATGCTCACCAGACAGAACTCTCCAGACTTGGGAGTGCCGTTGCGGGGGAGTGAACGCCGAGCTGCAGTGCCTTCCTGCAGAGCCGGGCGCCTTCCGGAAGCCAGCGTTGTCTTTCGCATCTAGCCTCAGGTGGGGCCCTCCGGGACATCCAGTTTCCCAGCGCTCGGAGAAGGTGGTCTAGCAGCGCTGGGCGTTGTCCTCAGGGTTCTGTCTGGGAGGTGAACGCTTTGGTAGGAGCCAGGGGAAGCGCCCTGACCTTCCGGCTGTGGGTCACCCGGCCCCTGTCGGCTCGCTTGGGGCTGCGGTGGGGACGGAGTGCAGGGAACTGCGGAGGGATGAGAGGATCCTGAGCATCCCGCACCGTGAGGCCAGCTGTCCTGTGTGCACACCCGGGTGTCCCTGGCAAGCTGTCTCGTGGCAGGTGGGGGGGGTGCCCTGCCTGGCCGCCCTCCTTTGTGCCTGGCGCTGGGGACAGTGTCTACAGTTTTGGCCAGGTGGTTCCAGCTGCCCAAGTTCCAAGTGGACTCTCCAGTGGGATTTTCTCAAGAACACGTCCCTCCTGCCCTAGGAACCAGCATAAACCTGAGGTTTTCTTTTTTTTTTTAATATATTTTTTAAAGATTTATTTATTTATCTTTAGAGGGGAAGGGAAGGAGAGAGGGAGAGAAATATCAATGTATGGTTGCCTCTCATATGTCCCCTTCTGGGAACTGGCCTGCAACCCAGGCATGTGCCCTGACTGGGAATCGAACTGCAATCGACTAGTTCGCAGGCCTGAGCTCAATCCACTGAGCTACACCAGCCAGGGCAAGGCTGGGGTTTTCATTCTAAGATTCAATTAATTTTTTGAAACAAAGGGAGAGGAGCATCGATTTGTTGTTCTGCTTGTTCGTGTGTGAGAGTCAGACTTCGTCCCCTTGAGTGGGACGAAGCTCCAGCCAACTGAGCTACCCGCCCTGCCAGGGCCAAGCTTGGGTTTTTTAATAATGGTTTTGAGCAGTTCCTCTGCACTCCAGTTTTCCTGGGACTTGGGTGAACTTGGGGTGCAGGTGATGATCACCAGGGTTCTCGGGGCTGCCGCACACCGGAGGAGCTGGCCTGGGCAACACGGTGCTGCGGGGTTGACCAGACTTTCCTGTGTTCCGTGCTTCGTAAAGGTCACCCGTTCGATTCCACGGCAGTCTGAATTACATTTTGTTGTCATGGTCCCCTGTACAGACGCGGAAAGCTGAGACCCAGGGCACGACCTGGCCACATTTGGGCGGCTGGTGACCGTCGGCAGGGCCCGAGCCCGGCGGTCCTTCTGTAGGGACAGAGGTGGTAACCCCTCTACTGTGTGGTGTTGTGAATCGAATTCCGAAGCTCGGTGAAAGGTCCGGTTGAGGCTCTGTGTGTGTTGCTAAGTCCCCTCTGTGGTCAGGACCTTTCGTGTTAGTGCACTGGGGTTCTCAGGCCTTGTTTCCTAGGGCCGTCCTAGCAAAGCGCTGGGCGACTCGGAACAACACGGTTAATGTCCCAAATCCAGGGGCCAGAAATCCAGCGTCAAGGTGTCGGGAGGGCCCCGTCCCTGCCGATGGCGCCAGGGAGAACGTCCCATTCCCGTCTTAGAGGCAGGGCTGCCGCTTCCTTGGGAGGGCAGTGGAGCCCCAGGGTGTCCACTGCACCCGCGTGCCCCCGTCCTAACCAGTCGCACCCGCGGGGACCCAGCTGTGAGACGTAAAGGGTTCCCAAAACGGCCTCTGTGATGGGGGCTGAGCTGTGCGGGGGTGGGGGGTTGGGGGAGCAGCCTGTTCACCCTAATGTAGAATGTGCCGTATTTTGCTGTGTATAATGTGCACTTTTTTTGCCCAAATTCTTGAGGGAAAAATAAGGATGCACGTTATACATGGGTGGTACTACTTCTGTAGCTATATAAATGTTTTAATTCTTTATGTTTTTGTGTTAAAAGTGCAACTAGAAAGTAGTAACAATATCCATATGCAAAATTAAACCCTGGAATATGGTAATCAGGTTTTTTTTTAAATTAAAGATTTATTTTTAGAGAGAGGGGAAGGGAAGGAGAAAGAGGAAACATCAATGCGTGGTTGCCTCTCGTGTGCCCCCTACTGGGGACCTGGCCCACAACCCAGGCGTGTGCCCCGACTGGGAATCCAACTACAGGCCCTTTGGTTCTCAGGCCAGTGCTCAATCCACTGAGCCACACCAGCCAGGGCCAGTTTTGGTTCTAAATATAAATAAATGAAAAGTTGAATTAAAAAAGTGAAAATTTTTTTTTCTTGAAAGTTTGGGCCAAAAATGTGGGTGCGCATTATACATGGCAGAACACAGTAACTATTTAGAGACGTCTCCGAGGAGGTGATTCGGTCAAACGAGGCCCCTGGTGGATCCTGATGCAATCTGCCTGGTGTCCTCGTCAAAAGAGGGAACTTGGACACGCGCAGAGACAGCGGGGGTGCTCCGGCCGGAGGAGAGGCCCGTGAGGACGCAGGGGAAGCCGACCTCCAAGCAGAGAGGCTTCGGGAGAAACCTGCCCTGCCGACACCTTGGTCCGACTCCCAGCCTGCAGCAGGACCGCCAGACTGCGTTTCTGGCCTTGACCGCCCAGTCTGCGGTGCTCGTGAAGGGAGCCCCAGCGGTAACAATCATGTGCCCAGAGAGCATGATAGGTCTTCGCCCACAGCGCCCCGGTTGGAGGTCACCTTTCTCGTAAGAGCTCCTTCCATGGCCGTGCTTTGTAGGGGGTTGGTTCTGGGCCAGGAAGGCCTGGCACCGTGCTCCTGCTCTGGAGAAATAACTACACATCCTGTGGGCGGGAGAGGGACCCGCAGGTGGGTGTGGGGCGAGGCCACGGGCGGCTTTGCAGGCACCTGGGAGCTTGCTGGGGATGAGCTGTCATTCCGGGTTATTCTGCCCAGGGTGCTGGCTTGCTCTGGGACTCGGGATGCGGTTGCTGACAGGAGGACGCTCCTTGCTCACCCCGCCCCTCTCAGTCGGGGCTGGAGAGGCCCCGAGCTGCTGGGCAGGGAAGTGGCCGTTATTGCGAAGTGTTGCCCTGTTGTTCTCGCTCCCACAGGGGCCGGTGTTCGGGTTCACAGGCCTGGGGCGCGGCGGCGCCTGTGCTGTGACGCCTGGGTGGTGTGCCAGGGCCCGGGGCCGGCAGACGCTGCGAGAGCCAGGCTGGCTTTGCTGTCCTCCGTGCCACTCGTGCAGGGCCGCAGGCACCGCTGGCAGCCCGCCCCAGGGTGCAGCGGACACCCCAGAGGTGGACCTGCAGAATCCCCCTCGGTCTGCGTTGGAGGTGGTTCCGGAGGACTGAAAGAGCGTCCTGGGGCAGTCAGGGGCTGGCGCCCTCTCCCCTGGGGCAGGGGCTGCCCTGGAAGAAGTGCGTGTGTTGATTTTGGGGCAGGGGCGGCATGAGCTACTGGCATTTAGCTGGTTTGCTGAACCACCTACAGTGGGTCACATCCCAAATGCCAGAGTGTCCCTGTCGCCTTCCATAGGGAGGTGTGGGCCTGCCCTGCTGGACAGGTAAAGACCTCCCCCTCCAGGGGCGCATTGAACACAAGCGCTCGCTTCTCTGTGGGTGGGGTCCCAGGTGTGGTCAGAATTGCCGCTGAAAGGCTGTCTCCCCCCTCTCGCCACTCCAAGGACAGCTCCCAGGGGGCAGCGGTCCGGGGATTTTCCACATCCCACCCCTCGTTGGCTTCCGGCTGCGATGAGGACTGTAGACGCGGTGCCTTAAGTCCTCAGGTTCATTCCCTCCCAGGCCGGGCAGGAGTGGGAACAGCAGGTGTGGGAGGGGCCTGTGCCCTCTGGAGGGGTCGGCCGCTCCCTTGTTTCTTCCTAGCTCCTTCCTAGCTCCGGGGGGTTCCCTGCCTCTGCTTCCACCTTGACAGTCCTTCCCTGGACTTGTCTCAGTCTCCAAACGTCCCCCTTACAAAGACAAAGCCACCAGAACCTGGCTACCCCGAGCCAGCGTGACCTCAGCTCATCTCAGTAACATGTGCAAAGGCTGCTTCCCCTGGTGTCTCAGTCACAGACACTGGGATTAGGGCTTCAGCATATCTGGGGGTGTGTTTGGGAGGCTCAAGGGACGCCAAACACACTGCTCCCACTTTGTTGTTGCCACTCGGAGACGCCTCCCTCGGAGTGGATGCTGGGACAGCGTGCTGACCGCACCGTGTTCGCGTCCACTCCTTTCTGCTTTCGTCAGGCTGAGTCGCTCTCCTGACTAAACGTGCCCCCCCCTCCCTGCTGCGTCATTTAGTCATCACCCTCTGCTCCGTCCAGGCTCCGACCGTCTGTCTGGACGTTCCTGCTCCATGTCTTCCCAAGGGTGGACACACTGTCCTAAGACACCACGTGGCACTCACCACGGAGACGAAGAAGCAGACACTTGCCTGCGACCTGGTTCCTGTCTGTCCCTCCAGACTGCAGACCCCAACCAGACGGGGGCCCTGCCTCGCGCTCCGCCTGACCGTGCCCCTGGTGACCACCTACCTGCTGCCTGGCATGTAGCTTTTGGTTTTAAAAGTTAGTCGAATCAAATGGAGAACTTGCTTTTCCATTAATGGCAGCTATGGGTGAGTGCGCTCTAATTTTGGAAAAGAACAGGTACCTTCCCCCCAAATTGAAAGTCAAGTGGCCAGCAGTTCCGCTTCAGGGGTGTATCCAGGTGTATCCAGGAGCACCAGCAGCTGGGGTTTGAAGGGACGTTTGTGCTCCTTGCTCCTGGCAGCATTGCTCACAGCGGCCAGGCATGGGAGCAGCTCAAGTGTCCACTGGTGGGTGAACGGTGAGGGACCTGGCGTGCGTTCGTGTGTGTGTGTGTGTGTGTGTGTGTGTGTGGCGGAGTCCTGCTCAGCTCCAAACGGGAAGGGCGTTCTGACACACGGGTGAACCCGGAGGGCACCATGCCAGCCCAGCTGAGCTAGGTCGGCCGTGAGTGGGGACTACTGTGCACTCCCTTGGGGCGACTCAAGGTCAGAGACGGGGAGGAGAGCCGTGGTGGTGGGGGTGGGGCGGGCGCTGGGTGTGCTTGTTGAATGGGGACGGCGTTCCAGTTGGCTGCCCAATGACGAACGTACTTAATGTACTAGAGCTGTGCATTTGAAAGTGGTTAACACGGTGCCTTTTGTGTTCTGCTACCACAATAGAAAAATGGGAAAGCATGCAAAAAAAAAGAAAGTAAGTGCGTGTGTGTGCATGTGTGCAAGAATGGGAGTGGTCTGGTCTGCCGTGGTCGTGGTTTCGGCCTGTTCCCGGTGCCCGGTTTCGTTACTTACAAAATACGTAGAGACCCGGTGGGTCTTAGCAGGGAAGCGTTCTGACGCTGGTTCCTGGACGCTCTGAGATCGTTTGTCCTGTTTTTCCTCTGCAGGGTTCTGCCCCCATTCCGATCGGGCCAAGGCAAGTTGCCATCTGCACCTGAGGAAGGGGCTGGAGTGTGGCCATTCCTTGCTTGGCTGCTCGCCTTCTTTAACGTGCTTTGCGCC
The DNA here is from genome assembly GCF_021234435.1 of Artibeus jamaicensis. NCBI lineage: Eukaryota > Metazoa > Chordata > Mammalia > Chiroptera > Phyllostomidae > Artibeus > Artibeus jamaicensis. Next base: position 49,131,760 of record NW_026522046.1, read on the forward strand.
AACCCCCCCCCCCCCCCCCAGGAGACACTGCCAGGCAGAGATGTGGGGGCAGCCAGGGCTGGATCGCCCGCCCGCCCTGCCACTCGGTTCGCAGAGCTGAGGGAAGGGAGTGAGGGGCATGTCTGCAGGTGCACGCAGGGTGCACCGGAGACCAAGCACAGGTGATCTGGGCGAAAGCGTCTCAGGCAGCGTCCTGGGTGGACCAGACAGCCTGGCCCCTGGCACACTAGCTCCTCATCCCCATGCCTGTCTCCTCGGGTTGAGCCTTCTTGGTCCTGTCTGTCTGTCTGCCTCTCGAGTGTGGGCGTTGCCCCGGAATCGGTGGTGGGTGGGGTGGGGCGCTGGGAGGGGAGGGAGGAGGTGGGGCTGCTTCCTACAGGGGTTGCTCCCTGGCAGGGGTTGAGGGTCCTCGGGTGTGCGGGCTGGCACTTCTCCCTTCACCGTTCCTCCAGGTATGTCCCCTGGTGGACCGTTTGGCGACCTTATCAGAAGGAGCGCTCTGAGTCATCACTTTAGTAATTGCATTTTTTGCCACGACGTGTCCCCTGAGCCAAGCGAAAGCCGAACAGCCCAGTGGCACAGGGAAGAGGGCAGCGTGGGAGCCGAGTCCGAGGCCCACTGCGTGCCCTTCCCCCGAGTCTCACTGCCGTTGCCTGGTGTCCCACGGCTGGCCACCGGGCATCTGGCCGGCCGGGCCCACTTGTTCACGTAGCGCCTTTGTTCCTGGTCAGAGCCGCTCCTCGGGCTTTGTGGGTCCCGGTGAGAATGCCTGCACCGCGCGAGCGGGAGAGAAGGTTCTCTTGGTCCATCTGCTGTGCCGACCGGGCGGCTTACAGGCAGGAGGGACGTGGCTCCCTCAGGGCTGGGGGCTGCAAGTCTGGGAGGGGGGCTGCACGGTGGGTGCAGACCACAGGTCGCGTGTCCCCTTGTTGTGTGGGTTCTGTCCTGTGTTGTCTCTGGATGCAAGGACACCCTCTCACACACCAGAGAGCCCTCAGTCCCACTGCACCTCGGCCACACTCTTCTCCAAGTCTGGGAGACTTGTGGTGTGGGCGTGCTCTCACGGACATTTTCAGAGCACCTGCTGTCCTTTCTCTGGCCGGAGAGCTGAGGGAAAGTGGGTGCTGCCACATGGAGCCCGGGGCCTGGCCCTCGGGGCCTGCAGCCCCCCCACTGGCCTGGCCGCCGGTGTGCGTGGCGCTCTGCCCCTTCTGGGTTCCCACTGGGAGGAAGCGCGCTCTCCCCTGCTCTGCCTCTTGGACCGGGTCAGTGGGGCAGGGAGCCTGGCCGGGGAGGGGCAGCAGGTGCATCGGAGGGACGCTTGGCATCAGGATTTAGTGGCTGACGTGTGTGCGTTAGGGACCTGTCAAAGCTGTGGAAACCAGCAGACCCCTCGCTCCCCACAAGGCGTCCGATTCCGCTGGACGGTCTTTGCGGAGCCTGCTGGCGTGCCCGCCTGGCCTCGGCTCCGGCTGGGACACAGGTCTCCACGTTCCCTGCGCCTGCTGCAGACGCCTCCGCTGGGTCTGTCTGTCTAAAGCTCATCTCCAGGGTGTCACCGCCAGGTCCCTCTTCCCCCAACCCTGTTCCTGTCCCCCCGGGGCGGGCACCTCAACCTGGCGTCATGTCCCACCAGGTCTCTCGGTTTTTTGTTTCTTCTCTAAACTCCCAATTTTCCTGCGCACACCGTGCACTCCAGCTGGATGCCAGCGCTGTCCCCAGGATGCTCAGCGTTTTCTGCCTCTTTGCCTGGGCGACGGCTGTGCCAGTGGGACGGCTGCACCAGTGCTCTGAAAGGGCCGGCGCATCTGACGCTCCGTCCTTAATGATCCATTTCCGGTGACGAGTCTCATCAAGCTGTTCTTAAAACTACCAGCAAATGAGCTCTCTTCCTCCTTTAAAGTCCTCTCCCCTTTTCCATCTCTTCGGCTGTTGGTCATGTGCCTGATTGTTACACATCCGTGTGTTCGCTCCCTCTTCCTGCTTCCATTGCATATTCTTGGGGGTGGGGGGTGGAATTCGCTCTCCCTCCCCCGTCCCGGGAGGAACCCAGCCCACCAGGGCCGTGTCTGGAACGGTGAGCTCTCTGCGTGCCCGGGCTGCACCGGGAAGGTAGTCCACACTCGGGCGTACCCAGGGCTGGCTTCCTGAAAGCGAGAGGCCCCTCAGGGTTGTGCTGAATTTACGTACAGCTCCTGGCGGTGGGGATGCCAAGGGTGCCCGCAGTTCGTGGACAACCTCAACAACTTCCGTGAACACAGCACACACAGGTGCCTGTCCACCCCGGTCCAAAAGGCAGCGTCGGTAAAACACACCTGCAGGGTCTGATCCCATTCCCGAGTCAGATCACGCTCTGAGGTATTGGGGGCCAGGACTTTGATGTGAGAAGGCGGGGGGTGGGGGGCAGTTCATCCCAGAACAGAGGCCTGGGCTCCGCCTTGCAGGAGGCGCTGGCACCCAGTAGGTGCTCTTGTCTCGATGGCATTGTGTCCCCACCCAGCACATGCCGAGGCTCTGACCCTGGGGCTGTAGTTGGAGATGGGCCTGGAAGGAGAGAATTCGGCTTAAATTCGGCCTAAAGCGTGGGTCCCTAACCCAATGGGCCTGTGTCCCTGGGAGAGTTAGGGACCCCCCCTCTGCGTGGGCACCCAGAGAAGGCCGAGTGGGGTTGCAGTGACAAGGTGACTGCACACCGGGGGCCGGCTGTTCTGACACCGTGAGAACAGTGCTTTGGCCTCTGAGCTGGGAGACGCAACTTGGTCTTGTTTAAGCCTCCCCGTGTGTGGGGCTTTGTCCTGGCCACCTTAGTGGACAAAGGCATTTGTTTTCCTTTCTTCCAAAGGTGGCTGCTGTATGCTGCTCCCTTTGCGGTGACGTTGTCCGTTGCCAGGGTCAGGGCCGGAGCCTGCCTTTACTCCGGCCCAGGGCAGAGTCGGGCTTCTCGTCCACTCTCTGTCTTCATTGGGTGGATTGGAGAGCCAAGGGTGAGGAGGCCAGAGCCGTTTTCTCAGAGCCCCTTGCGTGGCCCGGGCGGTGGACCCCGAGGGTGAATCCTGTGCTGTCAGCGCAATTGGGTGACCCCGGACAGATATGAGTAACGCCTCACTCACAAATGGAACTCCTGGTGACAGGCAGTGTCCCTGAGCAGCGGAGACCAGGAAGTGGGTCAGTGACACACTGCACTGCTTTGTGATGGATGTGGGTGACCCGACTTAATGGAAACCACAGTCCGAGGGAGAGTGCACTCGAAAGCGTCAGCACCCGGCGGCGATGAGGGGAGAGCGGGCGCAGCCGGGGGGGACAGTCCTTTCACCAGCAGCCAGTCTGCTCCGCCTCGCAGGTGTCGCCGCTGCTTTCTCTCGACATGTCCTTCAGGATGGTGGCCCCGCACCCGGCTCCGTGCCAGGCCGGCCCTGAGCCCCGGGAACCAGGTGCGTGGTTGTCGTCCTGAGTGAGCCGACAGTCCCGCGGGACCGCTGCATGGGCCGTGGTCACACGGTGCTGCAGGTGCCGCCTGCGAGCACGTCTGGGGGAGCGTGCTGAGGGCGGCAGCGTTTCCTACCGACCGCGGGCGGCCATCGGGGACGGCGTCCCCCCAGAGCCGGGATTGGGGCTGGAAGGCCCGGTCACTCGGGCCGAGTGGAGCAGAGGTGTCTCAGGTGGCGAGAACCCTGAGTGTGTCCTGGAGGGCGTGTGCACACGCTCCTGCCCCTCGTCTCCTTCTCTCCTGTCTTGACAGTTCTAATCGGTGAACCAGTCCCATGGGGTGAGTGAAAGGCCCCGTTTGTAGTGTTTGCCGGTTTTCACAGTGGGAATGTTCCCACCAGGGCTGACTCCAAGGTGTCAGCATGATGTCACCTGGCCCACAAAATTCCCACAGCGATTAGCAGTTGGTCACAAGTCTCTACAGTTCCAGTCAATAGACCCCCGCCTCCCATCCACCCACCCATCATCCACCCACCCATCCGTCCGTCTGTCCTCCACCTGCCTGTCCACCCGTCCACCATCCATCCATCCATCCACCCATCCTCCACCTTCGCATCCATCCGTCCATCTGTCCATCCATCCACCCACCCACTCATGTATCCATCTATCATTTTAACCAGATGAAGTCATAAGAATAAATCATGTTACAAATTTTAGAGTCTCTTTAGTCAAACCCTCTCGTATTATAGACAAGATGGCTGATATCTAGGGAGAGAAAGTGACTTTCTTAAAGTCTGTAGACCCGAGATCAGGACCCTGGTCTTCAGAACCGAGGTCTGCAGCCACCTCTTGTAAGCAACACACAGATGCCAGTCCGGCTCGGTGACTCCCGACTTGGGGCCGTGTGCACTTCACGTCACACAGAGCGGTTCTGTCCGTGTGCCCATTCTGCTGCACCTGCCTCCGTGGCCGCCGGTCCACACCCTCCTGTCCTGTTGAAATGCCGCTCCTCTCCGGTCGGCAGCAGTGAGCTTCAGAATGACCTTGAGCATCTGCTCTTGATGTTCACCCAGTCTCCGTCCGCCGTTCCTGGATTTCGTTTGCTTCTGTGAGTGTGTGTGACGGGCACCCCTCCTTGGGGACTCCCACTGCAGCCACCCCCACGGGGTGCCAGCCACCTGCCTCCTGGAGCCCCTCGGTGCTGTGTGCAGTCCTCTGGGACACACCCGTGGAGCTGAGACTGCTGCCCTGCCTGCTGGGCTCCCGCAGCGTGGCCTGGGCGTTCTGGGGGTGAGCCGTCCATCCTGCTCCAGACGGTGTGTGAGCGGCTGTCAGCTGACCTGGCAGGGTGACCCCTGCTCCCCCAGGGACTTTGTTTTGAACTTGCTGACAAATGGGCCTGGGAGATGGAGGCCCCAGAGGACTCGGTTTAAAACTGGCTTCTGCGCCGTGACGTTGAGAGAAAGCACGTCTCGGACCCGCGATCGGACCCGAACAATCAGTGCTTCCCTCTGGGGAGTGAGAATGAGGGTGAGGACGAGTGGGGCAGAAACTCCCCCGCGTGTGCGTGCTCCGTGTGAATTCTTCCTTTGTGAGGACAAGCAGCGAACAGGAAGGCTAGTTGTATTTTAATTGGGCGCAGCTGGACGCGGGCCACACCCTGGCCGTTGTCCTTTCATGACGGTTTTCGTTCGGCTGCCGCGAACTTTCCGTGTGCGAGTCTATGCGTGGAGACCCCGTGATCTCAGATGGACTTGGTTCTGGCCGCGGGGAGACTGTGACCGCGCAGGGTGTTCAGACCTGTGCCGCGACGCCGGACATCGAAGCGTGAGCTGCGCTGTGAGTTCTCCCTTCCCCCGGTGGATCTTACTGACCCTTTCTCGGTGAGCTTAGTCGTCTGTTGCCTATGCCGCCTACACCGCTGTCCTGTGGCCTCTCAGCCGAGGTTCTAAACCTCCGGAGGTGGCCTGTGAACAGACACGGGCCGCGGCGTTTCCTCGGCCGGGCGCTCGGGGCCGGGGATGTGGACGGTCATTCAATTTCGGTGGCTTCCTGGAAAGCACTGTGCCAGCGTATTTTCCCATGATGCCAGCAGTCCTGCTTGCCTTCCTCTTTCCCCTTAAAGGAACTTCTTTCTTGCACTCGGTGGTTCTGTCCTCATTGTCATGGTTCCCACCGGTGTGCCTGGTCTCCAATCGGGAAAAATACGCTCAGTCCCTGTGGCTCTTCGCACTCGAAGAGGCCGGGGGCCGGTGGGTATGGCACACGAAACAGCCGGAAATAGAAGAATAAAGGTGACCACTTATTCCGGCACTTGCAGATCGTGCGTGCGGGCCGCCTCGACCAGCGGACGCCGTGGAAAGCGTCTCTGGAGCCGCGAAGGTGGGGGGGGTGAGGGTGGGGCTGTCGGTGCGAAGCACAGGGGCCGTCACCCCAGTGGGGGAGACGGTTCCCGTCTCACAGTCTGGGCCAGCCTCTTCTTAGTTACCAGGTTGAACTAGAGGAATTGCCAGATTGAGCTTCCAGAAGGACAGTCTCCTCCGGCCCACCTGGGAGAGCCGGTGTGCCAAGCAAGGACCTGGGGGATGCATGTCTGCCTTGGGGAGGGACACGATGTGACTCGGACGGGCCTTCAGGGAGGTGGGCGGCCTCCTCTCGCCGGGACCTGTCTGCAGTGGTTGTGTCCACTTCGCTGACACTCGCTCGCTGCCTCACTTCCTTTCAGAGGCGTCTGGAGCAATGCTGGCTGCCTAGCAACGTGCTCCAGCCCAGGAGGGTGGAGAGCGGGTCAGCAGTGAGCAGTCATGTACAATCAGGTTGAAGAACGCACAGCGGCCTGCGACACCGGCTCCGACCCCCAGGGGGCACCAGCTTGCCCGTGTTTGTGCGAGTCCGTGGGAGTCCACTGCGGCTGTGACCGGCACCCCCGCTGTGGCCAGGGAGTGCCGTGCTCACTTCCGGGGCCTCTGTGTGTCCGTCCGTCTTGCAGAAGCATCCAGCACCTGGCATTCGCTCAGCTGAGCCTTGTCCCCCGGAGGGTGAGCGAGAACACGAGGGATTTGGGTATTTGTGATTCTTGGCACCTGAGCACGTTGGCCTCTGCCGGTGAGTCTGTGACTTGCCAAGAACAAGGACATACGGAGTGAGTGACAGCCCAGTCATTCTTTCAGGAGTTTTGAGCCCTGGGCTGGCGGTCCTCCTGATATGGCCCAAGAAGCCCCAGGTGTTCCCCGTCCTCCAGTCCAGCAAAGGCGAGTCCAGCTGCGCCTTCCTGTAGGCACAGGAGTCTGCGGTGGCGCCCACAGGCTGCAGCCGGCCCGGGGCGTCCGCGGTGTCTGGGAGGCCGGGAGCGTGTGTGGCGTCCTGGAGCATCTTTCAGTGTTGTTGGCTTACTGATTTTTAGGCCTTTTCCATTTGTGTTTTGTTCCATCGACAAAACTGAATCTCCCTGCCAGCCCCGCAAGCTCCGGGCGGGGACAGTGGCAGATGAATCTCGCTCCTCGCCAGCCCTGCCTCCCAACAGCAGTGGCTTAACTGGGGGCGATTTGTGTTCGGAGGCCGTGGTGTTTACACTGTTTGTCTGGGGAAGGAAAAAGCTGCGTGAACGAGCCGTGCTGTGCGGCTGCTTCAGACCTTGTGTTTGTTGTGTATCCACACTCTTTATCCCTCACAGGCTCCTGTACAAATGACCTTTTCCAGCCCTCGCTGCTGGTGACTCCGGCCCTGGCTCCCGAAGTGGCTGTCCGATGAGCCGCTGTGTCGTCAGGCCTGGCTGAGGACCACCCCAGAGCCCGGGCCGCTTTCCTCTGTGGCTGGGCCTTGTTGCCCTGCCCTGCCCTGCCCTGCGGGCTCTGGGCCCGGCCGGACAGGGGCAGGCGGGCCAGTGCTGGGAAATACCCGGCAGGCCGGGGGTCCTGTGTGGTCAGTAGGGAAACCTCACCAGCCATGGCTGACAGGGTCTCGGGGCCAGGGGTTCTGGTCTGGGCAGAAACCAGCACTGCGGCCTGCAGGTCACTCCGTGGGCAACAAGGGGCTTCTGGGAGCCCAGGAACCAGTGGGATGCCGTCCAGCTGCTTCTAAATCGTGTCCTGGGGCAGCTGGTCCTGGGAACTGGCAGAGCAGCACAAACACTCAGGGGCGGGGGTTAGCGCCTGGGTCGGGGTAGACGAGGAAGGAGCGTGATACCTGCTTGGGTGGGTGGGCGGGCCTGTGGCAGGCGGGCCAGGTGTGCGACGGCAGTGCTGACACCTGCGGGGACAGTCTCTGGTCACAGTCCCCGGGCAGAGCCCCTCGCACATGGGGGTCCCTCTCTCTGCTGATCCCATCAGGCAGCTGCCGTGACCGTCCCTGTTCCACAGGTGAGAACGAGGCTCCATTGTGGTGCCTGTGCTGTGGTTTTGGGAGCATGGACACAAAAAACCGTCCTCGAGTCCCGGGCGTGGTGTCAGCCGGGGGCTGCCTTCGGAGCACGGGGGCTGCTCCCACTGGATGGGCCCAGGCGGGGGGTGCTGGCTGGGGGGAGCCGGCAGGGTGGGCCTTTGCACGCTCACTGCTGTACGCCAGACACCCGTCGAGCTTGGCATGGGTTCTTCTAATCCCCACAGAAAGGGGGGACGGGTGATGAGGGCGTCTGGCTGATAGATGAGGAAACTGAGTCAGGGTGAGGCTGCCCCGTCAGTAAGTGGCAGGACCGAGTGTCAGTGGAGGTCACCAGTCTGGGGGGGGGGCCCTGAGGGGGTTCTTCACTTGGTGGCCTCTGTGCTGGGTCCCTGGTGCAGCCAGAAGGGGGGGTGACTTGGGGGGCACTGTTGTTGGGCTCCTTGGGGTAGAGGCTCTGGTCCCTCTTGGGCGTTCCTGCCCTGGTGACTCGTGACCCCCCTCCTTGGCGTTGGCCCTGGTGCAGGTGGGAGGCTGACTTTGTGGGCTCTCGTGGGTCTGCCCCCGAGGGCGCCCGGTGGCGGAGATGGAGAAGCCTCTGAGGGGCAGAGAGCGGCACGCTGGCCAGGGCACGCGCTGGGTCTCGCGCGCCTTTCTCACCGACCCCCCAACAGCCCTGTGAGGGGAACCGGCCAGGGCAGGGTGGGCCACTAGTCCTCGGCCGCACAGCCCGGCCCGGGCTGGGCCATAGGGCTGACTCCCCGGTGGGGCTACCCTGCCCCGGACTGGGCGCCTGCGGCCACCTCCGGGCATTTCCGCAGGCTCAGCACGCCAGTCTGCCGTTTCCGGGCCTCCCCCGCACTCCGAGGCTGCCGCCCCCCACTCCCCGACTCAGCTGCCGGAGCCTGCAGAACAGGGCATGCTTTTCCCGCCCCGGAACTGTGGCTGCCGTTGCCCGCGCACCTGCTGAGCGAAGGGCCTTAGAGACGCCTCTTGCCTGTGGCAGGGGCCAGAGTGACAGGCAGGAGCTCACTCCCAGCTGTCTGCTCTCAGTGGAGCTGCGGGCGAGTGGCCGGGGCGGAGGGGGCCACCTCGGTGGGTGGGCAGGTCACAGGTGCCCACTGTCCGCCTGAGCACTCTCCTCCGGGCAGCTTGGCTCTGCACTTTCGGGTCCGCTTCTGAGAATACAATTAAATTTTTGACCTTTTTTCCTGGATTTCTCTTGTTAGAAAAATGCTCAGATGTGCACAGGCCCCTACCCTGTGCGCAGCTCTGGCTTTTTCCTGGGATCCTCACACAGGGCCTCTCTCTGCACACACGTGCCCTGAGGTCTGCTCTGCAACTGGGTCCCCTTTTTTCCCTTTCGTCCTCTCAGCTGAGGGCGAGTATGGACAATTAGTCTTTGATTTCTCTTTCCATTGTTGTCCTCGGAGGCCTGGCAGGAAGACACCCGGCACACAGAGAGGTGACAGGGAGTTTGTGAAGCTGGGCCGCAGAGTCACGAAGCGAAGGGACTGAGGTTCACTGCGGCGGCAGGGGAAGCCGCTCGAACAGAACACCACTCCCCAGGCGACTTGTAAAGGCAGTTCTGGAGGCTGCAAGTCCAAGGTCAGGGTGCTGGCAGAGTTGGTGCCGTCTTCCCGCTGGGCCCTCATGGGGGAGGGTGGGGCGTGCTCTGGGGCCCTTCCATAAGGACACTAGTCCCATTCATGGGGCTCTGCCCTCCTGACCTAGTAACCCCCTCCTGGAGGCCCCTCCTCCTGTACCAGCACATGGCGGGTTAGGTTTCAACACGTTCAGCCCACGGGGCCCTCTGCCCCTAGAACTGCGGTGCAAGGAGGGCTGGCTGAGTGACGCTGTGTGGCTTGTGGTGGAGAGACCCTGCAGGTGACCACCGCAGGGAGGAAGCTGGGGGTCCATGCTCCTCCATACCTCCTTCTGGTCTCCTGGCTTCTGCTGGTACCTCCAAGGGGCCAGTGGGCAAGGCAGCCTGGTGGGTGCCGGCCCTCCTGGGGCGCCGACACGGGTGGAAGCGATGGGGAGCCATCTGAAGGGCCGCGTGAGAACATCCTGCACACCCGCTCACCCCGCACACCCTGCACTCAGCCCTTGAGATTCTGAAATAACTTTCGTCCAGTAGGTGGCGCCTGCAAGTGGGCGAGGGTGCAGCTTCGTGTCCTTGGGGACTTGGGGACCAGGCATCTCCGAAACAGCTTAGCTTGTGCTGTGGAGGCTTGTAATCCTGCTGGTGATCGGGAGTCTCCTGCTTTGTCAGCTGCTTTTGAATCCAGTCTTTTACTTTTTTCTGGTTTATTTGCTTGCTAGTCACTCACTGCGAGGCCGGTTTGAAAGGCCTCATCACCACCCTGCCGAGTGTTTCAGGGATTGTGTGTAAATGTTCCGAGGGGCCGCTCCCTCGCCGTGGGAGGGCTCGATGTACAGAAATGCGCGTTTCCGGGTTTTTCAGGACAAATCACACTCGGGGAAGCAGCTGAGACACTAAAAAGTGTTCCGCTGGGTACGGCACCGGGAGGCGCTGGGGTCTGGCAGGTCAGGGGCCTGTCCCCAGCTGGTTCCCCTGCTCTGCCTGGAAGGCGGAGTTCCCGGGACTGACGAAGACTCTCTCCTTAAGCAAGTGCCAGTCACGCCTGAGCCCTCTCACCGTCCAGGCAGAACCTTGGTCCCGCCGTGTCAGCAAGCGTCCCGCTGAGGTAGTTCAGGAGAAGGCTCACCTGTGCTGTCTGCTCCCCCCGGGCTGCCTCGGCAAAGTTCCGATGTCTGTGGGTTTTTTAAAAAGATTTTACTTATTTGTTTTTAGAGAAGGGAATGGAGGGGGAGAAAGAGAGAGAAGGACTGATATGTGGTTGCCTGTCGTACGCCCCCTACTAGGGACCTGGCCCGCAACCCAGGCACATGCCCTGACTGGGAATTGAACTGGCAACCCTTTGGTTCACAGGCTGGCACTCAGTCCACTGAGCCACAGCAGCCAGGGACTTTGTCTGTTGGTTTGATGAGATCCCCTGCACTTGGTGTTTCCCCTCAGTGATTTTCCACCTGTGACCCCTCGTTCTGCTTGTTGCTCTGAACCTCCCCAGTGTCCCCTCTGCTCACCGCGGAGTCCATCCCTCTCCTCCATCACAGAGGCCATGAGTGGAGCCTTCTTACCTTCTCAATGAGCATCGGGACACGTTCTCAACGTCGCCCAGTGTCCCCTGTGCCCTGGTTTGGGTCCTCAGAGATGGTCGTACACCCTCGCGCCGTGTCTAGGGCGTGTGACAAGCTGCCCCCGCGGGTGGCTGTCCTCACAGTTGGGAGCCCTGCCTCCATCCCAGGCTGGAGATCTGCCTTGACTTCGCTGGGCCACCCCAGTCCTGCCTTGGCTTGAACCGCACCCGCCGCCCCTGAGTGAAGACCTCGCTGCCTGAATTTTACCCGTCCTACCGAACGTGATCCGAGGCAGCCCCTCTGCGGCCCTTCCTGCTCACGTCACAGGACTCGAGCCCGGCTGTGGCCGAGCCGCCGCGGACTCTGGGCTGGGGTCGCTGCGAGGGCTGTGCTGGGGTTGCTGCCCAGCTGACCCTGTGCCCTCCCGGGTCTTCATCCTGCAGACTCCTGCCTCCCCGCTCCCCCTCTGCCGTCGGTTCGCGCTGGTGCCTGGGTTGATGGTTTTGCGAATGACACACTTTTTTTCTTTCATGGAACTTCATGGAACACGGTGCGTGGGCTTCATGAAGGCTGTTTGTCTCAGAGTCTTGTTTTTCAATTTCCAGGTTGATGGCCGCGTCCCAGACGTTAACGTTATCGGAAGCCTGACGCCCGCGTGGTGAGTGGTTTGCACCCCTGGGCACCCTGGATGCTTTGAGGGACTTCCTGGGTGCTTCTGGGTAAAGAAGGACTTGGGCTCTTTAGTTCGCTTGTTTACCTGGTGGCCCTGAACCTGTGCCTGGTGTTCAGTGCTCTGCATCCCTGTTTTTCACATCACCTCGTTCATGGGCGTGTTTGAAACACAGCAGAGAGGTCAGCACATCCCCAATCGTCGGCTTGAAGAAGAATTTTAGGAAGAGAATGTGAAAAGACAATCAAGTGTATTTACAAATAGTTTAATCTGACTCTGAAAAGATAAGAATGATTTTTTTTAGCAACACAGTGCTATGATCACATGCAAAAATGAGCACTAGATATTTATTAGTATCACTGAATTGCCTCGCTCAGATTTCCATGGTGTCTCACAGGTGTGTCTTCATCCTCGGTTAACAATGCCTGAGGCCGATCCCGGGATGCAGTCCACTGGTTGCGTTCGGTCGATGAGCCTCAAGTCTCCCGTGGGTGTCCTGTCCCTCTTGTTCTCTCCGACCGTGTGCCTGGCCAAGAAGCTGGTCCTTTGTCCTGTGGAGTTCCCCACACAGAGACTGTGCGGCCGGCATCCTTGTGTTCTTTAACGAGTTTTATTTCGCCCCCAGATTTCCTGTACACTGAAGGCTGGATCAGATCAGGGTTCGATTTCTTGGTAAAAGTATCTCCTGCGTGGTAGTGTGGCTCCGTCAGGTGACACGTTCCATCTCTCCTGTGCATTCACAAGAATAGATGCCATCTCGTGAGGTCCCTGTCGTCCACTTTCCTGTGGTTTTAGTGGCCATCCGTGGCCCCAGCGGACCCCCGAGCCGTCCTGTATTCGGGTTGCAGGGCGATACTCTATTCTGCCATCTGTTCTGGATTTATTAGCTGGACAACTTCCATAAAGAACTTTACTTAAACCTTCTTAACGAGTTATGCTGAGGTATAGTTTGTGTACAAAAGGCAGAATAATGGCTTCCTTCTTTCCCCATATTTTCCAGAATAATGAATTGGTTCCGTACTTTCCTTTACAGATGATGAGTAAGTTTTTAAGAACGATACTGCTGAGAACTCTTGGGTTGCTAGCGCAGTTTGTGTTGGGCCCGGATCTGGTAGGACAGGAGTAAGAAATAGCCTCTTTCCAAAGTCTGAACTCTGGACATTTCTGGACGATGAGGGAGAGGAGGGGAGGGGTGTGGAGGAAAATGGATGAGGCTGGAAACCTGCAAGTGTAATCGAATTCCCACAAAGAGGATAGAGAACAAGGATGCTCGGAATGAAGGGATGGAGACGGGGCTGTGGGAGACAGTGAGGAGGGTGGGGTGACGGGGGTGGGGTGTGGTCGGGACGCGAATCAGAGGGGGCCTCGCAGGCTGCTGTGAGGCCCGTGGGGCACTTGGATGGCGGACCATGTGGCATTTTGTGAGAAGCATTTTGGAGGCGGAGGGGACAGGGCTTGCTGACCGGTGACCTTCCAGTGAGTGTGATGGGAGGTGCTGTCCCCGAGGAGGAGGAGCCACAGGCCCTGGGGGAGGGCAGGGCAGGGTGGACCTGCAGGTAGGGGTTGAAGGCTGGGAGTGGGGGGGAGTCCCCAGTCCTGGGTGTGTCTCAGTTGCTGGGCAGGCTCCTTCTCTGGAAGGACAGTCACCTCTTTCAGCTTGGTGACCACAGCCTAGGCTACTGCCAGCCACACATAGGGCCGTGCGGTTTGCGGGGGTGACGGCCGGGCCTCTGATGAGCACCCAGTTCTGAAGACACGCCCGCTGGTGATGGAGCAGAGCTGCTCCTGGGAGGGAGACACGCTTGGCCTTGGCCTCGAGTCTGGGCTGGACTCTGGTTTCTTTGGAGGTCTCCTGGGGCTGATGTGCCGGCTCTGTGTCTCCGTGTTAGGTCCTGCCTTGTCCCCCTGGGCTTGCAGGGTGGTGGTGCCCCTCCTTCCTGGCCCTGGGACGACCAGGATGCGCGGCGGGTGCCGCATGGGCCCGTTTCCGTAGATGGATTTCTGTGGGAACCAGGCTCTCCTCGTCTGTGCGTCCTGTCCGTGTTTCCTGCCGTGCCGTGCTGCACTGGCGCAGGGACCCGCATCGACAGAGGACATGTGTCCCACAGAGCCTGAACCGCTTTCTGTCTGGCGCTTTACCAAGAGCAGCGTGCTGTCCTTGGGGCCAGAGATCAGCAGGGAGTGAACGAACGGGGCTGTCGTTACAGGGCCCTCGGAACCGTCGCCCATCCCAGGACGCTGCACAGCCTTCGTGGCCGTGGGCACGGCACGTGGTGCGTGGCTCAGACTGGGCTCGACATCAGCACTGGGGTCATGGTTCCTGTGCTCCTTCTCCCCAGGGAGACTCCGTGCTCCTCCGAGGCACGAGGACTCGGCTCAACGTGTGTGCCCTCTGCACCCGGGCTGTTCCTGGGCCAAGGTCAGCCACCTGGGACGGCCCCGGGGGAGCCGTAGCTTGTTGGGCGGTTGTGTGATGGGTTCCCCACCTTTCCAGCCCCTGCCTCGCGCCCAGGTTTTCAAGGTGAGCAGCCAGCTCGTCTCTCCTCAGTGCGACTCAGCCAGTTTTGGCGCAGCGGTTCCTTTGGGCTTAATGGGTCTTTATGGATGGCTGTGGAATTCTTTATTTCATAAAAATTGAAATAGATTTAAACTACAAGGACTTGTTTTCCTTAATTGCATCTTAATGTAATAAAAACCAGAGTGTAATTATTAAAAAGGATACAAGAAAATAATTAAAACAATAACACTGCCCCGTGAAGAGCCTGGTTCATCATGCGTCGGGAGTAATTGGTATCTGATGTGTAATTAACTCTCTGCAGCTCGGGGCTGAAGCGGGGGAGGCAGGTCCCCGTGGCTGCAGCAGGCGGCTGCGTCTGCCCTGAGAGCGCTTCCGAGCGTGTGCACGCGTGCGGCGTGGGCCTCCGTCTTGTTTTTTGTGTGGGATGGAGGGAGATGCTGAAAGATGCACGAGGGCACGGGGTTGTCTGCTGCCCGACCAGATGCCCCTACGGCCATGGGCTGGTCGGGAGGGAGGGCTGTGGCTTCAGCTCAGGCCGCAGGGACACCTCTGGAGTTGGACTAACCGGGGCGAGGGCCCTTCCTGCCCCGGGTCAGGTTGGCCCAGGGCTTGGGCTTGACACGGGCTCCTTTTCTGTAGCCGCCCTGACCCGGCCCCGGGGATCTCGCTGCTGGGATGTCCAGGGATGTGGAGGCTGAGGAAACAGCCCAGGAGCAAGGGGGGGGTGGCGGACTCTGAGACCAGAGCCCGAGCCTCAGTTTCCCCACGGCTCACCTGGGCACCTGTGGCTTGCCGAGGATGGGGAGATCAGAACACGCAAGATCATAAGTTAAAAGTATTGGGCGAGAACCTCCCAGGAAGACCGGCTTCTCCTCACTGTTCTGTGGTTCAGGGGTTCACTGCCCATGACCACCACATCCTGGCTTCTGGGGGAGGGAGGTGCTGCTGCTGTGCTGTCCCCTGGCGCTGAGGGTCTGGCCCCAGCTGGGGGGGGGGTCAGCTCTGTGTCCAGACAGAGGCTGCCATCAAATAGGCTTTGAGTCCTTGAGTCCAGGCTGGGGACGGGGGTGGGGCACGGCCTGCCCAGGATACTAGTCTGAAAGAGACCACCGCTGCTCCGAAGTTTGGGGCCTCTTCTCTGGAAGCAGCTTATAGTTTGGGGTGTGTTCTTTGAAGTGTCTTCCTCGGTGGCAGATCTTTCTCCTTTTTGGGTGGTTTTGCTTTTCGGTGGGTTTACGGTTGCGCCTCGTTGGGTTTCCTACCTCTGTCCTTGTCTGCAGTGTAGTCAGGGCTCTGAGTGTCTGGGAGACCCGCTGCCTGCCTGGAGCCCCCCGGGCAGCCCTGCTGGCCTGGGTGTGAGGCCCGGCCCTGCCTGCTGCGGGCACAGGTTTGCCCACCCTTCACCTGAGCTCTGCCCACCTTTGGGCGCCCCCACCCCTTTGTGTGAGGAGAGGGCGGCCTGCCTCCTCCGGCCTCCCTTTCCTGTAGGACTTTGAGCAGCTGCCCTGACTCTGCTGAGAAGCAGCTGCCCCTGCACACTCCCAGCCCCTCCCATGGCCCAGTCAGTCTCCTGTCACTGCTGCCTGCACTTCCCAGATCACAGGGCCGCTGCCTCGGTCAGAGCCCGCCAAGGTGTGGGTGCTGCCCTTCGGGGCCAAGTCCGCTGTGCAGGGTCCATTCCGCAGCTGGTTTTCTGGGGCGGGCGCACGGAGGGAATGGTGCAGATCGGTTATAACCGAGCCTCAGATCCCACCCACCACGGAGGGGAAGGGGCCGGGCAGGGCCTAGGGTCCCTGGGGGGGTCCCCTGAGGACGAGCCCTTCAGAGACGGAGCCCAAACCAGTCTCAGCTTTCCCAGCTCCCCCACACCTACTCCTGTGCCCAGTCTCTCAGCCACCCAGTGTTTGGCTCGAGTGTTAGCTCTCACGCACACACAGACACACGTGCACATGCGTGTGCACACACAGAGGTCACACCCACGCCCACTCTCTGGTGTTGGCCTCATTGCCCAGCCTTCCCTGAGGATCGGGGGGCTTCCGTCCGCGTGGGTGCTGTTGGCTCCAAGCACGTCGCCCTCCAGCAGCACCCTCACGCCCCCTCCAGCCCCTGCGCCCCGTCTCCCAGCCCCTGGTGGCTCCTTTCTCTGAACCCATCAGGCCGCAGGACCTGACTGGTCGGCTGTGCACGGACTTGCACTTCCTCTCACTCGCAGTTTTTCTTTTCCTAAAGCACTGCTGGGCGAGTGGTCCGAACTGGGCAGTTCCCAGGAAAATCGGCTGCGCTGAGTGGAGCCCGGCGTTTGGCAGTTTGGGTCACCCATGCGTCTGGCCCTGCAGCTGGGGCACCCAGATGTCAGCAGGTGTGACGGACAGCCAGTGCCAGCGTGCTGGTGGCCCTGTGGACTCGCCGGTGGCTGTCACGGCTCCGAATCTCTGTGCCACGCTGCGGATGGCGAGTGGGTCCCAGCTCAGGGGCTCCCGCCCCTCCCGGCTCTGCGGGTGTTGTCCCTCTTCCATCCTCAGCTTGGCGGCTCCGCTGCATTGAGTCCTCTGGGTGGACGAGGTGCTGTTCATTCCGGCCTGAGCCACGAGGGCTCTGTGCCAGCCCAGTGGGCGCCCACAGTGTGCGTGCTGCAGACTGTTAGAGTCGCAGGGTGGGTGCCCACGCGAGTTCAGAACCTTGGCACAGGTGAGGCCCTGTGGCCCTTGGGTCCAAGCGTTTGGCTCCGAAGCAGAATTTACTCATCACCGCGGACGGTCCCGTTAGCCTGTGACTCTGTGGCCCTCCATGTGCAGGGTGGCTTTCCCATGGACACAGCGCCTGCTTGTTGCATTCGTCACGTGCTACCGCGTCCGCTCCGCTTCCTGGTGACCCTGCGAGTGAGTGGTGTCCGCCATGTCTCGTCCTCATAGCCCCACTCGGCTCCTATGGACTCGGCCTTTGGCGTCCTCTGCTCTGGGACCCACTCGCTGCTCCGCCTGGCACCCAGGGTCTCCCCACACAGCGCTCGCCTCCCACACTGCGTTTCCCACCAGCACCCTCGCCGTCCGGCCTTACCGTCCGCACCTGAGACCCGGGAAGACGGGGGTGGGGCCTCCGCCCTGGTCTCCAGTGACACCTCTGTGCTCTGGGAGAGCTTCCCTGGTTCTGCCTCAGCCCCTCTGGGCCCCGCTGCTTCTGGTTTCCAGGCCGCTGTCTCCATTGAGGGGACAACGGGGCCATGGGGAGTGAAAGCAGAGGTCGAGTGGCGGTCTCTTGTTCTTAGAAAGGTCACCGATACACACTTCTCATTGTTAATGTTTACGGCAGGCTCCAGTGGATTTGGGTAGCGGGTTGTTCCGCATCTGAGGCCCTGAGAGACGGTCCAGTCTCATGTCCCTTCAGCTGACAAGTTTAACTCTGCTGCTTGTGCAGAAAGTAAGTGTGGAGCTTTTATTGTAGCAGCTGCTCCTCTCTGCTGATTTCTTCTCCTCTCTTGCAAATTCCCGGAGCATCGCATGGAAGCCATTGGTCCAGACTGTTGTGTCTCAAAGCCACTGCGATGCCGCAGAGCTTTCGCTTCTCCCTTGAAATGCAATGCAGTAGAAACCAGCCTTTACTGACTTGTCTTTAAACCGGAAGCTGTGTCCCCCACTGTTCCCCAGCTGGTTGCGGGCTGACTCAGCACGGCGCCTCTGACTGCAGGAGGCCAGCGCGGCTTCTGAATCTCAGTGCCTCTCCTTACAAGAGTGTGTCCCGCTGAGTGACACCCACCTGCTTGTCACAGTGTCCGAGGGACAGCTCATCTCAGCACTGTGCACAAAGACACAGGGCCCGCTGCTGGGTGCTGAAGTCACTTGCGGCTTCTTCATGTAGTGGGTTTCTCTCCTCCTGGCTGTTCCAGTGTGAGGCTGGGGAGGGGGGATCCGAGGGCGGGTCCCAGGCTGTGGCTGCTCTTGGCTTTGGGGGGCTGCGCGCCCGGCACCCGGGCTCAGGAACATGCCCCCACTGCCCTCGTGGCAGCCAGCCCTGTCTGGGGGGTCGCTGCACCACGGTCCGACTCACGTTGCCCCCCCCCCCCGGGAGCTCCAGGTCCTGGTTTGTGGCTGTTTGCCAGGGCAGCGGGGGTACTGCTGGCCTACTCGGGAATGAAAACTGTGATAATCCCAGGCTCAGGGTAGAAACCAGGGCTGTAAAATAGGGGTTTTTGGTCCCAAATAAGCGTATCAGAAATTGTGTTTCAAAAGCTGGAGGAGATTCACAGCTTGGGCCACACAGGGGTATGGAGCTTGGGGTTTTTTCATTCTAACGGTACAGGTGCTGGGCCCGTGAGGTTTCTTGTCAAGGGCCTTTATTATTATTTTTAAAAGATTTTAATTATTTATTTTTGGAGAGAGGGAGAGAGAAAAAGGAGAGAAACATTGATGTGTGGTTGCCTCTCAAACTCCCCCTGCCCCCATTGGGAACCTGGCCCAAAACCCAGGCATGCGCCCTGACTGGGAATCGAACCAGCAACCCTTTGGTTCATAGGCCGGCACTCAGTCCACTGAGCCACACCAGCCAGGGCTCATCGAGGGCCTTTAAATGCTTGGGGCCCCTTTAGAAGCTGATTGAAGCTCTAAGACCTCTCCCCGGAGAAACACATGGGCATGCCACAAAGCTTTCTGTGTGCGGTCTCGGGTGCAGGGGTCCCCGGGTCTGTCTGTCTAGTCTTGCACGACAGTGTGTGTTCTGGAATCACGGTGGTGCCCAGTTCTGTGCTGAGCCGGGAGCCCCAGTGAAACCCCGGTCTCCCTTGGTGTTCTTTCCGGACTCAGTGCTGACGAGCTGACGTCTGATGCAGCGTGAAGACTTTCCTCTCAAATCAGAAGCTGTGACTCAACTGCATGGAGCAGTTGACGTAAAATGAAGTTTTAAATAAACTGCGATTTCATTAAAAAACAAAAATTCAGGGCAGGTTTGCCAGGCAGGGCGAAGCCCAAAGCAGGGGAGTGCCGGAGGGAGCGTCTGCACTTCATGCTGCGTGACTGCGTGTACAGACCTCAGGCCCTCCCTCTGAGGGGCCGAGCGTGGGCACCAGGAGGCTGGGGGCCCGGACCCACTTGAGCACCGTGGGGGCCCCCCGGGCGGCCTCCACCCTCGTAGGGCGTGCCTGTGGGAGGAGGCTGTCCCGCCCCAGGTCTGTGCTGCCCGGGAGCTGCCTCTGGAGCCCGTGTGTTCTTTTTCGCCCAGGACTCGAGGGTTTAATTATCCCCATGACCCAGCACGGGGAGTCTGACCAGCCTGGCTATGTCCGCGAATGCACCCAGCCTGTGCTCCCGTCCTTTTCTGTCTGTTTGTCAGACTCAGAGGTGCTGACCGTGAGGCGAGAGGCCACGTCGTCCACTCTTCAGACAGGAGTGCTGTCACCTGTGCCACTCCGAGGTAGCTGGCAGTGGCTTTCGACTGTGGGCGATGTGCGAGTCAGAGGCGTGGCCGAGTTCGGGATTTAACACATCGGTTCTCTGACACATGGGGTCAGACCCGACCCAGCCCCAGAGACTCCGGGTCCTGGCTCCTGTGGCCACGGCCGGCGTGACCTGGGACAGGTGTCCCCTGCCCCCTGCTCTCCCTGGGTCTGAGGGAGGTGGCCGAGGGCCCCGTCCTGGGCACTGTTTCCATGACCAGCCTGCAGTCAGGCTCTGCACCCTCTGGGCCCCGGGCTCCACCTCCCGGCCCAGTCTCAGCAGAGTCTTCTGAGTCACCCCCAGACTTGACGTCTGCCCACCCCCGCTCCGCATCCCCACCCTGGGCCTGTGAGTCCTTGGCCTGCTCCCCCACAGCCTGTTCCGTCGGTTCGGCAAACCTCCTGCCCTCGATGTCCCTTCTTAGTGACACCAGAGCTGAACTTGCCTTCCCACCCCTGTGGCGTTCGTCTTAGTGAAATCTCCTTACTCTGTTGCCACAAGTCCCACGACTTTTTCCTTAGCAGCCTGGAGGTTCTGGCGTGTCCAAGAGTGGGCCTGTGTGGAGGTTAGGACGGGCTGGCTTGTTGCCGGAGCCGGAGGCACAGTGGCTCTGACCTCAAAGAGGCGTCTCCCTCCTACACGTGGTGCTCCCTCCTGCTGGGAATCGGGGCCCCAGTCTCCCCGACGGTAGCTCCCTGAGGACTGGGCAAGTACGGAGGGCTTGTGGGGAGGGCACAGCCCTGCACACACAGGCGGGGGGGCCACAGTCCAGCCCGAGGCCGGAACGCAGGGGTGCCGGCCAGAGGGAGGGGGCGGTGGGTCTGCTGAACAGACTGTCCTCACACGTCCACGGAAACACCGGCCAGGCGTGCCTTTCTTGTCTTTAAAGGCCAGGGTGGAACTGGGAGGGCTTGCCTGACCCCTCGTTCTGGCTCAGTCTCTCCAGTGCTGACCGCGTGATTCTTCCCCAGAAACTGGGAGTCCTGTTTGAGAAGCACAGGGCGACGGGAAAACACAGGCCTTGACCTGCGTGCAGGGTGAGCACACGGCCGTGTGTGTGCCGGCTGCTTCGGGCATTTCTCTGATGGTCAGGGACACAGAACACGTCTCCCGAACGCCGCCGTGTTCTGGGCTGTTTTCCACCGTGGAGTCTGGTCGCCGTCACGCCACCTGACAGGAGGCATGCAGGTGGGTACAGTGTGGGCTTGTGTCATGGCGTTTAAGACCTTCCACTGTCTGACCCCGACCCCAGATTCTCTTCCAGCCCCACTCCCGAATCTCCGCTGTGGGGCCGACGTCGTGAAGTGGCCGGGCTGGGCCGAGTATTTCAGCAGCTCCGCGGGTTTCCTCCCCCGTGTCCCTGGGAACCGTTCTCCCTGTGCCTCCCCTGCTGGGTCGCACGTGTGGGGACATCTTTCCAGCCTTTACCTGGCAGACCATGTCTCCCCTTGTCTGGATTCCTGTAACTTCCTCAGCATGTGGCCTGAGGGGGTGTCTGGGAAGAGGGTGGGCCCTCGTGGCAGGAGGGGAGTTGTAAACCCGAAGGTCTGCTCCCTGGGCCCACCCCGCCACGGGACTGTGCAGGCAGGGGAGGGGTGCAGTCGCATGGAGAGGTCGGGAGCAGAAGCATGGCCTGTCCTCTCTGTGCCTGTCCTCCCATTTCGGCCTTGTCTCCCTCTGCCTGGAGCACCCGAGAGTGTGGCAGTAGTGTAAGACATGGAGAGCTTTCACGGGGTGTGTGCAACAGCTAGGTGTCTTGGATCTTTGACAGTGTTACCCTGTATTTACTAATGTTACCAAGCCTTAGTGAACAAGAGAATAGATGTAAGAGTTCATCATATAACAGTGCATTCCAGTGGTTTGTGGGAGCAGATTCTATTTATTTACAAAAAAGTGAAATACACACAAGTGTCTCTCTTCCATCCTGAGCACCTGCTAAGGGCCAGCTGCTGTTCTCAGGCCCCTGGGATGGACAGAGTTCCCACCTACCAGGGTCTTGGGGGAGGTTGGCCCTTGCAGTGAGGGCCCCAGGCCAGCAGCAGCATGGGCTGCACCTGGGAGCTTCAGTTGGAGATGCTGGTTCTTGGGCCCCACCCTCCTACTGCAGACTTGGACGCTCTCCCAGTGTCCCAGGGCCTGAGAGGCGGGGTGGTGGGCCCAGCAGTGTGCGTCCTGACCATCCCTGTGGCTGGTGGGCCAGATGCACTCAGCACAGTGTGGAGTGTGTGTGAGGGGTAGCTGGTCAGAGCCATGCTGTCTGGGTGAGAGCCATGAAGCCTTTTTGCCTTTGGTATCATTTTGTCTAGTTGGGGTCTTTGCTTTCTCCCTGTAATGCAAAAGAATTTAAATTCTGAAATACACATGGAAAGTTTTAAAATTAGAAGCACTAGAAGAAAAAACAAAGTGAATCCCTCGCTCAATCTAGAATAAACTACTCTTTATCTTTCAGGTATAGTTTGATCTAGTCGTCTTCTCTCTTCCTGCTTTTTGTTTATTGTCTAGAGTGTGCATGATAAGTACATTTGCATTCTTGGTATTACCCCACTTCATGGGGAAAGGGTTGGGATGTGAATGTTCTGAAATACTTTGGAAGCGTCCCTTTAATCAGTTTTTGACATTCTCTGTTTACTTGGCTCTAGTTTGCAGGCAATGACTGCTTCCCTTAGGGTTTGCTGAGAAAGAGAACCAAAGGGTATGTGTGTGTGTGTGTGCAGAGAGAGAGAGAGAGGTTCCCATGGCCGTGCAGGGGGAGAAGGCCCACCGCCAGATGCCAGCAGATCCCAAGGTGCAGTTCTGTGGAGCCCGGAGGCTGAGAGCCCAGTGCCCATCATCACTGGGGGGCTGGGGAAGGTGGGCGTCCCTGCCCCTGCACAGGACACACGGGGCTGGCCTTCTTCTATCTCGTCTGTTGGGGCCCTTGGTGATAGATGGAGCTTGCCCACGTTGTGGGGACTGGTTTTTACTACGTGCACCGATTCAGATGCCGATCTCTCCAAGAAACATCCTCACAGACACACCGGCAGCGCTGGTCAGGAGTAGCTGTGTGGCGTCCTGTGGCCTAGTCACGTGGACACGTAAAAGCGGCCCTCGCAGCAGGGAAGCGGCCGCACTGGGGAGCTCGCCCCTGTGCCCTCTGGGAGCTGGAGGACAGGCTGTGGTCCTGCCTGTGCCTCGGCTCGTCGTCCAGCAGGAAAGCTGGGGGCGGGGGTTGGGGTGGGAGCCGAGGCAGCAGGGACGTACTCCCACCCCTGTGACCTGATGGCTCCGAGCGACTTGCAGGGGACCCTGGGCCTGTGCACAGGTGCCTGGGCCTGGGAGGCGCCCACCATCCTGAGCGATGGCCTGCTTTGCAGTTTGGGCTCCGGAGTCCTGAACAAACCTGCCCTGGGGAGGGAATTCTGGGAAATGTAGTTCCCATGCAGCTGTGGCGAGTCGAGGATATCCCTCCCCACCAGCCCCCACTGTGAGTTTCTCTAATTTGTATTCCACGTCACAAATACTGTGTCTCCACATGGTGCCTTCTCTGAAGTTCGGGCTATTCCCTCCGTGCAGGCCCTCAGAGGAGGGCTCACTGGGTCAGCGGGTCTAGCATGTGTAGCCCGTGTGTATGTTGCCTGTTCACCGGAGAGGCCCCGTGGGTGGCGCAGCCGGGCCAACCAGGGAAGTGTCACTGCCGCTGGCTGGTGGTGGGCTCTGCACACTGGCTCCTCATGGATTTAACGCCTTGAGGCTTTGCTGGACGTGTTTGCTCCTGCCCTTGAGGGGCCAGCATTGGTAACAGGCAAATCGGCTCTGCAGCGAGGAAGGCCTGGTATGGTGGCGGCCAGGCTGCTGCCTCGGGCGGAGAGAATGAGGCGATGTGGATGCTCTGAGCCCCAGACGGCGCCTGCCCTGTTCCGGGGCCTGCTGATGGGCTCCGGGCTCCGAGACAGAGTGTGCGAGGGCTAACTGGTCGCCCTGGTCCAGGGTGGGAGTCGGGGAGGCAGGTCTGGGCTCCCGCAGTGACCTTGGACGCCCCTTAACTTCACGGCAAAGTGGCAAAGGTCTTCGTAGCAGGTTAAGGTGTTCAGGTGAACACTGTTTGCTTTCTCTTTTTAAAAGGTTTCTGCCTCCTGACAAGAACACTTTGAGTTGTAACTGGTGACTTCCGATAGTGGAAACACAATCGGTCACTGTCATCCTTTCTCCTCGGGGCCGTCCTTCCCTCTGCAAGGTACCCTGCCGGCCACAGCCTCCAGATCTTTGAGCTTCGTCGGCTGAGCAGGTGGCTTTTCGTCCAGGAATCCTCCCTGGGGGCTGGTGTGAAAGCCAAGGCTAAAATGACATGTTGTCGCCCTGGCTGGCGTGGCTGTGTGGGCTGGGCAGCGTCCTGTAAACTGAAAGGTCACTGGTTCTATTCCCGGTCAGGGCACTTGCCTGGGTTTCGGCTCCATGCTGGGTTGGGCTGGTACGAGAGGTGGCTGGTCGATGTTTCTCTCCCTCTTTCTCCCCATTTCCCTCTTTCTCAGAGTAAGATAAAACCTTAAACACACACATTGTCTTCGGCTCTGTACAGCGAGTGCTTAGGCACTCGGTGTCCTGGCTCGGCCACTGTGTTTCACTGAGGGACAGGAACGAGCATGTGGACCAGCTGTGGGCCCCAATTCCACTGAATTCTGAGCTTTAAGTCCCGTCTAATACTCCTTTAAGGAACCCATCCCAGGTGGTTCCTGCCCCACCCCCGAAGTCAAGCAGCCCGCCCGCCTGAGCCGTGTTGGCGTGGATCAGACTCACGTGTTCATGAACCACACAGATTGACTGCATGTGTTTTCTAACTCTGGCTAGAAGGCGCTGGGATTTATGGGCTCCTGACAGGGGTGGGGGGGGCACACCCAGAGGCAGCTTCTTATCGAGAAGGGAAGGTGGTGTGTTCGTCCTCACGCTGAATGGGGATGCTCAGGGAGAGTGGTCCCCAGGGGCTGGTTACACATGCAGAACCCCAGGCCGCGCCCAGGGCTAGAGCTGGTATCCCCCACACAGACCCCTGTTGACCCCTGGGCTCTGTGATGCCTGAGACGCTCTGTCCCGGGGAGAGGTGTTCCGGCCCACGCAGTGTCCGTGCCCACCTGTTTTGGGGGCCCGCAGACCCCAGGTGTCCTCCAGTTTATTGACCGTTGCCTCTGGGCATCTGTTGATGCTCTTGGAGCTCCTCGGGAGCAGTGACGGCAGCCCCCCGAGTTCTCTCCACTGGTGATGTCTCCTCTTTGACGCCACGTCCCTCTGGACGTGCCGGGCAGCGAGGCTGGGAGGGAGCAGGCTGCAGTTGTATTTTATTTAGTTTCTTTATTTTTTAATCCTCACTCAAGGATGTGTTTTTCTTGCACTCAGCACAGCATGTCCCAAGTTCACGTACAACTGTCCAGGGTGTTAGCTGGGCCTCCCAGGTGAGGGGTCCCTTGGTCACTCCCTGGTGTTAGTGACGCTGGGAGCCAGGTTCCTGGCTGGTCCCGAAGGCTGCCCCTGGCTGTGGAGGGCTCTGTCTGTGGGGAGAGGGGGCTTTCAGTGGAGTGTCGCCAGTGGACGGCATGGCTGAGGCTGATCCCATGTGGGCACAGCCACCCAGGGTGCCACCCCGGGGCATGGGCCTGCTCTGCCGGCCGTGTCTAGGGAGAGGCAGGGAAGGTGCTGGGCTTGGGAGGCCTGGCACAGCTGTTCTTCAAAGTCACCTGCCTGTGTAACCTTGACCCTGTATTTTCCTTCCAGCCACAGGAAAAGCAGGGCAGCTCCGAGAGGCCTGGCAGGGGCTCCCAGGGGCCTGTGTCTGGGTTCCACACACAGCCCGAGCTGTGGGGAGCGCCTTTGTTCCCCAGCTCGGGGTTCTCCTCCATGCCCAGGGGAGCTCCCAGAGACGGCTGCTTCTGGGTTTCCTTGTCACCTGGGGTGACCTCTCTCACTTGCCATGTGAGGCTGGGCTGAGCTCACTGCTGAACCTCCCGAAGGGCACCTCTGTGCAGTTCGTTGGGAAGCCTGTGCCCCTCGCCCGTTCTGCGGCCACCCTGCGTGGAGGTGCTGGGTGGGAGGCGTGGGCACCCTGGGTGTTGAGTCTGATTCAGGTGACCTAGAGCCTTGTCCCCTGTGTCACGGCCCAGCCTCTGAATCGTCCCCCTGCTTTGTCTTGTCTTGCCACTGCCTGTCTCAGAGCACCTGTTTCAGGTGGCACCTTTCAGGTTGGGCAGGGTCATTTGCTCAACACCTGCGTCTGCTTTTCGACCCCCAGCGTCCAAGCAGGTGCTCACACTGCAGTTGGCCTGGCAGGAGCCGCCCTCCCTCTGCAGTCTCCTGGCCTATCTCCAGCCCTTGTCCTGGCTGTTCCCTCTGCTGGGACCCCATGCCAGGGGCCCTTCCCCCCTTCGGGGGTACTGCCCTGCGTCACCCACCAGAAGCCAGCAGGAGTGTGTCCACGCGTCCCTGGCTCTGTAGGTGGAGCATGGCCTGTGCGTCTGGCACCTCCACAAGGACCTGGGTGTGAGCTGGCCTGTGGGTGCCCTGGGGGGTGGGGGCATCTGTTCGCCGCCCGGGGCGTCTTCTGGCTCATTACGGCAGAAGCCCTGTTAGGGACGTGCCTTTTGTTCCCGGGACCGGTGGCGGTAGTTTCTTACCAGGACCTTTGCTTGGGTCCTATGACACGTTAGTTTGGCTCACTTCAGAGGCACTGTAAGATGTCCCCAAATTGACCCCCTGTTGGCAAGCATTCCGGGTTCCCGGTGCGAGGCTGTCCGGGTTGTCAGGTCTGTTGTGCGTGCGGTCAGCCGTCCGTGAGTAATGGGGAGGGTGCACCGGAGAAGTCCCAGTCCTCTTGGCTCCGCGGGGAGGGTTTGGGCCCCCACACTTCCGGGAGGTTGGTCCCACTCGGCTCCGGGGCGCCGGTTCAGACAGGACGGAGGCCGCGCCGGGGTGGCCGTGGACCGAGTTGCTGTGAGGAGTGGCGGGGTTGGGGCTGCGGCCACGGCCACGTGGGCCTCGTGGGCATTGGGGTGGGGCGGGGCAGGTGCTGGGGGAGGTAGGCGTGGCCACAGGAAGCTTACGTGTGCCCGAGGACAGACGTCCGTCAGGACGTTGGGACGTGGGGACGTGGGGACGTCGGGACGTGTGACGCAGGCCTTCCGACCTGGCCGAACGAAAGTGGCGCGCAAGCGCATTTGAGCTTCGTTGTTCCCTGGGAGTGGTGGGCCGCTGTCTGAGGCCGGGCAGCGGCGGAACCGCGGCCGCCCAGCGCCTCGGAGGGTGTTGTGCCCGGGCTGGTCACAGGTGGGCCAGGCGAGCGGTGATGTTCCGGGCGTGAGATGCATGTTTTACTTGGGGTGTGTCCCGCCAGGACGGGTTTATCGGGATGTAGCCCTGTCGTAGGCCGATGCTTCTGTTCAGCCGAGTGGGCGAGAACCCTGTGAGGGGCTGTCGGTGTGGCCAGGACTAGGATCACTTTGTGGGGGTGCAGCCCACGAGGCGGGTCCTGTGGCCTGCGCAGACGTTTAGCAAGAATGGGGGTTGGGGTGAGGACGCCGTGGGCAGGGTGACGACCTGTGGGGGTGGGGAGGGACAGGGCCCGGTGAGCAGCAGGCTGGCAGTGGTGGGGCGCAGGCAGCAGTGTCTCCTGGGGCCGGCGGGTGGGACTTGGGAGGGGCTGGGTGGGAGGGAAGAGGGGAGCTCGCCCAGGGTCACACCTTGGGCCTTTTCAAAGGGGGCTCTGTGGAGCCCGACCTGACCAGCAGAGAATGAAAACCATTGGGAGTCTCTTGGGCAGGAAAGGACGATTGTGCCTTGCCCTGGGGCAAAGTCCCTGGGGGGCAGGGGACGAGGCTGGCTGGTGAGGTTGTGGGGACAGGGGCCTGTTAGGAGTTTGTTTCCGTAACTGGGTTAGCGGTGAACTTGGCCTGGTCCAGCCAAGGATCTGGCAGGAGGAGACAGTGGGAAGAAGGCGTCCTGTGGGGTCCTGGCCACAGACACAGGAGAGAGGCCAATTTTCTCCCAGATCTTGAAGGCCCACAAACAGCAAATCCGGCCCCAGCCACTGAAATGGAGTGGCTGGCCTTGGAAGGAGCGCTGGGGGAGGGGAAGGGAAAGGATCTCTCGCACCACGTGGGAGGTCAGGACGGGAGGAAATGAGTGTTTGGCTGCCCTGCGGACAGGCGTCTCTGGTGACGGTGACGGATCGCCCACCTGCCTGAGCCCGGGCTCGGACACCAGGGGCACAAACTCCAGGTTTCCAGCATGTGTGCCCTGGATGTGGAGGGAATTATTTAGAACTTTGGCATTCGTGGAAGGTTAATTCGTTAACACGATCCATGGGTGTGCAGAGAGAGAGGGACATTGTTTTCCTT
The DNA here is from genome assembly GCF_021234435.1 of Artibeus jamaicensis. Taxonomy (NCBI): domain Eukaryota; kingdom Metazoa; phylum Chordata; class Mammalia; order Chiroptera; family Phyllostomidae; genus Artibeus; species Artibeus jamaicensis. Next base: position 49,159,699 of record NW_026522046.1, read on the forward strand.
TCTTCAGGACTCACAGCCTCTTGTGGCCACGAGCGCAGTTGCTGGTATTAGTGAGGTGGCACCGTGGTTGCATATTCGAGCTAACTTCCTGAGTGTCTCCAGCCCCTTTGAACAATTTATAAACGTGTCCCATGTAGAAGGAGACCCCCTCTTTCTCAGGGCCTGAGGGTAGAGGCCCCTGCCAAAGGGCGGCTTTTCCATTTGTTTCACATCGCGTGTCCGTCCTGGTTTTACAGGCGGAGAGGACGCTGTTGTTGGGAGAGCCCTGCACGACATTCCCCGTCTCGGGCACCTTGTCTGCTGGCGTCCTGTCCTCCTGGCCCTCTGACCCCTGACCCCTGGGCCGCGCAGACCTTTTAGAGGCAGGCCTGGGGAGCCATCATCGGTTCAGGTATGTGGAGGCTTCCCCGCCCCTGTGGGCGTGCGTCTCTGCCCACTCGGGGACACTCCTGGCTGACAGATCGGTTTAGACGTGCCCTTTCCCACTTCCTCCTCCCTGGGTTGCTGCCTGCTGGGGAAGCCATCCTCGGCCCCTTCCATCTGCCCTGGTGGCAGCAGGAGAGAGAATTTCTCTGTCCTCTGGTCCAGGTCCAGCCGTGCAGACACCTGTCCTTCGGGGGCTCAGGGTTCTGCTTGGGGTTGCTTCCTGACACAGGGGCATTTTTACCTCCTTGGCAAGCCATCGAGCTGGGTGAGAGGCAAGCAGGAGGTGGCCCAGGGCTGTGGCTGACCTGGAGCACCGTCATGACCGCGTACGGGTCCCAGGGGAAGAGCCTGTCCCCCGCCACCCTCTGGAACTGGCCCTGTTGGCCAGTGGTTCCTGTTCCTGGTCAGTCTATCCTGAGGCTTTCATGCCCTTTGTGGTCTCTCACTGTGAGACTGGGGAGGAAAAGGACAGCTTCCCATGTAAGTCTGATGAAAGCCACCCGAGGGAGATGTGCATGCATGTGCTGCACATGTATACATGCCCGTGTGCACGTGCCACATGTGCGCAGCATGGTGCACACGTGCCACACGCACACACCACACGGTGCATGCGATCATGTGCCACACACGGCACATGCGATATACACGCGTGCACGCGCTACATGCGTGCGTGCAAAAGGTTTGTCCGGGAAAAGTCCGGCCATTGTTAACATAAGGAGAACGGTCTGAGAAACATCCATGTAACCTGGCAGCCAAGGAGGGTGGACTGGAATGCACATGTGTGAACAGTGATGACTTCACTGTACTAGTCAGTGGGGGTGGTAGACGCCCTTGAGTGAGCATATGTACTGTGTGGCCGTCACATTCAAAATACAGCAGTGAATTCACACCCAATTTTGCATTAAGCTTGAACATTTCTCCGTGGAAACTACTTGGATGATTCAGAAGGCCACAGCTCTGGGCACCTGGTGATTGGCAGCTTCATTGTGACAATGCACCCACTCATGCATTGTGTCTCAACTCAGAGTTTCTTGGTGAAACATCAAATCACCCGGGTGACTCAGCGCCCCCTGCAGCCCAGATGTGGTGCCCTGTGGCGTCTGGCTTTTCCAAAACCAAAATCACCTCTGAAAGGGAAGAGACTTCACAGTGTCTTTGAGATTCAGGAATATGCGATAGGGCACCTGATGGTGGCTGGGAGAACTGCGTGAGGTCCCAAGGCACCTGCTCTGAAGGGGACTGGACAGCTATGAGGGCACAGTCAGCTGTTGTTTATATGAAGAAGCAGGTTGACAGTCCTTTTTTCAGGGACACCAAGACGGGGCTCCGTGGTAGCGTCCACAGTGAAACCTGCTGGGAAGGTGCAGGTTAGATTTGAGGGGCGCCCTGCTCCCCAAACACGCGAGGATCCACGAAGGGAATGGTGTTGATTAGCATCAGGTTTCTGCAGAGGAGCAGTTGGAACGTGCTCCTGGTGCTGCCTGCACTGCCTTGGTGATGGCGCAGACTGGCACTCGGGGTGGGAACCGTCGGCCTCAGGCCAAATCCGCCGCCCCGTCCCTGTAAACAGTCTCCTGGAATCGGCCACCCCCGTTCATGCACCTGCATGGCTGGATTCTGGATTGAAAGGCAAGCTTGACCTGGAAAATGCTTCCTCTCCAGCTTCGCACAGAAAGGTTGCTGACCTTGGCTCTCACCCACCTTCATCTGGACAGCCAAGTCCAGGCCATCATCCCCTTTACTTAGTGTCGCTGGGCTTCAGCTTGGCATCTGGGAATTCAGTTCTCATTCCTTTCCTGGTGGCTGGCGGATTGTTGCTGGGGCGTCCCATTCTGTGGGGTGCTGTTTCCCCATTGAGGACGTTTGGGATGGGGGGTCAGGTCCCTCCAGTGCATGGCGGCCTCAGCTCAGTGTCAGGGCGCTCTGGGGGACCACGTCCCAAGCTGTTGTTTTTGGTCCTTAACTTAAAGGTTCTCAGGGTTTTGCAGCGCCCCCCAGTGTGGGGAGGGCCGTTCATTGTGTGCTCCCCAGCCTTCAGGTCCCTTTGCGGCTGCTGGCAGACACGGGGCCCGGCAGGTGACCACCGGCTGGGCAGGGGCAGCGGATCACTTGGAACTCTCTGCCTCTCTGTCTCGCTCTCTGACACACATGCACTCCCCTTGCCCACCCCCAGTGCCACCTCCAGGCTCTTCTTTGGTCCACTCCCGGGACAGGCTGTCCCTGATTTTCTCTGGCTGCCTGTGTAGAGCGGAGAGACCTTGGATCTCCTTTTCTTTCTCATGGGAATGTCCAGTCTTTGGAAATCCTGCCTGTGAAAAACTTCCCCTTCGCGGCCCACCTTCTACCAGGCACTGGCTGCTCTGGGCCCAGGCTGGCAGCTCTCAGCCCAAGCTGGGTGGGGAGCGGTGTCCCACTTCCCTGGGGACAGCAGTGAGGCCACACCAGAGGCGGGCAGTCTCAGGGCGGGTGTGGTGGTGGCCCACAGCGGAGGTGCAGGTGGGGACCAGCGCATCATGGTAGCAGGTTGGGGCCGAGTGACAGGGGACCCTGGTGCTGGGCAGGGTCGCAGCCTGTGAGGGTGCCTGAGGGCGGGGTGGCCCAAGGGTGGGGAGGGGCCTGAGGGACCAGTTGCGGAGGAAGTCCTAGGCCTGTGGAGTTGGGGAGCTGTGTGGGGACATCCTTTGGACCGCACCTTGAGGCCCAGGGGACACGGCAGGGATGCAGATGATGGGGTTTCCCCTCTGGCGCTCACACTTTAGGGGCATCAGAATCCAGTGGGAGCCTGGAGAAATGCAAGAGCCCCAGCCCTGAGTCTGAGATTCAGTGTGTCTTCTGGGGGGGGGTGGCACTTGTATCACGCTCCCAGACGGTGCTGAAGCTGCATTGTGGGCCCCCCTGGAGCCCCCAGGACCTTGTGCAAGAGAGAGGCTGGGCCCTAGTTAGTGTCCACACAGTGGAACCGAACAAAGGGGCGGTTGGTGGGTGGGACCCGAAGATGGCCGTGGCCTGTCCACCAGAGCGGTGGTCCCCGTGGGGTTGGCACTGTGCTGCTATTCCTGAGTCCCAGCCGGCGTGTCGCCGAGCAGTGACCCGGTAGTGGAGGCTGCACGCACATCTGACTCCTCTGCACCCGGAATCCAGCCGCCATGAGCAGGAAGAGCGAGTCGGAGCTGAGTTTTCGCTCTCTGTCCTCAGGAACCCTTTCAGCTCACTCAGTGGAGAGAGTCCCTCGTTTGAACTTCAGCCCGTGAAAGACAATTGAAATGCTTTTCCCGTCTTCCGCCATCTGGGTTTGTCCTTGGTACCAGGATGGCCGTCTGGTGTCACAGACCTGCGCTGTCAGTTGGCAGATTCTTGTTTTTTAAAAAAATTCTGATCCCAGCAGATACTTGATACAAAGTTTTGGCTACAGATGTGGAAGTAACTAAAATGTAAGCAGAAGAATGCTGGACAGACAGTGTGACAGCGTCACTCTGGGCTCTAAAACTGTCTCTATGGCCAGAAAGGCTCTGGGAACAAGCTCCAGGTCTTCTTCCGTAGAGCTGAGGTCTGGGCCTGAGAGAGGATTTTCCTTCTGGAATGTGGGTGCACGTCAAAGCTGCACCGTCCCTTTAAAGTGCAGAGGTGCCGTGGAGAAGAGCTGGTTAGGTGCCTGCCCTTGTCAGTCACTCCCCCTGGTCACTCCCGAGTCTCTCCGCTCCATTACTTGTAAGGGCTGATGTGAGCCTGTGGGGCTCCTTGGAAACAGAGTGTGGCAACCTTGACCTTGGAATTGGCGCCCTTACTGTGACTCTGGGTGACTTTCTGGACCCAGGGTGTCTGGTTGGTCCCCCATTGGAGCCCGTGGTGGCCGTGGTGGCTGGGCCCCGGGAACTCTGGGTCCTCTACAGCGGCATGTATTTACGGGGCCTGTGATTTTGGACAGGACACCTGACTTCTCTGTGTCTGGGTCCCCCCTCTGCGAACCCCAGGGACGGTGCACGAATGCACAAGGCGCTCTGAACCGGGGGTGCCGTGGGGACGGTGGTAAACCTCAGTAGACTGCGCCAGGGATCTCAGCGGCACGTACAGCTCCGCCTTCATGCACTAAGGCGTCCGGAATGGCTCTTACACAACTGGCTTCACGCCTCAGTTTCCCCCGTGGGGTTGCCAGCATTTCAGAAACCCCAAGGATCCCTCCTCTCTGGGTTGTTTTCTGGGAGTCTGTTTGGGCGGCGTGGTGGTTCCAAGACTCCTCCATCCCAGGGGTGTCGGTGGGGGGTGACCGTGCACCTGTCCTCTGCAGAAGAGGGACGAGCAGGGAAGAGGACAGCCAGTAGTTCCCGTGAGGTCAGGGTGGCTGCCGTTCAGCAGAATTGTCTGCAGGACTTGAAAAGCGCACCTGGCAGCGGCCTGGGGAGGGCCGGCGCGCCGTTTCTGGAGTCAGCTGGTTCTGGGGGGAGCGGTGAGGGCGGGGGCAGTGGTGCCCTCCACTCGCTGCCACGTCCCGTGCTGTCGGTGCTTTGCCGAGACCTCTGGCTGCCCTGTCTTGGGGCTTCGGCCCCTGTGACGCACAGGCAGCACGGGCAGCAACAGGAAGCGTGTCTTGGGGCCAGGACACCGGACGCCTGGTCTTCGCTCTCCCTGCACTTGTGGGGGTTCTTCAGAAGAGGAGCTGCATTTCCTTTGTCTCTGCTGTGTGACGTTGGGCCCTCGGTGCACGGCGGACGTCTCCTGAATTAAGTGACAGCAGAGAGTGGTTCATTGCGTTGCTGTTGACAGTAAGCAAGCTTTATCGCAACAGCAATGAGCAACCACGCTTTAAGGGAGCCACCGTGTAGCCGGCAGTGTTCTGACCCCTGACCTGTGGCACCTCCTGTAAGTTCCCCCAGGTGTTTCGAGTGGTGGGGCTGTCATCCTTCTGTTGTGCGAGTGGACGTGCTCTTGGGACGAGCATGTCACCTGCCCGTCGCACTTCAGGTGGTGAGTGGTGGACCCACGTCGGGGAGGTGCAGCTGGAGGAATCGGATCTTGTCGGCACCGCGGTCTTGGCCCGACCCCTGTGCCGTGGGCCCGCCCGATGGTGCCCACAGGGCCGATGGTCACAGAGACCTGCAGCCTGGGCACAGCTGTCCTGGGCTGTGCTCGGGGATTCCAGCGCCGGCGGGGCAGTTTTGCTGAGAGAGCGTGGCCGGGCAGCCGTGGCGCTCCTCTGCGTGGAGACCCTGGTAGGGGACGGGCCGGGATCTCCAGGTGGGCTCACGGGACTGTGTCTCCCAAAAGGGTTTATGGAGGTGGTCTCTTGGTGCACTTGCTGTATTTGGTCTCCCCGGAGCCCCGATCTTCAGACACTTGCAGCCAAACTGGCTGCGGTTCCATGAAGCTTTGGAACCAGGGAGCTGAGCAGAGTGAGAGTCTGCTTGTCTTTGCGTTCTTGAACGCCCTCCCCACGTCTCTCATCAGCGTGGTGTGTTGCGGGGTGGGCAGGGGTGTCTGTGGCCAGGCAGAGTGGGGGGTTCGGTGGGGAGCAGGTTTCTGGCAGGGCGAGGCTGCAGGAGTTAGCTTGGGGCACCCTTGGAGAGCGTGGGGACTCCGGTGGGAGCCCCCTCCTGCTGGCTGTCCCACCCCGGTGCCGTCTGGTGGGGTTGCACCTGCACCCGCTCTTGGAGGCTGGGAATCCAAAAGCGAGAGCCCTGGAGGAAGAGGGCGCTGCGGTGGGACAAGCGGCTTTTCTTTTTGGCCGGAGCCATCCCCGTCTCACAGGAAGTGGAACAACAGTGCAGAGGCCCGGGCACGCGCCCCCCGGGTGCGCCTGAGCTGTGTGCAGCGCACTGAGAGTGAGCGAGACGTCGCTGCGGCCTGGCACGGTACCGGGGCCAGACCCCGCTGGGACACCGGGCGGCGCCAGTGGTCCGGCTCTCCTTGTTTTCTCCCTCAGGGACTGGGCATGTCATTTGGCCCGCAGTGGGCAGGGCAGCCTCCACCTGAGGCTGTGATGGACCTGCCGCTCCCGCAGGATCTCCAGTTCCATACTGTCGCCGAGGGGTGTCCCAGGGCCGGCAGGTGTGTGGGAGTGGCCCCCGCCCACCACAAGGTGCAGAGTCATAGCCAGGCTGTTTGGCTCCTTTCACCGATGGCCTTTATTTTCGTTGCTTCTGCAGAGGGAGGTTATTTTTTAGAGTGAAAGGACACTTCAAGGCCATTGTGCCAGGAGTCTCGGAGGAGGGATGGGAGACAGGCCGCTGTCCCTGGACAAGGTGGGGACGGGGTGGATCAGGTGAGAGGTCTGGACCGGTGGGCGCGGAGGGCAGGGACTCGACCTGTGGGCACTGGTGGGCAGCGTTGCGTCTCTGTTGGAGCGGCCGCCCTGCAGGGCGTCCCAGTGCTGCCTGCCCGGCTCTGCGGGGTGACGAGCTCTTTCCTCTGCGACCCCATCACGCTCTGCCGGGATTCCCCACTAGCCTCTGCCCCTGGCTGCCCTGGACCTGTGCCGGCGGGCGGGCACTGTCCCCTCTCTCAGCTGGACCTGGGCTCCTTGGAGGGCAGGGACAAGTCATTTATTGACTTTTCTCCCCCTCCCCCCTCCCTGTTTCAATGAGGTGCTTGGGGCCCGGGAGACCCCTGTCCGCCTGTCTCCGCCAGTGTCCGGGCCGCTCCTGTGGCATCTGCCCAGGCGTCTGCCCGTGTGTCGTGCAAGGTGCCTGTGGGGTCGGACGTGCCAGGGTCAAGGTCAGGCCACCCCGTCTGCAGGGGCCCCGGGAGCAGCTGGGGGCCTCGGACAGCTGGGTGCTGCTGCTGCTGCAGAGAGCGGTGGGGAGCGTCTCTTTCCCCCGAGTGTCAGATTAAAGAAAGCGCACTCCTTCGTAACTGCTCTCCCCAGACTGACTGCTGGAAGTTCCTCTGAGTTGTGGCCCCCGAGGGTGCTGGCCTGGGTCTGACTCGGACCCCCACGCTGTCTGTGACTCGGGGCCCCGCACAGCTTTGAAGCTGGCAGGAAAACTCGTCTTTCGATCCTTTCTCTGATGGGGCCTTGATGGGGAGGGCAGGCGCTCGGTGGGGGTCATCAGGGTGTGATGACAGGAAGGTTGTCACCGGAGGGACAGGGGCCGCACGGTCTGGGGCTGTGTGGCGAGGGCGGAGGAGAACCGGAATGGGGCCGCGTCCCCTATCACCCAGCCCACGGCTGCCCTGGGCCTTGACTCGGCGCGGCCCTGCCCTGTCGGGCCCCCGCGTGCTCTCTCCTGCAGGCCGGCCTGCCGCCTGCCTCTCCGTTCCAGACTCTGGTGGGAGGGTGCTGGGTGGCCTGAGTGGCCCCAGCCATCACACCTCTGCTCCTGCCGGCACTCGGGGGGAGGTGCGGTGTCCTCAGGTGGAGCGGACACGTCCTGGCAGGCTCTGGGGGAGGCGGGCTGGTGGGTGGGCAGGAGGCAGGGTTGGCGCGTCCCAGCAGGGAACAGTTCCCTGTTTGTCTGGCGCCAGGCGGCATCAGGAAGTAGGCCACGCCTGGGCCCTTGCCGCCCCGACCTCTCCCGGCTGGAATGTCAGCCCTGGGCCGCGGAGTGAGCAGCAGCGGACGTGCTGCGGCCTGTGTGCTGGGGAGGAGCACCTGGGGACCACACTCACCACAGCCAGGGGTCGTGACCTATGACCTCGCCCGCCCACCCATCAGCACGGACTGCGGGGACCCTCGCTTGCCCCTCTGATGAGGTTCACGTGTTGGAGTGTCTTTGTGGTGCCCTTGTTCAGTTTGGGTTCTCAGCTGTGACTTCCCAAAACAGCGTCCTCCTGGTGCTGAGTCCAGTCTCACAGGCAGGACGCGTGTTGCGTTGGAGGCCGCCCATCCTCTGAGGCTGGGGCCCCTCACTTGTGATGCGGGGCGAGGGGAGGGTCCGCCGCACTGCACTGTCCGGGGGACTCACTGAGCCACGTCTCGCGGGCACACTGCGGGTGCGCGGGAGATGCACGGAGAAAGTGCCCAGGGTCTTGCTGCCGGAGCTGCGTTTCAGTGCGGCTGCCAGAACTCTGGTCCAGGAAGCAGAGTGGTGTCCTCATGTTTCCATCTTCTTTAATGTTTTAAAAGTACTTTAAAAAGATTTTATTTATTCATTTCTAGAGTGCGGGAAGGGAGGGGGGAGGAAAGGGAGGGAATCATCAGTGTGCGGTTGCCTCTCTCATGCCCCCTACTGGGGACCTGGCCTGCAACCCAGGCATGTGTCCTGGCTGGGCATTGAACCTGTGACTGTTTGGTTTGCAGGCCAGCACTCAACCCACTGAACACACCAGCCAGGGCCCATTTTCGTGTAATTCTGTAAAATTTTAGGTGTTTTTTTCTTCCTGTAGGTAGGACCGTGTAGCAGATGGGTGGGCTTATGTGTCTTTTGAATATGACAGTACGTGTGTGTACACACATGTGAGCACTTCGGAATCAATGAAAATGTCGGCATTCTTTGAAAACGCTGTTTTTCCAGGCAAATGTTAAACGGGCTGTATTTGAATTACGGGAATAAATCTGTGTGAGACCTTTATAGGCTGGGCTTTGATGGCGAGGGGAAGGCGCCCCTCCTTGTACGGAGCGCAAGCTGCTTTGCTTTTGTGAGCTCCACGTCGGAGGCCCTCGTGGGCGTGAGCAGCACCGTGTCACTCTGAATTCGAGTCCGGTCAGTTTCGGGTCACACCTCTGTGCAGTCACTGTGCTTCACTCGTTTCTTGAACTGAAGCACGCATCTCGAGACATAAATAAAACTCCTCTATTTTTGAAACTTTGACATTTTACAGCTTTTGCTGTAAGAGACAAACTTTTGGAGGCGGCCCCTTTAGAAGGAGGGAAACGTTCGTCTCCCGGTGAATCCAGACAAAAACTGGTCTCGTTCCTTCGCCCTGGGGTTGGCAGCAACAGTGTATCACATTCAACAGCTTAACTTTGTTAATGGAAATTTCGTCCCTGCTGAGCATTTACAGATTGTTAGTGCCACCAACTCTGCTGCAGTTTGAGATGGTACAGAGTTTAAGGACACGAGGCTTGCAATTTCAAAGAGGGCGCTGAGCCAAGCCACTGTGAGGAGTAAGCGCCCGCCCTGGCCAGTGTGGCTCTGCCAGCGGGGGCGGCACCCCTGCACCGAAAGGTCGCATGGGTTTGCCGCCCCGTCTGGGCCGTGTGCTCTAGGCAGCTGAGCGCGGTGGTTCTCGCACACCGATGGCTCTCTCCCTCCCCACCCTCCTCTCTAAAATCAGTGGCTTGTCCTCAGCGAGGACACAGAGGCCCAAGTCCCACTGCTGTACTGGCCAGTCACATGCCCGCCTGCGGAGGCATCGGCAGTAGCACCATGGCGTCGAGGGGTTGCCACACTTCACCCCGCCTCGTTGGCACCAGGAGGAAGCCACCCGCCCCTCTGTCCCGGCTCTGCTGCGGCTCCCTCTTGCTTTCTGGGCTCTGGCGAAGAGCGTCCCGACCTGCTCGGGAACAGCCGGAGCTGGGGGACGAGAAGCTGATGTTAATTTACATTCCTCTTCCTCAGTGAAACGGGATGAGAGGTCAGCTCCATGCTTTTGCACCAACTTGTGTCCCCAGAGTGGTGGGGGCCCTCGTCACATCATTGGTCGTCAGTCTCCTCCCTCGCCGAGGGAGCACCAGGGTCTCAGGCTGGGGGGCAGGCCCATCACGGTGAGGACAGAGCTGTCTGGGGCGGCCGCCGCTTGGCGCTGACCTCGCCCGCCATGTCCCCTGTGGGCAGGCGTGGGGGGGCGGGAGAGATGGGGCTGCTTCCAAGGGGTCTGTTAGCTCATTCTTGGTGCATTAAAGCGGTGGGGGGTTTGCTCTGGGGGTCTGCGTGTGCTCATCGTTGCAGTGAGCGTTGCGCCGTGTGGGAAGGCGGCCAGGCCTCCCCGGCCCGTGGCCTCCCCAGTGGCTGGTTCAGCAGTAAGATGTGAAAATGGAGGCTGTGGAAACGTTTTCCACGCCGTGCTGAGAACAGGTGCTTCCTTTGTGAGTTCTCTGGTCATTTCAGCCCGGTTTAAGCCGCAGTTTTGAGGAACAAAGATGTTTTCCTTGCCCTCAGGTTGGCACTTGCTTACAGAGATGAGGCGCTTCCTGTAACCCCGGCTGCGTTTGGGGAGGTCAAGGGCAGATGACCAGAGCCTGCCCCGCACAGGCAGGCGGCTTGCTCAGCTTTGCCCTGACCTTGTCGGTACATCATGCGGTCGCCAGCAGCGAGTCCATCCGCCTGTGTCCCTTTGTTCTCCCTGAGGGTCAGTGCAGAAACCTGCGGCCGGGCCTGTGGCCACCACCTCCCGTCCTGCCCTGCGCTCGTGCTTTCTCTGCAGGGAGGTCACGCGGCATCTTCCCCTCCGACCCCTCAGGGGAGTGGGAGAGTTTCTTTGTGTGCAGGGAGTGTTGTCCCACAGAGAGCCACCTTCGACCGAACGGCTCCCCCAGCCGATCGAGAGCCTGGGCCGAGGGCCAGGGCGGACGGCCATAAACTGTGGTCTGAGGGGGTGCCTTGCATCTTTGTCCTGACGTCATCGCATTTTGGGCGGGTGCGTTGGCGCTTCCTTCGGTTAAACTGAGAGCTGCTTGGACCAGTGGGATTGAGCTACTTGAAGTCGGAGCTGCCACACTGAGACGTCCGGACGCAGTGAAGGTGTCCGGGCTGTGACCGAGCGTTCTGAAGCCGGGCCACCAGCCCCCAACTGATGCTCAGCGCTGCTCACGGCTCGCACGGGACTGCGGCCCCTCGCCGACAGGTCCCTCGTCGTCGTGACTTTGAGAAGCAGAGGTGGCTGGGTTCCTGGCTCACTGTAGGACCAGACTAGGATGGGCTTCCCAGGCGGCTTTAAAGCTTGTGGCTCAGAGAAGAAGTAACATGAAGGGAATTGAACAAAGTGTGATTGTGTTCACTTGGGAGGTAGGTATAAGGACGTTTGTATGTCGATCCCTAGTTTTTGGATTTTTTCCCCAAGAGACAACCCCCCCCCCCAAAAAAAAAACTGGTGGGAGCACAGAGGAGGAGAGAAGGGAGGATGGGTGGGTGTGTTCCAGTGCTTTTCGGGGCCCGCAGCCTATGCGGGGTCCTGTTCTAGGTGTGTGGCTGTGGCCACGCCCACCTCGGCCCCAGCCACGCCCACCTCTGCCATGGCCACACTTCTGAGCCGTCATGGCAGCCCGCACTTAAGGGCTAGGGCTGGTGTCTTTCAAGAGCCAGTCACTGTGCCTCCACGCGCTCAGTTCCCGTCTATCACCGCTCGGCCACGGCGTCTCAGCTCTGCGGCTGAGGGGACGTGCACCCTCGTCTGCGTGGTTCCCTTGCACCATAGTCGGAGGGCCCTGCCCTGGCCCCTCCTTCCTCCTGAGAAGCTGTGGGACAGGAGGGGTCCCCTTCACTTGAACGTGTTCACTGAGGACTATCGCAGAGCCACAGACTGTTCTGGGGGCCAGAGACAGAGTGGGCGCAGGATGGACTGAGTCCCTGTCCGCATGGAGCTGCCAGTCCAGGGGGACAGACAGAGCCATGGCCACAACTCCAGTGGGGGTGTGGAGGTGCGTCTCAGACAGAATGCCCTGGAAACACTTCTCTGAGGCCATGTCAAACACTTTACTTGACCCTGTGGGATAGAGCAAGAGTGGAAATCAGGTTGAGGGTTGCTCCAGGCAGAGGCAGCCAGGGATCTGGCAGAGGGTGGGGGGCGCTCGAGTGGGGCTGGGCAGAGAGAGGTGGGGCATCTCGTCTGGGGTCCGTCCGTGTGAACCCGAAGCTCGCAGGCCGGACGCAGGGCAGTCTGCCCTCCCGCTCACCAGCGAGGGTGGGGGACCCGCTGTCACGAGAAGACGGACAGAAGCAATGGGTTTGCTGCTGTGACTCCGTCACTTTGTAATTAGCTGCTCATGGTGATTACCGGACTGGCCCTGGTGCCGCGTGGCCACTCGGGGCCTCCGTTGGCCTGTGTCCCGCTCGTCCCCGCAGCCCTTGGGGACAGTGCTTGTTGCTGTTGAAGTTGGAGTTCAAGGGGGAGTGACCCGTCCGTAGCTCCCACACCTCGAGGCTGCCTGCGGTCTTTCTGGTCAGGAGGAGGGCCGCCCTCTGAGCAGGCCCTTCTCTGGCAGGTGCAGGCCCATCGTCTGCCCTTTTCCTGACTTGGACGCCCTTGCACGGGTCACTCTGAAGGCGTCCCAGGCCACTCTCCTCCTTCTGGTCACCTCTCGAACCCCTGGGACAAGAACTTGCAGCTGACAGGCAGGGCAGCACGGTCCCCTGCCTGAGATGGGTGCTTTGGGTGGTGGCGGTTCTCCGGTTGAGCACTCCCTGCCGCCCTCCTGTCCCGCTCACGGGGGCTTGTGTGGAGACCCGTGGCCACGTCTGTTTCTCAGCTGGGGGAGCGTTCCGGTCGCAGAAGCACAGGGGGATGCCTGCCCCCCCCCCCCCAGCGTGACTGCCTGTGAGCTGCCCCTGGGGCTCTGCTGTGCTGACGGCCTCGGTGGTGGCGTCAGTGCTGGCCGCCTGCTCCGGCCGCCCACTCCAACCCCGGGGAGCCAGAGAGCGAGGCCGCCCGGACAGTGCAATGTGGCTGCGCACGTCGGGCTTGCGTGCTGCCGGGAGGACCTGGAGTGGCTCGGGTCCCAGATGGCGAAGCGGGACGCACAGGTGGGGCGGTGTTGCCCAGAGCCATGGCCAGGTCGGCGCACACCCGAGCCCCCCTCCCCCCCCCGTGTGGCAGTCGTGCCTGTGTGTGGGCACTGTGCGTGCATGCACCGTGTCTGTGCACGTGTGACTGAACAGACTTCACCTGTTTTTTAAGGGTTTTATTTATGTATCTTTAGAGGGGAAGGAAAAAGAGAGAGAAATACCAGTGTGTGGTTGCCTCTAGTGCATCCCCCACTGGGAACTGGCCTGCAACCCAGGCATGTGCCCTGACTGGGAATCAAACCACAATCCTTTGGTTTGCAGGCCTGTGCTCAATCCACTGAACTACACCAGCCAGGGCCAGACTTCACCTTTTAACAGTAGTGTTAGTTTTACAGCAAAAGTGGACAGAAAGCCCAGGGACTTCCCACAATGCCCCACGGTCCCCTCCCGCCCCACGCCCAGCCCCGTCCCAGATGGCGCAAGCATGTCGAGGAGCCTGGACCTGCGCCGGCCGCCGCGGTTCCTCAGAGCCCGAGGTCATGCGGGGGCTCACTCTTGGTGCTGCATGTTCTGTGCGTTTGGACCGTGTCTCATGCCGTGAGCCTGCCGCTGTGGTGCCGCATGGGGCAGTTGCGTCGTCCCAAAAATATCTGCGTGCCACCCCTCCACTCCCCTCTGGGCCCCTGGAGGCCCGGTCTTCCCACTCTCTCCCAGGCGTAGCCTTGCCCGAGTGTCTGGGAGCCGCAGCCGCACAGCGCGTGGCCTTCAGAAGCGCGAGGACAGGCTCCTCCCCGGTTGGAGGGCTCCTGTCTTTGGTGTGGCGTGACACCCCGCTGTCCGGATGCACTGCGGTCGGGCGCCCGGGCCGCTGCCCAGCATGGGCGGTTGTGCGCGGAGTTGCCGTGGACATTCGTGTGCAGGTTCTTGTGTGGGTGAGGTGGGCACACACACGTGTTTATGCATGTGCTTACACGCCCTTAATGAGGTTTTATCTTTTTCTGATTGTGATAAAAACACGCTTTATTATTTCATATTTGGAAAATGTGAAAAAGAAGAAAAAAGCTGAAAGCTTCAGTTCCAGTCGGTCAGCGAAAAGTAACAACACGGAATGGGAGCTGTCCCCGAGCGCGGACATGGTTCTCACGTATTTCGCAGTCGGTGATGAGCACAGGAGAGGCGTGGGCGCGCCGGATGCCGGCCACTTCCATGGGAATCGCCTCTCAAGGGGCTTTTTATGCTGGTCAGCGTGCAGCCGAACGCTGCCAGCTTGATTCGAGCGCTCGCTGCGCGGGCTGTCGAACACCGACTCCGGGAGGCCCCGGCTTTGACTCCTGAAGTGTCCCGTAGGCTTTACAGATGCCGCACGCTTGCTGCTGGGCCCAGGCCCGGTGTGTGCGCGGGACCCCGGGCATCCGTCCAGAGCACATGCGCTTTGCTGGCGTGACTGCGTTGGGTTCTGGGAGCCCTCACCTGTCCTGGGTGTCTCTGGGTGGAGGAGGCTCCTGGGCAGGTGGGGAGGGGCTCGTGGAGCAGTGGGGCCTGGGAAGCAGCCCAGCAGTGGACCGAGGGCGACCCAGGTACGCAGTCTTTTCATGGGCACGTGTAACACGGCAAATGAAACCTGACTCAGCTTACCAGTATCTTCTCGTGATTTCTGTGAGGGAGTACACAAGGTCTGTCCCGGAGGCATCCAGCCGTGTAATATGAAAAATAGACATTATTGAAGAAAATGCAAGAAACATTGAATGTAAGACAGTGATGCCTCAGTCCCCTTCAAAGTGGGCACCTTGGCACCTCACACAGTTCTCCCAATCGCTATCAGCTGCCCCGTCTTCTTTCCTGAATCTCATCAACGCGGTGGTGTGAAATCTCTTGCTTTCCAAAGGTGATTTTAGTTCTGGGAGAAGCCAGAAGCCACAGGACACCAAATCTGGGCTGTACTGGAGCTGAGTCACCCGGGTGATTTGATGTTTCACCGAAAATACTCTGCATGAGACATGATGTGTGAGTGGGCGCGTTGTCATGATGAGGCTGCTGATCACCAGGTGCCCACAGCTGCGTCCTTCTGACTCATCCGAACAGTTTCCGTGGAGGAACATTCAAGCGCAACGCAAAATCGGATGCAGATTCACTGCTCCACTCTCGCAGTCGTTTGGAACGCGACGGCCACACAGTGCGCAAGGTCACTCAGCCGCATCCGCCGCCCCCACTGACACGCACGGGGGAGTCGTTGTTGCTCACGCAGGCGTACTCCGGTCCACTCTCCTCGGCTGCCAGGTTGCACCGATGTCGTGCAGACTGCTCTCCTTACGTCGACACCAGCCGGACTCTTCCCAGACGGACCTCCTGTGCCTTTCAGGTTTTTCAGTGTCACCTCCCTGTCTGCGCGGAAGACGTCAGGCTCGGGCCGGCGAGCACGTGCGCCTCATGTCAGCTGAGTGTATGCAAAGTTGTAAGTGAAGCTGACAGACTGTGAAGTAAACTGCGTTTTATTCTCCTCGCCCGACGAGTGAACTTTGCAGGTTTGGATTCAGAAAGGTCAGACTCCTTGAAGAACCGCAGGGGACCACAGGTGGGAGGGGGCCCGCCCCCAGCCCAGGGCCGGCTTCCTGCTTCCATCCCGCTGCCTCGCACGCCGGCACCTGCAGACCTCCACCTGCAGACCCTTAGCTGCCTGCCCTCTGGCACCGGAAGGCCCCTGTCCTCCCTGCCCACAGTGGGACGGAACCCACAGAGGCCTCCTGCGGGGGCGGGGGGGGGTCTCAGGCAGACGTGCTGGACCAGGGGTGGTCTGTGGAGGGCTGGGCGGGCCTCTGGGTGGGTAGGCCGCTTGTCTTCCAGAGAAGCGTGGCTGCTGGGTGTGGAGAAGCCCCCTGATAAGTGTGCCCAGGTCAGGGGCCCTTCTGCCCTGGTATTAGGGGGTGATTCTGGAAAAAGGAACCCCGGGGCCTTTGCTACAAGGGATTCCTAGTCTCAGGTTTCGATATTCAAGTTCACCATTGCTTTTATGGGTGGGGCAGCGAGCAGCACCAGCGCGTCAGTGCCTGGGACCCAGCAGCATGCGGCCGACAGGCAGCTTCCCTGGGGCGGTGCCACTGGGCCCTGGCGCAGCTCACTGGGCGCTGGGCCCCCTGGATGGTGGGGCAGGTGCCGTGTCTGTGCGGGCACTTGTTGTTGTCTTTTCACTTCCTTTCCAGGAGCCTCAACGAAGTTTTGCCAAAAAACGAACTCTTGGCCCTTGATCCCAGGGTTCAGGGTGTCCTTCTGAGTCGACAGAAAGACTTACCTTCTGGAACCTTCCCTGGTGGCATTCTTAATGCTCCCACGCCTGCAGTTGTGTGGAGGGTCCCGCGTTCTCAGTTTCCGCTTTGCCGGGGGTCCTCACGTGCAGAGCCAGTTGTGACACATGGAAGTCGAGCCGCGGTGAAGTTTGAGCTGCACGCACTGCTCGTCGGGGGCTGTGCGACGTCCCCACGTCCCGAGGGCGCCTTCCCTTCATCTCGGCCACGGCAGTGCGGGGTCTCACAGCCTGTTGGTCAGCGAGGTACCCCACAACAAGCTGAGGCACAGTCCCGATGTTGGTGCTCGTGGGGGTTCGGGCTGTGGGGGTGGCGCTCTGTTCCCCGGACGGTGGCCTGGTGCTCAGAGCCGCGGGGGCTGGGGAGGCGTCGGCGTGAGCCCCCAGGCCCCGAGGCCCAGACTGCTCACCCCACTGTCACTCCCGTGGCTTTAGGGTGTGCGTGCTCCCCAGAAGTGTTTTCTGACGTTCAACCGGGTCTCCGTTTACGGCAAGGAAGCCCGTGCGGAAGGGGCCACGTCCGGGTGTCTCCCGCGTGGCGGGCTGCAGAGCACAGCGCCGCGCCCCACGCGGAGGCCTGGCGTGTCCGGTCTCAGACGCGTGTCTTAGGAGCCGCCTGGTAACGGAGAACACCACCGCCGAGCAGACCGCTGACGCGCGGCCTCACCGAGCGGGTCCGTGGCTGTCCGAGCGGGTGGGAGACCGCTGTGGATGTTGAGTGCCCCCCCCTCGTTGTCGCTGGCGCAGTGTTCGTTCGACGGCGTCGTTTGTCGCTGCCGGTTCTAGATTCTGGGGTGCCGAGAGTCTCTGTGGGCACCCTGGTCGTCTGGCTTGTTCACTCACCTCCGACCGCGGGGAACACAGCGCGTCCCCAGGTGTGGCTGTGCGCCAGCAGGTGGCTTCCCTGGCCCAGCTCAGACCAGTTTGCCTGGGTGCTGAGGTGTCCGCCTGCACTTGGGGACGTGAACCGGCAGGTCCCACAGCAGAGGGGCGGCCGTGTGGTCAGGAGCCCTGTGCGCTGGCCCCGAGTTCCCTGAGGACCACGGCACAGCCTTGCCGACGGCTCGTTTTCCTTCCAGATCTCTCCCTGCAGAGTGGGGAGCTCTGGCGCCTGGAGCTGGCGGCCCAAGCTCCTTGGTCCCACGGCCGCAGCTCGTGGGCGGGTGGGCGAGTAGAGCGGATGCTGCTCATGCAGACGTTGCTCACGGCCGTGCAGTCTGCGGTAGGGGGTGGGCGGCTGGCTCCCTGCCCCCACGCACCGGGCCCCGCCGTGGAAGGGGCGGCTCCATCGGGGTTGGGGACCCACTGCCTGCCTGTGTGGCGTGAGGGCTGGAGGTGCAGCGCTGGAGCCACCAGGGTGTTAGCTCGGGGACAGCAGGACCATTTGGCCCGGCAGCCTGGACGGGACCCTCGGTTTTTACAGACGAATGTCTTCTCTTTGTCATCCGAGACTCACCGTGTGGGAAGTAACAGAAACCAACTCAGGGTCACCTCAGAAACACTTTTTGTGTTCGTTACTTTTTTGTAAAGACGCAGCAAACCTAGACACCGTTTTGGCCTCACATTTCTTGCTGGAAACTCGGTGCAGACCTTTTCAGGGCACGGCGGCGGCGAGCCCGGAGCCTCGGCACCCAGGCGCTGGTGGTGGGGCCCGAGGGGGCCCTGGAGTCCAGGAACCGGGAGAGCGAGGGTCCCCGGCTGGGACGGCTGCTGTGCCACAGGCTGCGGAGGGTCCGGTCGAGGTTCCCTGCACTGCGGTCAGAGACACCAGGTTGTATCAGGCAAGTTGAAGTTACAAAAAAACGTGAGGTGTGCCAGCGCCTGGGTGTCCCTGGAGGGTGGCAGAAGCCTGCCCGTCGGGGAGCTGGGATGTGAGGTGTGGCCGCAGTTTCGTGTCCTCTGCTGCCCTGGGTTGTTTGCATTTTGCTTGTTTTGACTTGTCTGCAGTTTAAGTAGTTAAGTTTCAAGGGTGGTCTGTCGTTACAAGCTCTTGGGGCCACAGGGAGTTGGACTCGAAGGCAGTAGTGGTCGAACCGTCCTTCAAGCAGCTCGGTGAGGCTGGGCTGAGGCCTGGGCTCTGGACTCGGCGGCTGCGGAGGCTCACTGAGGAGGGGGAGGGACTTGAGGACCCCGGGTCAGGGCTAGACCTTGGGAACAAACTGGACACATGGAGGGTCAGTCCACCAGGGCGGCCAGCCCCACGTGGTCAGCCTGGGGTTCGGTTCAAGGCTGAGAGGCTGGGGCTCCCGAGAGAAAGGTCGCCCCGTCCCGCCGTTATGCCACAGGAACAGACGGCTGGCCGGTCTCCGGAGTTTGTGTGGGGGGTCGTTCGTGACCCTTCCCACTGTGTTTCCTTCCTCCCTCCGATGACCTCTTGGAGAACCGGGGGCGATGGCTCGCCTCCATCAGCCTGACCCTCAGCTGCAGGGAGCTCAGCGGAGCCCGAGCCCGTCCCGCCCGCGCCCTGGGTGTCTGGGAGTCTGGAGGGAGGCGGGCGCAGCGCGGCCAGGGAGCCAGCTTTCTTCTGCAGCCTCTGGACCGGCCATATGTTTCCAGTCACAGCTGGGGTCGTGTGAGCCGATGCTCTCCAGGCGCAGCCGTGGAGGCGGTTGTCAGGGGCTCGGTCACGGGCGGAAGGTGCAGCCTGGGTGGTTTGGCCGACAGACGCGGGTCCCTCCTGGAGACGTGGGCACAGGGTCAGTGCAGTGGAGGGGCCGAGCCCACAGGACCCGAGGGGGGACTGACCTCCAGGGTGGCCACAGTGCTGGCCGGCCATGCCTCTGGGCTCGTTGCTGTGGTCCCCACTTGCCAGATTTCTGTATTTGTCAAGGGAAGTAGGAAATCCTGATTTTATGAGATGTTTTATTTTAGATGTTGGACCAAAAAGGAAAAAAAATTAAAAAAAAAAAACCAGCCCCACGATCCAAACAAAATATGTTTGCAGGCCACACACACCCTCGGGCCACCCGGAGGCATTTCCTTATGTGCAGAAGCGGTGTGTCTTGTGCACACTCGTTTCTGAGAGGCTGTGGCTGAGAGGCGTGGACGCTGGTGCGTAGGGGGCACAGTGCTGGGACCCCCCAGACGCTCACGGCCCCGTTGTCCGGCTTCGGGGGCTGTCAGGGCACACGCACATGCCCATGCACGCCCATTCCCACACACATGCCCACATACCTCTGCACACTGGCACTCGCCCACACACCCTGCACATGCCTGCACATGCTCACACACACGTGCTGCAGATTTTGAGCTGCAGATCCCAGGTGTCACGTCATCCTACCTGCAACTCCATCAGCGTGTGTCCTAGAATCACAAGGCCGTGGAAATCCAGGTGGACTTCACTCCCTAGCATTACAGAGGATCCCGTCAGTTTTCAGATGCACCTTCCTGTCTCCCCATTTTTTTAATGACTGTCTTTGAATCAGGACCCGGACAACGCCCGTGTGTCACAAACAATGGGTTCGCGTCTCCACCCTTGTGATCAACAGGTTCCCGCTGCCTCCCGTTCTGCCTCTGTTCCTTTTCTCTTACTTACCGTCCCTCTGCACAGACACGGGAGTCAGGGGGACAGCAGTAGCCGTCCCCGCTGTGGTGGGACGGAGCTCGGGGGTGTGAGAATCGGGGTGCCAACCCTGTGCTGAGAGGGGGCGGGCGTCTCTCGCCGGCTGTCCTCGAGCCCTGGGAAGGAGGCAGGGGGCCCGTCCGAGTGTCTGGCTGCCCCTCGGTGGGCCGTGCCTTTCACTGGAGGAGACCCCGGCCAGGTTCACTGGGCGGGGAGCTTGGGTGGAACACTGCGGTGCTCAGGTGCAGTCGCTGTGGATGGAGATACTTCACAAAGAGAAAGAATACGAGTGGCGTTTAAAATGCAGAGCAAGTGCTCTGAGAAACACGCTCTGTCATGGGGTCTGCCTGCCCGGTGCCCCAGTTCATGGCGTGGGCGGGGAGACGGAGTCTCGGCGCCCTTCCTGTCCAGTGCAGTGGGGACCGAGGGGCCTGGAAGCAGGAGCATCATCCCCACAGTCTGAGCGCTGCGCCGAGCAGCTTTCATGGGCTCGGAACCCAGGAGACTGTCCAACCCTTTCTGGGCCGGGGCGGGCTGCGAGGTGAGGCTGGGTGCCCCAGGCACGCAGGGGCAGCCTCTCCCTCCTCCCTCCCCAACTGCCCCCCGCCCGCCCTCCCAGGGATCCTCAGGTCTCGGGGCCGTGCTGCAGATCTGCCCGCAGTTCCGTGTGGATCCTCAGGTTCCTTTCATCCCCCTTGCACTCAGATTTGATCTGTGGCTCACTTGTAATGGAGGTTTCCTGTGACGTAGATCTTTAGAGAAGTCTCTGAACGTCATCCCTTCACTGGCCGCTGTCCCCTGGGAACATGCGGGGACGTGGAGGAGGCTGCGGATGAGCTGCCGCAGGGCACTCCTTGCACAGGGGCCCCCAGACGCGGGACCTCTGCCGAGGGCACGTTTCCCCTCGCCCTGGCCCGGCCTGGTAGGAGGGAGGTGACTGGTCTGCCTGCTGCCCTTGTTTCTGTGAGCAACCAAGGGCCGCTTTTGGCAAAGGACTAATTCCAGCTTCCAGCGGATGGCGTCCAGCGTACGTCCCGTGACCTTCATCAAGTGTCCGAGGGACCCGTTGTCCTGCCGTGCTGTCAGACAGGCCGGGGCAGCCTGGCGGCTCGGTGGCTATTGCTGGGCTGCCCCTCAGGTCACCCTGGGGCTATGGCGCCTGTGGTGCCGGGGAGCCTGACTCGACCTGGGGAGCACGTGGCCCTGGTTGTGTTCCGGGCTCCATGACAAGTGCTGGCGGTACAAGGACACGGGACGGCGACGTGCTGGAGGTGAGATTGGTGCGCATGCACCCAGAGGGGCTGAAGGCAGACGGAGGCATGAGCGCAGAGCCCCTGTGCTGGGGGCTCCTGGAGACGCTGTCCCCGCAGGCTCACTGTCCCCGGTGTGGGGACTGGACCGGGGGTCTCAGCCTGCACTCCGGGGGCCAAGTCCTGCTCTCTTCCTGTTTTCTGTTTTTTAACCCTTGGGAGTAAAGTCAAAAGGATAATAAGTTACAACATGTAAAAATGACGACATGTGTCACTGTCCAAGCTCTGTGGGCACAAGGCCGCACTCTGCTCACACTGCTGTCGCCTGTACGTGGGCTGGGTGGGGTGGCCGCCACGGACCGTGGCCTGCAGTCTGGCCGGGTGGCTCCGACACTTCTCTCCTCCCTGTTCCGGAGGTAGAACTCGGGGATAGAGGTGTGGGCAGGGTTGGTTCCTCCTGAGGCCCTCTCCTCGGCATGCGGACGGGCACACGTGTGTCCTTGTCTCTTCTCACAAGGACACAAGTCGTGGTGGATTGGGATTCACGCGAGGGAGTTTGTTTTCACTAATGGCTTCTTTAAAGACCTTTCTCCTAAACGGAGCTGCATTCTGAGGTGCTGCCTCTTAGCCCTTCAACAGGAATTTTGGGGAGCACAGTTCAGCTGCGATACCCCAAAGCCTGGGATAGCCGCTGTCTGACCATTCGCAGAAAACAGTCGCCCCCTCTGGACTTCCCGCTCTCCGACAGTTCTGCTGTGGTCTGCCTGTCTGCCGTTCTCTCCTCTCCATCAACACCTACCCTCTTGTTGTAACTGCTACCGGTCTCTTCCTGTGTCATTTGTCCGTCCGTCGGCTGCTCGGCAGATGCCTGGGTGCCGAGTGGGTATTTGGCAGGGACTTCGGGGGCCTTCTCGTGTACCCTCACTCTTAGATTGAGACACGGAGCCCCGTCCGTGATGCTGTGAGAGCTCTCTGCAAGCAGTTTTGTTTTCAGATGGTCCTCGGCCTAACATGTTCACTCCGCCCGGGATGCTTTTATTTTTTGTGGTTGTGGAAATGTCAAAAGATGCAGTGCCGGGCCTCTTACTGTCTCTTGGAGCTGGGGGCCCCGTGACTCTGTCTCCGCGGAGTGACCGGAGGGAGCTGCTGGCTGGTGCAACCACGAGTGCACTTGGCTGCCCTGAAAAACGCAGACGGGACGGGCTTAGCTGTTTGAGAGGGCGCAGGGGACGCCGCCACCCTGCACGGCTGCTGTGCTGTCACAGAGCAGGTCCCTCATGGCTCCTTTCTGGACACTGAGCCCCACCAGCCTTTCTGCAGGCGGAGTGCTCGCACCCCCGGGCTCCACTGTGTGCGTGCAGTTCAGAGGCACTTTCTCCGGTGGCCCCGCTGGGTGTTTCCTTGAAGCCTGAGCTTCCTCCTGGAAGTTCCCGTGACCCTGATCTTCGTGCTGCACACGCACGTCCCGCCACAGCGCTGCTTGCGCTTCCTGGTTTCAGTCCTCAGTTTGATTCTGCACCCTCCCAGGAGAGAGGAAGCGCTAACGTGTTCCCAGCGGGGGTGCTGGCAGCAGGGATTAAAGCCAGGGGTAAAGAAGGAAGTGGGGGGGTGGGTCGGGGAGCAGGTGCATTAGCTCGAGCATTGAAGGAGCTAAGGAGAGGAGGCCCAGGGTCTCAGGACCACTCATGATCAGGTGGGATGGGGGTGGCCCCGCGCGGTCCCCCAGTAAGACAGCAGTGCCCACCATCAAACTGGGGGATAGACCGCGGTGGGGAGTCCCCACCCCGTCAGTGAGCACTGGGCCGCGAGGGTGAGAAACCCACGGCAACATCAGACCTAAGTGCACAGGCCTCGGCCCCTGACGGGACAGGTGCAGCCGGACCTGGGGACAGCCAGACACAGGGGCGGGCCCGGAGAAGCCTCCTTTTCTGCCCTCCCTCCCTGTTTCCCAGTCTCCACACTGTGTTTCTCAGTCTGGCGCGACTCTGCAGAGGCCAGTGGCCAGAAGCCCAGGTGGACACCTCGGTTTGGGGAAGTGGGCTCACATGGGCTGGCGTGGCCCAGCCAGGGTGTCCGGGGCTGTGGGGCCTTGGTGGCCAGGGTGTGGAAGAGGGAAGCGTGGAGTCGAACTGTGCAGAGCAAGTTAGTGACCAACAGGGAGAGGGGCCTGGCCCCCCACCCGGCCTGTGCCGAGCAGACACCAAAGGCCTTGATGGGCTGGCTGTGCAGGCTGGAAACCACTCGGAAAATAAAACGGCCCCTCAGGTGCACTTGGAGAGGCAGGCTCTCTGCCTCCCAGGTGACGAATGGGCCTTTCTTTCAAAATGAAAAGGCAGCCCATTCACGGGAAGGGGCGGATCCGTGGGGGCCGAAGGGCAGCTGGTGCTGGGTTGGGGGCTGCAGGCTCTGGGCCCAGAGTGGGGCTGAGCCCTGCCCGTCCCCTGCTCTGTGGTGCCCTTGGCTTGTCGGCGCAGGGCCGGGGACACCCGCGAGGAGGTGACCCTTAAGTGCTTCTTTTGTTTTTAAACAACTCATGGCCAGGGGTGTGTTCTTCGGTTGGGTCACACATATGTGTGTACATGTACACACACATGTACACACGTGTGTCTGCACGTCTGTGGGTGTACACATACATATATCATCTGCCATCCATCCATCCATCCATCCATCCATCCATCATCTTTCTGACAACATGCCTTAAAGAAGGGCCACTGGAACCCGTGACTGGCTGGCTCCCAGTTCCCTGGAGACAGCAGAAAGCCGTGTGAGCTCCGTGACGACACGTGCGCTGTCTCGGGTGTCAGGGCCCGTCTTGCCAAGTGAGCTGCTCAGCGACACTGCAGAGCAGTGCTGTTCGCACAGGTTTGCGTGTCCATGGCCAAAGGCAGGACGGTTTCTCTTTCAGGAGGGATCGATATTGGCGGGAAAGGTTTTCTTCCCGTTAGTTTTCTGTGGATTTAGGAACGTGTCTGAGGTCGGGGCGCATGGCAGCGCCCAGAAGAGCCTGTGACCCTTGACCATGCATTCCCTGGGGGGTGGTCGTGCCAGCTCCAGAACGGTGGGACCCAGGGTTCTATTCCCCCCCCTCCAAGTTTCCTGCCCCGGGGCAGGTGCAGACTGGGCTGTTTGTTTGCTTTGACCAGGTGGTTCCTTTGCTGAACAGAAGCAACCAAGTAGTAGAGGAGCAGGGACTTCAGGAGGGGAAGTCATGACCCCCATGGAGGCTGGAGGCCGAACTGCTGTGGGGGAGTGCTGAGTGGAGCCTGCCTGTCCGAGGAGGCTGTGGGTGAGTTACAGCAGCGTCTCTGTTGACGGTGAGAATTACTGTGGAGGCGAAGTGTGCGGCGCATTGCACCTGCAGGGCGAGCCGGCTGGCGCAGGTTGTCTGTGTCACCGGAGTTGACACAGACATGTTCCACAGCCGTGTTCCACGGCTCCTGCCCCGGTTCTCTGGGCGAAGGGGGGCTTGCTGGCGGGGTGGGCTTTGATCACACCCTGGCCGTGGGTGCCGTCGCAGAGTGTGGCCAAGGTCAGCAGACGCAGCCCTTGCAGGTGGACCTGGGAGTCAGTGGGTGTGAGGTCCCGCCCTGTGGGGGTTCCCGTCGAGTGCGGGGGGAGAGTCCCCAAGACAATGGCTGCATAAAGCTCGTGGAACGAGTGCACCGTGGAGAAGCAGTAGAGCAGGCGGGGCAGGCGGTGTGCCCAGGAGGGGCGAGGCTCGAGGCCCCGCCGGGAAGGTAACCTTGAGCAAAGAGCTGGGATCCAAGGTCACAGCTACACGTAGGACAAGGACCAGCACCGACAGAAGCGAAGAGGACGACTGGGCGCTGTGTCCCAGGGGAGCAGAAGCCGCCCTGACAGCGGGCCACACACGCGCCCGTCTGGCTGAGTGAGGGGCCGCGGGGTTCGGTGGAGCCATGCTGGACCTCTGGGAGGAGGGCCCGGTCGGAGTTCCCTCAGGCCTGGCCAGCCGGGCTCATTTTTGCAAACGGAAATTCATGGGGGCTCTTCAGTGGGCGGAGTCCACCTGTGGCCAGAAAACAGGCCAAGGGGTCGCTGGGCTCTGGGGGCGCCGGGCAGGGTCGGAGTCCGAGTGGAGCCTGTGCCAGGTATGCATCTGCTGAGTGCGTGCGGCCCGTGGCAGTAGGAGCAGAGAGGGCCTGTCCCGGTCCCAGCGTGCCCCGTGCTGGCTCCCCACACGGCGGGGCCTCCTCTTGGTCTGATGCCGGGAAGCGCCTGCCCACAGAGGCCACACCCTGGGAGTGTTCGGCCGCGGTGCCGTTCCGGTGGTCTGTGCGGTGCTGCCGGCTGTCTGCCCACACCACCCCTGCAGCCGCGTGTAACCGTGGCCCTGGTGCCAAGGGCGGCGTGTCACCGCTGAGTCACCTGCTGCCTTACCGGGAAGTCTGGTTGAGCTCGAGCGAGATTCTGTTTGTTACGGATTTCTTTTGATTGTGAACCAGCATTGGCAACAGGCTGGTGTGAAAGGTCCAGGCAGTGGCCGACCACGTCAGCCCAGGCCTCGGACTTGCCCTGTTCGGGAGGCCGTGGTTCTGTGCAGGTGCCTGGGGGGGTTCATTTGCGAATTCTGTGCACCTGAATCACGCACATCCTTTGCCAGTTGCCCAAGTGAGTTTGCTCACCCTTCCCGGAGTCCTTGCTTGTCATCTTTCTCAGACCGAGAGCCGCCACCCCAGGAGCTTCGGGACAGACCCTGCCGCTCTCCGCTGCCTTTGCGGCGCCTGGAGCCGGGCCGAGGCCCGGGGAGCGAATGCGGGCGTTGGGAGCCCGGCTCAGCTTCTTGACTGTGTGCCGGACGCCTGAGGGCTGCGGGGACGATGGCCAGGAAAGCACACGGGGCTCGTGTGTGGGGTCCCTGGGTGGCAGTGAGGCGGGGGGACTGGGTCCCCGCCTCGCAGAGTCCAGGCTGGGAGTTCAGAGGCCTCCTCCTTGCGAAGCAGCCTTGGGGGTGCACTTCTCTCTGCATCTGTTTCTCTTGACCTGCGTGTGGCTCTGGAGATCGGGCTCCGCTGTTACTGTGCCGACCGGGCCCACCGCGCGCAGCCCGAGGCCGGTGCGGAGGCCGGTGCGTCCTCATCCCCGGAGCCGCACCTGCGAGATGCTGGGTGCTACCCCACCTGCACCCCGCCCCCCTCACAGCTGGCGAGGCTTCCCGAGGATCCGGTCGTGGGCTTGTGACCCGGAAAGGGGTTCCCTGGCCAGCCCAGCTCCCTCCGAGTGCAAAACGAGGTCTGTCCAGTGCGCGCCCCTCTCTGTCCTCAGTTGGCTGTTCGAGTTTGGTTGCCCCCCATGTATGGTTCTGGATGTAGGCCCACCCTGCCAGAGCTGTATCCCTGCTTTGAGGGTGGGGCGGGGGAGGCGGCCCCCAGCGGGGGCGAGAGGCGGTCTGTGCGGCGACGCCTGGCAGAGTGACGTCCTGGGGTGGGGGGGTGGGCCCGCTGCACCCTGGTCCTGACAGAAGGGCTGACCCAACACTCAGCCACCCCCCCGTGTCCTCTCCACAGTGGAACGTCGCTCTCCCGGGTGGGAGCAGGGGTGGGAATCCAGAGGCGGCGATGGGCCCCGGGCAGGTGCTGTGCCTTGCAGCCTCGTTGCCGTGCCCACAGGCACCGATGGCTTTCTGTCGGCGGGGGCGGCATTGTGTGAAGCTGCATGTCCCTGAGCCAGTATTTTGAAAATGATGCGGGTTGTTTTTATCTTAAAAAAACTGTGGTAAAAGGTGTAACAAAAAGCTTACCTGTTTGACCACTTCGAGTTTGCAGTTCAGCGGCCGTCACGGAGTTTGCAGGACCGGGCAGTGGTGCGGAGTCGCCCTAGACGGAAGCACTCTGACCTCCAGGCGGGGACCTTTCGGCCTCTCCCCTCTGCCCCTCGGCCTCCTGGGACCCCGATCCCCTTTGGTGGCCGTGCATCTGCCTCCTCCAGACGTGCGGTCTGCCCGGAGCCCTGCCGTAGCCTTCCTTCTGTGCCCGGCTGTGCTGCCGCAGTGAACACCACGCACGAGTGACAGTGATGGGGTCCACAGCCTCCGCAGGGACATTGTGATGTCTTGGGGCTCCAGGACTTTTGTCATTGGGGGAGTGGCACTGTGCAGGGCCCCACGTGACCCCTGGGCGTGTGTAGATTTGTCCCGTGTCTTACCAGGCTTCTCCTGCAGCCTTGCCAAACCTGTCACTGTAACCTGCTGGGAGGGTGCTGGCGGGCGACAGTGGTGGGCGATTCAGGTGGCCGTGGGCCATCACAGCGGCTCTGCGTCCCTGCGCGTGGCCACGGAGTGTTTGGTCTGCTGAGCGGGGAGCTTCTCGTTCACCTGGTGACTGCGGCCCCCACTAGTTTTAGGTGGGCTCCGTGCCCCTCGACCTGGGGGGGCCTGAGTGAGGTATGGCGTTTATTCTGCAGAGGCGGTGATGGAGTGGGCAGAACGTGCAGCGGACTCGCTTCAGTGGGTCCGGGTGCCTGACGAACCTGCCTTTCTTAGGCGAGCCGCAGCGGGGCCCTTGGCCCTTCCTGCCCCCTGGGAGCAACCCCGGAGTCCCTCTCCCCACCCACGTGTCCACTGTCCTCCCTCAGGGCATTTGCTGTGGTGAGACAGAGGCTCGCTCTGTCTCCCAATCACAGAGAATCTTCATGGGGGCTTTTGAATCCTCACGAGAGACAGAGAGAGACTGAGTGGCTGCCCCCTCCATATGTTCCCTGACCAGGGCTCGGGGCCACAGCCAAGGCATGTGCCCTGACGGAATCAAACCAGTGACCCTTTGCTTTTTGGGACGATGCTCCAGCCCACGGAGCCACCTGGCCAGGGCAGGCTTTTGTTTTTTATCGGGCAGTAGCACCCAGGGCTCCCAGGGCCGTAAGACCTGCTGTCTCTTCCTGGAAGGGAAAGCGAGACAGGTGGGGTCTCAGCAGCACGTCCCTCCTGGTGCTGGTGTCCCTCCTTCTGTGCCTGCCGTCTGTGCGGGACTCGGGTGTCCGTCGGTCCGGCACTGCCCCTCCCACGGCGCCGCTGTGCCCGCCTGTGAGGGGCGCCCGTGCTGTGCATTTCCCCTCCTTCCCGCCTCCCCTCCCGCGTGTTTTGGTCCAGAGCACGTGTGATTACCAGTGCATTTTAATATGAAGTAAAAATGGAAACCATTCTCCTGCATGCATAACAAAACCCGGTGTGGCTCATCTCGGATTGTGCCCAGGGCCTGTGAGCCTCTCGAGGAGACCTGTTGCTCTGCAGCGGGGACTCACTGGGGACGGTGCTGTCCACGAGGCTTCCCCGTGGCCCCGGGGCCAGGGAGGGGCCCCCACACTCCTGTCAGGCACAGAGCTGGTGTCCCTCACCAAAGGAGTGTTGCGCACACGGGCGCAGTTTGAGGTGTAGGTGAGGCCTCTTTCCTGACTGAGGCTCCCTTCGCTTGTTCAGCGCCCCTCCCGTGTCAGGGGGGAAGCTGGTCACGTGCCCCCCAAGCCCGGGGCTCGTGCCCCCGTGGTCAGCAGGCATGGGGCCCGCTTTCCGCTCCGCTGAAGGGGCGTCTGCCCAGCCAGTCCCGAGTTCCTCACCCGGGTGTCCTTGGCACCTGGACTTGAACAAGACCTTGTGCGTGTCCTCGCGTCTCCTGTGACCACACGCAGCCCGCCCCGGGGGACGCTCCCTGACCGGCCGTGTCGGGAGCCGGACTGAGGGCTGCAGGAAGGGCCTGTCCCATCTGCACGTTCTCTGGGGACAAGGCAGGACTGAAGGTAGAACTTGTCACATCAGTGATTCGGCAGGGTTTTCCCCTTGGTGCCGAGAACCATTATTACTGTTGGTCGCTCCCCAGCTGAGCAGTGCTCGAGCGACCCCAAGCCAGAGGACACTGATGTTGTTACCCCCACGGGCCACAGGGACCTCTCGTGCGAGCTTGGGGCCCTGAGACCCACAGCCCCTGGCCTGCCGGTGGTTGCCATGGTTGCTGAGGGTCACAGACTCATCCTCTGCTGGCTTAGTTCTCTTCGTCCTTGTCAGCAAGTCCTCCCTCCCCTGGGACCTTCCAGTGACAGGGTGCAGGAGCAACGGGACACTTAAAACCATAGAAACGTGGAATTGGATGGCAGACCTAGGAGTGAACTTGAGCGTTGCTTAGTGGTCGAGGGGCCTGGAGCCTGCAGACCTTGTGGAACACCCACAGTCTGCGGCTGCCGTGCGTTCGGCGGGGGGGGGGGGCTCCAAAGCTGTTGGGGTTTCTGTCCAGCAGACTGTGCGTCTCGGGACTGTTTCCACTTGATTGTTAGGCACCCAATCGTCAGGTACAGCGAAGTGTCTCTGAGGGTCCCTGGCTCGGGTTTGCATTTGGAGTGGTGGAACATCCTGGGGTCAGGCCCGAGTTACCGTGGCCAGAACCCCAGGCTTCGTCTGCACGGGCGGACTTGTTTTTCTCTCTCAGAAGCAGAGCCTCGTGCCGGCCCAGCTGGGTCCTCGTGTTGCCCAGCAGAGTGGGCGGGTGCCTCCGCGGTTAGACTCCCAGTGGTTTCAAATGTGAAACATCGATTCTGGCGATCAGCCAGCAGCTGGCCGCACCATGGCTTCCTGAAAAAGCTTTTCGTTTCCATAGCAATACTCAGGAATAGCTGGGTCTGTGTTGGGCTCCGCAATGATGCGGGGGACGCGGTCCTTATTTGGACTCAGTTAGTTTGTGTCAGCGAACAGCCCCGTTGGGCTGCACCTGACTCAGGGGAGACGCCCCCAGCTTTGCCGCTCATCCGGGGCTGCCAGGTGGCGTGGTGCTGGCCGGCCGGCCTGAGCTCTTCTTTTCTTGCTCCGGAGGACCCTCAGCCCAGCGGGTCGAGGTGCCTCTCGGGTAAGGCTGCCTCCGAGCCGGGTCAGGCTGCTTCTGAAGACGTCGGCACCGCCGAGAGCACAGCGTTACAGCCGAGGGCGCCCGTGGGGCAGGGACTGGCGCTTCCCCGGAGAGCGCGTCTCCCCAGAGTCTGTTTCTGGAGTGTGCCGCCGCGTCCTGTCCCCAGGCAGGTCCTCTCTGCTCCGCCTCTCGCCAGCTTGGCTGGCTCTGGTGGGCAGGCCCACGGGCAGCACTGCGCCGTCTGAGGCTGCTGGGGCCGCCTCCTTCCCGTCACCGTCTGTCCACGTCTTCTCACTCGGGGAGATGTGTAAGTCTGTGCCACTCGTCCCCAGGTCTGTCCGGGTCCTGGGGACGCGTGGGAAACGAGTGGGCTGGGTTTCTTCAGGGCGCAGGTCCCCGTGGGCCTTGCTCATGGTCGGGCTGCTCCCTGAGCCCACGCTTCCTTGCCCTGCACTTACAGGGCCCTGGAAAAGCCCAGGGCGTGGCATTGAGAAGCGCGGGTGGGGTGTGGTGGGGGGCGAGGGCGCCGCCCTGGGGTGGGGCCGCCCGTCTGCTGTCTGGGGGTGTGCAGCCAGCCCCTTTCCTTTTGCTCCAGGGTGGGGGCTCAGCTGCTCCGTGTGACCCTGCTCGGGACATGCTTCTGCTGCTGGTGGGGGGCTTTGTGACGGGGACTCCGAGGCCCCCAGGCTCCACCTGCTTGCTGGTCCTTCAGACTTGCAACTCCGTGGGCCTTGCACGTGTCTGGGGGACCCACTGCAAGGCCTCTGCCCTCTGCCTGGGAAGGGGCTGTGAGGTGGGGGCTCACCCTGTGCCTGCTGACGGTCAGGCTTCAAAGGGTCCCTGAGGAGTGAAGCCCCTGCCCCCTCTTGAGGAACGCTGAGCAACAGCAGGACGCTCCCCGCCCCCCGCAGAATGGAAGTGTCACAACAACACCTCTAGGATGGTCCCGTCGGGAGGGTGGCCCTCGGGCGAAGAGCAGCCGGGAGAACCTGCGGAAGAGGCGCCCTCATAGCTGGGGGCGCCCGCGATCCCCCCTGTTCCAGGTGTGTCCCCTCTGATGAGCTGCACAGGGGCCGGCCACCTTCCTTGTGCTCTTGCTCTCCAAAGCAGTCACAGCTGACGCTGGGCAGGGCAGAGGTGACTGACATGGCCACCGAGATAAGCCTGCCTTTGTCCCCGTGTCTTTCCCGTTTGCTGGTGGCCACCATCTCTGGTCCGGGGCTGGCACTTGGCTTTACGTCACCTTCCTCACAGCCCCGCTGGTGTGTCCCCTCCAAGCCTCGCACAAGCCCTCACCCTCGGACTTGTGCTGGGCCTCACACCATTGAGGGACTTCGTGCTCCTGAGCCCAGGGCCCCCTGCCCCTGGGCCCACCCCAGTGGGAAATGGGGACTGCTCTTCTGCTGTCCCCAAGTCCCTGCAGAGACTGCACGGTGCGGGCATCACAGATGGTGACAGTCCCCCCTCCCCGCAGCCCCCAGGCTTCTCACCTGCAGTGCTGTTGGCATTTCCGGCTCAATTGTTCTTGGTTGTGGGGACTTCTTGGAGCATCCTGGGGTGTTTCTTGGCACCCTTGACCTCTGCCCCTAGGTGCCTGGAGCCACCCCCACTCCCGGCAGGGGCGCCACCCCGTGCAGACACCCCTTTCAGTCCTGGCGGGTGTTCTTCGGTTCCTCTGCTTCGCGCGTTTGCCACCGTCGCTGGGTTTCCGCGTGGGCAGCCCGGATGCAGGAGCTGGGAGCCTGTGGCCGGACCTGGCGCCTCCTCTCCACGCCTGCGCGTCGGTGCGTGCCCCTCTCTGCTGGAGCCGGCTCTCAGCGTGCCACGGCTGTGCCACGGCTGTGCCACGGCTCCTACCACTTCCATCTTCGTTGCCATTGCCCCGAAAACTCACTCTTCTGTGCCCCGCCCCTGGCCCTGGCCTCGGACAAGTGCCAGGTTGTCGGGGCTTCTTCGGTGAGCACTGCGCCTCCGTCTCTGTCGCGGCGTCTCCGTCTCTGTCGCGGCGTCTCCGAGCAAGGCCCCTGCCATGCGGTGTCCTTGGCCCCGCCTCGGCTGCCGACCTTGGGGCAAGACGATGCGGGACTCGTCCCTCGAGCTCACCCACGACGCCGCAGCTCCTCCGCCTGCGGCTCTGCCCGTCCTCAGAGCCCTGCTGCCTACGCCGTGATTGCCTTCCTCCCCTTTAAGGAGCTGCGTGCACTGAGAGGTGTGTTCGGTGAGGCCCCCTCCTGGGAGCTCAGGTCCGGCCGCAGAAGGACGCCCGTGGGGGCTTCCACGCAGACTGAGCTGGGGCGGGCTGTGCATTGGAAGTGGAGGCTCGGCAGCTGCTTTTTAGGGGAGTGGGTGCTGTTCAGGGAGGGGCTCCCAGGCGACCCCTCCGTGTCTGGATTTTAGTTTTCGACGCTCTGTGGTGGGTCCTTGGGGGGCTGTTCGAGAAAATACTGTTGTGTATCTGAAACATTATGTAAGTGTTCAAGGGAAGACAGGCAGCTCAAAGTTTTCTGTCCCTCTGTCCTCTGCTCTTCTTGCGAAAGGGCCCTTCCCGCCCTTGCGGAGGGCGCCCGCGTGTGGCTCTTGGGGACTTGCAGGCCCCCACCAGGGAGGTGGCCCTGCCACCTGCGCTGGGGCTGTGTGCTGTGCAGGGCAGCCGGGCTGAGACCTGTTCGGGACCCGCCCCTCTCCTGGACGCGGCACCCTGAGCCAGTGCAGGGCTCTGGGCGGCTCCACCCAGAGGGAGGCGGGGCCATGGGTGGGGCGGGAAGAGAGACACTCCCTCTGGCCTCGCCCTGATGCCCAGATCGGTCTCCACAGAAACTGCTCCTTTTGGGAGCCCCGGGCTGGGAGCCCGGTGAGCCGCTGCCTCTCGGGTGTCACTGGAACCCCGGGATGTGAGGCAGTGGACACACAGACCGGCACGTGCCCGCCCCGCAGGGTGAGCTTCAGGTTCCAGCTGCTGGTCCCTCTGGTGAGTTTCTCTATGTGGGGCGGTGGCTGTGGACCAGTAGGGCAGGTGGGAGCTGGGACAGCCATGTGGGGACCTGGGGATGGCTCTTCACACCCCTCACCTTCTGTGACCAGGACTGAAGGCCACACTGGCAGGGAAGGGACCGTGGGGTCGAGTTACCCACTGAGGTGCCTCCTGTCCTCTTGTCCCCAGCCGTCTGTCAGTCCTGCTGAGCCTTCAATACTGCAGGTCGAGGTGGGGGGCTTGGGGCTCGGGGTACTCCCCAGGAGGGTCCTGCGGGGCCGGGGAGGAGGGCAGGCGCCCGCCAACTGTGCTGCGGTCTGATCAGGTTAGGTTGGCGTGGCGTCCTGGCCGTGGGCTGCTCCTTTGGACGGTTTTGAAACTGTGTCCCTGGCCCGGGCAGCCGGCTATCCCCAGTAGGGTTGCCTAAGTCCATTTTGGGCGGTGGTGGGGAGAGGAAGTTGGGGGGCTGGGGCTGGGAGCGTTGTGAGCGATTCCGAGCGTGTCCCGGCAGGCGGGACACTTGGCCACAGCCAGTGTCTGGCAGCCTTTCCTGAGGTTTTACCTGAATAGCGTCTCAAGGAGCCGAGGGGTCCCGGGGCTGGGGCGGAGCAGTGTGAACGTGCGTGGGGCCGCTGGGCTGTGGGAAGACCAGAGTTCGTGTCACCGCTGCTGCTCCCAGTGCGGGGGTGGGGGCGTCAGGAGGACGCTGGCTCTCTCAGCAACCCATCCACACGGGCTTGGGGGCGTCGGGGGACGGGCTGCTGTGGCCACGGCTTCCCGCTGTTCCACCCTCCAGCCTCCCTGAAGTTAGCAACACAGAAGCAGATTGAAATGGCTCTGAAACCAAACCAGACACGTCCGGGGACGAACAAGTGGGTGGCTCAGACGTCACAACTGCCAGAGCAGGTTCCAGGCTCAGTGTTGGCCCCAGAGAGAACGTGGCAGGGAGCTGAACTTGACTCTGGTTCCCACCCCACCCCAGGGAGCCTGCAGCAACTCACCGGGCAGGAAAGACTAGCTGACTGCATCTCGGGACGGGGCTGGGGCCTCCGACTGACGGGCCCTGTCCCAGCGTGTGAGGAGCGGCAGGCGACCCTCAGCTTGAGGAGGGGCACAGGCTGTCCCCAGAGGGTTCCAGACAGTGTCCCTCGGGGCTTGGGGAGGGCGTCGGCGTGTGGACGAGTGTGGCTGGGGGAGCTCCACGTGACCTGGCAGGTGGGTCGTTCCTTTTTTCTCTTGTACCCCTTCCCTGTCCTGGGGTTGCCTGCTCTGGCTGTGTGTGGGCCAGTTCAGTGTAGGGCCAGTAAAGTTTTATTTCACGTAAATGTTCAAATGCGTTGGTATGAAGTTGCACATAATACCTTTAACAACGTTCTTGAAGGTTGTCCCATCTGCAGAAACGTGGCCTTTTTCGTTCCCGGCACTGCCGGCTCCTGCTTTCTCCTCTTGCTTAGCTGTGCCGATGTGTGGTCAACTTTCCTGGTCTCGGAGAGCACCAGCTTTGGTTCTTATTTGTGTTTGAGGTGAAGCATAAACACACACTACCATCTCTCTTCCCTTTACATATTTAAAAAATTTTGTCTTGCGGAACTCTCTCGAAAAAGATTTTGAGGGCCTTTGAAAGTAACTGAGGAGCAGGCATTGTATGTTTATCTTTACGGGTTTGGATACAGTGTATCTCGGTTTATGAAAACCACCTTGTGTTCTGGAGCGTCCGGCACACCGGCACAGAGGATCAGATTGTTCTCAGGTGCGCTCCGTGTCTTCGCTGGTGACCAGGTTTTAGAATCAGCTGACTAGACCCTGCATGAGACTCAGCGGCGACTTTAGTTGGATCACAGGTGCCTGCAGCCTGTCCCCAGCGTGGCTGTACCTGTACCCAAGCAGAGCCGGTTTGCTATGATGCGGCTGGAATCGCACTTTATTTGGGTTCGTGTTTAATGCACGGGTCTTTCCATTGTAAAGGTTTCTCAGAACATCTTTGAGCCAGTGGCTGGGTTGGAACAAGAACCTGGGGGCGAGAAAGAGCTGGGTTTGCACCCTTGCACTGCCGCCACGGGCTGCCGGGCCTCCGGAGCGTTGCCCAAGCCTCTGAGCCTTCATTTCCTCCTGTGAGTCATAGCGCGCCCTGCCGGGGGGGCGGGGGGTGGCCAGTGAGGTTCCGTGCGTGTTCGTGTGAGGTGCCTGTCTTGCGGTTTGGCGCAGAGTAGGCACTTCATTCATTCTGGGACTTGGGGTGTTCCCCCTCCCCTCCCCTCTCCTGTTGCCAGTCTCACACGTCTCTCATGCTGCCCTTCCAGAAACTTGAACGGCCGTGCAGTGGGAAGCAACACACACACACACACACACGCACCTGCCGTCCGAGTGGTGGCGTGGACAGGTGAGGCTGCTCCGGGCCACCTCCCATTTCCATCTTGCCCACGTTGCTCTCCCCCAGTTTTCATCTGCCCCCCTCGGGAATCGTTTTGTTTTGCACCTTGCCTCACCCCCTTGACTGCTCAGTTCTTATCCACGCCCCACCCCCCGCTCCCCCCACCCCGCTCCCCCCACTCCCCGCTCCCCCCACCGGTCTTGTAGGGTGGGAAGGAGAGGAAAGGGGCACGTTGCCGAAGGCCTGCCAGGGCCCCGGGCTGCACGTTGGTGGGGCCACCTTTCTGAGGGCACGTTCATTGAGTCCAGCCACTTCCCAGGGAAATGGGAATGCGGGGGCCGCAGGGGGCTGGTGTCACCCTTGCATTTCTGACAGCGTCTCAGCAGAGCTTGGGGTCCCAGCACTTGGGAGACAGCGAGGGCCGATGGTGCTGTGGCCCACCTCGCCCCAGAGGAGGGGGCGCAGAACACGAGTGGGTTAATGTCCCCTCACAGAGGAGCTCAGTGGGTCCCCCTGTGGCTCGTGGACGGGCTCCGCGGCTGGGAGTGCAATGCCACATAAGGAGCCAGGTTCACGGTGGGCTGACCGATGGCCAGCAGTGGGAGTCTTTTCTCAAGCCCCGCCGGTGGGGCCATGAGGCTCGGCCACAGTCCCACCGTGACAGTGGAGACTTGAACTTGTAATCTGACTTCTGATCCCGTGACCATTCCCGTGGTCTTGACTTGGCAGGAGTTCCAGAGGGAAACCGAGGTGCCGAGATGCTAATTCTCAGGCCTGTTATCTCCAGAACTCGGGACCTGGGAGCTCGTTTCTGGCCGGCGCGTGTTCTGCCCGACCGGATGCTGGAGCCGCTGTGGTGGGCGGGGCATCTGGGGGGGGATGAGGGATGTTCGAAAACTGCAGAGCAAGGGCTGGCGTTTCCTTCTGGGGGTCCGTCCCAGGTGAGGCTCCCCGGGCCTGTCCCCCGTGCACCCCGGGGCCCGGTGCGCTGGCTGGGCTTCAGCCGTCTGTCGTGCTGGCCTCCCCTGCCCACGTGGTGTGAACGTCGGCATGGCAGGGACAGATGGCCACTCCCGGGCTTCTTTGAGGTCACGTTTGGTTGCCTGGATGGGGGGAGGGCTGGGGAGGGAAGGCTGACGGAGATGCCCCCTCGGTGGTGAGCAAAGGCCCGCTGTGGGAAGGCAGGGCCTGGGGGGGGGGCTTGGACTCAGCCGTGGCCTGGCTTGGGGCGGAGCCACTGGCTCCCAGCAGAGCCTTTCTCCGAGCACCTGACCTGACGGCTGCGGGTGTTTAGTTTTGTCGTGGGAATGTGAATGGACTGTGGGAGGGGCCAGAGCCAGAAAACGCTTCTTTCTGGAGGCCCCGGGCCAGCTTGGCCGGAGGCTCAGGTGACCTTCCCTCGATCCTGGGAGAATCGAGGCCAAGCCTCCTCTGTGGGGCTCCTGGCCAGCCCAGCAGCTTCAGTGTGTGGGGCGGTTGAAGGCTTGCATGGAAATGGGGGGCACTGTAAGCAGGATCAGCGCCTGCTTGCATGGGGCATGAGGCTGCCCGATCATGCCCGAAGGGACGTCCGGAGGTGACCGTGAGTACAGCCTGGGGCTTGTCGTGGGCTTGTTTCAGAGGGGACAGTGTAGGCCTGTGTGCGGACCCAGTACAACTTTGACCGAGAGACAGCCAGGGCTGCACTGCAGGCTCTGCACAGCCTGCCGGTGGCCGGCCACGTGGCCGTCTCCCTGTTTGACGCACTTACAGAGGTCCCCACAAGCCGGCTTGAGGGACCGTGTTCAAGCCGACACCGCGACACCTGGTGACCAGGCCTGCTGTTCATTGGGAGGCCAGGGCAGGGTTAGTTCCTGCATCCGCGTGTCTGAGGGACCGTCCACTGGTGATCCGTGGGCCCGTGTTGGGCGGGGCGGGCGGGAGCTGGGCCTGGGGTCCAGAGAGGGTCCCGCCTGACCGGGACCCTGTCACTTTTCCACGGGAGGTGCCGGGGCCGCTGCACACTGGGTGCATCAGTCTCCATGGAACAAACGTGTCCCTCCCTGCAGGCCGTCCCCTGCTTTTCAGAATCACCGTTCCCATCCTAAGCAAATGCATCCTGGGCGTGGCTCTTCGTGCTGCATTCACTTCTGGGGACTGGGTGCAGCCAGGAACACAAGACCCAGAAGAACATCCTCATGCTTGTGGCTGACCTCTGGGGGCGGGAGGTGGATGATGGGCAGGTCGCTGGGGTGTGGAGTCTCTGGGCTTCGTAGGGACAGAGAAGGGAGGAGCCAGGAAGGGGCCAGGAGGTGCTGGAAGCTTGAACCTCCGAGTGGGGGCTGGTTGGGGAGGCCCGGGGGCTGGTGACGTGGGGATGGGGCTGGGAGGCCTCCAGTGAACAGTGGGGGGCAGTTGGGCGGAGCAGGTCGGGGCTGGCATGGCCCGTGTCCTGAACAGCTGCGGCCGAGGGCTTCCTGGGCTCCGTGGGCGGACGCGTGGGGCCGTGCCACATGTAGGACCAGCTCCGGGGGCCTCATGGGAACAGAGAGGGGCTCCGGGTTGCGTGTGCCAGTAAGCTAAAGCGCTCCGCGGGTGCTGGGGCGCAGCGGCGACCCATCCCTCTGCTCAGTGGGTGGACAGGCAGCTGGTCTTCTAGGGGGACAGTGCTGGGGGGGGTGGTCCCTTGCTGAGGCTGAGCCTGGTGGGCTCCAGGGCCTCCGCCTGGGCAGGGAGCCAGCCTGTCACCGTGACCGCAGAGCCCGTCCTTCCTCAGCCCCGTCCCCAGTGAGGGGGGGGTGGTGACCCCACCGCAGAGAGCTGCAGCGAACCACAGCGAGCAGCAAACGGGTGTCAGGACTCGGGGGTGCCCCTGCCCTGTGCCGATGGGGGCAGGTGAGCTGGAACCATCCTTGACAGACAGCGGGTGGCCAGGAGGGCTGGGGGGGTGGCTACGGGGACCAGGGACAGGAGAGGAGCTGGACTGGGAGCCAGCCTCTCGTTCGTTGCTCGTCTGCGTGCTGCTGTGTTGTGACCGTGCATGTCCCCTGTGGAGAGAAAACATAGACCATGTAAATGAGAAGGAAGAACCTTGAGAGAACCAGCCCTCGGCCCCTTCTGGAGGTGCCCACAGTCAGCATTTAGGGGACGCCGTTCTGGACTTCTCCCTCCTCTTCGGAGGTGGCCGTGAAGGGAGGCAGGGAGGGTTTTCCTGCACAGAGGCCCTTAGGTGCAGCGTCTCACATGTCCGTGAGGAGCCATCTTCACCTGCTTTTCCAGCTCTGCCATGAAGTCCTCGCTGACCCCGAGGGGCCTGGAGACGAGGCATTGCCAGGCAGGGCCAGCTGTCGGCTGTGTCCCCTCCCGGTCCCTGCCCTGAGCAGCCAGCCAGGCGACTTCCTGTTCCCCGACGGCGACCCTCTGAGCCTGAGTCCCCTTTCTCAGCCCTGCAGTGAGGCCCTCAGAGTCTGGGGGACCACGCCGTGCAGCAGGAAGGCCGGCAGGGGGCTGGGGCGTGGCGCCCGGGGCTGCCATCACGCACCCGCGGCTGCTTCCCGCCCACACTTGCCGCAGCCCCGGCTCAGCCTTTCTGGCCTGAAGCCGCTTACTTACTTTTTTTTAAATGTGTGGGTAGTGTTTTTGACAAGTCACGTTTGGAAGTGTAAAGTGAGCAAAACTGAGCTGCTTTTTGTGTGTGTGGTAAAATACGCATAATGTAAATCGATCGTTTTAGATATTTTTAACCAAAATTCCAACAAATTAAGTACATTTATGTTACGCAACCATTACCAGTGTCTATTTCTGGAACTTTCTCATCATGCCGGGCAGAAGCCCTGCCCTCGTTAAGCGGTAGCACCCCACCCGATCTCCCGTCCCCACTCTGTCCCCGGGACCTCGCCTGCCCTGGGGTCCAGGTGGGGCTGTGGAGCCCCCATCCTTTGTGGCCGCCCATCTCGCCGCCCCACTGTTCTCCAGGCCCGTTGCTTCTTTGACAGAATCGTGTCCTGTCACCCGCACAGAGGACGCTCCGCTGCTCGCTTGTCTGTCACCGGGCACCAGTGGCCACAGCACAGCGCACTCGGAGAAATGGGCAAGCGGGCTTTCCTCCGGAGAGAGAGACGCGGCCAGGAGGTGCCGGGGTCCCCGGGGGAGGCGGCATCTCACACCCCGGCGGAGGCTCCCGTAGAACCACCGCAGCAGAGGACGCGTGCCGGCCGGCCGCGACTGACTGCTCTTCCTTCCAAAACACGGTCACTCCGGCGCCCTTCAGCTGGTGCAGGCGGACCCCTCAGC
Organism: Artibeus jamaicensis; assembly: GCF_021234435.1. Taxonomy (NCBI): domain Eukaryota; kingdom Metazoa; phylum Chordata; class Mammalia; order Chiroptera; family Phyllostomidae; genus Artibeus; species Artibeus jamaicensis. The sequence goes on from NW_026522046.1 coordinate 49,199,288, forward strand.
GTCCCCTCCAGGAGCGGCGGGCGCCCCTTCCTGCCCTGAGTGGCTGCACTTCATGATTTTGTGCAGACCTTTTCTTGACGTGTTTTGGCTGTTTAATTAGGAACAAGTAACGATAAGCAGTTTTTTCTAAAGTCACTCTCTTCTTAAAAATATTTTATGTATTTATTGTTTTTAGAGAGAGGGGAGGGGAGGGAGAAAGAGAGGGGGAGAAACAGACTGGTTGCCTCTCGCACGCCCCCGGCCGGGGACCGAGCCTGCGGCCCCAGCATGTGCCCTGACCAGGAGTCGAACTGGTGGCCTGTTGCTTTGGGGGACGGCACTCGACCCACCGAGCCACCCCAGTCGGGGTGAGGCCTGTGTCTGTTTCCAGGAGCCTGGCTGAGGGCCCCCTGCCCGTGAACTCCCGGCCCGCCCCAGACTGCAGGCCGGTCTGCTTGATCTCTGCCCTTGAAAGGCACACACGGTTGTCAGAGAAGAAACGGCTCCATGGGAAGCCTGTCGTCTGCCATGGGCAGAGGTTTCCGACTGAGGATGGAGGCCCTTCGGGACTCAGGGAAGGGCACAGTGGTGTGGGGCCAGCGTGAAGGAAACAGCTCACGGGAACGGGGCCTCGGGGCAGCAGCCCGTGTCCGCAGCCCGTGTGCAGGGTTGGAACGGCAGCTTCGGGTCCCGTACGGGGAAGTCGGCATGCTGCGCTCCGTGTAATGCTGCAGAAACACGGTTTGGCGCCGGGGAGCACTTCAGGGGGTGCCGGCCCTCGTCTTTCTGCTGAAACGTCTAACTCCTCTCACGGGAGGCAGGGTGTACGTTATTCTGGCCCCCACATCGACCGTGACATGGACAGAGCGACGTTCCGCTCCCTCTCTGCCTGGTGAGCTGGCGTCCGTTCGCGTGCAGGTGTCGGCGGTGAGCGTCCTGCAGCACGTGCCGTTGGTGAGGTTGGCACGAAGGCCAAAGACACGGGGAGAGCTAAGAGAGCGACCCGGCGTTTTCCCCTCCGGGTACTTCGTGTGTGTGGTGTTAACGTCGCAGAAGAGACGTTTCCTGAGTTTCTGGGATTATCAGACATTCAAAGCCAATGTCTGCCCCAAATAAATGGATTCGGGATGTCAGGAAAGGTTATTTCCTCACGCAGCCTTGCTTCCCTACCACTCGACCCCTGTGAGGAGTGCGAAGTTGAAGTTTGTTGCGTCTTACTTTGTATGGGCCGGGCCCTGTGCCCAGAAGCGTCATTTTTGCCCCCGGTGGTGACGATGGGGGTCAGAACCGGGCCTCCAGACCGCCCTCCGTGCCCGGTGCCCGCCCCTCCCGGGTCACGCCCCTGCTCACGTGATGTCCACGTGTTCTCTCTCTCTCCCCCTCCCTCCCCCCGCCCCCCCAGCATCCAGGCCCAGCCTCCCCAGTGGCCGTGGCTCCTGTGAATCCTCCACGGGCGTTGGTTTGCGCCCTGTGGTATGGGCTGCTCGTTACCCTGAACGAAACTCCCTTCGGAGTTTTCTTCCCTGAGAGGCTGTTTCGTTAAGAAGCGAGATAATTAAAATCAAGCATCCAGCAGCAGGCCTTCCTTTGGGCTGCTTTGTGAGCCCGAGGGTCCTCTGGAACCGGCATCTGCTCTCGCTCCTCCCGTGTGCGGTCCGACGGGCTGGCTGACGCCCGCCGACCCTCTCTGATGGCGGGTGGCCGATCGCGGGCAGGGTCCTGGGAGGGGGGGAGACTCCTCAGCACCACCTCCCATCGTTTTCAGTGGGAAGGGGGGCTGCGTGGAGTTCACTGCCGCCTCGCCCGCCTGGCCACCCGCCTGGCCACCCGCCTGGCCAGCTGCCTCGCTCTGCTTGCTGCTCTGTGTGCAGAGATGGGCGGGGGCGGTGGGACACCCTCTTCCTGCCATGGTGGTGGTTGGGGGGAAGCTGCTGGGAACCCTGGGCTCAGACCCGGCGAGAGGACGAGGCTGAGACAGGGCCCGGCTGGGCCACCAGTGGCAGGAGGCCAGCTCTCCCTGCAGCTCGGCCCACGGGTGTGGGGACCCTGGTGGGCGTGTTTACGGTGATTCAGTTGGGTGTCTCAGGCTTCTGTCTTCCAGTGGGTGGCGTCTTAGAAACAGCACCGTTTCTGATGGAGCCTGGCCCTTTCAGGAAGCTGGCCGCTGAGTCAAGGCCTCCTCTGACGCTGGAGGGTCACCTGGGGTTCGCCGTTTCGGACCCTGTTCCCCTTGGTGCCCCTGGAAGAGGGTTTAGAAGACACTTCCTGACGGGAGGCACAGGCCGAGAAGCCAGTCCCCCGTGCACCCCTGGGCTCTGCCACGCGGGAGCCCCCAGGCGGCTCCTGTGCTGACCTGTCACCATGTGTCAGTCCCTGGCTCTGCCCAGAAAACGTGGAATGTAGGCCTTTGTTGGGGTCACATGGTGCTGGGCACCGAGCCAAATGCAAATACAGAAAACTGCAGATCACGCTTGGCTCTGGAACCGGCACTCTGCATCCTGCCTTAGTCAGTGCTCCCGGGACACACGGCCCGTGTGGCCTGCACACATGGCCTCCTCGGGGAGCCCCTTGGGGGCGCGGGCTGCAGGAGCAGACACCTGCCCTCTAGGCTTCCGTCCGGGAGTGGACGGCGTTGGATTCTGGACGGCAGCCAGTGCGTCTGGGGGTTTGGTTGGAGCCCCTGGGTCGTTGTCTCTCCGTTGTTGCCCGGCCTTCGGCTGGCGGGGCTGAACCCAGGCTGTCTGTCTGGGCTGGTCCCCCCTCAGTCCACCCGGAGCCCCTGTGCCCTGTTTGGGCTCGACTCCCCCATGGCAGGCCACTCCTGTGGGTCACCAGGCTTTCTAACAGCGTATTTCGTGGTCATCTTGGGTCAGTACGTCACAGACGTGCCTGTGAAGGCTTTTCAGGGAGAACGGGCCTGTGTCGAACATGCCCGTTGGCGTGGCGCCTGCAGGCTTTCCGGCAGGCGTTACCGGGAGACCGCGGGTGTCCGGTCGGACCCAAGTCTGAAGCTGTCGCCGTCACTTCTCCTTCCCACACCGCGAGTTGGTAACATCTCCAAGGCCAAGGCCGGTAGTAGCTGGGGCGGGCGAGGAAGGGGGACCAGACCGGCTCCTCCCTCTCCGGTTCTCCCTCCCTGCTCTGGGCCCCCCTCTGTCCGCCCCCACAACCCCCACCAGCTCCTTGCTCTGTGAGCCTCCTCGTCACTCAGCTTTTGAAGTGAACGCTCACGTGTCCCCCCTCGTTTTTCTGTGTGTTGTGTTACAGTTTGCTGCTCTGAAAACAGTCAGTGACAGTTCTTGGCTTTGCATTCAAGTTTTAAAAATTGTTTGTAGATGGATCGTTTTAAAGAGACGATATTCCACTGAAGTGATAGCCACAACGAATGCTTCTTTTGCACATCCTTGGGAAGCAAAATATTTAAACTTCACACATCTATTTCATAAATACCCCCCCCCCCCCCACACACACACACATCAGAGTGACGGAAGAGACCTGCCTGAAACGGCCTGGGTAGGTGTTGAAGCTCCAAAGATGTCAAGGGTGTGTTGCAATCTGTTATCAGAACTCTCCCAGACTTGGACTTCAGGCAGCCACTCTCCCGTTGAAAACAGCTGCCCACCCCTGAGCATAGCGCGCTGCCGTCCCCTCTCCCGCTGGGTGGTCTGGCTGAGCAGCGTGGAAGTGGACCCCCAGTGGAGGCGGGTGGGATCATTTCCCCAAAACAGACTCTCGGGTGGCTTCTCTGAAAACCCAGTAGTGGGATTGGATCGTGTGCTCCGGTGCCTTTCGGGCCGGAGCTCCCAGGGTTTTTTCCTTTCCTTCCTGCTTTGCTTTTTGTCTCCCTGTCCCCTGCCCTCCAAACACTCTTTCCTTCACTGCTGTTCCTCATTCGTCACAACCCTGTTGCTAACAGATGGGCCACCTTTAGGTCGACCTCGAGTTTCTGAGGAAAGCGGAGCGAGCGCTCCCTGCTCTAGCGGAACGTGCCTCCCCGGCCCCACAGAGACCCCACCTCCCGGGGCCCCTCCGAGCAGAGGCCTCGCATTTCATTGTCTCCAGTGCTGGGAGTTTGCGGTCCCTTTCGAGGGGTTTTCTCTAACATTTGCTTTGGCTTCGTCCTTGTCACTTTCTCCCCAAGGAGGGCTTTTTAAAGGCCTTTTCGGTTAACGGTACAAATCACTCTGATGCTTACAAGTGAGAGGGCGATGCTGCTGTGACCCGAAGGCCTAGGTCCTGGGGCTGCTCCCAGCACGGCGGCCGGACAGTCGGCCCGGGGAGTGGCCTCTCGGTCTCGATCGAACAGCAGCTTGTCCGCACTGTGGACGGAAGAGGCCGGCCCCACTGGAGTGCGCCTCCGCCTGGCTCCGCTCTGCTCCGCAGGCCGAGCGTCTGCACCCGGTGCCTGGGCCCGATTCCTCAGTGAGGCCGGCAGAGTCGGGGCGTCTAGAGAAGGAGGAGCCGTCGAGCCTGGGTTTTCCTGGTGGAGTTCTCTGTGTACTGTGTTCGTTCAGCTCGTACCCGTGAGGCCCGGCAGGGGCCCTGACTGCCAGGCCTGGCCTCTCTGCCTGGTGGCCTGTGAGGACGGCCACGTCTGTGCTGATGGGGCACCCCGACCTCCCCCCAACCTGAGGCACTGGGCGCAGCGTGCCTGCCCCCTCGTCGTGGCCGTCATTCGTGGCCGTCGTCCACGCTGGCAAACAGGGACTCCCCAGGGAGCCTTGCTGTACAGGGGACTCCCGTCTGCAAGCTGGAGCGCAGGGCAGTCCCTGCTGTCGCTTCCTGCACACCTGGGGTCACCTGCTCTGGTTCAGGTGTTTGCTGCCTGCGTTTCGGAGTCAGCTTAGCAGCAAACATGTTATTGGCCCCTCCTACCACAAGATAGCAGGTATTTGGTTTTTCTCCCTCCAAACTGTGACCTTTACAGTCTAAACATTATGGAACTAGTCTTTTAGCAAGTCTGTACTTGAATATGTTTATATATTTAGTAAATCTTGTTTTCTCCTTTTCTGAAAGGTTTGGGGTGATAAATGATGTGCTGCTATTGCCAATCTTTGTTATCTTTATTCCACATGGATACTTATGTTTAGAAGATAAGTTTCCTGTGACTTTAATTTTGGGTAACAACAGTCTTTTCCAAAAACTTGCAAAGACACAAGCCAATGGGGGGGGATCGGTCCAGATGGGCTTGAGCCCGGGGATCGGTGTGGACGCCAGCCAGTTGGAGGATCGGTCCAGCATTTTGCACGGACGTGTGCAGTGGATCCGCCGTGCCCCCTTCTGTCCTGGGGGCCCCTCCCGCCACTTCATGTGCTGAGCTTCCTGCCCCTGTGGGGGCTGCGTGCCTGTGACTGTCAGTAGGGAAGGAGACGCCGTCGGGTAGGCGCGGAGTCCCCGGAGCAGTGCTGTCCTTGTTAACTCTCTGAGAACTCCGAACTCGGCTCTGGAGCCCGGAGGCCATGTCCCTACTCCAGTCCCGGCGGGATGAGGGAGTGTACTTCTTTTCGTTTTCCAGGCTGCCACTCACTGATCCCCAGTGGCTCAGACAGCGGGCTGCGTGGCTTCTAGTGGGTCCATCTCCGTGCTCCCGCCCCCCTTCTCACAGAGGGCAAGCTGTGTCTTCCTGAACCGGTGGGCGGGTGGGCACAGTCACCGGGTGTGGGCGTGGCCGAAGCAGAGCTCCACCCCCTGCCACCTCCGCCTGTGGGGGGGAGGGGCGCCCGACCCCAGCGCTGAGCTCTCAGTCCTGGTGCTTGGTGGCCAGGGCAGCAGCTGTGTGTGAGTTCGATCTTGTCTGGGAACAGACCGGACTTTGCCTGATGCTGTTGGGTGTCTCATGGTTGCTCAAGAAGTGCTCATTATCTCTCCACATTCCACTGCGAGATTACTAAGGAACCCTTCGGGGCTTTTCCCATTGTGTCAAGTTCAAACAAAAGCAGCTCACAGAGTCCCATTATGAGTCTAACCTGCGCAACAAACACAGCACAAGTCCCAGCAGGACGAGCAGTGGATGGAGCAGTAGATGGGCCCAGTGTCCACTCCACTGGGGCCTGGGCCCAGTCGGCTGTTGACAGTGCCCTCAGACACGGCGTGGCCCTTGGCCAGCGCACTGGGACCTCAGGGTTGCGTTTCCTTCGTCCTTCGGCAGCTCGGAGAAGGTGGGTCTGTCCTGAATCCTGAGGGGCTGCTGGTCTTCCTGAGGATGTGCTTTCCATCCTGCACACTGTCCCGGGCAGTTCACGGCCCCGTCGTCGAGGCTCCTGGGCTCGCTGCACTGAGCCGGACAGAGCCCCCGGGGGTGCGCACGCTCGGTCTGTGATGGCGACGTGTCTCGTTAGTGGGGAGGAGCTGCTGGTGAGGGGGGTCAGGTGCCGAGTCCAAGTTGTCGGCCTGTGGAATCACCTGCAGCCCATGCTCTGTACACCCTGTGCCGCGTCCCCACCCCCGCTGATGTGTTTAATTAGCACCGAGCGGGGTGCCTGTTAGAACACTTCCTCTGAAGCGTTCAGACCAGCGCTGGGGGAGGCGGGCTTGGCCAGGGCCACACACGCCGTCGTCTCGGCCGTTCTCCCATGCACACGACCCCCAGACCGGGTCTGGCATGGTCCGTGCCAGAGCTTGAACTGTCTGGGAGCCACGGCGGAGGCCGGGCAGCTGCAGCCTTCTTCTCTGTGGCTGTGCTGGGGTGCAGGGCTGGCGGCCGACCGGGGTGGGGAAGGTAGGACAGTGGGCAGGAGATTACCAGGCGAGGACCTGCTGGTGGTGACACCTGGAACTGCCAGTCGCGGAAACACCGCGGTTCCCTGGCTCTTGGTTCCGCTGTCAGACTGGTCTCACTGTGGCAGGAGTGAGCGCGTCTGTGGAGCTCAGTCCTCACCGTGCCACTCGCAGGACACAGGCTTCCCGTAGGCAGCTGGCCTCCAGAACAAGCTTTTGGGGTGAAGCAGGTGGGTGGAACACCGGGATCCCCTTCTTCTCTGCGAGAGGGGGCTCCCACCGTGAACCAGAGGGTGGCTGCCCCTGGAGCCCTGCGAGCCCTCCCTTCTGGGAGACAGTGTGGGGGTGGAAGCGCGTCTGGGCGCATGTCGGGCTGCAGTCGGGTCCTTGCTCCGTGAGCCGGATGCTGGGAGGCCGGCCATTGGCACAGGAGCAGGTGTGGGGTGCGGCAGCCCCACCAGGGCCTTTGTCGGTGAAGGGGCTGACGTCCACAGAAGCCTGTTCACATTTTGAAGTGCCTGCAGGTACCCGTTCTTAACACACCCCCCTCGGGTTCCCAGAAGCCCTGTGGGTTCACCTTCAGCCTTCCAGGGGCGGGACCGAGTGGGTCTGTGTGGTTTTCGGAACCTGTTCGTCCCCCAGACTGCAGCTCTGGCCCCGGAAGTGCAGACCCTTGCCGCCCGCCCCCCGGGTCCCTCGCCGGGGAGCTGAACAGACGTGTCCTTCGGTGTGTGGCATATTTCACTCAGGACAGCGTCTCCAGGTCCATCCCGTGTTTGTGGCGTCTAGTTCCTACGTCACCGCGTCCGCTTTCTCTCGTGCTCGCCTGTGTCTCTTGTCCAGCGTGGAGCGCCATAGGTGCGCGCCTTCCTGGGCAGGTCCTGGGTTTTCCTCCAGACCCACGCGGCCTGCTGGGCGCTGGGTTTGGGACAGGGCGTGCTGAGGAAGGGCCTTCAGGAAGGGCCGGGTGGGCGCGCCCCCTCCTCCCGCCGGAGAGAGTCTCTCATCTTATCTGAAATGGGGGGGCTGTGAGTCTCAGTGCCCGAGCGGCGCCTTTTCATCACGGACGGGATATGCACGCGCATGACTTAGGGGATTTTAGATTTCACCACTTCCATTGTCTAAATATGGGCCTCAGTGTGGTGCTTTTTGGGGGAAATCCTCTAACCTTTAGGGTGACAAACTTCCATTTCTAACGTGAACAGCTTCCACTCTGAAATGATGGTTCTTATTTCAGCAAGGTCCCTTGAAGGTGGTTTTTTGAATGAGTATTGTACGCCATGATTTCCTAGTAAGATCATTTCCAGGCACCCCTTACTCACCCGCCACAATTAGAAGTGTTTCCTTCTCCTGGGCTTCAGCAGGATTCTGATTACGGGTTAAATAGGATGGCAAAGTGATCACCGTTTTTCCTGAGTAACGATAGAACCAGGCTGAGAAGCATCAGTAGAGGTAAACTACCATCTTAGCCTGTTGCGTATATTTCAGAATCTGCCTGCTTTCCGCCTTTGCCCTGTTGAGAGCGTGTCTTTCGGGTGGAGAGTGTTGGCCTCACCCACTTGGGTGGAGGACTCCCATTCATTCTTTGCATTCATTCCCGAGCTCGTCCTGGGCCTGGGGCCGTGTGGGTCTGTCTCCTTTCTCCTTCCCTCCTGCTCTCCGGAGATACGGCCCTGTCAGGGGCCCCACGGGGGTTCTGGGGCCATGCCCCACCCCCAGAGAAGGGCCCAGGGCCCAACAAGGTTGAGTTGTCATGTGTCGGCTGGAGACTGAGGTCTGGAAGGGGTAACTGGAGGGAAGCTTTGATGTGAAAGCCACTGTGCGCGGGGGTGGGGTGGGGGGGTGGGGGGTCTCACTGACCTTTGTGTCAAAGCGAGCCCAGCCGGGGACACACAGACTTGGCCAGGCCCTGGGCGTGTGGGGCCGGGGCGCCAGGGGCAGAGCCGCACTGGTGGAGCGCCGCCTGCACCCCCTGCAGCCGGTGGGCAGGGCTCCTGAACCGGCTCCCTCCGCCTGCTTCCCCTGACGGGGGATGTTTTGGGAAAGGGGCACATGCAGGGCTCAGGAGGCTTCACCGCGACCCGTCGGCTGTGGCAGGCCGGGAGGAGCTGCTGTCCCTGCGGGATGTTGCTCAGGAGCCCGTGTGGGAGGCTGTTGAGCAATTGCTCGGACCCTCCTCCTCCTCCGTAGCCTGCCTCCCAGCCCCTCCGCAGGCCCAGCTGCACCAGAGCTGAGGACTTGCTGGGCACACCCCACGCCCACCCCCACACAGTGTGCTGCAAGTCCTGGCCAGGGGTGGGAGAGGGCGGGAACTTCACGTCCCAGGGTCCCAGGAGGCCCCCAGGGTCTCCTGTAGGGGGGCCTCACCTGTCACCAAGGGCCTGGGACTCGGGGCTGAGGTCTCGTGGCAGGAGAGGGCTCTGCCTCCCTAAGCCTTTGGACTCGAGACCGTGGCATTGGTGCAGCCTGGGCCTCCAGTCTCTCCTGAAGGCTGTGGTCTCAGCCCTGCAGTTGCTTGAGTCAGTTCCTTAAAATACCCACCCACCCACCCCTCCATCCATCCTTCCATTCATCCATCCACCCACCCACCCACTCACCCCCTCTTTACTACCCACCGATCCATCTATCCACCCAGCCATCTGTCCACGTACCCACCCAGTCACCCCACACACCCACCTGCCCCCTGTTAGTTCTGGAGAACCCTAATGCAGGGGGCATGTGCCTGGTGATCCTACCATGGAAGAGATGTATCAGGCAAGTTTTCAAGTAATTGAAAATTGCAGTATTCAGATGAAGAAAATCCCGGAAGAGTAGAGATTCAGATCTTTCCTGCCAAACTCTCCATCGTGAACTGAGAATTATCCTGGAACTGTGCTGTGTGGCATTTTATTTGGGGGTGTGTGTGGATATTTCATCCTGGAAAATGATGCATGTTCACCTTTTCTCCTCTGCTCTCCCTAACTTAACTCCTGAGCACGTCTGCGAGTCAGATGGACTCTTCAGAAGGAAGCTCCAGGACTCCTGCGGCCTCTCTGCGTCGCCTGCCGGGACACCAGGGTGTCCTGCCACACTTGGCCCTGGGGTCGCTGTGGCGGCGCTCTCGGGGACACTGAGTGCCACCGAAGGCCCGCTGGTTTGGCTTGGCAGTGCCGTGTGCACCGTGGGGTCGGGGCGGGAGAGAAGAGTGTGAGCCGTGGGGCGGAGAAGGGACAGCAAGGACGGACAAGGGGCTCTGGGGGCCTGGGTGGGAAAGGAGGGGGGAGGGAGGGAACAAAGGTGCGTGAAGCTCGAAGTGCCAGGGGAGGGTGTTTTTCTGTGCACCGCTTCCGCGCCCGGTCCCACTGCCTGCCTGCGGGGTGGGTGGTCTGTGTGCAGAGGGAGACAGTGGTCCCAGGGGTGCTCCTGACTGGCTCGGGGGTCATGGGGACACTCAGTTGGGGACGGAGGCCTGGTCAGCCTGCATCCCGTGTCTGTGGTGCACCGGGAAGTCGGGCTGCCCTCTGTGGGGGGGTCTTTGTGTGGGAGGCAGGGGAGCAGGGCGCACGAGGGTGTGTGCTGAAGGCCCGGGCTGAGGGGGAGGAACCTGTGGAAGGCAGTGAACAGGTTTGTGAGGGGCGAGTTCTCGTGGGGGGGTTGCAGGAGGCCGGGCAGTGGCATGGCTGCAGTGGGGGGCCTGTCTGAGGAGGACTGGGTGTGGCATCCAGGGAGGGGGCACGGTGTGGGGGGTGGGACACAGACCCCCAGGGTCGGCCACGTGAACGGGGCAGAGCTCCTCCTGCTGCAGCGGCTTCAGGGCTGGAGGCCGGAGCCCCGGGGGGGATGGTCCCTTCCAGAACGCCGCACCTCTTCCCTCCATCACGGGGGACCAGGGTTTCACTCGGAAACGTTTCTCTGTGATGTGCTTGCTTTGCATGCAGTCCTTCACCTCTGAGCTCCGAGACTCAGGCCCCCGAGTGTCTGGCCCGGCGTGGGGCTGCCGCATCCAAACGGCTGGCCGACTGCGTCTTACTGGTCGGTCGTCCTGCTGTTCGGCGCAGGCTGGGGCGAGGCGGTCAGAGAGAGGAGTCCTTCCTTCTGACACCTCTTTCTGCAGATGGCGCACTTTCACTCACTACTGCGAAGACGAGCCAACGTGGTCCCAGTCGCAGAGCCAACGCACCGGCCACTGGTGGGACCCCGAGCTGGCGGCGGGTCACCACCGGGTGGCTCCGGTCTCGGGCTCTGGCTCTGGGTGGCGTGCCGCTGTCCTGGGGGTGCCAGGGGCGAGGCCTGCTTGTGACACCGCAGAGCCGGGCCGGGAGCTTGGGCCGGGAGCTTGGGCCGGGAGCGGAGGGATTCACAGGCCCCAATACAGACAGCGGCTGATTTGGGGATCGTGTTCTTTCTTCTTTTCCTTTTCCCTCCCTGTAACCACAGGTGAGCTTTCTTCCTGCTGCGGAGCGTCCTCTTGTACCTTGCAGACCCCGCCGGTCAGCCATGCCCATGGGTGGCACAGGGGACCTGTCCCCTGGGGGACCAGGCGGCACCTCACAGACAGCAGGGGAGGGAGGGTAGGGGCGGGGGCGGCCCTGGCGGTGGTTTTGTTCACAGGCCGTGCGTGCGGAGGAGGCTTTCTGGGGCTTTGCCACAGGCGGCCTTTCCCCAGCATCTCTTCGGTTCCAGGTCGGCGTCCACACCCCAGAGCAGCGACCTCCGGCGTCGGGTGGATGTGCGACAGGATTGTGTTGTCAGGGTGTAGGAAGGGAATTCAGAGTTTGTATTTCTTTCCACTCGCGTGTTTAAGCTCCTGTGTGTTTCTGTTCAATTCAAATTAGCTGCACGCAGGACGAGCCTGTGCGGGGGTCTAAAGTGCGCAGGAGCCAGGGGGACCGTGGGCTGTGTCTACAGTCATGCAGTGAGTGAGTGGTGAGTGCGCACTGTTCTTGGGGGCACGCTCAGAACGGTTCTGTTGTGTGGGGCGCCACCGCTGGCCCGACCGGAGTGTGCCCGCTTGGTCTCGGGAGCCACTCTGCGTGCTGCCTGGCTTGTGCGGTGTCGCGGACATCACCGGGCAGTGGACGCTGAGCCTTTTCCGCAAGTTGCCTTGGCGTGTGAAGCAGACTCGCCTTGTGGTTCATGGGCGGGTCTTCTGCACGGGACTGCGATGTCACCGCTCAGCCTCACAACCTTCCTGACTCCCGGGACCTCTTCCCTGGAAAGAGGCTCCTCTTGCAACTTCGGGGAGGGACTGAGTGTGCTGTGGGGTCTGCAGCCTCATGTGCTTCCTCCTTTCCTCCTGGTGTGTCCTTCTCCTGGGGTGCATGCTTGTCCTCGTTCAGCCGGAAGGACCCTGCAGCGGCAGTGACGTAAGAATCGGCAGATCCCTTGGGCACCCTGGGGCCTGGCTGACTGGCTTCCGTGTTTGCTGCGGGGGGTGCCAGCAGGGAGACTTGTGGCGGGCCCTGCCCCAGTGCCCGTTGGTTTTGACTGAAGGCAGTTACAGAAACGTGGTCTTCTTTGGAGGTATAGGGAGCACAGAAACTTCCGGTCCGTCCTCTAATGTTGAGGAGAATGACGGTCAGAGTGGTGGGCTGGAGTCCCTTGAGGCCCTGTGGCTCGTCCGTGTCTTTCCTGCCGCTTCTGTCCCCGCTGCTGCGTCATCCGCTCCCGGTTTTTGCTGACACAGCAGAGTGTCACCCAGAGCCGCCTGCTGCCGGGCAGCCGTCCTTGTCCCCTTTCCCAGCTCACGGGAGGCCCGTGGCCGCTCGGAGTGCCCGTGTGTCGGGGTGGCCAGGTGCACTGAGTGACGCGCCCGTGTGGCTCCCCGTCACTGTCAGCCTTGCAGTCCCCGGTCCTCCTGAGACCGCAGACTTGCGCCCACAGTGGGAGCTGCCGCCCAGGGCTGCCCGTGGGCCCAGAGAGTTCTTTGCGCTTTGGGGGCTGACCTGCAACCTGGCCCCAAGGCATCAGACCTTCACTCTGGTGTCACGCCCTCGAGGCCGATCCGCTGGTCTCCGGTGAGCAGCGGCTGCTCACTCAGTGAAAGTGCAGCGGCGATGGCATTCTCAGCTCCGGCCTCTTGCGCACGGTCAGGTGGGGCTGCTCGCTTTTGGAATTCTTTGATTACACAGTGGCGTTGGCCAATATTTGTGCCTCTGTTTTGATGTCTTTCCCGATCTGAGCTCTCTGGGAGGGCTTTTTCTCCCCTCTTCCCCTGCTGGGCGTGGTCCAGCGGCAGGTCCTGTGTGCCGAGACCTTGTGTGGAAGGGACCCAGCCTCCCCGTCGCGGTGCTGCGAGTGGGCCCAGACTTGCGTACTTCCACTGTTTGGATCAGACGTCCCGCTTGCCTTCCTGGTGGGAGGTGTCCCCTTTGAGAGGGTGCCTGCCGGAGCCGTACGCCTCAGCTGTTGCCCAGTCCACGTGGGGTTGGCTGCAAGCCAGCCAACTGGGGTGTGGTCTCCCTGAGCTGGGGCAGGACATGTCATTCCACATTGAGATGCACCCACCCTGCTCTGATGGAATGTGGGAACGTCTGTCTGTCCCAGCCAGACCTGTTGGTCAGGGCTGCTGAAGCCCCCAGTGGGGGCCCCTGTGGGGCGCACAAAGGGGGCAGGAGCCGGGAGTGTGTGCACTGCTCACCCACCCGAGGGTGTGACTATTCGCTGAGAGTCCCGGTCCTGCCCAGGGCCCTCGGTGGCTTCCCCGAAAGGAAGGTGGGGCACCTCTTCCTTGTGTAGTCTCCGCTTTTGTACAGCAGCCAAACTCCTGAGGGCAGGGCTGCCGCTCTGTGTCAGCTGGGGTGCGGCCATTGGGTGGCCAGCCTGCTAACGCTGCTCAGCCCCCAGCCCCACCCCACCCCGCCCCGCCCCGTGGTGGAGACCTCCCTGCAGAGAGGCGGGTCCCAGCCCCAGTGCACAGCCAGCAGCTTTCCCTGCTGGAGGTGGCTGCCGTGGGGCCGCCTGTCGCCCTGCGCTGCCTTCGAGGCTCCACGGACTGGGCCGTGCTACCTGCCTCCTTCCGCTGCTCCTTTGGCCTTGGCCTTGGGGTTGCCCTTCCCGTCTCAGCAGTAGCTCCTCCTGTGCAGTTCAGAGGCCCATGCATCTTCTGCAGTCGCCCTGGAGTGAATGAAGCAATGGCTGAAAAAAATCAGCGGAGAACATGAATTTTCTTTCACTGTAGTTTCTGAGCTGGTAAAAACTTTCCAGTGCCTCAGACCTGTCCGTCCGTCCGTCCATCCATCCATGCATCCAACACGATTTTGGACTAAGTATGAAGTTAAATTCTTCTGGTGCTTCTTACATGTGACAAATACTCAGGATTCTGACGGGTTCAGGATGTTGATGCAAGACTCGCACGTCCCCCCCCCCCGCCCAAAGGTCCAGGGGCGTGGTTCTCTTGGACTCCACAGTTATACAGCACTGGGGGCATCGGGTCGCTGTGGGCGGGGAAGGGGTGGCCAGCTGGCAGCACGCGACTGAGCTTCGGCCCGATCCTCTCATCTCTGTCTTCTCGCTGTCTCTTCGGGGTATGTCGTGGTGGGGGAGGGGTGTCCTCATCGGTGCTGCTGACGCTCCAAGTGGCCGGTGCACCACAGGTCCAGGATGCAGTGGACGACGTCAGTTAGGCAGCGACAGGCCGGGCCCCAGGACGCAGGTGTTCTGGGGGCAGGCACAGTACCGTCTTATCCAGATGCTCTGATTCCTGGGGCTTGGAAGGTCTTCGGGTGGCAGGTCCCCTGTTAAGTGGTTTTGTAGCGAGAAGGACAGTTCCGGCCCGGTGGACCTGAGGAAGAGCGTGGGTTTGTTGACGTGGACACGGCTTTCCCGGTGGCTCCATGTGGGCCATGGGGTTGGAGCCTGGACAGGTGGGCCTGTTTTCTGAGGGCCTGGGAGCCCCACCCACAGGGCACTCACTCACGCTTCCCTGGGACTCCGGGGATGGGACACCTGCTAGAAGCTGCTGACATGTGCGGGGGGCACGTCAGGCGACAGAGAAACATGGTTCGTGCAGCATCCATGCACTGTGTTGTCTCAAGGACGTGCAGGCAGGGCGAGTGGGCTGTGGGGTGCGGGTGCCCGGAGCTGGGCCGAGCCGAGCAGGCCCCCTCTTCCAGGGCTCCTGCAGACCCAACCCCCACTGTCTCCACCCACATGCAGGGTGACTGGTTTTACCCGGCTTGGAGCACAGACCCCTTTCAGCGAGCTGGCGTCACGGTGCAGGAAGCCCCCACAACCGCGGCCCCCAGAGCTGGTTCCCCGAGGTTTACAAACACAAAACTGTGTGGGCACAGTGGCTGGCATTTGTGGAGGACGGACTCTGGTGTCGCCCTGAGCTCACCCTGTGATGGCGCCCGTGTAACAGCCCATGGCGCCTTCTGAGGCGGGTAACCGACCCCCAACCTCTGCCTTCGACCCCCCCCACGCGCAGGGTGATGCTGAGGTTTGGCCTGGTATGCCGCTGGGCGCCAGGCGCGGGCTGGGCACTGAGCGGGCGTGGGGCTGCCTCCCGCTGGAATTGAATCCTTGGCGGCCCTTGCAGAGAACTGGGGTTCTGGTCCTTCCCCACTGCCACAACATGCGGCCACCAGGCACAGAGCGAGCTGCTTGTCTGCACGTCGCAGCCTCCGAGGGCCAGCCAGCGGCCAGATGAGCGTGGGGCATCGTGGGTCGTTGCCACGGCCGGGACACAGGTGGATGTGCTCTCACCCAAACCAGGAAGAAAGTACAGGAGCCAGACTCAGCTGTGCTCTCCGCCGTGCACAACAGACGCAAGGTGGCGAGTGCCTCCTCACCGAGGGCTCTCTGCCCGGGTGGCGAGGACACGCACGGAGGAAATGGTTCTGGGAGGCAGGTATGTGTGGTTTGGCTCCAGGAGACGGTCATCAGCTCGCACTGGTCAGGCAGAGCCAGGGCGCCACCTCGGGCTGTGTGCAGGCTGGAATCAGTTCGTGCAGGTGGTGGGCGGCCCTGCCGTCGGGGCCACGTAGGTGTGATTGGGCTGTTTCCGCCTCTGTTCTGCCTGGCGCTGGACAACTCCGGAGCCGCACTAGAAGTGTGGAAATGCGCCCAGAGCAGCACACAGAGGGTGCGCAGGGAAGGGGCACGGACAGGACAGCCGCAGGGGCCGGGGGCAGGCAGATGTTTGGGGGTGAGCGTGGGGCGCTGCTGAGAAGTCATGCTCCTGCCTGTGGGCGTGACTCCCCATCTGCACGGCTCACGCACGCGTTCCCGAGACCAGGATGGACAGGAGCTCTGCTCATTGGCCGGCCCCTGTGTGTGTGTGTTCACTGCCCTCGTGGGCGCCGTCCCGAAGGAGACCCCTCTCTCGTGTCCCTGGGTCCAGTGTAGGTTGCTGCTGGGGCATCCAGCCCCAGGCCCTCGTCTCCTCTGTGGCCCCTCAGTGCTGGCAGACGCCCCTCACAGGGCAGGCCTGAGAAATAAACCGCTCATTTGTGGACCAGTCCCGGCCACTTCATTTTTTGGGTCAAGTCACGGCTGGGACATTTCACCTGACTCTTTTCCCCGTGCCCTCCCTCTGCCGCTCTTGCTCTGGACGTGACGCATGGCTGTGCGCGAACACGCGCCCAGTGCCAGCTGCCAGCTGCCAGCTGCGCTCGGGCTTCTGCCCCAGCGCCTCCCGGTGCTGGTCCGCGTCCGTCGGAGGTGCAGCTCTGCTCCAGGGCAGCCGGGTCTGCCTCTCTGGGTCCCTTTGGCTCTGTTAGTTGGGACCTTTGACGACGAAGAGGAGCCACGGGAGTCATTCTGTGACGACCCGTTTTGGTCGGGGGTGCGCTCGCTCACACAGCCCGCAGGGTCAGCTGCCGCCGTGGGCGGGGATGCGTCCGCACTTACGGTTCACCTGGCGCCGCTTGGTGTTTGTGCCTGTGGCTGGCGGTGGGCCGCCCAAGGTGGACGCTGGGGCAGGGTGGCAGGTGGCTCTGTCGTGCTGCTGACCGTTGCCTTTCCTGTGCTCTCCAGGTTCTCGCGCCTTCCTGTGCACACAGGTGAGACCGCTCAGGTGAGACCGATGCCCGCCCCGAGGAGCAGGTGCTGACGCCCCCAGCCTGGTGCTGCGCCTCCTGACACCACCGCCCACCCAGGATCTAAATGCCACAGCGCCCCCGGGGCACAGTGGGCTGCGACCCGCTGTTGCCTGCAAAGGTACGTTGCATGGGCACAGCTGTGTGTGGTGTGAGTTCACGGGAAGGAGGCAGAGGGGGCGGGTTGGACCCGCTGTAACATGAAGGAGTTGTAGCTCGTGGGAAAGAGAATTCGGAACCTCGGCTTTGGATTAAGGTCACACCCACCTAACAATTCAGAAGCATTAGCATTGGAACTTAAAACAACAAAGAGAAAATGCAGGTACACGTGAAGTCTTTTTTCCCCTGTGAATTGCCCTCAGGATCTTTTAGATTGATCCCCAGGCTTTACTGACTTTACATGGGATTACGTTTGAAAAGGCGAACCTGGCCTTCAAATCCCAGTTCGCAACAGTGACGTGCTTTGTTTCGGTTTGGGTAGCGTCGTAGCCTCTCTACTCTCAATCTGAGCTCGTCTCTCTCTGTTGCGCCGCTCCTGGCCGCCGGCCTCCTGTGTTGGCGGGTGCGCATGCCTTGGCCAAGCCCTGCCCTGGGTTTGTAAAGATGTAGCAGAAACTTTCAGAACTTCGTCCCGGTTTAATCTTAGCCCTCGTTTCCCTGTCTCCAGGCTCAGCCTCCAGGAGGGAAAAACCAGGCTGGAAACCAGGACCTCCCACTGGAGTCTAATTTTAAATGTGCAATCTGTTGTCTTGTGACTTTCGTTTCAAATTTAACTCTGAAACAAATACGTTTCCTTCTTTTGCCTGAAGTTTTGGAGGTCTGTTTTCAAGCCAGTGAGGGTAATCATTGTATTTATTTTAATAAGTTTTTAAATACTTCTGGGGAGTGAAATATTTTATTAATAGCCATAATGTATAGACATCACCAGGTGCCTTCTGCTCAGGCTGGGCGCCCTCAGCAGAGACGAGAAACCTGCCCTCGCGGTGAGCGCTGTGAGTGGGGCCGCCTGGCCCCCGGTGGGCACGGATGCTGGACGTTGCTGAGGCGGCCCCGCCACTGGGTGGCTGCAGCCCCAAGCGTCCCCGCGGAGGACAGCCGAGCTGCGGTGTAGGCTGTAGAGGTGGGTGAGGCGCAGTTCCTGCCGCCAGGGGACCGGACTGGGGCGGGAAAGGGGTGTGTACTGGGCAAGACAGGTGTGCCTGTGTGCAAGTGACTGCGCCCCAGACGCAGTGGGGCGGCCAGGCCCAGGGCCATCAGCTCGCAGGCCAGCATGTGGTCAGTGTGGTCAGTGGGTGTGCACAGTGTTGTTCATGTGGCTTGGCAGGCCAGCCACTCTCCAGGAGCAGCCCCTGTGCAGCGACCAGGCACTGAGGGCTGAGCCAGCTCGGCGACTGTGCTTACGGGCGAGGTGCCTGCAGACTCCGGAGCTCGCCCGCCGTGTCTGGGATGCGGTGGGAGTAAAGGGGGCTGCAGTGGTCACGTCAGAAACGAACTCGCCGCTCTCGGAGGAAGGTCGCGGTGCTGGGCACCCCCGGCCCCCATGCCCTTCTCTCTGGGGCTGAGCTCCTTCTGATCTTCGGACCCTGTGTGGCCTTCAGACTACCCCCCGTCAGGACGCTGGGCCGCTTCTCTGACCATCAGGCCGAGTGGGTCTGCCCTCTGCCCTGGTGGTGGGGGCGGGGCCTTGGGCCTCAGACCCCCCCCCCCCCCCGGGGGGGGGCAGCCTCCTAGGAGGAGGATGGTGGGATGGAGGGTGACAGCTAGGACAAGGACGGAAGCGAGGTCTGGCCCTTTGCCCAGGAGAAGGGGTGTCAGTCGGGGTGCACAGCGGGCAGGACAGCCAGCCTCTCAGTGCAGCCATGGACCCAGGGGGCGGGGCCGCGTGGGGCAGGGAGGGGCGGGCAGGGCAGCAGGGGAGGACTGACCGCATTTCCTCTGGTTCCTGTGTTGGGGGCGTTCGGGTCTGTACTGATTGCAGTTGCGTGAACTTTGACGTCCTGCCTGGACGTCTGCTGTGTCCTGCCTGCGCTCCAAGTGTGGTTTAGGGTGCGCCCGCTGCCCTCCAGCCACATGGGTCCTAGTGGGGGGGGCTGGAGAAGAGGCAAGAGGGCCCGTGACCACGTCCCTGGTGAGAGCCGTGACGCGTGCGGAGGAAGGACAGGGTGGATGAAGGAGGGGACAGCAGTGTGGAGCCCCTTCTATTCAGAGGTGTGGGAGAGGCCCCCTGGGAGCTGAGGTCCACAGGTCCTGGAGGTGGTGAGCCCAGCGGAGGGAGGCTGGGGGCTGCCAGGGAGCCTGGGCGTGGGCCATGGAGGGGGAAGCGCCCGAGGCCCAGGCACTGAGAGCCGCGTTCCCAGGAAGCGCCTGCCCACGGCCCCCCGCTCACCGCCTGGTAGGTGCCCATGACCTGGCGCCTCCAGAGTCCTGCCCGCATCGCTGGCGGTCTCACACTGAGCCTGGGTGGGGTTCCCCCTGGGCCCGGACTTTGGTTGAAGACTGCTGCCCCTCCGCCAGTGCTCTTCTGTGCGGGCTTCTGTCCCCGTGTTCAAATCTCTGCGCGTGCTTCCCCCCCTTAAACTGTCCCCTCTCGCCTGGTGGCTCTGCAGACGGGCTCGTCGAGGAGTTTCTGCCTCTGTGACGACAGCACACAGCCACCGGCCGGGCCCTGGTCACGAGCAGAGCACACTGGTCTCTGCCCAGTGACAGAAAGGTCAGAGCCACTGTCCGCCCCTGCGGGGCTTGGGGTCAGACAGGGAACAAACGGGCTGGTGCAAATGTGAAGTGTTCACCAGGTGTTGTAAAATGTGTTTCCATGAAATAAAAATAAACGATGAGGGTCAGGTGGGTGAGAACAGAGACGCGAGGCAGCCGGACAGAGCTGGTGTTCCTCGTCTGCACAGGGGAGGGGCGGGGCGTGTGGAGCAGGGGCCGGGTCGTCCGAGGTCTGCAGGGGTGGTTCTCACTCCTCCCACTCAGCGGTCTCAGAGCCCCCGCCACCCCGCTGGAGTCGTCAGGGGCCTCATGGGCCTCAGGTCCTCACCCGAGGACGTGCTCATGGATCTTAGAGGAAGGGAGAGAGACGTCAGTGTGAGAAGCATTAGATTGGCTGGCGCCTGAACATGCCCTGAACCGGGATCAAACCCTTGACCTTGTGCAGCGGACGAGGCTCCAACCCCGAGTCGCTGGCCGGGGTGCAGGGAAAACTTTCAGTGTAAGGGCCATTTCTGCAGCCCCTTGACACTCCCGCCTCTCAACTGTAGTGCCCCTAGTTCCTGCCCACCCTGCTGCGGTCACCCCCAGCATCCCTGGGTGGGGCTCGGCAGGTCGGCCCTCCCCACTCCATCCCTGGCCTTGAGGTTGACACTGCTGCCTGCCTGCCTGTGCTGGCCGGAGAGCGCCTGGCTGAAATGGGCACCGTTAGCACCACAGGCCCTGGGGCCTGGACAGTGAGTGGGGTGGGACCCCTCTGCGGTTGGCAGAGACACGCCCTGGGGTGGAGGAGGGTGGAGAATCAGCTGCCAGTCCACGCATGCCCACTTCGGTGTGTAGCAGCCGAGGTGCCTGCTAGTGCGTTTGAGGCAATGGCTTGGTCTTGACCCGAACCCTTTAACGGCATGGCTGGCTCACCGTGGCTCTGAACTTTTTATTCTGAATTCACAAGACAGGTGGTGGAGACACACCCGGGCACGTCCTGTCTGCTTACAGACCTCAGGGACCCCAGGAGACCGCCCTGCCGTCAGCGTTGCTGATGTGTCCCTCCCCTGAGTACAGACACGCGGCCCCACGTTCCTCCAGGCGGAGGGAACTGAGACTGGTTGCGCACGGCCAGCACCGCTTGTCCCGTTCCCTCCACTCAAGGTTTTGCCTCTTTTCTTACCTGGGGGCTCTGACATCTTGGGGGATGATCTCTGGGCTGGACGTTCCCCCTTGGGGTCACGTGACCTGTGTCCTGGTGGGAATACTCTGGGGTCTGGGTGAGCTGCCCTGCACTGAGGGCGGGGCCGAGCCTCCTCTGGCCACTCACTGCCCGTGGCCTGGCTTCCAGGACACACTGGGTGCCTGGTGTCTGTCCCCTGAGTGAGTCACTGAGAGGGTGGGTGCTGGAGTCAGCCCGGGATGCACCCAGCTGCTGTGTTTTCCTCGGGCGCAGAGACAGCTCGCTACCGCGCAGGGCAGACAGGCACTTGGAGACAGGAGCTAGGTTGCGAGGGGTTTCCTGGTCTCCACTGTGGGCAGTGGCCTCTGGGTCTGTGGGCGACACTGGATGGGTGCTCCGGAGGCACCTGAGGGTGCTCTGGAGGCACCTGAGAGTGCCCCGTAGCCCCGAGGGCCAGCCGGCACTTGGTGGCCTTGCCATGCGAGTCCCCCCCGTGTGGGGCACCCAGCCAGCTGCACGTGCTCAGGGTCTGCTCCCCAAACGGAGCGCATTGGCCTCTGCTGAGCAGCGGGGAGCGGGGCTTCTGTTCCGCTCTGCCCACTCCCATGCCCACCTCCCAACTCCCAACCACAGTCAGCGTTTTCAGCTGTGGAATTAAAGGGAAAGCTGCTGCTTTATTAGGAAGAGTTCGTTGGACTTAAACCCTCAGCGTTTCCACTTCTGATTGATTTTAAAGTGTGAGGTGGAATCCGAAGAAAGCAGAAAACCACTGGGAGGGGTGGGGGTGTTCCGAGATGCCTCTCAAGTCTTGTTTTCTGACATCAACAAGTCCCTGGTTGGGTAGACTTGGGTTTGGGGGGGGGAGCAGGACTTCAGGTCTGTCACTGAACGCACAGCTGCAGGAGGAAGACGGGTGCCCCCCCACCCGCCCCTAAGAGTGGCACTGTGTACGCTGAGGGGGCGCGGTGGGCAGCT
Organism: Artibeus jamaicensis; assembly: GCF_021234435.1. Classification (NCBI taxonomy): domain Eukaryota; kingdom Metazoa; phylum Chordata; class Mammalia; order Chiroptera; family Phyllostomidae; genus Artibeus; species Artibeus jamaicensis. Next base: position 49,220,855 of record NW_026522046.1, read on the forward strand.
ACCCCCGGCGAAGACGGGTGGTTCTCCAGTGGTCTTGCTGGTGCTGCGTCCCACGACCGCGGGGGCCCTCTCGGGAGCTGCCGGCTCTGCCCCGCGACCCTGTGCAGCCCGAGAACCAGCCCGACCTGTGCGGGGTGCCGCCCTGACCTGCCAGGCACCGGCTGCCCTCCCCGCACTCTGGGCTCCTCTGTCCGCTGCCTGTGCCCCTCAGCGACTCAGCTGTCCCTCCTGTCTCCTTCTCTCTCTGCTGCAGACCGCACGGCCATGGGGAACGCCGAGAGCCAGAGCGTGGAGCACGCGTTCTACGGGGAGAAGCGTGCCAGCCTGGGGCGCAAGCACACGTCGCGCTCGCTGCGCCTGTCGCACCGGGCGCGGCGGGCCCGGCACGCGTCCTCGGGGAAGGCGGTGCCCAGGAGCTCCGAGGTGAGCGCGCGCTCCAGCAGCACCCCCAGCATCCCGCAGTCGCTGGCGGAGAGCGGCCTGGAGCCCTTCGCGCAGGAGGGCGCCCTCGAGGCCTTCGGGAGCCCCACCTGGGTGGACCGTGTGGATGCGGGCCTGAGGCCCGTGTCCTACACCGACTCCTCTGTGGCCCCCAGTGTGGGCAGCAGCATCGTCCTCGCTGCGGCCTCCGTGCCCAGCGTGCCTGACTCGGAGGACAGCCGGCTCTACGGTGAGGATGCGGCCTACCCGGCTGAGGGTGGCAGGCGGCCGCATCCCTATGAGCGCGCCGGGCCCACGTTCCCGGAGAGTGCCGGCTTCAGGAAGAAGCGCTCCAAGTCCGCAGACATCTGGCGGGAGGACAGCCTGGAGTTCTCGCTCTCCGACCTGAGCCAAGAGCATCTGACGAGCAACGAGGAGATCCTGGGTGCTGCCGTGGAGAGGGACCGCCAGGAGGCCCGGCGGGCGGAGAGCCGGCTGGGCCCGCGGCCACCCGCCACCTGTCAGCGCGCCAATTCCCTGAGCGATCTCTGCACTCCGGACAGCGCCAGGGTGATGGCCAACGGGGGGCCCAGGAGCAAGTGCGCTGGCTACTGTCGCAATTTGGCGTCTGACCACCCCCACCGGGCCAACCACAAGGCGCCACCCGCCGCTGCCGAAGAGGCTGCCCCCTACAACAACTACAACACCCTTCCCTGCAGGAAGTCCCACTGCCTCTCAGAAGGCGCCACCAACCCACAGCTGAGCCACAGCAGCAGCATGCAGGGCAGGAGGGCCAGGACAACCCAGGTAACGTGGCCGCGGCTGGAGGTCGGAAAGGGTTCGCGGCCTCTGCTGCATGCGCATGCTCTGCCGAGGTCCTCTGCTGTCCGTGGGGCTTCCCCGGGGGCCTGGCGGCTCCGCCCGCCTTACCAGTTCGTGCCTGAGGGGTGGGGCCCAGGGACAGAACGGGCACGGGGGCTGTGGGGACAGCAGTGGAGTGAAGCTGGGGAGTTTGCTCTGAGAAGCTGCCCCTCCCACCCAGTTTCCCACGGCGCCCTGCGGGTCTTCCCCGCCTGTCATAACAGGGCCTCACAGGCGGGCAGGTGGGTGCAGAGGCCTGTGGACTTGGAGCACCCGCCCCGGGCACTGTGGTGGCAGGAGGCCCGTCGGGGTGGCCTGTCGGAAGCGGCTTCTGGGACCAGGGCCGCCTGGGCGTCCGTCAGCCTCTCGGACGCTGGCAGGCTGCCTCCTTGCCCCCCCCCCCGCCCCCCTCGGGGCCAGGTCAGTTTCCTGGGCCTGGCGACGTGCCAGCTCTGCCGCCTCCAGAGGGCGGGTCACGGAAGGACAGCGCCCACGTGGCAGCCAGCTCCATGCGTGGCCTTGGGCAGACCTTGCCTGCCAGTGTCTCCTTGGAAAAGGGGGTGAAGCTGTGTGGGTTTGCTTGGATCTGGGGTCCGGGAGGGGCAGGTGTGAGAGCACGGGCCACAGGTTGGGGGCGGGTTTTGCCCAGGAGAGGAGGCACCGCCCCTTGACTGGTGGTGATGGGCAGTGACAGGAGACAGAGAACAGGCCCTTGAGCCTGCAGGGCCCCGCCCCTTCCTGTCCCAGGAGCTGGGGGAGGGGTGGCTGGCGCAGCTGGAGGATGCCAGATATTCCACAGGGTGGGCTTCAGATTGGAAACCCGGGCTGGGTGCATGTGCTTTGCAGGGCCGGTCGGGCACCTGGGTGAGCAGTGTCTGCGCGGAGGTCGGCGCGAGAGCAGCGGGTGTGCTCCGACCTTGGTCCGCGGCAAGCAGACGGGCATCCGAGTCGGGCCGTCTCGGGCAGGATGGGAAGGAGGGCTCAGCGCTGCGAGGGAGCCTGGCCGGTGCAGAGCCCTGGTCGGGGGTCGTCAGCATCAGACCACGGGGGCCTGCATGGCAGCAGGGTCTGTGCTTAGTTCACAAACCCCAGGGTTCTGGCTCTACTTTGCAATTTTAAATTCTTCTATATGAGTCATTTGGGTGTGCAGTTTTCTAACATCGTAGATGTGTTTATTACAGCAATCAAAATTTACTCTCTGTTCCTCCAGCCTCATATAGGTTAAAGGGGTCTGAGCTACCCCTTTCGTTTTAAAATGCTGTTTTAAGCTGGGGTCAAAGTGCGCAGGACACCCAGCACCCGGACCCCTTGTTCGGGGGTTAAGTGCGCTGCCGCTGTCGGGCGCCTTCGCCACCTTGGTCTTCAGAGTCTTCCAACCGAAACCCCGCCTCCCTCCCCGCAGCACCGTTTTCCACCCCCCACCCCGGCCCTGGGGCCCACCTCTCTGCTCTCGGGCTCTGGGGATCTGACCCGCCACGTCCTGTGGTGTGTGTCCTTCTACTTCGCCGAGTCCGGCGTGTGTCACCGTGGCAGCCGCCAGCGCCTCCTTCCTCTTCAAGGCTGAACGACGTTCGGCCGTGTGGACGGACCCCTTGTTTTTGACACTCCCCTTGCTGGGGGGTGGGGGTCTTTGACAGCTTCCCAGATGGGCATCCTGGCTGCGCCTCTTCTTTCCTGGGTGATGGTGGGCAGTGCTTTCAAGGCTGTGGAACCTGAGTTTCTCCTCTGTTGAACGGGGAAATGACGAGGGTCTCCGAGTGAACCAGGTGAAGTGGCACGAGAAGCCAGGGGCCTGGGCCTGCAGGCGCGGCCGCTCAGGGATGCCACCAGCTGCTGTGATGCCCACGTGCGCTAGGGGCCCCGCCCTGGGAGGCGGAGCCTGAGCCCGGCACCCAGGGGCACTTGGAGTGTGGGCCCCCCTCTCCCGAGCACGGCTGTGGTGACAGAAGTGACTGGCAGACCCTTGCAGTTCCTCGGCCTTGCTGGGTGGGCTCTGGCCTATTTGATGGGTCACAGGCAGGTGGGACACGGGACCTCTGAAGGGCCACCTGAGAGGCCTGGTGGGCTCCGTTTCAGGGACGTGGCTGGTTGGCTTTGCAGCGCTGGCTCAAAGAGGCGGAGCTCAGAGGTGGGCGCACTGATGGAGACAGGACAAGGGGCCTGCCCTGTGGGTGTTGCCCGGGCCGGTCAGCGCTCGGTGAGCACCCAGTTGCTGGGAGGCCCGGTTCTGGCTCCTCTGTCCGTGCCTCCCGCCCTGGGCACAGCCGGACCTCTGCGTCCCCGCCACGCCCCGTGGTGGGGGGGGCCTCTGGTCGGGGCTACCCCGAAGGCCAGAGCGAGTCTCCCCTCAGAGGCATGTCCGATGGCCTCCACGCTCCATGAGTACGTGGCACAGAGACTGTCTGAGGGCAGCCCTCTCCCCGTTGCAGCCGGTGCAGGGCAGAGTGCGACCTGGCTCACCGGCCGCCGCCCTGCGTCCCCGCAGGCCCTTCTCTGTCCGGGCGAGTGGCGGAACCTCTGCTGGAGCCGACAGGAGGGCCGCGCGGGACACCGCGCGGAGGCTTTGGTGGAGTCTGGCCGGAGAGCAGAAGTGTTTCCTCCGTGTCTCCTCTGTGTGTGGAGTGAGGGTCTTTAATGACTGGAAACGAACCCCAGAAGTCGGCGGACATGGCGCGCCCACCCGCGCTTCCCCGTCTGTGCCTGGCTCGCTCCTCCCACGCGCTTCCTCCAGGGCCCACTGTGTCCCAAGCCATGCACTCGCAGAGGTAGTGGGTGTGTGGGAGCCTCGTGAGAAGCACGGTGTTTGGTCTTTTTGGGGGTGGGAGTGTCTGACTCTGGGGACTTCCTCAGTGCCAGGTCACGGAGCCAGGTCCCCACCCTGGCCCTGGGGGTGTCGCCAGTCCTGTCTGCAGTGTGCTCCCCAGAACAGTATTCCTGGCAGACTTGTGGCCGCTACCTGGGAGAAAATCATTCTTATTGGAAACAGTGGAACAACTTGTCTTTAATTGAAAATGCCCACGAGCGCCGCTGAGCACGCCTTGCAGCTGTGTCTGGGCAGTGGCTGCCGTCTGCTGAGACGGGAGACACCCGGGCTGTCAGAAGGGGCGGGGCCGTGTCTGCCCCCCAGCTGTGCCGAGGGCTGCGTGTGTGCACCAAGCAGGCCGGTCGTCTCGTGGGGCAGTTGGGGAGGGGTTAACCCTGGGTGCCGAGAGCAGAGCTGGCTTGGGCGTCGCTGACCTCTGGCCGGACGTGGCCGTTCCCAGGTCAGCGGACAGAGCTGAGGCAGCCGGCGTCCTGCCGAGAGGAGGTCCAGTGGGTGTGAGCTTGCGTGTGGGGCCTGTCACCTGCTGGCGTGCCACCGGCAGGGTGCTCGGGGCCAGGCCCATGGTGGCAGCTCAGGGAAAGATGGCCACTGGTTGTGACGGTGACTCTGACTCCGCATCCTGGAGTTCGGCCCTTGTGTGGCTCTGGGATGCCCGTGGGGCCGGCGCAGGGGACACCCGTCTGCAGAGCACGTGTCTGCGGGGGTCTGGGTCTCCTGGGGAGGCCGGGCCACTGCGTGCCGCCAGCGGGGAGCAGAGGGTGTGCTCGCTGTGCTGGCAGGGCCTCGGGGCCCCTGTCCCAGGCCTATGGGGACGTGGGATGCTGTCCGTCAGGGCAGCGTGTCTGTGTGGCTCTGCTCAGGCTGGCCCACAGGCTGCCCCTGTCTGACCCCACCGCTTTCCTGGGGAGGTGACACAGCCGCACAAGGGCTTCACACCCAGGTTTCCTGACTCACACACTCGGGTTGGGGTCTAATTTTCAGAAGCCCGTCCCCCTCCCACAGGGTTCAACCCAGGTGCTCCCAGATTTTATGATCAAATCCCTCAATTCTGGTCGAGATGCGAAAGAGGGCTGTTGGCGGAACAGGAGGTAGTGCCTGCTCACTTGCACGGCCGGAGTGCGGCAGCGTCAGGGTCCGAGCTTGGGGTGTTCTCCCGGGACGAGCGAGGACCAGGGCTAGGGCGCCAGCAGGTGCGGGGTGTGGTGTGACGGGGAACTGAGTCTGGAGCTCCTGCCGCAAGCGTGTGGACGGTAAACTCGGGCTTCGTTTCACGGCTGAGCCTCAGTGGCTCAGGCCGCGGCGTTTCCTGGGTCGGGCGCCGACTTTGGCCTTCAGGAGGCTCGGGAGCTTTGGCGCCGGAGAAACACGCCCCCTTTCTGAGGCAGGCGCAGGGCCACCCTTCCTCCTGCAGTGTCCGTGGCCTCAGGTCCCACCAAGTCCCTCTGGAAGCTCACGGTCAAGACCCTCAGGTCCTCTCCTTGGGCCCCCACGTGACTCAGTCTGAAGATGGAGATGACAGCAGTCACAGTCAACGTTTGCAGCACGTCGCGTGCTCGGCATGGTTCTCGGGACTTTTGTTGGGTTCACTCCAGGTCACAGCGTTTTACGAAGGGTTTTAGAAAGGACTGTAGCTGCCGCTTTGTTCTTGTTGTAGAGGAAACGGGGGCACAGGCCCCCCACAGCAGCTATTGCCTCGAACTGGTGTGTGCTGTGCTGGGGTCCCCACGGGCGAGTGGACCGAGGTGGCCTGGGGACCGTGTGTGGGGGGCTGGGACGGTGGGGTGACCCAGCGAGGCCCCGAGGAAGGCTGCTTTAGAACCCACCAGGCAGAAGCCGTCCGACCTGAGCCCCCGTGGCCAGGACTCGCCCCTCGCTGTGTTTCCGGCATCTTTCTCTCCCCAGGCGTGGGGCAGCGAAGCCCGGTGCACCAGGGAAGTCGAGCCAGGTCACGCACAGCACAACTTTGTGTCACGTTCGAATTCTGCTACAAGGGGCCGGTCGGTTCTTCCGATTCCTGAATCATCCCAGGGTCCTCAGACTGTGTGACTTGATAGGTTTTTGAGATCGTGTTTGCCTGTCATCGACACAGAAAACCTGTCCCTCGGTGTGTTGACCTTCGAACACAGTGGGGGACTGAAGGGGGCCAACTCCGGCTCAGTCGGAAACCCTGGTATGACGGGCTCCCCAGAACCTAACTGCGGATCGCCTGCTGCTGTCGCGTGGCTGTCCCCCAGCAGCGTGGTTGGTCGACACCCGTTTTGTGTGGGCACCCCAGGCTGTGTGTGTTTCCGCGGGCAACAAGAGGAGAAAGGTGTTACTGAGGAAGTCAGAAGGAAGAGAAAGCACCCTTCCTGTGTTTCCTGGGAGAAAAGCCGGTGTGGAAGTGGCCCTGCCCAGCTGGAACCTGTGGTGTCCCGGGTCCCCTGCAAGGACACTTGGACTGGGACCCAGGGTGTTGCTAGCCTGTCCTTGTGCCAGAAGGCCCTCTGGATTCCAGCACCGGGGCCACGGCAGGCCTGGTGGAATGCCCGCGGAAAGCCCTGGCGGGCAGCTGCTGAGTGTTTGGGGCCCCCGATGGCCATGGCGTGTCCCCTGGACGGGCGTGTCTGTGCAGGGAAGTGCCCACGGGGTGGGGGCGCGGCCCTGGCGGGTGCGCGGCCCCCGGCCATCAGCGCATTTCCCGAGGAGCGTTCCCAGTGCGTAGGGTGTGCTCCGCGCTGTCCCCCGGGGACTCGGGCTGATCAGGCGCTGTGTTGGGTATCCTCTCTCTGCTTAGCTGGTGACCCAGCATCTTCCTTCCCTCCCCTGGCTTTGTGATCAAACTCTGTGTGGTTCTGTGCTCTGGGACCCATCAGGTGCAGGCTGTCCAGCCTGAGGTGCAGGACACACCCTGCACCTGTGACGGTGGCCCTGAGGCCTGAGGGGCTGCTCCCTGCGACCATCTGAGCCCCTGTTGCTGGGAGGTGTGGCCCGGGCGTGGGGAGAGTCCGGTCCTCAGGAATAGTGTCCTGGAGACGGGTGGGTGGGGGGACGTCCCTGTGGAGACACAGCTCCTGGTGGCGCTTGCGTCGTGGGGCCGCTGCCTCTCTGCTGAGCCACAGGAACTTGCCACAGAGTGTGGCACTCATCCAGTGCCTGCGAATGACAGGCACGCGGACGCAGCCTCCGAGGGGTGGCTGGTGTCTCTTAGGGTGTGACCCTGGGGCCTCTGCATCACAGTGGCCGCTTTTGGTTTGTACTACAGAGTCTGAGACCGGTGGACAGGTGTGGCACCTGGACATCTGGATAGAGCAGCCCCCCCCCACTGTTTCCCACCCTAGAGGTGGTGAGGGCTGGAGCAGGGCTCTCGGAGCCCCCGTGGAGCAGCTGGGGGCCAAGAAGTGCCGGCAGCTGGCGGCTCATCGTTTCCCACACCCGACAGCATGGGCTTGTGGGAATGTGGGACATCCCAGACTGATGACCAAACGGGCTGGGGCGGGGCCGCCAGCAGTTCCTTCCCAACAGGCCGGGTGACCCAGCAGTGGGGAGATGCCACCGAGCCTGCCTGGCTGTTTGTGGCGATGAGGTGGTGTTGGCGTGGGCGTCACAGGGAGGGCGTTGGTCGCACTGGGCTGTGTGCTCTGGAGGTGCCAAGCTGAGCTGGTGCCGGCGGGCCTCTTACCGGCGGAACCGCTTCTCTTGCTCAGTGTAGTGACTGCCTGCGAGTGGAGGACACGGAGCGGGGTCACTGTGAGGCTCTGGCATTGGGGGGTGTGAGCAGATGTTCAGGTGGGACCAGGAGGTAAGTGTCTGTCAAGGCCTTGCTTCTTGGGTGTGTGGAGGCCTTGGGGCGTCCTGTGGGGGTGCCCGGCCCGTGGGGACACAGCTGGCTGTTAGAGGTGCGTGCTTGATGGTTGGCGCGTTTGGCCTCTTCCCCTTCCCTTTCCTCCCCTTTCCGCCACAGTCAGCTTCGAGAGAGCAGGCACCCAGCTGGAAGGGGGGCTTTGGCGAATGGGGAGGGGCGGGGGGCGCATGAGGCTGACTGTACAGACCGAGTCTGGCCAGATGCCGTCTGTAGCTGAGCAGTGATGGGCCTGCCTTGTCCCAGGGGACAAGGTGGCAGGGTGCATGGGTGCTACCCTCCAGCCTGCCACCAGCCCGCGCCTCTCAGCACCAGGACAGCTTCCCGAGGTCTGTCCCTGTCCTTGAGCTCAGGGAGGCCCACAAGGCCTGGGTGCAGGCGGTCCCCTCCTCTGTTCAGGAGTATGGCCCTGTGGGGCCGGCCTCTCCCTACCTCACACAGAGCGCTCACACCCACGGGTTGGAGTCTGCGGCTGATGCCTTTGCTTTTTCAGAGGACTGAGCCGCGTGAAAAGGTGTCCAGAAGTTTGGGAAGTTCACGACACCGTTTCCCACTATTCAGGGTTACCTAGTGTGCCCCCCGTCACTGACGGTCACTTTACTGGCCGTCCCGTGTCAGAAGGGAGGCAGGAGGGAGAGCTGGGGTTGGACCGCTCCTGTCCCGGCAGGGGACCCACACCCGCACCCTCTGGGGTTCTGCCTCGGAGCCCCGCCCATGCGTCCCCGTCCTCCCCGAGCGTGTGCGAGCCCAGTGGAAACGCAGTTGGTCCCCAGCTACTTCCTGTTGCCGTCTCTGCCCGCTCTAGTTCCTTTTTTAAAAGCAGTGTCAGGTAGGAGGGAGGGTCCCCATGTGCCGCACGCCAGGCGGCCGTGCGTGCCTGTGGGGGTGTGCAAGGTGCCCCCGCTGCCGCATCGCCCTTCCTGCCGTGTGCACCGGCTTTGGTTTTGTTTTCCGGAAGGTGTGCTTTGATGACTTCCTACACTGTCAGCGGTGAAGTGATTACTGCAGCTGAGTTACCATATCTACCCCCCCACATCAGCACCCCCTTTCTGGTGGTGAGAACGCTCAGGGTCTACTCTTGGCAGATCTGAAGCGTGACCACCGTGCCGTCAGCTGCAGTCACTGCTGTGCCTTAGATCCCAGAACTTCCTCATTTCCCCGCTGGCAGTTGCCTCTGCACCCAGCAGCCCCCCGCCCCTGCACCCGGAGTCCGTGTGTCTGGCCCCACGTGCGGTTGAGTCACGCTGCTGGAGTCTCTCTGCGTCTTCTGCCGCTCCCACGTGGGCCTCTGCCCCTCTCCCAGCTGCTCTCACTTGGCCTTGAGTCTCGCTGGAGGTGAAGCTGACTTCCCCTCGGAGGCACGGACAAAAGCATGCAAAGGTGCAGGCCCCTGTCTGGGCCTCACCGGCAACAGTTTATCTACTGCCCCGCTGCCTCTCAGCAGAGTCGAGCCCAGAGCTTTGGTTTCTATGGCGATTAGAACACCCTGTAGCTTTTGTGTTTCCAAACCACAGTGACCTAACTCTGTGTGAGGCTGAAGCACAAACGCAGGTGAAGCCTTAGGCCGCGTCTTCCTTTGCCATCTGGTCTCTGCCTCTGAGGACAGTGTGCAAGACCGCAGGTTGCCCTGTCTGCCGCTGCCGGTGTCCTCCTCCCTCGACTGCTGCCCCTGTTTAATGACTGTGTAAAGATGTCGGCAGCACCTCAGAGCGGTGGGGGTTCTGAGTTCAGAGCAGGCCCGGAAATGCTCAGCTCCAGAGCCGGGCAGTGCTTTGCAAGTTCCAAATGGGTTGACACTGGGAATCGATACCCCCTGCGTCTTGGCAGGTGCCCGAGCTGTCCCTGGCCCGGGGCCGGCAGTAGCTTGCTTTGGGCTCCCGGTGTTCCGGCTTTGAAAGGGCGAGGTAACTGGAGCACGGGGCCTCAGCTGTGGCCCAAGGCCTTCTCCAGCTCAGTGCAGTGGGCGGCTGCCCATTTTCTGGAAGCACAGCCCATCGGGGCAAGAAGACCATTGCCTGCTCCGGGGACATGGGTCCTTGCTGGGTGAGTGGCTAAGGTGGCCCCCTGGCCATCTCTTCAGTTGCCACGCTATAAAACAGGCTCCTAACCAAGCCCTTTGCTTCTCTCTAAAAAAAAAAAAAAGGTCTCACCTGCACCCGTTTTATCCATGCTGTCTCCTTGTTCCCCTGGGAAGCCCTGCCTCAGCACAGCCCACTGACCGCCTGCAGGGTCTCCTGGAGTTCTGGGTGCTGGTGACAGGCGAGGGGAGGCGAGGGGAGGCAAGCAGCTCTGGGCTGGGGCCAAGCCACTCCGCGGCTGATTTGCCAATCAGTTCATTAAGTAAGATAAGTGACAGGCTCTTTGCAGTGCCCCTTGTGTCTTTTCTACTTGAACATTTTCAGCGGTTCGCCTTGGTAGTGGGGTGGCTGGATGGTGTTCTGGGCACCCCGCTGCACCTCGGGTTTGTGCGCGTCCGGTGTGGGGGGGGCGTCCCTGCCAGAGCGGTTGGGAGGTGGGTGCCCTGTGGGTGGCAGGAGCCGCTGGGACCTCTGTGTGACGCATGTCCGCTTTCCCTCCTTTTCGGCTCCCAAGGATGTGAATGCGGGAGAAGGCAGCGAGTTTGCCGACAGTGGGATTGAAGGGGCCACCACGGACACGGACCTGCTGTCCAGGCGCTCCAATGCCACCCACTCGAGCTACTCGCCGCCCCCTGGCCGTGCGTTTGCGGGCAGTGACAGCGGCAGCAGCAGCACAGGGGACGCAGCGCGCCAGGGCGTGTACGAGAACTTCCGCCGCGAGCTGGAGCTGAGCGCCGCCAACCGCGAGAGCCTGGAGGACGCGGGCTCGGGGCACAGTGACGAGCGCTCCAGCGGTGCCCCAAGCTCGCCGGGCCGCTCCGACGTGCTGCGGGAGGCGGCGCGGGGCACGGTGCGCAAGGCGGGCGCCCTTGCCGTCAAGAACTTCCTGGTGCACAAGAAGAACCGGAAGGTGGAGCCGGCAGCGCGCAGGCGCTGGAAGCACTACTGGGCATCCCTGAAAGGTGAGCCGGGGGCAGGGCACTCCCTCCCCTCCCCACCCCGCTTCCTGCGGGCTCTGTGCGCTGGGGGGGGGGGGGGGGGCGGGGCTGGGGCAACTACAGTGTCAGTCGTGAGCTTAGACCTCGCACGTGGCCCTCCGAGTTCGGAGGGCGAAGTCTGCCTTGTGCTCCAGGCTGCAGTGGTGCCGCAGGCATAGGTCACGCAGCCGACCTCCAGCGCCGGATCGTCTACCTCGCGGGTGCCGTGTTCCGGAGCGGCAATTCCCCCGACACCTCCCTCACATGCCGCTCTGTCGTCTTTGTCCCCGCAGCGGGGCCGTGGGAGCGGCTCAGGTCTAGTGCCCTCATGTGCACACCTGGGTTCCACGACAGTTCTGGGGATGCACTTAAAAAGTTGTTTTTTAATAATTTTTGCTAGTGAGTGCCTCCCAAGGTGACGGACCGTCTGAGAGGGACACCATTAGACTGAACCCCTGGAGTTTCCACTTTCAGGTCAAAGACGCGACAGAAGACTGTTAGTTCCGTGGGGTTCAGCCTGATGGTTCGTGGGTGTGAGGAAGGCCCTGAGCCACCGCATGTGACAAAAACCATCGATTTACAGCCAGGCCGAATGGCCGGGTGGTGTACATCACCGTTTTCACTAAATTACCGTACACAGTATGTGTCATCTGTTGTCATTTTACACACCTTTTTGTGTTGTGTGGGCATGTTCCCTTGTGCCTCGGCCTGTGCTCAGTGCTCCAGAGATCGTAACATGTTGTGACTGGGCTTCCTGTCACAGGCGCGGTTTGAGGCAGGGCTGGCCGAGGGACAGGGCAAGCGCAGGGTGAAAGGACCTGGGCCCCTCGTGCTGCCGGGCTTCCCCAGCCGTGGCCCGTGTGGGAAAGTCCAGTGCTGGAGGCACCCAGTGAGCAGGTCCCTGGGCACGCCCAGGGGACGAGCCGGGTTGGGTGCACCCTGTCGTCCCTTCGTCCGCTGTGGCTTCCGTGCCTGGGAAGGGAGGAAGGGAGCCTTGTGACTGGATGACAGGTCTTGCTGCACGTAACAGACCCCACGGTGACATCTTACGCGAGATAGAGCTACAGCACCCCCGCCCCGTCAGATCATCTGAGGCTGGCCACGTCCCCGGGGGCCTGGGCTCCTTCCATCCTGTTGCTCAGCTGCGCCCAGAGCCTTGCCTGAGAGCGGGCGAGTGAGGGCGCCACCTGCAAGCTGCCCACCTGGTCGTAACGTGGGGACGAGCGGGGGCTGCGTGGAAGCCTGCCTCAGCTCCCTGCTGCCGCGGACCACTGTAAGCTCAATCCGGGAGGTCATGAAGACGGCAGGCTGGGGAGACCCTGAAATGGGCGCTGTGCCCACATTCCAGGGTTTGCAGCGTCCACCTTCTCGTGACCCACTGGCTGTGCGCTCGGCCTCAGCCTCCGGGGCTGTGCTGACGGCCAGGCCTCTCATGGCACTCGTCACAGCTGTGTGGGAGCGTGTCCACAGCCACTGGTAGCCGCTGAGCCCCGAGACCCCTGTGTGCCTTTGAGGACACTTGTGTGAAGTTTTCTCAAACAGGCGCAGAGCCCAAGAGACCTTGTGGGCGTGCGTGAGGGAGCGCTGGGCGGGGCACGGAGCTGTGGTTCAGGCCTCCATCCCGGTCTGGCCCCTGTTCCGCCCCCGGATTTCATGGGCACGTCAGGGTCCGGCCCTCTCCTGGGGACAGGCAGCCAGGACTCACCCAGCCCCTGCTCTCTTCCCAGGGTGCACGCTCCTGTTCTACGAGAGCGACGGCAGGTCAGGCGTTGACCCCGCCAGCACCCCCAAGCACGCCGTGTGGGTGGAGGACAGCATCGTGCAGGCCGTGCCTGAGCACCCCAAGAAGGACTTCGTCTTCTGCCTCAGCAACTCCCTGGGCGACGCCTTCCTCTTCCAGGTTTGTCAGGCGCCCAGTTCGGAGTCTGAACCGGTCCTTCCTCTCCTGCCTGCACACGTGTCCCGGTTTCCTCCTGGGGGGTGCGCTTCCCGTGGCTCCTTACAGAGACACAGGTGATGAAAGGCGGATACTCGTGGGGTCCCAGGAACACACCCCAGGAGGCCCCCCCGGAGAGAACCCTGAGGGGTGTGCGTGCGGCGGCCAGCTTGCTCTGCGTGGCTGTGGGCTGGGGCCTTGACGCTGTGGCCTCTGCCCTTTGCACAGCGCTTTGGAGGAGGGGCGGGAGCCTCGGTTTAGACAGGGTTTGAGCTGCCGAGCTTTTCCTGTCGTGACGCGCTCTTTCCCGGTAGACTCATAATGTGAAATAATGGCCTTCCAGAGGTGACGGGCGGTCCCCAAACCATTTCTTCCATCTCATCAGACCTTTGTGCCTGGTGTTCTGGACTTGCGACTATTAATTGTATTAAAACGTGGCCACCTGCTAATCACTTTGGGTTATCAGCATTTGCTTGTGCTGAGCTGGGTCAGTTGTGGTCCACACCACTCGGACTTGCGGCGGTGTTTGTTGGGAAGGCTCCCCAGTCCATTTCCACGGTCAGACCGCTATTCCGTGTTTTCTGTGTGCCGTGCACGCTGCTGCCAAGGATGCCGAGGCTCTGACCCCGTCCCCACTCTGACAGGTGTTCGCATGTGAACCTGGAGACAGACCTGGGAACAGGTCTCTGTGGTGCGGTGGAGCCCGGCAGTGACCGTCAGTGCAGGGAGGGATCGAGTGGATGGGCGGGGGACCGGTACCCACAGCAGGGAGCCGGGACAGAGGCGTGGGAGAGGGTGGTAGGCTATTTCACCAAGTTTCTGGGTTCGGCCCCTAAAGTTACTTCCATTTGTGAAATTAAAGTAATAGCTAGAAAGAGTGATTTTGTCTGTAAATAGAAAAAAAGCTGCTTTTCTTTCTTTAAATTTATATAAAGCACACATAAAGAGGAGTACACAGACTGTAAGTGTGTTACTCAGATGAGTATCACAAAGTGAATCTGTTACCACCACCCCGGTCACGAAGTGGAGGTGTCTGGCGCCCTGTAAACCACGCACCGCCCAGCCGCACGCCGGCAGCGCGCCGGCTGCGTGGAGCATGTGTTATCGTGCGAGCCAGGACCCTTCTGTTTCACCGGGAGTGTCCTTCCTTCCCCTTCGTTTGTGGCGGTGCCTTTGCTAGATGTAAACTCCGTGGCTAACAGTCCGTCTTCAGTGCTTTGAAGACACCATTCCACTGCCCCCACCTTCCACCGATTCTGAGAAGTCAGCTGTTTCAGGTTACTCTGCCTAGAATTCACCGAGCTTCTTGGGTGTACAAGTGTGTGTGTTTAAATTGTCCCCTTTCGGAGCTCCATCGTGTGCATGGGCTCTGCTCGGCCTGCTGCGTCCTCGTTCTGTTCTGCTCCCTGGACTGGACAGTCTGCGTTCACGTGCCTCGAGTTCGCTGACTTCTGTTTCTCTTTATCTTACTACATTTTTACATTTTTGTTGCCAGCTGAATTGGCTTTTGTGTTCCTCTGGTGAATTTTTCACTTCAGTTTTTCTACATTTCAACTCTACAATTTATATTCGGTTCCTTAAAATAACTTTTGGTTGAATTTCTTTTCTTTTTTAAAAAATATGTTTTATTGATTGTGCCATTACCGTTGTCCCATTTTCCCCCTTCATTCTCCTCCACCCTGCACACCCCGTCCCCACCATTCCCCCTTTAGTTTATAACCATGTGTCTCAAGTCCTTTAGATTCTATATTTCCCATACTATTCTTGCCCTCCCCCCTGTCTATTTTCTACCTACTGTCTATGCTACTTATTCTCTGTACCTTCTCCCCCCTTCTCCTCCTCCCACTTCCCTGTTGCTAACCCTCCATATGATCTTCATTTCTATGGTTCCACTCCTGATCTAGCTGTCCTCTTAGTTGGCTTTTGTTTTAGGTGTGGTTGTTAATAACTGAGTTTGCTGTCCTTTCCCTGTTCATCTTTTTTAACTTCTTTTTCTTAGATAACTCCCTTTGACATTTCATATAACAAGGGCTTGGTGATGATGAACTCCTTGAACTTGACCTTATCTGAGAAGCACTTTATCTGCCCTTCCATTCTAAATGAAAGCTTTGCCGGATAGAGCAATCTTGGATGTAGGTCTTTGGATTTCATGACTTGGAATACTTCTTTCCAGCCCCTTCTTGCCTGTAAGGTCTCTTTTGAGAAATCAGCTAACAGTCTGATGGGAACTCCTTTGTAGGTGACTGTCCCCTTATCTCTTGCTGCTTCTAGGATTCTTTCCTTCATTTTAATCTTGGCTAATGCAATTATGACGTGCCTTGGTGTGTTCCTCCTTTGGTCCAACTTCTTTGGGACTCTCTGAGCTTCCTGGATTTCCTGGAAGTCTATTTTCTTTGCCAGAATGGGGAAGTTCTCCTTTATTATTTGTTCAGATAAGTTTTCCACTTGTTGCTGTTCCTTTCCCCCTTCTGGTACCCCTATAATTCTGATGTTGGAACGTTTAAAGATGTCCTGGAGGTTCCTAAGCCTCTCCTCATTTTTTTTGAATTTTTGTTTCTTCCTTCTTTTCTGTTTGGTCATTTTTTCCTTCCTTCTGGTCTGCTTCCTTGATTTGAGTCCCAGTTTCCTTTCCATCACTATTGGTTCCCTGTGCATTTTCCTTCCTTTCAATTAGTTCAGCCTTCATGTGTTCCTCTAATTTGTGACTAAAATCAACCAGTTCTGTGAGGATCCTGATCACCAGGGTTTTAAACTGTGCATCTGATAGGTTGGCTGTCTCTTAGTTGCTTAGAAGTATTGGCTCTGCGGCTTTGAGCTGTTCTTGAGCCATAATGTTTTTGGTCTGTTTGTGCTTGTTAGGTATGAGGGGCGGAGCCTTAGGTGTTCAGCAGGGTGGGGCCACCCAGGACGCTGGGTTGTGGTGCTGTATGTGGGTGCAGGGTCAGAGGGGGCAATGGTTGTTTTTTGCTCTCTCTCAGATTTCGGTCCCCTTTGCTACTTCCTGAAAGCAAACCGGGTCCCCCTGGTGCCAGCTCCGGGGTGTGTGGGCTTGTGTACCCTCCAGGACCCTGTGGGTCTCTCCAACAAACTCTCTGTGAGCCTGGGAGCTTCTCCTGGCACCTCGACCCTAAAAGTTTTTCCAACTGGTGCTTTTAGGCTTTAATTCCTGTCGCTGGGGCCCTAGCCTGCACGGTCTGTCTCACTGCTCACTCCTTCACCTGGTTTATCTGCGCGCAAATGTGTGACTGCAGTCAGCCTGCCTCCTTGCACCCTCACTGGATCTGCTTGTTGCCACCCACACCTGGAATCTACCAACCGCCGCCCGCGTGCCTGGGTCGGGTTTTCTGCCCCACCTGGCTCTGCTGCTGACTCCGCCCCTCTTACCTGTCTGGCTGAGTGGGTCGTTGGTGTCAGACTTTGGTACAGTTCAGTTTTCTGTGTTTTGATTGCATTTTTGTTACTAAAACTTTGTTGTCTTTAAACTTGGTTGTGCGAGAAGGCACAGTGTTTCCACCTACACCTCCATCTTGGTTGGAAGTCCAGTTGAATTTCTCTCTGTTGATAGTCTCTACCTGGTGAGATACAATCCTCCTACTTTAATTCTTTAGATGTGGTTTTCTTTAGTTCTGTGAAGGTGTTCGAAGTAGCTGATGCAGTGACTGTCTGGCAGTCCCCACCCGGACGTCCTCGGAAACGGTCCCCCCTCCACCTCTCCTCCCGTGTCTGTCCCACGACCTTCTTGGTTCTTCCCGAGTCTCGTGCTCTCCTGGTTGGAAACCGCACATTTAAACACAGCCAGCCCTTGAATGACGTCACTGTGTCCAGCATTGTGTTGTTGGGACTTGGACGATATACCGTGGGGACTTAGCTCTCATTGGTATCGGTGAGCCCAGGGTAAGATTGTTCCATTGCACACGGTTCCACAACCGCGGAGCGGTCCTCGTAGCAAACTCCTTCCGTCTCATTAACAGACCTGCAGCAGCTTCCCGAAACCTGGTTCCGACCCGCAGATGCCTCCACTGGAGTGGAGTCAGAGTGATTTGGGGTTGGTGTGGGAGTCTGTCCCTCGTCCACTTCTCTGCCGGCTCCGTCCTCGTTCTGAACGTGCCTCAGCTTCTCCTTCCAAGCTTTGCAATGGTTTTCTTATCGCCAGCGTGCTGATTCCGAACGCTTACTTCCTTTTTAGTTACTAGAGGCTTGCTTCCCTCCCTCCATTCCGTCTCCTTGTCCCTTTTTCACTGAGCCTCGTGTATTTGTTGGTCCCCAGCGTCGGGTTCTGCGTGGCTCTGAGGACGGTGTCTTGGCTTCAGACGTCACGTTTTCGGCCGGCCATGCATTCACCGCCCTCCCTGCTGGACGCTCTCTCCACTCGGGGTGCTGGGCATCTGGTCACACCGAAGTGCCAGGTGCCAAGCGAGGCTGCCGTGGCAGGAACAGACAGGATGACCTGTGTGTCCAGGGCCCAGCTGACAGCGTTGGGTGGCCTTTTCTGGGGGCCCCTCCACTGTGCCCCGGAGGGTCCTGCTGTTGCCGCTCCCCAGCCAGCTGCCATTCAAGTGTCCTGTTCACAGGAAATTCTCTCTCTGTGTCCCTCTGTCTGGGGTCCCGAGCCCGTCCTCTCCATCTTGGGTGACAGGCTGGGTGCGGGAGGCCCGGGGGTGGTGGCCAGGGCCCTGTGATTCTCTTCCCAGTCAGAACTGCGGCTGGAGTGGGTCTGTGGACGTGGGCCTCTGACACATGCCCCGTCCCTCCGAGGACCGTGGCAAGGAAGACTTTCGAGAATTCACCCAGGAGCACACACCTTTATTCCCTGTCCTTGTACTCTTATTTATTTATTTAAATTTTTATTTTTCACTTTAGAGAGAGGGGAAGAGAGGGAGAGAAACATTGAGGAGTTACTTTTCACTCAAGCCCCAACTGGGGACCGAACCCATGACCCAGGCATGTGCCCCAACTGGGAATTGAAGCGATGACCCTCAGTTTGTAGTCCGACACCCAACCCACTGAGGCACAGCGGCTGGGCCTCCTTCATGCCATTTAACATGGAAAAAGTTCAGCCCACTTTACAATTACTCCTGTGCTTCTGTGAAGTCAGGTTATCTGCAGTTTTGGTCCCCTGGATCTGGCTGGTGTTTCTCTGGTTTAAAATGAATTTCCCTTTTCTTACTGCACCTGAAACCCTAGCTCCTCTGACCAGGGGGAGCGGGGACCCTCCCTCCAGCCCCCTGGTTGGAGCCAGGCCCCCAAAGACCTGGTGGGCGGGGCCTGGTGGGTGGGGCCGGGGCTTCCTCTGGCTCAGCACTGAAAGGCGCTCTCGTGCACAGTGCGTTTACTGCTGGTCACTGTCCTCTGCCGCAGGACGTTGTCTCCTTCCCCTCACTGAGCACCTGTGGTGCACACAGTGCCCTGAGGCCCAGCAGGGGCCCAGGACCTGGGACCCACCCTGCTTACCTGCCTGGCACCATTTGCTCCGTGGCGGTGATGGGGTGGGGGGCAAGGGTCCGTGGGTGTCCCCTTCCTGCCTCTCACTTGGGACTCTGAAGCAGGGCCGGTGGCAGTCTGACATCCCTAATTAAAGCTGCTTGGCTCCGGGAGGGGACACAGTGGGGCGCCTTGGGAGGGTTCTGTTGTGTGGGCGTCAGAACCTGAGCTCTGGGGAGGCCGTCCTGGGAAACTTGGCTCCTGCTGGCAGTCGGCGGTTCCCCGCTCCAAATGCGTGAGGCCTGCTCCGGGAAATGTCGCTTCCCCAAGACGTTTCCAGAGTTTGTGTCACTTGCCGCTCGCTGACAGCCGTCCATGTGGCCTCTGCCCACCTGTCACCCACGCAGAGCACCATGGAGGCCACCGGGAGAGGGTGAGGTGTCGGGAAGCTCCTTCTGTGGGTGGTGCTGTGGGTGCGGACCGGCTGGCGGGGCAGGAATGCTCTTTCACCGGCAGGCCGCCGCCTGGCGTAGAGGGCTCTGCGGGCGCGCGGCACAGCCCATGGTTAAAGGGCAGGGCCCGGCTTTTTCACGAGGCTCCGAGCATACTTTTCTCTGTGCCTTTCACTAGATGTTTATGGGCCTTTGTGTTTTTTCCTTCCTTACGTTTTATTGTGAAACATTTTTAATTGTGGTGACACACACATGACAGCCCCTCACCGAGTGAGCGCCCTGCACGGTGGCAGCAGACATGCCCCTGTCCTCTCCAGGACACTGCACCCCACAAACCTGCAGTTGGTCCCCATTGAGTGCTGACCCCCGTTCTCCTGCCCTCTGGCTCCTGGCAGCCACTGTGGTCTTTTTACTTCTAACGCTCACCTGAGGGTGCATTGGTTGATTTGAGAGAGAGAGGAGGGAGGGAGAGGGAGAGGTTGCCTCCCGGATGGGCCCTGGCCGGGGAGCGAACCTTGGACTTTTTGGATGTGTCGGGACGATGCTCCAACCAGCGGAGCCACCCGGCCAGGGCCCTCATCTCTGTAAGTCAGTGAATTCCAGGGCAGCTGCTTCACAGGATTGACTACACACCTTTCCAAGGATGTTCCGCTCGCTCATCGACGGGTGTGGGCTCCTCCCATCCCGCTTTGTGACAGGGAGGCCCCCGAGAGCTCTGGGCCTGCCCCTGCAGCACGGGCCCTTGGCTGTGTCTGGCGGGTGGGGGGCGAGGGCTCCCTGCTCACCAGGTGAGGAGCCTGTGTGACGGGTTCTTCCGGAGGCTGAGGCTGTGCCAGGCGGGGTCTTTCGTTGAAAAGCTTCCCCGCTGTTGGGGCGGAACAAGCACTGGCTCCACTAGCGCATCAGCTGGCGCCGGTCAGGCTCCGCTGC
The DNA here is from genome assembly GCF_021234435.1 of Artibeus jamaicensis. Lineage (NCBI taxonomy): Eukaryota > Metazoa > Chordata > Mammalia > Chiroptera > Phyllostomidae > Artibeus > Artibeus jamaicensis. The sequence goes on from NW_026522046.1 coordinate 49,240,595, forward strand.
TGCCAGGAGCTCTGCGCCCTCCTCGTGGCCTCGTCACCCCTGCCCTGGGCCTGGGGACCATGGCGCTGCGGTGTGCGCCGTGACCTGTGCCGCCCTGTGCTTTCTCTGTGGGTCCCTCAGCCCGGCCACTCCAAGTGGGAGAGTGTGGCTGGGTGGCCGCTGTGGCAGGGTTCCCCCGTCCGCAGGACGCCTGTGTTCGGTGTGGCGGGCCCCTCCCCAGTGGGGCGAGGTCCGTGGGGCGACGTCTGTGGGCCGGGCACAGTGGTGCACAGGGCCGGCGGTGCGTCCTCCCTGGGCCTCCCGGAGACTGACCTTTGCTCCACAGTGGCCCTCTGACTGAGCAGCGGCGCCGGCTGCGAGGCGGCGTCCAGACACAGACGTCTCTGCACAGGCCGGCATCCCCAACTGCCACAGGCGGGGCAGTTAGGGGCACACGCCCCAGAAGTGCGTCTCTCCTGCCATGGAGGCTGGAGCCCGAGGGCAGGGTGCCGGCGTGGCTGGGCCAGGGGTGGGCTGCCCCCTGACTCCCGGCCCCGTCTGCTCTCCCTGTCCTTCTGTGGCAGGGCCAATGGTCGACTCTCTGGCCTCTCGTTAAAAGAGCACAGACTCCTGCATCGTCATCACAGAGGGGTGGGATTTCAGCATTTGAAGCTGGGGCCGCATGAATGCTGTGTGCAGCTAGGGAGTCCAAGTGCGTGGGCGAGCAGACGCGGGGGCTTTGCCCGGACAGCCTGCGGGTGCTGTCAGTGGCGTGTCCCACCCGAGACCAACTTGTGTTGTCAGCGAGGAGCAGCAGGGGTCAGGGAGCTGACCGTCCCCATGGGTCGGGAGGGCACCTGGACGTGGTACGTGGCTTGTCCGACCCACTAAGCGGCGGCCGTCTCCCCCCGCAGACCACCAGCCAGACGGAGCTGGAGAACTGGGTCACCGCCATCCACTCCGCCTGCTCCGCCGCCGTCGCGCGGCACCACCACAAGGAGGACACACTGCGCCTGCTCAGGTCGGAGGTGAAGAAGCTGGAGCAGAAGATCGACATGGACGAGAAGATGAAGAAGATGGGCGAGATGCAGCTGTCCTCCGTCACCGACTCCAAGAAGAAGAAGACCATCCTGGACCAGGTGAGCTGCGGGTGTGGCGCGCAGGGGACTGTGATGGGCGGGCGGGAGGGCAGAGGTCTGGCACAGCCTCCCTGGGTGGGCCCATGGTTCCTGCAGACTCGAGGGCCGGGCTGGGAGGGTGCGGGGACGGGGCGGGTGGGGTGGGGTGGGGACACCCCCTCTGTTAACTGCCCTGGGTTCACAGCCGCGGGTCTTTGTGGAGCGTCACACCAGCTGTGTAACATTCAGCCCTCGTTACCTGAGAAACTCGAGGTGCCTCTTGCTCCCTGCTTCAGAGGAAGCCGTCAGCCAATGCCCCCCTGCCGCTCACTGGCCCCTCACTGTCACTGCTGCAGATCTTCGTCTGGGAGCAGAACCTAGAGCAGTTTCAGATGGACCTGTTCCGCTACCGCTGCTACCTGGCCAGCCTCCAGGGTGGGGAGCCGCCCAACCCCAAACGGCTGCTCGCCTGCGCCAGTCGGCCCACGAAGGCGGCCATGGGCCGGCTGGGCATCTTCTCCGTGTCGTCTTTCCACGCCCTGGTGAGTGGCCGGGGACGGGCTTCCGGGAGCTGAGCGTCCTGACTGCCAGGCACCTCCCACCTCGGCCTCTCTCTGCCTCGGGGGCAGGCCTTCCTGCAGCTCTGAAGTCCATTACTTCAGCCCCTGCTGGTGGGGACCAGATTGTTGTGCACAGAAAACGTGGACGGCGGTGGGTGTCTCAGGCTCTCTCGGCAGGGGGTGCGTTACTAGCCCGTCGTTCTTAGGCAGCTGGTGTTCTTCACCCAAGTACGTGTGTTTTGTATTAGCCTCACGGGGAAGCTCGGTGGAGGCGGTCTCGCACGTGGGTGTGTTAGTGCTCTCCCTCTCCTCCACTCGTACAGTGTGTGTGCGTGTGGCACTCAGCCGTCTTGGGGCGGCCCCCTGTGCCCTTTATGTCTGTCCCAGGCTTCATGGCCTTGGACTCCCCAGGTGTTAGAAGAAAACAGACCCCCCTCCGTCCCCCAGCACAACACAAGCGCTGGCCTGGGGGCGGTGCTCAGCTGACCTTGGCAGTGGATGAGACAGCTGTGTCGGGTGTTTGCAGTCTGCGAGTCCACGATTCACTAAATTGTGAACGCCTGCGTGTACTTCTCTCCCGACAAATCGCTCTAGGCGAGTAATGCGGCTTTAGCGGATCCGAGGCAACGACTACTGGGAAGGTGCTGCACTACGCACGCCTGCCGGGGACTTGGACTTGACCGGTCTCGGTTCCGGAAGCTGCTGTGCAATCACAGGGCCTGCCCACCAGCTGGGCCCTTCATTCCCAGCTGGGATTCAGCCAGAGGCCTCGATGTTCTTTATAAATAGATTAGCATCATCATTCAGATAATTAGGGTATATTAACATTTTTAAAGAAGTCCTAAGCCTATTTCTGGAGCTATTAAAGCCGGCTTCCTGATTTGTTCTGCTGACAGCTAGGCTCAGCCTCCCTGCGCACTCCCTGCTGGGGGCCCAGCCCTGTGTTCAGTGGGGGCGTCTCAGAGCCTGAACAAATCCAGAACTGGCCCGTGGCTCTGGGGCTGCTTCTGAGACCCCGACCCTAACTCATAACTCGGCCGAATCCCAGTTTACCTGTTCAGAGGTGAACTGGCTGGAAGTGCCCACCCCACCTCCCCAGGACACCGTGGGCTGAGGGGGCGTGTTCAGGGCGGCCTCTCCGGTGCCGTCAGGGTTGCTGCTGGGTCTCGAGCCTCCAGCCGCTCTCCCGTCTTCCTGGGCTCGTAGGTTTGGGGGAAAGTAATTCTGCTGTTCCCCCAAACCTCTGTGCTGTCATTAGTTTCTCCAGAGCCCCTGGGGCTGACCGTGTGGAGCAGGACGTCAGAGCGGCTCTGACCCTCCCGTTTCCCACTTCAGGACGTGGTGGGTACACTTCCCTTTGGGGTCGGGGCTGGGGCGTCAGGAACCGGAAAGAAGAGGGTTTCGTGCCTCCCTGCGACTCTGTTCCTGGTCCCTGTTCTGTGAGCCCACAGGCCCCTGCAGACTTTCTGGGGGGTCCGTGCCTGTCCCTCAGACCGTGGACAGGGGCGCCCGGGCAGGGGAGGCTCCGTCTGAGTCCCCGGGTGTTTAGTTTTACCTCCTGTCCTTGTCTTTTGACCCCAGGGAATGCTTTTCAACAGTCTTCAATGCAGCCTTTGTCCAGACCTGTTTTCCCCTTTGTCAGTGGAGGGCGGGAGGTGGGCTGTGCAGGCAGCAGAGCTGGGGGGGGGGGTCATCTGTGCACCACAGTCCCACGCCCCGGAGGGCCTGTGGACACAAGAGACCTGCAGTGATCAGCCAAAGGGGCAACGTGCCCTTGGGGAGTGGGCGGTCCCTTCGGTTGGCTGGACTGAGGAGGTGAGCAGCTGAGTCCTCGGGCCGTCTGGGCGCCGACCACTGAGGACCCCGCAACCTGGTCCCCTCAGGTTTGGCGGCTTTTTCAAAACCCCTTTGCTCACTGTGAACACTGGTGTCTCGGGGGCAGCAGTTCCCGAGCGAGGCCCCAGCACTTGGAGCCGGCACCGTGAGAGCCGCTGGGGGGAGGCCCAGTGCTGGGAGCCTGAACCCGCCGGCCGGCCGGCTGGGGACTGAGAGTATCGGCGAGGGCAGGGGTCTCTCTAACTGCTTGTCTTCTGCAGTTGTCCCCACAGGGCCAGGGCGGGGCTGCTGCCGCCGCCGCCACATTGGGGAGGGTCTGGCTTTCTGATGCTCATTCATTCACTTGTTCATTCGGCTGCCGGACTTTTGGGAGTGGCATGCAGGTCGGCCGCTGTTCTTGTGGTCAGGGCCATGGCAGCCCACAGCCCAGGGTCGTGCCCTGGGTCCTGGGTCCTGGCTTGTCACAGAGCAGTGTGTCACTCCGAGGGGGAGACGGACATGGCAGGAAGGCAGTGAGACAGCACCGCCCCGCAGACACCCACGGGCACAGTGAGGGAAGGGGGCGGCGATGGGTGCTGAGGGTGTGTGTGTACACGCGGTGGTCTGTGCGTGTTGCGTACGCGTGTTATTTCTCTGTGCAAATGTGTACAAGCTGTGGGGCCTTTTTTCCTCTCCAGCGTTTTCATCTCCAACATCGTTCACTTGGGGCCCTCAGCCCCCCCTTTTTCTGACGATGGCCTTTGCGGACCCCGACGTCGTCACGCAGCTCGGCCAGCACGCGAGTGTCAGCGTGCCGGGCTCGCTCCCAGGCGGCCCGCGCCTCCGCGGCAGGCGGGCGATGCAGGCGGGGCAGGCGCACGGTGTCCCCGTGGAACCCGCTCAGGGGCTTCGTCTGTGCTGCCCCCGATGGGGCCGTGGAGCAGGGCTCTCTCCAGAGCCCCCACTGCCTTGGGGCCACTAGGAGTGCCAGGCTGGGAGTGAGCAAGGCCCCTGCATCGCCCTTGTCCCCCCGTTCTCCTGCGGGACCCCCCCTGCAATGGCCTTGAGAGAAGCTGTTTGGATCCGAGTTTGGCACTCGTGGGGGGCTTTGCCAGTCTGCTCGGGGGGCTTCAGCGGCGTCACCCTGGCACTGCTGACACCCCTGTGGGGCGTGCCCTCCAGGCTGCACGCTGACTGGGGTCGAGGCTCCGCCGGCACACCCCAAACTGCTGCCCGCAGGCGGCCGCCCCAGGGCGGGTGGCCCTTCGGGGACCCGATGACAAGGGGCTTCCCGGATGCCCAGCTCAGCCCAGGGCCGGGCGGGGATATGCTGCTCCCAGGCCGCCTGGCTGTGCGCCCTGCTCTCCTGGTCTGGGGGGAGGGCCGTGGGTGGCCCGCCAGGACGTCCTGGCCGATTTCCTGCAGTCTCTGGGACATGGCGTGCCCCCGAGGGTGAAGTCCACGCCGCGTGTCAGCCTGGGAAGGACGCGTGACGTCCTCAGAGAGGCAGTGGCTACTCGAGCAGCTGCGCGGTGGCTCGTTAAACTCGGAGTGTCCCCTTCTGAGATCCGTGTCCCGGTGGCTGGCAGCGTCCCAGCGTCTCGGTGGGGTTTAGCTTCTCTTTCAAAAGCAAGCAGGACGCGGCTTCCATTTCCTTCACACCCAGACCCTGGGCCCGCGAGGATAGCGAGGGGGTCCCCTCTCCCAGGACCTTCCGTCTCGTCCCATCATCCTTGGAAAGGCTGCCGTCCTCACACTTCCCTCTTCGCCTCCTGTTGCCAGGGAGGGTGAAGGGACACCCCCATCTCTGAGGACGGTCCCCTTTCGTGACCTCCTGTTGCCCCGGTCCCCGCCCTCGGCCTGGTGCCCTTTTGGCCCCTCGGCCTGTGGCAGGAGTGAGTGTGCTGTTGGGGACGATGGTCACCGGTCTGCTCAGGAATGACCTTAGGGACTTCCGAGGAACCTACGTGGAAGAGTTGGTGATCTCAGGAGCCAGGCGTGACCTTGGCTGTGGGGTGTGTCTCCGCGAAGCGGCGCTTCTGCGCCACTTGGGGCGTCTCAGAGTGCGGCCGGTCGACCCTGGTTCACGTGGCCCAGCCCGTAGCCGGAGGACAGGAGTCCTGAGAGACACCGCGTGACGATGTGTGTCCCCGACCAGTGCAGCGGGGCCGGGTGTGCTAGCCTTGTGCTCCTCTGGGGGTCCAGGCGGGGCCGCGGCGGGGGGCTGGGGCTTGGGGGGCAGTCCTGACGGCTCCCCTGCGGTCTCCCCCACCTCGCACCCTCAGGTGGCGGCGCGCACCGGGGAGACGGGGGTGCGGCGGCGAACCCAGGCGACACCCCGGCCCGCGAGCAAGCGCAGGAGCAGGTTCTCCTCTCTGTGGGGCCTGGACACCACCTCCAAGAAGAAGCAGGGGCACCCCAGCATCAGCCAGGTAGGTTCTGGGGGGAAGGAAAAGCAGGTGCAGCCGCTCCCCCTCACTTTGGGGGTGGGGTGGTGAGTGGGTGCGCGGGGGCGTTTCTTTGTTGATGCCGAGAGTCCTTGAAAGCCAGCTGCTGGCACAGGGTCAGTCCCTGACAGACACACTATGGCAGACGGGGTGTGCCCCTGCGCCCACCCAGCCCCAGGCTCCCACTGCACCGGACGCCTGGCGGTCTGCCCCGACTTTCTGGGGCGGATGTCCGAGCTGCCCCGCTGCCTGCGGCAGTGCCATGTGTCAGAGTGGCGTGTGCTCACGCCCCGCAGGCCTCCCTTCCCCCCGGGTCCAGGGCCCGAGGACACTTGGCATCACCCCGTCACCTGGAGAAGGGAGTTTGCTGGGCAGTGGCTTGAGCTTTAGGGCCTGAGGGGACGTGGGCAGTGGTCTTCTGGGCGGAGACCATCTCCTCCGTGACGGCGGTGGCTGGGGACGAGGCCCCGCGCTGTGACAGTCACTCGCGGCCTCGTGCAGTGATGCACCGACGGCCGCCCGGTGAGGAGGCCCCTTAGTGGTGGTGGTTCGGCCGGTCTCGGCCCTTCGGTTACTTAGGGGTTGAAGAGGAGGGAGAGGCGAACCCTGGAGGCTGATGTGCCAGCTGCTTTGCCGACCCCACGCCCACCACCTGAACCTGGGGGTCAGGGTGATCGGCCGGGAAGCCAGACGGGAGAGGGAGACCCAGTGCCACACGGTGTGCCCTGTGGTCCTGGGGCAGGGCAGGCGTGGGGTTTGCGTGTGTCTGTGCCTGACGGGGTGTCGGGCTGCGTCAGCTGAGCCGAAGCCACAGGAGGTGGGTGCTCACCCTCAGCCCTCCCGCCCCCCACTTTGGGGGCGCAGTGTCACATGCGGTGACCCTGTGTCGGGCAGGGACAGGCCACACTGTGTCCTGCAGAGGCTGCGCCCGGTTCTGCTCTCAGAGGGTCCCAGGCTGCCATGACGCCTCCTGTGTGTTACTGGCCCGAGTGTCCCACAGCCCCACCCCTGGGCCTGCCCGGGGTCCTTCTCACTGTGCTGCTGTGTCCGCAGGTGTTTGGGGACGGACCCGACGCGGTCAAGCAGTCTTTGGAGGGCGTCTTCGACGACACCGCCGCAGATGGCAAGGTAAAACGCTCGCACGACTCTCTCTGGGAGTGCTGCAGGTGCGTCCACACGACCAGTGCCGGGGCTGCTCGGGGCCTAAAGCTGAGCAGCCTGGGTATGGAGCCCGTGGGACAGCCAGACCTTTGAGGTTGGGGAGCAGGCGCACAAGGAGGCCAGAGCCTGTCGTGGTTAAGCCCCGGTCGGCACGAGGCACGACGTCTTCAGCGCAGGTCCCCAGGATCGGGCGTCTCCTCCGACACTGGGGAGGACGTGTGGGCCCGCGCCACGGCCGGCACCGTCCCCGCGACTCCTGTCCCTGACGGGGGCTGTGGCCCACCCTGGGACTTTCTCTCTGCACCTGCCCGTCCCTGGTGGAGTTAAGTCGCTGACCTACTCCGGTCCAGGCGTCGTGGCCCCTTCTGAAGTCAGCTGTGCCTCCCGCTCCGCCCTCATTACCACACCTCCAGTGCGGGACGTCCTCTCCAGGCACGGGGTCTGGGAACCGCAGCATTTTTCCGTTGGGTTTCTGTGTTAGTTCCCCCCGAACACCCCTGACCGCCCCTGACCGCCCAAGGTCCTTCTTTATCCTGCTTCTTGGCTGGCATGCCTTGTTCTCCAAGAGCAGTTTAGATGTAAAATGTGGCCTGGCCGAGTGCCGACGGGGCAGCTGTTGACCAGGGGGCGTGGGGCGGGGGCAGGGGGCATCTCCACTGTGGACAGAGACCCCCGGGCGAGCGGACAGCCTTGGGTGCGTCCTCTCTGGGGTTCTGTTCCTCTGTGACGGCGGCCCCACCCAGAGCAGGGCCGGCGGCGCCTCCCACCGAGTGTGGTTCGGCAGACCGCACCCGACGCAGCCGCCCTGTTCTGGCATCTGCCCTGTCAGGTGTGGGCGTCCAACGGCCCCCCTTCAGCCCTTGTTTGGGAATTCACTTCCTTGGGTGACACTGGCCGGTCTCTGGGGGCCTGTGGGTCTGCACCTACCAGTTGCTGGCCTGGCACTGGACCAGTAATCGGGGCAGCTGCCCAGCACACTCTGAGAGAGCCAGTGTTCCTTCCACGTCGCCGGGACCTCACACGGCTCTGCGCTCACTTCAGAGCGGTCAGGCTCCCCGGTCCCTCGGCCCACGGAGCGTTTCCTGCCCAAGCTCTTGAATGAGCTTGGATGTGACCAGCTGCCGAGCGTGGCCGCAGCTCGAGTCTCTCCCGCCCTGAGGACTGGGTGCCCATCCACCCTCTGGCTGGGCGTGGTGGGGGCTGGGGCGCAACAGCAGCCTAAGGAGGTCCCTGACCTCGTCTGGGGCATGGGGCCACTCCCTCAGGGCTGTGCCGGGGTCCCCCCTGGGCGCGAGGACAGTGCTGCCTGGAGACGCACAGGCCTTTGGCTCCGTCTCCTCTGAGACCCCTTGAGGCCTGCTGTTGCCTCAGCAACAGGAGGAGTGTGAGCTCACGCAGGCGTTCTCGCTGCGGGGGCCTCTGCTCGTGGTGTGGGGGCTGGGGGAGAGCCGCCAGCAGTGGCACTGAGTCAGTGGGTGCGTCAGCTGTCTGTCTGTCTGTCTCTGCCCCACCCCCTGCCCTTCCCCTTCCCTCCCAACTGTCACGCCCACTCGTGCGGCCTGTGGGCGTGTCCTGAAGCAGGTGCGAGGCCTGAGGACGCCCCTGCTCCCCGCCTCACTGCCTCTGCTCCTCCCCCGGGGCCCCAGGGGCCCCCTTTGTCCGCCACGGCTGCTGCCACCTTCGAGTGGGGCCCTGTCCAGGCGTGGGTCGTCACGGTGCCTCCTGGGGGTAGAGACGCTGAGCCCCGGCCAAGGCTGCTCCGCCGACTCGGTTTCTCGTTGCAGACGGAGAAGGAGCCGGGCCTGCCTGGCGTCCACCAGCACAACCCTGACGGTGACATCTGGGTCCATGAATACTTCACGCCATCCTGGTTCTGTCTACCCAATAACCAGTCCGCCCTGACGGTCATCCGGCCGGGGGACACCGCCCGGGACACTCTGGAGCTGATCTGCAAGGTAGGGGCTGCTTGGGGCTCGTGTCCCGGAGGCGAGCGGTGGGACCTCGGGCCTCTTGGGCAGGCACTGTGGCTCCGGGGGCCGGGAGGGGACCCTGGTGTGTCACACAGCTCCAGGCTCATTGGGGTCAGCGCACAGTGAGGGCAGCGGGTTCTCACCGGGGGAGGCCAGGGCTCTTCTGTGCCCAGCACGTGTGTCGCGTGTCTGGTCTGTGGGAGGCTCGTCCCATACGTCACGTGTGCCCTGCGGAAGTCTTTGGGAGGGAGAGGTGAGGAGCCCCGCCGGCACGAGGCTTCTTTCCCGCGGGTCAGGGACTGCCTGCCGCAGACCCCCGGGCCTCGGCGCTGCGGTCGGTGTGTGCGCACACGGGAGTCCCGCGGGTGCGGGCTTGGTGGCCCACTCCTGGGCAGTGGCAGGCACGCTGTGGGCATCTTGAGGGGAAACCAAAATGACTCCGAGTGTGACGTCTGTTGTGGGAGGTCCCTCTGCCTTTGAACACAGGACTCGCTCTCTGTTTTATCTCATTTTTGGCGATAAGTGAGCCGCAGATTCTTCCTTGTTTGTCTCATGGGGAGTCTGGTCCATTCTCTACCCTGAAGGTGCGCAGGTGACCGTGCGAGGCTCAGGCAGGGGCAGGTGGGGACAGAGGGCAGCATTACTCGGACGGACCAGCTCACAGGTCATCCTCAGGTGTGCAGATGATGAGCACTGCTTCCCCCCGGACCAGACGGGGCAGCCTGGCCCTGCCCCGTGGGCCTGAGTCTCTTGCCAGAGCGAGAATCACAGGCAGTTGCAGGGACCCCCGTCTGGCTGCGAACCTGGGCGTGCACCCTCTCAGCCAGGAGGGCGGTCACCGACCCCTCAGTGAGACGGTCTTCCCCGGGCCTTTCGAGGGCAGGGGAGGTGCTTCCCGTGGATGAGGGGTGTTTTGAGGACCCCCTCCTTCAGCACAGCGTCTCGTGGATGTGAGTTTTGTGTCACTTTGACATCAGCAGGGCCTTTGTGGAGAGCAAAGCCGGCTCCTCCGGTGAGTGGGGCAGTGGAGAGGCCTGGCCGCTCAGCCTTCTGGGTGGGCTCCGCCGTGAGGGAGCCAGGGCCGGGCCAGCCCGCCGGGGCGAGGAGAAACGGCACAGGGTCCGAGCTCTGCGCCCTCCATGCCTCACATCCTGGCTTTTTGAAGACAGCACTGTTTTTGTTCACGTGTGTTCGTTTTTATTGCTGTGCAAAGTCGATCCCTTGGGGGTTTCAGCATGCGCTCCCTGGCAGGTGAGCTCCGCCGCCCTTCGGGGCCCACCCCGCAGAGCAGTGCGGGTCCTTCCTGCACTGCAGCAGCAGCGGGAGTGCGGGCTGGGCTGGGCTTCTCCCCGTGAGGCACCTGTGCAGCTCGGGTCTGTGCCCAGGCAGCAACTCGGGCCCTGACCTTGGCCGGGAACCGCAGTCAAGGCCGAGGTCTCCGTGTCGTGACTGGTAGAAACTCGTGGACCCCCCCCCCCCGCCCCCAGGAGGGCCCCTGCCTCTCCCATCTTAGATGCTCGTCCAGGAACGGCGAGTCCTGCGTTCCCCGCATTCACCCCCCCAAGGGGTCCATCTCCGTCACGCAGAGGGCTTGGCTGCGTCTCTAGAGTGCAGACCCCTCTCTCCCCCCTCGGAAAGTCCCTGCTTGCTCCTTGTTTTCCCCGAGTCCTCAGGTCTTCCTCCCAACACGTAGAAACGAAGACAAACGAGGTGTGTGGTGGAACGAGCTTGTGTCTCGTGGGTTCAGAGACGGGAAGCTGCGGTGGTCCCCGCCCGGTGGTCCCCAGGGAAGCTGGACTGAAACGGAGCCATGAGCAGAAGCGGGCGACCCTTTACTTACTTTGCTTGCCTCAGTTTGCTGAGAATCTGCTCTACGTTGTATTGTGCTGTTTCACCCACGGAAGTCACCACAGTAAGACACACATTTAAAACACAGGCCAGCCACACGAAATGCCGGTCTCCGGGCCCAGTCCATGCTGCATCGCCTGGATGGGACTCAGATGCCATCTGAGTGACTCTAGTGGCTGTGCCCTGAGGACAGCTGTGCACCATTCAGACCACGTTGCTCCTGGGTCGGCAGGCCCTACGGAGGGGCCTGGTGAGCAGCCGGCCAGACACGCTTGGCTGAGATCGTCTCTTCGGTTCCGGTTCTGCCGCCGGTCCGCTCGGATGCTGACTTGCAGATGCTCGAGGGGCACGAGGGCCTCCCTTGGGCTCTGCTGACCGGATCTCGTTGGTTCCGCAGGACTTTCCCTGGGGGCATGAGGGTTGCAGCAGTCGCGACCTGCGGGGGCCACGTGGCACAGACACATCTTCCGGAATCGGGAGACCGGGTGGTGCGGTGCCCTGAGTCATGTGTTCAGGGACTCCTAGGTCACGGGACTGTCCCAGAGTTTGTGTTTGCCAAGGTGCTCGGCTCATTTCTCTGAGCTGTGAAGACGCTGGGAGCCCTAAGGGCGTGGCGGTGGAGGGCGGCCGGGTGGGCATGCTCGCTGCTCCTGCTCGCCTCCTGTTTGCCCACCTGAGCGAGGCCCCACTTTGTGTGGGTGGGGGGGGGTCTTGAGCACACTCACCCATCGTGGGTGATGAGGCCCTCTGGTCTCATCCCCACCCCCCACCCTGAGGCCCCGGTGGTGGGCAGTGGCCGCTTGCAGAGATGTCGGGGCAGGGAAACCGGCGGCAGGAGCCGCTGCCGGGCGTGTGCCTGAGTGTCTGCCAACGGTGGGTTTCCAGGTGGGTGTGTTTGCCCCCCAAGAAGAGCCCAGCAGGTTTCATTTCCCTTTTCCTCCCACCTCCCTAGGAAGCTGAGGGTTTGCCGGGGTTTTCGCTTCCGCTTAGACGTGTTCTGGGAGGGAGGTGTCCCTACTTTGGGCTGCCCTGCCTGTCCCCTGCCCACCCCCACTGTCCCTGACACGGACAGTCTGGCCCATCAGACACCAGGCCTCCGTGACCTTCAGTGCCCAGAGGCGCAGGGACACGCTGGCCTCAGACCCACTCCACGCGCCAGGGTGTGTGTCGGGGTCCCCAGGAGGGTGGAGAGAGCACTTTACCCTCCTGCTGGGCGTGCAGGAGGGCCCCCTCCCACAGTGCAGGCCTGCGGGTGCCTCTGTGTACATGCATCTGTTCAAAGAGCCACGCCTCAGCTGCGTGGCCCTGCAGACGCCTTTGTGCCTCGGTTTCCATAGCTGCGGTGCCCACGCAGTGTCTGGTGCACTCGAGGGTCTTTTCCCTGCAGGTCAGTGGCCATTATGGAAACAGTTACTGGGATATTCTCAGTTTGGACTTAAAAACATGCTGGGGGCTGCGGGGTGAGTAGAAGGAGCATCAGAGGAGTGCGATAGTGTTTCACGTGGTTGCAGTAGCTGTCCGCAGCAGGGCGTGTGGAGGGAAGACACGTTTAGGTGGAGAACCTCCGACTCAGACGAAAGCACAAACGGGACGCGCTCTCGCGCACCCTCCCCAGGCTCCCCGTCACCAAACCGCATCCTTCACTCACTCCCACCCCGCTCTGCGTCCTTCTGGGAGGAACTTCCAGGTGCCACACGTATCTGTCTACCGAATCTTTGGGACAAGTTTCTGAAAGACAGGGAAAACTCTGTCTGTGACAAGTTGTTTGTACTGCCGTGAAATCTGTGAGGCTCCCCTCCCCCCGGGTGTGTGGAAGATTGGTCACAAAACCTGCTCCTTTTCTGCAGCCCTCACACACCGAAAGGTGACTTTTCCGATGGAAAGAGACTCAGCCTGTTCTGGCCCCGGGGACCGGCCTGGACAGTCCAGTCCGTGGCTGTCTTAGGGTGGTTTCCTCTGGGCCGGGCATGCAGGTGTTTCCCAGGTAGGACGCGGGCCTGTGGGCACTGCTCCCGGGCCACCCGTCCTGACCGGCCCACCCTGTCTGCTTGCTGTCCCGTGGGGGGAACAAGGCCCTGCCACAGCTGCCTCCCGGTCACCATCGGGACTCCCTGGTTGTTTTCTTCCCCTGGCTCTCTGGTCGCCTCCGTGCACTTGGAACTGTGTGGGTGGGGCTGTTGGGTCTGAGGGCCTTTGTTGCAAAACCCGAGTCAGAAGCTGAAATGACTCAGACCCGCGGAAGTGAGTCATGAGGCACCGGGGATGCCGGCAGGATGTTCGGTGAAAACTGTGTCAAGTGTGGGTTTAGGTGCGAGCCTCTTGGAGACCTCACCCCCCCCCCCCGTAACAAATCTGCATTATTTTTGGGGGTCTGAGACGTGGGCCAGTGGACGCACGTTTCCCCCGTTCACGACTGAACTCTCCCCGCCCTCTCTTGTCCCAGGCCCACCAGCTGGACCACTCGGCTCATTACTTGCGTCTGAACTTTCTGATCGAGAACGAGACTCGGCACTACGTGCCCCGGCCGGAGGAGGACATTTACGAGCTGGTAATGCGTGTGACTGCTGTGCATGTCCGCTGTGTGCGGGACGAGGTTCGAGTGACACCTGTGCTGACTGTGGGCTGGGGGAGGGGGGCAGACCCACCTCCAAGTCAGTGCTCCTGGAGGAGGGCGGCGGGTGGTGGGCCCGGCCTTGCTCAGCTCGGCGCTCCCGCTGGTGCAGTGGCTCCCTCGTCTGTGCCGGGCGCATACCTCGCCGTGGCGTGGAAGGGACGTCCAGAGCTGCCTGGGCGGCGCAGTTCCCCCAGGTCCTCGGGGCTGCACCCGGGTTTTGCTTTCATCTGGGGACTCAAACGGCAGCCGCCTGCTGCCGGAAAAGCAGCACCGACCCCAGCCCTGCTCCAGCCTCTCCCACCTGCGGGGACCCAAGTGCCCACGTGCCTGTCCTGCCCAGTGAAGGGGCCACGGTTGACTCCTGTGTCCCGCCCCCTGGGGCTCCGTTTGCATGGAGCTCAGGACGCTGGTGAGCGTGGGAGTTTCCCCTGCGGGACTCTGGTCTTCACCACGTCTGGGCTTTCTGTTGACTGGGCAGCTTCCTGAGGACCTGCCGTTGGCAAAAAATGAAGCGACAACACTAATGTCTAGGATTCTGTGAGGAGTGGGTGTCAGGGCTCACACAGCAGGGGCTCAGAAGCGGTTGCTGTGGCGATGACAAAGGGACACGCTCCTTGCTTGCTGGCCAAGGGGCGCATTTTCAGCCCCAGGGAAGGGACGTGAGGGAGACCGGTGTGGGCCGCATTGTGCCCCTGCGGGGCCCCTTGAGCAGCGGCCCTCTGTGGGCGTGGTGTGGGCGTGGCCACAGGGCTGCGGGGGGGGTCTGTCCCTCAGAAAGCAGGACCGGAAGCTTGGCCCGGGGAACCGCCTTTTGGGAAGGGGAAGTGTGGAAGTGTAGTGGGAATTTTGTTTTCAATCAACCTTTTTTTCAACAAATGATTTTTTTTAGTTTTAGACAGGGGGAAGGGTGGGAGACAGGGAGAGAAACATCACTGCATGGTTGCCTCTCATGCGCCCCCTACTGGGGACCTGGCCCTCAACCCAGGCATGTGCCCTGACTGGGAATTGAACTGGGCACTCAGTCCACTGAGTCACACCAGCCAGGCCTCAATCAAGTCTTTTGAATTGTTCTTACTGTACAATGACACTCACCAACCTTAAGCACACAGTTGAACGGGTTCTGACAAGTCAGTACAGTTGTGATTTAGAAAGTTCCTATTCTCCTAAAAAGTTTCCTCCTGTCCCTTAGCTTTCAATGAAACGCATGGAAGGGTGGGTTTCTGCGATGCTCCCACAAAGCCTGGACAGTCAAAACAATGGGCCCGCCTCCAGCCCTCGTGGGAGCCAGCACAGGCTCGTGGAGGGGACGTCCTGGGAACTAGGTGGGCGCTGCAGGTTCCTCTCCGGCTCCCAGGGAAGCCCCAGGCTCTGCTCTTGGGGCGGGGAAGCCCTTTGTCCTGTGACGAGGAGGGCTCTGCTGGTGAGGCTGGGAGAGCTCCTGGAGGCTGCTGGGTGCATCTGGGTTGAGGAACCCCCTGCCCTAAAGGACGGGGGCACAGCCACACCGCTCCAGGTCCTTCCTGTGCTGCTCCCAGTGGGCGCTCGGGTGGGACACGCTGCAGGAGCCGTTTCGCTTTCATGGTCCTTGGGTGTCGGCTGCCGTGTGCGCTGTGCCCCTGCAGGGGACTCTGCGTCCGCATCCCTGTGGACGTGTCAGAGTGCACTTTCTGAAAAGCACCGACGACACAGAGACCAGGCGTCCTTTCCAAACCACTGTGGACGGGCCCCAGCGCAGCGCGGTCCCTGAGGGAGTACAGGCCCCGCCCAGCTGGCACGTCGTGATGCCGCCCCTGGCGCCTCGGCCGCACCGCAGTCCGCAGCTCGGAGGTCCCCAGGGCGCTCCCGGCAGGCTGGTGGAGCGGTGTTCTCAGTTAACCCGGGAGGAAGTGCCCGGGGGACCTGCGTCGTCAGAAACATTTCTAAAATGACGGTAGCACAGGTGCTTACCGGTGGCCTGGTTGAATAGCTCGGCCCTGCGGCGGGTCCGCCAGCTGCCCTGTGTGGGCGTGGGCTGCAGCCCGTCGGTGGAGCCGCCGAGGTTCCGTCCCCAACCGGCTCCCAGGGGCTGCGGCCGCGGCCGAGTCTCCTGTTTCCTCGAGGCCGCGGAGGTGCTGAGCGTTGCCTGTGGGCCACGTGCCGTCTTTCACCCTGCGGCTGCCACGCCCCTTGGGTCCCGTCCGTCGTGGGTCCTTGTCTCCAGTCCCCGCGTGAGGGTGTCCGGGGGGCTGCTGGGGGTGCGCGCGCCTCAGCCCGCTGCCCCTTACTGAGTCTGCACAGGGCCCGTGGCGTCCATGACCAGCCACGTCAGTGCTGCACGGACGAGGGTGGCCGCGGGTGTTTGAAGCCATGACCTGTTTCTTGGTGACTGTCCTCGAGTATTCTGTGTTCTGTGGTGTTTGGCGTGTGGTTAGTGGGTCGGGTCCAGTCCACGGAGCGGCGGTGAGTGTGGGGACACTGGCCTTTCCCGGAGCCACGTCACCTGTGCTCTCCAGGTCGGGGCAGCGGGAAGAAGGCGTTTCCAGACAGCGCGGGGCGGTTTGTTCGTCCGCGCAGCAGGTGTGGGTTCCGCGTGTACTGTGTGCCTGGCGCCACCGGGGCACGCCCAGGACAGTCCGCTCCTCCGGAAAGCGGCGTGCAGGGGTGTGGGCGTGGACGGATGGACAGACGTGCGAACGGGTGCGTTGTTTTAGGGGGCGTGTGGGGAGGTGCGGCACCTGGAGCAGGAGGCGTCGCTCTCTGACGTGACGATGTCCCAGTGAGGTGAGTGGGCCGCAGAGGTGGTGTTGGGGGGAAGGCGTGTGGGGAGGGTCCCTGGGCAGGTGGGCGAGCGGCCTGGGGCTCTGGGGGTGCAGAAGATGGGGGGGGCTCAGGCCCACCACATAGGGTCTAGGCGAGAAGGGGAATCTCGTGTGGGGAGGGATGTCACTCACTTCGGCTTCAGTCGCTCGTGGTGGCTGGCATGTGACCCGCAGTCTGTAGGGCAGGAGGCCGGTGAGCTGTCGTTCAGCCCGTGGGTGACGGTGGCTCTGGCCAGGGCCCCCAAGGGAGCCCTGGCAGGAAGAGGTGGCGGTTGTGCGCAACTCAGGCACCTGAGTGATCGGTTACTCCTTCCGATCTGACGATCTTTTAATCTGGCTTTTGAGAGGAGGGAAGACACGCAGCATTAATTGCCCCGATAAAGTGAAGGCGGCGGGAGTGTGAGGGTGAGACTCCTCTGTCAGAGGTGCTTGTGCGTAGAATCCTGGGGCTCGGTCTCCAGCTCAAGTGCCGTGGGCCGTGGACAGGGCACCGTGACGCACAGGCCCGTCCAGGAATTGCCTGCGTTTCGCTGCTGCTTTGATTAAACTTCAGCCCGAGGACGTGTTGTGGCTTAGGGGCCTGTCCGTAGTGCTCCACACTGCTTGTCTGGGATCGGTGCAAGTGCCCGCAGACCTTCAGACCCGTTGCAGAGCAGGAGGTGCCCCTGAACGGGCAGGGAAGTTACTCGTGAGCTCTGCTCTGCCTCGGTCTTTGGCAAACCCGGGGACTTTGGGGCGGGGAGGGGGGGTCTTGGAACGAACGGGGAGGTGCTGCCGCCTAGTGGGGAGAGCGGCTCCCGGGGACGCGGCAGAGCGCAGATCCGAGGCCCAGGTCAGCGGCACACACGGGGTTCTGTCGGTTGCTTGTGGTCTTAGGAAATACATCGTAAACTTTAATCTGTTGGGTATTTATGA
The DNA here is from genome assembly GCF_021234435.1 of Artibeus jamaicensis. Classification (NCBI taxonomy): domain Eukaryota; kingdom Metazoa; phylum Chordata; class Mammalia; order Chiroptera; family Phyllostomidae; genus Artibeus; species Artibeus jamaicensis. The sequence continues at coordinate 49,257,820 of NW_026522046.1, forward strand.
CTTTGGTGGCCATGTTTTCTGAACTGAAGATTGGTGTTATACGTGATCTCTTTAATTTCAGAAATTTTTTGTATGAGAAATACTTCTGAGGTGTAACAGTGAAGCCCCTGTAAGTCACACCCTTACTTCCCACGTTGCCCGTGGAGGGACCACGTCAGGGTGTGGGTGGCGGTCTGGGGAGGGCTGGCCGGCTGGGGGCCGTTCTGGTCCCCGACTACCGGGCTCCCATCACGGCCGCTTTGCGCCTTCTGAACCCTCCTGGTTACCTTGGCTGCCTGTCAGGTGCCGCGGAAGAGTGGAAGCCAGAGCCCTTCCCTGCCCCCCAGAAGGCGGCCCCAGTGGAAGGGCTGTGCTGTCGGAGGAGCTGGGGGCGCCCAGACCAGCCCTGAGACCACGGGACCCTGGGACCCGCACTGCCGGGCTGAGCGGCAGTCAGAGTTCCTGGCAGCCTCCGACACCTTCGTTCTCTTTGGCACTTTGGTTGTCATTGTCTGAAGTGGCCTTCGCCCTGGTGTACTGTCTCAGCGGGAGGGGTGGGCAGGGACCCGGCTCAGACCCCTGGCCCGCCCTCCTGGCTGCACAAGCCCAGGGAGAACGTGCCTCCCCTGCAGCTGCCTTCTCTGTGGCTGGAATGGGGTCGCCGGTGACTTGGGGGAACGTGAGGGACAAGGGTACCTGGGGCACCTTCCCAAGTTACTGTCCATGGTGGCGATGGTTCCAGTGTGCAAAAGTGAGGCATCAGGGACATTCCCTGACACGAACTTCCTGCTCCGTGAGCCCAGCCTTCCTCTCCCCCCTCCCCGGACCTCCCGGGGTTTCTGACAGTCGGTCCAGGAGTGCACCTGAAGCCCTGGGTGTGGCTGGTGTGGCCCGGTGGCTGCGAGAGAATGTCTTCCGCCTCTTCTGACTGTTGCGTGTCTCGTGCTGTGTGTTGTCTGTGCCTCTTGGTCCTGCCGTGCACTTTGGGCGAACGGTGTGTGAGCGGAACAGAGCAGAGTCCCTGAGACGGTTCCCGTTTCCATGGGTCCCGGGTCAGGGGCCTATGACCTTCCCCCGACCTTGTTTGGCATCGGGTGAATTCGCTCCTTCTTTAACGAGGTGGCTTGTGTAATGACATTGCGTGTTAGGTGCCCAGCGTTGTGATTAATCGGCTTTGTCCACCAGAGCGTGCTCACCACCCAGGTCTGGTTTCCACCCCACCTCTTCTGGTTTCTTTCCTGCTAGGTCCTCACCCGAGGGTGTTTGCATTGGTTTGAGAGAGAAGGGTGGGGGGGGAGGGAGAGAGAAGCATCAGCCCATAACTTTTCGATGCACAGGATGGTGCTCCCGCCAGCTTGGCCACCTGGCGGGGCCTCCTCTGATTTTAATGACTTTCTCCAGCACCAGAAATCTTGGGTGGCTTTCGGGTGAGAAGAGACATCTGGGGTTATGCACAGTTGTGCTGAGGAATTATTCCAAGACTGGGGCTGTTGCTGAGTTTGGGGTGTGATGTAAGGGGTTCAATAAAAATCCCGGGATGTGACAAAAATCTGTCATCAAGCATCGATCATGAAAAACAGACTTACAAAATGGTGACTACTTCTAGAAAAGTATCATTTATAATAAATCCTGATTAGACTTTTTTTGTGATTTTCAGCTGTACAAAGAAATTGAAATTTGTCCAAAAGTCACTCAGAACATCCAGATGGAGAAGTCAGACGCAGCTGGCGACAATTACGGTGCGTGTGCTTTTCTCTGGTCCTCGGCATTTTTGAGTTAAAGCAGGTCTCGTGTAAATACGCGCTTACGCACAATCCACCGGAGGGCCTCCGGGGCCGTTCTGCCCAGAACTGGGGCGGCTCCCAGTTCCACTGCTGGACCGGACGGGGCGGCACCTGGCCGGCTCTGCTGCGCACCGAGTTCAGCCTGTGTGCACGCCGCCGCCGGCAGCGCCGACTCGCCAGAGTCTGACCGCTGACCAAGGGCCGCCTGCCCCTTCCGAACCCCAGGGGGGAACGAGACCCAGGGGGGATCGAGAGCCAGCGCCTCCGCTGAGCAGGCGAAGAGGCTGAAACACGCTTCCCGTGTCCTGCCCGCCATCCCCCTCGGCCCCAGGTGGCCAGCCCCACCGTGTGGTGGAAAGAGCTCACAAAGCCACGTGGGTGGCTGGCCACACCTCCCCCCCCCCCCCCCCCCGCCACTCCATTCAGCCACGGCACCCCTTTCTTTGGGGGGCCTCACACCGTTGCATTTTTGTCACGGGCCCCGTTTTGTCGCGGGCGCCTGTGCGTGTCTCACTCCGAGGGCCAGTGTTTCCTGGACCCGGGACCTGAGCTGCCTTCCGTTCTGTTGTCCTGCTTTTTATGGGGACCTGGACGGCAGGGCAAGCTGTCTCCCGGAGGCTTGGCAGATGGGCGTGTCCTCGGCCACTATGCTCAGTTCATTCGCCTCCTCCGGCGGCAGGGCTGTCCTTCCAGGCGGCTCTAAGGAGCCGGCTGGGGCCGTGACAAGCTTGGGGGGTGCGCATTGGCATCCCCCCTCTGCCCCCTGCCTGCTGTGTGGGCCAAGTCACGTTTGTTTGCTGGGATTGGAATGTTCTGTTCCACTCAAGAGGAAAGAAACCTGGGCTTGAATGTGCACTGCTAACCCACTGTGTCCTTCGGTCCCCTCAGAGTCATACAGCCATTGGGGTGCCGTGTCTCCTCTGTGTGCTCACGAGGGGAGGATTGTGACCCGCCCCCAGGGGCTGCCCCTGGGGACCCCAAGGCCTAGGGGCGGGGGCTGGTAATGGGAGTGACCTTCCAAAGGCGTTGTGGTCACCGCCCGCTCCTCCATCACCTGTGGCCCTCCCACGGAGACCCCCAGCACCTGAGACATGCCGCCTGCGCCCCAGACCCATGCTGGTCCCCGGTGCCCGGGGACGTCCTGCTCCCTGCAGGCCTTGGGACGGGGTCCCCTGCCCTCCTCACCGTTGGGCCTTTCTGTGTGGAAGAGGAAGACCTGGCAGGGGGGCCGTGGAGCCACGGCTGCCCCTCGGCCCCACGTGGCCCCACACTCAGCCTCGGTGCCTCGCCCGGCGCCTCCCGTTCCGGCTGCTTTTCACAGAAAAAAGTGTTGGTCTCAGCGCTTACAGAAGGGTTGCATTTTAGAAAGAAAATGCCTGAATTTGAATGAATTCTGTTCATTCTTCCCCTTGACATAGTTCTTGATTCTGCATCTGTTCTAACAGACAGAAGGAAAAAACATTCTCTACGGAAGTGCAGGTGAACACCCCCATGTTGAGCCCAGCTCACGTGTGAGCTTGTTTTTACAGGAGTGGGGGCTTCCTGACAAGTCCCCTGAAGTCAGGGCTGCCTTGGGGACAGAGACGCAGGCCAGCTCGCGTCCGTCTGTCTGGGAGCTCTGGCCGGTGTGGGCGGTGGCGGTTAGCAGTTGGGCCTGCGTGTGGGTGTTACCGAACAATAGGTCCGGGGCGGGGGGCAATATTTGGCCCACCCAGGGATGCCAAAAACTGCTACAGAACAGGGGCCCCTCCCAAGGACAGAATACTAATATCTACTGGGCTCTTCTGTTTGCCGCCAATTGGAAAGACATCTCTCAATGCCAGAGATTTGTGAAAAAGAAATGAAATGTTTATTTAATGCTATTCAGGCCTAACGCCTCCACTAAAATATCAAAGTCCTTTAGGGTATGCCCCTACATCCACACAGCGCTCCCTTCTCCCACTGTCCCAACTCCGGGTACCGTAAATCAGGAAAAGAGCACACGTCTATGTTGCAGGCCGCTGGAATCGTCAGCTGTGTCAGGCAGGATCTCTAGTTAATCCAAAGTCATGTGGCACCTTCTCATGGTCCACTGGCAAGAGTTCTTTGTACCCAGTTCCAGTGAAAGTCTCTCCTGCTTTCCAGGCTCCGCGGCCAAAGGGGGCAGCTCAAAGCCGCGTGGGCCTCTTCTACCAAAGCCGCTGGGATTCCCACTCCACCAAAACCATGTGGCTTTCTTCACCTGGCTGCGGGGATCTCCATTCTGGCAAAGCTGCGTGGTTTTCCCTTTCACCTGGGAAAGGGGGGGGGGGTCTGCACTCTGCCAAAACCACATGGCTCCCTCTTCCACCTGGCCAAGAGGGGACCCTCACTCTGCCCCAAACCACGTGGCTCTCCCCTACACGGCTGCCATGTCTGGCTTTTAAATCCTCGCTCCCATCTTCCTCTGTATCCCTATTTCTGACTCGTCCCACGATCAGTTACACCTGCCAGTATTTCTGTATTATTACAAGTTTACTGGGCTGCCATCGTTAGTATGGGCAGGTATGGCCCCATGTCCTGGAGCCAATCTTCTCCAAGCTCCCACGCAGGCGCTGTAACTCGGGGGACCTGCCCCCAGTTACATCTTGGGGGAAGTGACTTCATCCCCCTGGCTCCAAGCCTGGCCACAGCCATTTAACATATCCAAGTGACCCACCAAAGGCTATAGATATGTTAAAAGATAATGCCATGGATTAGCTGCAAGGCTGTGGCTGTACAAAACAGCCCTGCATGTTCCTGCTCCATGTGTCCCTTCCCCCAACTCACACCTGTGGGGGAAGGGGTGGGGACGTCTTATATGTCTCTCCAACATTCCTATACACCTTGAGTTCCGGACACCATTCCAAATCTTTTTGCCCCCCCCCCCCCACCCTGTATCATGGGGACCTGTTTCCTGGACCCGTGAACTGAACAGAAGACAGATGCTCGCCACGCCGCGGCCCGCGATGACCCGTCCAGTTTTCCCTCCCCGGGCTTGGCCGTCCCAGCCACCGAGTTCCCTCCGGCTCCGGCCTGGATGCCCGTCGGCCCCACGGGACCGTTTTCTCCCAGAGCTGAGCTGAGTCGCGTCTCACAGCTGTGCTCCTTTCCCTCGCCCTTCACAGGGCCTGCCTCGGTGTCCTGCCCCAGGGGACAGGCCGTGGTCATTCACTGGTCAGTCAGGGGAGACGTGACGTGAGTCCTGCTGTGCAGGGACAGAGGCGACCAGGCCTGCAGCCAGGGGACCGGGCGCCAAGACCCCGATCCACTTGCTGTTTGCGGCCTGTTCACCCTGTGTTTGGAGGACACAGCAGAGCCCGGGATTCCTCAGCTGGTGGGCTCTGCGTGCCGGGAAGGGGCGAGTGGGAGAGGAGCAGACGCTGGAGCGTGGAGTCGCTCGGCTCCACCGCGGGGTTGGACGCAAGGGAGCGGCTGCGCGGCCTGTGTGCAGCGGCACCCGCAGGGCAGCTCCCAGGGACCACACCCATGCCCCGGGACGGGGTTTGCCGCCCAGTCCGAGGGGCCCCGAGGGTCTGCTTAGTGCAGCAGAAGGGCCTGCGGGGGGGGGGGGGGGGCGCGTTGTGGCGTTTACTAGGAAGCCAGGTAAACGAGACAGTTGTGTTCCTCTGGCGTCTCTGGGCACTGTGAGGACGGTGCATCTGGAGGCAGTGACTTCTTTTCGAGGGACTGAAAAAGCCGTGTGAGCAGGGAGGGGGTCACCCTGAGCCTCCCCCCCAACAGCACTGCCGCCAGCTCAGATTCAGAGCGTGATGTCCCTTCTGTCTTGTGTCCCCAGGGTTTTTTCTGTCTTCCGAGGATGAAGACGGCGTTCGGAGGCTCTATGTGGACAGCGTGAAGGACACCGGGCTGGCGTCCAGGAAAGGTGTGTCACGGCGCGCTGTCTGTCTGTCTGCAGCTGCTTTTCGGGTTTCCCCACGGTGGGTGGGAAGGGCAGGCCCAGGCACTCTGTGACCAGTGTGTGGACATTGTCTCGTTGGGAACCCAGGTGTGTAAGAAATGCCACACTTTCGGGTTTCAAATTGGACTCCGGTGGGACGTGCACGCTCCTCTGAAGTGGCCGTCCTTCCCCACCACCCAGGCCAGACCCTGGGCCCTCCGTGGGGAGCCCCCGTGCTCCGGACCACGTCAGGCGAGGCCACACTGCCACCGCAGAGCCCACGAGCCCCTCAGAGAGGGGCGCCCTGCCGTCCCTGCAGTGGACTTGGCGGGCGGGGAGAGCGGGGCTGAGGCCTGGCCCCTTTCCAGGACGGGGCCGGCGCGGTGCAGCTGCTGCCCAGCCTAGCGCAGGCCGGACAGACCCTCCCCTCCACCCCCGGGGCTGGGTGGCGAGGTTCTGCTCCTGGAGGGCGCTGGCCGGCTGCCGAGGGGCTGGGAGCCCAGGTGCCCTGGCGTCAGTCACGTCCTGTTCTGCCCTTTGACTCCAGGACCCCGGAGGCAGACAGGCTCCTGGCCACCCGCTCCGAGTCCCAGCCCCGTGCAGTTCTGCCCCCTCCAGGGGCCAAGCGTCCATCTGCCTCTGGGCACAGATGCTGTCCTGACTGTGGCCCATGGACGGGCGGTGCCCAAGCAGCGATTTGGGGCCGTGTCACCTCAGGGCTCCGGGTGGGGACCTCCGTGTGGGTACCTCCGTGTGGGTGTAGCGGTCTTAGCCCCTCCTCCACCAGTTCCCCCAGTGGGACCCCTGTGGAAGCAGTGCGTTCCTGTCCCTGCCACCAGGTGTCAGTAGTGAGCAGGTGTTCCCTGAGTTCTTGCCCAAGAGTCTTACACGGCTTGTTGGGTTGATGCTCATTTAAACCCTGGTGCCTCCCACTTAGGAGGACTCTGGGTCTGGGACAGAGCCTGCGACACACGGTCACAGGGCTGCCACTTGGCGATGGTGTGACAGAGGCCCCGGCGAGGCCTGCCCTCACTCACCGCTGCCGGGCCGTCTCTCTCTGAGTCTGCATTAGCTTCCTTGACAGATTGACACAGACGGGGCCCAGACTCCACGGAAGCTGGCCTCTCATGGTCCTGGCGGCCAGGACTCTGAACTCCAGGCCTCTGAAAAGGCTCAGGGGCCCTTCCTGCCCTTCCTGCCCCTCCTGCCCCTCCCAGTGGCTGGGGGCTCCGGGTGCCTCGGGCCTGTGGCTGCACCTCCTGCTCTGTCTCCCGGTCCACACGGCCTCTCTCTGTGTCTCAGCCGCATCTGGTACGAGACTTGTCAGTATCCTAAGGTTCAGGACCCATCAGACCCTCCCAGCACCATCCTGCCTCGAGATCCCTGACTTCATTACGATGGCGAAGGTCCATCTCCAAATGAGACCACGCCTCACGGGCGCTTTCGGATTCGCAGGCTCCTCTTTCGCGTCTGCCTGCATTGCCTCCTCTGGTATTGAACCAAAAGGGTCGTCTCCAAGAGAAGCCTTAAGAAAGTTAAACTTTCCACATGTACAGATTTTGTATTTTCAGTTCAAATCTTGTGACGTTAAAACCTTTTGCCTAGAAATGGACGGTTCGCGTCCCAGAATTCCGCCCCCGGTACCAGAAAAGTGTTGCTTCTCCTCCATCGCACTGCCCCGCCCGGGTGTTTCTTGGAGTGGTTCATGGGAGAGTCGCAGACCCGGGCCCAGCTGGCCAGGGTGTGACTCGTGGCCGTAGGAGGGGAGCCCTCCCCGTGCAGTCACTGTTCTGCGGGACCGGAGGTGGGGACACCTGAGGGCCTGGCTGGCTGGTCCTCTCTGCAGTTTGTCACCTGTCTTTGCCTTCACTCCCTTATTGAAGTTTGTCTGTCAGCGAGTCTGGAAAATAACAACCAGACTCCTTTCTTCCCAGCTGCGCGGACACTGGCACCTTCTTCCCTAACCTCTCCCTTTCTCATACTTCTGGAATGTTCTGCTGTTGGATGGAACCGCTCCAGGGTCGGCTGCAGCTTCTTGCTCTGCTAGGCAGGGCTGCTCCTTGGGTCCCAGGTGTGGGCGGCTCTCAGCCTGCTTTGCAAAGGTCACAGACCTTTGGGGACTTTCCCCAAGATACTCCGGGTCCTGGTGCAGTTTTAGAAAGGAGGCGCGTGTGGCGACGCCCACAGCGGGTTCCGGAAGCCGCTGCCTCTACGTGCACTTGGAGCAGGACCCCTTCTGTCACGGGAAGCTCCCGGGTGCTTCACAGAAGGGGCCGGGAGGCGACGGCCGAGCCGCACGTCCACAGGGTGGTGGGAGAGCGTTTCCGCCTTTCCCTCTCGAAACGCTGGGCTCACCGCCCCGGTTGGCGCTGGTGAGGAGACGTCGGCAGGTGCTGGAGCCCACAGACCCGCCGGGGTGTTGGGAAGGGGGCGCAGCCATGTCCGGACCCTCGTGCCCCTGTTGACCACTTGTGGGCACGGGCCCGTGTGTGGGGGAGCCGGGCCTCGGGGCCTACAACGGGGGGCGGGGGGCGGGGACGCCCGAGCGGCAGTGGAGGAGGGGCTGGCCCTGTGCTGACTCTGTGAACCCGAGCATTTTCTGCTCTGTTGCAGGCCTGAAGGCAGGAGACGAGGTCCTCGAGATCAATAACCAGACAGTCGGCACCCTGAGCTCCTCGGTGCTCAGAGACTTCCTCCTGCAGCCCAGCCTGGGCCTCCTGGTGAGGACGCGCCCCGCACTGGAGGGGGGCGCCCCGCCGCTGGAGAGCCCGCCCCACCGCACCGACGGCCCTGTGGACTCCAGCCAGGGCCCCCTCGCCCCCCTCGCCGGCAGCCCAGGTAAGGCCGAGACGTGTGCTCAAGGCAGGGACCCTTGTGCTGGGGGCTGTGTCACGTGTGAAGAGCCCCACCACCTGCTGCTGGTGACTCTGGAGGAAGACGTTTGGGCAGAGCTGCCGTCTCGGAGTCGGGGGTAGAGACAGGGCACAGACGTGCCGGGAATTCTGGGAGGGGCTCTGAGTCCTGCCCCTGCTGAGCATGTGGCCATTCCCTCTGTGTGACAGAGAACAGGAGACACCCAGAGTGGACAGCACTCAGAGCCCTGGCCTCCCTGCCCCGTGCAGCCTCTCTGGGACCCACAGGGCGGCGCCCTCCTCTGGGTCCCTGGTGGGCGGGAGGGGCCTGAGCAGCCCAGGCCTGGAGCTGGGGATCCCTCAGTGGGTTGGTGTTTTGAATTCCCTTTCTTTGAAAAACTCGGGTTAAAGGAAAGGAGTCCTCCGTTTCAGAGTCAGAGTGCAGGCCGCTGTGGCAGGATGCGGGCACTCTGCATCCGCCTGGGACTCTGCAGCGGCTCCAGAACCACAGCCACACGTGTTCCTGCTGCGTCCTCGATTCCGCACGCCGGGGTTGCGCCCACGGCCCAGGCAGATTTGGAGAGCGGCACCCTGTGTCTTCAACAGCAGGGCAGGGCTGGGCGGCCCTTGGGCGGCCCTTGGGCAGTGTGACCACGAGGTGGCGGGCGGCGGCTCAGCTCTTGAAAGCCCGGCTCTGGCTGGCGTCTGTCTGCCTCTTCAGCGGGACCGGCAAGGACCATGGGGGTCAGACTTGGGGACTTAAGGTTTCATGATGCCCGGACGTGCATGCCGCCCACAGCGGGTCTTTGGGCCGTCCGAGCCCGTCCGAGCCCGTCCTGGGCCCGGGGGAGAGCGAGGTCGGCAGTGACCCGTCTTCTCGGACTTGCAGGCTCCCTGGGGCCCGTCCTGCTGGGGCCCCTGCTCTGGGGCAGAGCTGGCGCCGGGGCAGGGCCCCGGGCCCCACAGACACGGCTGCCGGCTGGCACCAGTGCCTCCCTGCCGGGATCTTGGTAGGTGGTCACTGCACGGTGGACCTTGATTCAAAAACGCTCTGCGGGCATGTGGCAAACTCCCAGGTTTCATCAAACTTTGTAGTTTAAAAGTTTTTTTTAGGGTTTTACTGATTTTTAGAGAGGGGGAAGGGGGTAGAAAGAGGGAGGAAAACATCAGTGTGTGGTTGGTTGCCTCTCACTTGCCCCCTACTGGGGACCTGGCCCGTGCCCTGGCTGGGAATCAAACTGGCGACCCTCTGGTTCGCAGGCCGGCCTGCCGTGCCCCGAGCCACACCAGCCAGGGCTAAACATTTTAAAATTAAAGATATGTTTCTGTATGGGTAGCTGGTCCAGAACACAAGTGCGCATACGTGTCCTATCTTTTTTATGTGCCAGAGTCTTAAAACTGCTCTGGCCTTCACACCCTGCAGACTCACGGCGGGAGGCGAGGGCCGGATTCCCGACCGCGCTGCCGAGTCAGCCCCGGCAGCTCCACTCACTGCTTGCTTTCCTTCCATTTGAGTGACCCTGCCTGGCCACTTAGCGCTCACTGTGTGCCAGGCAAAGTGTCAGACCGTGGCAGTCACAGCGATGGCCAGGAGGCGGGACGTCCCCATGTTTGCGTCGCAGTGCGGCTTCCTGTTCTGCGGCCACTTCAGTCCTCAGTGTCCGGCGGTGCCCACAGACCCGCCAGAACAGAGCCTGCCCCGGGAGACGGTCCCACTCTGCTTTGAGAGTGAAGCAGTGGAGCAGAGTCCTGGGGTGGCTTTCTTGTGCGGTTTCTCTGTTCAACATGAATCAGTTCCGGAAGAATCTCAAATGTGCAGCCCGGCGGCACGGGCTGGCGACAGCAGGCCTCGCCTGGGTCCCCTCTGCTTTCCGGCGGCAGCCACTTCCTGGTCCCCATTTAAGGAGCAAGATGAAAGGGCAGGCACACAAACAGGATGCAGCAGCTCTGGAGGCCGAGAGGCCGGGGGGGCAGCAGGGACGCTGCAGCCTCCAGAGGGGGAGCAGCGGGGAGGGAGCGGGGACCCGGCAGGAGTCCCTGAGACTGCAGCGCCTTTCCGGTGGCTGGTCTGAGGCTTGGTGCTGGGACCACTTGTTTTTTTTTAATCCTCATCTGAGTGTATGTTTTTACTGATTTGAGAGAGAGGAAGACAGAGCGAGAGGGGTGAAGGAGGAGAGAGAGAAACATCGGTCAGTTATGTGGCTGGAGATTATTAAACCCACCACCTTCTGGGGCACAGAGGGCACGCCAACCCACTGAGTGCCCAGCTGGGGCAGTGCAGGGAGCACCTTAAGGTGGCCACAGTGGGTGTTTGGCCCCATTGGTGGAGGGCCTGCGCGTGTCAGGGACACTGGGGAGCTGGGAGCCCCGGCTGGGTTCCCTCTGCAGGAGGCCGCCCTGCAGCCAACCCGCCTCCCGGAGGCGCGGCCCCGCCGGTCCTGCCGCGAGAGCCCCGCCTGGAGTGTGTTGGCCGGGCTCTCCCAGGCGGACAGCACAGCCTGGTGGCTTAGGGTAGGATCTGGGACTGGCTCCGCGACCTCCGTCACCCAGTCCCGGCTGCCACAGGGAGCATCGGCACACGGGCGCCAGTTACAGCCAGAGCAGGGGTTGGAAAGTGGGACTCCCAGCACAGATGCCCTCTTGGCACTTCCTTCCCCTTTGTGAGAGGAGAGCGGAGCTGAGAACGGCAGGTGCTCCTTCTGAATCTTGGTTTTGTGTCCCACTGAGCCACACTGTACGCGCGTGCATCGCCGAGGTGACCCCTGGAGACGGAGCACTTGGACCCGCAGCCCTGCAGCACCCCACACAAGTCCGATCCCAGCTCCAGGGCCCCCTGTGTCCTTAGGTTCTGAGCCCCGCCAGCGGCACTCCCGCCCGGCTGACCTCTGTGGGGCAGGGCGGCGTCATTGCCTCTGGACTCTGTCGACCAGTCCGCAGAGCAGGCTCCCCGCTTCCCAGAGTCACAGTCTGGCGCTGGGCGGGAGACCCGGTGCTCTGAGAGCCTGGCCACACCTGTCTTGATGCCCAGTGGGGGCTGCAGTCCGCAGTGGGACCGGCGTCCCCACCGCAGGAAGGAGCTTGAGCAGAGACTGCGGGACAGGAAAGGCGCCCGTGCGTCCTGAGTGGAGGCTCCTGGCAGAGTGAGGACACCACCAGCGTCGCCGTGGACAGCCAGCCCTTCGCTGCGCGGGCACCGCGTGCTCCCCCCCTGCCCGAGGGGTGCGAAGCTCTGTTTGGGCTCAGGTGCCCCTCCGTCCGCCTGTCTGTCCGCAGCATGAGTCCGAGAACAGGACAGGAAGCAGGGAGGGGCCGTGCAGGCAGGGCTGGGGCAGGTTCCTCTCCGACGATTCGCCAGCACCGCATGGGTGCCGCTGGGTGTGGAGGCTCCGGGGCCACCTGCGCTCTGCGGGCTGCCTGGCCCTCACGCACACCGGGGCGTCCCGACTTGCGCCTGGATCTGATGGGTGACACCTGCCACCCCGAGGGTGGAGGAACGCTGTGTAGAGATGAGGAGCCTCCATTTCTCTGCTTCTGAAGAGGAAGATCGAGGGTCCCTCTCCCGGTTGACGTTCGTGACAGGCCGGCAGGATCGAGGGCCGTGTCTGGGGCTCCCAGGGATTGCAGGTCTTTTCCGGGGCGGAGCAGCCCTGAGGTTCTGGGAGGTCCGGCCGGGTCGGAGCTGTTTTCTGTTCCCAAGCTAACGGAGCTCCTTCCCTTCCCTCCCCCTTCCCGTCGTTCTGGGTCTCCCCGCGGTGGTTTTGTCTTTGTTTCTCCGCTTCACCGGGGGTGGCGGAGGGGTGTCCGGGTCGCTCCCGGGCCACCTGGGTTTCCGGGGGGATCCTCGTGCTCAGTGGCTGCCACCTGCGCTGCACGTGCAGGCCCAGCCCCAGCAGAGGGACTCCCCGGGGCGTGTCCGTGTGGCGGCGCCCTGTCCAGGCCTGGTGCTCAGTCCTGTGTCCTCACAGAGGCCTGGACCCGGGGTCCGTGGGGCCCTCGGGGGGAGCGGCATCGGACCGGTTCCCTGTGGAGGGTTCCGCAGCGCCTGCTCGGTCCTGGGGCGCCGCTCGCCGCCTCCACGGGCTGAGGTGTGTTCAGCCCCTCCTCGCAGCGCGAGTCCCTGGGGCTGCAGCGTGCTCCTCGTACGTAAACTGGGCGGACGTGTCCCTCGCCCCGTGTCTCGCCATCTGTCCCCCGTGCCTGCTGCAGAGGAGCTCTCAGTCACGGGAACATCTGCCACCGTGTGAAGTCATTTGGAAAAGCAGAAACGTGACCGCATCTGCTCCTGGAGTCGGTGTTCTTTGCGGCTGTGTGGCGGTGGCCCGTGGGTCCCAGGAGGCTGGCTGCTCCCGGCTGCCTGTCCCGTTTTTCTAGACTGGTCCCCTGTCCCCTGTGGCCCCTCCCCGACCCTGTCTCAGCCTGGCCCTTGGTCCCCCTCGTCTGTCAGGAGGGCTGTCTGGCTAGTGCTCGGCGGGTGCCACCATTCGAGGGCCGTGGCCACCCCTGTAACGTCTGTTGCTAGAGGCCAGTCTCCTGTTGGAAAGGATGCTTGGGGGAGGGGGTCACCCCCAAACCCCGAGCAGCTGGGTGCTCCCCGAGGGCTGTGGTCAGGCGGTGAGAGGGCAGGTCCTACTCCCTGAACCCCTGTTCCTGCCCAGCTGCTGTCTTGGCTGTGTCTCCTTTGGTGGCCGCAGGCGGCCCTCGGTTCCTGGTCCCTGCTGGGTGACCAGCCCCCTCGCCCCACCCCTTCCTGCACTCACCGTGGTTCCCCTGGGCCCTGGGGGCGGGGCTGCCCCACCGTCCTTGCCAGGGGTCTCTCATTGCTGTGACGGGTGGGCTGCCCTGGGCTGGTGACGGTGGCCTCATGGATCGGCTGGTCCCCTCTGTCCTTGAGGTCTCACCTGTGAGCTTGGGGTTCTTTGGGGTGGGCTCAGGGTTCCTGGGGCCGGACCAGAAGCTGCAAGGCAGCCTGAGGCCTGAGCTCAGAATTTGCACGTCCCCCCTCACGTCCTGTTGGCCAGAGCGGGGCTGGGGCTGGGTGGGGGAGGGCGGGGCCTGTAGTCTGGTGGACACCCTTCTCCTCCCCGCTCCCCACCTCCCCGACCAGCCCTTTCTCTCCAGTCTGGGTAACCTCCCCTCAGCAGCAGGCATGATGGGGCACAGGCCTGGGTGCTTGGCGACAGGAGCCCGAAAGCCCCAGGGGCTCTCCCACGTTCTGCGGCTCAGATGTGTGGACGGTGACTCCTCAGCTTGGAGTGCGTATTTCCCATTCGTGCAGCCTTTCGACAAAGGGAAGGCTCCTTTTTGGTGACCTTGACCTTCTGCCCCACGTGGCGTGTGCGCTTGTGTCTTCAGCCCTTGTGTCCCCGGCAGCAAGTGCTGGCGTCTGCCGCTTCCTCTGAGAGATGCGCGTTGGGGCTTCCCCTCCCTGGCACTGGCTTGGCGGGCGCTGTGGGCTGGGGTCCAGTTTCATGTCCCTGCTGTTGATCAGATGGCCTGTGTTCCCGGCCTAGGTCCCGGCCTGCAAGCACGGCCTGCAAGCACGGAGGGAGGCCCTTTCCGGCCGGGCCCGAGCGGCTCTGGTCCCCACCCCGTCTGCCGCTTCTCTCCGCAGCTTCACAGCCAGCAGGAGGGCGCCCGGGCTTGCTGGTTTGTCCAGCTGGCCAGGGGTTTGGGCCTTCTGCTCTTGCGTGAATTTAGTTCTGGTAACAGTGCTGCTGTCTTCCTGTCTCTCTCCTGCACGGTGACAGCGCCCTAGGTCGGGAAATCCTGTGTCCACCTGGTTGTTGGGGGGCCAGTGTCCGCCAGGCGGCTGGAGCAGCCACTCCAGTGTGGCCCGTGGTCTTTTGGTCTGTCAGGGCCATTGGGGAGCGCGTGGGAAAGGCGGGCGTCGGTCCGACCCCACCCCTGCCTGGTCTGAATCTGTGTGTGTGGACCCCCCGGGGTCAGACACTCTTCAGCCCTGGGAAGCCCCGCAGGGCAGAGCGATGCTGTCTCCTCCTCCTGTGCGGGCGCAGCAGGGTCACCCGCAGGTGGTGCTCCCCTGCATCTCCGCTCTGCCAGGCTGGGCAGATGCAGACCCGGAGCTGCCTTGGGCGTTCGCGGGCCTGGCCCACCTTCACATGTGGCACGTTCAGGGTTGGGGCTTCCACGTGGGGATTTCTGGGGCTAGTTAACTGTTGTTGTGTGCACTGTGTGATAATGATACGCTGCTTTATAAAATAACAAGATTAGTAGTAACAGTCAACATAAGGAAAAGTGACGTGGAGCCAAGATGCAGAGGCTCGAGCTCAGAGGGAGTGACGACGGGAGGGCAGTGGGTGTGCCCCCGGGGCGGGCTGGGGACACGGCCACTGCCCCGTGAGGGCCTCACCTTCGCCCCTTCTCTCCCGCAGGGCCATGCAGCAGGCGGAGCAGCAGCGCTGAGAAGGCCCCCGAGGAGGCGGACGGGCCGGACGCCGAGTCCTCCGACGACACGGACCGCAGCAGCAAGGTGAGCGGTTTTGTTCCCACCTCCGCGTCTTGGGCCCTGGACTCGGCACCTTTGCCGCACCTGCGGGTCGAGCCCCCCACGGCCCCAGTGGTCTCACTAGTAACGTGCCGCCCAGCCAGGTGGGAAATCCGCGTGGCAGCCTCGCCCACAGAAGCACAGGTGGGAGGGGGTCCTGTCCCCGAGTGGGAGCCTGGGTCCCTCCGCTTGAGGGTGGTGCACGGCCTCTCGGCCACTTGGCGGGCCTCCTGTCTCTGTGAGGGTCCCGAGCGTGCGGGCCCAGCTCCTGGGGACAGTGCGCGTCTCCGTGGAGGGAGAGTGTCTCTGTGGCTCGGGGCCGTGAGAACGGCCCTCCCACCCTTCGGGCAGCGGCTTTGTCTCCAGTTCCTCCCGCTTTTACCCCTCCTCCCCCCCAGGCGGGTTTGGGGCGGCAGCCTCTTCTCATCCCGTCTCCACGCCCGGGCCCCCGTGTCCCCAGCCAGAGCGGCCGTGTGCCTCGAGTCTCCTCTGTGACAGTTCGGGCAGGACCACTCTGCCTCCCGCCCTTCTGTCCGGTGCCTGCCAGTCGCCCCTTGGGCACCTGGGTGGTTCCCGCCCGCGCCCGTCAGGGGAGGGTGGCGGGTCCGGGCGTGAGCCGAGATTCAGAGCCTGCGCATCCCGCGCGCTCGGGGTCCTTGGGTCTCTCCCTGGTCCCACAGGACTCTCCCCAGCACGGGCTCCTCCTCCCCAGGGTCCTTCCTGCCCGAGCACAGGCGCAGCGCGTCGGGAAGCAGGTGGAAGCTGCGGGGTGCGGCTGGAGCGGGGTGGGCCTCGGGGAGGCCCCGTCCTCAGGAGGACCGAGCGAACCAACAAAAACTTGGTCAAGTGTTTGACCTGTGGCCCCGACTTCACTCTTGGCTGCGGTTTTGTGGGGGAGGGTCAGCGGCCCTCAACAGAAACAGTTAATTTCTAGACTGAAGATATATTGAATATATTGAAGGGTGTTTATTTGGTTCTTTTGTTAGTGAAACTAAAAACGTTAAGTCTGAGTTTCCAGTTTGGTTTAGGAACAGTTGTCTGTCCTCCTTCTGACCCTCTACTTACTGAATGCTCTTCACTCAGGGCGTTGCCACCTGGCTGTGGGCTGAGGTCGGTTCCCGGGAAGGGCAGGAGGCCCCGGGCCTTGTCCCCTGACGCCAGGGTGATGTCTGTCTGCCTGGGGTTGGTGCTCGAGGCCCTAAGCTTGCCTGCAGCAGACAGGGCAGGGGAGAGCGTTTCACTGCTTGCTGCGGGTCACTGTGGGGACTCGCCTGGGGCGGTCGCCGTGTCTGAGGGTCAGATGGGGCTGCAGGAAGCAGCCACTTCAGGTCCTTTCCTGGGGCTGGGGCGCCGTGGGAGGCTGCACCTGGAAGTGCTCCCTCATTTCGTCTGATTCATCTTCTGTATTTGAATAGTGTCACGTGACCCAGGTTCCCGACTTCAAACAGCCTTCTGGGAATTGGGTTTCTTGCCTAGGACATTTGGAAGGAAAAACCGCGGACTGAGCGAGTCTCAGAGCGAGGGCCCTGCTGTGGGTTAGTCATGAGTGTCTCGCTGGGCGCGTTGTTACCGGATTGGCCGCTGGTCCTCGTCAGCCCAACCTGCCCTCCCAACTGCCCCCCTTCCAGAGAGACCAGACCAGAGGTGGCCACTGTTGCTTACGCCACAGGAACAGAGAGGCTAAGCAGCTTACTGAAGGCCACCCAGCTCTGTGGTGGGGACACCAGGCCTAGTGTTGTGAGTGGCTCTGCCGCGCTCGAGGGTCGTGGCCTGGTGTTTAGCACCAGTTTCCCAGGGAAGGAAGGGACAGACCGGTGGTGCCGTGAGCCAGTTTGGGGGTGTGCTCACGGCTGCCCTTCCTCAGGCCTGAGCTTTCTGGGCCTTCCATGGGGTTTAAAGTCGGAGTGAGTGTGTATCTTAGGTTTCTTGATTCAGGTTAAGCATTTTGTTGATGCATCTCTTACATCAGGGTGTATATTTTCTCAAAATGAAGTGAAACTTTTGTGTCAGAAGGTGCCTATGTGAGAAGGAAGGTTTTGATGCAGCCGGCTGAGTGTTGAGATGCATAGGTAAATGAATAAACAAACATGTAAATGAAGTAAAACAAATACTCGTTTTTTGCTTTGGCAAAATACGTGACAGCTGTTGACGGGACAGTGTTGCTGTCTTTCCCCAGTGAACTGTTTAGGAAACAATGGGGCAGGATAAAGAGAGTGCGTGCTGGAGGTTCACGTTCTCCATTTGTGTGTGGCGGTGCCTGCCTCTGGGGGCGTGGGGGGTGGGGCCGGGAGGGCCACATCCTGGGGGCGGGGCCGGCACACCGCAGGGGGCCTGAGGGCCTTTCCCTCTGTGGGTGGCCTCCGTCCCCGCCCCCCTCCCCGCAGCTGCAGGGAGAACCTCAAAGGGCCCTGCTTTTCATCCCGGCGGCCTGGCTCTGGATGGGGCGCCGGCCAGCCCAGGCAGGTGGTGCCGCGGTGTTGCTTCCACGGAGGAAACGTGTCAGAGTAATTTTCAGAACGTTTTCGGTCTGGAAACTGCCTTTCCCTTTAATCCCAATTGTAACTGTGTCGGAAACTCCTGCTCTGGGAGCGACAGCGTTAGCGGGAAGTGTGAGAACAGAAGCTGCTGAGGCAGAAGCCCGGAGCTGCTCCCGGCGGGGGCGTCGGAGCTGAGCGGTGCGGGAAGGTGGGGAAGGTGCGCACAGGCGCTGGCCGGTCAGCTGATCCCGCCCGCCCTGCAGACTTGCCCGCGAGCGTGTCTGCGCTGCCTTTACGTTCTGCCCCTCGGTCCTTCCTCTCTGGAACTCTGGCCGCTGGCCAGGTGCCGTCCGGTCTCGGCTCCTGCCCGAGGTTTGGCCTTGGACACCTCAGCAAGGGTGTTGGCCGCCCTGCAGCTGCTGGGGCTGCCTGGTCCCCGTGTGTCCTGTCCTCGAGGGGATGCGGCTGAGCGCCCTGCCTGGGCAGGGCCGGCCCCGTGGGAACGGAGGAGGTGTCGGCGGTGCCAGCAGAGCCTTTCAGGGCCCTCCTTTGGCTTCCTCGCTGAGCACGGCCGGTGGGACCACGGAGGGATGTGCCTGAGATGGCCGCTCTGTGGAAGATAAAGCGCAAGCCCAGGGCTGACCCCGGGGCCGGGGCTCCTGGCGG
Organism: Artibeus jamaicensis; assembly: GCF_021234435.1. Taxonomy (NCBI): domain Eukaryota; kingdom Metazoa; phylum Chordata; class Mammalia; order Chiroptera; family Phyllostomidae; genus Artibeus; species Artibeus jamaicensis. The sequence continues at coordinate 49,275,981 of NW_026522046.1, forward strand.
CAGGTCCCTTCACCTGGTGAGCACGCTCGAACACGGCTGTCCGGCTGCGTCCGGTCCCCGATCCAGGGAGGGGATCTGGGGTGTCCTGTTTCCCCTTGTCCTGTCTTCATGCGTCTGGAGCCGGGTGGGGGGGAGGAGGTTCGGCGTGGGGGTGGGGTGCAGTTGGCACACAGGGACATTGGTATTTTCTTCCTTAACAGCAGAAAGGTGTGTTTTTTTTAACTGCCGTTTGCACGTCCCCGTCTTTCTGTTGTGGAGATGAGTGTGTTGCCGGCAGGGCGGCGGCGTCCCCTGTCTCCGCCTCCCCTGGGGGTTCCGAGGGGCTGCAGGCATTTCTGGAGGGAGGCTGTGCCCACGCCCCCCGCCCCCCCGCCCCGTGTTCTGGGTGGCTCTGACTCCGGGACCGGGAGCCGGAGCAGCAGGTGCGTTGGGAGGGGTCGCTCAGGGGCCGCGTTCACGGTCCCTGCGGATGACCAGCCCTGTCCACAGTGCTCCCCGCAGTGCGACTGGACCCCCGTGAAAAACCTTAGTGGGCGGGTGGTACGGAGCAGTTCACCAGGGTCCAGTCAGGCCTTTTAATAGTCCCACGTCCCCATCAAAGCCTGTCAGCTGTCAGACTCCCTGTCACTTCGGGCGACGGGGATTGTGACAGTTAGTGTGGCTCATTTATCTGAGTGCCTTTGTCCCTGGACACTTCACTGCAAAGTCCTTCTCAAAGGACGCCTGGCCAGCGCTGCGTCCTGTGGGCTCCGAGGGGCCTCGCGTCCCTGCGGGTGTCTCCAAAAGGCCTAAGGGAAGGCTGTCGGATTTTAGGTCACGCTGGTCCCTTGAAGTACTCGGGGGTGTTGGATCGTCGGGCCTCAAAGGGACAGTTCTGAGACTCTGAGCCCCCTGCAGGCAGGTCTGCCATGGGGGGCGCTGTGCCTGTCAGGCCGGCCAGAGCTTCCTTTTCATCTCAGGGAGAAGGTGGCCTTGTGAACCGCGCCCCCTGCCCCCCACTGCTCCCTTCTCTGCGTGTCCCTGGGTTATTCTTAGTCTTGACCTGGGGCAGCTCTGAGGGCTGGGCTTCTCTGTTTCCAGGGTGATGACCCCATTCTTCCACAGGGTCCTCCCCCACCTGGGCTCTGCCCCTCCAGTCCTGGCTTTCGGGGTCCCTTGAGAACCTCCCCGGGCAGCACCTTGTCTGGGTGCGTCTGGCTCCCATGCTGGGTGTGGGGTGATGGGGACACCAGGGAGCCCGCAGGGTGGAGTCGTGCTCCTCACATTGTCGGGTGGTAGGTCGCTCTGGCCCCTCCGACAGCCCCAAGACCCTGGAGCCACGCTGGGAGGGGCCAGGTGAGGGGGGGGGGGACAGGTGACTCAGGAGCTGCCGGAATATGTGAGTCCCTAGATGCGTTCTAAAGCAGACCTGCTGATTTTGCTTCCTGCTAAGGAGTTTTGGGGGTGATATGTTAGTAAAACAGAATTCTTGATGACATCTTTTCAAGTTGTTTACAAGCAAAAGTTTACTAAGAGCCTTGAAAATAAACACCCTTCAACACAACATTCGTTATGACTGTAACTGTGTTTTTTAGTTTTCCACCTAAATAGCTTGTAACCGACAGTAAGAAGGTTGCATCTGTTTGGACTCTGTTCCTTGTGATCAGCCTTCGAGTCTCCAGAGAAGGTCTTGCCAGCGGGACGCTGCTCCCCCCCCCACCCCCTCAGCTTGGGGCCCTGTCCTGGGAGGAGGGGGCGCCTGAGGCACTGACCCCAGGTGTCAGGAACTTGTAGGTGTCCCCTGAGGCACTGAAGGTACTGCCTGGCCTCTTTCAGGAACTGGGGGGAGGGGAGGTGTAGAATACAAAGGCCCGGCTCACCTGCCCCTCACTGGAGCTTCCCGGGCCTGTTTCAGACCGAGGTGGGCAGACACCTGCGCGGCCCCTGAAATGGAGACCTGAAGGCATTCATGGTGGAACAGAGGCAGTGAAAACCCAGAAACGCACACACCCCAACTGTCTGCGAGTCTCCCCGGCAGGGTGGGAGTGGGAAGGCCAGAGGGGGTGGGGTCTTTGGAAAGTCCTGCCTGTGGTTTGGTCTGAACGGGAAGGTTGTAGCTGTGCCTTTTCTTGGGGGGTGTGGGGTGGCGGGAGGCAGGACTTCACCCAGCAGCTTGGCGGACGCTGGCACTGTGAAGGCGCACCGTGGCCCGGTGGGCCCTGCGGCAGGGGCGGCGGGTGCTGCCGGACCCTGAGCCGGGTCTGCGAGCGGGTCGTCGGCTGGGCCAGGGCAGCTGGGGCCAGTGCCGCTGTCTCGCAGGCGCCCAGCAGCCTGAGCTCGGGGTCTTCCCCTCTGTGAGGCCCTTGCCCCCTCGTGTCTGCGCTGTAGGGCGGTGGTCGTGAGAGTTGCCATTGGATACCCACGCACCCGTGGGCGTTTCTGCGTAGACGGGTCTGCGGGCTCTTTCTGCTTTTCACGGTGAAGCCGTGTTTAGCTGTGTATTTGAGGATGCGGTTGCGTCAGCAAACCCCCACGTAACCGCATAGAACTGTTTGCAGCCATGTGGACACCCGTGCACGTTCAGTGTGGCTCGAGGGGGTGCTCCTTGGTTCGTCACTGAAGGGGGACTTTGTGGGGCCCTTGGTGTTGGAAAGAGGTTCCTTAGGACACATGGGCAAGTGCCACGGGCAGGTGACCAGACCCCCTCGGCAGGGCAGCCAGTGCCAGTGGCGGGTGGTGGAGTCGGAGAAGGGTCCGGGTCTGGTGGCCACTCCTCCCGGTCGCGGGCGGGCATCCTCGTCCCAGGCATCCCTCCTCCGGGGCCAGACCCGTGAAGAGAAGTCACGTCAGGGTCGGGTCTCGTCTCCGCCCTGCAAACCGCCACCCGGGACTCCCGCCTCTGGGTGTAGCGGCAGCTCCAGTGCAGGAGGGTGAGGGGTGCGGCCCTGTGCCTGCCCCAGGACGACGGAGGCGGGAGGACCCGGCGGGCAGCGGCCTCCAGGGCGACTCCTCACACACCGGGTGGTGCGTGTGGGCACTGCCGCGACGGGAGCTGGGGCTGCGGAGTAGCCTCTGCGTGACCTGCAGAGCCCCTCAGACAGAGCCCGGAGGGTCTGGCCTGCAGGGGGCGCTGGGTGTCTGTGGCCTGTGTGCTCGGGCCTCAGTGTCCCAGAGCAGACGGTCGTCAGGAGGGGACAGGACCCCCCTGAGCCTGCGAGGGCGTGGTGTTTGTCTGCCCTTGAAGCAGTTCAGGCGGCTGGGGGGGCGGGTCGCACGTCTGTGTTTGTGGAGTCGCCTTGGTGCAGCTGTGACAGCCAGGGAGGCCCTCGGCTGGTAGGGTCGTCCCATCATGACGGCGTGGGCACGGCACAGCCCCGCCTGGGAGTTGGTGACCGACACGCCCAGTCTTCTGGGCGAAATGTGCCCACGTCCCCGAATCTCTTCCGTCTCCGTCTGGGCCGGCGTCTCCTGGCGGAGAACCCAGCCCCACACGGGTGGGTGGGCGGGCCGGCCGCACCAGGGCGCTGTCTCGGCTGTGCCGCCCCGGAGGCCCTGCAGGCCCTTTCTGGGCCTCCTAGTGTCCGCCGCTGCACAGGGAGGCCGGCGTGCCCGTGTGCGGGGAGCGGGCATGTGTCAGCACTGGACGCGGGCGCTCGTCCGCGGGGGGGGGCCCCTTGGAAGCGGCAGAGATGACGCTCAGCCGAGGCCATTGGGGACCGTGGGCGCACCCTGTGAGGAGGCGGCAGGCCAGACCGGCGTCCCCAAGTGCCAGCCTCACCCGCCCCGCCCTTCCCCTGTGCTCCGTCCACAGAGTGCGGGACCGGGGGCTGCGAGCCGCCACAGCCCACACGAGATGAACCCCCGTGACCCGAGCCCATCCCCCCAGGACACCAGTGGGCCACAGCCGGCCGCCACGAGGCAGCTGACGGACGCTGACAAGCTGCGCAAGGTGATCTGTGAGCTCCTGGAGACGGAGCGCACCTACGTGAAGGTGAGCGAGCCACCGCCCTCTGCCGGGCGCTGCGTGTTCCTCCAGGTGGCGGCCGCCAGGCCCCCGGGGCGGCCGGGCTGGTGTCTCCGGGCTGCGAGGCTGTTACTCGGAACGAGCGTTCCCCGTCGGGTGCCAGGGAGGCACACCAGTGCTTACAGCGACTCCCTGTGACGTGCAGGGCAGGGCAGAAATAAGTTCCCAGTTGTTCGGGTGGAAAATGGTACAACGAGTAATAAATAACGACATTAGAATAAGCAGTTTTCTATATTCACCACTGTGAAAATTGACTTTAGCTCGGGAAGGTTATTACTTTCAAAATGTGATCGGAGTCCAGGCAGGAGGGCATCAGGCCTGGGCCCTCGTGTTAGTCCTCGGGTCTGACCGTCGGTCACCCTGCTGTGTCGGTCACTTCCATGTGATTCACGGTGCGTTTTTACGTGACACAGGACTGGGAAGTTCACAGCAGTCCCAGTGCCTGTGACGCCTGCAGGTTCCACTGTGGAACTCGTGTGTCCTGGCGGCGCGGGGCCCGTTTCAGACGGTCCCTGTTGGTCTGTGACTCCGCACGGCCGGGCCCGGCCCTCTGCCCCCTCTCACCGATGCGGTGTTGGTGGCACGTGGCCTCGTCCTCCGTTTCCGCAGCCGAGGGGCAGCGCCGTGGGCAGAGGGGCCTTCCACTCCCAGGCTGGATGGGGCGGGGGGACCCCCACGGGGCGGCGCCTGTCTGTGCCTCCAGGTTCCTCGGAGGTCCTCGCGCGCGTGCTCACGGGCGCTCACTCTCCCCCCGCAGGACTTGAACTGCCTGGTGGAGAGATACCTCAGGCCCCTTCGGAAGGAGACGTTCCTCACTCCAGATGAGGTACCGTGGGGGCTGCCCTCACGTGGAGGGAGCAGGGCAGCGGGGCCCCTGTGAGCAGTTGGGGTTCACTTAACCGTGACGGACAGGTGACATCGTTGCTCCCGGAGGGGAGGGGAAGGGCCCCCCACCCCCTGGTGGGGGGTTGTGATCGCGGTTGAAAGGCATTGATAAAGGAACTTTGAAATCGAAGCAGGTCCAGTCTCCGAACTAATGAAATGTGAGAGGGATGGAATCCTCCTTCCTTTTGCAGCTGGACGTGCTCTTCGGGAACCTGCCGGAGATGGTGGCGTTTCAAGTAGAATTCCTCAGAACGCTGGAGGACGGGGTGCGCCTGGTCCCTGACTTGGAGAAGCTCGAGAGAGTCGATCAGTTCAAGGTGGGTCGGCCATCCCAGCGCAGAGCCGTCCTGGCGGCTCATCCCGAAGGTCGAGTTCGGTCCCGGGAGGGGGTGTGCTCTCGGGCCAGTTCCCCGGCCCCATGGCCCTACGTCCTCATCGGCCTGCCGCTGTGGAGACGCTTGTCACCGTCCCCTCCGGAGGCTGCGGGTGGCCCGTCTGCACCGCGAGCTCGCTTCCCTTCCTTGGAGGCGTCCCTGCGCTCGCTCCAGGCCGCGCGTCGACCACCGTACGTGGAGGCCAGCTGCCTTAGTCGGAGCCAGACCGACCGGCCAGGTGCGGCTCGAAGGGCGAGGGCACCTGCAGAGCCCGACTGTCCCTGCCCACGCCGCTCAGTTGGGGCCTGGCCGCGGCGGGAGGTGGCCTGTGGGGAGGCCTCTGCTCTCGGTGTGTGTGGGTCGGGACCATTGGTGGCTGTGCGGACGTGGTCCGTCAGTGTCCTGTCAGCGTCCGAGGCGTGGGCCACACCGCACGCTGGGGAACCCGGTGATCACTCACTTCCAACACCTTGTTTTCTCACGTGGAACCGTCCAATTCTAAGCCCAAACAGGCAGCATCTCTGTGGCTAAGCGAGACCGAGTTGAGGAGAAACCTGCAGAAGGTTCTCTTCTGAGGCCTGTCTCCCTGGTTCATACGAAATGCGGGGTAGAAGCGTCCCACCTCGGGGCAGGCAACTCCTTGTGGGAGGGCCTCCCTTCAATGCCACTTATTGTGGGGTGGGGAGCAGGAGGGAGACCCGGCTCCCCAGGCTGAGGCTGGCATTACTACCAGGGAAACACATTCTCAAATTTGGGGGTGTTTGCCCTCGGTGCCCCCAGGAACTGACGAGAGAATGCAGGTTCCGGCCCCGAGCACCGGCCTCGTTTCTCGTGAACACACCCGCGCTCTGTGGGCCCTTTTGGCCGGCGGTGCCGTCTGCGCTGTCGCTGCCGAGGAGGCCAGAGCCGGTGCCCGTCACCACGTCTGTGGGCCCGTGTGCGCTCTGGTGGCAGCCTCAGGCCTTCGGTGTGCAGGGACCGCTGGGACCAGGCGGCTGCCGCCGGCCATGCCCTGCAGGCGTTCTGGCGAGAGCTGAGCTGCTTTCTCTCATTCCATCTAGAAGGTGCTGTTTTCCCTGGGGGGCTCCTTCCTGTACTACGCCGACCGCTTCAAGCTGTACAGCGCCTTCTGCGCCAGCCACACGGAGGTCCCCAAGGTCCTGGTGAAAGGTACGGCCTGGGAGCACGGCTGCTGGCTTTCGGCTTTGGGACCAGCTGCCGTCAGGGGTGTCTGGACCAGACTCGAGGAGCCATCGGGTGGCAGGTGCACGCTCCACCGGCCACCACCCAGGGCCGAGAGACCCAGTTGTCTCAGAGCAAGAGCCTTGTCCCCGGGTTCGAGGTTCTGGGCTCCGCTCCTGTTCTTCACTGACTGCATTGTGACCTGCCGCTCACCCTTGTGTGGCATTCACGCTTCCCGCCCCGGGGTGTGTGGCAGCACCCTGTCCCCACCTTCATGTTGCTCTGCCTACTCACGAGCACCGCCCAGGATGCCGGGATCTTTCTCACTGCACAGCACAGGCTTTGGAGGTTGGCAGCCCCTCTCCCAGAGTGTTCTGGAAGGTCCCGAGCATCCTCAGAGTGTCCAGAGAGGGCTTTTGCTTCCACAGGCCAGCGTGGGGTTGTCTGACATGTAAAAGGGTCAGAGAAACAGGCAGTTGGAAAACAGCGCAGCCCACAGGAAGCTTGATCCCAGGGGCCTCTGGACACAGCCTGCCGTTCCTGCCACGTCGGGGGCCGCGCAGGCCCGCAGTCCGAGAGCGCTGGGCTCACTGCCGGAGGGGCTGGGCTGGCTCGACGGACTCTGTCTCTGGACATGCGGGCGCCACACAGGTCTCCGCAGGGCAGGGCCTGCCCACAGGCCAGCCTGGAGCTGAGAGGGGACCTGAGGTCCCCGTGCAGCTGGCCCTCCCCACATGTCGGTCATGCGGGGGCGTGTGTGTGTCTTCACTGTTCACCCGAACGCTGGTTGCTGTGGGGGCCAACGCAGTGATTTCAGAGCTCGTTGCGCCGCAGAGAAGTGACATGTCTGTCACCATCCTCAGGGCCGTTTTGCTATTTTTAAACAACTAGATTATGTTCCGCCCCTGTAGGTTTTTCGTGATATTTGTTTGCACCTGGAAAATATTTATTGCATCTTTCAAATTGTGCTTTAAAACATTAGGTCCGACCTACATTTTTTAATGGCCAAACATGCCGGGAAGGGGAGGCGGGGCCGAGAACCAGGAGCAGCCAGGATTCTTCCCCAGCTCGAGGGGGTGCCGGGGCGACCGCCCAGCAGGCTGCAGGGCCCGGGCCCCCCCCTCCCGTTTTCACGCCCTGACGTGACGTGGCCGCGGCGGGCTAGCTGTCCGTGCCTGTGCTTGTGGACTTGAGGACTCGGGGTGTTCCCCAGGGGGCAGGGCTTCCTCCTGTGCCCTGGCCCCGGGCTTCGGGCCTGGCCACGCCTCCCTGGCGCATGTGAGTCCCCTGGTCACTCCCAAGCCCGTTCCCTTATTTTTCGGAAGGAGGAGAGGTGGCTGCGCCCTCGAAGCCTCGTTGCTCTCGGGGCTTACAGGATGCAGAGACGGGGTCTCTCCGAGGCTTGGCTCCGTCCTGCTGCGTCCTTGACTACATAGCGTTGGCGGGACACTCACCCACAGCGCCCCCTTAGGCTGCACGTACCTTCGGACTTTAGTGTGCGCTGTGGGCCTGGCCGAGGGAGGTGCGTGGTTCTTCCCCGTCTGTGGCTTTCGAGGAACCGTGTGCCCCTGTGAAGTCACTCTGGGGCCTCCTGTCCTGTGCTCACACCGCCTTCCCCCTCCTCGGGCCTGGACGTGGATGGGGGGGCCAGTGGGCAGGGCTGGTGCTGCCCGAGACGAGGGGTCCGTGTGCAGGTGCAGACCTGCCCTGAGCCGGGCTGTAGCTCCGCATTAATGCGGCACCGAGGGTGGACAGCGCTGGCTGCGGGAGCCCCGGCCACGCCCCCTTCCCAGGGCTGCGGGGCTGCTGCCGCCCCGGGAGGCTTGAGAGCCAGGGAAGGGGTGTTACTAACGTGCACCCTCCCGAGCTGCGGCGAGGAGGACGGGTGGGAGGTGATGGCCGTTGAAGAGACAGTTTGTTAGAGTTTCCGAGAGGAGGGTCATACCAGGCCAGGCAGGGCCACACGGTGGGGCACAGGGTGGGGCACAGGGTGGCTCTGCAGAGAGGGGGACCGGGGAGACGCTGGGCTGGAGCCTTTCAGGCGAGTGAGGCCAGGCAAGTGGAAGGAGCCCAGGGCCCTGCGTGCGGGGACCGTGCTGCCTGCTGCCAGCCCTGGGAGGGGGGTGGGGATGGGGCGGGGACAGTGGGTGCTGGTAGGAGGGCTGGGGGTCCCCGGTGGGCTGTTTGCATGAGGGAGGTGCTCCCCGTGAGTCCCAGGGCGGCCAGACCGGGCAGGGGCGGGATCCTGGGGTTGGTGTGGCCCCAGCTGTCAAGTCGTCAGGGTGTGAGGACGTTCTGAAGCCCGGCAGGAGGGGGAGTGGCCCGGGGCTCACGAACCCTGAGATTCCCTTACACGACTCTGGCTCGGGTGCCCCCAAATACACACAGATGGGACTGGCCCTCTGGCCCTGTCTGAGGACTTCTCCCCCACCGGACCCTGTCCCCTTGCAGCCAGGACGGACGCGGCGTTCAAGGCCTTCCTGGACGCGCAGAACCCGAAGCAGCAGCACTCGGCCACGCTGGAGTCCTACCTCATCAAGCCCATCCAGCGGGTCCTCAAGTACCCGCTGCTGCTCCGCGAGCTCTTCTCGCTGACCGACGCAGACAGCGAGGAGCACTACCACCTGGACGGTGAGCCTGCCCCGCCCCAGCCCTGGCCCCGCCCCCTCGCCCTGCCCTTCTGCCCTGTGCGAGCACGCAGGCTGCAGCCCATTCACGCCCCGCCCGCCCGCTCCAGTGGCCATCAAGACCATGAACAAGGTGGCCAGCCACATCAACGAGATGCAGAAGATCCACGAGGAGTTCGGGGCTGTGTTCGACCAGCTGATCGCTGAGCAGACCGGCGAGAAGAAGGAGGTGAGGACGCGCCGACCCTCCTCCCCGAGTGTCAGGGAGACCGCTCTCCCGCTGCCGTTTGCCAGGGCAGTGGCGCTGCGCCCCTCGTCCACGGCTGCGCTGCGGCGGGGCTGCTTCCTGCGCCGAGTTACCGTGACCATGGGACGTATGTCTGAGCCCCTGGCCCGGGCTGGCTCTGAAGGCCCCTGAAACGGCGAAGTCACACCCCCCCGAGGCCGGAGCAGCGGCTGGCTTGTTGAGGGAATGACGCTGAGGTGGTTTTCAGAGTCTGCCTGGCAACAGCACCTGGCACTGGGACACCCGTAGAGAAGGCGGGCGCACCGGGCTGTGCCGGAGTCCCCGGGAGAGCCGATGGGACCCAGTGTGCTGCTGGCCCTGAGGTGGGCCGGGTGGTGGCCTCTGTGTCCCGACCCACCCTGGCTTCAGTTTCTGCCTGAGCCAGGCTGGGGGCTGGGGATGAAGGGGCGTCCCTGCTGTGATTGGAAAGGGGTTGCATGGGGGCAGGCAGAGCATGGTGTTCAGTGTGTAGGGAGGAAACAGCGCGGCCCAGGTCCATTCTTGTCCCTGGTGAAACGAGTTTCGGGAGCTGGAAGGATAGTTTTCAGAAGAACCACGACGTTCCACGTGAGCGTAAATGCGAGCACGAAGGAGAAATTTCTCTTTCTCTGTGGCGGGAGGGGAGCAGGCGGGGTGCATGCTTCTCAGGAAAAGGCAGGGTCGCACCTGAACGCCGGGACACACACGGCGGGTCAGTCCCAGGCGGGGCCGGACGCACAGCCACCTTCAGCTGCGGCTTCCGAAGGGCTGCGGGGGTGGGGCACACGCGGGGCCTGCAGGGCGTCTTCTGCCCCTTGGCCGGGGTGTGGGAGCGCCCGCGGCAGCTGAGAGGGGACACGTCAGCACTCGGTTGTCCTCGTTCCCTGTACAACTTGTGTAAAGAAAACGCAAACGCTTGTTGAAGGAAAGGATATAGAGGAAAAGGCAGGAAGAGCAGTTTGCGGTCTCAGTGTGGGGTGTTCATTTTCATCACAAATTACATGCTCGTGTGTGTGTGTGTGTGTGTGTGTGTGTGAATAACGACATTTGTACATGGGTGTTTTCGTATCCAACGAAGAACGTTCATGTGATTTTAAGCAATTCAAAAGAATTTAAGTGACCGTGTGACGTTTCATTGTGTGGCTGAGCAGTTACTTAATTCCCATCGTGGGGTGATTTCCCGGCTTCACTAAGTACCACGAGTGACACTGGAAACACCGTTGACCTTCAGCCTTTGCCTCCTCTGTGTTGTAGATTACTTCATTTTGACAGAAGTGAGCTGGTTTTACTGGGTCCTGGCAGCAAAGATCGCCACGAGACCTTGTTAGGTTTTGTATCACGTGCTGGATTACTTTCCGGACTGGGACCGTCTTCAGAGCCACTGGCTGACACTGAAGGCTGGGAGGTGATGCGGGGACTGCGGGGCCCGGGGTTTAGGAAGGAGGACGGCGCGGTTCAGACGTCTGGCCCGCGAGCAAAAATGGCCGGTCCCCCGAAGTGGAGACCCGATGCTGCAGGAAGAAGTCTGTGCGGCGGGGAGCAGGGGGCGGCCCTTGAGGGTTCTGGGGACAGAGACGTGTGAGAGATGAGGGGCTGCGGCTGGTGCCTGGGGCTGGCCAGCCCTCCATCTGTCGGCACTGAGAGAAGAGCCAGGAGATCCCGCCACAGACAACGGATGACTCGGGAGCAAAGCAGAGTCCCTCCAGGTCCTCCTCCATCGGGGAGGACGGACAGATGGAAGGAATGGGCCTGAGGGCTCAGATACGCCGCCTGGGCAGGTGGGCGGGCGGGCGGGCGGGCGGGCGGCTCTGGGCCCAGAGGACCCAGAGGACTGGCAGGTCCTGGCGCCGCTACAGAGGAGCCGGGAAACCGAGGCAGCCGCTGGAGGTCCCCGCAGTGGAGATGTGATGTGGGCTCTGGCCAGCAGTGTCTGCAGCGTCATGGATGAGACATGAGACAAATTCAGATGGACTGCCGAGTCCTGTGGAGGAAAAGGGACGGCACGGCCACTCTCTCAAGAGAGAGCATGTTAGCCCTCGCCTTGGCAGGCTTTCATTGGCTTTCTAACAGCATGCGTCAAAGGGGGTTCTCATTCATTGTGCTCAGTTTGCTTTAGGTAATTACTTTTTACAGGTAGCAAAGGAAGGGGGTGTTATTGACTACTTCCTACAGGTTAACAAGGGAAAATGTTGCAGATGCAAGGGTGCATAGGAGGATCGGTCTGGTTGCGCTCAGTCCTTGGAGAGTCAGCACAGACTTCAGGAAGTGACTTTAAAGACACGCAGTGAGAGTTTACTGCCTCGACTGTCACCTGGCTAGCAAGAGTGAGTCACAGAGCAGCCCAGGTGCAACGCAGGCCTGATTCCCACGGGAGAGCCCATCTGCGGGTTTGTCCCCTGCGCGCCACCTCGCGCTTCCCCACAGGGCTGGGCTGCATTGGCCATCGCACGCGGATCGGTTCCCTGTAGGGGCGCCTGGTGGCTGCAGCTCCCTTCCACGGCCGAGCGCGGCTGCCAGCTGCTGGGACCCGAACGCTGACCCGTGTCCGCTGGGAGCGGCAGGTCTGCCTGCAAGGGTGCAGGTCCGTGCAGCTGTGACGAAGCTGGCCCTGCGGCCTCCGGGCCCTGTCGGACTCTCCGGGTGCTGGGTGGGATGAGAGCCCCGTGCCCTCGGTCGGAGGAGGGGAGGCCAGAGGGCACTGCCCGGAAGGTGGGTCCAGCCCCGGCTCAGTGGGACCGGCCGGGCTGGAGGACACGGCCTCAGCAGAACTCCATCCTGGGGTTGGGCGGCCGATTCCGAAGGGACAGTGGGCAGGCTGGGTGCCGGAGGGAGTGGCTCTGGCCCTGGCCACGTTCCCCTGTGGGGTCTGGTCGCCCACTGTGCCCGTGGGATTGACAGCTCAGAGTGTTTGCTGCGTCTGGCACTCACCTCGCCGTGGTGTGCGGGTCGGCTGTACTTCGGCCTCTCTCGGCTCGGGTCTCAGGGCTCCACGGGGTCCAGGCCAAGCAGGGTTGGCCACCATGGGAATGTCCTTACGTGGCTGGAGAGCGGGAGCTCTGGGTGGTGGCCGTGGTGGTGGCGGTGGAGACTTGTTCCTCTAAGTCCACAGCCCAGGGCCCCTGGCCAAGCCCCAAGTCACCGGGAGGTGTGGGAAAGGTGGGGAACGGCCAACGGGGCCACTGGGAGGCAGAGACGCTGGGTCGTCGTCATTCTGGGCAGCTGTCCCGTGGGAAGAGGGACCCGCCTGGCGTTTGACCTTGGGGCGCTCACGCCCAGACCTCACGGTTCTGTGGACCGAGAGCTCGCGCTGCTGGCCCGCAGAGAGCACCTGCAGCCCCCGCCTCCCCTTCCGCCTCCAGCGCGAAGTGAGTCTTCCCTGAAACGAGCTGGCGGAAGAGGAGGGGTTGGGCCCTCCGCTCCCCAGAAGCCTGGCGCTCCAGGACCTCTGGGAGTCGAGTCAGGGGGGTCGCCGTGGGGCGTGGGAGCCCCGCCCCACAGCCAGTGCTCAGGGCACCAGTGCCTGCGACCATGCGATCGGCGTGGGCAGACTCGCTGCGCGTGAGGGTCGGAACCCTGGTTTGTCCCCGTTTCTCCATTTCATTGTGGAAATTCCGGCGGCACCTGGGGAGGAGGAGGGGGACGGCGATCGGCCGTTTTTAGATGGCGTTGTCACGCAGTGGAGCTGCCTCCACCTGCCTCCACCTGCCTCGGGTCAGCGCGTCCCGCCCCTGAGGCCCCACCCCGTTCTGCAGGTGGCGGACCTGAACATGGGCGACCTGCTGATGCACACGACTGTCACCTGGCTGGACCCGCCCGCTGCGCTGGGCAAGTGGAAGAAGGAGCCGGACCTGGCCGCCTTCGGTGCGTGTCCGCCGAGGGCTGTGGGCAGGCGGGTGGGGCGTGGTCTGGCTCAGTTTTCAGAATAAGACGCTTCCTTTCCCGAGACACGGGGTGTTGAGATGCAGCTTGTTACAGCTGTGTGACTCACCACCACGTCACAGGTGGCAGACTCCCCCCTTCCAGAAGCTGGGCGTGTGCTGTGGGGCCACCCTGCCACATGGAGGGGGGGCGGGAATGGCTGGGCCTCCGCCTACCCAGGGGGAGAAGAAAGCGAAACTCAAGCAGACCTCGTTTCCGAGACCCCTGATCTGAAGCCTTCTCCCCCCGACTCCCCGGCGTGTGTTGCTGGGGTTTGGCGCCTCGGTCACGGCCCCCCCCAGGGGGCTGTGTCGTTCCCCCGACTGCTGAGCGAATGAGGATATTCTGGCTAAATGTGCTGATGGCTGAAGTTTCACACTTGAGGTGCCGGCGCCCCAGAAGTTTCTGCCGACACAGGGCGGGCGACGCCCCTTTGTTTGGGTCTGCTGTGCTCCCTCCAAACCTGGGGGTTCTGTCTCCGCAGACTCTGGGCCCGCCGCCGTGATGGGCACGGGGGCCTTGCCGCCCTCTCCACCGCTGTGGCGTCCGCCCCCCGCGTGGCCGAAGTTGAGGGAGCCGGCGTTGCGTGCCGTAACCACCTTTCTTTCCATCCCCAGTCTTCAAGACCGCCGTGGTCCTGGTGTACAAGCACGGCCCCAAGCAGAAGAAGAAACTGGTGAGCAGCTGGTCCCCTCCGCATGGCTACAGCCTCCCGCCACCTGCCTCCCAGTCCCAGCCGTGGGCTCGAGACTCTGCCCCTTGGTCCGCGTGAGCCTTCTAGGCCTTCTCTGCTGTCCCTCTCCCCTCCCTCTTCCCCCTTGTACTAATGCCCCTGAGGCCCAGGGAACTGCCCATCTGCCCCTGCTCGGGCCCAAGCTGGCGGTGGCTGGGCTTCCCCAACCCCAGGCCTCCCTTCCCTGCCTCTCTCTGTCTTCCTGTCTCCTCTGCGTGGATGCAAGCGTGCCCCTCACGTACCACGGGGTGTCTTGCTCTCTGCCCGCGGCTGCACTGTCCCGGGTCTGGAGGACGGGGCGGGGCCAGGCTAGAGAGACTTTCTCAGGCCCCCGGCTCTGGCTCTCCCGCAGGTTGGACCTCACCGGCTCTCCATCTATGAGGAGTGGGACCCTTTCCGCTTCCGGCACATGATCCCCACTGAAGCTCTGCAGGTCCGCGCTGTGGCCAGTGCTGGTAAGATTCTGCACAGGCTCGGGCTGCTTCCCGAGTGTCTGCATGCACCCCACCGCCTCCGCTCCTCCCCCACCTACCCCGCCCTGCACTGACCAGGAGTGAGTGGGCGAGCGAGCCCAGTGGGGGGTGCAAGGCTCCGAGTGTCGTTCCTAGAGGGCCGGTCGTTCTGGACCGTGGGTCCGCACTGCAGCGTCTCTGTGCTGGGGCAGAGGCTGCGAGGCCCCGTTCCTTGTCTGCGGTCCCAGCAGCCAGCGAGTGACCCGGACTCTGATGCTGCTGCTGGCACGTGAGACATGAGCAGCGCAGGTGCTGGCTGTGAGCCGGGGCCCCGCCAGGGCTGCATTTGAGGCCTGGCCCTCAGGGCACACCTGGAAGAAGCACCTTTGGGGGCCAGGTGGAAGCACTTGGGTGTCCGGGAGCAGAGAGAGGCCCTGGAGCAGCCTCTGCAGGGGGCGGGGGTCCGACACGCCCCAGCACCCCCCACCCTCTCCCTTGCGTTTGGCATGGCCCCGTGCAGGGGGCGGCTCCGGTCCTCCCAGAGCTGCCCCCAGGTGCGGCGTGCGGCCAGCCTCCAGTGATGCCCCCAGATTACACTAGACGCAGCCTCCTTTGCGGCTCCTGTGTCCTGTGCGGCGGAAAAGCTCAAGTGTGGACACCGCCTCGGACCCGTGGGTTTCAGATGAGGATTTGCCCACAGGTTTCTCGGGAGTCTCCCAGCATGGGTTGACCCCAGTCCTTCTCAGTTAGTGTGTGACTTGTGAAGCGGACCTATCTGTGCACAGTAGGTCTGCAGATGGTGGCAACGGCATTGTGAGGTTGAGCACCAAAGACGAGTGCCAGGTCGCCTTGCAGCCCTCCGTCCATCGGCCGCCTCCTGCCGGGCATCCAGGCCTTAGGGCCAGGAGTCCACTTGGAGCTGTGTACTCGAGGGCTTGGCGTGGGACAGGTGAGGCCGCCCTCGATAAGGGCACCTGTCTCACCTGGCGCTCCACGCTGTCGAGTGTGAAACCGTCAGGGCGGACGGAGCCTTTCGTGACGGAGGCGGCAGACCTGCCACCCAGGCCGTGCCGTGAAGTGCCTTCCAATGGAGTTGAGCATCAGCTGTGAGACTCTGAGACTTAGGTAGTTTGGGAGAACTTCGTGCTGACACACCCTGGTTGGGGGCAGAGTGGCACAGGAAGCTCTGTGACAGGTTCTGAACCTCAGGACCTGTCTTGACACTCGCCCTGAGCTGCTCCCCCAAATACTGTCCGTGACTTGAGATGACACCACGCCACAGGCTTGTGCCATAATAAGTAAAATAGCACAGCGTTGCCCGGCTCAGGTTCGCCCTGAGCTGTAACTGCCCCTCACCGCAGCGTACCGTGGTTGCTCCTCAGAGTGGGCAGCGTGGGGGGCCGAGAACAAGGAACCTGTGGGCTTCCAGCACCTGCTGCGGCCCAGGGGCCTCCGGTGTGAAGGCCTGTGGGAGGCGAGGGCTTGGCCTGGTCACCTGGTGCCGAAGCAGCCCCCACTGAACTGGGGTCCTTCAGCTAGGCCTGCTCTGCTGCCGGCGGGAGGGTGGGTCGGTTCCTTGGCCAGGGAGCCGGGCCGGGTGCCCGCCACCCAGGAGGGGACTTCTGTGGCTGCACGTGTCCTGAGTGTCCTTCTTCTCAGCACTCACAGGGCTCTGAGCGCTTTGTCTCTTAAGGTCTCGGGGTCGCGGGGTCAAGGTGAGGGTCTTCCGTCTTACGCTGTTCTGCTCTGACCCGTCGCATGCCAGAGCCGGAACAGGCTCTTGTGAAATGCGGGCCATTCCCGCAACAGGCCCCTAAGCCGTGCTCTCTGCTCCCCCCAGACGCAGACACCAGCACGGCCTGTGAGATCGTGCACGTGAAGTCGGAGTCGGAAGGGAGGCCGGAGAGGGTGTTCCACCTGTGCTGCAGGTGAGCTGGGGCCGCAGGTGTGGCCGTGCACCTGGGGGGTGGGGTGGCCCTCGGCCCCTCTGGGCTCCCCAGACCTGCCCACACCCCTCAGGGCTCTCCCAGCCCCCCGATGCAGTGTAGACGTCACTGAACACGTCGACCCACAGGGCCTGGGATGGGGACAGGACCTGGGACGGGGACAGGAGCATGATGACCAGCAGGGACTAGGAAAGGACACGGGGGTTTTCTCATGTTCAGTGTCGCATGTGGGGATCAGGGACGCACTGCCCTGCTGAGCTCTGCGGTGCGTGTTGGCCCAGGAGCGTCCGTGAGACGTGGCCCACATGGGCGAGCGTGTGCAGGCCCCCGGTGGGCGGTGGGGGCGGAGCCTGGGGCCCTGGGGGTCGGGGCGGCTCCCGGCAGCGTCCGCCGTCCTGTGTGTAGGCCCCATGTCCCTGACGTGTGCACCTCCTCCCTGCAGCTCCCCCAAGGCCCGCAAGGATTTCCTGAGGGCCGTGCACTCCGTCCTGCGGGACAAACACCGCCGGCAGCTGCTCAAAACCGAGAGCCTGCCCTCGGCCCAGCAGTACGTCCCCTTCGGAGGGAAGCGGCTGTGTGCACTGAAGGGGGCCCGGCCGGCCATGAGCAGGGCAGGTACTGTGGGGGTCCAGACGTTCACGGTCCCCGTGCCCCCCGCTGCACTGTAGCCCCCGTGCCGTGAGCTGGACGTCCCGGCTGAGTGAGATGGAGCGCAGTGCCCCCTGGCATGAGGCCCCGCCCCCCGGCGCCCCAGGGAGCCGCCTGAGCGCTTCCCTCTCGCCCCCTCGGCTGCCCCCCTGCCCTCCCTGCTCCCTCTGCTCCTCCCGGCTGGTGAGCACCCCCCCCACCCGCAGCCCCCGGCCACTGATGGGAGTCTCGGCTTTGCACGATGGCCAGCTTTTTCCAGCCGGAAGTGTGTCCTCCCTCAGCAGGGTCATGGCCACCCTCCTGAGGACGTGGTGGCTTTTCGACCAGAAGTGCAACCTGTTCTCAGTCCGGAGCCCGTGTGGGGTCAGCTGGTGACGGGGGCGGTCTCACCAGCCGTGCCGTCCACTGCGCTGTGGGTACAGCCTTTCGTTCAGCTGCTGGTGAAGGAGAGGACCTGGGTTACAGGCCCCCAGAGTGGACGCTGCTGCAGGGCGGGAGTGACCCCTGGGAGCGGGAGCCGGGGTCACTGCTGCCCCCGTGAGTGGCAGGTAGGGACGGCAGAGAGGTTCCCTGGGGGGCTGTCCCCCTCCCCTCTCACTTGTCAGGAACACCAAGTAGGATCGGTAATGTGTGTCAGGAAACCCTACCTGGCAGTGGCCGACTTTTAGTGGCCAGTCAGTGACCCTTAAGTTTACCGGGAAAGCGAGCACTTTGAGTCTGTGTCCCTTTTGAGGCCCCTCTGGGAGGAAAGTGCCACCAACCGCAGCTGGTCTCTGTTTGGTGGCTCGTTCGGGCCGGAGGAGCTGTTACTGGGCTGCATTTGCGGTGCCCACTGTGGTCCTGACCCCCATATGAGGCAGCTCGGGAGCGCGGCTCGGGGGTCAGCGCCACCCGGGCTGGCCAGTTTCACCGCAGGAGTCACTCCCCCCACAGCGTGCCCTGGGCCCGAGAGGCCCGAGGGGGGTCCCGCATCTCCCTGTCCCTGGGTCGTCACGGAAACCAGGTGGTGTGTTTCTCCCTGTTCCGCCTGGATCGGCGGGAAGCCAGACTCCCAGCTCAGTCACTGCGGCTCTGAGGACCCGCTCCGCACAGCTGCCAGCGCCCCAGCGAGACTCCGTGTGCCGTGGGCGTCATCCGGCACACAGCATCCTGGGATGTAGCCTGCTGTGTTTCCGTGGTTCCCCCTCTGTCACCCACCAGCTCAGTTTTGACACGTTTCAGGAAAGCAGACATTGGCACACGTGACCCCTACCTTTGTTAGCATGCAGGTCGCTGACCGGCGTGTCCAGGAGCCCCATTAGGGCTGAGGGACTCCCCTGTCTGTGCCGGTGAAACCCTCCTGATGGGGTAGCAGTGGGTTTCTCCCCGTCCATTTTCCCTGGCCGCAGTGACCCCCCCCCCCCCCCTTGTCTGTCCCGTGTCGGCACCTGCTGCGGACACAGCGCACCCGTCTTTCCGGCCCAGCAGCCCTTCTTGCAGGTGGGGGCAGCAGCGCCCTCTGCCGGCCGTCCTGTGGGGTTGCATGCGGTGGGGCCTTCATTTGCCTGGTCAATTGGTGGTGTCCTCTGCCCCCCCGGCTCCGAGAGGGGGGTGGGGCGAGAGGAGGGACCCCAGCGTCCATATTTCTAAACTGTCACCTCAGGCAGCACCGTGTCCATCAGGTGCCGTCACTCACTCGTGTCTTCGTTGTTTTGTGGGTGGGAGCCGCTGACCTGCGGCCTGTGGTTGGGGGCGGAGGGCACCTTTGCTCCGCCTCCCGGCTCACTTGGGGGTTTGTCGGGGGGGGATAGGGCGAGACGAGACTTGGTGCTGGGAGCCACCGTGCCTGTGGGCTCCGGTAGAGGGGTGCGGGCGCTCCAGAAACGGCGTGCTGAGTTCCCCAGGGAGCAGGGCAAATGGGACCTGCCCTGGGAGGGGGTCGGGGTGGGGCCCCGACTGACCCTCTGCAGTGGGTCTGCGTCACCTGCCTGCAAGGTGCACGGGGTGGAGAGGTGCCCGCGATGCCCCGTTATCTGCGGCCCCGGGTCCCTCTGTGTCCCCTCGCCCTCCAGTCAGCTGCTCTGACGTCCGTGCAAGCTAAAGACTGTGGGGACGGACTGGTGACATCTGGGCTTTAGGTCCCGGGGACACCGCAGCGCCCATCGGCTGTCCGCTGCCCGCCCCCCAGATGCCCATCTCACGTGACGCGTGGGGGCCTGTCTCCGTGTCTGTGTCTGTGTACGCAGTGTCCGCCCCGAGCAAGTCTCTCGGCAGAAGGAGGCGGCGGCTGGCTCGGAACAGGTTCACCATCGATTCCGACGCCGTGTCCGCCGGCAGCCCGGAGCGAGAGGCCCAGCAGCCCCCCGGCGCCGGGGACACTGACCGGTGGGTGGAGGAGCAGTTTGATCTTGCACAGTACGAGGAGCAGGACGGCGTCAAGGAGACAGACATCCTCAGTGACGACGACGAGTTCTGTGAGTCCGAGAAGGGCGCCAGCGTGGACAGGGGCCTGCCCGAGCGGCTGCAGGCTGCCTGCATCGGTCAGGGGACCCGGGGCCACCCGCGCCCAGACAGCCACGCCTCCCGTATGACACAGCTCAGGAAGCAGGCGGCCCTGCCCGGCGGCGGAGGGGCCCTGGGGCCGGCGGGCGAGGAGGTCGTCTGGGTCCGGCGTGAAGACCTTGCCCCGTCCCAGAAACTGAACACGGAGATCTGACCGTCCGCCTGGAGAGTGGGTGCAGATGCTGGTCCCACCCCGCGCCTCCCTGCTCCCTGCGCCCTCCAGGGCGAGGATGTCCCCTTCAGCCGCACTCTCGCGCACACAGTCCTGGCAGCCGACTCTGCTCCGAAGCCACAGCATCAGAACGAGTTGTTCAGAATCTCAAGCAGGCTCGCGCCCCACCTTCTGTGTGTGGCTAGGGGCTCTCTGTCCCCATAAACCGAGCTGGGAGAGTGAAGAGAGGTCCCACGGCACCAGAGTCACATTCCCCTGGGGGGGGGGGTGGCGCTGTGCCACAGGTCACTGGAAGGGACAGCGCAGGAGGAGCAGGAGCAAGGTCACCCTGTCTGAGCCCAGTTGCAGCGTCTCCTGGCTGAGGCCGCTCGCAGTGACGGAGCCAGGGCGTGGCCACAGGGTCCCTCCAGCCCTGTCCTCCTCAGTGTCAGGACCGCCACCCATCCTCAGGGTGTGCGAGGGGGTGTGCACGGGGGCGTGTGAGAGGACGGGGCCTTTTCGTCTTGATGGGCCTCTCCCCCTCTTCCGTCCTGGTCTGTGGCTGGTGTCAGGTGACATCAGCGCTCGGAAGTTGTAATTTTGCAGAGAATTATAAAGATGCCAAACTCTTTGAAAAGAGACCCAAATTTATCACTTGGGGAAAAAAAACGCAATTTTTTTTTTGTATTTTCCCTGAGAGGCAGGGTACAGACAGATGAGAGTTTCACTGTTGGAGTGACTGAGTCTGAAGGGAGGATTTCACCCTTGCCAGTGTGTGTGAGGCGTGTGGCTTTATATTTACACACATGGACAGCCGGCAGGGTGCTCATGCGTCGGAGACACGTTTTCCCAGAAGACTGTGTGCGTGTTTGTTTGTCTGTCTGAACCTCCTGTGAGACGGGCGCCTGGCAGGAGCAGACAGGACCCCCAGAGGGCCGGGTGCTTGCCTGGGGCCCCCGCCGGCGGGGGGGCGGGGTCGCGCCTCCTGGGGTTGCCATGGTGACGCGGCTTGTCCGTCATAGTTGCATCTCTGTCCATTGCCTGCCCTTCCCTGACGCTCCCTCACCAACCTCCCAACAAGACCACCTCTTCCCAGACATGTCCTGTGTTGAACACTCTCTTCATGCCAACGAAACAGGGTACACACGCTAATAAACTCTCACACGCTAAGCAGGTTTCCACGTAGGGAGAACAAAACCAACTTAAAGCACTTTCGATTTTTCTTTTTTAATAAAAAAGGTTTGTAGCTTTTTTCCCCCGTTTCACAAGTCCACTTCCTAAGAAGGGTTTAAATAATATGAAAACTTTCTTTTTTGGGAAAATACCTATTTGGTGTTTGGCACATCTGTAGGTACTTTAACGACCTGAATTTTATAGCAGCTCTCGGGACTCTATTTTGTACAAACCAGTCGTGACTTTGTATTTCCAGACGTGGAGCCCCGCCCCTCGCCGGCGCCCCGCCCCTCCCGCCGGTGCCGCTTGCTGCCTGCTGTCCCGCCCCTCTCTCGGGTTCCCAGGGCTTTGAGCTTGGTCCTCGGGAGGTTTTATTCTATGAACTTTTGCTACATCTTCTGACTTTCTGAAAAAGCTTTAGAGTGGTTTCTACGCCCTTTGTGTCCCTGCACTGTGCACACCGCCCTGGTCCGCTGTGTCCTTCGAGGGGGCGGGAGCCCGGGTCTGTCGCCTGCGCGTCACAGGGTCGGTTGCTCACGGAGGGCGCCGAGCTGCTTGCGCGGTCGCCCTGCCGTGTCTGTGTTCAGAGTTCTTATATATTTCTTTTATAAGCTGAGAGAAGGTCTATTTTTGTGTTTCTCGGTCTATGAGCAGAACGTTGTAAATGCCTGTCGGACAATAAAAGCGTTGGAAAGTGTCTGGCTCTGGGCCTTTGTGGGTCGATGACAGCGGCTGGCAGAGCGCGTGGGGTGGGGACTGCGGGGCCAGGCTCCTTGTCCCCAGTGGCCCTGCTCCTCCGGGGACGCCTGGGTTGCTTAGTGTCAGTGTTTCAGATTTACTTATTACGAAGGCGTCACAGATTCACGAGGCCAGTTGTCCCGCACGGTGATTCGATGTCCCCACGCACTGTCTGCAGTGTCGCTGCATAGCTACCGAGCTCCTGCGATGAGGACACTTGAGATCCGGTCTCCGTGTCCACTTACAGATCGGCGCTCTTGGTGACTGCGGTCGCATCCCCGCTTCCTGCCGCCTGCGGCCCCTGACCGCCCCCACTCTGTTCTCCAGGAGCTCAGCGCTGTTGGTTGGGCTCAGACGCCACACAGCACGTCCCGTGGTTCCCATCGTCCTTTCCTGTCGGCAGAGCAGGGAGTTGGAGCCACGAAGAGAAAGTGTCAAAGGTGCTCGGTCTCCTGAGTGGGAGGAGAGAGGACGGGCAGCTGTGGGTCTGTGCCCGGGCCGAGCACTCACCCGTCCCCCTCAGGAGACGCCAGGGGAAGGGGCCCGAGTGCAGAGCCCAGCCTGGCCCGGGCAGTGGGCGGGCTCGGCAGAGCCCACACAGGAAAGGTGAAGGGGGTCCTGGGCTGCCCCGCCCTTCCCAGCCCCTCATGCCCACCCTCTGCCCCTGTGGGCCTCACACTCCAGGTGGATGGGCCTCCCCACAGAAGCCTGCTGTTCAGCTGCTTGCTCCTTGGCAAGGGTCACGGGCCGATGGCGTCTGCCTCAGACCCTGGGCCTTGTTAGAAATGCCGACCCCTCTCCCCCGCGCCCCCCCCCCCCCCGCGCCCCCCCCCCCCCCACACACACAGAACCAGGACCTGCTGCTCTGGCCGCCTTCGATCGTTTGGACGGTGAAGAACGATCTGGAGCCCTGACCTTATTATTTTCAAGTGTTGGGCCCCACGAGGTGCCCGTTTGGGGGCGTGATGGAAGCGTTGCCCCTGGGTATCATCCCAGTAGTCCACGCTTCGTGTGAACATGAGGTTCTGGCAGTCAGGGCCACAGCCCTGGCCCAGTGCGAGCCTGTCAGTGCGGGGGCTCAAAGTCAAGTGCACAGGAAGAGCCAGTGCCCGTCACAGCCTGACTGCCTTGACTTTCCAGGCTCTGCCCCAGCGGCCAGTGGGAGAGGTGCTGGTCCGCCCCTCTGTCCGTGGTTGCCATGGTTTGGGGGCGGGGACCGCTCTCTAGTCTTGGGTCCACTTGCCTGGAGATGACCGCTGTCCTTGTCCGAGGCTCAGGTCGGCACTGGGACTCCCAGGGTCCGTTTCCCCGCCCGGGGCACCCCTGCAGCCAGGCCCCTGGCGCCCCAACCGGGCCTTGCTGGGATGTTGTCCGGACGCCACCCGGGGCGTGGCCCCAGTGCGCTGGTTCCCCTCCTGCCTGGACCCGGGGGGCCTTTCTGTTTGGAGGGGCAGGGCGGGGGATGGTCAGTGTAGACAAGCCCTGTTATTTTCTGGACTTTTTGTTGGCCAAGTTGTGTCTGAGTTTTACAGGCCACGTCTTTCCGCTTTGCCACAAACTCACCCTGAAAGGTGGGACATGAACGTGCTGAGAGGAAATGGGAGCAGGTCCGGAGCAGGTGCAGCCGCTGGGCTGTGAAAGGGGCGGGGTCAGGCTGCGGCCTCACACTCCCCGCAGCCTTGTCTGAAAGCGCTGGAGCTGAACATTCTCAATTTAAAAATCGAAGTACGTGTGGCAGGCTGCAAACCCCAGCCGGCCCTCACTCTGAGTGGTAGAGCCGCCCAGATCTTCTTCCCTCGGCCTTCGGGTGGGCCCGCTGAGGCGGCGCCTGGGCCGTCCTCGGGGTGGGGGTGGGGACCTCAGGTGTCCTGCGTCCTCACTCTGACCCGGGCGGCGGCGGCGACAAGGTGCAGCCACACCCTGTACCCCGCTGGCTGGTCGGATGGTTGAGATGTTTGCCTGTCCCTGGTGAATATATACGAGATCAGGGCGTTTGTCTTTACACGCTGTTTGGTGTCTGAAAGGGACTCTTGAAATGCCAAGGTGTCTTCGTTAGGACAACCCAGGGGGTGTTGGTGACGGACGGGGAGCTGCATGTCCCGTCACCAACTCCAGGGCTTGAGAGGGGACCCAGTTAGTGACCCGAGAGCCTCAGTGTTTGGCTGCAGAGTTCACCACGCACAGGGCGGCCACCTGCTAACCGGGGGGGGGGGGGGGGCTTCCTGAAGCCCCCGTCACAGGAGAAATGCAGGACCGGAGGCGGTGCTCCTCAAAGCCAGAGCAACATCGAGGGACATCGCCAAGCGGGGGGGCTGGCGAGTGTCCCTTGACAGAACGCTGCGATCTCAAGCCAAAGTCTCACATCTGGGCGGAAACGCAAAAGGGTGGGCCCAGTGTTAACTGTGACGACCCCCTGCGGACTGACTGTACAGGTAACGGAATCTATTCTTAACTCGTCTGCTCACACAGAACTCCGCTCCTCACCTAAGCAGAGAGGTGTGCACACGCATTACAGAATTTGTACTAGCGACAGACAGGCGGGAGACCGGCAGGTGGGGGATTTTGACCAGGTCCATGCCGCACACTGCAGCAGATAAAAAGCTCAGGGTGGCCTTGCGGGGACACCAGCGCATCCGCAGCGTCCAGGCCAGTTTGGCACGCCACTCGCCCCGGGCACAGCAGGAAGGCACCCACCACGGGTGAGACGCGTGTCCCTGCCGGACTTGGGCTTCCCACTGGGCGGAAAATTGCTGGGTCTGACTCATGCAGGTGACTTGAAAGCCCACAGGTCTCCAGCGTTAACTGAGCACCGACTGGGGACCAGCTGGGGACGAGCCGGGGTCCTGGCCCTGGAAGCGCTCCGTCTGGCAGGGGGAGCCCGGGAGCCGCTGAGAGACGTGTGTCATCATCGGCGCGTTTTAGTGTGGCCGCCCCCTCCCCATGCACGTCCTGAGAAGGGCCACGAGGACGGGGGAGCAGCGGGCGGCCTGAGGGTGTTCAGGGGTGTGGGACTTAAGATTCGGGCACTTGTTGGAGTTATGTTCTCTTGAATTATTTTTTGTATTTATTTCTTATATTAAAAATTGATATAAGCTCAAATTGATGCAGCTTATTTGCATTAATATGAACCAGTATATTAAAATGAGGTGAGCCCTGGCTGGTGTAGCTCGGTGGATTGAGTGTGGACTGCGAATCAAAGGGCCGCCAGTTCGATTCCCAGTCAGGGCACATGCCTGGGTTGCAGGCCAGGTTCCCAGTAGGGGGCTCGGGAGAGGCAACTACACATTGATGTCTCTCTCTCTTCTTCTTCCCTTCCACTCTCTAAAAATAAAATCTTTAAAGAAAAATCAGTATTAAAAATTAATAAAGTGAGGTGAAACCCACTTGTTGTCCTACTAGCCAATTTCTTGTGTCAGAAAGGGACAGGCGGGCGGCCTCCCGCCTGGTGGGGTTTGCGGGGTGGAACCAGTGGCCCTGTCCCCCTCCCCCCCCCCTGCACACGCCCATCTGGCTGGTCCACGTGCGCGCGCACACCCAAACCGCCGCGTTGTGCCTCGGTCCACGTCCCCTGCTGTACTCCGTTCCCACGCGTCCCACCTCCTGGCGCAGTCGTCAGCCCCCCAGGCTTCTTCCCCGTACACACGTGGGCCCTGGACACCTTGCCGAGCGAGTGAGGGCCTCCCCTGGATTCCGTGATTTCGGGGGTGTGGGCGCCCGATGAAACTCGGTGACGTGACCCGCCTCTGAAGCAGCTCGCCCCCCTTCCCCAGGTCTCAAAGCACCCGGTCCCCCCGCATGCTCTGCCCCACACAAGGCGGTGCCCTGGGTGCGACCCAAGGAAGCTGGGGAAGCTGCGTGTCGCGGCGTCTCCACCAGGTGTGACCGGCCAGGGTCAGACCCACGGGGAGACAGCCCCGCTGTTCGGCAGGAAGTGCCCTGACCGACATGACTGTGGCAGGTACTCAGGGCCAGACTCGGCTGCTGCTTTGAGAGCAGCAAAGGGGACGAGCGTTCTGTCGTCCCGTCAGTGAGGTGAGGACCAGCCCGGCTCAGGGTGAAGGGACATCCTGCCACGTGAGAGGCCGCCAGTTCCAGTCCTGGTCAGGGCACAGTCGGGGCGCATACGAGAGGCAGCCTGTTGCTGCTGGACATGGACAATTCTGTCCCTCTCTTCCTCCCTCCCTGTCCCTCTCTCTGAAAACAAAATGAAATGGTTAAAAAAAAAAAAAAAGGGTGATAACAGAACAAGCTGCATTTACCACCACGATCCAAGTTTTGGCAAAAGAGCTTGTGCCCAGGAGGGCCCAGCAGCCCCCGCCGGCCCAGTGTCCTTTCCAGGGCTGACCGAGGTGGGTGTGACCTCGAGGCGCGCGGGGAGCTTGGGGGAGGGCGGAGGAGCGGGGCAGCACGCAGGACTCCGCCCCCGAGTAGGAGCGAGGAGCGACGGCCGCCCCGGTGCCTCCCACTCGCTCCGCGCTGGGTCGGGGTATTGGGAAGCCGCGGTGACCGGCTCCCGGCCCGCAGGGCCCTGCGGCCCCGCAGTCTCCGCTCTGGCGCCCCCGGTGGTGGGTCGAGGTGCTGCCTCTTATCCAGACCCGGAAAGACCTCCGGGCCAGCTTTCCCAGGCCTGGGCCATCATCTCTCACACGAGGACGGAGGCCCCGGGTCACTAGGTGTGCAAGGGGCTTTGGCGGCGGGCGGGGCTCAGGGCCGGGAGCGGCAATGCGGGATTCGGAGCCGAGCGTCGGTGGGCACGGCCACGCACCGCGTCCCGGCGAGTTTCCTGCCACGCAGTGTGCGGAACCTGGTGACTCCCGGTCTCCACCCTCGCCGGTCCCCCCTCCATCACGCCTCGTCTCGGGGATGGCGTCCCCCTCCTTTGGGGTGAAGAATCTCTCGTCACCTACCTCCAGTCCAGCGTCGGGCCCACCTTGGACACCGACCTCAGCCAGCGCCGGGCCGGCGTCGCCTAGGCCGCCTCGTCCTGGGCGGTGCGGGCCGGCACCCGGGCCGCGGGCACGTGTGCGGGGCGGGTGCGCCC
Organism: Artibeus jamaicensis; assembly: GCF_021234435.1. Classification (NCBI taxonomy): domain Eukaryota; kingdom Metazoa; phylum Chordata; class Mammalia; order Chiroptera; family Phyllostomidae; genus Artibeus; species Artibeus jamaicensis. The sequence goes on from NW_026522046.1 coordinate 49,302,658, forward strand.
CGCCCACCCGACCCCGGTGCCCGAGGGGCCGCGGGGCGGGGCCTTCAACTCCTCGCTGTGTCGGGCGGGAGCGCAGCTGCTGGAAGGGGTGGCGTCGCCAGGCCGCCCTCCGTGCCCCGGGCTTCGCCCGCCCCCGTAGGGGTCTTCAGCCCGAGAGCAGGCGCTGCTGTGCCGCCGGCGGCGGGTGGGGGAGGGGCAGGCTGTCGGCTTCGGCTCTGCGTTCCCACTTCTGTAAACCTGCTCTTCAAATGAGGGTCTGTCTGGGTCGCCGGGGAGCCCCCGCGACCTCCCCGCCCCTCTGTCCCCGAGTTGCATTCTGGGCGGTGGCCGCGCCCTAAGAGGACACACTTGAGCTGACTGCATGTGGCTTACCTGCAGGTGGGTGGTCGCTGGCACGGGCCGCAGAGGGCGAGCCCGGCCTCCAAGTCGACCCCCACGGGACGCTGGCTCCGCGTCGAGCTAGTTTGCGGGGCTCGTTTGAGCGCGCAAGGGCAGCGTTAAGTGATTCTCGTACTTGTCCCGACCGAGGGTCGAACCAGCGCTGCCGTTTCAAAGTAGCCTCTGAAGTTGAACCGGCTTTGGTAGTAAAGAGTTCTTGCACTTCCTGTCTGGGGCCAGCAGAGGCCGCTCTTTTACCACGAATGTTTTTAGGATGGAAACTCGGGACTCGATGAAAAATAATTGTTCCCATTCTGGGGCTCTGAGCCTCTGCTCTCTGGCTTCTGTCCCTCCCTCCGCTTCTCGTTCTCCACTCCCACTATTTCAGCGCCAGGTGTCCCAGGGGGACAGTGAGGTCTCTGCCATGCAGTCACCACCTGGCTGCTGAGTGAGGTCCCCCCCTGATGACAAAGTCCTCGAGTAAAGGCACCCAATACAGAGATGCTTAACCGTCCCCTGGGCTGCCTTTTGGGGATGGAGGTGACTCGGGACTTTGGGGCGGGTGTGCAGGGCAACAGCCGAGTGGTCACGTGGCCGAGGTTCCGGCCTCCGTAGTGAACACCTGTGGCCTGCAGGGTGATGGCTGTCCAGACGGTCTTCCACGGACCAACGGACAGAAAATTCAGGCTCCTTTTCAGCTTCTCCAAATAAATAATTTTACAAAGAACGTCCTTTTCTCCTGTTTCCACTCGGCTGCTCTGTCTCTCCCCCTTCATCCGCCTGTGTTGTTCAAGAGATGTTTCCATTCAGTGCTTTTAATGAAGAGAGTTAACCACCAAAATCAAATTTTACACCTAGAAGGAAATCAATGCCCTGGCTGGTGTGGCTCAGTGGGTTGAGTGCCGGCCTGGGAACCAAAGGGTCAATGGTTCGATTCCCAGTGAGGGCACATGCCTGGGTTGTGAGCCAGGTCCCCAGTAGGGGGTGTGTGAGAGGCAACCACACATTGATGTTTCTCTCCCTGTCTTTTTCCCTCCCTTCCCCTCTCTAAAAATAAATAAAATCTTTAAAAATTGATCAAATATGTAAAAAAATACCTTCATTTTAAATCACCTCGGTGTGGACAGATTTAATTCACCACCTGCAGTGGGAGGGGCCGAGAGCTGCCGAGGGCAGGTGCCCAGAAGGGCCTGATTCCGCCCCTCGGTTTGCAGGAGCTCACCCCCTGGACCTGACCTGTCTTTGGGGGGTCGGGCGGGAGACAGGTGTCCCTGTTCTCGTCCGCATCATCCCGCCGCTCCCCCTCACGTGGGCTGTTCACGCTGCCCGCCTGGGTTCCCCTGGTTTTCCGCTGCTCCCAGACCTCCAGGCCTCCAGGCTGAAGCTGGCCCAGCCGCCCCGAGAGGTGTGGGGCCGCGTTCTCTGCTCGCTTAGTCAAGGCTCGCTCTTCTAGTCTGTAGTCCCCGAGGCCCCCTGATCGGACTCCGACTTCCTCTTCCAGTCCGACTAGCCCGGGCTCTCCCGAGGCGCAGGGGGCAGGAGCCTGTAAACGAAGGGTGCATCTCAGGGCCTGGATCCCACGACGGGGGAGGCTGGGGGCTTGTGAGCTGCTGCGTGATCAGCCCCTGGCTGGAGTCCCAAGAAGCTCCGTGGAGGCCTGCCGTGCCCCACGGTGCCACGTGTGGTCACCCAGAAGCCGGGCTGAACGAGGGCTCTGCTGGCCGGGCCGCTCCCTGGCTGTTCCCGCCTGGGTGAGCGGCGAGAAAGTGTAGGAGAATCTTCGGGCAATGTTGTTTGAAGAAACACGGCGAGTATTTTCGGAAAGCAGGGAATGGGGTGTGGGCATGTTTCCGTCCATCACGCAGCAGGACGATGCCCGTGGAGAGAAGCGGGGAACCGGGACCCCGTGGGTTGAGGGTACGTGTCTCAGAAATGCGACCGAGGGGACTGTGCAGCCTGAGTCGTCACCGCAGTCAGGCACACACAGCGCAGCGCCTCGCTCTCCCGTGGTGGCCGTGGGGATGTGAGTGGGGCTGACGTCAACGTCCACCACACCGGGCGGCGGGGACGAGAGGAGGGAGCAGGCAGGCGGGGGTCAGCCTGGCAGCTGGTCTCTCAAAAGAAGGGGAGCTGCACGGCTGCCTGCTGGGGTTCGAGGGCCTGGTGGTGAGCCTGGGGTCTGGACTGGGGCCGTTCCGAGTGTGACCGCGGAACTGCCAGGGGCAGGTGCAGGGGCGGAGGCGGGCGTCAGTACCTCCGTCCCCAGCTGGACACACTCGGCCTCGTTGGTCAGTCACCTACACGGCCAGCACTGAGGGATTCAGGGGTGATGGGACCCGCAGACCGACTGGTTCTGACTGAACGCGGCCGGTCTGAAGAACTGACTCTGTATTTGGGGAATCTCTCCGCCCCTCCTCCAACCCTCTGGTGAGGTGCAGAGTGGTGAGTTCGTGTGTGCATGTGTGTGCACCATGCATGTAGCGTGCGTGAGCGCACAACTGTGTGTCCGGGGCACCACAGTCCAGCAGACCCAACCTGGGCTCCGCAGCTGGTCACACCTGATCTGGAGTCCGGCTGGGTGACCTCGGGGAACTTGTGTCACCTCCCAGAGCTTCGATCTCCTCCGTTACAAAATGAGGGACACGACCTCTTTCACGGCGGTGCCCCCTCCGTCATACATAAGGTCAGACCTGTGGGCCAAGTGGGCCTGGCTCCCCCCCCCTCCCGAGAGGCTGGACCCCCAGCCTCCGCCCTCCGCCCTCCGGGGCCGAGCTCTGGCTCCTTCCCGCGCACATGCAGACCCGCCCCGGGAGGGTTGCCGTGGGGGAGGGGAAGGCAAGGTCCGAGGGTCCGGCGCTGCCGTCCCACCCCAACCCCCACCCCGTGCGGGAGGCTGTGTGGCCTTCTCATAGGAACGTGAATTCCTGCTTCTGCTCCCCTTTTCTTCTTCACAGCTCGGTACTCTCTGCCCCCAGGTGCACGGGTGGGGACACCCCTGTTCCCCGAGGGGCCCGCAGTGTCGCCCTCACTGGGCCAACCGGATGCGCAGGACACCAGAGCTGTCATTTTGCACAGCGTCCCCGACACTGGCAGCATGGTGTAGAAAGACCGGTGGGAGCAAGGTCAGCTGCCACCCCGGAGCTGATGGCCGGGTGGCTCCGAGTGGGGGAACCGGGGTGCGAGGTAGAGCCCCCTCCCGCCAGGAAGACGAAGGGGCCCCGAGGTTCTCTCACTTCCTCCTGGTGCAGCTTTGAAACCACTCGATGGCAAGAGTTGTCACTCACGTGAGCGTTGGCTTCCGGCTGCTGTCGCAGAGAAACCTCAGGCACCGTTCATGCTCTCGGGTCCGTTGTCAGCGAGGAAACCTTCTTCAGCTCCAGTGCATTTAAAAAGGACAAGTTTGCCTCATTTCTCGGGAAAGCTCAGGGTGGGAAGCCTGGCTCAGGGGCTCCCGGGGGTCCCAGGGCTTGGCCTGTGCCCTCTGCCCTGCCCTTTCCTGGCCCTGGGTCACCCCAGATGGCTGCAGCCGGAGCCACTCCTGCGCCCAAAGACGGACGGTCACCTCGGACCCCGCCCTCCCCGCCTGCCAGGTGGGCTGAGAATTAGGAGCCGAGGCCAAGACCACTCAAAGCCTCTGGCAAACCTCCAGTCCGTGGGGACACGAAGCCCCTCACCCCACTGTCCCCACCAGCCTTAGGGCCGCAGGTTTCCTTTATAACACACTGGTCCTTGCCTTCCCAGGCTGCCCATCATTTCTGGAGAAAGATAATTTGGGGGAGTGGTGGGTGCCACTTTGCTGCAGATCACGTCACCTGCCTTTCCCGTAAACCCGGCCCCTCAGCTCTGCCTCTGCGTGGGGCTCAGTCTCTGCCCCTGGGCACCCGGGTGGGCGGGGCCCGGCCAGAGCTCCGGAGAGGGCGTGGCAGCTGGCGCTCCCTCCCCCCCCCCCCACGACGGGAGGGAGGAGCTGGGAGCTGGCGGGGCGGAGCCTGAGCCTGGTGCCCCCACGGCACCTGGGAAATGGGCCCCGTTCCAGTTTCCCGGGTGGGAGGCTCCATACCAGTCGAGGGCCTTTGGGTGAGCGAGGCCCCCCGAGAGCGTGGGCAAAGTCACACCACCAGGTGAGCGAGGGTGAGGTGCCCCTGTGCCGCACCTCTTTCCTTCTCAGGGCACCTCGGGCACAGCTTCCCTGGGGCGAGGCTCTCTGGGCAGCGGCTCCCCTCCTCCGTGTCACGGGTCCACGATCCTGCTGGGCGGCTGTGGTAACCACAGCAGGCCCCATACTGGAGGGATTCAGAGTCCTGGCTCTGGAATCAGCGCATCTTAAGTAGTTTGCTGGGGCCTTAGGTGCGGATGCCAAGGAGCCAGTCCAGACAGGGTGGGGGCCCACAAAGGGGGCGGTAGAGACGGGGGTCCGTGGGTGTGGGTTTGGAGCTGGCCGACACTCCGGTCCTCCCCCCACCACGTCCAAGCTGAGCTAAAGGGTCGTGTCCAGGTTGTGGGGATGGGCTGCCCGGTGGTACCCAGAGGCGCCAGGTAAGCCAGGCTGGATGAACGTGGACCGATGGGAGGCAGAAGACAGGACGGGCCCCGGACAAGCTGCTCCCTTCCTCTGCCCGTGTGGTGGTCGCCTCCATTTCCCGCAGCGTCTGGGGGGCTGGGCTGCGGTGGAACGCACTTTCCGCTGATGCCGTGGCCAGCTGGCGCGGGCCGCCCTTGATCTGCTGTGTTTTCTACTCTGCTACCCTTGCAAATCTAAACCACAGTAAGGTGTCATTTCAAACCCGTCAGTATGGCTGTTGTCAAAAAGATAAAAAATGAAAAGTGGCCCTGGCTCACCAGGCCAGGCCCAGTGGCTGGTGGGGCTCGGTGGACTGAGCACCGGCCTGTGAACCAAAGGTTCACCAGTTTGATTCCCAGTCAGGGCACATGCCTGGGTTGCGGTCCAGATCCCCAGTAGGGGGCGTGCAAGAGGCAACCACACATTGAAAAATTAAAAGTGGAACCGCCTTATGGCCCAGCAATTCCTCTTCCAGTGGGAGAAAAAACCCATTTAACTTAAAAAGATGTGAGCACCCCATGTTCTCTGCAGCATTAGTTACAGTAGCCAGGACACAGAACAGCCCAGGTGCGTTCACGGGCCAGTGGACTAGAACTGTCATCTGAAGGACGCACACTCAGTGGAGTATCGCTCAGCCCTGAAAAAGAGCCCTGGTATTCGCAGCCACAGGGACAGAGCTCCAGGGCATCTGCGAAGTGAAGTCAGCCACGCAGATGCTGTACGGCCTTATCCGTGAAACCCCGAACCGACCCACCAGGAAAAGAGACTAACTCATAGATACGGAGACCAGACCTGTGGTTGCCAGAGGTGGGGGCAGGGTGGGCAGAATGGGGGAAGAGGGTCGGACGGCACAAACTGCCGGTCATCAGAGTCGCCGGCAGGTGACGCTGGGCCAGGTGACTGCATTGGAAAGTTGCCAGGAGAGGAGATCTAGAAAGTTCTCATCGAGAAGAAAAAAAGAACTGAAAGTATGTGCGGTGATGCATGCTAACTAGATTTGTTTTTGTGATTAGTTTGCAATATAGACGAATATCGAGTCATCATGTTGTGCATTCGAAGATAATAGATTGTTTTGGCCAATTATACCTCGATTAAAAACACCCGCTTCTCAGGTATAGCCCCCCCCCTCAGCTCGGAGGACGCAAGTCCCACTAGCTGTGAAAACTAGGGGTTTGTGGGCTGGTGCCTTGAGGGTGACCAGAAAATCTGGAGCCTCGGCAGTGTGGACAAGCCCCACCCGGGGGGCCTGGGGGTGGGTTTTGTGTTGAGCCAGCCAGCGGGGGCAGGCGGGGGCAGGCGGGGGCAGGCGGGGGCAGGCGGGGGCAGGTGGGGGCAGGCGGGGGCAGGTGGGGGCAGGCGGGGGCAGGTGGGGGCAGGCGGGGGCAGGCGGGGCAAGCGCCTGCCTTCCCTGCAGGAGGGTTGCCGCCGGCAGGTAGGTGTGCACGCTGTTAGAAATGGGACCTGCAGACATCAGTGGGCGAGGCGGTGCCAGGGCGAGACTGGGAGAGGGGAGGTCCGTCTGCTCTGTCCATGGGGTCCTGGTGGCGGCTGGCGCAGTGCTATAGAGTCCTGCTCGATCGGGGACACAAGCCCCGCGGCACTCAGGGCTAGGTGTCTTGGAGGCCCAGCCCTCCGTGGCAGCCTGAAGTCGGGGTGCTAGATTGCAGTCCAAGCCCTTCCCTCCTCTGGGAGCAGGTGGGAGTGGGGTTCCCTCCTGACAGTGTGGGGGTGCGTCTACAGGGAAGGCCTGCTTTCCCAGGGACCCTGGAGTGGGAGCCACCGGCCGGCTTCTAGGGCCCTCTCAGCACCAGGGCCCTGGTGGCTGTGGGGGGAGGGGGCACTTGGGACACGAACATTCAGAGCTGCCCACGGCGTCGTCTTGGTCTGTAGTCACTCGGTTTTCCACCGCAGAGTGTGTGGGTGCCGACCGTCCCCCTCTCAGCCCGAGATGGATGGGCACAGCCAGCATCAGGATTGTCACAGTGGGGAGAAGCAGTGGCTGCGGTTCCCGGTTCTCGCTGGCTCATTTCCGCCCCTGAGTTGCAGCCACGAGAAAGGACAGGACAGGACAGGGCGGTGGGCACACGGGCCAGAAGGCGCAGGCAGGAAGCTCCCCCGCGACAGCGAAGGGCCGACAGGGGGCGTCATTCTCGCACTGTGACGCTGAACCAGGTCTGCTTTCGCCCACACTGCGCACCAGCGACAGACGTGCAGGAGAGGCGTGCGGCCCCGTGGGATGAGGGGTGTGTGGCCACAGGGAAACGAGGGCCACAGGGCTGCAGGGGTCCTGGTCCGGGTGCCCCCCCTTCCGATCTTGTGCCATTCCACCGGAAGCCATTATTAGCGTCATATGAAATATTTCTGTCTCTCGCGTTTTTAAAATTGGTTTGGAATAAATGACTGCGCACGGTGATTCCAGCCCCTGATCGCAAGCCCTTTAGCGGGCTTCATTTTTAAAAAGAAAGTATGTGTCATGATCTCTCCGTTTGCTACTGCGCGTTTCTGTGAGTAATAAATAGTCTGTCAGGTTTCCTTGGAGATCGGAGAGGTGATAGACCGACTCTCCGCCGGGGAGGCGGCTCTCCTGCGCCCCCGCTGGCTGCGCGGGGACCGCCGCGAGGCCGAGGGCTGCCTGCCGGGCCGGGGCTGGACCTTCTCAGACGGGCTTTCCATAATAAGCATCGCCACAGCGACGCCGGAGACTCTGGTGTTCTTCTGCAAACAGGTCCCGCAACCCCCACCCCAGGGGGTCTCCAGTGTGAAGACCCAGCAGTGGGAACAAACTCTTGGGGTCCGTCAACCGCAGGAATCCCGAGTCGCGTCCCGGGCGAGGACGCGAACGTCTGCCACCCTCTCTCGTTTTCTGTCACACAGATCAGCGTGACGCTCGGGGGCGCCACCTGCGTCCTGCGGCTGGGCTCGCACAGGACATCGAAGGGTCGAGCCGAGTGGCGCGGACGGGCCGCTCTGCTGGGCAACTACGTGTCCTCAGCCTCCAGCGCCTCGCCCAGGACGCAGGGCGGGGCCGCAGGGCGGGCGCTGAACGTCTGCGAAAGGCACCAGGGAGGAGCGCAGACTCCGAACGCGGGAAGGGGCCCAGTGGAAGGACCAGGGGTGGGACTGGAGCGACTGGTGCTCTCCGACTGCAGAGCCCTACGTGTGCGGGTCAGGGCATGGGGCTCTGGGGGCCCCGCGGCCACCGGGCGGAATGCAAACTGCACAGGAATCCGGTGTGCACCTCTCTCGGGAGGGTCGGGAATCCTCCCGGGTTTTGCACAGGTGAGACGAAGGAGGGTTTTTCATGCAATTTCATCCACGCAGTGAGAACTGCATGTGTCTGTGCAGCTTCCCCCACCACCAAGGGTCCCGCGTGGGGGGGGGGGTGGCGATGCTCTTGCTCAGAAAGCTGCGTGTGACACCCAGCAAATCTACAGTCCTCGTTGTGAGCTGCTGCGGCAGCTGCTGTGCGGGCCTGCGCTGGCGCGGTGGCCATGGCTGTGGCCATGGGCGTGGCTGTGGAGGCTGCAGATCCAGCTATGGCGTCCACTGTGCTAGAGGATGCAATTCGCTGGCTTCTACTGCAGAGCGGATCCGTCCTTCTGGCCCCTGGGGTCCTCGTGTTACCCTGCCTGGGGCTGCTCTGAGCGCTGAGGCCCTTCCCCGCCCTCCCCCCCCCCCGCCCCCAATCACCCTTGCCCTGCCCCCCGGCCCCTCCTACCCCCCACCAGAGGCTGACTCTGTAATGTTCACCAGAGGCAGTGATGGCAGCCAGGGAGTCTCTCCCTGTGGAATGACCTGGAGAGTCACCTTTCGGGCTGTTCACGTCCCCTCCCTTTTAACATACTGCTTGGTGACCAGCGCGTGTCCTGGTTTTGGAGTCGGTGTTCTCCCAGCCACCCTATTCCTCACACCCCCACGTGGGTAAAACTTCTGCTGGTCCCAGGAGCTGGCGGACACGCAGTCCCACAGCTGGGCAGCACCCTTGTGCACCTTCATGCAGGGTCAGGCTGAATACCTTGCAAATTGTTCAGAAAAATAAGTGGAAATTGTTAGCTGATAAAGTGAGCCGCCGGGTGGGAAAACATATTCACACCGTATGTAACTGGCTGGCGGGTGTCTCACGGGGCCACAGGGCCCCCGCAGCTCCCCTCCTCCCCTGCATCCCCGCCGCTCTGACGGGGGCAGGGAGGAGAGGGTTTCTGGAAAGTCACTTTCCGGGACACACCGCTGGTTGGTGTCAGCTGCCACCCAGGGGGCTGTGAAGTGACTTCTCACAGACTGTGGGTGTGAACGCGCTTGGCCCGGGCCCCTGACCTGCATTTGGACACCTGAGCTTCGCGGCCGATCCACAGAACCCAGGCTGCTCGTCCCAAACCCACTCTGCAGCTGTGACAGCGGCCGCTTGCTCAGTGTCTGGGGCTGTGCAGACGCGGTACCCTGCACCCCGGGGAGCCACAGGGACCAGGGCCCTGCCTGCTGCTCCCTCGGATTGAAGAGGGTGAAGCGAGAAGGTGCAGGCACTTCCCCAGCTCACGGTCACAGCCAGAGATGCCGCGGGTGGTCACTCCCCCACCGAGGTCTCGAGTGTTCGCAATGGGGACTCTGGTCGATCGTCAGGGTTATGTGATTCTTAGCACAGCTGCTGGCTTTCATTTTCAGCTGCTCTTTGAAGTAAAAGGAGGAATGTGATCATTTAAAACAGGCCGATTGCATTTCAAATATATGGGGAGTTGCCGTCTCTGGCAGGCGGAAGAAGAGGTGTCTTGAGGAAACCAAAGCAGAAAAAAGGAGAGAAGGCTGGTCCTCCTCCTGGCCCCACCCCTGCCTCCCAGTAAATCCCTGCCGGGCTTCCAGGCCCAAACACGTTCCCCACACGGGCCCTCAGGGACCAGGGGCTGCTCTGTGCGTCTGTTACGTGCAGACGTGCAGTCACGGAATGGAAGCCCCCTCCCCCCCGTCTGGCCCCCTCCCAGAGCAGGCCCTGAGCTGGGGGGGCCGCCGAGGTGGGGGTGTGAGGGGAGCACCAGCATGGTCAGATGGCCGTTTCTCCTGGGCTTCGGGGCGACTCTGAGGGCTGAGGGCTGAGGGGTGATCTTCCAGTTCGGAAGCCAGGCCCCTTGCAGGTGGGGTGGCGTTGCTCGGGTTTCGGCGGCTCAGGCATCAGCGTTGTCACCGGAAGGGGGGCCTCCTGGAGCAGGAGGATGTGGGTGTCGATGTTGTGCAGGGAAGGTTTCACGCGTGCGCCCAGGGGAGTCTGAGAGGACGGGTATTAAAGCTGGGGGGGGGGGGCTTAGGACAGAAGCAGCAGCGGGAGAGCCCAGGCCGGGCTGCTTGGGCTCGCTGGGAGGTCGCAGAAAAGGGGCTGTGCAGACAGGGTCGGGTGCGCCTCGGCTACCTGCCGCGCCCACTGCGCCTGGCCGCAAGTCTCCTGGGCACCCCCCGAGTCCAGGAGGTGCTGCCTGTGGGGGAAGGGGGGGCAGGGAAACGCTGGGTCCTTTGTTCGGAGGGTTTTAAAGGCTGGGAGTTTAGGGAGTTTTAGGGGAATCTGAACAGAATAGTCATTGGCTTGTGCTGATGAGGTTTATTCCCTTGGCTTCATCCGCCCTTGGGTGTGGCTTGCAAATGGCGCCCGGCAGATTCTGCTCCCTTCCTGCGCGGCTGACCTAAGCTCTGTCCCCTCCTCCCGCTGACCCTTTAATCCCGGGGACCTTGGTCAGGGAGGGTGGGGTTTTGTGATTTACTAGGTGGCCATCAACTGCTTGGCTGTTTGCTGTCTGTCTCAGTCCCCCAGTTTGCTCGTCCCTGCTGCCAGCCTGTCCCGGGTCCCCGGGAGCTCCCCAGGGTGCTGGCTTGGTGACTGGAGATCAGTTCCTGTCCTCATGGCACCTGCCCACCCTGCCCCACAAAGGGGACGGGTCCCTCTGCTCCCGCCCACGCCGCCGGCTGCAGCTTATTTTAACTTTCACAGGCAGATCTCGCCGTCCACGGGGTGACTCATCAGGCAATGCCACAGAGAGAGGCTCTGGGACTCACAGGTCCGAGGGGCGGGAGGTGCACCGGGCCATGCAGGGCCTCGAGGAAGCCCTGGGTTGGCCGGAGGCAGAGGGGGAGGGACAGGGGGCATCAGGGTGGTCCCTGCAGGAAGGCGAGGCGAGGCAGGGCCAGCAGGCCCGGGCCGGCCTGTGAGAGCCATTTCAGCTCAGACGAAGGGCTGCCCGGTGCCGCTGGAGCCTGAAGGAGGAGGGTGGGGCGCAGTGGGTGGGTGGGGGGTCCTCGGGACAGGGGCTTGCAGGCGAGTCCTTCACTGTCTCTGGAATTGTCGGCCCTGGGAGGGGCAGCCCCTCTAGGGTCCACCGGGCCTGGGACGATGGGGCACAGGAAATGGGGGTCAGTGGGGCACCGTGACGCACAGGGTCCCTTCCTGCAGGCACCTCTCAAGGCTTCACACTGTCTGGTGACTGCGGGCCAGGTGGTCCCGGGACGCGGACAGGAGTGGGCGTCTCATGTCCCCCCCCCCCCACGCCTCCGCAGTCCCGTGCTCCTCTGTGTCTGGGGCAGGGGGGAGGGGGTCCTTGGTGACACCCGCCCTGTTACACAGGACTTCCCCCTGGCTGGCCGGGCACCCCCGCCCAAGCTCTAGCCCTCTCCGCTCCGTGCCTGGTGCATGGCTGTGTGGTAGCTGCCAGGGACCCCGGAGTGGGGACAGAAGGGGGGCGGTTCTCGGGGAGCAGGGACAACCGAGGCCGAGGAAAGGTGCTTCGAGGGCCTTGCCCAGCAGAGACGGGGACACGCCGTCCACAGGCGGGACAGGGAGATGTTGGAACTCAGCACACGGGGTGGGAAGCTGCGGCTTCTGAATCAAAGGCAGGACACCGGGAACCCTGTTCCAACGCCTGCTCTTCTGAGGACGGCCCCTCGTTCCCATTCATTATGTGAGGAGCAGGAGGAGGAGGTTGCCTGCCCCAGCCGGCCGACCACCCGGAAACCCTCAGGGGCCTCCCATTGCCCCGCAGCTACCAAATAATCCTCTTCAGAGGGGACAGCGGAGTAACAATGCCCGGTGCCGCCACTGTGGGGAGCTGTGCGGAGCTTCCACGGAAACCTAAACAGGGGCTGCCTTCTGGCCCAGCGACCCCACGTCTGGGAGTGTGCCCTACGAACCCCAAGCCCCAGTTCTGAAGGGCCTGTGCACCCCAGTGTTCAGAGCAGCACAGTTCACAGCAGCCAGGGGCTGGAAGCAACTTGTTTCTCAAAGCAATATTTTTTCTGATATGTCTCTTCACACAAGGAAAACAAAAGAAAAAAATAAACAAGACCACCTCCAACTAAAAAGTTTTTGCCCAGCAAAGGAAATCATCAACAAAATGGAAGTACAACCTACTGAACGGGAGAACGCATCTGCCGATGACCTCTGCGACAAGGGTTAGGATCCAAAATTTTTAAAGAACGTGTACAACTCAACACCAACGAGACCCACAAGCAACTCAGTTACAAAAATGGGTAAAGGACCTGAACAGACACTTTCCCAAGGAGGGCGCAGCTCAGCGTCACCAATTACCAGACGATGTGAACTAAAACCACGGTGAGACGTCACCTCCCACCTGTCAGAACGGCCGTCCTCAGTCAATCAACAAACAGCAGGTGCTGGTGAGGACGTGGAGGAAGGGGCCCTCGTGCTGGTGGGACTGCAGACTGGGGCAGCCGCTGTGGGAAACAGCGTGGAGGTCCCTCAAAAAAATTAAAAACTGTCTTATGACCCAGGGATCCCACTTCTGGGAATATAGTCACAGAACCTCAAAACACCAATTCAAAAGCACGTACGCACCCCTGTGTTCACTGCAGCGTTACTTACAATGGCCAAGATTCGGAAGCAGCCCAAGTGCCCGTCAGTAGACGAGTGGATAAAACAGCTCTGGGACATTACACAATGGAATACTACTCAGCTGTAAAAAAGAAAAAAACTTTACCATCGGCGAAAGCGTGGAAGGACCTGGAGAGCGCTGTGCTCGGTGAGATGAGCCCGTCAGAGAAGGAGCAACACCATATGATCTCACTCCTGTGTGGAACCTACTGAACAGAATAAAGTAACAAAGTAGTAACAGCCTTACGGAGACAGAGAACAGACTGACAGCCTCAGAAGGGAGGGGGTCGGGGGAGCCGGGGAGAAGGTGAAGAATTAAGCAAAGCGAAACCACACAAAGACAGCAGTGTGGCGATGAGCAGAGGGAAGGGGGTCGGGGGTTAGAGGCGGCTGAAGGGGGTGTGGATGGTGGTGGAAGGGGACCTGACTTGGGGCGGTGAGCACACAATACAACGTACAGATAATGTGTTGGCGACTTGCACGCCTGAAATTTTATAACTTTACTAACCAGGGTCACCCCAATGAATCCAATACAAATTCAAAAGAATCTTTGGGAACACAATATATAATCTGACAGTACAAATTCGTGCCATCACGGAAGAAAGAGTCTCTGCTCCCGAAGCCGACCCTGCAGGGCTTCACGGGCCTTCCGGCCACGCCTTCAGCCCATGGGCACAGGGGAGTCAGGGCGCGGCCTGGGGCAGGTGCCGGCCCAGAACTGTCCCCGCCCGCGCCTGGCACTGCGGGATGCACGGTGGCTCCATCTCGTCTCTGAGCTGAGAGAGGGGGCCCTTGGAGCTCGCCCGGGAAAAGCAGACCCCGAGGAAACCCGAGCGCAATGCAAAGGGAAGACCAGCGAGGATGGGGTGGGGGGTGGGGGGAGAACAAGGTCAATGCCACAGTGGGGAAGGGCGGGCTGTCACGTCCAGAGCTGTGGCTTTGTTCGGCTGTCCCTCGGAATCGTCGTTAGTTTTTCTGGCCCTTTGGAAAGGAACCCTCCCTTCCATCCCTCTAATCTGGTGCTAACTCTGTTTCTTCAGTGGTAAGTTTCAGCTAGCACGATTTTTTGTTTCTAAAATTTGTATCGTGTCTTTCTTTCTTAGCACATTTCCGTTCCCCGGTGAAATTCTGCGTCTTGCCATCCGTGGTTTTCAGTGTATCAGTCACACGGATCGTAAAAATGCAATGAGCTGTGAGCATGTCTCCACTGTTTATTTCCCTTTCTCTCTCTTCACAGTCGCTTGGCTGTGTCTCCACACGCCTGGAATTTTCTGATTGGGTGTCAGATGTCACACAAGAAAAGCCACAGAGGCTCCGGACGACGCCATCTCCCTCCAGGGGACTCTGCCTTCCCTGCGGCTCGCAGGTGCCTTGGCAACAGGCCGTCTCAACGCAGCCTTTGGGGGGTCTGGTGGGATTCTGGTCACCCTCAGCCCCAGGATGGAGCCTCGTGGGGGTCTTCCCAGCACCGACAAGGCCCTGCTCAGCTTTGGGGGCCCTGGGCTCCCCATTTACACTCGGCTCTTTGGCCTCTTCTTCTCTGTGCAGTTGAGAAGCTGGAGGAGAGTGTGGCCGAGAAATTAGGGTCACCCCGGCGCCTTGCCGCTCCCTGCAGACCCTGACTCTCGAGTCCCGGCCGCCTGGACTGACCTCTCGCGGTTTCCAATGGCCGCTTTCACAACAGTCCACTCTGCTGGTCACGAAGGGCAGTCGGTGGGATGGAAGCCCAGTTTCTGGGCTGGGAACTGAAACGTCACAGTCGGGTCTTGTGATTTCCAAGGTGGGTAGGCACCGGTCCTCGGTCCTTGGTCCTGGTCACTCAGCACAGGAAACGAGTCTCACAGCCCCAGAGAGCACATGGAAGGAAGGAAGACCCCCCATCCTCTCCTCCTGAGGGGGGCAGGCAGCGAGCGCAGGGCAGCAGCGCCTTCTAAACCACCCCCGTTACCCCTTCCCTTCCTAGAGTCGGCGGGGGAGACCCAGCAGTCCTGGGCGGGGCTTCGGGTAAATGCCCTTCACAGAAGGGCGTCCTCTGTGACATCCCGGGGCCAGTCCCGATCCGACCCTCCCCCTGACCCCCCCGCTGCACCCGACAGGAAGCCGTCCTGTCTGCCCGGCACAGAAATGGAACGAGGCCCACTCGGTTTTGTGCAATTCGTTTTCCCCGGGAGACCCCTCAACCCTTGTCCCAGGCCTCAGACTCGGCCACTTGTTTGAGATGGCCATTCAGTGACATCATGATTAAATACTAATGTTCCTACTGTGGGGACACGCGGGGACATGCTTCATAATTCGGCCCACTGACAGGCACTCCCGGGACACAGACTCGGGAGAGGGGTGGTTACCTGGTCAGTGTTACTCATCCGGGAAGGTACCGACCGGGCGGGGGCCCTTTTGGAGGAGGCACGTGCTCCCAGGTCCCCTCCAAGGACGCCAGGCAGGCGTCCAGGGCGAGGCCACCCTTGGATACCGGGCGGCCTGAAAAGGAAAGAGCGTTTTCCAGCGCGTTTCACGTGACCCGTGGATCCCGCACGCAGGAACGGGACTGTGCCCTGCTGGTGTGTGCCGGGTGCCGCAGGCACCCCGAGGGCTGGGCGTTCCTGGGCGGGTCTGCGAGGGTGTGTCCAGGCGGGAGCAGCTGTGCGTCGGACACCCTCCGGGCAGGCGCCGTCCCGGGGCGGGGGGGGGGGCACGGGGAGCCCGGGCGAGAAAGAGTGCGGCCGTCCCTCCTACCGCCAGCCCCTGCATGCCGGCTGGACCTCCTGGCTCTTCCCATCTCACCTCCGCTCAGCTGGTCCCCACCCAGCAACCGCCCGTCTTCCTTACCCACAGCTGGGTGGGTTCCGCTGCTCCACGGGCCTGCACCCACGCAGGACGCAGGACACGGGCCGGGGCAGAGGGAACCCGGTCCTCGGGGCTCAGCTGCACAGACCGCCCTGGCGGAAACGGGGGTGTGCACGCGTCTCTCCGAGTTTGGTGGGGCTGCTGCCGCTGACAACGTACCCCAGACACTCACCGTCTCCCACCCGGAGGCCGGGAGGCCGAGACCAGGGTGTGGCGGGGCCGTCCCCGGAGGCCGGGGGCCTCTGTCCCAGGCTCCCCCCCCCCCACCCGCCCAGCTCCGGGTGGGGCTGGTGGTCTCAGCTCCTGGGCTTGTGGGAGCATCGCCCCGACCTTGGTCCTCATCTTTTCATGGCCTCCCAGTGTGTGTCTGCGCCCCAATGTCCACACTCCCACATCAGGTCGCTTTCTGAGGTCTGGGGGCCAGGACTGCAGCCCACCACGTCTGGGGCACATAATTCAACCCATGACCCACTGTGCACCCTAACCTCCAGGCGCCTTGGCCGAGAGGGCTGAGGCTCGGTGACACCATTTGCTGGGCAGGGCGGGGCCGGCTGACGGACTGTCAGGTCACAGGGGCTCGGTCCGTCCTGCGGTGGGACGGAGTGGACGGCCCGGCTCCCTGGTGGGGGCCGCCCCGGGGCCTGTGCCTCGCACAGCGGTGTGCGCTGCCCTCCCACTGTCAGGAACGAGCGTTTCTCCAGCTGGCCCCTTGCAGTCGCTGCTGAATCAGGCTGGTGGCCCTGTGACAGGCAGGCAGAAGGCACAAGGAGGCTTCCGCTGGACGTCAGCTGGGGAGGAGGGCTGATGGCCCTGCGGGGTGGGCGGGGGGCCCCGGAGACTGGCGTCCGGAGAGGCCGTGGGGGGCGGAGGGCACTCGATGAAGTGCTTGTCACAGTAGTCACTGAGAATCTCAGAGTGATTAGTCCCACGTTTCCAGCCTGATTAACACGTTAAAGGGACACGGTTGGTTTTGACTGTTGTGTGAGTGTGTGTGTGTTCCTGTGTGTATGAGTGTCTGTGTGAGTGTGTGTGCGTGTGAGGGCAGATGGCTCTCTAATGGCTTCCTCGGTGGCCCTCAGCTGGGGGTGACTGGCCCCCAGGGGACATTGGGTAACGTCAGAGACTGTTTGGTGGTCGCAGCGGGGGACGTGCTCTCCGCAGTTGGTGGGGGGACCCACCGCAGTCTGACCCCTGCCTGGCCCCCGACGGCCGCGCACCGAGCACCTTCCCACCTTAAAGGGTCCGTCGGGCCGAGGCCGCAGACACCGCCTCCCCGGGGGCTCCCGCTGCGCTGCCTCCTGCTCCCACTGGGACCTGGACGTCAGTGAGGACCCCGCCCAGCTGGAGGAGGCCGGTGACATGGGGTCGGGCTCCAGCCCGTCGCGGAGGGGCCTGGCGTCCTCCTGAAGGCCTTGGGGACGTCGGGGCGCTCGCAGCCCCAGGGCTCGGCCGGGCCCTGCAGCCGCAGACCTGCCAAGACCACCCCCCGCCCCCCGCCCCGTTGTCACTCCTCTGTCTCTGCTCGCCTGTCCCGGACGTGGCTGAGGCAGCCTCTCCTGCACAGTGACAGAAACCTCCCCAGAGAAGCGTCAGCGCGAAAGACTTCGCCGAAGGGTTCGTTTTTTCACGGAAGAACGGGCAGGGCGCTCAGGTTTCCTTGCCACGCCCGCCTGTGGCCGGCCAGGTTCCATCTTTCCCACGAGGTCAGGCTCCCCGGTGGGCTCCAGTCCCCTGGACGTGACCGAGGACAGTGACCCGCCTGGCTCCCCTGGGGCAGGCAGGCCTCTCTCTCCGTGCTGCTTTAAGGCTCCCAGAGGGAGCGGGAGGTCCGGGCAGTCCCCTCCCTCCCTCCCTCCCTCCCTCCCTCCTCTCAGACGGGCCCCTGGGCCGACAGCCTCTGGGCAGCAGGAGTAGGAGAGCTGTGTCCCCACTTGTCCTTGCTCCTCCAGGGCCCTCTCAGAGTTTAGCTGGGACTTTCTCACCCTCCTATGTTTCCCTTTGTCTGCAAAACAATACAGCTCTGGGCACGTGGCTCTGACGAGGCAAAGACATCCAAGATCAGTGTTTGAAACCTTTCACTTTAAAACTAAGAACCGCTTAAGGTGACCCCAAGGTTGGTGGTGATATTTGGGGTCCGTTTCCTGGGACCCCCCTCGCGGTGACCGGGAGGAGAAGGCCCGGTTGCCAGCGTGCCGGCGCAGCGCCTGCGGAAACACGGGGGCGTTAAGGTGGGTTTTGTTGCAACAGGAGCGTGGGAAGTTTATCACGTTTGTGCACAGGCTCTCTGAACTTCCCCTGAACGAGCAAAGTAGCAAAAATATTCCCCTACCCTGTTTAAAAAGTTACTTGTCATCCACGTGGCCTGTTGAAGGAAGCACAGCCGAGTGCTGGGCCGGTGCCACCGCAGGCTGTGTGGCGGGAAGACGGGCGTGTGCCGGCTGGACAAGCCGTGTGGTCCCGGTGAGCGCCGCAGTTCCCTGTGTCGCATTTCACTGTCTCCATCACGCGCGAGGGCTGGAGGCCAGTCCCCACGGTTTGGGGGAGAAATGAGTTCATGAGGCCCTTACACAGTGACAAGTGCATCACTGTCGGGCCACACGGGCCGAGCTCCTGACCCCTGGGTTGGTGAACAGAACAGGACAATTAGGTGAGACCAGGAAGAGTGAGTGTGTGTGTGTGTGTGTGTGTGTGTGTACGTGTGTGTGGCAGGGCACACTCTTTCCAGGACGTGCAGTTCTTCACGCGTCTTCTAAAACCGAAGGGCGCCTGAGTCGGTTCGGAAGAGGCTTCCCCAGGAGTATTTGTAGACCCTTAGGAGGAGACACTTTCCATCTCAGCCTTGGGAGACGTCACTCATGCCGCGTCCCTGGGTGACTGGGCCCCCTGGTCGCACGGTGCACGCAGGTCGGCGTGTGGTGCTGCAGGGGCTGAGATGCGGGGGTGGGGCCCGCAGTCTCCATCCCCACAGACAGCCCGAGGCAGGCCCTGCGCCAGGCGCCCGCGCGGGGCTTCGGGGCTCAGGTTGCTCTGATCGCAGTCGTTCCGATCCCTGGGTGAGGATGAGATTTGCCCTGGGAACGCCCCCAGTTTTAAATGAGATTGTTTTCAGTTCATCTCAAACTATTTTCCCGGGAGGCCTAGACTTGAACATATTCTCTCTCTCTGTCTCTTTCAGGTGCATCCAGGCCAAGCTGCTGGAGTTTATCCTGAAGTCGTGTCCTCTTGCAGAGTTTGCCAAATGACATCCAAGGCAGCAACAGCTTGGGGACAGTCACGGAGCAGAAGTCGCCCAGCAAGGGCCCTGCCCACGCAACACCTCGTGCCTGTCCCCCCCAGACACCCTGCCGGGGGTGCCGGTCCGGCCCGCCGTCCTCTGCAGCCTGGGGCTGAGGCCTGCCGGGCGCAGCTGGGCGGGCACCGAGCCGTCACCACGGGCCGCCTCCGCCTCTGCCAGGAAGCCGAGGGGCCGGTGGAGGCGCAGCGCGTGGCAGATGCAGAGCCACCGGGTGGGTGCGAAGGCAAGACGTTCCGCGGGCTTTGCAGGAGCCCCGGGACAGTGAAGGACAGCCAAGCCGCAAGGGGCCGCCTGCCCGGTCCAGACTACGCGTCAGTCTGCGTTGGGGATGCTCACCTGATGTTGTCACTGGGTGGGAAGCGGCACCGGCCGCTGAGCTGGCTTGTCGCTGAGCCCAGGGTGAGTCTTCGGCACAAACACTCAGAGCAGGCAGAGCAAGTCGGCCCCTGCACCTGGGACTGGGGTCGGGGTCGGTCAGGGCTTCCCTCGCGCTCCGAGGCTCTTCCCAGCATCCTCTCTGGCAGGTTAACTCCAGCGATTCCTGTCCTAACCGACGGCTGCACCGCTCAGTGCGGCCACACTGGCTGGTCTCCTCCGGTGGTCAGGGGCTGCACACCCTGGCTTCCCAGTGCCCACGTCCCTCCTACACTGGGCCCTGACCTTGACCCTAGACCCTCATCTGTGATGGCATGAGGGGTCACTGCGACTCTGGAGCAGTGCCATCCAGTCCCCAAAGCTAAGCCACTGGTCCAGCCTCAGCCCGGAGGACTCCCCCCGAAGGAAACTGCTCCTAATCTCCAGAGGAGCTTCCAGGGGCTGGGGGCCCTGGGAAGAGGCGTCCAGTCTCTGAGAGCCACGGGGCCTGGGGACAGGAGCGGGGACAGGAGCGGCGGGGGCAGGGGGAACCGAGTGGGGCCTTCAGGAAGTGGAACCCAGAGGCAGAGAGAGGGAGGCCAGCGGGGCAGGACCTAGATTTGAAGACCTGCAAGGGGTCCCCGGTGCACAAACTGGGAGGCCCTGCCCCCGCTGGGCCCCTGGACCCCCAGCAGGCACACACACAGCTGGGAGGTCTGCACCCCGGGTCCCTCATGGCCGGTTCATGAGAACGGCTTTCCTTCCCTGTGCTCAACACCGTGCCGATTCTCAGCCCCGCCCCCTGCCCCGCCCCTGGCACCCCCCCCCCCATGTGCAGTGCCCCCTGCTCCTGGGAGCCCTCGATGCTGCGCTCCCCGGTGGCACCGCTGCCCTGGGGGCCCTGTGCTCAGTCCCCTGGCCCCAGCCCCGCCTTTCCCAGTCACCACATGGTGATGGCGGTGGCCCCTCGGCGGCTCGGCCCTCGTGAACCTGAACTTGCCGTAGTCTCTCCACATTCATTTTCCACTTGGTGTGGTGCCCGGCAGAAGCGAGGCTCTGTCTGTCTGTGAAACAAGAAGTTCTTCCTCGTTCCCCAGGAATGTCACCATCAAAGCCGGCTGAACTAAGGACCACGAAATTCACTCAGCCCTTCACTCGGAAACTCCAGAATCCCTCTGAGGGGCAGGGAGGGCAAGCTAGATCAAAAACCCACCGAGTGCCTGATTCTGTGGAAAGGGCTTTACATACAGCCTCTCCTCTCATCCTAAAATTAACCCAGGGGATGATTTTCATCAGGAAGTCCGAGCGGACTGCTGGACCTGAGTGAGCTGTGAAGGGCGGCCCAGCCCAGCCCTGGGCGTCCCACGTCACCGGCCACGACAGGTGTCCAGGGCGAGAGCTGCCGGAGCCCAGCGTGGACGCTCCACGAGGTGTGGGCAGCTCCTCGTTTCCAATTCCTGTGAGAGCCGGTTTTAAGCTCAGGAAACTTTCAGTCTGTGTGCAGAATGCATTAGAAAAGATAAATGCGTCTACTGAAATTTATGCCTGAAACGCACAAAGCTGGAACAATTGCTACATGAACTTCTTTTTCCCGTTTTATTTCTTCTTATATTTTATTGTTCTTTAAGCCAAGTAAAAGCCGAGTAAAAGGCAGAACTTACAAGAGGCCATTCTACTGAAGACAGCGATTTATCTTCATTAGTGTTTCAATTTTTAGTATGCAAATTTTTCTTTCCCTCATTTACATCAGAGGCAAATCTCAGCTCGTGATGGGGGAGGCAGAGCCCCGAGTTCAGAACTGCCTGGACCCTCTCTGGTTGGGGTGGGGGCCGCCCGACTGAGCGCGGCCGCAGCTGAAGGACTTTTCGAGGCTTTTTCCGAGGCCGGGGGCCGTGTTGTGTCCTGTTCCCCCATCCTCAGTCACACTTTGGTGTTTCTGAAGTCGGGACGCACCTTCCCGTTGAAGCCGATGCTCAGAGCTCTGAAATTCCCTCATTTCCTCCCACCGTTTGGTGCTGCCTCGTAACCGATGGTCTCTCAGAACCGAGCGAGGCGGGGAACCTCTGTTGGGAGCTTCAGGGGCTTCTCTGAGTTTCTCCAGCCTCCTCTCCGCCCCCCCCCCAGGGAGGGGTCCTGACTTCCACCTTTTCTCCTGCTCGGAGGAGGGCACAGCTCGACCCCGCCCAGCTCCGTCTGTTAAATGCTGTCACCCCCACGACCCGCAGTCCTTCCGTCTGGGCGCACGTGCCCTGTGGTCGGCAGGGGCGCGTGCAGAGTTGGGAAAGCCGTCCAATCTCCTGATGATTCTCTGGCCTTTCGAGCTGTGAGGGGCGCCTCTGGGGTGTTGATGCCCCCTCGTTTGGGGTCATTTGTGACGGCCGCGCTAGAAACCAGTACGGGCTGTGGGGGGTTATTACTGGTGCATGTAATCTGGTCCTGAGCTGTTTTTGCGTGTGGACTTACCTACATGACGCTGAACTTTACATGCAACGAGCGAGGCTGCTGGATTGGGATAAAGGCTGCAGTGAAAACTTGTAATTACTCGCAGTGAAGTAATTCATCCCCAAAAGCAGAGGATAGGGGAACCGATGTCAGCGGCAACACCCCCCCCCGAACTTCTTCACGAGTCTCCTTGTCCCCGGAATTTAAATGAGCCTTTGGCATCGTTTAACTATTTCTCAGTCCCTCCTTCCCGCTCCTGCTGGCTGACCCAGGGGGCTGCACCCCGGTGTTGGTTCCAAATGTTGCATCGTCCAGTGGCTCTCGGAGGTCATCTCGGGAGCCCTGTGGGTTCCCACCTTTCCTGGGCAGCCCGGGGCCAGGGCCAGTCTCAGAAGCATTTTGTGCTGAGTGCTTTGGGCGTTAGTGGCTCCCGGCTGGGGCTGCCCCGTGGACGCTGCTTCCAGGAGGAGCTTGGCACCAGGGCGCCCTTGTCGTTCAGGACCGGCGCTCACAGGGTGTCCCCTCTGCCGAGTGCTGGGTTCAGGTATCATTTATGAGACGTCAATGCCTAGTCACAGGTCGCCTTCGCCCTTAGAAGAGCTGCCTTGGTATGTGTGGCTTCTGGGGTGGGCTGCTCAGCTCCTGGGACCCCACTGGGCTGAAGGAACGAGTGTGGTCTCCTCTGAAGTCCACTCATCTCCTGGCCAACAGCTGCCTGGGTGTTGTCTGTGCCCTAATCCTGGGGACTGGGCGCAGCACAGG
The DNA here is from genome assembly GCF_021234435.1 of Artibeus jamaicensis. Taxonomy (NCBI): domain Eukaryota; kingdom Metazoa; phylum Chordata; class Mammalia; order Chiroptera; family Phyllostomidae; genus Artibeus; species Artibeus jamaicensis. Next base: position 49,325,155 of record NW_026522046.1, read on the forward strand.
GAAGGCACACCCTGCCCTCCCGGTGACGGCCGCTTTTTGAGGCCAGGTTTCGGGTCTCATTTCATTGCGCATTGCAGTTTATTTTCCCACTGGTGTGATAATGCCAGCCGCGTTTGTCTCGCGGTTCCCTGAGAAAGGGATGCTCATCCGAAAAGGACGTCAGTCTCGAGTCTGAAAATCACCCCAATCTGGGGGAAGCCTCAGACCAGTGGGAGCAGGACGCTGGTTCTCAGTCCCGCGTTTGTTTCCAGACGTGTCCCTGCGGCCGGGGCCCGGGGGCCTGACCCAAGCCCTTCCTGCCCTGGACTCGGACCCTGGGGCAGTGGCACAGAGAAGGGGGGCATCCTAGAATTCCTTGGGGCAGGTGTCGGTGGCGTCTGGACCCGGTGGCCAGGCCAGCGATGGTCCTGGTTTCATGGGGCCCCAGCAGGGTCCCCCGCAGTTTCCCATCATCAGGAGTTTGCTGCTGGTTCTGGCCTCCGTTTATTTTGCCGCTTCTGGTGCTCGCCCAGCCTTTGCCCAAGCCCGTGGTCCACCCAGCATCCTTCCGGTACATTCCGGTACCTGCTCATAGTCAGAGTTGGTTTCCGGGACATGGATGGAGGACCCTGGCCAGTGCCTTGCTCCAGGGCCTGGGACTTTGACTCGAAGGTTAGCAGAGCCTGTTTGCCCGATGCCTCTTTTAACAGTAGGAGAAAGTCGTCTTTGAGCTCGAGAGAGAAGCTGTGACGGCTCACAGGCTTCCAGTGAACTCTCTGAGGCCTGTGCTGGTGAGACCCTGTGAGCTCCCCACGGCAAATTGCACCCTCCCGACAAGGGCCGACAGTACTTGCTTCGTCCAAATTCCTCCGCAGACCGGCTCCATGGAGGCTCTCACAGCGCCCCCTGCTGCTGGCGCCTGTGAGTTCGCACTGTGCGACTGGGTTCTGCAGACCCTTGGGGCCGAGGTGGGTTATCCAGACCTCTCTTCACCTCCACGGAGGAGGCGTGGTCTGCAGGTAGGTGTGTTCCCACATGCTCACCCCGGTTCTATGTTGGAAACCCGGGGCTCCCCTAGGAACTCGCTGTTTGCTTCCTGCAGTTGGCAGGAGGCTGAGGTTCACTTGTTACTTTGGGGACTCACCTCGAGCCACAGGTTGCCACGCGGTGAGTGGCTGCTGTTTCGGTCCAGACGACCCAGATCTCTGGGCCCGTCTCTGCTGATCTCCAGTTATGCGTGCAGACCTCTCTGTGCGCCGGGCAGTGCCAGCTGTGAGCAGATGCCTACTTAAGTCACTGTCGCCGAGTTCAAGTGCATGGGAATGTCCAGAGTTAGGCTGTGAACAAGCATGATTGCCATAGAAATGAGAACGCAGACACTCTGGAAACCAAAGCATTCACGCAACTGCTGTCACCGGTGCGGGGTCCTGGAGGGAGGCAGCGGCCACCCGCACCCGCCCCCACCCGGGGCCTCGGGCTCAGGCACCGACTGGCAGCCCGCAGCCTGGGCGCCTGGGCTCCGTGTCCCGACCGTGAGGGGCAGGCGCTGGCCATGGGGGGATGGGCCATGGAAGAGCTCGGGCCCCCAGCACAGCAGTGTCTGGTGCCTCCACACCCACAGCGAGGCCGAGTCTGGCCCGTCTACTCGGCCACCCTACGGAGGACAGCAGTTGGGCCTTGAACGTCTGTGGCTTTAAAGGGGATGAAAATGGACAGGCAGAACTCGTTCAGACGGGTTTGGTTAGGACGCCAACATCCTCTGGCTCGGCCCCTGGGTTTCTGGGAGTCAAAGGGATTCGTTGTTTTTTTTTTTTTTAACCTAATTTGCATGTGGAAAATGACAAGGCAGATCCCCGACCCTTTGTTCTCCCTCCCCATCCCTTCCTCTGAAGGACCAGAGGCCCCAGGCGTTTTCATAGCCGGGCAATGCTGACCTGGACGTTTCTACCTCGGCCTCTTCCTACTGATGTCGCTCCTTCCTTGTCCCTCTGTCCATCCATCCCTCAGTGGCCTCCTCAGAGACCCTTGAGCAGCGCTGACAGACCTTTTTGCCAAGGACCAGGTCGCACATTCCAGGCTTCTGTGCATCGGTCTCCGTGGCGGCCGCTCTGCTCTGCTCCGTGGCGTGAAATGAGCCCACAGGAGGGTGGTTGGGCTCCTGTGGACCGGTACTTACAGAAACGGACACCGGAGTGTCACGGAATCCCACGTGCCACGAAACACACGTGTACGCACAGTTCTTCCCCACCAACTGCAAACGGACTCATTCTTGGCTCCGGGCCGCACACAGCAGGTTGCCGACCCCTGACCCCCGTGCCTGTCGGGGTGGGGGCTGCTATGGCACGTCCCCTCTGCCTGCCTGGACGGAGCCGGTCGGAGGGGCTCAGAGGGAGTCAGCCCAAGGGGGCCCAGCGTCTCGGGGCCGACTGGGACCCGGCAGTTTAGGGGTCTCCTCCTCACTCCCCCGAGTCCAGAGGCTCTCAGGTGGTGGCACCAGGGCGAAGCGTGACTTCCCAGCTCCACCCGGCCCCCCGTGTCGGCTGGCAACCTGGCTCTCCCAGGCCCCTCCTGCGCTGCCAAACCGTGTCCCTCAGCCATGGCTTCATCCGAAATACGTCTTCTTGGTCCTTCCCTTCAGATTCCAGGTCGCCCTTGGGTGACGTCGGCCACCGGAGGGGACAGGCAGACGCCTGTTTGTCGAGAGCCTGTCAGTCCTCCGGGCGGTTTGCTGTGGGTGGGGGGCCCGCGTGAAGAGGTGACGTGGTTGTGGGGCCGCGTCATAGCCGTGTCCTCCTGTCTGGGCCGCCGGCTGCGCTGCAAGGCCGGCAGCGGGGCGTGTGCGTTTACGGGCAGTTTACAAGGTCAAAGGCCGGGCACGCATGTCGGCAGCTTCCTTTAGGATCAAAGTGAGAGCCTGGCCCGGACCCCAGAGGAGACCGAGATTCACGCCCCATCACGGCCACGAGCGGGCCACACGGAGGCCGTGGGTCCTGGTGGCTCAGTTTGCGAACAGGCTTCAGCGGGCTCGCATGTCGTTTATTATCTGTGTGGAGGACTTTAAACGCCGATGGACCAGAGACATCGTGAGAAAACAGTCTTTCCTGGGGCTCCTTCTTGAGATAGAAGGACTTCCAAGGTGAATGGAAATGTGAGGGACGAACAGTTTATCTTTTACTTGGCCTCCGTCCTGTCTCAGTTTTGGTTGCGACCGCAAGGCCGCAAGTCTCGGCCACTCCCGCACTCTGAAGTGACACACGCTGGGCCTTCGAATCAGAACTTGCAAAGGGCATCGGCAACATCCTGATGTTGACCATTGACCCCGGGTTAGGAGAGAGGTGGTGCAGCCGGAGAGAAGGGCCAGGAGCTCAGAGACGGGACTTATTTGGGAAGAGCCGGGCTCTGAGTGGCCCCCTCCCTGGGTTGCGTGGCCCTCTTGTGGACACTAACCTCCCACGTAAGGAGATTCTTCTTTCCAAAAACAAGAGAGAGTGTGAGCTTTGAACTCCGAATTCGTATCATATACCTTCAAAAAAAAGGTCCACGGGCCAGGGCAGGCTGGCCTGGCCGGTGCCGCTGGGAGAGGGACAGCTAGTGCTGGGCAGGTGACGCCCCACTCCGAGGGTGGGTCCGAGGTCCCGCCCCTGGACCCCCGAGGGAGGCCACACGTCAGAGCCCCAGCGTGCAGTTGTGCTGGGTCCTGCCCGGCGGCTTCTTCCAGGAGTAAGAAGGCAGGGGTCAGGGGCGTGTTCGAGATGCCAGGACCGGCGGAGGGCCCTACCCCATCATCGGGGAGATAACTGACCCTCCGCACAGATGTGCAGGTGACCAGTCACCAACGTGGAGACGTCGTCCCAAGAATCCCACAAACGGAACCAGCTTGAAACACCAGCTGCAGCCGCAGCCGGGCGGCATGGGGGCCAGGGAAGGGGTTTCTCTGCGGTCCTTCGCTCCGGACCCAGGGGGCACCCAGGGGGGCACCGGGGTGCAGGGCCGCCTCCTGCCACCTGGAAAGGAGTCCAGGTTCCGGCAGTGTTCCCGACGCTGCCACTGCGTGGACGTGAAAGAAAACCCGTTGTGGGGGAAGAGTGTGTCTGTTAAAACCAAGGAAGAAGAAAACACTTAAAATTTGCAAGTGAGAACTGTTAGGTGGACAGAGCTTGCCCTCCAGCTGTGCCTCACCGGGGCCTGCAGGACGACTCAGCGGTGGACGAGGACCGTGGGAGGCTCCCGTAGTCTGGGCGAGAAGACGTGATCACGGGAAATCCTAAATATGAGTATTTTAGAGATAAAACGTGACAAGATACCTTAGAAGACTAAGCATCTGATCATGGTTACCAACCGAGGAAAGAAAAAGCAAGTTCCTCCCAAGGAGATGAGATGAATTCTGGAGAAGGCGGGTTGGCGGGGAAACTCAGGTCCTGCGCACCCCGAGCTCATTCAGACTTGGGGTGCAGCTTTAAGGGGAGGGTGCCACTGTGAAGCGCCACATTGGGAAAACCCAGCATCGCAGCTGGCAGTGATTAGGGCCATTTCCTGTGCATTTCCAGCTGTTGTGTGAAGTTGGTATGATAAAAACTGAGCATCTGGGAAGTGAATCAGGTCGTTCTCGTTACTGTGAACAATCGGGTCTCACAGAACATGTGACGTCTGGTTTATAATTAAAATGCAGCCCCAGTTTTACCGGGCTCCTGTCTAGCCTTCCTCAAACTCCTCAGCGGGAAGACCATGGAGCAGTTCAGTGTTGCTCTTGTCATAAAGGATTTTTTTCTGTCAGAAGTGACCTGCATGTCCCCCAGGTCCCTGGATGCCCTACAGGACAGGCACCGGCCGACCGCCGTGGGAACCGGGCCAGGCGTGAGCACTTCCGGCGGTGCGGGCTGTCCGGCGGGTCTCCCTCCTCGCGTGCAGGTCTGCCCGGTAGCGCCAAGCGGCCACGGACGCTCGGTGACACGCTGGGTGCCGGGCAGGACTTTCACGTCCTGGAAGAGTGCTCTGCCTCTGCTATTTCTGATATTTTTCTTTCCACCATTTAAACGTGTAAACGCCATTTGTACAAAGAGAGGGTCTGTGTGGCTTTGGTTTACGGGCTGCAGCTTGCCGAGCTCCGACCTGGAAGCCACAAGGGGAAAAATGAAAGTGTGTTTTTATCATGAAACTGCTTTAAAAATTTCTTTGTCCTTGGGAGATCCAGAGAGAGAATGTGTTGTTGAATTGCAGTGGACACATGATATTATGTTCGTTTCAGATGTACAACACAGGGATCTGATACTTCTATATATCACAAGTGATCACAAACAGTGAGTTCCCATCTGTCAGCGTATGAAATTATGACAATGTCATCGACTACGCCCGCTGTGCTGGACATCATGTCCCGTGACCGACTTACTTACTTACTTCGTAACCAGAGGTTTGTGCCTCTCACCCCCTTCCCTCCTTCAGCCGTGGCCCCCACGCCCCTCAGGGGGACTCACGTTGCGGTGGCAGCAGTGATGGCAGGTGGTGCGTCCCCAGCTCTCTCTACCCGCCTGGAGCTTTTTGGAGCCTTTGCCTCTGTTTACTCGATCCTCATGGTGAGGCGAGGACATAGGACCGCCACGCCCTCCTTGCAGGTAGGACACGGAGACACGGGCGTTGGAACAGCTCACTCACCACGTTCCCAGTGGAAACAGCAGGGCGGAGATGCGGCCCAGACCCCCACGGAGGGTGGACACGCCGACCCTGCCGCTCGGCCCTCGCCGAGGCCCCTCAGCCCCGCGCAGCCCGCTGGGGCGTCTGCTCGTGGGGTCCCCCCGGGTCCAGCCGCTTCAGTGGGGTGCTGTCCTTTAGAACCTGCCGCCGAGGTAGTGTTTGAAGTCAGAGGGATGGAAAAATGTCCACCAACCTTTACTTCAAGTCAACAGATAATTAAAAAAAAAATCTCAAATGGCACCGGTTTAGCAGGGAAACCGACCGTCCCAGGAAGACTCCAAAACCGGTTCCACGAGGACAGGGACGCGAGCGAGCCTCGCCTCACTGGCGCCGAAGCCAGGGCGGGCTGCCAGGCTTCCTGCGGGCATTTTGGGGGTCAGTAATTACAAGTGCTGCTGCCTGGAGCCCACCGGGCACCTGGGGGGTCCCCTCCCCCTAACCAGAGTGTCTGGCTTCCAGCGGAGCGTGCACGCCACCGCGTGACCGACACGGGGCCCAGAGACCAGAGATCGGCCACCAGAGACCCCAGGTCTGCGAACATCCTCTCTAACCCATGGCCAGGCATGACCAATCTCTGAGACACGCCGTGTTCCATGTCTGTCTGGGCGTCTGTGGAAGGACCGACAGCACAGCACCTCTCCATGCGTGTGGGCAGCGCCCACGTCCCCGGCAACGGCCGCTGGTCCCGCCCAGTCCCAGCTGCCCCGTTGTGAGTTAACATCGGGCAACCCCTCCCCTGCTCTAGCCTCTGATTGTCTCGCTGAGTGACGGGGATGGTGACCATGACCGGCTGTGGCGTTAAACGGGGTCTGCGGGTGCCCTGGGAACGATGGAGGAACGACCCGCCCTGGCCTCCCGATGACGCCAGTGAGCCCAGAGACCCCGCACCTTTTACTGTGGCGGTGGACTCGGGGAACTCGGGTGAGGCCGTCCACGCACTTTCCAGAGGGAGCCGGGGGACGCAGCGGGTTCCGCGATCCGTGGAAACAAGGCGTCCGCAGTGCGTGGGAATGTCTCGGGGGGCGTGTTCTGTAAAATATTTGTTCTGCCTTCCTTTTAATGTAAAGCATTTTCCCAGTGTCTGATCTGAACATTTTATTTTCTGGGCGGAAACGCATGACTCATGTTGAAACTGTGCATCTCGGCCTCCGGGGAAGCTCCTGGCTGGGGTTCCCGTTTAAGAATCAACTGAAGTTTTACCTCTGTTTTGTGCCCTTTAAAGCCGTGGGTCCCCTTCCTCCCACGGGCGCCCTCACCTTTCCTCGCCTTCTTTTCCTCTGCACACCTGTGCGTCTCAGCCGCGGACCGGGGCTTCCGTAACACGTTCATTGCTCACAGCGCCCGGGGTCGAGGTGAGGGAGGGAATGAGGGGACGGATGAGACAGAGGCAGAGAGGCCCGGTCTTTTTCTCTAAGGGCACTAACCCGGTCACGGGGTGTCACCGCCATGACCCCGCTTCTCCCGAAGGGCCCCCCTCCCGCCCCCATCCCCCTGGGGGTCGGGCTTCAGTGCGTGAACTGCAGGGGATACAACTCAGCTCTCTGCCCGAATGGCTTCTCTGCAGCAGACGCTCACAGGGGTTGCTCCTGGTTGCTGTGGAGACAAAACACCAACAGTTACTCCAAAGATGGCCCAACACCACCACTCAGGGAACCGACTAATGAAACTGCGGGGAGGAAACAAGCGCAACTTCACGCGTGACTGGGGCGGGCGAGCTGAGTGGTCCCAGGAGCCCCCCCCCACACATAGCCAGGACGGTCGGGCGGAGCGCAGCCCACCAGTGCTGGTGGGAGCGCATGGAGTCCGGGGGGACGTGGAGAACTCTGCTCCATCCCAGTTCTGTCTGCACAGACCCTACGCAACAGGGCAGAGCCGGGGGCGCGGCCTCCGCGCAGTCACGGGCCAGAGCGGGCCCCTGTCCACTCTGTGTTCCAGTCCTGCTTCTCCTTTCTGTCTCCTGCTGGAGCCGCCTGCCTCTGAGTCTCACCCTGGAGCACAGGTCCCGCTGCCACAGAGGGGACACGGCCAGACCGCACTGCACACGTGTGGGCCGGCGGCCCGGAGGACGGAGCCAGAGTGGGGGCCTCCGAGTGGCCCATCGCTGGGGTCCCTGTGGGCTCAGGGTTCTGGGGGGGGGGAAGGCCTCGGTCCGTCGGTGGGAGGCTGGCGCTAACCCCCTGGCCGTGGTGGGCCTGGCCCAGACGGCGGGGGACTTCCCTCTGCGGGTGGGGGTAGACTGCACAGGGACTGAACGTTCACGGGATAAAAAAGGGCGGGGAACCTGCCTCTGCTCGCAGCGTCCGGATCTGCGGGAGGAACAGTAAGAATACGCTTCACCTGGACCTTGGAGGTCAAACCCGCACTGTGGGGGCTGTGACCCTGAGTGACTGTGAGGACGGGACGGGCTGTGTTTTGGAGAGAGGGGCACCTTGCTCCAGCTGAGCAGACACGGGGGGGTCGGACCCCCAGGCGGGCTTCGGGGTCTACGGGGGTGCGCACAGAGAAAATGGGTGCGGTCCCGGCCGAGCCTCCTGGGGGCGCTGTGACCAATGACCACCCACAGGGAGCTTTGAAACAGTGAGACTCTTTCACAGCCCTGGGGGCTGAAGTCCCATCTCGGGAGCCGGTGCCCGAGCCCAAGGCTGTGGGGGCGTCACTCCAGACGCCTCCTGTCCCCCCATCTCTGGTGAGGACACGTGGGGTTGGATTCAGGGGCCACCTGAGCGACCCAGGGACCACGCCCTGCTGAGGCCCTTACTTCGATCACATCTGTGAAGAACTTTTTTCCTTATATGGTCACAGAACAGGTTCCGGGGATGGAGACCTGGTCTCCTCGGGTGCCACGATTCCGTCCACCAGAATCCGGGTCGCGAAAGTCAGTCCTTGAGGTTCCTGGGCCCGAAGCGTGAGGCTGTGAGCACTGAAAGGTCATGGCTGTCGCTGTTCTGTGACCTGGGAGATGAGGCCCGTGGCACCCGGCTTGGCCACGCAGGTCGTCCAGTGGGGCGCACGGCGCCTGCCCAGTGTCTTTGGGCGACAGCAGGTACGTGGCCCTGGAACGCTGACCTTTCAAGTCACCCCACAGCCGAGGGTGTTTTTGTTCACAGATCCTGGCTCTGTCGTTATGTCTTTTGAAACCCGGGAGTGGGGGCGGCCACATCAGACTCAGTCGGGAAACAGCCGCTGTGCACATTCCAACAAAAGGGAGAAATCTCGCCTGAGCTCGGGTTCCTTGTAAGGGAGCGGCAAGCGTATTTGTTCAGAATTCTAATCACATGCTACGGCAGAGCCACGCGGCGGGCGCGGGATCGCGGGGGCGGCCCGTGCGGGGCTCCATTGTGTCGGTCCCAGCTGCACAAAGGAGAAAGAGCACTTTCACTGAACGCTCGGAGAGAAAGTTGAGCGTTGCCGGAGAGACCGAACGGCTCTTTGTAAGCAGGGCGAGCTCTTCTGCGGGACTCCCGGTGCCGCGTGTCTGGTTCCGGAGAGAGCTGCCGCCTCCTCCACGCTGGCCTCCGGTGCCTCCGTGTTCCTGCCTTCGCCGGAGTGGCTTTGTTCCTCAGTCAGTCCAGCATCGTCTTCGAACTCGGAAGGGGTGCCGCTGGCAGTGTCCCGTGAACTCCGGGCGGGCGGTCGGTGAGGCGGGGCGGGGGAGGGGCAGGGGGGGGGCAGACAGCCTTTGCCATCTGTACTGTCTCAGGCGCGAGGGTGCAAAGGCGCCCTGTGCGTCCTCGCGCCCTCTGCAGACTCCCGACTGCACGTTCCCAGTCAACGCCTCGGACGCCACTCTCATGACCCCACGTGTGGACTGGGAAGAGAAGGCCCTGCTGTAAATGAACACGGGAAAGGAACGCATGTTCATCCTGTTATTCCGTCCACACCTTTCTCCCAGGTAGGCCTGTCTGTGCAACAGGTACGTCTTACCTGAGTTGTCGCACTGCCCTTTGAGACCAGGTGGGCATGATCACCTCTGTTTCTGGGTGAGGAAGCCGAGACCCAGGAGGCTGGGTGTGAGCCAGGTGGTCCATCACTGGCAGAAGCCAGACCAGAACCCAGTTCAAAGGCTTAGCACTGTGCGCAGACACGTGCTCACATGTGTGTGCACACACTCACGCAGACACCTTTGCACTTTTACCTGAATGCCTGGCCTGGAACACCCAACGGGGCCTAGTGAGCATGGCGGGTTGTCACCGGGACCTGGTCCTCGTCCCCGACCCAGCAGCTGTCCGGCGGCGTTGGGCCCAGGACGAAGCGGAGGGTCCTGTTTTCCTGCAGACTCGTGCCCCTCGGGGAGGGTCCCCACGCACTGGGGGTCCCGCCCATCCCAGGCCTCTGGAGCGGGCGGTAACTGCCACGCTGCCATTGGGGTCTCCCGGCCTCGCTCTTTGGTCCCTCTGTGTCTTTCTGCGCTTTCCCTGGTTTCCACGCTGCCCCTTGGAAATGCCTGCTGGGTTGCTGTGGCGGGGGCCCCTCGGGACCCGGCACCTGGCTGCGGGTGTCCCTGCTGTCCCAGCTTCCCCCCTCCTGCTTCCTGGTGGTAGGAGGGGAACTGCCCTGAGAGACCGGCTGGGCGGGTGGGCCCCGGCGACCACCGGCAGCCCCGGGGCGGAGGCCGGCTTCTCAGCCCTCCTCCCACTCCACGTGGGGGTGCAGGTCGGCCAGGTACACGAGAGGTCCGGGCGGGAGGCTGGCAGCAGTCACCTGGGGGCCAGATTCCGCCGTGTCCCTCTGGAAACACTGTCCTTTCCTCCCGAGTGTGGGGAACTGGAAGCCGCTCCCTCCCACCTCGCGGCCATCGTCCCTCCTTCCCGGAAAGCGTCCTTTTTGTCAAAAGAGGATACGTCTCCTTCTGCTTCTGCGACTTAGGTTCAGGGCCCGTCTTCTCATCCTGGGAATCCTGCTGCCGCCTCCACCCTGTTCCTGAATCCAGCCCCCCCTCGCGCCCACGGAACACATCGCTGAGCTCCCACCCTCTGCGCTTTAGGGGGACGAGCCTCAGACTCCACCTCGAGGCGCGAGGGGCCGGACCCTGGCCGGTCAGGGGGGTCTGGGTTCCTTGCCAGTTGCCGGCCCAGGCTAGGTCCTCAGAATTACGGGGGTGCGGGCGGGGGGACGGAGCCGAGGGAGGCTGAGGGCCGAGGTGCAGGGAGCCGGACCCGGCCCACCCCCGGGCCGCCTGTCTCAGGCCTGTGGTCTCTTGGAGCTCGTGCGTGTGGGTGTGAGTGAGCCCGAGGGCTCACTGGCAGGTGAAAGCTTCCAGCTGGAAGACAGTCAGTTCTGACCGGTGGTCCGGATGGGAAGCCACATGGCCAGTCCTCCTGTTGGGACTTAGTGGACGCCGACCAGACATCGGGGAGGGGGTGTGGGTTCTGGAAATCAGGCGTCAGAGTGGTGTTTTCCAGGTGGGGCTGGCAGAAGGGCAGGTTGGACGAAGGAGTTCGGGGCTGGGAGCCTCGCTCTGCGCCTCCGTGTGGCCCCGAGAGACGTCCCTGATCCGGGTCCACAGCCCCCAACAACGGACACTGGAGGCTCAGCCTGGCTACTCGACGTCCCCCCAGCCGGATGGCTCATGGGTCAGGCGGCCAAACTGTGCACCAATGCCTACTCCAGGGGAAGAAAAAAAAAAGACCATTTGTAGAAAGTTCAAGATTGATTTCTCTAAGGTAAAATGTGGCGGAAATGCCATTTGACTCATAAAATGGAAATCTGAACAGTCTTTCTGATTTCACACCATCTCTACCGGTGACAGGGACAAACGTCCCTCCTCTGGGAAGGAGACGGGTTTTTAAAGGGTGACGTTCTTTTCCTTCTCCGCCGTAAAATGCAGTAGGAGACGGGTGAGCACACACCGGTAATTGAGTGCGGAGGTTCGGATGCCTCGCAGGCCCAGGCTGACGGACGCTTCAACGGCAAGGAAATACGTTGTCACTTAAACCAGGAGATGAAGCCGCCATCCGTCCCCAGGGGCAACGCCTTTTCCGAATCCTGCGGAAAGAGTGACAGGTGAGTCATTCTGCGTGGAAGCCGGCTTGTCTCCTCAGAGTCACGAGGCCTTCGGACGGGCCGAGAGCGAAGACCAAGCTGCGAAGGAAAACGGAGCCTTTTGTTTGCAGGCTGGTGTTCCACCCGCGGAGCCACAGCAGCCAGGACTAATGTAATTTTAAAGAAGAATATTCCAATTAACCCCCATCGACTTGCCCATTTTCGAGGCTTCGGTCAGAACTCGGAGGCCCATTTTGGACTCAGTGACTAAACTGAGTGTGGAGAAGAAAGTTTGCCGTTAGGAAATCTCACAATCACGCCGGTGTCCACGGGCCGGCTCATGCTGTCACGGGGTTTCACGCAACACATGGGACCTACATGGACTTCAACACAGAGTGGCTTCCCCGGGATTTAAGTGACATCATCCCCTTGTACCTGCGTTGAAATGTACAGTCCAGAGCCAGACCCCCAGCGCCAGAGTCACCCAGTTAAAGCCACCAAGGACAGCTTTGGCCGGAGCGTGTTTCGCTCCTGCGGCAGGCGTCCCGCAGGGCACACGACTCGGGGTGTGCGGTGGCTTTACCGACGTCAGTCGTGGAGAAGGCGCCCGAGGGGCCCGGGCCCACTGTGGGGTGCAGACCCCCTGCCCCTGTGAGCGTTGAGCACCGATGCTGAGAGTTCCCGAGGACAGCCGGGCGCCGGACGCCCCAGGAGAGCGTCTCTGGGTCAAAGAAAGCCCCCCCCACCCAGTCCTCCCCCTCAGTGAGCTGGGCCTGGGGACTGAACCTGGGGAAATGGTGACACCCACTAGAGAACGTCATTTTTTTCTTTCTGAAAACCTCGGTGAGGGGCCGGTCTGCTCACGGTCCCGCCTGAGCTCCCGTGAAGCTGCAGGCCCAGGACCTCAGTCCCGCTGGTGTCCCAGCCCCGGGATGAGGACCCTGCAGGGCAGCAGAGCAGCCCCTGGGGCTCCCCAGTACGAGTGAGGGACCCCAGTCACACCCACATTTCCGGTAGGTCTCTGTGTGCCTGTGGCTTGCACACGTTGATGAAATCCTTCGGGCCGCGGCACTCGGTTCTCCTGCAGCGGTCTGTTCACAAGCGCCAGGAGGAGCTGCTCTGAGCTTGTACCGGAAAGTCCTTGTTCGTCACGCGGAAACCGACTCTCACACAGCAGAGGACGAGCCGTCAGCAGCAGGCGGCTGGAGCTGCGACCGCCCCTTTGTTGCCAACTGGGTGGGGGTGTCCCACGGCCCAGGCCCGAGTCCACGCCCTGGGTTCACCCTTCCCGGCCTGAGGGGCCACGTGGAGAGAGCGCCGGCCTGCAGGAAGTGGAAGCCGGCGGTGGGGGGTTTTGAGACCTCCTCCTTTGGGGGACAAGGGGTTCACCACCTGGCTCTCGAGCCCCCTTTTTAAGTGTCTTGGCTTAACTGTTTTGTGAGACTTCCCGAGTCTTTGTGATTTCTCTTCTCTTTGTTTCATTAATCTCTGCTTGTTTCCCGGGAGTGACTGGCAGTGAAATCCTTTAAAAAACCCCAACAACGACAAAGAATGGTTTTCAGTCCAGGGAGGTGGTGAGGCCGGCGACCTAGGACTTTGGGCTCCAGCACTCGGCAGCAAGGGGCAGCGCCCAGCACCCACGTTCTGAATGCGTGGCTGGGGAACCCCAGGCGCCGGGGACCCGTCTCGCGCCGTGCCGGGCGGCCTCAGAGCTGGCGCAGCTGCCTCCGCGGATCACGGGAGGGGCGGCCCCACCTGCGGGTCACTGGAGAGCAGCTGTCCGCTGGGCTCCCGGGAGGGGTCAGGACGCGGTGTGCGCCTCCCGTCGTTTGGGATCTGAGTTCTAGGCGGGGACACCGTCCAGGACTCGGATCCTCTCCCCGTGGGAGGGAGTGGGACCCCTCTGTCGGGCGGCTAAGCGGCTCTTCTGCGTGGTAATGACCTCAGAGTGTGGGAGGCCCTGGGCGGGTGTCCGGATTCTCTAGGTCATCACAGCCGACGAAGTTAGTCCCACAGATAAAGCAGGTACCGCCTGGGAGAGCCACCACGAACGGGGCGGGGGGGGCAGGGCTCATCTTGGAGGCCCCTGGTCGGGGGCGAGGGCTCCCTTTTACTCCCTGTTGTTTTGAGTTCCTTTTTTTATTAGGAAGGCTGTTAGGCTTTGTTAAATAAATGCCTCATCTTTATCTACAGAGGGGATCATGTCGTTGTCGTCCTTCCTTCCATGAGTAGAATGTGGAACATAGATTGGCTTTGCGTGTTAAACCGGCCTTGCCTTCCTGGGCCAGGCCCGCTTGGCATCTGTGTGTCTTAGGGACGTCAGTCTGTAGTTTTCTTGGAAGACCTTTCTCTGGCTTTGGTGTTGGGGTAACAGTGACCCCGTAGAATGAGTAGGGCACTGTCCTCTCTTCTTGTATTCTTTGTAAGACCCCGTGAAGGACCAGAGTTAATTTTGTTCTTTTACACGTTTGGTAGAATTCAGGAGGAAGGCCGTCAGGGCTTGGGCGTTGCGTTGTGGGAACTTTTTGGTTACTAGTGAAGTTTATTTACTTGTTCTGTGTCTATTCAGGTATTCTCTTTCTTTTTAAGTGACCCTTGGCAGTTTGCGTCTGTCTAGGAACTTGGCCTCTGCGCCGAGGTCATCTGATTGGTCGGCACAGAATTACCTCGAGGATTTTATTGATAGACGGCGATGAAGGGCCTTTCAGGTGCAGCCCCGAAGCAGGTAAGGAAAGAAGTGACGGACTTGGGAGAAGGAAGGAGAACGGACCATAACTGATTCTCCTAAAGACGCAGGGGACAAGGGTAGCCGCCCAGTTTCGGAGCCTTGGGGGTGGACTCGGCGCACACTCGGCCGCGGGCACGGGCAGGCTGTTCAGGACCCACAGCCACCGGAACCGCTTCCCGTCTGGTTGGGTGGTGCCTGAGCTGCGCTGTCTTAGACGTTTTGACGGTAACTCCCGAGGATGCAGCAGAGGTTAAATGAAGGATAATTAGTGGAATCCTCCCCCTGAAACGCGGGCCGTGAGGGACTAGACCCCACGTGCTCTCTCCTGCAAGAAACGCGGCCACGCAGCACCTCACTGGGCCGTTGCTGGCTGCCTGCGGGGAAGCTGTACCTGGGAGCTGGGGCAATAGGGACGTTTGGAACATGTGTCCCCGTCAGAGGGGAAGGGAAGCAGGAGTGCCGGGGTCCAGCCACGGCAGGTCTCAGGGTCGCCGGAGGACGGACGACGCAGGGGACGAAAGAGTCAGACACCCGATTGGACTGGCACGAGAACAGCCAGTCTCTGTGGGTCTGACCGAACTCTCAGAGTCTGATTAAGCTTTATTTTTATAGAGATTGTTACATAACATTAAAGGAACAGGTGTGTGGCATGATCAGTTAAGCAGAGAAAACTGATACAGGTAACCAGGAAAAGTACAAGAATTTCTGTAGTTTCAGTTGTGTTAAACAAAGGTTATTTTTACCAGGAGAGTCATTAATCAGACAATTTGAATAGCTCTATGTACAGAGTTTGAATATCTTATTGTTTATTAAAGTTCTTAGAATTTGACATGGGGCAAAAGGGTACGCTAGACCGAGCAGAGGTTAGGAAATTCATTATAAGGCCTCTGTGGTATCTAACTTAGCTATCTCTCTTCCTGTCTAAAATGTTTTTTTATGTAATATGGACTCTGACTCCTTGGTAATTGTTTCTACATGCTTAGTTTGTAATAGTTAACCAGCTTCTCCGGCTTCTTTATCTGTCTACTTCTAATTAATACACATTCTTGTCCAAGGTAGAGGAGGGGCTGTTACTCCATCAACTTTTAGACATTCAGGGGCTACTTCATTAGGGGGGACTTTGTTCTCTGGCCAAGAAATTATTTTGTGCAACTTCACTGGAATTCTGCGGATCATTGGACCCGAAACACAGGTGTCTAAAAATCCCACCACCTATTAACTGCAAAGACAAACAGGCAGGGAGAGCTAGACAGGACGTCCAGCCACAGTTGCCTCTGCTGTGCAGATGCATCTCATCTGTCCCCACTGTGTCAAGGGACGGCTGCTGGTCAGCTCCTGACACAGGGGTTATCAAATGTGACAGCCTAGAACTTCAGAGAACTCCGTGTGAGACGGTAAACCAGCCCGGAGTAGCCGGGATACGAAGGGCAGAGCTCACCCACGTTCTCCGTGCTGACGGGCTGACCTGGCAGGGCTGCCAGTGTGCGGTGGCGGGTGGGAGCCGGGTAACGAACGAGAGGGGCAGGGACTTGAGGTCACACAGCCCCCCCCCCTCGTCTCGGGCAAACAGTGTGCGGTAGGCAGACACGCCCGTCTGCCACATGCACTCCCAGGTGGCCACGCTACCGGAAGCGTCTGGTTGTCACCTGCGGCTGAAGAACCAACCTTTCCGCTTTATTTTGGATGGGTCTTACGTCTTTCCGGAGTCAAAGCCGTGAGTACTGATGCCTCGTCTCACTGCTTCATGTCGGATCAAGATACGGAGCATTTGGTTAGAACGGGAGGACAGCCCCAAAGCACTTCGTGGCTGACGCACTTCCTTCATTTACTCCGTGGAGAACTGAGCTACGACAGAGACCACACGTCCCCAGGAACCACACGCCATTTCTTCCGTCTCACGCCTTCCACTGTAGTCACCCCGAACAGTGTCCTTCCGAGTCTGTGACACCTCCCCCCCGTGTTAAACAGCACGTGAGGGCACAGTCCTCCTTCTTTCCAGAATGCTTCTTGGGTTATTTAAAAATGCCTTTGTTCACACCGCTTAAGAGGCTGTCAAACAGTCTAGTGCGCAGAGATGTACGATTTACTTACTGGTCTTTCCACTGTCGGAAGACGCGGCTTCTTCAGCCCCCCCCCCCCCACGGACCTGCTGCGATGGGCGTCTCTTGGGGGCCCTTGGGAGCACGTCGGTCGGTCGGCACCGTGTGGCATCTGGTGCCCTCAGGGCCACGGGGGAGGGCCAGTTACTCAGCTTTACGCTGGGAGATGCTGCTGTGTTTTCGATGCTCAGGGTCTCTCACTTTAATTTTTCTCTTTCCCCTTGATGTCAGGTTGTTAGTCACTCCGAGGGTGCTTGCCCCGTCCAGCTGCTGCTCCTCCCTCCAACTCAGAGTTTTCACGCTTCTGATTGGCTTTAATCCCCCATCACTTCTGGGCAAATGGTTTTATTTTCTTAAAAAAAAAAAATTCGCCGAAGCTGAACGCAGCCTCTTACAACAACGCCAGCTGGCGCACTGAGGCAGATGGGCTCCTAGAACACTCCCCTAGTGGGGGAAGCCTGTGCTACAAGGGGCCCACCCTCCCGAAGGTAATCCTGGGTTTTTTGGGGTCTCCCTTCGTACGTGACAGGTGCATGAAGACCTGAGACCCCGGGCGGAGGTGGCGTCCAGCTTCCAGGTGCCCCGTGCTGTGGGCTACGTGTCCGTGCGTTTTCCTGGGGCAGCCAATTTTCTCAGCCGTGTCAGAATTATTCCATGAAAAATAATGTCCGTGGCTTTTCTGGGGACCAACCTATTTTTGCTTTGCTTCTGATCTGTGAGGCTGCAAAGGATGATATAATTATGATGAATGGGAGGGCCAGGCCTCTCGCATTCCCTGTGAGCGTGGTGGGGGAGCGGTTGATTTTAATTTTATGGGCTTGTTTTCATCTCCATCAGCCTTCTCCCCAATTCCCTTCCAATAAAGAGGTAATGAAATTCTTGGTAGAAAAGGAGAGTGATAGGCTATTGAGACTGAATCCTTACAGTGAACTCCTCCCGCTGGTGACGGTGGGGGCGGACCTGGGGGGGCACCGTGCTCAGTGAAGTGAGTTGGACGGAGAGAGGGACACTCGCCGCGGGATCTCACGGACACGCGGAGCCGGGAAGCAAAGCAAGGAGAACAAAATGCAAACAGGCTCGTGCATGGAAACAGAGCTGACTGATGGTTGCCAGGGGGAGGGACGGGGGGAGGGGGAGGGGCAGGGGGAGGGGGAGGGGCGGGAGCCGGCGGTGGAGCGACGGTTTGCACGGTGACAGGCGGGCACTCCATGGAGTGTGGGGTCACACGGTCAGGGGTCACAGTGTGAAATCAGGGCGCTGCCCGGCGGAGGCTAGTGTGCCCTTGCGCGGGGAAGTTGCTGGGACCAGACACAGGGACACCCTCACGACGTCTGGCTGTCAGTGTGTCGGCAGTGAGACAGGACGGTCGCAGCGTATTCCGGCCACCACCAGTGGCGTGGGGACTCGCTTTCCATTGTCTTTGTTCGTGCCCTTCGACCAGATTGGATGGCACAGGAGTCAGCACCAGGGCGCTGTTCGGGGAGGGCGGCTGGGGGGGAAGAGGCAGGTCCCCTCGCTGGTGCGGCAAAAACACACAAAGAAATGAACAGGCTGCCCCTTAGGAAACACACCGAACAGGCCATCACCGGATGTCAGTTACAGAGGAAAGCCACTTGAGAGAATCCCACAGGAACAAGCGTCCAGGGGCTGCGGGGACGCGAGAGTGTGCCGACGCACTGCGTGCAGCCTGGGGCCGGCGCTGGCGGGGGCTTCCAGCCAGGGAGCCAGACTCTGCGTTTCCCCGCGCAGTTTGAGACGTGGGGGTGTGCGTGAACTGTGAGCCTGTCCCCGTGTGGGAGGGGCTGCCAAAGGGAAATCCAGGAGGGACAGAGAGGTGATGCTTTTCCTGGGCTTTGACACCGATGCCCGTGTTATTCGGAAGTGGTTTCAGCTGACCGTAAGGGGAACCACCTGGCCAGGGCTTGCACCAGGTGCGAACCTCGCAGAGACCGAGGTTCCAGCGCAGACCGTGGGCTCCTTCCTCAGACTCCCGCGCTCCCAGGCCCCGGGGGTGCCCAGGGCTCTGCACTTCTAACCACCCGTCGAGGTGCCGGACTTTTGGAGCCACCGGCTTCAGTCACAGGCCACTCCTTGTCTGCTTATCCAGGTGTCCGGAGACCACAGGTTCTCAGAGTTGGTCCGTCTGCCCCGAGGCCCCTCAGGGACCTGGCTCCTTCCTGTCCTGTGAGCCCCCCGGCCTCCCCTGGTGGCTCTGTATGTCTTCCTGGGCGTGTCCGGGACGGTTGCCATGCAGCTGCGGCCTCGTCCCCCTCAAAGGTAAGAGGAGGGGCAAGAAAAAAGAGAAAAGCCCTGAATATGTTTCAGACGAATTTCCTGGGTTCGTGTGTAATTAATTGGAGATGATGGAAGAGACCATTTGGGGACAGGCAAAGGGTCACACAGGGGACACTCTTTTCCCGGGCAGAAAGGGTGGCTCTGGGTTGACGTGCGGTCACTCAATCCGCCTCTACCACACGCGTGTTTCTCGCTACTGTCTTGGATTTGTAGACCCTTGAAGTAGGGCATCTGCCGTCAGGTCCCCTCGGCCGTGCCTCCCCACCGGCTGGGAGCGCCCTTGAAATGCCCTTCTGCCCTTATCTCGCCCAAAGACTGATTGAATTGGGAAAACAACACCTCTTTGAGAAATCCTCTTCCTCCGTATGCTAACTCCTATCTCGTTCCACATCTTACCAGCTCCTGGGTTTTAATCAGGCATAGTTTATGGCTTCTTCTGGAAATTTGCTCTGGTTTTTCCTTATCAAAACACTGTACACATTCTTCTTTTAATCTGATCAAAACCGACTGAATCTGAAATCAGCCAGAAATGATGCTTGTTTTTCTGTTTGGGACTCACAGAAAGTGCTTCCCCGTGAGAAAGCAGTTGTTGGCGAGTGTCCTGGCCGAGGACACAGCTCTCACCAGAGGGAAGGGAAGGAGGTTCTGGGCTCTGTCTTTTGTCAAAGACAGTGTGAGCTGAGCCTTTAAGATTCTAATGAACTCATGGGCTTCTCCTCCAAATTTCTTTTCTTAAGTGTACTTTATTGATTATGCTATTATGGTTGTCCCATTTTTTCTTCCCTTTATTCCCTCCACCTTCCACCCTCCACCTTCCCTCCCACCAGCATTCCCCCACCTAGTTCATGTCCATGGGTCGTACATGTAAGTTCTTTGGCTTCCCCATTTCCCATACTATTCTTAACCTCCCCCTGTCTGTTTTGTACTGACCATTTATGCTTCTTATTCCCTGTACCTTTTCCCCCATTCTCCCCCTGCCCCTCCCCATTGATAACCCTCCATGTGATCTCCATTTCTGTGATTCTGTTCCTGTTCTAGTTGTTTGCTCAGTTTGTTTTTGTTTTTAGGTTCAGTTGTTAATAGTTGTGAGTTGGTTGTCATTTTACTGTTCATATTTTTATCTTCTTTTTCTTACTTAAGTCCCTTTAATATTTCATATGATAAGGGCTTGGTGGTGGTGAACTCCTTTAACTTGACCTTCTCTGGGAAGCACTCGACCTGCCCTCCCATTCTAAATGAAAGCTTGGCTGGACAGAGCGATCTCGGACGGAGGACCTTGCCTCTGAGGACTTGGAATACTTCCTTCCGGCCCCTCCTTCAAGGCAGATGTGTCTTTGGGCGGCTGCTTGCTCTACTTCAGGCGACTGTCTGCTGGAGAAAGCGCTGCCCTTGCAGCCAAACAGCCAGCCCAGGGCCCGCAGACCCTCTTGGGAAACGTGCTCCTGGGGTCCGGGTCAGGGTGCACTGGAGCTCAGAGAAGGTGAGACCCCGAGGGCCAGCCCGGGGCCGGGGCCAGCCAGGCCGGAGCCAAGCGAAACTTGCTGGGCTCAGGCGCCCATGCGGGACCACGGTGGGGTCCGCACCGATGCTGTGGCCCCCCGGGCAGGGGCTGTGCTCAGTCCCACGGAGGTTTCCGTCCTCTCAGGGGCTTGTTGGCGACTCCTCTTTAAAGGACCCGGAACAGCTCCCGCATCGGGACGGGGGAGGCGGGTCCTGATGAGGGGGTGTCCCCCGTCTTGTTGGACTTGTCCCCACTCTGGTTCTGTCTCTCGGCCACCGAGTGCAGACTCAGGGGCAGAAGCACCCGTTTTGCCCGAGCTGGGCTTCACTGGCTCCCGTGTGCCGTGTGCGAGAGGGCGGCTGGAGGTCGAAGGTCCAGGGAGGAGGGAGAAGCGAGATCTCGCAGACGGGGTGGGGGGGGGCGCAGACCAAGTGGGGGAACCACGCGGAGAAGCAGGGAGGGGCGGGTTGTTCCAGGGCGGGCGGGGGGTGAGCCCGAGGCAGTGAGCCTCCAAATTCTATTTGGTGGGATCAGAATCACAGAGGTGCTTGTTCAACAAAAACAAAACAAACAGAAACCCACAGAAGATCTCTGGTCCCATCTCGGCTTCACTGCCTTTTAATGTTGGGGGGGTAAAGCTGGGTGGTGTTAGGGGCTGATCTGTGTCCCCCCAAATTTGTATGTGGAAGCCCCAATCCCCAGGACCTCAGGATCCTATTTGGTGACGAGGCCTTTAAGAAGGTCACCACATTACAAGGGGGTTAGTGTGGCCCTGGTCCCGGCTGCCTGGTGTCCCTGCAGGGAGAGCAAGCTTGGTCACAGAGAGAGACCAGGCAAGTTCGCACACAGACGAAAGAGCACGTGAGGGCCCGGGGAGAAGGTGGCCGACTGCAGCCCGGGGTGGGGGCGCCTCGGGAGGGGCCAGGCCTGCCCACCTCTTGATTTGGGGCTGTGGGTCGCTGCATCTCCTGTTGGGCCGCGTGGCCTGGGGCACTTTGCTGCAGTGGCCCCGGCAGCCCCACAAGGTGCAATGTCCAGGGTGTCCAAGGTGTCCAAGGTGTTCTGAGTGGCCTTTCTGCACGCTGACGTTAAAGAACAGTTCCGGGTTTGGAAAAACGAGCTGGCGTTGAGGCCGCCTGTGTGCGTTTTGCTTGAAGAGCAGATAACACTCCTCGGAGGAACACGCGGGTGGAGGGTGGGGAGGAGTGCGTGTCCCGGTCCCTCCGAGGAAGCGCAGATGCGGGCCAGGCGTGCTCTGTTCAGGAGAGCAGGAATGACGCAGAGGCCGGTCGGCCCAGCGCCAAGGGGCTCAGCTTCCAGGGACGAGTGTCCCTCCCAGCCCTGTAGACTCGGCCAGACTCGCTCACTGTTGCCTTCCTCACCCACAGTGTCCTCGAAGTGGAGGGGCTGGGTCACGCCCCTCGTGCAGTGGGCGGGGGACACCCTGAGGAGGCTCCGCTGGGCGGGCTGACTGCGCACTTTTGGTGCACAGAGGCCCGGCTGCGTGTCTGCCGTGGCCGGTGAGGGAGCGACGTGCGGTGGGTCTGCCCGTCTGGAAGGGGCGGCCACGCTGTGTCCCTCGGAGCTGGGCGTGCTGGCACCTGCTCGGTCCTGGCTTCTTCCTCGAGGGGAAGGCCGAGCTGAGCACAGCCAGTGCTGCCCGGTCAGGGCCCGGGAGGGTGTGGGGACAGGTGGGCACGGTCTCCCATCTTGTCTCTGGACATGGTCCTGACAGCTCGTGCCGTCCCTGGCGCATCCGAGGGACGTGCACATGGCTGCCAGTGGT
Organism: Artibeus jamaicensis; assembly: GCF_021234435.1. NCBI lineage: Eukaryota > Metazoa > Chordata > Mammalia > Chiroptera > Phyllostomidae > Artibeus > Artibeus jamaicensis. The sequence goes on from NW_026522046.1 coordinate 49,347,213, forward strand.
TTCTCTGCCTTCCCGCGGCTGGGCCTGCGTGGCTCCAGGACTCCCCATTCCTCTCGTCCCTTCTCCACGCCAGTCCGTCCGTAAGTGATCACGTGGCCCGAAGGGACCTCACAGACCAGGGAGGGGAACCCCTCAGCGACAGGGGTGAGGCGGAGACCTACAGGGAGGAGCCGCGTCTGGGCCGTGGCCCCTCTCCGACTCCTCCCATGCCAGGCTCACGCAGGGGGTGGGCTCAAGGCCTCCTCACGGGTCCCAGGTCCACGTGTCTTCCTGCGCAGGGCGCTCCGGAAACGCGGTTTCTTCTCAAGAGTCAACCGGCGCATCTTTGGTTACGATGGAGGTGCTGCCCGGGAGAGTTGCACAGGGACCCCCAGCGCCAGTGGCTGGTCCCTGCCGCCCGTGGGTCTGGGAGCTGCCCAGGCCGGTGCCAGAGCCGGTGCTCTGTGGGCTGGGGTTCCGTGTGGCTGACCTCGCACACCCCGCTGGGGCGACAGGGCGTCCCAGGGCCTCCCAGCCCCGCAGGTGGCCCGCTGACTGCTCCTGACGAACCTGCCCTCTGTCCGTGTGCATCTCCCTGCGGCTGCTCCCCGGGGAGCCCCAGCGACGCTGGCTCCTCATTTCTCTCCTTCTTCCCAAGTGCCTGGTGGGCAGAGCGCCCTCACGTGGTGACACCGGGCGTCACACTGTGAGGCCATCAGCACCTGTCTATCTTGTGGATGCTGCCCCCTGAAGAAGGACAGGCGCCCCTCCACACTGCCAGGGTGGGGACGCGAGCAGGTGCCCCTGGCCCAGAAGGAGGCACAAGCGGCCCCCTGTGCCTCAGCCCCCAGGGGCGGGAGAGGCTGGCACCCCGGAGCCCTAGGGGAGCCAAAGACCAGGAGAAGTTGATGGGGGGACAGATCTCCCCTGGCGCCCCCGGGGGACCTTGACTGGGATGGAAGGGCAAGCCGTCTGGAGGAGGGAGGAGCGTGTGGCAGGGCCGTTGGATGGCCGAGTGGGTGTGAGACCGGCTCTGAGACAGGTGGCCTCGTGCGGTTTGGTTTTGGAGCGTGGAGCCCAGAGCCAGATCCATTGGGCCTGGGACCAGTTCTGCCAGTTCTGGAGCCACTTGCCTCCTCTCTGGGTGCTGTTGACGTCTTGTCCGTAGTGACAATGACCGCAGCATCCCCGCCTCACCGGGCTGTGCCGGAGCTGAGATGCGTCCGAGCTGAGCGCTGGCTCGTCAGAAGCTCACATGTGTGGCTGTTGACTTGCAAGGGATGATGACAGAGAAATGTGGTTGCTGGCTCCATAACAACACACAGTCTTGTCAAAGTACGACAATCTTCACAGGCTCTGCACCTCACTTTTTAAGTTAAAAAAACAGAAAAGACCCACTTCCAGCGGGTCAGCCCGGAAAGGGGAACCATCCAACGTGCAGAGATGATGTCGGAGAACAGCTTTATAAACTCTAAGTAGAAGGGAAGATTTCATAAACACGACCCCAAATACTCAAAACATGAAGGAAAAGGCGAAAGCACAGTATCAAAATGAAGATACCCTGCAAAGACCCCGAACGGCCGCAGCGACCTTGAGGAAGAGGACAAAGCTGGAGGCACTCTGTCACCTGATCTCAGACTAACGCAGGAGACCGCAGCAGCCACAAGGGCCAGGGACCCGCAGGAAACACTCGGCTGCACTCCTGAAACAAATGGGGCGTCCCGTGTTGGATGTGGCCGAACGAAGCCGCCCAGGGGAGAGCAGCGCAGCGCTGTGACAGGTACGTCACCCGTCCGACAGGCAAGTGAGGAGGGCTCGCATCCGGGGCGTGTGAAACGCCGCCCCGAACCAGTGAAAGGAGACAGCAGGCTGAGATGCAGTCAGGAGGGCTGAACGGGCATTTTCCAGAAGGAGAGATATGATGGCCAATGAACAGGGAGAGACGCTTCACGTATCAGAGAATGACACGTGGCAGCCACAGTGCGGGGTGATGGTCCCGCGTGGCTGTAATGATGACGGCGGCAGAGGCTGGGAGAGCCTGTCGGCCGCCCAAAGGGACACTCGTCCCTTTGCTGTCAGTGTTCACACACGGTCTGGGGGCTCGCTCCTCCTTACACAGCAGACACGTGTGCACACGCACAGTAAGGGTCGGCGTGGAATGTTCACGGCCACGCCAGCTCTCACCGTCCACACGGGACCCACCCAGACACCCGCCAACACCTGGCGGCAGAAAGCTGGGGCGTGGTCGCGCCCAGCCGAGACCTGCCGAGTGGGCCGGCCCGGGTGAGCCTCGGCCTGTGCGCCTGGAGCGGCGGGTTCGGGAGCAGGGCGAGGGGGTGGCTCCGTCCCCGGCAGTGGAGAAAGGGGGGACAGGCCGGGGGCGGCCCTGGGAGCAGCGGGCTCGGGCTCTGGGAGGGGACGCGGGTGTGTTCTGCGTGACAGGAGGTTGACCCTGGGTTTGGCGTCATGCGACTCCCCGTTATCCTGTTACAGTTCGTAGTGAAACGAGGGAGATGGGAGGTGGCCGCTGGTGGCCTTGAGAACAGCTCCCGCCACACCAAGACTGACCCACAGACCACGCCCACGGGGGTTTGGTGGTGGAAGCGAGGGGCAGAGGAGGTCACATGTCGTTTTCATCGTGGTGCTGTATTTTACTGCTGGTTAAATATTTTCTTAATGTAGGAAGATGTACACCTGCCTTTTCATTCCCTGGCCTTCTTCCGTGAAATCCTGCCAGCGCGGCTCCCCCGTACATGAGCCTCGGCACAGAGCCCCCAGTGGGGTTTGGGGGGAGTGGGCCTGCTCTCAGGAAGCGCCCGCCCCTCGAGACAGCCGGATGGAAATGCGGGGAAGCCAGGGGCCGGCTGGCTGACGAGGGAAAGGCGTGTGGCTGAGTTTTCCCATCTTCCCCCGGAGGGGAGCCCCCGGGGCTTTCGGTTCCTCAGTGTTTAGGGTTACCTGGGGTTGGGGGGGGACAGCCCTGAAATCGCTCCGCCAGCCAGCGTCCGGGAGGACGGGGTGCTGAGCTCTCGGGACGGGATGAAAGGCTCCTGCCGCCGTTAGGGCTCTTAGCGGCCTCGCGGTGCCATCTGCTGCCACAGTTAAGTCTCAAAAATTAAAAAAGGGTGAAATGGGAGTTAAAATGGGTAGTGCAGCCATTTCATACAGAAGGAAAATGTCTATTTTGGCTTGGAGATAAAAAAAAAAAGTAAATTGAGAAAGAAAAGGGAACCCTCGCAGGTAACCGGCCAGCAGGGAACTGGCTGGGGCCGTGACGGTTGGACGTGGTCCCTGATTCCTTGTGTCCGTGAGCTCTCTTCCCTGACTGGCCAGCCACGTCCTCCCTCAGTGGGAGGGGAAAGCCGGCAGGAAGTGTCCTGCGGCCTGGGATGCACTTGAAACGTGTCCGTCTGGGCTTTCTCGCTGCCGAACGAGGACTTCTGCTTGTTCCGTGGCCACACAGCGCACGTCCCCAGTTCTGACGTTAGTCCCATCCTGAGGTTTTACGGAAAGGGTGGCTCGTGGTGCAGAGGGGTTCTACAAGTGGACTCTGGTCTGATGGCCGTCCCACCTGCCTCATTTTGCTCTGGGTTCGCACGAGGAAGCCCTGTGGACGTACCCGGGTTAGCGTGACCGGGGAGAGAGCGGAGGCTGGACGTCTCCCTGAGCAATACTGTCCGGGCGGTTCTGCTCGCTGACCACCCTGGGTCAGGGGGTCCTGGAAAGTGCCTTCGCTCCCCAAAGTCACCGGGCTGTTGTGCAGCTTGACGTTGTGGGTGGCTCACCTGAGAACTGAGCTGGAGGCAGACAGACTGTGGCAGGCTGTTCCAATGACAGATGTGCCGTTTGAGAGTCACCTGGAGCAGAACCAGCCGGGCGGGTCCAAATAAGTGTGAAAGTGCAGAAAGCAGACGTCACCACCGGAAACCGGGGAAGGGGAGGGTAACACAACTGGGCACGTGGAACAGTTTGTGTTACAGTCAGTGCAGGTTTTCCCACGAGCAGCCAAGAGGAGGCAGGCTGACTGGTGCTGTGGGAAGAGCTCCCTCGGGGGCGGTCTGCCCAGTGAGCCCTGTGGGCCGTGGGGGACCTCGGCCAAGGTCAGGTGCGTGCCCCTGATGCCTTGTTCACGGACGTGGACTAACAGCGGAGGAAACCACTGTGCCGGGAGATTTCAGAGCTCGTGCAGGGCTCGTCAGGAGGCAGCGGCCAGAGAGCTGAGGCTTCTCCTGGACACATTCACGTTCCCATTTCACCTCGTTAGCAGTGTCCCCGGGGGGTGACATGGGGGGAGGTTTTCCAGGCACCGGTGCCGTGGATGAGCCAAAGGCAAGCGAAGGCCCAGAGCTGAGCCTCAGTGTCCAGGGTCCCCAGGCCTTCCTCCTCCTCCTCTTCCTCCCCCTCTATTTCCCGTTCCTCTGAAACACAGGCCACTTATAGAAACTCACGTACTGCTTCCAGTCTGCCTGGAAAATTGTAAAGAATTTATAAAAGTCAAAGAGTGTAAGCCACTCTCATTCAATATGGATGCCTTCTTGTACTACTTTCTCCTGCTTTTCTATAAGCTGGGAATTTTTAAAAATAAAAAGGTTACAGCAAAAAAAAAAAAATAGGGATACGCTGCAACAGACACGGTTCGATATGGTGACGAGGCCGATGTTCTGGGCCCGCAAGGAGGAAGCGTAGGGGTTTCACTTCTAAAACAAATGATTTCCATAGGAAACAGAACAAGTTTGAGATGAGGCTGTTTCTGCTTTAGTAAAACGCTAGAAAACATGAGACCGTGAAGCAGGAGACGGAGGTCAAAGGGGCAGCTTGCCCGGAGGCCGCCTAGACAAAGAGCGGGCGGGGTGGAGGGGCCGAGATGGAGCAGCCCACTTCGGTCTGCAGGGGAAGGGCTGGGGTTTGCACAGGAGGGTGGAAGGGGAGACCTTTCTCCGTGACACAAGGAGTCGGGCCGACAGGAAGGGGCTTCCCCGGACCGACGAGGAGGAGGAGGAGGAGGAGGAGGAGGAGGAGGAGGAGGAGGAGGAGGAGGAGGAGAGGGATGCTGCTGACGCGTGAGAGGGCCGGGCCCCCGCAGCCCGAGCCCGTGAGGTGCACGGGCAGCTCTGAGCGAGGGGAAGTCTTCCCCCGACACGTTGACCACGAGGGAAGAGACATCGAAACTGCCTGAAGTGAGAGAAACCAGTACGTTTGTCCTTGGAATTTTGTACCCGAGTTTTCATTCACAGGGCGATGCCACTGAAATGCATTTTCAGGTTTTCTTTGGCTATAAAAGTGTCCCACTAATAATGTCCTTGTCTTAAGCCATGAGAGCTATAAACAAAGATAGGAAGAGAAAGGAAAACTCAAATGTAAAATACTATTTTTATAGAAAATGAGTAACGGTAAATATTTAAAAGTTTTGAGGTAGAATAGAATCTAAGCGATTATGTGATTATAATGTAAAATTAATTGAGATAGCTGTTGAAAGTAGTAAAAATAAAGAAATACCTGGCTGGTGTAGCTCAGTGGATTGAGTGCAGGCCTGCAAACCAAAGGATCGAGGTTCAATTCCCAGTCAGGGCACATGCCTGGGTTGCGGACCAGTTCCCAGTGGGGGACGCACGAGAGGCAACCACACATTGATATTTCTCTCCTTATCTCCTTCCCTTCCCCTCTAAAGAGAAATAAGTAAAATCTTAAAAAACAATAAATAGAAACCTGGTCATAACTGTAGCGGGGAAGATCTGTTTAAACATAGTAACAGTAATAAAAATAGCTCATAAACATGTATGAACAATAGGATGATTCAAATTAAAATATAAGAACCAAAGAAGAAAAAATCAAAGCCCTGTCAAAGTGCTCACTAGCCCAGCACCTGAAGGGCTGTCACGAATAAATAAGAGGAAATAAATGCCTTAGCGGGAAGCCGGGCACATTAGCAAGCAGACAGCTCGCCGAGAGTCACCAGTGGACGTGACCGGCAGCCCACCGGCCGGCATCAGGGTGCGGTCAGCGCATTTCGGCCCCTCGGAGTCCGAGGCTGGAGGGGGATTTTGATGTATTCCCAGGGGTCATCTTCTCCCATGACCCCTGACCCGGGGTCGCCGTCTCCCAGACGTCTTCTGGGGCTCTCTCTGGTGCATGTGAATTTTGTCGGTACGGACTTGACCCAGTGTGAAAAAATACAGCCCTTTACACACACACACACACACACACACACACACACACACGGTGTGAAGCACTGATAGGCTTTGAGGGTCAGGCGGACGTGACTAGAAGACTTTGTACACAACACCCCAGACAACTGCAAACCGGAAAACAGGTGCTCCTTGAAGTCGCCTGCATCCCCAGGAGGCTGAAGCCCCAGGGCACTGGGCGCCTTTGTGCTCCTCACCGTGCTCGGCCCTCGGCAGCTGTCCCCTCCCGTCCCCAGGAGCGCCTCCGGGGCTGGCGACAGAGCAGGCGAGCAGTGGCTTCTGCTGACCGAGGGGCTCTGGGGCGCTCACCTTCCCCCAGAGGGTTCCCACGCCAGGCGGCGCCGGGAGGCCCGGCCGCTGGCTGTGCAGGCCGAGCTGGCCCTGCCCCACGTGGGGACCCAGAGCCAGCCTCGCGTCCCTCAGGGGCCGGCTGCATCCGACCAGCCCTTCGGTTCCCACCAGCATTTCCCGCGGACAGTTGTCCTCCACTGTCACTGGAACCAGTGTGGGCGAGTTTGGAAGTCCCCGGGGCACCCACTCTTCACCACCCGGGGGAATCCTGGCTGGAATCGGGGTGTGCCTGTCATCATGGTGACCGGCTTTGATAGCCTAGGGAGCTGTTCCCTGAGGATTCTCCAGGTCTGTCACCCTTTTAAAAATCACTTTTATTTAATTGTTCTACTGTCGTTCAAGTACAGTTGTCTGCACTTACCCCCCGCCACCCTCTCCCCCTTCTCCCCATTATCCCCCGACCTCCCCTCTGGTCATTGTCAGATTGTTCTTAACGTCCATGTCTCTGGTTCTATTTTGCTCGCTTGTTTGTTTTGTCAGTTAGGTCCCACCTACAGGTGAGGCCATGTGGCATTTGTCCCTCACCGCCTGGCTTGTTTCAGTGCGTGTGACGGTCTCCAGTTCCATCCACCCTGCAGCTACCTGGGACCTGCTCATGATCCCACAGTATGAAGCCACAGTTTGAGTTCTTAAAAGTCACTGGGGCTCTAGATGTTGTTAATTGCATGCTACATACCTATAGTTAAAAAGTTATTTGTCATTAAGAATCAACTACAGTCCTGGCTGGTGTGGCTCAGTGGCCTTAGTGCCAGCCTGTGAACCAAGGGGTCGCTGGTTCAATTCCCAGTCAGGGCACATGCCTGGGTTGTGGGCTGGGTCCCCACTAGGGGGCACACGAGAGGCAGCCACACACTAACATTTCTCTCCCTCTCTTTCTCCTTCCCTTCCCCTCTCTCTAAAAGCAAATAAATAAAATCTTTTAAAGAATCAACTCCAATTTTAAATAAATTGAAGTTTTTATTTGGGGAAAGTCAGACCCTGACAAAGACTGAAGTAAACAGAAAGGCATGAGAGAGCCCGCATTTTTGGAGCCTCTGAAAGACCCGGCCTGGCCCCGTTTCACTTCCGAGGGAACCCCTCCCACCCCCAGGCGGGGAGAGAGGCGGCAGGCGGCTGCTCCGTCCAGGGCCCCGGAGCCTGTTGAGACCCGCAGCCGAGTCTGCACGTGTGATCTTCACAGGAACCTGGGAGGCGATGGGAACAGACAGTGGTTCTGACTTGCCTCCCCTACATCACAGCAATTACCTGGAAAATTGCGTTTCCTGTGGCGGAAACCTGGCAAGGCTGCTGGGAAATGGGAACGCTGGGTGTGTTCAGAAGTCTCTCCTCGTCCGAGTCTCGGCCCTCCTGGATTTCAGTGCTTCGTGGGTTCGTTTCTCTATATTCTTAGTGGTTAGTTTAAATCCCCCCCCCCCTATTTTTTAGTTCCTTACTTGTTGGTAAGTAAGACTTCTGTCCCCTGAGGACACTGGCACCCCCACTGGGGACCGCCTCAGGGAGGCGCCCTCTTGATTGGAGGGGGGTGGGAGCCGATCACTGCAAGGATTGTCACGGTACTTTTGGAACACGGAAACCCACCACATGACACTAGAGAAAACTTGGTTCCTTCCTGCTCGGTCACCACCTAAAGGTGAAGCAAGCAGAGTACCGCTGGGTAGAGTCACCCGTGGGTGTTGGACCCCAAGGCTGTGCAGGCTGGGAAGACACCGCTCCCCTCCCCCTCCCCAGGCATCTGCAGGGAGCCCTGCCCTCGGCACAGAGGCCATTCGAAATTTGGTTTCTCAGTTCTAATGCCTTCCAGTCCAAGAACAGAACTCAGGAGGCAAACTCCTAATTTGGTTCCCTTCGACACATGAAAATCATCGCTCCAGTTTTCGGAAGTGTAAGATCGACATCAGCTTTGGGCAGCTGCCTGAAGATCAGCCAGATGTTTTATCTCTGATTCTCTTGGCCAGGTGCCAGCGGGTAACTTGAAATCGCTGGCACCTGACCGGTCCTGGAGCCTCTGTCTTCTTCCTGCTGCCCCGCTGCCCCTCGCCCTGTGCTCATCTGCGTAGGACCCTCTGACCCCAGAAATGCCCGCCTCAGTGAAGAAAGGTCTCTGGAGCACCGCGCTACTCGACTCTCTTTAGGAAGCCGAGGCTGCCCTTGTCTCCTTGCTTTAAGATACTTGAGTTGGGAACTGTTTGTGACAGTCAGTGACAGCTGGCTTCCGTGTCACGCCTTTTATGTGTGAGTCACAAAGCCGTTTACAAAGCCTCACTGGGTCCTGGCAGCCGCCCCGGAGGTCAGGCCCCACCGACGCTGTTTTACGGGGGACCGTGAAACAGGCCCCGGCAGTTCCCCCGAGCCACTTGGGATCGGGTGTGAGTCAGTGGGAAAGTCGGGGAACGCTCTTGAACTGGCGACACGGGCCTTGGATTGGACGCATGGTCAGATGGGCGAGGAATCAGTAAGCCGGCGAGGCGAGGGGACACTCACAGCAGAGCTGTTTGCAGGGAGGGCCGTTGTTCTGCTGGACCGTTTGGGTCGTGTCTCACCTGAAGCGGACCTGGAACCGCAGCGGCTCCTGGTGGCTCACCATGGCCCACGGGTTCTGTTCATGGCAAACGGACCTTTGCATTTAGCATTTAAGTTCACACGCAAACGAGAGTTTGCAGAACCCCTCGGCGGGTGCGTTGGGGGCTCCTGATATGTGGTGTAGATCGCTGGGGAGGGAGGTGTTTAAAATGTGCCACAGTAGAAAAGGCAGTGAAAGATGGCAAAATGGTCCCCATCCACCCCGTGTGACATTGGTGTCTGCACCAGTGAACAAGAGGAGGGCCGGACCCCGCTCCGCATGGAGGTCAGCCAGAGAGTCCAGCCTCTGCTGCCCTTGAACCTGAAGGAGGTCTGTCTGTGGAAAGTACTTGGAGAAGGAGGCTTTGTCAGGCAACAGCAGAAAATGGCCTCGTGGTGACCCTTGAGCCTTTCAGTCACAGGGGCAGGCCCGGCTTGGAGGGCGGAGGGGGCGTGGTCCACACTCGGGCGGGGTCACCGGAGGCCGGGGCTCTGCTCCCCAGCTTTTTGTGCCCAGCTTTTCGATTTCACTGGGCCCCGGGGTTAGCGGGCTGTGGAGGGCTGGGCTCATAAACAGGGGCAGACGTTTGGTACACACCGCACTCGGCGCAGGGCAGTTCAGCCCGGTGGGCCGACTGCAAACCCACATTACCACCCACCAGGACCGCCAGTTCAGGAGCGGGCCGTGCGAGCATGTGTCGCCTTGTCCGAAGCAGGTGCGTCTGCACGGCAGACAGTGAGAACGTCGGCTTGGCCGACCGGACGCCCGCAGTCTCCTCTGCTCTGCAAAGGGGCCCCTTTTACTGGCTGCGTAGTATTCCACCGTGTGGAAGAGCCTCAGCATTTGACCCACTGGTCTGCTTCTAGGCTGTGCCCGCTGTGAACAATGCTTCAGCGAACTCAGGGCAGTGTGAGTTCTTTTGAACTAGCGTTTCGGGTTTCTTTGGAAATACACCCAGAAGCGACACCACTGGCTCAGAAGGCAGTTCCAGTTTTTAACTTTTGGAGGTGCCTTCACACTGCTTTCCGCAGTGGCCGGGAGCGGGGCGGGGAGGGGTGGAGGCGTTGAGTAAAAAAGAAATGGAAGGGAAAACCGGAGGGACAGGGACTGTGGTGAGTGCGTGGGAGGCGGGCGGGGGCGGCGAGGGCTGCGGGCGGTGCTGACCCACAGCAGCCCCACTCGGGGCGGCGAACGGGCAGCGCCACACACGGTAGAACCGCGCACCCGAGCCCTGTGTAGTTTGGTACCTGGTGCCGCCCGACACATTTCACAGAAGGGAAAAGATCGCGTCACCTCTCACACATACTGTTAGTCAGGCTGCAGTTTCTCTAACGAAAACGATCCTGTGGCCCGCGTGCCGTCTGGGACAAACCCACTTGGAAGCCACGTCTCCGAAAGGCGGCTGTGTCTGAGCTGTGCACACAGTCCCCCTCTTTCGTTTTGGATCGGTTCTCGGACATCTGTGACCAGGCCCACGTCCCGAATTTTAGCTCCGGATTCAGGGACGGCGCTAAGTGGGCGACTGCTCTTATTTTGAAGTTGCATGTAGTACAGAACCTAGTTCCTCACATTGCGAGTTAATCACTCCTTTTAGCTTGTTCGAGTTAGAGTTGACTTTTTTCCTCTTGGGCGGATATTTCCCCGACACATTTGCTCTCTTGGTGCCTCTTAGAGCACCATCGAAGGCAGAAAGCCTGGGCACCCGAAGCCATCGGGATCCCACCCCTGCACCTGCAGAGCCGTGGGGACCCCGGGTGCGTGTGGCCTGCAGACGCAGGGCACTGACAGGGTTCAGTGACAGAGAGCGCCAGAGCAGGACACCGCCGCGTCTCCGTCCGCCCTGCCCCGACCGCAGGGTGTGAGACCCCCCTTCTCCTGGGGCTTTTACTCCGGGAAGTGTGGTGTGTCGGGGGACACCAAGGAGGAGGGGAAGCCCCACAGGAAGGTGTCATGACGGTCACCACTGCACGCACCTGTGGGTGGTTCCGAGGGGCGGGACCTTCTGGAAGGGTTTCAAGACCATGGACCCGGAGGGCAAGAGGCGGAGACATTTGTCTGTTGATTTAACTCCCGTGTACAAGCCTGCCCCCCTTCTGGGTTCACTCACACGGGTAGGGTGCATGTTGGCACAGAGTCCCTCCTGGCCACCAGGGAAGACCCAGGACAGGACACGGGGTGGGGAGTGGCCCCAAAGTGGAGGCACCCTGGTCGGGCCGCACCACCCCCAGGCTGCCTTCAGCCTTCACAAAGCGAGCACAGAGGGAAGCGGCAGGAGATGGCGAGCCAGGGCGCAGGCGAGTCGGAGGAACTTGGCAGACACTCCCTCCCGGGCCGCAGCCTCTCGAAGGAGGAGACTTGGACCAGGGTGTGGGGGCGGGGCCAGGCCTGGCAGTGGGCCCTCGTCTGGGCGGGAGGCTCCGCCCCTGCCTCCTGGAGCAAGGCCTGGCTCAAGGGTGGCTTGTGTGGAGGGTGCGGGCCAGCAGGGGGCACTGAGACACGGCCTCCCTCTCCTCCTCCTCCCGACTCCCACGTGGCTCTGGGCATCCTCTCCCCGCTGGTGCCCAGGGAGCAGCGTGGTGCTGACCCTTGGGGGGTGTGGGGGATGAACCGGGGCGACCAGCAGCCTCCACTCTCCGCCACGACACACACCCTTCTCCTGTCCGCTCACGAGTGGGTTTGCCGCTCTGAAGAAGCTCTGTTGCGATTTCTCAGTTGCAGTGGACGTTCAATACTGTTTAGTTTCAGGCGTGTGGCATAGCAGTTAGACACTTACGGAACTTATGAATGAAGGGAACCGCACCCGGCCTGCACAGAGTTATCACAACCCTCAGGCCACCTTCCCTGGGCCACGTTTCACGTCCCCGGGACTGCTCGGTGGCTGCCAGTCTGTGTCTCTCAGTCCCTCTACCTCTCTCGCCCAGCCCCCGGGCCCCTCCCCCTGGTGACCGTCTGTCTGTTCTCTGTTCTCTGTCCCTGAGTCTGTTTCTGTCTTTGAAAGTCTGGGACTAAGCTCCAGCCTGCCACACAGGGGCCTTCCCCCCCCAGGGAGTTTGCGGTGGCCACCACACTCGGCCGGTCACTCGCCTTTGCTGACAGCTCCCTGGTTTTGACGCCCAGTGAAGGAAGGTCCATGTGAAAGTGTCAAGAGAATGGAAAAGGCGGTTCAGTTCAGGGCTTCTCGACCTTGACCCCGTCCTCAGGGGCCTTGGTTTCGCACAGTCGTGTGGCTGGTGACAGCTGTTTTTCAAGCTCCCAACACAGCGACAGTTTTGTGGGTCCCTGCTCACTTCTGTCACCTAATTTCTGCCCTATGGTCCCCTCCAGCCACAGAGAGTCACGCCTTATGGCTTTTAAAAGGAGTTTGGAATGGATTTCAGTTCAGTTTATGGTGCGGATCAGCCAGTCCAAGGGGGTTTACAATGTCCTGGTTAATGAGGGTCCTGGAGGTCGAACCCGGGGGTCTGGGCGGCGTTGGGAAAGTCGCAGAATCACTCAGCCCAGGTGGATTTAATGTCTAAAACGTCCCTATGTTCTGTCCCTAAGGTTCTGAACCCCCGTTTTTATATTTTTAAGAGAAGATGAGTAGCTGCAGCCTGTGAGTGCGAGGACCCTGGCGCGGTGTGGGGTGACAGCATGTCATCTGTCCTCTCCCGTCCCTCGATGCCACCAGGTGTGGTCTTCCCTTTGAACGGCGGTGGCCGTCAGCGTCACACTGACTCTGTGATGAACCCCCCCCCCCCCGAGATCTGCCTTATCTCTCCCACTCACGCTCTCACTCTCTGGCACCTGTGACTGGTATCCGTCCGTCTGGGCGAAGGACTCGCCCGCGCCCTGTCTGTGAGAATTACCACGAGAGGCTGGATTGTCCTGTGCGGTGGGAGCAAACCACCGTCTGTGGTGACGGGGTGGGTGTCGTTCTGGGCTCTCCCCAGTGTCTGCTCTCACCGCACCCCCCGGCCTCACGCCGTGTGGAATCAGAGATGCTGTCCGGGGCCTGTGCTGGGTTGGAGTTCTGTGTCCCGTGTCACTCTGGAGTGGCAGCTGCTGGCCTCCCGCTCTAGCCTGATGTCCCGGTGGAGGGCGATGCGTTGATGTCATTTAACGACGCGGTGGAATTCAGTGGTGGAATTCAGGCCCCACGGGGGTGTCAGGGAATCCAAAAGCAGAACCTGGATGCTCCCATCTAAAAACTGAACCCACACGTCTGCAAGGAACTTCCCGACTCCCCACTGGGTGTCAGGAGACAGTGTCCCATGTGTGTCCTGGGAGCCGGCCACCCTGCCGGAGGCAAACGGAAAGCTGTTGGTGCAGCCGGTGCCTGAGATTTGGTTACCGAGAGAGTCTGTCTGTCCGGCCTCCTCTGCGGCTGAAGTGGCACTGTTTACCCAATAGCATGTCACGGTGACCCCAGAGCCGGTGACTCCGGGGTGTTCGTTCAGACAGGCCTGGAGCCCGGGCTGGGTGCTCACGCGCTTCTCCGCTGCCTTGGAGCAGTGAGGCGGCCGTGTCGCCCTGACACATGCTGCCGCTTCAGGCTGTGGGTCCCGCCTTGTGCTCGGCGACCTCACAGTTGTTTCTAGTGAAGTGGCCAATTTCAAGGGTGTGCAGAGAGAAAGCGTGGAGCGCAGGCAGCCGTGTTTGTGACTAACTCTTCCACATTCTACCTGTCTCTGTTGGTGCTGATCCGTGATGACATTGGAGGGAAATGAGACCGCACCCCTAGCCATGTTGCGGGCGACACACCGACGCCCTGGTCTTTAATATAAACCTTGGCTCTCACTTCAATGGAGGCATCTCACTATGTTAAAGGTCCCAAAGCATGTTGACAGCTCGGGCTCTGCTTTGTCTGAACTTCAACTTGGTCCAGTGGAAACTGTGACCTCGGCGAGCGTTTGGCCTGCGTGAACTTGAGTGTGTCACGTGGCACGAACCCCACCCCCCAGACAGGCCCCATGCAGGCAGCGAGGTGCCGTGGGTCACACCTCCACGGAGATGTTCCCAACAGGCTGCTGGCCTTTCGCCCTGAAGCTGATGGGGGCTGTTCTCCAGGGTCCCTTTGACTGTAAACTTAACTCTCAGTGGAAAAGAGCAGCCGAGAGAGCACTGACGGACAGGACCCTCCGCTCTTCCGGAAGCGGGACCACAGGGGCTCAAAGCTTCTCCGTGTAACTTTACTACTGACTCCGCTTTTTCGCTTCTGCCCCTTGATGAAGTGACAAGCTCGAGTCCTTTTCTGCGCAGCCTTTGAGTCCGTGGCTGGTAGAAGCCTGCAGTGACTCATCACGTTGAAACAAGCCAGCCCGCCGGCCCCCGAGGCCCTGACTCTGACCTTCAAACACCCCTGGGCCCGGCCCCAGTCCGAGGCGCGTCCTCACGACATGGTGGAAGGGGGCCATCTCGTTAATTTCTCCCCGCTCCCGAGTCCCCGAGGGATGGCAGCCCTGGGGATGACAGCACGGCCCCACACAGCTCTGCGTTGTCCTGTGTGGGGTGTTATTAGCCGTCAATTACAGGCTGGGGAGCTGCCTGTGTGGCTTGGGTGGAATGAACAGAGACTGGAGAGGCGTTTGTGAAGGGGCTCCCCACGAGCCTGACGTGAAGCCTGGTGCCGTGTGGCTGCCTGTCGCCCTGGGACATGCGGACATTCATTATCGTCCCCTCTCCAGCCCCGTGCAAGCCGCCGACGCAGTGAGCCGGACCTTGCCGTGGTTTTGATGCAGGAACGTCACCGACCCCTTATGCAACATTGAAGTGGCCGACTTTGCCGCAGCCAAGGTGGCTTTGTGCAGGCGGCCAAGGCTTCGGTCACCTGGGTGTTCAGAATCAACTGGACAGCAGCGAGGTGACATCAAGGGGGACGACACCCCGCTCTGTGTCCCCAGGATGAAAACAGTCGTGGACTGTTCACACGTCCTCTCCTGCCGAGTAGCAGGCGCCCGGTCCCCTGCCTCTGCACCCCTCCTCCCCGATCAGACACGACCCGGAAGGGCCCGTGGTTTGTCCACGATAAAAATGCATCTTCTCTGCGACTATTTCTGCGAAAATAAATCTCTTTTGACTATCTGGGAGACAGACTCCGAACCCTTTTAAATTCACATTGTGCCAACTCAGATCCACTGAGCCTGTTCCGCCGGCGTATCTGTGAGCCCTATGAGTCGCTGTCACCGTTTTATCAGGGAAAGCTCGCCTGTTGATTTGGAGAGGGACTCGGCCGTGGGGCCGTCCTGCTCAGTCAGCTGAACGGGAGTTTACTTGGCGCTGGAAGGCGAAGGGTTGCCCCTACGGCCCCTCGCCGCCCGCGGGCCCTGCGCCCTGGTCGGTTATCGGGCATCAGAGCCAGCTCTCTCTCCGTGTCCTCGTCCCTGACAGGTGGTGCCACTGCCATCCTGGAGCGTGCGAGGGAGGTCCCTGTCTGTGAGAAGCCCTGTTAGGTGGGAAGCCGTGTCTGATCAAGCGATGCCGGCCACACGTTCAGAGCTGACAAGCCAGGGCGTGGGATCTGATTGGCCCGGAGGGAGACAGCGAGACGATAGGATGGTGGTGCTTCTGCCAGGTGGACGCTCGCTGCGCCCCAGCGAGATGAAGGACGATGTGGTGTGGGCCGGGTGACCCGTGGCTTTGAAGCTGCCCACTGACCTTCTGAACCACGGGGCCCAGGACAGTTCAGAAGCCTGGTGACTTAGTTACCAAACCACTAAACTTTCTTTACGAGGGCGAAGGCTTCTCTGGAGACCATTAACCTGCAGACTCACAGGGGTTCTGAGGCTGGCGGGTCTGAGCCACAGAAGCCGAGGAGGCCAGGCAGGGGCCCCACCCACCGGCGAGGACGTATAAAGGCTCCGAGTCTGAAGGGACACTCACACCTCGGGAGCCAGCCCCAGTCCACCGTCCAGAGCCTCCATCTGCACCATGCCCTACGGCTACTCCACCAGGCCCTGCGCTGCCCGGCCCACGGGAGCCCCCTGCCCTGTCCCGGCGGGCCCGGCCACCCCAGGCACGGCACACGAGGTCGACTACCTGAGTGGCCTCTGCTTGCCCAGCTCCTTCCAGACCGGCTCCTGGCTCCTGGACCACTGCGGTCGGGAGGCCGGCGGCGAGCCTCCCGTCTCCAGCCCCGGACAGGCGACCTGCTCTCGGCAAACTGCCTGTGTGTCCAGCCCTTGCTCGGCTCCCTGCAGCCGGCCATTCAGCTTCGTCTCCAGCAGCTGTAAGGGGCAGGCCGGTGCCTCGGCCACGGGCCAGCTGGCCTGCGGGGCCCCCAGGACGGGCAGGCGGCCCTGCGTGTCCAGCTGCCGGAAAACGTGCTGAGTGCCTAGGAGCGGTGCCGGGTCAAGCGTCCGTGAGCTGCCAGCCGCCCCCGGACCTCCAGCAAGCCGCCTGGCCCGCACAGCCCCGGCCGCTGCCCTGCCCACGCAGCCCCTGCTGGCTATCAGCCCCGGCCGAGCTGCCTTTGGCAACCTGTGGTTTTCCCAGCCAGCACCACGCTTTCTGGAAGGGCCGATCCCTGCTGGTGCGGTCACCTCGGGAATGCTTCCAGAAACTTCCCAGCCACGCCCCGGTCCCTGGGGGTTTTGACGTGTTCTGACTTTGCTGCTGTGTCTCCTGGCTGCTGACTCTTTGCTTCTGAGGGAAGGACCTGTCTTGCTCTGTACGTTTCAATAAACCCGCATTCCTTGGCATGGCAAACGTGTCTCAAAGTTCCTTACTCCTGAGGGGCTCCCAGCCGCCAGTCACCCACAGTTTGCTGACTGGGCTCGGGTGTCCTGAGATCAGAGTGGGCACAGCGACCGAGCTCGGGGACGGAGATGGGCACGGGAGTGTCGGACATGGGCCCTGGGGGCGGCACCCTGTCCTCCGCGTCTCCCCTGGCTTGTCTGGGCTCCCAGAGTCATCTCTGGGCAGACAGACAGAGGAAAGTCACCTGGGACACCAGGCGGTTTGGGGGCGGTGCGCAGGGAGGTGGCCGTGGAGGCCGGTACAGGTTCCGAGGGTCACAGAGGAAAGCTTCCAGAGGATCGTCTGTGAGCGGGCGGGGAGGAAGGTGCGGAGGAAGGAGGGGGCGGAGGGCATCCGCCCGGCAGCCCGGCTGCCGGTGCTCGCCTGCCGTGGCGCGCTGTGAGGGGTCGCAGCCCCCCGGGGGTCAGGGAATCTGGGTGGGAGGCACTCGGACGCAGGCTCCAAGGACACGGGGCTCGTTTCACTCGCGCGTGGCCCCTGGGAATGAAGGGCAGAGCGTCTCATGTCCACCTGCTCGCTCCTTTGGCCTCTCCTGCGACAGAGACCTGGTCGCCGTGGGTTTGCTCTTGCTCCCATCTTCCCTTACGTGTGAGACACAGCTCTGCATCTGCGTTTGGCGTTGCCCAAGGAGGAGCGGAAGAGCGCCCGTCTTACAGGAAATGGAGACGCGGGAGGGCTGCGAGCCCCGGCCCATGGCGCCTCCGGCAAAATCGCCCCCATCTCCGTGCCTGCGCGCAGACCCTCCTCACCCGCGAGGGCCATGCAGAGAGGTTGAGTGTGCCCGTGATTTTCGGGGAGCTGGGACGCTTCCGGTTTCTCCCATCGCTGACTCCTCACGAAGGACCCTTCTCATCAGAGACGTGTTTCCACGGGTGACTCCTGGGAATCTCAGAGCGAGACGCAGGGTTTGTTCTCCGGCTGCTGGTCCCGGTCCGTTCAGAAGTGATGCGCGGGCGTCCGGACGCTCTGCCTTCTGCCGGAACACAAGCCTCTCGGGGAGCCCCTGGTGGCCCCTGAGAAGCCGATGCTTGCATGGCTCCTCTGGGGGGTTTTAGTTATTTCACACATTATTGGAAAAATCTGAAGATTTTCGGAGGTTGACCAATTATTTTTCAAAATATTTTGTGTCTTTCTTTAGCCTCCTAGTTTTCAATCAAAAACTTACTCGGCAGAGGTGCTGTCCCTCTCAGGCCGACGGTCAGCCATCTCTCACACGCAGGGAGAACGGTCCACAGCAGCGTCGGCGCACAGACCGGTATGGACGCCTCTGGGCTCGGCGATTCCCCGCAGGGCCGGGAACACCCAGGGGCGTCTGGCTGCCCTGTCCAGCGCTTTCCTTGCCTTCATTTCTGTTCGGGGAATCGTCTGTTTTGCTATTAGAACTCGTCTATTTGCACTTTGAAAGATTTCTTCATTGTTTGCTTGGTTTCACCATAAATAATGAGGTTTCAAGTTTGTCCCAAGGACAATCTTCTGCAACACGGTGGTGGTGATTTCTTTCTCTTCTTGGTCTGCGGACTGGAAATGCACCTTGTGTGCAAAATAGCCCGTCGCCGTGGGGAAGTGGGTTGAAGGGCTTTGCTTCAAATCCTGGTCCTGCCGCTGGACTGCAGGGGAGGCGGGGGGGCTAAGGTCCCCTGTCAAACGCAGAAGATGGTGGCACCTTATGTCCTCAGGAATAAATAAGCAGAGATGACGTGTGCAGCCTCTTACCCGACACTAAAGTGAGATGGGCCCTCTCCCATTCCTTCCCCTGTTGGGGGAGCCCTGGTACCCAGCGTCCGGGAGGGGGAGGGGTGGAGAAAGGCGGCTCTGTCTCTCCCTGACCTTCTCCGGCTCCGAACTTCAGCAGAACCAGCTCAGTTTGTGGACCCTTTTTTCTGTTCTGGGCCAGGTTCTGTCCAGACTCACCATTCACACAGCCGCCTTCTCCCCTTGCTTGTCACAAAGTCCTCCGACTCGAGGCCTTGGTCACAGACAGGACAGGGACAGCAGATTGTGGGGGCGCCGGGCACCGGTGGGCATCTGGGCCCCGCCACGCCAGCCAGCCCTTCCCCCCGCTCCCCTGCGCTGACTGTCCATACCGCCCCCCGCCCCTACGAGCTCTACGTCCCCAGACCCAAAGCCACGTGCTCCAGGGGCTGGTCGTATTGTCGGCTTTTTTCATAGCTGTTTTGTAAATAAGCACCCTGTGAGAAAAGGGCAGAAAAATCAACTGTTTTCTGGGCACATAGCACCTGAGTGGGTCACGTCCAGTGTGGGATGGAGCCAGACAGCGTGAAGTTCCAGCTCGCTGCTCAGAATGACGTGCAATTTGAAGCTTACGACTGTTTATTTCTGGAATTTTCCATTTTGTGCTTGTGGACTGGGGTCCACTGTGGGTCACTGAAACTGTGGGGTGTCTCATGAACCTCCAGATTAGGGCAATGACTCACTGCACCCTCACCGTCCGCTGCAGGTTCCCATCTCTTTTTATGATTTTTTAGCATAGGTGTGTCTCATTTGGTAGAAGAGTCTGGGGCGCACTTGTACTAAAGTTTTGTTGTTTATCTGAAATCCAAATGTAACTGGGGTCCCGTGTCTCATCTGTAAAGTTCTGCAGAAGCCTTCTGCGATCCAGTACTGATTTTGGGGTGGAAAGGAGTTCCGTGGGGCAGATGTTTGAGAAGTTCGGCTCCAGTGAATTTAACATGATTTGTTTCCTCATTCCTTTCAGATGTTTATTTTTTATTTTTTTAAAGATTTTATGTATTTCTTTTTAGAGAGAGGGGAAAGGAGGGAGAAAAAGAGGGAGGGAAACATCAGTGTGTGGTTGCCTCTCACACGCCCCCTACTGGGGATCTGGCCCACAACCCAGGCATGTGCTCTGACTGGGAATTGAACCTTCGGCCCTTTGGTTTGCAGGTTGACACTCAATCCACTGAGTCACACCAGCCAGAGTGAAATTTTTAATATTCCTACTTTGTTTTATGAATTTCTGCTAGAGAAGCATACTATTCAGATCTTTATCTATTTGTGTCTCTGCATCCATGTTTTTTAACCATGACACTTTTTAATGTCAAATATTAAGAAGCAGGACCACCATTCTGTGAGAGGCATTTGGGAGATGCCAATGGCCGGCAGGGCCTGGCGACTTGGAGAAACATGCCCACGGGGGCCCCCGTGCTGTTTTCCCAAGGCAGGGAGGGGGTGAGGAGACCGGCGCGGCGACATGAATCTGACACATCCACCTGCCGTGCCCGAGAGCAGGTCCAGCCGAGCTGGGAGGGTCGTGGGAAGGGGGGAGGGGGAGGCTCAGACAGGCCGGCCGACCAGCTCCCTCTCCGGGCCACCCCGTCCCTGCAGGGCTCCGCGGGCCCCCCTCGGCTCTTATGCCTGGGGCACGCTGTGTGAGCGCCTTTCAGGGACAGCACCTGGAGCGGCCCACACCTCCGTGCAAAGGTGACTGCAGAGGAAAACTGTGTGTGAGCAGAGGGCCGACCAAGCCGTGCAAGGTGCTGGTGACCAGTCTGGGCCTTCACGGTGAGATGTGGTGTCCGAATACCGCACAGACCTGCTGCCAAATGACCGGAATCTTTGGCATCTTAGAATCGTTTTCTGACTCTTTTTCTCGGGGAACTTATTTCTGGGCAGAACTAGCAAGTGAGCCATTTTTCAAAGCTGCTGACGGGGCTCTTCCCGGGGAAGATTGATGGCTCTGTGGAGTTATGATCCGATTCCTTTCCTCCTCCTCCCTTCTGTTATTTCGAATGTGACGGCTTTATTTTCTCATTTTATCCCCTCACTTTGCACTTGTCCCTGGCGCGGGAGACACCTCAGGAGCCACACTGCAGGGGTTCCAGCAACTCGGAAGGAGGTGTCCCATGTGCACGGGAAACTAGGGGACACCGGAGAGACCCCACCGGCTAAACTGACCGTTCAGTTGCTCACTCATCCACCCCCCGGTCCTCACTGAGCGCCTGACACTAACTGGAAAGCGTCTGTCGTGAGGGCGCTAACATAGCGAGGACGGCCTCGTTCGCTCAGGGACAGGTCGTGGGGCTGGGCAATGGGTAGCTTCCCATGGACCAAACAGTGGGGCCCCGGTGGTGGCGCCGTGAGATCTTACAGCGAGTTCAGGGAATAACGAGTTCCAGTGTGGCTCCAAAATGCGTATTACAGGTGGATGTCAGGGAGGAAGACAAAGCATAAATCAAGAACCTCGCCCTGGCTGGTGTGGCTCAGGGGACTGAGCACCGGCCCGTGAACCAAAGGGTTGCCAGTTCAATTCCCAGTCAGGGCACGTGCCTGGGTTGCGGGCCAGGTCCCTGCGCAAAAGGCAACCACACATTGATGTTTCTCTTTCCCTATCCCTTGGTCTAAAAATAAGGTAAAATCTTAAAAAAAAAAAAGAATCTTTTGTTGAAGGTCTTGACCAGGATAGGAGGAATTGGGCCTTTTCACAGAGGCGGTTCAGAGCCGGGGGAGGGCGCTGGGGTTCTTCTCACCTGGTGTCCAGCGAAACCAGGACTGCTGGACGCGCGAGGCGACATGCAGAACACCTGGCACTCCAGGCGACTCTGACGCTTCTACCTGGAGGTTGGGTGGTCGCTGACGTCCCCCAGGGGAGAGGGTGGGGCCCAGGGGAGGGGAGCTCTGGGAACGGTATTTGTCCAGACATTGTCACACTCGACGCACCCGAGGGGCCCCCAGGGGGTGTGTGGTCACCCCCTCTGGGGTGATGGGACCTCCGGGTGGAGGCCGAGGGGTTCCAACACGCGTGGTTCTGTGGGCGAAGGAATGGAGTGGTTGAACACGGCGCGACCCACGTGGAGACTGTCTCACGCCCATGTTTACGCACTTTCACGTCTCCCTTCCTGTCTCTGCAGAGAGGTTCGCGTGCTCTCGCTCACCAACCACTGTGCGTTCTGGATACCGTGACGGTGTGACGCTTTAGGTCGGCGGTTGCTTGGTGGGGAGGCACACACGGGGACAAATGACTCGTGCAGGCAAAGAGCAGGTCCTTGGGAAATATAGATGCATGAATTTAATAGCTTCCCACTGACTTTGGAAACACAGGATATAGTTCATATGATTTGCTGGAAGTGCTTTCATTTCTCTGCAAAGCAAGTAAGTTTCTTAACAAGCCACAGAATAGTGAGGTGTGGAAACGGGGTTTTCAGACACCGAGTTTGCCGGTGAGAGGAAGTGTCCTGCAGTGGGGCTGTCCGCTGAGACGAGGGAAAGGGTTCAGACATGCCCACTCAGCAGGCGGCACGGACCCCAGGAACGTGTCCCCCTTGTCCCGAATGCTCCTCTCCTGTCATGGACAGCGACCCTGTCTCTTTGGGGACTTGCTCTTGGAGAACGAGGGGCCTGTAACCTGCAACGCACCCGGTCGTGCAGGTGGGCCATGCAGGTGCACCGTGGGGCAAGGGTGGGCCCCGGGTCTCCGGCTGGGCTGGGGTTCCGGAGCTGCGTTTTGAGGTCTGCGCCCCAGGCTCTGGAAGTCGGGGCTCAGAGGCCACGCATGGCCATGGTGTGTCCACTGACCATGGCCCTGCCCTTCTGGAACCAGTGGCCGTTGACCAGTCAGCAAGTAGATCCCGAGTCTGCGCGACCTTCTCGGCTGACACCTTGTTTCCGGTTTCTGCGCTGTCATTTCAGTAGACTGCGCTTCCGTGCCAGAACGCCGGTGACCTCCCGCAGAACACACTGCGGCCCAGTGTGGAAGGCAGCGACCGCGGCCCAGTGGTTTAGGAAACCAGCATGTCCTCCCCTCTCTGCAGCTCTCTGCTTCCGCAGTTTCCGCACGTTTCCGCATTGATAATTGTGACGGCTCCAGCTGACGTACTTCGTCCTCCATCTGGATTTTTCCGTGTGGCCTCCAGTGATGACCACTGCTCAAAGGAGGTCTTTGTTTCTTTAAAAAATGCAAGCTCAAAATGACTTTTGCACGGGACACATGGACATGTTAGCACACTATTAAATGGAGCTACAGTCACGGGTTATCAAGAGGCAATAACTCCTCTCTTCTCGCCCTCAAAAAAAAAATCAGGTGGAATAAATTTAAAAAATGCTGGGTGAATACAGGTGAAGCTTCTGTACTGTAGACGCTGCCGAAGCTTCTGACAGGCCAACGTACACGTGACCCAAGTGCGGACTGTAACTCGGGGTGTACCCCAGACAGCTGTCCGCCTCGAATCTCTCGGGGGCCCAGAGTCTCGTCAAGCCCACGCCCCAAAGCCGCGCATTAGGGTCTGTACCGCCAGTGAGCGGTGGCTAGTTCTCGTGAAAGTGCGGCTTCTGGTTTTATTTTTAGTTTACACGGTGTACACAGTCACTCTATTTTCAGTAGTTACTGTATGAAAAAGCAGCTTTTTCAGATCCCAGGGCTTATCCTTAGCCTGCCCGCCCCTCACTCTGCCGGGCCAGGAACCGATTCTTACGGCCCCCTCGGTGCACGAGCTCTGGGCCGTCAGTGTTTTATCTGAGCTCGTGGAAGGGCCACAGGTGTGGGTGCTGGGTGTGAAGGTGTGTGTGTGTCTGAGAACCCATTTCAGTCCCAGGACCCTCTGTTAGGGTTCACGTCGCTGCGCTGTCCTGCCTGGTGGAAAGATGGGGAGCCGTCGCTAGCCTTTTTCTGAGGCAAAAAGGGTGCATACCAAACCGGCTGGAAAATTATGATAAATGGACAAGCAGGGAGAAGCATGATATAGCTCAGTAGGCACGGAGGCAATGAGTGTCCAAATGAGACCCCAGACCGGAAAGGGTTCGAGGAACCGTGAGAGAACCAGGGTGGCCATGCCCACACCGCTACAGTGCGTTGGCCTTTCTCAGTGTTTCCCCTGCGTGCCCTGGTCCCTGCCCCGGTCCCTGCTCCGACGTCACCTGGGCCCACGTCGCCTCCGACCGTTGTGACAGCTGGCTCATGGGTCCCCCTAATTATCACTCTCCGATTTACTATTCTTACTGCAGAGCTACCTCTCGGTCAAACTTCATTACCTCCTAATCAGTCGTGAAGGTGACTGAGGTGTAAAGGACAGGATGCTGGATGTGGAGTGAAAAGTCACGTTTTGACAGCTGCTCACGGGCTGTGCGACCTTGAGCTTAACTTCTAGAGGTGAAACTACTCCCACCTGTCAAACTTCGATGACAAAATCCTTGCCACCTAACTCCCAAGTTTGCTCTGGGGTTTAAACCACACGCGAAGGGTTTCCGTAAACGTTGGAAGGAAACATCATGACGTAAAGCGCTGCCTTGGGCCGGCGGCCTTTCCCGGTGTCTGCCGGCAGTCGGTCCGATGAGTGGGCCGTCAGGGGGTCTGGTCTTTGAGCATCTCGGGGCCACGCTGGAAGAAGAGTCCTCTTGGGCCACACATAAAATACACTGTGACACATGATCACACACAAAGTCGCGTCATGTTTTAAGTAAATTTATGATTTTGTGCTGGGCCGTGTTCGCGGCCATCCCGGGCAGCAGGCCGGCTGCGGGCCTCGGTCTAGACGCCCCGGTAACGCGCCTTCTCTGTTAGCACCCAAGGGCGGCAGGAGGGCTCAGAGCAGCAGGGGCCTGTTCTCTCCCACCTGTGGGGCCCCAGGTCTGAAGTCGGGGGGCAGCGGGGCCTCCAGAGGCTCCAGGGCAGGACCGTCCTGCCTTTTCCAGCCCCCAGAGGCTCCCGGTGTCCCTTAGCTTGTGGCCACATCACTCCTGTCCCGACAGTCCGCACATGGCTTCTCCCATGTCGCTGTGACCTCCTTTCCTGTCTCTGCTGAGGACATTTTGCCGTTGGATTTAGGGTCCACCCTGAATCGGGATGGTCTCATCTCAAGATCCGTAACTTAATTCCTTCGGCAAAGACCCTGTTTCCAAACAAGGCCATGTTCATGGGCACTGGGAGCCGGGACTTGCACATGTATTTCCAAGCGCTCAGCCTGGCCCACGTTCCCAGGCCACTCAAGGTGATGGGTCGGGCTAGCGTTCCGTCTGCGGTTACTCCGTCTGAAGTAGCCGAGAGGGCAGCGCTGACCGTGACCAGTTAGACGGGACGATGACAGGGACTGTCTGTGGAGAGCTGAGCATCTGTTTCTTCTAACTCAGCCGTTTCCGGCCCCGACTGCGCCGCACGTAAAGAAGTGTCACTGCTTGACTTCCTGTCCGAGAGGTGGCATGAGCCCAGCAGGCTGGGGACTCGTGGACGCTGTGAGCTCAGCCGCGCTGCAGTGTTGGCCGGGACCGCTGCCTTTTGTTTGTCCCCACCTCCTTGTGGTGTGCTCCTCTTTGGTGGCGTTACATGCCACAGAGTCCAGTTATGCCCACCACGCCATCCCCGGCCCGTGTACAAGGCTCCTCTGGGTTTCTCCACGCGAAGATGTGTCCAGCTGGAGAAGGGGCGGTGCTGGTCATTCCGTTTACGCACTCGGACTAACCCCGACTCCTGGCACGTGTGGATTCTGTGCAAACCTCTGTATTTACACCCCAGACTCACAGTCTCAGCCTTTGCTGCATCACAGACCTGCCCCCGACTTCTTTCCTGTCCCTCCAAAATACAGCTAGCCGGGGGATGCAGCTCAAGAGAACCGCGTGGCTTTTCTTGCAGTGATAACTGTAACATGGGTGCTGCCTTCGTTACCCTTCATCAAAATTTAACTTTCTTCCACTCACAAGAATGAACACACACAGAAGCTTCTTCGTTTTGTCTTTCCCTCAGTCTGGCTAAATGACGGAGAAGCTTCTGGATTTGCTCACCTATTTCTACTAAGATACTTCCAAGGGCTTCCTGAGGAGGCTCCCACGTGTCATTTTTAACCTGTAAGATGCTCGACCTGAACTGTGGCTGCTCCGCTGACTCTCAGTGAATCTCCCTGCGCCCAGCGCTGCCACCTCCGTTTGGGTCCCTGTCAACACGCAGTGTGATGCCGGCTGGAGATGGGGAGGGGAGAAGGGCGTCTGGCCGTGCGTGCTGGTGGCCGTCATCATGACGCCTCAAGCTTCATCTTGCTGACGCAGGCGGGGGACCCCTGTGTTGGCCCCAGTGAGGCCGTCCGAGCCCCCTGCTGGGGTGCGGGGTAGAGTTCTTATTCATGTACCTCGAGACCAAGGCAGGATGTTAGTTGAACCCTGGGTTCTAATTTTTGAACATTTACTCATCATATCACTATGTTTTAAGATAAGGCAGGAGGAAGAAATAAAATGCAGTGAAAATTAGCTCAGGGATTAGAAAAACTCGGCCCTGAGGAAGGGCAGCGGGACGCCCCTGCGGCCCTTCCCCTGGAAGGAGGGGGTTCGTAGCGGACAGCAGCAAAGACCAGAAGACCGCCTCCAATTTCCACGGAGCCCTCTGGTTGTAAAGGGCAGGCCCACGTGGAGAAGTCTTCTAGTAACAGCCTGCGCGGAGGCCGGTTGCTCAGTCCTAACAGCCCCTCCTGTCTTCCCAGCCGAGACCCCAGCCTTGCATTGCAGTCGAGCCGCCTGCCCTGGTCTGTCCCAATTCCCGACCCACAAAACCACGGGCGCAACGAAGTGGCTCTGGGTTAAGGCCACCGACGTTCGGGGGTTTGTTGCCTAGTGATAACCGAACTGCTAGGTGTGGGTTGGACTTTGTTCATCGGCGGAGAGCTTGTCCACTCATTTCTCCACCTGTGACACCGCCTCCCAGACACTTGTTCGAACACTTTGTGCTTTGATGGCCCCTGAGGTCTTGTTCTGCTTTACCGAAGCCCCAGTGGTGCAGGGCATGATTGTGGCTCGTGGCTGCTTTATTACTTTAACAGCATGTTAATGAACTCTCAGAAGGGAAGGGATATACATTTACGTAATGGGTTAGTACCTCAGATCTTCTGAAGACTGTGTAACAGCAGCACCGCGTCAGGAACTACGGACTTCTCGTGGATCATTGAAACCCCTTCTCTACCTTTTCTAACACGGTACCGTTCCAGCTGTCTGGGGGCCACCCAGCTAAAGCCTGCACGTTCCAGCTTCCCTTGCAGCTAAGCATGGCCGTGTAAATACTGACCAATGGATGTGAGTAAAAGTAACGTGCCCCTTGATCCTCATTCTCAACAGAGTTGGGTGTGTGTCTCTTTGGCAAGTTCCTTGAGTTGCTGAGCTGTGGGAAACGCCAGGGCCGCCCACCAGGACCTCCATGGTTTGAGGTCAGTGGAACTGACCACCAACATTGCCTACCTTTGTCCTGTTACACGACAGAATAAACTTCTGCCTTTTAAAGTCATGCTTATGTGTCCTCTGTTACAACAACTGAAAGAATGACGTACGTCACATAAACCTCACGAGCACACTGTTTCGTGACCGGAACTTAGGGAGAAGTTCAGGAGAACACGGACAGTGACACCGCCTGCAGTGACGACAGCTGGCCCTTGTGCAGCAGTTGTCATGAGCCCGCCCTGTTCTAGCAGCTGCAATGAACCCACTACCCGAATCTGCCCCCACAGCAGCCCGACCTGAGGAAGTGACTCTAACTGTTCCCGCTGAGTCGACCCAGCACAGCACACAGGTGGCTCGAAGGCCTGCCCGGCCCACCCAGCTGGTCCTGGGGAGGCAGGTGCAACGGGGGCGACCTGGCTGCAGAGCCGGCCTCCCAGCACCTGGGCAGAAGGTGGACTCTGCGAGAAGCTTTGTGGCATCTGGCTTTTACAGACCGGAAACTCGGGCGATCGGGAGTCGTTTTACGACACGGCGTGGCCAGATGTGAAGTGGAAGCCATCGGGGTAAGGGAAGACTTACGTGTGTGGAGACACACGCCAAACACGTCAAATGAACACAGGTCCCAGCAGTGAGCAGGCGCTCGATCCACAGGGCTCCTCCCTTGGCTCTTCACACGTCGCCTTCACAGACGCTGACACGGAAACAGGGAAGCACAGCTACACCTGACCGCACGGTCAGCCCTCACAACAGGAACCCGTCCGCGTGGGCTGCAGGCCGACCAGGAGCCACGCGACCTGTCCCCAGGGGTCGCATGTCCCTTTCCAGCCATCACACGTTGCTCTCGAGGGGACCTCGCAAATTTACCCTGCAGTGGCTGGGACTCTATCACGTCCTGTGTCTTGTGTGCACGCATTTTGGCCTCTTTAAACAGATACGTCTTTGAAATAAACAGATGCAGGTGTTGGGAATGGTTGGCCTTCGGTGGGGTCACATCCTCCAGGGCCTGGCAATCTTCTGGGTCGGCATTTCCAGCTCCTGACACTGAGCCAAACCTCATGTTCTAGAAACTTCTATCTCAGCGTTTATGACCCTTCCTGCCCTGTGGTTCTTCCATCTGGGTTCTCTCTGCGGTTAATGGGCTTGTGCGGGTCACCTCGGTGGGTTTCTGACCGTCCTCCCCCGGGCTCTCGTTCGGGGTTTGGCAGCTTTCGCTCCAACGGCTGTGTCCTTGGCTCTGTGGAGCAGGGTTCCAGAAAAGGCAGGCGTGATGTGACGTCAAGGGGGACTTGGCTCTGGCTGAGGATGTGACAGTTACCGAAACTGGAAGATTCGGCTGGCTTGGAGCCAGCGGCGGGTGCCGTGCCCACACTTGGCATCCGACACACACAGATTGATACTGTCGTTTCATGCTTCCTGAGCTTCAACGATCATTTCTTAGCTAATGACAGACGGTCGTCTCGGTCCCTCCACTGCAGCACAGGCCATCTGTAGTTGTCACAGCTCCAGATTTTATTTACTCACCACTGAGCTTGGCGGACGTTGATTGATGAGTCACTTTCCTGGAGGAAGTTCTGAATGCTGTTTAGAACAACCCCAGACTTTCCCGCCAGGTGTCTCCTCCGCCGCCCCCTCGGAGCGCTTCACCTGACACTTCCGGTGCTCTCTGCCACCCGCTCCGTGCCCCCCAGTTCAGCGCCATCCCCACCCCCATCCTGGATGTGACGTCTGACCCCACGGGCTGAGGGCTCAGCCCCACGAGGCAGACACCATTGCAGGTGGTGGGTCCCACCTCACCCCCAAGTCTGTCTGACGTGGCTACAGTCGGGGTTTCCATGACCCCGCCTCCGTCCGGTTGGGTTAATCTGCCTGAGCAGCTCACAGAACTCGGGGAGACACACCAGTTCTTCACAGGATGTGATGAAGGACGCAGGTGGTCAGCCGGATGAAGGGACACACGGGGTGTGGTCCAGGAGGGGCCTGAGTGCGGGGGCTCCTGCCCCTGTGGGGTTGGGGTGCTCACCCACCCAGCGGCTGCCGAGCCCCCTCCTGGGGGGCTTCGTGGAGGTCGGCGCCCTCTGCCGTTCCTTCTCCTCCAGCCCTTCTCTCTGCTCAGGAGCGTGGGGACTGGGCTGGCCATTCCAAGCTGGTCTCCGTGGCCTGTTCTTCCTGCCGGCCAGTCCCCGTGCAGAAGCCCACCCAGAGGCCCCTCATGAGAACAGCAGCCACCCTGCCCCCAGGGACGAGCCGGGACTCAGGAGCCCTGTGCCCGCAGCAGGCGCAGACCGGCACTCGTGGCTGCCATCTCGCAGCTGCCTCGTCTGCCCGGTGCCCCTCCCTACACACAGGCCGACCCCGCCAGACCCGGGGGGTGACCAGACGTGTTTTTCAGGTCTGCAGAGCCGACCTTGCACTCTCCACAGAGGGGTCTGAAGTAGGGGGGAGGCCTGCGGGCCAGGACTGGGGGTGCTCTCCGACTGGGGCAGGGCCACCCGCACAGGCTCTCCGACCTCGGGCGTCTCGGAAGGTACATGCAGGTTCCGGGCTGCGCTCCCTGGACAGCAGGCCCTGACCCCACGGCCGAGGGGAGGAAGGGGACGACCGCAACCTCTGCCTGAGGCCCAGGACAGACACAGGAGCTGCTCCTCGTCCTGTTGGAAGGTTGAGGCCGACGTTCCGGAAAAGACACCTGAAACAGCCGGTTTTCCTTCCCGGTGATGACTCGGCCGACTTGTGTGTCTGGGTCACGAGAGGTTTTGCTGTGGAAAGTTTCCATTTCAAGTCTCTCCTGCGGGCTGCGTGGTGGACGGCTCTGGGTGTGTGAGGCCCGTGACCCTCCTTCGGGGGGTTGGGGTGCCGCCTGTGCTCACTGTGCGGGGCACTGGAGCCTGTGGGTGGGACTCACTCGGTGCGTGCGTGTGTGTGTGTGTGTGTGTGTGTGTGTGTGTTTGGGTCCTCGTGTCCTGCACTTCATTTACTGCTTGACTGGATTCGGCAAGTCTGTGTAAACTCTTTCTGAATTCTCCTCTCCTTCTTCCTTTGGCCAGACTGCCATAGACAGATTGCAGATGTCGCCAGACTGGACCCCACACACCTGCTCTGTTGCCATGCTCCCCACACTGAAGCGCAGTCACGAGGCCGGCCAGGGCGCGGTGCGCAGGCTGCGGCAGCAGCTCCTTGGGTTTGGGGGTGCTGCATCACGGGGTGCGCTGTGTTTTCAAGGCACAGGCAGGAGCCTTGGTGCACGAGGTCTGCCTGGAAAAAGTCCAGCCAGTGTAAACACAATGGTAACAGTGTGAGTGACATTGATGTGAACTGGCGGCCAAGGAGAGTGGACTGGAATGTCCATGGGTGAACAGTAACGACTCCACTGTGCTGGTCAGTGGGGGTGGTAGACACCACTGAGTGAAAATGTGTACTGTGTGGTCGCCGTGTTCAAAATGACTGAGCGAGTAGAGCAACAAATCTGCATCAGATTTTGTGTTAAGCTTGAACATTCTCCCGTGGAAACTACTCAGATGATTCAGAAGGACACAGCTGTGGGCAACTGGGGGTTGGCAGCTTCTTCATAACAATATGCCTGCTCACGCATCACATCTCGTGCACAGATTTTTGGTGAAACATCAAATCACCCAGGTGACTCAGCCCCACTACAGCCCAGATTTGGTGCCCTGAGACTTTTGGCTTTTCCTAAGACTAAAATATCCTTTTGAAAGGGAAGAGACTTTAGACTGTCAATGAGATTCAGGAAAATAAGACGGGGCAGCTGATGGGTGACTGGGAGAACTGTGTGAGGTCCCAAGGCGTCCACTCTGAAGGGGACGGAGGCATCACTGTCCTGCGTACAAGTGTCTTACGTGTTGTGTCTTCTTCAATAAATGTCTCTGTTTTTCATAGCACGTGGCTGGGCGCCTTCTGCCCAGACCTCACGTGTGTGCGCGTGTGTACATAACACATTCTTTACCCATTTCTCTGAGGGCGGGCACGGAGGTGCTTCCACACCCCAATGGTTGTGCACCCGCTGCCGTGAGCACAGGGGGCACGTCTTTCAAAGGAGGGTTTCCATTTTCTTTAAGTCAGTGCCCAGGTGTGGCATTGCTGGGTCACGAGGCAGTTTTATTTTTTATCTTTCGAGGGACCTCCACGCTGTTTCCCACAGCGGCTGCCGCAGTCTGCAGTCCCACCAGCAGAGCACGAGGGCCCCTTCCTCCACGTCCTCGCCAGCACCTGCTGTTTGTTGATTGACTGAGGACAGCCGTTCTGACAGGTGGGAGGTGACGTCTCACCGTGGTTTTAGTTTGCCTCCCTCTGACAATTAGTGACGCTGAGCACCTGTTCATATGTCTGTTGTCCCTCTGTCTGTCCTTCTTGGAAAATGTCTGTATAGACCCTCTGCCCATTTTCTGATCAACTTGTATTCATTGTTTGGATATCAAGTTGCGGGATGCTTAACTTTGGACAGCTTACATCTAATTCAATAGGACGAGAATTTATCAGAGGGCGACTCTAGGTTTTGCCTCATTTTCTAAAATCTTTAGTGTAAGAGTTGAAAGTCCCCCGCCCCGGGTTTATGCACACAATGCAAACGAAACTCTGTTGCCTGGACTGTGGAAGTCACTCTGAGCTGGCGGAGTGGCCACGCTGACCGCGGGCAGCTGGCAGGAAGCGAGGCTGCTGTGTTTGTGAAGCGTGCTCCACCCCGACGGGCTCACTGCGCTGCGGACACGTCCACGAGGGAGCCGGGCCAGCCGGGCTCGTGCGGCTCAGCGCCAGGGAGACTTGGGCCCCTGTGTGTCCCACCTGGGCACGCGGTGCCTTCTGCCGCTGGGACTTGGAGTCCGATGTCATCAGCCCTTTAGCAGCGTCTTCCAGGGCTGTGCCCATCATTCGCTGCCACCACGAGGCCCTCCCTGGGTCCCCCATGGCCCCCGTGACCTTGAGCCCCAGGTTGTGGGCTGCGCTGTGTGTTCTGTGTGGCTGAGTTTCCAGATCAGTTTTTAGGTCACAGTCGCCATCAGCCCCTGAGCTGCGTGCATGGCTGTGAGGACTCCAGCGAGTCTGTCTCCGGAAATTACCTCCTTTGGTGCTGAGAGACCAAGGGCAAACGCTCCCAGAGTCCCCGTGTCCCTGTTTTCTCCGCTCGCTCTGCTCGGAGCAGATGAAACTTTTCTGTTTTGTTTTCTAATAGGTGGTCCCAGCCAGTAAATCAATTGCTGTGTTCACATCTTTTACTTATTTGAATTGTTTCAAGAGGTGCACCTCGGGCCAGGCCAAGGAACTGTTTTCTGCACCAATTTTCTGCGAAGCAGTTCCTCTTGGATGACAGTAATGAGCAGTAGGTGAAAGTATATCCTTTATGTAAGTGATTGAGACTTTGCCAAAAGATGATTCTCAACTCCATCTGGTGAGGTCTTGGACTCGCTGCACTGGGCTTGAGTCCTAAGACTGTCTTCAAAGTGTGGGAGCAGGGGCGCCATTTTTGACGTTGGCATTCTCTAGCCGAGCTCCTGACCATGTGGTTTTGGCTTCCGCTGGATGCGGGGTCCCCACCAGGGAGCAGACTTCTATTCGATTCCCCCCGCGAGGCCCCGGCCAGAGTCCAGTTTCCTGGAGGTGCAATGGCAGCTGGGAGGGGGTTCACAGCACTCTTGGGGGTCCCTCGGAGTGAAACTTCCACCACTGAGCTCCGTCCTTCTTTGGTGACAGAGGTCTCGCCAGTTACAGACATAGTTATCGTAACTAATATAATTGGTCTGCTCAGGTTTTCCACCGGCTCCTCAGACGCTGTGTCCTGTTCCGCCCTAACTGCTGTCGTTGGCCCTGAGAGGATGGAGCTTCTGCGAGGGAGCAGAGAGGAAGTGCCAGGGTGCAGTGTCGAGGGTTGATGGGGGTCGGCTTTGGGGGCTCGCAGCGCCTTGAGGTATTCTTGGCAGACGGACCAGAAATTAGTGTGGTAACGGAAAACACTCACCAACTAAAACTGTCCGTCTCAGTTACGGTTCTGAGCAGGGACAGAGGAATTCATTCACCTTTCTTACCCCTCAGTGAGTCAGAAAGCGGTGCCCTTGGTCGGGGTGAGGTGGCGGTCACCGCACAGAGCCGAGAGGAGGGCCAGGCCAGCTCTGCAGGGGCTGCTTCCCAGGACCCCTTGTCGTAGGTGGCACGTGGCCTGCAAAGGTTACTCAGTTCCTCCGAGAAGGCGCCGTCTTTGTCTTCCCGTGACAGTGGGGGCGAGGCTCGTTTTCCACGGGAAGCCTGGGAGGTAACGGAATTAACGGTGGAGGCCGAACGGATCCGAACTGTGTCTCGTGCCTGCCGTGGCGGATCTGCAGCAGAGTCCGCCGGGTCTGCCAGCCCGCGCCGCACACACGCAGCCAGACGTGTGTGGCTGTGGACGTGATGGTGACACGCGGTGACTGGGCTCCCCGGCACCCGCTCCGCTCTTACCCAGGGCCCACCCAGTGCGCGTCCTGCAAGATGCAGTTGCTACGAAACAAGCATTTCTACGTCATGGCGTTTGCTGGAGGAGGAAGAGGAGGGACCGTACTTCACACCCTGCAGTTGCCCACCCTCCTGCTTTCATTGCTGTCCGTCCCAGAGTCCTCGTCCCCTCGGAGCTGCCCCTTCGTCCCCCCCATGGCGTGATGCCGCCCCCTCCCCTCTTCTCTGCCCCCGGTTCCCCTTCCTTCAGGGCTCTCTCCTCCGTGACGCGTGCTGTTGTTCCCGTCCCTCGTTCATTCATACCTCTCTCGGTTTCCAAAGTCTCTCGCACATGTGTCTCTCAACTGTGCGAGGCAGGGACCCCTCGGAGGCACCACCTTTTGGGGTTCAGCCGGAGGGTGCGATTTCCCTGTTGTGTCGCCCCCTCCGTGGGAGCCGTGGTGGGTCTCAGAGGTTTGTGGGCCTTCCTTTAAAGGAGCCGGGTTCTCTGTCCCCGGGAAAGAGAACACATCAGGGTCCATTGGTTCTCATCGTGGTTCCAAGGACCTCGGAACTGTGCCGTGATTTCAAGGAGTGGGTGCCAGGGGCCGGGGTGCGTGTAGGGGACGGCCCCTCGGAAGGTGGGGCAGTCGGAGCCCAGGCTGCAGTGGGAGTCGGCAGGCAGGGGTGGTGGGGGCGGGGGGATGGTGGTGACCTGGTGGCCTGGGGCCTGGAGGGGGACGGCAGGGGGTGGGGGCTGATGGTCCTGGGGAGCGGCCTGCGGACGCAGAACAGCTGGCGGGAAGTCTGCACCTCAGCAGCAGGGAAGCCATGGCAGCCGCCGAGTCAGGCAAAGAGCAGAGTCGTGCCAGACCTGACGGATCTGCCCAGTGGCAGAATTGCAAAGTGGGTGGGGACGGGAAAGTGTCTGGGAGCAGAGGGATGTTTGGGGCCAAATGATAACGCAGGGAAGGCAGGGGGTGGTTAAGTCGCTTCCGACCTCGGTCCGTGATGGTGTGACGCCCGAAGTGAAGAAGATGGGCTTTCCGCTTCCTTCCAGCCTGGTCTAGAGCGTGTGGAGTGGGTTCTCGCCCCCTCGAAAGGAACCGAGAGGGTACGGTTGCTGCGTGTCTTCGAGTGTTCTCTATGCAGAAACACCTCTATTTCTGCCTCTTAGCATTCGGGAAACGGACTCGAACCGCACACGGAGACGTGAAGATCGTAACCTCTCGTCTTGCCGGCAGCTGAGCCGGGTTTCTGTTGGGGCACAGCCTCCAGAGGACCATTTCTGGGAACGCAGAGCGAACAACTTTCCCCACATTCAAAGGCTACAAAGGCACCCGCCCTCCCATCCTGTCCTGCTTGCCTCCCAGTCTCCCACCCCTGTGTTTAAAACATTTTCAGTGTTTTAAAAAGTAATTGTGATAAATGTGTATGAATATTTGCACATCCCCCTTCCTTTCCCACAGTGAAGCAGGATGCGAAGAGCCCGCCCTGGGTCTTTCGGTCAGTAAACCTGGCTGCCGCTCCCTGTGGACACGCAGAGATCCCCCCGTTCACTGCAGAGGTGCCCCCCAAAGTCACGGGCACAGCACAGCTCCCCCAGAGTCCAGACTTCTGTAGTGACGCCACGACCAGCTCTGTGTGTCGCCGTGTCTAATTTCTGTCATTGCACCACGGAGGGGGACACTCAGGAGAAAACCGGAGTCCCATAGTGACCTTGGAGGCAGGGCCCTGGCGCGGCCCCATCCGTCCCATCTCCCAGGGGGTCAGGCCGCTGTGCTGCCCTGACGGGGCCTCGCTTTCGGCTCCCAGTCGTGACCAGGACGGGCCCCGGGACCCTCGCACAGGAGGGGAGGCGGGCTGCCTCCGCCCCGCATGCCTGCCTGGCACCCTGGGCTCCTCTGGATGGCACCACTAGCCGGTGTCATGTGGCTTTTTGTGGGAGCCCGGCCTCTCTCCCCAGCCCTGACTCCTTCCTTTGTACTGAACCCAGCCTGGGGACCCCCAGCCCCACCCCAGCCCCTCCATTCCGGCCACTGTCCACCTCTGAAATGTCCAGTGAAACCCTAATGGCAGGCTTGGATTCCGACTCACGCTTCACCACGGATTCTGTCCTTAAATGTCATTTTACTGGACTCTTCTGCTGTTGGGTCCAGGGGCCGGATTCCCCAGCAGTGATGCAGTGCCACTGTGCTGCCTGCAGAGGGCAGCAGTGGGAAGCTGTTATCCCTCCGTGCCGGCCATAGAGATGCTGCAGCCTCATTTTATTTGAACCATTTTCCTTCCACGTTATTAATTAGTCAGTGAGCACCAGTGTATTAATGTGTTTTAAAAAACACTTAGCCTTCTGCGTGCCAGGCTGTGTGGTGTCAGCGTCTCAAGTCCCAAGTCGGCAAAGCGTTTGTCACTCCCCCCTGGACGCTCCTGCGCCTCCTAGGCCACTTGAGGGCAGCTCCCTCTGCCCGCCTCCAGGAAGTCCTCCAGGACTAGCACCCCCAAACCTCACTTTCCCATCTCTCGGTCTCTTTGGGCCCCCCAGGTCTGCTCCCAGCCCCTTCCCTATTTTCTTGTGGAAATCGCTCATTCGTGTGGCTTACGGTTCTGTCTCAAGGAGGACAAAGACTCGAGATATGACTTTTAAATGGCATTATCACTCACCATTAGTGTAAGCATGTGGCAGCAGCATCCAATTTTGTTGTGAATGTGCTTGGCAGTGGCTGTGTAGTCCCTCAGAGGCCCCTTAGGAAAAGCCCTGCCGGAGGTCAGTTCTGGGAGGCACGTTGTAGGTGAGTTTGTAGGAGGCAGCGTTAGAGTGAAAGTCCCCCTGGAAACAGTATTGTATCCAAACAGTGGACTAAACAGTGGCCCCTCCCTCCTGCTCCTGTCGCCTCCCCAGAAAAGGTAGAAAAATAATCGGCTTTGCATGGCCAGCTCGCAACTCGGTACACGGTAACCTGACGGATAGTGCACTGGAAACTTCCATGATGGGGTGAATGCACGCCACCCCGATACACTTAACAAAAAATAGCATTTTTAAAGCCCAAAATAACAACCCTGGACAATAGATGGCCACCGGAGGAGAGCGGAGAGGGGCAGAGCGATCTGCCAGTGTGGAGCATTGCAGAGACAGTGGGTGTGCGGGACTGTCCCCCCTGGGCCAGCAGTGTGCAGGGGGGCCCACGTCAGGTGTAAAGCAGGGAGCGGGGGCATTGTGTGTGCTGGCGGCTGGTAATGGTGGAGGTGGGGACACGTGGACAGGTTGCAGCCTCTCAAATCAGTGACAGAGCAGCCTGCTCAGGCTCAGTACCCACATGGCCATGAACTTGGTGCTGTGCACACACCCCCTCCCCGCCCGGTGCCCCTGGGCGAGGCTTCAGAGCACAGCTTGGCTGGGTCCAGTGTCTCAGGTCTCCCGGGAGAGTGGCCTCGGGGTGTCGCTGGGGCCACAGATGCCGGCCAAGGCCCGGGTTCAGGGTCCACCTCTGAGTACCCGCGGCTGTTGTCCAATTCCATTCTGTGCAGCCTGTTGGGATGGGGACCTCAGTCTCTTTGGTTGGCAGCTGGCTGGGTGGTGACTCAAGTTTGCTGCCACGTGGGACCCCACAGCACGGTCCTCACTTTGTCAGAACCAGGAAGGGAGAGAGTCCCTTAGCTGGACCTGCCCCCAGGGTCTGTGACGTGGCCACAGGAGTGACAATCTGTCACTGTCAGGACAGGTATTTGCCCAGCGTGTGAAAACCCAGAGGTGTTCCTGGGGGCCACCTGAGGCCTGTCCCTGCAGGAGGTGAGGCGTAGAGAAGAAATTAGTTTACTTTTGACAACCGGTTGGATTCAGGTCTGCGATGGACGAGGATGCAACAACTCTCGACTGCAGGTCCAGCGTCACCTGTGAGACACTCCCTTTCCTCCTGACCCTCCTTTTCCTCCCGCGCCTGCCGAGGAAGGAGACAGATTCGTGTCTCCTCCAACTCGCACTGCCCTTCAGAGATGAAGGCTCTGTCACCCGTGTCTTTGAATGACAATGACGTCCGTCCCAGGGACCCACCCACTGGAGAGGGCTGTACGGCATCAGCATGAAAGACGCCCTGGACCTTCGGGAGCACCGTGCTCTCGGGTCGTCCGTCACGGAGGCCAAAGCAGCCTTTCCTGTCCGGTGTGTCCTTCAAGGAGGGGACAGCGGGAGTGGCTGCGCTGAGGGTACTGCAGCCCTTTAGACTCCTGGGGACATCGGAGGTGGTCACCGTGGCTGTTGGCGTGGCTTTGGGGCTGCCCGGGATGGACAAGGTGTCCGGGCCTGCTGACCAGCGACCGTGGGACGCGGTGCCATTGACTCCGGCTTCTGGTCTCAGTTTCCTGATCGAATAATCTGGGCGCCCACACTGTCGATGGCGGCAGCGGTTCCGTTCACGTCTGCTCAGTGCTGGGAAGAGAGCACCGCTCGCCCTCCAGCTACGCACGTCAGCGGCGTATGAAGAACGCCCGCGGGGTGTTCAGAGGGGCACTGGGCACCGGGCACCGGGCACCGGGCACCGGGCAGGCCCTGCTCGAACACTTGCGGTCCATCATCAGGTTGGGAGTGAGGCCAGTACCGCATGACTCTCCGAGCTTGTCTGGCAGTGTCCTCTGGGGGAGGCTGAAAGCAGGCTGGAAAATAGAAGCAAAAGAAGGCATATCTGGACATGGACACGTATTTCTCACGACTCTTTCTCTCGTTTGGGGTAACCCTGCCACAGCAGCGCAGGGGTTCACCTGGGAAGATGCCCTGCAGCCACTCCCCTGTCCATGCAGGGCTGTCCTGGGAGAAGGAAGCAGCGCACAGGGGTGGTGGTCTCCGTCACCCGTGAGAGGGGCCGGGCCGCCTGGGACAGGCCCGGACACGCCGTGGGAGGGGGTCAGGCTCGCAGGGTTGGCTCGTCGCCCATCAAACACGAACTCCCTGGAACCTCAGGAAAGGAAGGCCCGAGTGAAAAATATGGATCCCCAGAGCTTCCCGTGGTGGGCGGAGGGTGGAGAGCCGCTGGCTCTTCTCTCTGTTCCAGTTTCTTCCCCGCCATCCACCTGCCTTCTGCAGCTCAGACCGGCTGCACATCACTGCCTCCTGGTGGCAGCTGAGCCAAATTACAGGTTCAGGCACCGGCCACTCTGGTCTCTGTAGGGACATTTCTCCAGGAACCAGCAGAGTCACACCTACACGAGGACGCTCACCTCTGCCCCCTCCTGCTCACAGACACCTCCTGGGGTTTTCTGGGCTTATGTAGGGTTTATATAATTTGGGCCCTTGAGGACACAGCCTCCCACCATTGTAGTTCGTTCCTTCTGGACGTAGTTCCTATCCTTCGATTCCACCAACTCCAAGGACTAGGTTTGTTGAGGGGAGGAAGCCACACCCAGGCACAGAAAACGGTCTGCCCGCAGCGCTCCGGGGCAGCCTGCGGGGCGGGGCCTTGGCCGGGAGTGTGGCCTGCACGGTTGGTTTTGCCTTCGGTCCTGGAATCGCCGGCCTTGGCAGAAGGAGCTGGTGCTCAGGAAGTTTTCTTTTCTGCTCTCGCAGAACCTGGGGCCCATTCACCCGAGGTGGCTTCCTCAGCGTGTGAGCTGGAGTGTCTTTGCTTTGTTGAGCTCAGGTCCTTTCTGTTTGACCTGTGTCATGAGAAGTGCCCACTCAGGGCCCAAGTGCACAGAGGTCCGGCTGCGAGTGGTCACAGTCACTGGCGCTTCACTGCGAATCATGGCGTCCAGGCGGTGTTACCGGGAGTCAGAAAGAAACAGGCCTGGTGGGACGCGGCTTTGCCGCGGGGCACCGCTCCGCCCAGTCACAGTGTGGCATCTCCCAGCCAGACACCTTGTCCAAGTTCACGGTGAGTTACGACCACGGATTGTATGTTCTCCAGAAAAAAACACCTGTTAACACAGAGGATGCTCGTAAATGCAGTCCATGAAAATTGCCGCTTGGATGCCATGGCCTTCTTGCTGCGTGTATCACAGTGTTCTTGCCGTCTCGGCAAAACGACTTCTGATGAGTTTGCAGAGCGATGTTTTGAAAATGGAAACAAAAGTATCACTGCGGTGAAACTCACCACGACAAGGTGAGCCATGGCAGAGTGAACGTCAGTGCCGTTCGCTCATTCACTGTGTCCCGGGGACCTGCAGCCGCTGCCTCTGGTTCCCAACAACTGAAGTGGAGGTGCCTTCGTCCAGGAGCAGCTCCGCGCCCCGCGCAGTAGGCGCGCAGTGGTTCCGATGGAGAGAGTTTCTCGAAGTGGTAGAAGAGTTTCCGCAAAGGACAGAGCCTTCTCGGGGTTTCTAATCAGGACTCCCTGAGACGCACCCAGAAGAGCAGTTAACCTGGTGGGGCGAATTCAGCGGTGTGTCCGGCACAGCCCTGGCTTTGATGACGCGCCACATTCCTTTGCAAACAGAAACGCCAACAAAAATGTGGGCAATGAGTCTGTGTGTCCTTTGTGCGCATTTTATTGGCACACGCTGGAGCTGTTTATGCAAATGAGCGGGAGGACGTCTAGACACGCATGCGCGCCCTCCGGCCCGAGGTATAAAAGGCCCTGCGCCCGGGAAGCTCTCCATTCCGCCAGGTACACCTCGACCTTTGCAGTCTCTCCAAATCCTTCCCGCCCGCTGCCACCATGACGCGTTTCTTCTGCTGCGGTAACTACTTCCCAGGCTACCCTTGCTATGGGACCAACTTCCACAGGACCTTCCGAGCCACCCCCCTGAACTGTGTTGTGCCCCTGGGCTCCCCGCTCCACGGCGGCTACGGATGCACCGGCTACGGCTCCCTGGGCTACAGCTTCGGCGGCAGCAACGCCAGCAACCTGTGCTGCGGGTACGGCGGCAGCTGCTGCAGGCCGTGGGGCTCGGGCTCGGGCTTCGGCTACAGCACCTACTGAGGGCCCCGGGGGCTCCGGGAGGTGGCGCCTCAGAGCGGCCTGAAGAGTCACAACCACCTTCCTGCCGCCTGGCGTGCTTGAGAGAGACGTCCTCCGCCTTCTGCTGACTTCTTCCGACGTCTGGGCTGCGGTGACGCGGAGCGAGCCGCCCAGGCGTCAGCCCCAGCCAGGGACGCACCTGCAGCCGAAGGAAGCGGACGCATCTCTCCAGCAGGCCGGGCCGAAGCCGGGAAGCCAGGGGTTGGCCTTTTCCGGTGGCTCTGCTCCCGTGCCATCAACTCCTGCGCCAACATCTACGCCTTTCGGATCGGGTGTGGGTAGGAAGGGGTTCTGCTGCTGGTCTCTTAATAAACCTAATTTACTGAGCACGCACGTTTTTGTTCTGGTTGCTCCTTTCACTGCGCTTTTAGGCTTTTGAACTCACCAGCCAGTTTGCGCCTGTCACGGGCGACTTCAGTGAGGACTTACTCTGGTTTCAGACCACACGTGAGGACAGGTTGCCGCCTCACCTTCGGTCCCTTTGTGTTGAGATTTCAGTGTTTAAACATTTATTGAGCCGTCCTAAATTTAACCTAAATACACGTTAAGTGGTAGCATTTCTGTATGCGGACTATGAATGGGAAGGTTTTCCAGCTGCTGAACGCTGAGAAAGTCTCCTCCTTCCCTTCGTGACAGTCCGCTCTCCCCACTCCCACTGCCTGTCTGCCGAACTCGGCCATGGATAGGTCAGAGCCCCCAGACCGCTGGGAGGACACCAGCTGCACCGACTTAGCCATGAACCTCCGTGTGCAGAGGGCTCCGAGCTCCGCTCAGTAATGAGGAGACAACAGCCAGGGTCACAGAGTGTTTCCCCCCCTTTGATAGGTGGGCTTCACGCCTCTCGCCTCTTCCTCTCTGGGCCCAGGGACAGCTGTGTTAAAGACGAATCTCGTGTCCTTCAGAACAACAGATGCCATCCAAGGCCCTCGACCTATGTAGTCTGTGCTTAGAAACCGTTCTTGTGCAGCTTACTGAGAAATCTCTGCTTCGCCAAAATGAAACGCTTCACGTTAGCATCACAGCAAATCCACGAAATGGTGGTCGCGTGTTTCGGGGGAGGGCCCCATGATTTTCATGGATTTGAGCAGTTAATTGTCTGCTTTACGGGCACAAAACACTGTACAGGCCGATGGAAGTTTCGCCCCCCACACATACGAAGTCTTCGTGGGCTCTGGCCCCTGCGTGAAGAATTTGCGGCCTGTGCAAACCTACAACAGAGGGAACTTTCCGGAACACGGGGTGAGGGGCAGAGGCGTGGCGGCTTTCCAAGCTGTGCACAGCGACACGCTCCTTCCGGTCCGCCACGCCTGCCTGCTGCCCTGGCCTGCTCGCCAGCTGTCGAACATGGGGACGGGAAGCACTTACTGTGATGTTTTGGGGTCAAACCCAGTGCCACCCAGAGGTGGTGCCGAGGGGCAGTGGGCGGGCCTTCTCTGGCAGCCCTCGTTGGAGAAGGTCCCACCTGCAGGTAGCGTGACCTGCCTGCGGGGAGACCCAGGGGCCGAGGGTCCTGAAGTGAAGCTCGGGTTCCGTGGTCACCTCGCTTCCTGTGCTAAAGTCACAGTTCTTTCGGTGGTCCATTCAAGAATCTTTTTATTTCGACTTAATTTCAAAACTACGTAAAAGTTGCTGTGATAGTACAGAGAAGTCCTGCCTGCCAATTTATTAAGTGTTTACATTTTGCCCCATTGACTCTCTTTTATATATTATGTATGCACTACTATTTATGTCTGTAGTGATATCATGTATTTACACAGTATTTACATGTGGTCAAATCCACTTCAGAATAAATTGCGGGCATTATGCCCACTTACCCTCAGAGCAAGCACAGTGTGATTAGAAAAATTAGAAACTTTAGCATGGGTATGCTACAAACTTAGTGGCTTAAAATGGCACAAATCTATCCTCCCACAGTTCTGGAGGTCAGGTGTTTAAAATCGGGGTGAGCGGCCTCCTGTGTCCCCTGCTGCCACCTGCAAAGGCAGCAGTGTACAGGGTCTTCAGATCTCCCCTGGACTCTGCCTCTGTCCCTCCTGCCTTCCCGAGTCACTTCCAGGGTCCTTTAGACAACAGGCGGGCCCCGGAAGGTAATCCCAGACAACCCCTCCCCACGAGGCCAATAGATCAGCACCCGAATCCCCCCTGCAGGGACAGGGCAGGTTCCAGGTTCTGGGGGCCCACGTGCTGCCTCCCACGGGTCCTACCAGGAGGTGCGGTTAATTCAGGGACTGGGCAGCGGTGGTGTTTTTAATCCTACTGGTTGGGGGTGGTGTGTTTCTTGATTTTAGAGAGAGAGGGAGGGAGAGAGACATCAGCGTGAGAGAGAAACATCGACTGGCTGCCTCCTGTTCGCGCCCTGATGGGGGGCTGAACCCACAGCCTTTAGTTAGGAGATGGCGACCCTCCTATCTATGGGGCTATTCGGCCAGGGCAAGGGTGTTAATTTCAGCAGAAAAAGTAAAGTTTTTAAAAACTATTATCTGTACTTGTGTCCTACTCTTTATTGCCCTTCACAGGAAACCCGTTGTATTGCGATTTCATTTCCATTGAGGGTGGGGGGAGCACTTACAGTCCTGGGGGTGGTGCTAGTCAGTGAACGGAAGTGGTCTTTGCGTCTGAGGCCAGTTGCACGGGGACCGGGTCGGACCTTCACTGGAGCCCGTGCAGGCACAGGTGACGGTGGCGTCTGAGAGCACAGCTCCCTGCCTGGTTGCCAACTCCTCCCCGGGGCTTGTCTCTGAGGCTCCCGAGGTCACCTTTGACAAAGGTGTTCATGCTCCAGTGTCCTGTTCTTTCCTTCCCTTCCCATCCCCCACCCCTCTCTGGATCAGCTTTGCGGCCTCGTCATTCCCGCGTGGAAGCCTCTCTGTTCAAGGCACATCGGAGCTGCTTCAGAGTTTTCAAAACTTTCGTAATGAACAACCTTGAATTTTAACACAGAGAAATCTTGGGGGTGCACATCCCAATTTTTAAGTTTATCATTTTTTAATGTATTGATCGATTTTTGGAGAGAGAGGGAGAGAAACATCACCCCCTCACGCACTCACTGGCTGGTTCCCGTGTGTGCCGGACCGGAGACCCAACCCGCAGCCCTGGCGCACGGGGCTGCTGCTCCAACCCACCGAAACGCCTGGCCGGGCCCTGATTTTCACATTTAAATTTGCTTATTTTTATATGGAGTGTGTGGTCAGCAAAGACTTTGAAGAGACGACGCTTCCAGTAGAGTGAGTTTGCCATTGTTTGTTATTGGGCAGGAATATGAAACATCGTTCCAAGGTCATGGGAAGGGCATGACCTCGGGCCTCCCAGTGGGCGACCAAAGGGTGAATAAGACTCCTCGCGCCGAGTGTGTTTGTGCACCGAGCCGGCACGGGACGGTCACTTCTTGTCTCCTCCTTTTCAGCACACTCGGCTCGCAGGCCCCCACCGTGCTTTGAAGGTGCGTGTGCGCGGCCTCTGGGCCTCAGGCTCCTGTGCCCCACGACGCAGCCCTTGGCTGCTCGGGTCTGCACCCCCGAGGGCAGGGGTTTGGAGCTGCCAGTGGCCTTTACTCCCCACCACCTCTCAAACCCTGCAGCGGAAGGTCCCTTCCCTGGAGTCGCTTTCCACGGCGGCCGGGACACGCACGGGGGTGTCGCTGGCCGGGGTCTGTGAGCAGTGCTACCTGCTGACGTGGCTGTGGTGCCGCGTATTCTCTACCCAAACCACACGGGTTCCACTTCAAATAGCCAACTTCGGTAATTAGGGGCTTGCTCGGATCGTCAACCAAGAAGCCTCGCAAACGTGGCTTAGCCCCAGATGTGCTGAGCATGCAGGTTGCTGACATCATGTCTCAAATCTGCCCCAAGGCTTGGTCGGCAGGTTCCGGCCTGTGTCCCTCTGGGGTAAACCGTATGTGATCTTGACTCTAGACCGGCCCCGTCTGATCTCGGCTTTATTGACATTTTGGGGTAGGTAGATGTGTTTGTGGGGGGGCAGAGGAAAATGGGAGGTTGTCCTGTCCCGTACAGTTGGGGTTCCCCACCCCGGGCCATGGACTGGCGCTGGTCCACGGCCCGTGAGGAACCGGCTGCCAGCCCAGCTCCCTG
The DNA here is from genome assembly GCF_021234435.1 of Artibeus jamaicensis. NCBI lineage: Eukaryota > Metazoa > Chordata > Mammalia > Chiroptera > Phyllostomidae > Artibeus > Artibeus jamaicensis. The sequence continues at coordinate 49,391,620 of NW_026522046.1, forward strand.
AGCTCCGGCTTCCATCCCCCAGCCCCAGCCCCAGCAGGGGGCGAAGGTCCCCTGAGCTCTGCCCCCCATTCCACAGTTAGCCGAGCGAGGAGAAGTTCACCCGAGCCCCATGTCCTCACATTCCCACCCTCCCACCTGGTCTGCCGTGAAACCGGTCTGTGCCGCCAAAGAGGCTGGGCGCTGCCTGTCGGTCGTCGGGCCGGGTCCCTGGCCCGTCTGTGCCCCTCAGTGCCAGGCGGCATCCCGGTCACGGCAGACGAAGAGTCTGCAGTCGTGGACGAGGGTCCCTGGGGAGTGACGTCACCCAGGCCAGTGCCCCGCTGACTGGGGTTACCGAGCCTGGCCGAGCAGGTCAGCGTTTTGTGCTTACCCATGTGTCTTGTTGAAGACGACACCTCGCAGGCAGCTTCCCACGGGACACCGTACATCTCATGGGGCTGCTCCTGCAAAATGCAGATTCCTCGGCCCCACCCCCCCACAGCTCCCGAAGCTCAGAATTGTGTGCTTAGACGGGAGTCCCGAGCAATCCTTGCAGAGACTAAACTTTTCACACTATTGAGGACACGTCAGTGCGCCTGCTCCATGACTCCCTCGCTGCGTCCTGCTACTGCTGGGACGGCAGCTGGGAGCTTGTTCGTGGGCTGTCGCGGGGGCGCGGGGTGCGGGACCCTCATGCCTAACGGCCTGGACCCCCGTGACCGAGGCGGAGTGGCCACCCGCCTCGGCGGGACCCTGTGTTGGTCTCCTGCCGCGGGTGAGGGGGGTCCAGGAAGCCGGCTGCTTCGTCTCGCCGTTGAGCGACGTGGGTGGACAGGAGTGATGCCTCACGTGCCCGCTGTGAGTGAGCTGCCCGGCAAGGCTCCCACCGTCCGCTCGTGCATTTGTCTGTCCCACTGGCACCGCCCGCTGCCCACTGTGCTCTGCAGTGAGCGGGCGCTGGGGCTCTGGGGGCGTCGATTTTGTCCCTGGGGTGGAGGCTGGCAGCGGGGCCAGGACCAATCACACAGACAGAGGTGGCAGGGGTGTGGGCATGGGCGGGCGGTGCCGTGGCCCCGCTGAGGGGACGTGGCTAACGAGGTGGTGGATGGGGCTGGTGCAGCCAACTGGCGTCTGCGTGGTTGGCAGGAGGGGGGAGAGGCAGGAAAGGCGACTTCGGGCGGGACGCAGGGGTGCGAAGGCTGGGCGGGAAGAAGCGCGACCGCCAGCGAGGCTCACGCAGAGTGAGGTGGGGGCTTTTAGGTCAGTTTAAAGATTAAGAAATATTTGTACCCTACAAGTAATGGGAAGCTATTGAAGTATTTTTTAAAACAATTTCATTTATAGTTCAGGAAGTGGAGAAGGGAGGGAGAAAGAGCGGGAAAGAAATGGCAATATGTGAGAGACACATCAATCGCAGGCCCCCCACTGGGGACCTGGCCTGCAACCCAGGCCTGTGCCCTGACTGGGAATTGAACTGGTGACCTTTCGGTTCGCAGGCTGGTGCTCAACCCACTGAGCCACACCAGCCAGAGCTATGGAAAAATGTTTCAGTCTCTGTGTGTGTTTGTGTCTCTGTGTGTTTGGTGAGCAGATCTGCATTTTGTACTCCCTGCGGCTGCGGGAAGCAGGCTGTCGGAGGGGAGGGTCCCTTGATTGGGTCGGAGGCCGTGGGGGCAGATCGGTCGCCTGAACGAGGTTGTGTGGCAGGTTGAACACGGAGCCCCGGAGCTCTCACTCGGAACCCCTGCCACCCGTGACCATGCTCCTCATGTGGACGAAGGGGCTCAGCCAAAGCTGCTGAACCCGTGAGATGGCCCTGGGTGAGGCGGGGGCCGGGCCAGTGGGATCACGAGGGCGTCCTAGGAAGGGCGAAGGGGGGTCCGAGTCATAGCAGGAGCTGTGACGGCAGAAGCAGGAGGTTGGAGTGACGCTGGCAGGCGGCCGCGGGACAGAGCAGGCAGACCACCTCCCCTCGGAGCCTGTGGCCTGACCCAGACGGAGGCTGCCACTACCCCTGTGTCTTTGCTCCCCAGGTACGGCACTGGAGAGCGGAGCTAGTCTCCTAGGTGGGTGGGCAGGTGGGTGGGCAGGTGGGAGAGAAACGCATCCACATGGAGCCTCGTGACTGAACTCTGGCGTCGCTTCAAACTCTGTTCCTTCATTTACACCGTGCAATGCTATTTTTTTGTTTAGTTTGTCTTTCCCCAAATGTGGCTAGTTTTTCGTCCTTATGAGGCGGAGCAGAGAGACGAGAGAGTGCTGTGATGTCAACCACTGCGTGGTCTCTAAGGAGGGACCGCCGCCGAACCGTTCTGTGATTTAAGACGGAAGCTGACTTAACCCCCTGCCACTTACTCTTCAGCTGCCAGTGACGTGAAGAGTTTGGGTCTTAAACGCTGAGTCACGGGGGGCCACCAGCCAGCTCTGCTCCTGGGTGAGCTGGTGGGCAGCACCACCGTGATTAACCAATTAGTGGTTAGGATGCGCGGAGTTCTGCGCTTTTCCCGGCGTCTCGTCTTGCTGCCCCCGGGGTTCAAGGGCGCTGTGACCTCTGTGTGCTCCCAGAAACCCTGACTCCACCGCTGTAACAGGAGGAAGCTCCCCTCGGGGTCTGGAGCCAAATGGGGCGGCTGACACGTAAAACGTGGCCGGTCCGTGTCCTCCTCCCCTTCTCCGGGACCCCGCCCAGCTCCGTGTTCTGGTTCTGGGCCACCTGCCCGCCTTTGCTGTGATTTTGTGAGTTTTTGCCAAGTGCCCATCCCAGGGAATCCCAACGCAGGTGTCTGGGAAAAATTCACTAGGTCTTGCGTGACCCAAATCAGTCTGATCGGTCTTGTCACTTCTTCAGCTCCCACTCGAGAACCACGTCTGTGCAGAGAGGAGTGGCTTTCGCCGCCTGTCCCAGGGCCCACGGTCGCTCTCGGGGCAAAATGATGCTGATTTCCTGCTGTGGTCCGGCCGTCCGAGACCAGCAGGCCTGGCGGGCGCTCTGGGTTCAGTGGTCTAGTGGAAAACACACGGGTTTGGGGGCTTTCCCATTTATTTTTCTGTTTTTATGCCATTATTTTCAACATTTATTATAAAAGCATTTCAGACCAACAAATCCTAGCTGTTTCACAACTGATTTCTAGGATCGTTTACAAAGTCCCTTTTTTTTTACAATGACAAGGTTATAAGTTCAGGCGGCGGTCTAGAAATGGGATGTTAGAGACAAGTCAGGTGAGACCTGCAGTTAGGGTACAACGTTTAACCAGCTTCTAAACCGGGCACCTGTAAGCTGAGGAGAAAGTAGGAGGAGCTCCCCCAGTGAGCCCCATTGCCTTTGTCCTGTGCACGGCCAGAAAGAGGGTTCCTGGCCAGGTCACCCCCACACCTCGGTTCTGAGATGGACTCACTGTATGTCCAGCGCGGACTTGTTGCGTTTCAGCCCAGGGTCACCCTGGAGACTCGGAGGGCCCTGGGCCTGGGCAGTGGTCAGGCCCGCCCACGGCCACCCAGAGCACCTGGGTGCCCGCGTGTCTTTGCAACCCCAGCCTCCGAGTCCCTCCGGTGCTTTCAAGCCAGCGCGGTGCCCTTTCTAGGGAGGGGACACACTTTGTTGGGAGGAATCCCGCCCAGAAGAGCTTCCTTCAGCAGCTGTAAAGAGGTCTCCGGCAAGAGTCAAGCACGTTAATGAGCTTTTGGGTGATGCAAATTGGTGACCAGCAGGATGAGGGCCTGCGCCTCAGGCCACACCCCTCAGCGGGGTATATAAGCTCTGCGGGGAGGCCAGGGACCATCGCACCAAGGACAGACCTCCTCCAGCTCCCTCTCCTGCTCCTGCACTTGCACCTGCTCTCCGGCACCATGCACTGTGGCAGCTTCACCGGGGCCGCCTTCCCAGGCTGCTACTGGGGCAGCTACGGCTACCCCCTGGGCTACAGCGTGGGCTGCGGCTACGGCAGCACCTATGCGCCCGTGGGCTACGGCTGCGGCTACGGCTACGGGGGCTGCGGCGGGGCCCTCAGCTACCGGAGGTACTGGCCCTACGGGCTCTACTGATGGGCTGCACCCCAGGAAGAGGGGAAGACCCACCCTGCTTCGGGCCTCACCTGCTCCCCACCTGCTCTTCACCAGCCCAGTGACTGCGTTTCAGGCCTCGCCCAGGAATGCTGGGGAAGGAAAGGAAAACCACAAGCTGCCTCCTGCCGCCTGCCCTGGGTGACGGCTGTTGTGACACTTTCGGAGACTTGACACCCACACGTGTATCACTTGGGGTGTCCCCGTCCTCACGACCCTTGTCATGATGAAGCAGTGGCTGTGTCTGCCCGGCCCCCAATAAACTTGCCTGAATCAGCATGATCTCCCCACCTGAGTGGCGTTTCCTTTGGGGGGTGCCTGTTGCTCGTGCACTTGAACGGGGGGTGGGGTACGTGGGTTTGAGTTTCTCATGTGGGTGCCAGGAGCCATGAGAAAGCATCTAGTCCTTGACCTTGTGTGATAAGCGGGCAGGGGGCGCTGCCCGTGTTGGAAAGAAGGAGGACTGTCTCGGCCACCCCTGAACCCTGGGACAGCCTCACCCCACCCTTGTGCCCACGGGACAGCGGTCACCGCCGGGAGCCCCTCTGCCCCTTCCCACTCCGCCTCCTCCTCCGGAAACCCCGACAGCCCGGCCTTTTCCGTCGCTTCTGTGTTCGCCCAAACGAAGCCCACTGGGCCCCCGCTCCAGGGACCGCTGACTGTGGAATAAAACACCTCGTCTCCTCTGCAAGGATTCGGAAGCATCGAGCCACGGAGTAGCGACAGCCGTGGGAGGGGTCTGAGAGTCTCCTGGGGATAAGTCCCCTCCACGAAGCCACCGAAGATGTGGTGTGGATGCACCAGGGGGGACGCCATGGCAGAAAGCTTCTTAGGCTTCATAGAATTCATTCCAGGTAGTACGTTTCACGCCTAAAAGATGCAAGCACCTTTCCATAGACCCGGGGGAAAACATGACTATAAGAAAGAAGCGTTCTGGAAGCGACGCCAGCTTTCCTCTGTGTTCCTTAGAGAAGAGACCAACGTTTCTTTCGTGAGCCAAACAGAACACACTGCAGCTCTCCCTTGAGAGCATCTTCTGTGCGGGGCGGGGGGGGGGGTGACCGGCTGGCCGTGGCCTTGGCCGAGCTCTGGTGGAGCACCTGCACTTGGCTCTGCCACACATAGCTGACCTCACAGCTGAAACTGTTTGGCTATTTGGAGAGCTCCTTCTGGAAGGGAGTATTTTCTCCACCATGCTACACCCGATAGTTATCTTCAACAACAACATGGAGCAGAACACCCTGTTCAAGGATCTATTCAGTGGACTCTTTTCAAGCTGAATATTGTAGCCAATGAAAGCCCCAGTTTGAAACTTTCTGGCATGCTAACGTGTGCTGAGAATTGTAAAGTTGTAATTTAGTCAACCATGCAGGCTAGAATAGAACAGGGAAAGACGGATTTTTCAGGACTTGGAGGGTAACATGGAAATTAGAGGGTGACCAAGTCTGCACTTGAAGAGCTCAGGGAGCCTCTAGTCCCGTGTCCCTGAGTTGTGCGCAGGAGGGTCGCCAGACAGCCAGCTTAAGATGTAGATTCTCACGCCTCACTCCCAGGAGTGCCGACTTGGCACGTCCGAGGTGAGCTCCAGAAACCTGAATGCTTGTCCGGCTTAACCGAGGTGCAGCTGGCAAATAAAAATTGTGTGTACGTGAGGTGCACGCCAGTATGATGTGATAGAGCCGATTACCACAGCCAAGCTCGTTAACACTCCCATCACCTCATCCACTCGCGTTCCTTCCAGGTGCATGAAAAGGCGCTGACAGCACTAATCGCCAGGGAGACACAAATCAAAACCACCACGAGCTATGACCTCACACCGGCCGGACTGGCCACTATTGACAGAGACAAGAGGCAGCAAGTACCAGTGAGGGCGTGGGGGGAGGAGAACCCTCACGCATCGCCGGTGGGAACAGTGTACATCTGTGCACCCACTTACAGAAACCCGTGCGGAGGTTTCTCCAAAAAGTAAAACCAGCGCTCTTGTGTGACCCCACAACCCCCCTGGGGGGTGCGTCTAACGGGAGCGAAGTTACTATTGTGGGGAGACACGTGCACCCCAGGATCACCAGGGCCGCTCGGCAGAGCCCAGATGCAGACACGGACCAGGTGTCCCCGGAGGAACGCGTCAGAAAGGTGTGCTACAGATGAAGCAGAATGTTATCAAATGTCGAACTGCTTAAAAATTCAAAAACTATTTCCATTTTAATTTATGATAATTTAAAAATCATTCAGTAACAAGGTATTACTTAAAAAGAAGGAAATCTTCCAGTTAAAGGTGAGATCGCATGGTACTTGTCCCTCACTGCCCGGCTTATTTCATTTAGCACAATTGTGGGGGCGACTTCTTTCGAGAGGTCCCCCTGGTGCCACGGACACGCGTGAATGAGTAAATATGGCTGAGACATGCTGAGACCTGTTTGGGGGAGAGGGAGTGGGCTGTGGCCAGTTTCTCTGGGGAGACAAAGGCCAGCAGCGGCAAGTTTCTCCGAGGACAAAAAGGCCCAGAGCGCCCTATTCCATAGCCTTTTATTGGGTTGTAATACACAGGAATACAGGGCAGCAAGGATCAAACAGTAGATAACATTTCAAAGAGGTCTGAGTCAGTGTCTGTCAGGAAGAAAGTTGCAGAAACTTTGGGAGACATACTCATTTCCTCTCGGACCCTTATCATATGAATGAAAGCACTCTTAGCAGAGCAGATTTCACAGATTTATGAGCAAGTCTTTGTGGTGCCAGATTTTTCCCCAGGGCACGCTCTGGCCAGGCAAGGAGCTGCACCTCTCCCCATCAGGTATTCAGGCTTAAGGGGATTAGAGCCAGGAAGCGCTTCTCCCAGAGAACATGGGGACTTGGGTTATGTCAAAGCTGGGGAGAGTCCATTGCTCTCTGTTGCAGCCCCCTGAGTCCTTCCATGAAGGCCTCCCAGGTGATCGAGTCTGACTTAGGTTGCCCCCCCCTGTGAGGGGTCTTACCCGTCATTGACTTCTGACCAAGCTCTGGGGGCAGGGAGAGGAACTGAGGCAGCGTTTGCTACCAGAGACAGGCTTTGTCTCCTGAGGCTGGCATTCCAGAGGTCGTCTCTCGCCCTTAGCCACAAGGGGTAGAGGTACAATTCCTAAAACTAGGCAGAGCGGTCTACTACGCACAATGCTGTCTAGTTACACCCACGCTGTTGCAAAGGGTAGGGTGGATGAACCAGAAATCTAAAGGTTTACAAGTGCCCCAGGGATCCCAGTGCAAGTGACGGGAGGCACTGTCCAGGCCACCACCGCACACGCACACACATTTTATGTGTGTATTTATGTGTATATTTAGGTGTATTTATGTGTGTATTTAGGTGTATTTATGTATGTAAGTATGCATTTACTTACGGAAGTGTCTGTCTACACTCAGGAAACTGAGTCCCAAGAGGAAAGTTGTTTCCGTCCCCCCAGGGGAAGGCAAAGGGAGGAACACGTCTACACGCCAAGACGACACGCAGCAGGCACCCGGGGCGCGCGTCCGAGCCCGACGCCTGCGCACCCCAGTGCCGGAGCCAGAGGCGCTGCTGCCCGCCTGGCTTTAAGGGAAGCTCGTGTTGCTGGATGATTTTATAAACTCATTTTTCTGTGCAACGCGAAATCGTTCCCCATGACTCGATGCTGTTCCATGGTTTTCCCCTGGGACTCACCCTTGGAAATTCTGACACAAAGATTTTCCCCGGGGTCTGGGGTTTGCGCCTGTGCCTCTCCTGTTTGGAGCGGTCACAGGATCTTTACCCATGGCTTCTCAGTTCCCATCTTTCTCAGCTTCCTCCACCCATTTGCAGTCTAGGAGCAAAGAGATTTATCCATGTCTATGTAGGGTCTCTAAAAATAAAAGCAGAATTAATACGATTTAGGGACAAAGTGAAAAGACAGAGCAGGAGGGGGCGGGATGCACCCTCCAGGGTCAGCTGTGGTCCGTGGGCGGGAGGGACATCGGGGGTTTGGTTCCAACGCAGGGTCAGGCTTGGTGTTGGGAGCTCTGCACGTGGCAGGAGCTCAATAAAAATGAGGGGACTACATGGTTCTCTCAGTAAACACGGGAAGTATGAGAAGCATCCATGGACTAACATCCTGAACTATTCTATAATTCATGGCCGTGTGTGGATTGGAAGCCAGATGTCTGCACATTTTATGACTTAGAGTCATTTCAGAAGGTCACGCGTGAAAAAGAAGTTTTGTTTTCCTTCCTACTTCCTTGTTCATTTATTTCTCCTAGTTACTTGAAAAAAATCTAAGCTATGTAAATTTAAAATTTTCCTGCAAATATAGCCTGTGGAACTAAGAAAGGTGATTTGAATATTAAAAGCCTCTTATCTACAGAGAACGTTTGAGAGAGAGGTAGGGAGGGAGGAAGGGAGGGAGAGATAGGTTTTCTCCCTGTATGTCAGGGGGTTTGGGGTGATTTTCCTGGAGGGAAGGAGGGGCTGGGGGGTCTTCTGAGCACTTTGTTGAGTTGTGAGCCTGTGACCAAGCGTTGCTGGACAGAATCACGTGGTGTGACCTTATTTAAAGCCGAGTGCAATGCCACTTGTACTCTGCCTACGGATGCCTCGTTTCTTCAACATACTTATCTTTGCAAAGGGGGGGGGGGTCTCAAATGCTGCAAGAGTCCTTACAAATTCATTGTCAACATTTCACATCCTGTGTGTCAGCCAGGCACTCTGTCTATCGCAGTGTCCACCACCTGGTCCCAGGCTTCCTGGGCGCGTGGGAAGTCCTCTCCTTTAACATGAGGGGCCCAGTGCCTTCTCTACTCCAACGTACTGACCCATCGGTCATGGCTGACCATGCAAATGCCAATTTGTATTTGCCCATTCGGTATACAGGACAGAGTTAAAAGCCCAAAGACGTTTTCAAGGATAACTTCAAGAGAAAATACACTTTGCGCTGTTAAGCATTTCCCAAGGATTCTCTAAAGGCTGTCTCGAAGGTTTCTGACATCTGCCCTCTGTCACGGGGGTGGTTGGAAAATGTTGTCCGAACGGCACTCCGAATGTCCCTGGGTGTTTGATGACTCTGTCCAATAAAGCTGCTGGCCATGAGATTACGGCCATCGGGGATGTGGAGACGGCGCAGCCATGGCGAGTCTAACGTATGTAGATCTTACACGACTCTTGCAACATCCTTGCACAGACATGACGGAATGACTTGTTCTTTCCCTGTTTTTCTTCCCCTTCATTTTCTTCTCTTTTGCTTCAACATCATTGTCCTTGAGCTTCGTGCCCCTCAGAGGAGGCAGGAAATCTCAGCTTTCTCTTCTGTTGCCATAGATCTTGTCAAAGTCGGGGTCGAAGTCAGCGCCTCGGTGGATTTACAGAGACGGATCGAAAGACGGGCCTTCACAGCACAGAGGAGTCTCAGGGCCGCCATAAACCAGCCTTCTCAGAGATTCACACTGGCCCCGCTCCCACACTAGCTTGCTGAGCTTCAGCTACAACGAGAAAAGAAATTTTTTTCTCATCCAAAGATGGTTGGCTTACTCTTTTGCCAGAAACTTCAGACGCAGGAAGCAAAGCAGAAACTGGAAGTGCTTCATCCCTACATGGACATAAATTTCAATTTCCCGATAGTCTCTCCTCCACCCGAAGGGTGGCCATTCTGAGCCCTGGCCTGTGAGATGAGGCTCGTGGGCGTGCTCAACCCGCGGCATCTGGTGGTGTGTGTGCCAGGACATCCCTTAGAACCACCTGGCTAAGCGACTGACCCACTGACTGACTGACCGCCCGGCCAGCCCACCACCTGGCCAGCCCAACACCCGGCCAGCCCACCGCCCAGCCCTGGGTCTGTCATGCTAACAGCGCCATTACTTTTGAGCTAAATGTTAGATGTTTCCATCCCATTGGTCTTGTATGAAACGGAAAACCTTCTGAAGTGGCTTTATTGAGATTTTCAGTGAGGCTACCATTTTGATCATAATCTAGCACGATTTTTGTTTTAGCCATTTCAATGATCCAAATAATTATGCAAAAGAACTGATTAATATTTAATATGTTTCTGGGCTGGTAGTGTGTCATTACTCCCCCTACAACCTGGTACGGCTGCTTTCATTCCAGGCTCCATCACCTCACTTTAGTGTGAGGGAGCTGGAGTCGGGAAAGTTCAGGGACTCGGTCACGGGGCGAGGCAGGGAGTGGCAGGGCGGGGCGTGCCGTCTGGGCGTGGTCACCGCTGAGCTGACGCCCGCCTCCTGCTGCACAGGCATGTGGGCTGCGTGAAGGGGCCTCATCGCCTTGTTCGCCACTGTGTCCCCCAAATAAAGCACAGCACCAGGCTCATACCGAGGCCCCAGTAAACAGATCATAAAGGAAAAAATGGAGTGTGATTGTCTTTCAAATTAAAAAAAAGGCTCCCTAGTGATGACAACATGATCCTTGAAAGTCACTCGTTCAGCTCTGAAGGTGGTGGTGTGTGACACCAGGAGAGATTTCCGGAATGTGTGCACTTTGAGCCTGGAAACCTGGTCCTGAGGTGGGGGAGGGGCTGCGGCCAGGGTCCTGGGAGGGCGAAGGGGTGACGGTGACGTCTCCCAGGGACCTCTGCTTCTCCGGTCTCCAAGGGACACCCACACAACCGGGCTTCATCCTGTTGTAGCAGATGCAGAGTCTGGTCAGCACGAGTCTCCCTAAACGTCCACCATGGTGGGACATTTTTGGCGCAGAACGGTGGGTACATCACACACCGTGCGGAGCCAGAGGCTGGGGAGAAGGGAGAGGACGGAAGGAGGTGCGCTCACCCGACGGAGGGGTTCCCCGGGACCAGCTCCAGTCGGGCCCCCAGCTCGCCTCAGCCAGGCTCCCCCACACCTCCGTGCCCTCACTGGTCTCTGCGTCGCCTGGTTACTGAGAAGCCGCCAAGTCGGTCACACTGGCACTCCCCTCCCGAGTCTGACCGCCTGCATACACGTCTGGTCGGGTCCTTCTCCATCTACCACGACCCGGGAGACCCCTGACGGCTCCGCCTGCCTCCAGCGAGACCCCGGAACGCGGCCCTTCCCCCTGGAGTTGGCTCTTAGAGATTTTCCGTCCGCCGACTCCCCCGGCTCCTTGGCTCTGGGGTCCGCTTCTCCTCAGGGTCGGGACTGAGCCCCGCCTGTCCCCACCACTACCCGGTCTCCTGCCGGGTCCGGGTGCGGTCGGCCTTCCGTCTCAGCAGGTGTCAGGGGTCCTCTTCTAGCACAGGTCAGCCCTCACGTTCCCCGTCCACTTTCAGATTTCATTTTTGTGATTTATGGTTCAAAGAGAAGCTTCCCGTTGCCACCCGAGTGCTGAGTACACTCTGCCGGTCTGAACATCGACCTTACAGCCCAGTTCGCCCAAACCCTGGGCTGGGGTGCCCCCACCCGCGTTCCCGCCCCACCACGCCCGCCCGCACTTTGTAATTACGGCCCTTGGCGGCATGCATTCTGCTGATTGCAGGCTTGCTCGGCCCTGCTCCGGTTTTACAGGTGAGTTAGATCTGCGAACTCTTTAATAAATGGCTCTCCCTCCAGTCCTGGCAGAGAGCTTTATGAAGCAGGAGGATGTTCAGCCAGAGCGTGTTTGGGTGTCGCAACCGGCCAGGTTTTGTTATTGAGAAATCTGGCCATTGGGGTCTGACTTCACCGGGGACTTTGAAGAGGGCAACGTCTCGGCACAGAACCCGTCCGGGAGCAGCTCTTGGGCCGGCAGTCCATCAGGCCCCCCAGGTCTCTCCGTCCGCAGGGCCGCGCCTTCGTTCTGCAGTCGGGCCCCAGCAGATGAGTGAGAGCCTCGGTTCTGTTCTGAAGAACGAAGGGTGTGGTGCCCTGTCACGGCCCTGCAATGGGCCTGCGTGTGCCACGTGGGAGGAATGGCCCTGTCACCTGCCATAGCCATCGGCCAGTCCCCGACCGAATCGTCATGTCCCGGGCGATGGATCAAGAGTCCTCCCCTGGCAACTTCCCCCGGCGGCTACTGGGGAGTGGTGGGCGCTCCCCGGGCACAGAACCGGCCGTGGCCCCAGCAGCCCCTCCTCCCCTGGGGCTCTGGGCTGTGGGAGGCGACCCCTGACCAGTGTCCCCTTGTCTGCAGAGGACACTGGTCAGGAGGAGTCTAATAATGGACCTGGGTCTCAGACCTGCCGGGACATTCTGTTCTTTTGTTTCCGGTCGGACGCTGCCCTCCTTTGAGTCCCAAATGCTGCTCGACCAAATTCGGCTCTGCAGATGCTAAGCAGGGGTCAGTCACTTCAAGACCTGCCACCACCAGCCTCGGGGTCCTCGAAGGTCTGAGGAAGTTCGTGACGCCGGCTTGGGGTTCCTGTCTGAGATGCGTTCTGCTCCGGCACATTTGCCAGCGGTTTTCATCTTGGGGGGATTTCTGCTTTCTCCTCAAAAACTGATTTCAGTTGACATAGGACACGTGGCTTGAATATCTTTTCTGTTGTTGTGGTTTGAATATGTCTATGGTGGTCAAGTTTCCAATTATAGTTTACAAAACACCAATGTTTAACTCCAGTAACACGAAGATTGATTTTTATATGTTACCAAGAGACGCTAACCCTGGGCTCTCTCAGACGCGGAGTAAGTCCTGGCTGATTTGCTCTACGTACGAACATCCAAAGTCCAGTTGTGGAATCAAACCTATTGATGTTAGAGCTCCAGTAACACAGAATGACTGTCTATATTGAAGTATACATCAGATTCTGGTTTGAAATGTAATGAAAAATTAATTATCACGCGCAGTTATGAGCACACGTTGGCCCGTCCTGCGGCTCTCTCTTACCTCCTGCCTGAAACCCCCTGGTCAGCGTGTGGCTGCTGGGCCAGCAGCCTCGAGTGGGAACCCGGGGGAGTGGGTCCTTGACCCCGGCGCTGGCCCCCGGCGCTGGCCCCCGACCCGCCGTCCCCACTGTGCGCTCCAGCACGCCATCCCGGCGAACAGAGAGCAGCTTGGGTTAGCCACTTCTAGGAGTTAGATGTGTGACAAGCAGAACTAGTGACTTTAACATGTTTGTATTACACTGTGCGGTCCCACTGCGCACTCGTCTGCACTGTCTGATCAGAGCCTCGCGGAACCTCGTGAGGTAGGACCGCGGCTGCCTTGTGGCCGAGGCACAGGCTGTGGTGTCGCTGCTCTGGGACCAGGGCTCAGATCTTCTGATTCCGCTGTCGTGGTCCCTTCACTGTGGTGCTCAGTGCCCACGTCACAGGCTGAGAAGTGAAGAAAACAGGAACGTAAGTGAGTCCATGCAAGACTGAGATACAGTCTTGGAAATTTTATACTTGTTATTGAAGGAAATAAAGAAATATGTGAGTGCACTAGTCTTGGCTTTTCAGGCCACCGCTTTGTCCCTCACCCAGAGTCAAATATTGTCCCCACAGGGTTCTTTTTGCGCCTCGAGTCCCTCCACAATGGTGGATTTAAACATCGTCGGTCCAGGGTGAATAGAACCTTGAACAGGTCTTTTATTAACCTTTCCAAAAGGTGCCCCAGACTCCCTGCCATCTTTTCTTACACTTTTCTAAGCAATGGGGTATTTTAAGGAATTAAGTAACAATTGGAAGGGTTGTTTTTGTTTTATTAAATCTGTCCTTTGATAGTGTAATCTTGGGGTTTTTCCCTCCGATTTCAGTCACCCTGCTGGGCCCTTTCCCAGGAACACCGACCAGACGCGGAGGACAAGTTAAGTTGGTGGGAGCCGGTCGGCTTGATGGTTCCTATACACGTAAGGTGCAGATTCCGCTGGAAGGCCAGTGTGATTACATTTCCGACGGCTTTCCTCGCTCTGGGTGTCTGCAGTCAGCCTGCAAAGTCACTCTCTTGAGGGAGCGGGAGGGAGGCCCGGCCTGGTCTGCTCACGCCTGGCGGACCCCGGGCATCCTCGCCTCGTCCACCCCGCTCTTTGCTTGCCCCCAGAAGGCCTTGGTTAGCATCGCCATTACTTAATAAACTTAAAGCTTAAACAGGACAGAGGAGGGACAGGGAAGAAGTTAAAAATGCATTAAAAAGTGAGCGAAGGCAGTGGTCGTTCTCAGAACCGATGAGATACACGTATAAAACATATTTGGTGGCTGCTGAATACCAAGAATTGTAACTGAATGCGGAATAGATTCTACCGAGTAAGAAACACTTCTGTGTCTCATTAGATATGCTTAACAAGATTTGCACCCGATCTGCAAATGTCTGCAGGGGGCTCAGTCACGCGTCAGGAGTTTTTCAGGAGGAGACCCCCAGGGTGTCTACCTTCTGCGTGACCAGAAAACCCTGCGTACCCACAAGCAGTGTTGGATGAGATAGCAGCAATATTCTGGTTGTTTGGAAACCTGGTTTTTGATGGTTCCCCTGGAAACCAGCTTCTCACAGACTTTGACGATACGTCTGTAGCTTCACAGTTAGAAGGACAGAACTTCTTCTAGGGATATCAGGAAGCCAATCAGCTTCAAGCAACTTTAAAGATGCCAAGGGTTCAGAGGCTGGCTGTCACACGTGCTCCGTGGGAGTGTCTAAAACCATGCCATGCTCAGGACACGTGGGTTTGCTGCTAAAGGCTCAACTCCTAAATGGTGACCTTTGGCTTCTTCGGTGAGGCTGTTTACTCAGGATCCCCTGGCAGGTGTGGCTGTCCCCTGGGTACAGTGGACACTGGGGTACGGTGTTGGCTGTGGTCATGGCTACATGATGTTCCCCGTGGGCTGTGGCTTTGGATGTGGGTGTGGTGGCTTCCACCCACGTGACTGCAGAAGAGGCTGGGCATTTGAGCTCTGTTAGTCGACCTCTGACCACGTGAGTTTATCACGATGTCCCCAGGACCCAGACTTGAAGCAAGGCTTTACTGGCGACTCTCCAGAGGATAAAGTGTGCATTTCCTCTGTGTTGAACTGTGCAAGGCAGGGTGGGCCGAACTTTACTGAAAGTCTTCATTTTTCTTCATGGATGTTGGGCCTTTTATTTTAAATTCTCCAGGTGTGTTTGATTTTCACGTGTCCTCCCAAATTCAGGTCCAGTATTCTCATAAATGTGCTCCGTTTAGTCTGCAAATGTGATTTTCCACTTTGTTCTTTCATCACGTTTTGTGGACGTGCTTCCTTTTTTTTGAGTCGTGGTCTCGGTGGGTTTGAAGTGACATCTCACTGTGGTTTTGATCGGCATCTTCTCGATGGCAAATCTGGCTGAGCATCGTTTCCTGGGCTTACTGACCTCATGCGTCCTCCCCGGGAAAGTGCCTGTTCGGATTCTTGTTGTAGTTGGTTTACTTGTCTTTTTTATAATTGTGTGGTAAAAGTTTTGTGTTTGTTTCCCTTATCAGGTATATTAATTGGAAATGTTTTCTCTCAGTCTGTGGGTTGTCTTTCTCACTTTCTTGGTGGTGTCCTCTGAAACACAAAAGTTTTCAATTTTGACGAAGCCCAGCTTGTCTATTTTTCCTTTTGTTGCTGTGCTTTTTGGTGTCTTACCTAGGAAATCATCGAGTGAACTCGAGACCGCAAGGAGTTCCGTGTATATTGTTTTCCTAAGATCTTCATAGTTTTCACTCTTACATGTAACAGGCCTTTGATATATTTTCCATTAATTCTTGCACATGGTGTGAGACAGATGTCCTGCCTCATTCACGCCGTGTCTGGCTGTTCCTGTGGGTATTTTTTCTTACTGCGTTTTGCAGGGAAGATAATATACTTTACCATTTTCGGGATGTTATCTGCTAGAAGGCTATTGGTGTCAGGCAAGTGTGAATAGTCGGTGGTGAGTTTGCACAGACTCTCCCAGCAATTCCTCCTGTTCCCACCACACTCCTGAGTGAGAAGTCCCAGCGCTAAATCAGCTCTGACCCCCAGTATCCGGGGTGTTTTTGCCTCAACAAGGGTTTCAGCTTTTAAAGAACACTTTCCAGTTTCCCACTGTCTGTTTTCTGGCTGGACGTCTACAGCGCCGACCAGGGGAAGCAGTGCACAGAAGCCGTCTTAAGGTTTGTATCGCTGCTTGTTGCTTGTATTCTGCTCTCAGTCCCTCCGTGTGTGTGGCCACTTTCTTTGGTCTGCTGCACGAGTTTAGTGGCCAAACCATGACTAAGAAAAAAACGAATCGCGAGTTAAAATACACCCCGGTGATGTCAGGGTGGCTTTGGCCTCACACGGAAGGCTAAGGGAAGGTTATTTCTTGAGTCATCGCTACTGACACAGGAAGGAAGATGAGCGATGCACCGTAAACTGCTTTAAACGTAAAAGGCGAAGAGAGGTGAGTTTTATGACAGTGAGTTGTGCTTCTTTCCTAAATCACTGAACTCGGCATCTTAAAAATGTCCACGGAAGACAAAAGGCAGAAGAACTCACTGCTCAGGGGCTCAGATCTGAGCCAGTTCACAGTCCCAGAGTAATGAGAATCCCCTGTGCCCCCAACTTTGTGCTTTCGTGATCTCGCACCAAATGAGCTGAACAGTATGTGTATATATCGAACTGCCGTACTGTTGTTAAATACCACTTCTAGAACTCTTCAACAATGAAGATCCCCTGCAATGCAAGCTGGGGGGCAACACGAAGCAGAGTCTGGTATAAGGCATCTGTCTGGGGGGCAAACAACGTAATGAGTGTTTGGGGGTCTCCAAAGAATCTAACCTCACGAGGGGGCGTCACCTGGACCATCCCGATGGATGCAGGGTCTGGGTAGCTGTAGGGCAATCCTCTATCGAGACAGATTTTGTTTTTTCTTTAATTGGCACAGTCACGCTGTGCACCTGTTTCACAGCCAATGAGGATGTAGGACACTTCTGTCACCTGCAAACGCCCTCTCACGCTGCGTTTATTTCCATCACACTCGCTCTTTGTTCTGGACAACCGCCGGTCTCTCCTCCCTCACAACAAGGCTGCCTAGTTGACAAGGCCACCTGAATGGAATTTGGTGGCATGCAGACTCTTGAAAGGGACTTCTTTAGATCTGTCCTTCATGGAGTTGCTCAGCGTCTCAGCCACGTCCTTGGTGAAGAGCAGCGTTTGGGGGAGGCCAGGTGGGTGGGTCTCCCCATGGAGAGAACTGGGGACAGAGAACCGGGCAGGGGACAGGGACACTGGCCTCGGGGAAACATCGCAGACACCGAGCGAGGGACCCACGTGGAGTGACTCAGCGACGTGCTGCGTCATTAAAGAGGAGCCGCACGAGTGTGAGTTCATGGAAGAGTGGCGAGCAGGAGGTGAAAATTAGTCCTTCCGCTATACGGCCCTGTCCGAAGCCTCGTTAGAATATTGATTCATTTTATGGCCGGCATTTTATGAAGGGCGTAGGACCTGAAGAAGAGTCTAGAGAAAAGCAGTAGAATCACAAGGGGCGGAAGAACTGAGCTCCATAGGAAATGATTAGATGGATGTAGGCTCTGGTTTACTCTTACAGAACAATAAAGACACCCCGTGATTAAGTGTTCGTGGCAAACAGCATGGAAAACAAAATAAGGAAGAACATAAGTATTAACTATTAATCGGGAATAATATTATTTCCTTAGTGACTGAAAGTAAAATAGTTTCTAGAGTCTTTGTGGTGAGATTGTTTTGAATATTCTCCTACCTAGGTTTTATTTGAAAACATAATTTAAAAATGCATCATGTTTTCCTACATAAATATAGCATAGTTCGTTTATTTAATCTCGGTTTTACATATATAGGATAGTTTCAAACACCCACTGCTTGAAATAATGTCTTCGTGAGCAACACTAAATAATCGTTATTTCCATCTACAGTAGTTTCCTTGTTTAGAGGCGAATCAGAGCCAAGACAGCGAGCCGGTGGATGGTCAGAAGTATTGTGAGGTCGGGACGTGAGTTTCCGCCCGAGTCCAGGCCGCCGCTCCTACGTCCAGTCTCTCCTTCTTCACCCTGAGAAGCCATCCCTGCAGCCCCTCACTGGATCACTGTTCATAGCCCCCGTTGCTCGTTAAAATGATCTTCTGTAATGATTAGCCAACTATTAAAGTGACTGAAGCATTAAGTAGGTATTTCCAAGGAAACGCGTACTGAACAGCAGACAGCAGAGTAACACGGCCTCCTGGCCCGGCCCCGCCCGCCCCCATCTCTTCCACTCGGGGCCTTTGAGTTCTTCAGGCCTTTTTAAATAGTGAAACATTTCTGCATAATTTTATGCTACATTTTTTGTTTTCTCAGTTTTACACATCATTTATTGGTTTCCAGTTATGCGAAACGAGGATTTTAAAAAGTGTATCTTTCATCCAAGACACACAGGTGTCTCCCGGCCCTACACCCCTGCATGGTCACGTCACTGCCGTGTCCACACCAGCGTGACCAAGAGCCTCTATCCCGAGTCCAGGGTCTGCTGGAGCCGCTTCTCCTCTCAGGGACCAGAAACCGCCTGGACGCACGGCAGAGGCTGCGCCGCTCCCCTCGGCGGGACCGCCAGGGCCCCTCAGGGGGTCTGCACACACTGGGGGGCCGTTGGCTCATCCTCCACCCTCCCCCGCCCTTCCCCAGACTCTGCTCTGGGTGCCGTCCATCCCATCTGGGCGGTGGCCCTGGGACAGCCGCACAGCCCCACCCTCCCGCTCCCTGTCACCCCCGCTGCCTGACCAGGGCTGGGCGTTGGGAGTTGCTGGTGAACGAAGCCCAGGCTTCGGTGGTTTTCTGAGCTGGTGGCTCTTCAGGTACCCTTTCTGAGGCCCCACGTGTCTGGAAGTGTGTTCGTGCCGCCTGACGGTCAGTGTATAGGTGGGCAGCTTCTGCAGGTTGGAAATGATTCTCGTTCGTTTCACTGAAAACATCGCCTCACTTTCTTCTGGCTTTGAGTTTGCTCTGGAGACGGCTGTGCTGGGCTCTTTCCTCCCCACGGAAGCTCGCGGGGTTCGCTTCCCTGTGGGTCCTGGCTTGGAGATAACTTTTAAGATAAATTTTACTACCAGGTAGATCATGAAGATTCCAGTGCTTTTCCTTCTGGGAGATCGCATGCGTGAATATGTTGGTGCTCTCTTTTAAATACTGTATATTTTGATAGTCTATTTCTTTAAAAAATTCAGTTTCTCTTCAAAGGCTCTTGTCACTATGCAGGACCCACGTCACAGCTCAGCTGAAGGAATAACACAAATAAAAACAGTACAGTTTCCACTGGGGGGGGGGGAGAATGGAGGTTGACCAGATGGCTACAGCCAGTCCTGTGGCTTGGCTGTTGGCAGAGCTAAACGCTGTTCTGACCGCCACTCCGTCGGTGATGGAGGTGACCCGTGACTCCAGGGAAGTAGTCGGGAAGAGCTGTGCTTCGTGGGCTGGACGAGAGAGCAGAGGAGGGTCAGCGCGAGTCTTGGGGTCGGTCACGTCCAGACCTTTGCCACACGTCGCTCCTGCAGTCCTGTTGACCGTGTCTCCAGGCTCTGCGGCCCCGGCGCCCCCCTGGGAGGCGCTGAGCTCTCTCCTGACGAGCTGGCCTGCTCTCAGGGCAGGTGTCGCCGGTGACGAGCAGGTGAAGCTGTGCCCTGGCCTCCGTTTTGCCTCGAAAGCAAAGTAGCTTTTCTTCTTCCTGAACTTGTGGGCCTGTGTGGGGTCATTTCTGTTTGTTTCCCAAACTCTCCTCAGTGGTAGCACCGCAGCTGACCCTGGTGCTATGAGCCTGGTGCCGGCTCATCAACTCAGAGAGGTTTGCCGATTGTTCCAGCACTTGGTGGTTCCCAACCCAATGTGCAAACAAAGAGAGGGTAAAGCCTGGGGGTGAGGAAGGGGTGTTTGTGCATTTTCGAGTCCAGCCCCACTGAATGGTAGTGCTTAGTGATGTCGCTTTCCTGTTGTGGTGACACATCGGGGTGTAGAGTGACTTCATTTTCACATGTGCTTCTGGGCAAGGGCCCCAGTGTCTCTGTTTGGGCTTCCCTTCCGTTCAGGGACCAGCAGCTACAGGTAGTGAGTTCAGCGTAGCTGCTACTGAGCACAGGCATTCATTAAAATACCTGCCTGCCCTGAACAGCAAGTGAAGCCGCTTGCCATCTGGACGCTTTCAAGAGAAGTGGATGTCACAGCTTCGGGTTTGCTGACAGTGGCAGTTTCCTTGGCCGGGGCCTGCCAGTTCCTCTGGGCAACACCTGTGAGGGGCCGACACGCTCCAACCTGTCCCGCTGGTTGTTTGCTTCCCGGTGCGAGCGCAGGTGCGTCCAAACCTGGGGCTGCGACATGCGACGCCCTGCATGAGTGAGTTTTCTCAGATCCCCCGTTCGCCTCCTCAAAGGCTCTGCGAGGGGACATGAGATCTTCTTAGAGGGCAAATACATGTTGGTTATTTGAGCAGAATAGAACGTCTCGTTTCAGAGCTTTCTGTTTTCAGATCTGGTGTAAGAACACGGGAAGGTTTTCACTTCTGACTAGACCACTGATGGAGGGGGTTCGGGGAGACTGCCGCTTAACCTCCACGTGTGTCCAAGTGTCTTTAGTGGGTACAGAGCCGGTCCTCACGTAAAAGGGCAATCGATGAAGGAGGTTAATTATTACTTTAAACCCGCTACTAGAATGATGGGTTATGGAATAACCTGTGGTGTCCACCCCCACTAAGAGGGGAGAAGTGGACCCAGGGACCACGGCCTTGGGAGGGTCTAATGGGATTAGTTGACCCTGAGTATCAGAGATGCCCTTCGCTCTAATCTAATCTCTTGCAACATGCTCTCCACGTAGAAGGTCACTTCACGTAGGCCTTTGGTTTGGGGCTCAGCACACATAACACCTTCACGGGACCACATGCAGGTTGTCAGGATGTAATAGGAGTTACTTTGCAGGACAGTGTGGGTTAGAGGGTGGGTGTGGCCTGGCTGGAAAATGCAGGGCGTCCTGGGTGTGTGGACGTCCTCCCGTGCACAGATGTGAGCAGATTCTGTTTTAAGATGAAAAGTAAAGGGAAGAGAGTGGACATGCAGAATGGATTCGGCATTTGCCTTGGCTCCTGCTTCTGAAGTCTGAGCGGCCTCACGCCCTGCCAGCCTCGCCCTGGCCCTGTGCACCTTTCCTTGTCCCTGAGGTGGCCGGGGTCCCGGAACGGTGACAAATATGACCTCCAGACAAAGCAAGGTGCTGAGACCTGCAGTTGTCTGGGTATTTGCTGTTGGGGGGCCCCAAGCAGTCAGGGGACGATCAAACCACTGGGGCTTCCGCAGAGTGACCTGCCACCTGCTAACTGAGGTATCCATGGCCATGACCCACATCTGCTGCTGTAATTAGTGGTGATTGGAAAGCGGTGGTGATCGTTTAGTGGTGATTGATTAGTGGTGATCGTTTTTGGGTGGAAACTGTTCAGAACTGAAGCCATTATATGAAGAGAGAAATGCAGTGCTAAGCAGTCCAGGTATTACGGAAGTGTGTGCTCTGGAGACCGCGTCGGCCAGAGTCTGATGTGCTCCTGTGATGCTCTGCTCTCTAATGAAAAGGTGTGTTCGGCTTTCATCCCCCTGTCTGGCCCAGGGCTCTCAGACCTTTGGGACTTCCTAAGCTGTGACAGCAAGGAAGGGGCCTTCTGTTATGTTAATGAGCTGGCTTTTGGAGCCCACCTAAAGGTGGAGGGAGGGTCTGAGCTTTCAGTCCCCCTCCCCCCCCCATTGACCTCCAGGGACAGGGGAGGGGCTGGGAGTGGAACTGATCCTCGCCAATGGCTGGTGATTTAATCAATCACGCATATGTAATAAAGGCTCCACAAACACCTGAAAACACAGAGCTTCCGGGCTGGTGGAGGCTTGGAGATGTGGGGAGATTCGGGGAGATGTGGGGTGTGCAGGCACCTGCAGAGGCCGGGGAGTCTCGCACCCTTTCCCACGCCTGGCCCCGTGCCTCTCTCCCCTCTGGCTGTTCCCGACTTGTTTTCCTTTTGTGATACAAACCTTTCAAACAGAACTGGTGGTCTAGTAGGCGGAACGCTTCTCTGAGTGCCGTGAGCCGCTCTCCATCATTTAGCGAACCCGAGAAGGGGTCACTGGAACCTCTGACTTACACCAGCCTCCTGGAAGCACAGGGCCGTGAAGGGCATCCAGGGTGGGCGGGGTGGCTGGCAGGACGGAGCCCCTCCCGTGGGCGCTGAGGCCGTGGCTCCAGTAGACAGACAGTGTTGGAATCGAGTCCGGTTGTGGGACACCCAGCCGGTGTCCCTAGAGCTGCTTCGTGGTGTGGTGTGCGGGAAAACCCTCTGCCCAGACTCCGCTTCAGCTGGAACGTAGTGCAGAGCCCAAAGGCAGGTGGCTCCGCTGAGCCTGGTTCAGCTCCGACTGCAGCCAGTGGTCTGACGACCGCCACCCAGGGTTTGGTCGAGGGTCCGGCACCGACTGGGGAGCCAGGGGACACGAGGAGGACACAGTGTACCCGGTGAGCCAGTGGGCGTTTTCAGGGTTCAATATAAGGGAGGGGACGGGTCTGGTCTACACGTCAGTTCTCATCTTCACAGAGTTGTTTATGTTCTCGCCCACACAATAGCAAACTGGACACCTTTTCATTTTGATTTTTAATTTCAGTTACATACAAGTATTTCAAAAATATTCTATATGGGATTTCAATGCATCTTTTGACAGTGAAGACAGAATGTGAAAATATTAAAACTGCTACCAGCCAAATGCTTTAGAGAAAAAAAAGGTATGCAAGAGGCACCTGGATTTTACTATAAAAGATTCAAAATAACAGACTTTAGAGAAATGCTTAGGAAAGACCCCGCCTTACGATTCTGGGTGTGGAAAGTACATGTTGGATTATTGCTGCGCTTCTCAGCTGAAGACGTAAAGCTTTTGGAAACAAATATTTTTGAGATTTTTGAGTCATCTCTGTACCAAGAGATGACTCGAAGGTATAGATTTTATTCTAGAAAACATTTAAATTAATTTTAACTTACTCTTTGCCCCCTTATGTTCTTCTGTTCTCCAATGGATTAACAATATAATTAAATGTATTATTTTTATACCTTGCACATTAGATATTTTTGACACGTGGAAACAACAAAAAATAACTTCTAAGTGATTTTTTAATAATATGCTAGATTAACGATGAAACCGACCATAATTCTATTTTCTTTTCTTTTTTGTTTTTTTCTGGGAGGTCTCTCGAACTCGTGCAGTGAAGCATATTTTGAATCTGGTGGAAATATATTTGCGGGAAAAGGGATTAAACGGATGGACCGCGGGAGCAGGGAGAGGCGGCGAGGGGCCCGCTGCTCAGCACGTCCCGCTCCCCCCACTCTCGGTCCCCCGTGCGGGGCGCAGTCCCAGCACCGCGGACAGGCACAGTCGTTGTCCCGACTGAGGCCCGGAGCTGATCAAGTCTTGTCCCTTAGCCAAGCACAAATGACGTGAGACATACACAGAGCGTTTTGCAACTTCATCATGTGCATGTAGAAGATGTTCTGATGGAGACGGACTAGCATTTTCACGTTGAATAGTGCTCGAAAAACCACTGCCATTGACTTTGACAGGTAGTACCAGTCCAGCAGGGCAGCTGCTTGCTTGCTGATGCTTAATCTGCTTGCCAGAACCTTCTGCCAAAGTCACAGACTCATGCATTAGTCAAAATGCGTCCGCAGTGCACTTCAGACCCTGGGCTTGCATTACAAGTACCTGGGACTCACTGCCGTTATGTGTACAGTAGACTCTCCCGTATCCCCACCAGGTAAATTAAATCAAATGTACCCATGTGGGCGATGAATCGCTGAGCTGTGAAGAGACGCACGGGCGCCATTCAGAGGGAGTCTGTGCCCAGGTGGAAGACGGATTTGTGGGGTCCCGTGCACTCTCTGAAAAGTTAACTAACAGATTTCTCGTGTAGGTCTGGATCACTGTTTAAGAAAATGGGTAACGTTAATATACCTTTGGTGTGTGATCCTTTTACTTGAAGATATTAGAGTTTTATTGAAAGGAAATATGGGAAAATATTTCCTCATCACTGGCATCACAAAAAATGTGTAATAAGCCCTGACTGGTGTGGCTCAGTGGATTGAGTGCTGGCCTGACAGTCAAAGGGTTGTGGGTTCGATTCCCATTCAGGGCACATGCCTGGGGTGCGGGCCAGGTCCCCAGTAGGGGGAGCTCGAGAGGCAACCACGCTGATGTTTCTTTCCATCTCTTCTTTTCTCTCTGTAAAAAACAAAAATGTGCAATAAGACACAGAGCAAGGCGTTTTCAGCTCTCAGATGTGCATTGATTACTTCTCTCTCTCTATTTTCTGACCTAAATATCCCCTGAGCCCTCAGGTCACATTCCTTCCCTGTGGGCTGGTCTCCTGGGTGCACACAGACATGTCCCCAGGTGTCACCTCAGCTCAGGGCATTGTTTCCTCCTGACCTCGCTCACCCCCTGGGCCAGGGAACACCCTCCCCACCCGCAGCCTCCCCAGGCCCACGGTCGCACACCTGCCCTTGTCACAGAGGAGACAGCAGTGCAGTGTCGCCCCCGTCCTGCAGACAGTCCCTCCTCTCAGCTTTCACGTCCTCGTTGCCTGCAAGGTGCCACTTGGGCTCAGAGCCACCTCTGGTGACGAGGTGTCTGCTGGCTTCCTCACTGTTTTACAGACCGCTGTCCCTGTGCACTGAGTTTCCCTCGTCATCGCGTCGCTGGCAGATTGCTTTTCTGAAACATCTGTCTGCTGAGGCCGCCCACCTGTCCTCTGACAGCTCCCAACTGCCTCTGGGAAAATCCGGATCTCCCAGTGTGGCATTTCAATGGGGGACATACGGTTTATCACCCCAGTGAGACATTGTGGGTGAGTTAAAGGAGGCTGCTGTGGGCTGAATGCTCGTGCTCCCCAGATTCCTGTGCGGGAACCCCAGTGCCCAATGCTGAGGTGCTAGGAGGTAAGGACTCTGGGGGTGGTGCTGGGGTTAGAGGAGCAGAGCTTGATGGGAACTAGAACCCCGATGGGAAAGGCCCCAGGGCCCCTTGGCCCCACCCACCCTGGGAGGACTCCAGGAGGGGGTCGGGTGGGAGGGGGGCCCTCACCCCCCGTGTTGGCACCCGGACTCCGACTTCCAGCCTCCAGAACCGTGAGAAGTGAGTCTCTGTTGTGGGTTGGCATTTGGCAAGGACTGGCACAGAACCGTGGTAGCAATTGTGATGCACCACAGGGGTGGCCTCGGGCCACCTGGAAGTGTGGTTACTCTCCCCGTAGTTACGCCATTTTGGGAACAGGGGCTCAGATTCAAAGTCCCGTTCCTCGTGGACTCCGCCACGCACTGAGTTCCCATACCCGCCGTTCATTCGGCAAAGCCGCCTGCGAGCCTGCTCCCTGCTGATGACCGTTGGGGGAAACCGGTTCTGGTGGAACTGTCACTTAGAGTGGGGGAGGGGCCCACAACACGTGAGCCAAAGGTCCCAGGCCACGCGGTGGAAAGGGTTAGGAGACAAATCAGGAAGCTGAATGAGACAGAGTCCCAGGGAGGGGCTGAAATTTTAAATGCGATGTTCGGGGATGGTCTCCCGGGGAGGTGCCAGCCAGGAACAAGTCCAAGAGTGAAGTGTGTGCCATGTTTATATTCGGAAAACATTTTCTGTAAACTTGAATCCATAATTTTTAATTGCTGGCCTGAATTACATACGTGAAGATGTCGTAAAACTCTGCAACACGTTAAAGGCGTCTGGAGAGGCGTCTGCAGCGAGCCGGTCGTTGCCCGAGGCGTGGGGTGTGGCCGTCAGGCGTGTTTTGGGTTCCCACACGCCCCACGCGACCGATGCAGCGGGCGGCGGCCCAGCTTCACGTCAGGGCCTGGCACACCCTCCCGGCTGTTGCTCTGTCCCCTGTGTTCCTGGGGACGGGCCCCAGAGCAGGGGACCTGCGGAGGTCAGGTGCCCAGGAGGAGGGCGGAGGACCGGCTCGGAGTGAAAGAGACGGTGGGCTCGGTTGGACGCCAGGGTTGGGACGGGCTCTCCTGTCCTCCGGCTCCAGGACACACGGGAGGCGCTGGCGTGGCTTTAGCCTTCAAGTCCCTGCTGCTTCACCGAGCTGGGGGACATCAGGGACCTGGCCACTCTGTCACGTTGGTAATGCATCAGGCTCGCCTCACTGTTCCCTTCGGGTCTGGCCCACTCACACCCAGAGCAGGCTCCGGCCTCCGACGTGGGGGCCCCCCCGGCTGTCGTCTGGGGCTGTTCCTCTCTGGAGTTCGGCTCAGCGAGGGCTTGGGGCCCTTCCTGCCCCCCTACCCGTCAGCCCCATGGAGAAGTGCGCCCGGCTTCTTCGGTTGTTTCGTAAGCTTTTCTGGAAAGTACTCTTTAAATCTCCTATATTCTAGGGAAAGCACAAGAATCTTCTCACACTCAAGCTGTAAATCAGCTTTGGAGCTGTGGGATTTTCTGAGATTTTTGCTGGAATGACTGAGACTGGTTGGACGTGGCTGGGGTTTTCCTGGCACAACTGGATTCTCTGCCGGGAAAACTCAACCCCCGGGGGCGATGCCGAGCGGGGAGACATCTGGCCCCACGGGTGCTTCTCGTCTCCGGCTCTGTCTGTGCTGTGGGGGCCGTGCGCCTGAGTCTCACTTGGGAAGGTGGGTGGGACATGCTCACTGATCGTGGTGTGGCTTCCGATCAAGGTTAACTCCCTCTGACCTGCACGGTGCCATTTCTAAAAGGGAAAACACGCGGGTGAGGGACTTCAAATCCACCGTCACCTCTGGAAATCGTTATTCAGGCACATGGCCTGCTGGTCGATGGCCTGTTTCTGTCACACGCACAAAAGGGAAAACTGTGTGAATGCAGCAGAACTAGATGCAGCTTTTCCAAAACACACACCCGCCCTCCTCACAAGTGTCTTTAACGCCCAGGTTTCCAGGAACACCGGTGGGTAGCACATCAAACAATCTTGTAAGCGAAACATTCCGGGGAGTGAAGGAATTTCATTCCTCATTCTCCACCGGTCTTCGTGGTCCCGGGGGAAAGTATCCGTAAGTATTCTACTTGGTCTTTCAAAAATCGAATAATACACAAAGCACTTAATTAAAAACTACCCTACATTAACAGAAACTTATTTACATCTGTTTTATCCCCAGAACTTCCTAAATGCACCGTATTTGTGAATTCCCTGATCGCTAAACTAAAACCCATATTTGAATCCAACGGTTAACATTTCTGTGAAATATCAGTTTGCATTTCCTCAGGTGACAAGTGGCAGGGCCAACATTTCCTTTGGAAAGACGTCAAGCCCAGGGCTGCTGGGCACGTTCTCTGTCCTCGATGCCGCGTGTCACCAGCGAGGCCGTTTGGTTGGTCTCTTCACTACCCTGTGTCACGGCCGCAGTGCCACGGGTCACAGGGCCACGCCTCTGCCTCTCTCCCCTCTGTGAGCGTGGCACTGCCGTGACAGCTGTGGGTGGCACTCGATGGGACAGTCGCCCTGAGTGGACGCCGCCCTCCGGGCCTCTGGCGTGTTGACTTACTGAATCCCAAATCTCGAGTTGTCACCCTCCACCATGAAGGAAGCAGCAGGGAGACGGAGAGGGTGTCCCTGTCCAGGTGCAAGCAGAGGGCCCATGACTGGCCCGGGTGGGGCCGGGGCCGAGCGACCCCCCAGCCCTGGGGACAGGACACTGCCGTGATTCAGTGTCCACGCACAACGCCCCGGGGGCACGAGGGGCCACAGGGACACCCGCGCCAGCCGGCCTGGGTGCGCTCCCCCCGCCTCCCCCCCCTGCTCCACGTTGGCCGAGTCTCCGTGAAGGACGTGGGTAAAGCGCAGGCAGTTTCCACCTAGGCCGCGTCTCATCTGGGCACGGACGGACGAGGACTGGCGTTTGGCTTCGGAGGAGAGAAGCGGGAGGAAAGTCTGAGAGCGCGTGTTGAGAGGGCGGGCACTTTTCCTGGACTCACCGCAGGAGCACACGGGGAATAATGGAAATGTCAGAACCGCGTCAGTCACCTCGAGGGCACGTGAATTAGCAACTCGCCCCCGAGCCAGGCAGATGAGCTGCGCGGTGAGAAAGTAAACTGAGTTCCTCGGGGCGCGGTGCCCCACACGGGTGTTCCTGGCGCTTCTCGTCAGTTAACTGCTGGACGGCGCCCGCGGCCCGGCCACTGCGGCCCGACCGCCGCTGCCCGTGGTTGGGAGAGCGGGTGGGCTCGGGCGCGGCGCTGCCCCAGGGCCTGCGTGTCAGCGGGGCCGTGACGTCCTGCTCGTGGACGTGGCGAGCGGCAGTGTGGTGGGAGGGGGTAGCCGAGTTTATGGGCTTAGGGACGACCGCAGGGTGATGAGGAGGCTGAGGGCGTGTGGTCGCAGCTGTCACGTGGACACTGCCCACAGAGGACCCCCCACTCACGGAGGGTGGCCCACTGCGGTGACACGGGTGACACCGGAGAAGTGTGTTTGTGCAAATGGAACTTCCCAGTGTCCACTGAAGATTCACTGGGGAAAATCCACCTTAGCAGGAGGTGACCTGAACGGTCCCTTCACTGCGGTGACAAAACCTTGCTCAGAGGGGACTGCAAGGTCAGAGAGGCTGGGGACCGGCTGGGGCCCTGGAGGAGACAGGTGCTGCCCGCTGCTGGCGGCTGCTGCGCAGCTCTCGGGTCTCTGAGCGTCATCTGTCTGGGTCACTGCAGAGTGAAGACCCCGCAGACTCGGGGCACTTCAGTCCCGGCGGCCTCCTGGGGGCGGTGCTGCGGCCACGGCCATTACAGGGACATAAGGGCTTGCGTGCCCGACGAGGTTCCTGTCTGGAGTCTCTGTAGCGCGAGCGGTGCTGCCAGGGTGGACATGGTGCAGGAGCAGGGGGGTGTCGGCCGTGGCTGTGGCCTTGGCCTCGGCTGCAGTGGGTGCAGGAGAGCCCAGGACCGGCTGCGGGAAGGGCTCTGGACCAGGGTGGCTCTGGGTCCCCTGTGGCTGAGGACACAGCTCTGGCTGTGGCTGCCATCGCTGGGGACTGTCGTCTTCCCAAAGACGCCAGCCTTCCTGCTGCCGATGGTTGGCCGCCAGAGCGCCTCTCACCGGGGCCTGTGTCGGGTTCAGGAAGACGGGCCGGTTTCCTCACACTCGTCTTCATCACTGCAGATGGTGGCAAACCGCTCGGCGTTGCCATCTGCCCCTCACTGCAGGCGGAGCTTGGCCGTTTCCACACGATGGACGCTGACACGTTCGCTCTCGTCCCGCGGCATCGAACCGTCTGCTTGTTCCCACGTTATGGCCTGTCCTTAGATCGCTGGTTCCATTCACTGCACCAGGCGCTCTCCTGTCTGCGTTTGTTAGACTCCGAGGTTCTCTTCACCCCTGACGGGCCAGAGCCGCGGTGTGCAAAGGAGCCGGTCTCCCTCGAGGGCTGACTCGGCGCTCCGGGGACAGGACCTGATGAAGGAGCTGCGTCTCTTGGGGCCTCTGCAGTCGGATGTGCTCCTCTGTCTCCGGTGCTGCGTGACGGCGTGTGCGACCTGACACGTCTCCGGCTTGGCCTCCGTTTGTTACGATGCACAGCCACCACTACTCCCTTCCTAACCCCATGATCACAGAGGCCACAGCATTTTTGTTTACTCCTGTAATACATAAAAATATTACCGTGTTTATCAATTTCCATCGCCTGAACCATCCTGAACGCTGTTAGCGCCCCGTCGGGGCCGTGGGTTTGCATTTTGGTGAGTGTGTTACAAGGTGAACTGCAGAGGCCCCTCCTCGTTACCCAGAAAGCCTGCTCTGTCTCCTTTGTGGCTTACACACGGTTTTCACACTTGAGGTACAGCTTGTACTTACTGAATCCACATGGGAAGCTCTGTGGGCGAGTAAGTCCAGGCCTTGGAAAACAAAATGAGAGATTCTGTGTACAGATGAGAAAATGGACCCAGTTAGCGGCTATGCCAAAATAAACCAGGCAGGACCACACTGAACTAAAACCTCTGCAGAGCACGGGAGACCATCAAAAATGCAGACGCAGCCTCCTGAGAGAGACAAAGGGCTTGAAAATCGTACCTATAAGGGGTTAACATTGAAAATATATAAGGAAGCCATGTAAGAAAAGAAAATCTGATTGAAAACTGGGCAGACCTGAGGATGTTCTCTCCCAGAGAAGATACACAAAAGGCTGCAGACACAGGAAAGGCGCTCAGCATCGCTGGCCCTCAGAGGGATGCGGTGAAAACCGCAGTGAGGTGCCACTCCCATCGGTCGGAAAGGTCGTCACCAGTAAACCCACAAACCACGGGTGCTGGTGAGGACGTGGGAAAAGGGGGCCCCCCACACACTGTTGGTGGGAGCGCAGACTGGGGCGGCCGCGGTGGGAGGCAGTGCGGAGTCTCCGCAGAAAGCGAGTCATGGAACTACTTTGTGACCCAGTTACTGCACTTGTGGAATTTACCCGCGGAAATGAGGGCGCTGCCTGGAAGAGGTCCCGGCTGCCCCAGGGTCACCGCAGATTGTTGGCAACAGGACGAGCTGAGTAAACAGAAAACACGTAACATTATTCACTCAGCCACAAAAGAGAATGCACTCTCACCACTTGCAACAGCATGCAGAGACCTACACACGGGACATGACGCTGAATGACGTAAGTGGGACAGAAAAAGACAAATACGGTATGGTCTCTCTTCTATGTAGAATCTCACAGCAAATAAAGAAATGGGTGAACACAAAGTGGAACTCACAGATCCAGACTCGTGGTCGCCAGGGGCAGAGTGGGGGGTGGACGCCTTCTATAGTTTAAACAATTAAACAATAGGAAGTACAACAAGATGCATTACATAATCCTTAATAATATGTATTGATAAACCGAATACTTTGTGGATGCCAAATATGTCTCTTCCATAGCTGTAAAGAACATTTTACTTAATAAATGGCGTCGGAGCAATCGCGTATCCATATGCAAAAGAATGAACTTGGACTCTTTCTTACCGCCATCCACAAATATTAACTCCGAGTGAGTTACTAATCTCCAGTAGATCATAGACGTACACATTCGAACTGAGATTACGAGACTCAGGAGAAAGCGCGGCAGCGGGACTCCAGGACGTTGAAGCAAAGCTTGGTCAGTTCTGGCAAGCAAAGCACAGGCATCGAAGGAAACGCGGATAAATTGCACTTTATCCGTTAAAAGCCTCTGGCCTTCAGTGGGCGTGACACCCACAGAGCTGGAGAAAAGACTCGCAAACCATGGGCCTTATTAGGACGTTATCTAGAGTGTACGCGAGACTCTCGGGACTCAGTAACAAAAGACAAATAATCCAGAGAACAAGGGCATAAGGTCTGAAGAGACGCTCCTCTCAGGAAGGTGTGGGGGTGGCCGATGTGCCTGGAACGATGCTGGCCACTGCTGGCCACCGCTGGCCCCTGCAGAAATGCGGGTCAGACCCCGAGCAGCTGTCACGTCCCACCCGTCAGCATGGCGGTCACCGAACAGTCAGACAGTGACAGGTGCTGGTGAGGTGGCGAAGAAACTGGAGCCCTCCCAGTGCCAGTGGGCACGTAAAATGTGCTGGTGCTTGGAAAATGTTCTGGCAGTTTCCCAAATCTGTGGAAACTAAGGCTCCCTATGACTCAGCAACTCGATTCTTAGATACGCAGCCAAAGGAAGGAAAACGCCCACCCAGAATCTGGGCTTGAATAGCAGCGTTGCCATTAGCCCAACGGTAAGACACACCCAACGCCTGCCGGCTGTTGTGTGGGCAAATGAGCGCGGTGTGCCCCCCGCAGGGCCACTGCCACCAGGAGGAGGGGGGAGCCACGCTCGAAGGTGCCGCTGTGCCCTCCAGGCCGTGGGAGTGCGTACGTGCCCCTGTGCATTGAGTCCCTTTTGAAGACTGGTGACCAGCGGGGCTCGAAGACCGGCCACGCAGGCTCCCGATGGTGCCCTCGGTATCCCCGTGTGCCGCTGAGTGTAAGGCCGTAGCAGGCTCTCTGCCAGCGCCCGGTCTCTCTCCCTGCCAGAGGGGCGGGGCCCCACGCGCCCTCCCTGGTCTCTCATGCGCCCTCTATTCTTCGGTCTGTGCTCAGGCGTCTCTGGCAGGTCCTTGCGGTTGCTCGCTGGTCCTTCTCGTCCACAGGAGACGCAGGGAAGGTCAGGACAGGCCGTTAAATAGCCCGGTGGTTCCTGGGGTCCCGAGAAGCCGAAGCCTCATCTTCTCAGTACGATTGGCTTTGTTATCCTTCCAAGGGCAGAGTCGTCCCCTCGGGAAGGGCAGCGGACTCCACACTGGGGCTGCGGCGAAACTGCGTGTTTGTGGGATGTTTTCCTCCGTGTTTTCATGTTATGTACGCCTGCGTCTCAGTGCATCTGTCTCCGTGGGGCGTTCTCTGCCTGGTGTGGGCTGAGTGCCAAACATGGTTTTCCCTCCGGCAGAAAAAGGCAGAAAAATTCCATCCTCTCAGCTTCCTCCTCGGTCACAGACACACGTTCCACAGAATCACGGCGGCGCAGCCACGCCCTCTTTGAGATGATTCTCTTTCTTGTCCACATCACGTGCAAATATTGCATGTTCTTCTCGGAAAGCCAGCAAAACTGCAGTTGGCACACACGGTAGAGTGGCCGTGACCCACCACACATGGTTGCCGTTCAGCCCTACTTCGGGGGGGCTGCAGGTCCCGGCCCCCGGGGGGCCTGCTCAGGACACCGCCCAGTCATCTGAAAAGAGCAATGAGCAGTTGCCCCTGGAATCTGGGCTCTCCCAGACGGTCACCCTTACGGTGCGCTGGTGACCCAGAGCTTCCGAGAAACAAATGGTCGGTGGCAGGACCGCTGGGGCCACATTTGTGCCCATGAGAGCGGCCTCCCATGTGGTTACACTCGGGTGACAAAAGAAGTGGTACAATGATGGCCAGCTGTGCTGATAATAAGGGGCTGTGCTGGTCACAACAGCAGCCAGAGTTGGGACGTTGATGACCAGGCCGTTCTTTTTATGAGCGTCTCCAGGGAGTAGAGCGCCCAGCGGAGACGGGTATCAGAGCTCCCGCCGTTCACGTGCGCCGCTCCGGCTGCCGGGTCGCGCCACGGCCGTGTTCTCGCTGTGCACTGTGGGAATCGTCCCGTGATCCCGACAAGCTCACACACACAGCGGAAATCATTTTACACGTGAAGAAAGAAACAACAAATACTAAAATGGTGCCGCCATTGCCAGCCGGTGAAGGTCTGAGAACGTAACACCACCCCCATTTCTCCTTCACTGCCGGCGCCCGCCCGTTGCCGAATTGTTGGCTTTTCTTAAAGCCTCGCCTTCTTTACAGTGTCCTTCCAGAGGCTCCAGGCCCGACGGTCCTTGCCCTCTGACCGGCGCAGCCCCTCACGAAGGGCCTCTGGGACGCCCGCGCTTCCCGGCCACGGCGGCGTGGGCGCTGAGTTGGGAAGGACGGCCACTCGGACTCGCAGATTGGAAACGTCGTGCGAGTGGTTTGCAGGATGGTCTGGGGCTGGAAAGGCCAAATACTTCGTATGGATAATTCGGGAAAGATGTGATGATGATGATGATGATGGTGAATGACCAGTGTTTGGGGGGGGAGGTGCTGCAGAGTCTCCCACGGGACTCCCGTCCGGCCCTGCGTCCTCACACACTGCCGTCCACTGCGCCGTCTCGGTCCTCTGTCCCCAAGTTCTCTCTCTCTCTCTCTCCCTGCGTAGAGCGGCTTCGTTCTCCTGGCGGCCGCCATCCAGGCCGTGCTCTGGGGGCCTCCCTTCTCTCCACCGAAAACGAGGTCTTCGGCGAAGCCCCGTCTCTGACCGAAGGAGCCACCCGCTTCCCGGGGACGCATCCCCTCCGCTCCTCCTTCCCCTGGAGGCCTGGGCGGGCGATGCCATGTGTGCGCCGTGGTCGCCGCTGGGCGGTGGCACTCGGGGAGGTCACGGGGGATTTGTACTTTCACTTAGTGAGATTTATGATAACATTCTGTAAATTAAATAGGTACTAGTGTGCACTAAAAATTCTATGGAAAGCAGTGAGGAGAGTGGAAGGAAACATCCGCCACCGTTAAGCTCTCCCGTTACAGGAAACAGTGCTTTTAGTTCATTAAAACTGGACGTTTCTCTGCCTACATTTATTTGGCATATAGGGATTAAAATTCTATGATCTAGCATTAAAATTCTGATTTTCGAATTTATTTTCTTCTCTAAACTGTGCTTTAAAGAGAGAATTGTGGGTAATCTCAGAACCTGTCCCCTAAGAGGGTCTCAAGGACGAACCGCAGCCCCAGGACCCGGGCGGGGGCGTTCCGGGACCTGACCGGCTGCGTGTCCCACGGATCATCCGGTGACACCAGGGTCCCGAGGGAGGGCTGTGACTCCTCACGGTCCCGCAGAGGGGACGTCCCCACAGGGTGCTGTGTGGGGGTGAGTGCTGCCGGTCCCCTTGTTCCTGAACCTCGAAGCTCATGCGACACCAGACTGCGTTCATTACATTCTGATAATGAATCATCGTTAGACAGCACTTCAGGCCGAGTGCAGCAAGGCCACGGAAAATATTCCCCTGGTTCCATCCTTCTAAGTTCCTGCTTCTTCATACAATCATATGGTAATTATTCCAAAACCTCATGTAGGTCGGCACCTGATGTGATAATGGCGACCTTGGCGGGGCCGAGGAACACCCCGCAGGGTGCGAGGCCGGGGAAGGGAGGGACGGTGCGGAAGCGGGTGCGCGAGCCCGGGCTGCCTTAGCCAGATGCCGTGTGGGCGAGAGGGAGCAGGGTTCGTGGTCACCCACGAGGAAGGGTGATGGGGGAACCCCCGAAAAGTGACATCTGGTGACGGGGGACTAAGGACACGCGCTCCATCTTCGCCCCCCCCCCCAGGGCTTTGCACGCGTCTGGATGACCTGTGGCTGGGTGACCAATCAGCGCACAGTAGCAGCTGACCACCTGAGGTGCGTGATGTCCGCAGTGGGCCGGACGCCTGGGCACCCCATGCCTGGGTCGGTGGTCACCGTCTCACAGGGCGGACATGAGGTTGGTGGCAGGCTGCCTGCTCAGCAGGGGCGGCCTGGTCCAATTCCTCTCAGACCTGGGGCAGAGCCGGTTTCCTTGGTGCGGCAGTTTATTTGCTTCTTCGGAGCAGCAGCGGAGAGGGAGGGAGGGCGGGTGCGGCCTGGCCTGGCCGATGGTTTGCTTCGGGAAGAACGGGGGAGGGATGGCTACTTCTCAACGGGTAGATTTGTCAAAGTTTACTGACCAGGACCGAATCGCCAAGAGTCTCTACAAACAGCGAGGACTTGAGGTTCTGTCTTTAGGGCCCTGGGAGTCCCTGTCCTTTGGTCCAGACATTTCTGTCCTACGAGACTAACAAAGGGACGTCCTGGGGAGAGACCACACCCCTGTTCTCATTCTCCCCTAGTTTACCTGTGTTCAAAGAAAGCACACAGGCAGAAACGGTGTTTGTGCCTCCGTAAGACACACAGCGTGTGTGTGAGCTGGTCACGGCGATCTGCTCACGGAACAATCGCGGTTACATCCGGAAGGATACGAAGGTAGAGAAACAAAGCTGGAAAACACGAGGGGAGAATTCGGTGCTCCGTTATCGGGCCTGTCGAATGTTGGCACCGACTGGAAAAGAGAAAGCGGTTTCCATGGCGGCGTTCAGACCGGCCGGCTGTGCCTGAGCACGTTCAGGAGGCTGCATTTTACCTGCTGCGATCGTGATGACTTCGCGGAAGAGTCCAGGGTTAGGCTTCTCGGCATAAGAAATTCCTCTGAAACTTAGTCCTGCCCGAAAAGTAGGCCGGCGGTCTGTCTGGCGGTCTTGGGGGGCCGAGAGCGGCCTGAGCCGCCGTCTCTGGGCTGGTGGGTCGGGTTTTCATCGGGGACAGAGGCAGACCTAAGACCCCACATGTCTCTCCCTGCGATGATGCCCCGGGATCCTGTGGAAGGGCTTGAAAACTAACTCTGGGTGGAGGAGCAGACTAGTTTCTGAAATAAAGAGAAAGGTTACATAGTGTCCGTTTTAGAGACCTCGTCACGGTGTGGAAAGGAACCTTCAGCATTGAACGATTTTAGATTCAAGTCGGGGGCAGACAGAATGTGTGTGTGTGTTAGTGCTTTGACAAAAGACCGAATCCACCTCTGTGGGCCCAGAAATCACCCACTAGGGGCCGATCCCTAGTTTAGATTCTGAACTACAAACAGTCATTCATCAAACATTACAAAATATGATGTTGGACTTGACCAGGGGCTGTACAGTTAGTGATTTAAGGTAGAGTTCTAGACTCCGAGGTGACGATCACTCCATTTTATGTCTGTCTGTCTATCTCTAGATACCTTTCAAATAACACTCACCACATGCCAGGCACTCTTCGAAGTGGTATAAACTCAGATGTTTTCAACACCTTTAAGGGGTAGATACTCTCATTATATTCAGTTTGCGGATGAGGAAACCGAGACACAGAGAAGTTAAGGGAATTGGCGGAGACTCCAGAGGTCAGGCGTGGTGGGGCCAGAGTTGGAAGCCGCAGCTTGTGTCCTGGGCCCACGCCGAGCGCCTGTCTCGCAGCGCACACTGGGGCCGCCGGGGCTGCTTGCGAGGCCTGACTGCGCTCCCCACCCCCGCCAGCTCCACATCAGGGACAGGCTGTGGGTCATCGGAAAATGGCCAAAGCAGACATACTTATTTAATTTACTTTGCAGGAGTCGGTTCACCAGCAGCCTAGGTTAGCAATCAGACAATTGCTCTACCAGGGACACATGGGGCATTTGGGGAAAAATCCAGAATCCAGAGGGGCATCAAAATCAGACGTGATGGGGGATGGGGAGTTTTGCGGCGTTTAAGTAGAAGAGGGAGTAGACTGTTAGGGGAGTGGGGACGTGACCTTAGAGGCCACAGGAGGGAGAGGGACAATCGTGGTGTCATCCCACTGACAGGGCCCGGCTGTTCCCGGAGAGCCGGGCAGAGAGAGGCAGTCTGTTCTCTCTTGTACCCGGGTCTGGACGTCTTGGGAGGCGATCCGTTGTGTTGTGGGGACTCACGTGTTCTGAGGGGAACTGTAAGGTGACCGGTTACAGTAAGAAGGTGGGGTGGGCGCTGGGGTGGGCGATGCCTCGGTGTCCTCTGTCCCCGGGCGGTGGGCCCACCCCCGCTGACAGATGGAGAGCAGAGGTGGAGGAAGGCCGGGGACGGGATGTGAATGGCCGTGAACTGGGACGTTAGGGGCTGAAGGAGACCCCCCCAGAGCAAGCCTGCTCTCTGGGGACCCGTGGCTGTGGAGCGGGCAGTGACGGGGCGAGCGTGGACTGGGACGCCGGGCCGAGAACAAGCCCCCGAGGTATCGGTGGAGCCCCGAGGCCTGGCACAGCACCTCCTGCTTCATCCTCCGGCTGCTGGCACCGTGTCCTGGCCCAGGCACACGACTTCCAGGGTCCGGTGCCGTCTGTAAATCCAGTGCCTTTGTTTAAAAACGAGGAAGAAGTCGTCTTCCTGTGTCCCGTGGTCTCTTTTGTCCTCACGGTGCTTTCTGGTTGCTCTTCGGTGCTCACAGGCATGAGGACCCTGCTGAGTGAGCCCCCCAGGGGCCGGACCCCGCGGGGGTGCCTGAGCTGCCCGGGTGGAGGTGGCGGTACCTGGGCGGGGACAGGCATTGGGAACCTGGGGACCTGTCCTGGGAGGTGGGACAGCTTGAGAGAAGACACTCCAAGTCCCCACACATCCTTCATCGTCTCCACAGATGCCAGTGCAAACCACAGACAGAAAGACAGAAGCTTCGAGGCCTTTGGGCGGTGGCTGCAGAGCATGGGACACCCTGTGCGGAGCCCCCTTCGAGCCCTGGCCCTGGGTCACACCCGGCGGCCGCGCCTCATGGTGGCTTCTCTGTGGCGCACAGGGACATGTCAGTGAGTTGAACTGATTTGTTTAGTGGCTGTTGAGGGAAGAATCCCATCAAACTCATGCAAGAGAATATCGCCATCACGAACCCGTCTGGGGAGGAGGCAGAGTAGAGGCTGCCACTGGAAGGACCCGGAATTTTAAAGGATTGGGTGTGAATTGGGGACCTTTTTTCTTTTTTTTCTTTTCTTTTCTTTTCTTTTCTTTTCTTTTCTTTTCTTTTCTTTTCTTTTCTTTTCTTTTCTTTTCTTTTCTTTTCTCCTTTCTCTTCTTTTTCCTTCCTTCCTGCCTGCCTGCCTGTTGGAAATGGGCACATACAATAACAATGCAAATCTAAGCCTCAAGATGCCTTTTATTTTATGGCTTAATTTTATATGATCATGAAATAAAGTGAATATAATTTTACACAGGCTTACATCCAGAATGAAAACACTTACAAACAGCCACATTAATTCTCTCTTAAATCTGTTTTCCTGCCTTTTCTTTTGGGAAGAAGGATAGTAGGCAATTCCGACCCGAGGGGACAAACCCTGGGGCGGGATTCCGTGAGGAGCAGGCATTAACGCACCCCTTCATTGCGGGCACTTGGCCTTCCCAGAGGCACAGCTAAAACGATCCGCTTGCATTCGGTTTATGCAAACCTGTGAAGGTCAAAGTGAAGTGTAAGAAACGACCTATCAGCATAAAAATGCAAGGCCTGGAGGTCGATAATTTATGAAACGTGGATGTTGGCAGGTAGGTGGTTTTCACGAAAGTGCCTTGGTGACAGCCTTTCTTTGGAGGTCAGATGCACAACGTGGCTTTTGGAGTCAGGGCCGGGTCACCTGTCACCACGCAGCCGGGGGTTCGGGTCCGGCCACGGGCTCTTTGTCAGGTCTCGGTTCTGCAGTGCGGCCCCCTTCTCTGCAGTTCCACCTTCTGTGCATTCAGTGACCCAGTCCAAAAACGTTAAACGGAAAATTCTAGAATTGAACAATTCGTGGTTTCAATCGTGCACTGTTCTGAGTGGTGTGATAAGATCTTGCTCTACCCTGCCCCACCCCCTCCCGGGACGTGAACTAGCCCTTTGTCCCCCTTTGTCCCCCTCTGTCCCCCGTCTCCACGCGGTGTGTGCGGCCCACCTGGCGGCCGGCTCTCAGATCGATGTCTGGAGCCACGAAGCCTGTGTTCGAGGGACCCTCACTCACTTAGTCATGGCCTCGAGCGCAAGGGCAGTGATGCTGGAGGGCCAGACGCGCCAGGGAGACGCTGGAGGGGGCGTCCTTTCAGGGAAAAGGTGAGCGTGCAGGAGAGCACATTATATACATATAATACACACACAGACACGCACACTCATACGTGTGCTGCTGTCCGAAGTTTCCGGCCTCACTGGGGGGCTTGGAAGGCGCCCCTCCCAGAGCCACGTTGCTCCTATAGAATGAGAGTAACGACAGCGATGGCACCAGTCTCGTCGACCGAGGGCGCACACACACACACACACACACACACACACACACACACACACACAGTGTCAAAGCCGCTCAATTTAATCAGTGGATAAAGCACCTATTTCGGTCTGCGCAAGGCCGTGAGTCACAGAAGAGTTACATTTTTATTGGAATTGGGTGATGAGAAGAAGTCAACTGTGTTCCCGGCTCGTTATTTACCGGGAGAGACACGGAGCACAGCAAAGGACAGACGCTCCTGGTGAAACCGCAGCGCCCGCCGCCGCGGGCAGACCGACCGGCAGGCCCGGGCCGCCGTGCCCGCTGACTGCGTGCCAAGGTCCGGACTTGGGGCGGCGCTCCGACTCCGGGCCCGCCCCCCACACACACCTCCCCACTCGCCGACACGCTCGGTCCGAAACACGGGAGCCGCTCTGGGTGTGCGGTCGCTTTGTTCCTTTGGGGGACGGGAGGCGACCCCGGCTGTGGTCGTGTGGACGGGTGTGTGCACACTCCCAAGAACAGGTGTGGTGATGCCGTGGCTGTGGCCCTGTGGGTGGCACTCTGGCGATGGCTCGGTGACCACGCGTCGTTCGCTCGGGGGCAGGGCTGCTCTTGCCCCGGCTGTTGGAGGCGCCTCTTCTTTCCGGAAGGAAAAGAAGAGGCTGTTTCGTGAAGCCGTCACGGATGCCTCCCTGCCTTTCACCTGCTCCTCCCTGGCTGGGCTCTGACGTCAGCGCCCGAAAGGACAGACGAGCTCGGCCATCTTCCGACACCCAGCCTTTCACCCTCGGTCCCCTTCAGGCCGGGGCCTCAGCCATCAGCATCAGCGTCCCCACTGGGCGCATCTGTTCCCCAGTGCGACGCTTCTTTGAACCCATCGGTCTGTGTGTCAGTCTGACCTTGAACCCTCGATGCCTCCAGGCCTGGCTCATCCCTAACCTTTTCCAAATGTCATTGTGCTTCCCTGTGACTCCACTGGTTTTCTCAGACGTGTCCCAAATCTGAAATAGCAAATGCACGGGTGTATGTCATACTCACAGAAACAAGAGTCGTGTTCGTGCAGCAGGAAACGGTTGCAGGTAGGTGGGGAGGGAGGGGGGCTCGGGTCTGGGGGAGCTCAGGGAAGCGGGCGAGGGGCCTGCCTGGCCTTCGGTGCCAGGAAGGGACCCACGGGACAGGCTCTGCCCTGTTCGGAGGGCGAGCCCCTGAATTCCAGACAGGAGGCGGGGCGCACAGAGCGGTGTCCAAGGACAGAGCAGGGTGGGGACAGCCCCTTCAGCAGCTCGGCCTTCGAGGAGACGCGGGTTATGAAGACTCATCAAAAGTCTCGTGTGGCAGGAGGGTCCTGTTTGCTTCTGTGCCCAGAGAGGACAGTGGGGGTCCCAGAATGATGATTGTAGGGAGAACGGCTTCTGAAGAAGAGATGGCTTCCCAACACGTTGGCTGCGGGAGCCCCACAGAGTCACGGGGTGACAGCTAGGAACTGCAGGCCACCAGCAGCACCGCCGCAGTGAGACTCCAGGGTCCAGGCGACCCGGTGACGCCGGCCCTGACGTGCTGCCGGCTCCATGTGGGGAGTGACTGGAAGGGCGGTGCCCGCCGGCAGGGGAGACGAGGCTGGTGCCTCAGAGGCAGGACAGGGGGAGAGTCAGCCCCCCCCCATGAGTCTGCTGTCCCCCGCATCTATAGCGAGAGTAGGGGGTGTGGGTAAAGCGGGGAGTGAGGCAGCCTTCCTGCAAAGTCTGGAAGAGAAATAGGAAAAGTGTCGTGTCTGGAGCAAATTGCCACCACGCCCTTTCACGTGAAATCGGGTCCTCTGCGTACTCAGTCGTTAGCACAGGAAAGAAGCTATTATCCAATTTAGAGGCTAAGGAAAGAGAGCAGTTGTTACGGTAGTCGATGTGGGAAACTCGTCTGTCTGTCTGTCTAGTCTGCCATCCTCTGTCTACCTGAGCGAGCCCAGTTCTCGGTTAAATCAGAGTCTCACGTGGGAGCATCGCACTAAGACTGAGAATGGCCGAGACCCCCGTTTTACTGTGATGTGTAAAAGACGGGGGCTGTTTTCGGGTGTGAGAGTCAGGCTCCCGTCCAACTCGAGGGCGCTCGCGTGGAGGCCTGAGGCACAGATGGGGACTGGCCGGCGGGGACAGCGGCTCTTCTGAGCATTCGGGGTCACCGCTGGAGGTCTGTGGTCACCACCAGATCTGGGGAGCAGCTGCCCAGCTTCCCACTGTCAACTGAGCGCCCAGCGAGTGGGCTCTGCTCTTGGTGCCAGGGGAGGGCGGCCAGGCCGGGGGCAGCCGGTGCCCGTGGGCCCATCAGCTGTGGCCCTCGGCACCTGTGACGCTGGGCTGGGGACTTAGTCACACGAGCCTCCTCCTCTAACTGCAGACACCGTGTGTGAAGTGTCTCTACTTGTCTCACAGGCCGAGAGGATGGAGACAAGGCCTGCGAAGGCGCTTCGCACGCACCGTGGGTGGGCGGCCCAGTGGGGGCTTTTCACTGTTCAACTGTTCGGGGTTGGGACTTGAAGATTTCTGCGGCGATCGGAAGCTGGAGAAATACACTATACCATGAGGGGAGGATGTATGTGCGTCTCAGATCATGGGAATTCTAGAATATGCTTCCCATGCACGGTGAGAGTTTGCTGTCCAGTAAATCCTTGATGAAAATCTCGTTACACTATGACACCTAATCAAGCCCTCACACAGACCTGCACCTAAAAGTAAGATGCATTTGTGCTGTGCGCTGATCTCTGGGCTCCTCTGGAATTTCGGGAACACACATTGGTTTTTTATCTGCTGTGCACCTGAGGTTTCTAGACAACACGCTTCCTCAGCACCACACAGCCGTCCTCCCCTTGCCAAGTTTGAGAACAGGCGCGGCACAGGTCCGGTGGTGCGGTGCGGACGCGGTGTGTGCGGTGGTGGAGGGGTGTGCAGAAGGGCGCAGCTGGGGTACAGGAGGGCCGCGAGGAGGGGGGTTTTGCTTCGTCATCACAACAGAGTTTTAAATTAGAGCATGTGTATGTGTACCATTGCATAACCGCCTCTAGACTACAAAGTTATGACATTCAGTTCAAACAAAAGTCCCCATTTTGGGACAAGAAAATTGGATGTTTGAAAAGTGATTGTGAGGAGAGAACGTGGAACTGTCGTGGGAGAAACTGAGCAGAATGGAGTGACTCACTGAGCGCGGCCCCGACCTGGCGAGGACATGGGGGCGGGGGGCGGGGCAGCCGTGCACTCGGTAAAGCGCTTCGACCCGACCGCAGCGGGAGACCCTGCTGCTCAGGGGGCCTCTCTGCCCCAGCAGCTTCCCGGTGTGTACAAGCGGCTCACTCGTGTGCGGACACGCGCAGGCCGGCGGAGACACCGGTAACACCCAGTGGGTGCGCCCAGGGGTGCACAGAGTAGGGACTGTTTCTGCCTCGGTGGCCCCGTGTCCGGGGATCGGAATGGAAATGGGACTGGAGACCTTTTCGATGGTCTTTGGATCAGAACTCCAGGAGCCCCTCGCAGGGCCACAGGCTTCCTGGGACACCCGGAACCTGGGTGGGGGCTGGGGCTGGGGCACGGGTCCAGGCCTTGTGTCTACACCCCCACCTCGCTCCCCCAGGAAGGGTGTCTGTCTTCCTTCCCGAGTTTATTCAGAGTTTCTTAGATGGAAGCTCAGGAGGTCAAGTTCTCGCTGGATGGTGGTGGGGTGTGAATCCAAGTGCACAGGGAAGCGACAGAGCAGGAATCTCCCCACGTAGTTAATTCCCACGAGCCTCATTGCCCAGGACTGGCATGGGGGTGGTGGTGGGGGGCGGCCCGGGCGGGGCCAGGCCGAGGCAGGGGGGAGAGGGAGAAGGCAGGAAGACGGGCCACCCTGGCCCACAGACACTGCATTTCCCACGAGGTTCTGACCCTTCTCAAATGTCAGGGACTTGAAATGAGTGCCTTTCTGGTCACGTCCCACCAACCCAGAGCACCATCTCGCGGGGGCACAGCCCGTCCTGGTGGCAGCGGAGGGGCTCTGCTCAGTGCTGGGTCCCTGGTTCCTGGGTGGACTCGCTGTGCGTAGCCAAAGGAGTGGAAAGGAAGTTCACTGAAAAGTACCTTTTTTCTTACGCACACTTGGCTTCTCCAAGGTACTTTCGGTTTATCAGAGAGATTTTGCCGGGGCTGCTGGGCCGCATGGTCCCACGCGACTGCCCCCGTGTCTCCAGAACTTCTGAGAAAGGCCATTTTGAGAAATCTGAATGGACCGAGTGAAATGACACACAAAGAGAGGGTGAAGTAGAAGCCTGCGCTCCTTCATGTCACGGAGGTGCTGACGCGGGGGGTGGCTCTGCTGAGGCCCCAGGAAGTTACCCACGTCCCCCAGCGTCTGCACTTGGTGGGCGGGCGAGGTAGTGCTGGGGAAGACAAAAAGGGTTTTAAATTCTAGAAACCTTCCCGTAGCTCATCCCGCAAAATTCTGATGATGTCAACATGGAAAAACAGGTTTAGCTACCGGTTTAACTAAGGTCTTTGCCTGCATCCAAATGAATCTGGTTCGGCTGCCCGAGGTTTTCCAACGAGAAGTCTCACGTAGCTGCACAGAGTGGGAGAGAACAGGGGCGGCCC
This sequence comes from Artibeus jamaicensis, assembly GCF_021234435.1. NCBI lineage: Eukaryota > Metazoa > Chordata > Mammalia > Chiroptera > Phyllostomidae > Artibeus > Artibeus jamaicensis. The sequence continues at coordinate 49,435,364 of NW_026522046.1, forward strand.
TGCCTGCCTCGGCCTCCCTCTGCCCGGGGTGTGGGAGGAGGAAGCGCTTCGATGCAGACCCCTGTCCCGGACCCCCAAGGAGCCCTCGTTCCGGTGGACGCAGTTGGCCTCGGGTTATCAGGCACTGCTCTCTTCCTTGGGATAGGAGTGGAGCGGATGAAGGGGAGGTGCTGAAGTTCAAGGTGGGTCGGAGGAGCCGGACGGGAAGGTACAAGGAACCAAGAACAGGGACAAGAGTCCCTTTGTCCCCTCTGGGCAGAGGGCAACAGTACAGGAAGGAGTGGGGAGAAGAGGGGGCAACAGTTTCCTTCCACCCCCAAACCTTGTTCCACGAGGTTTACGTTTGACAACAGGATGTTTTGAAATTAGGTTTTAGCTTTGCTGTTGGGCCCACGATTCTACTGGGACAACTCTGACAAAGCAGAATAAAATGATGCTCTTTAAACAAAGCCCGTCTTCGAAATAACGAGCTCCTTGTAAGTGAAGCAGCCTTGATCGTCCACAGTGACTGGCACGCAGTTCGCAGTGGTTTGAATACTTGTTGGCCGAGTCACAAGAAGAATGCCACGCTCTGCCAGTTACCGACCGTATATAAAGGTCCCAGGCCGGCAGAAGGCACGCGTCCCAGAAGCATCTTCCTGCTGCTCAGCTGAACTCCTTCCCTGGACAACATGTGTGGCAGTTACTACGGCAACCTCTGTGGCTACGGCTGTGGGCTTGGCCCCTACTCTGGCTGGGGATGGGGAACCGGCTATGGCTGTGGCCCCTGCTCTGGCTGGGGTTACAGAACTGGCTACAGCTGTGGGCTTGGCCCCTATTCTGGCTGGGGATACGGAACCGGCTTTGGCTGTGGCTCTGGCTCTGGCTACTGGGGTTACCGGCCGCTGTGCTACAGAAGATGTTACTCTTCTTGCTGCTAGAACGTCGCTCCCAGAGCCTCCATTGCTTCTGAAATGACGCGTCTGAAGACGTTGCCGGTTGAACACCCGTCCCCCTGGATTTCTGTACCTAAGGAATCGCGTGCTTGACCGAGGTCTCGACCTCCAACCACCCACTTCTCAGGACGGCGTCTGCGTCCCCAGTCTCTGCGATACCATCTATTTCCGAAATGTGACCCTCGACCTCCTTAATCTCTGCTCCTCTGTTACGATGGTGTCGATGATACTAAGATCCTCCAACTGGGCAAATCACCATTTCAATAAATGTTTTGTTGTTGTTTTAAGAAATCTCTGGGTACTTGCTTGTGAATTCCTCCTTTTTGAAATGTTGTGGACTCTCTTGAAACTTGGGCTAAAAGATGTTGCTTCAGTTTTGGGTCCTTCCTTGATGTAATATAAGCATTTTTCCTTGTACCTGAATCACAAATACTATCTTAATCATAAATCCAGCTACATAAGTACTGTGCTTCTCCACCAGCCGCTCAGACCTCGCACTCCCAGGTACTGACCACGTGTCCTCAGGACTGTGCCTGGGGCTCTCGCTGGCTCTGGACGGGTCTGGAAGGGAAGGAAATAGCCAAAGGATGCTGCCCTGAAGGTGCGATGCCCGGCAGTCCCAGGGCGAGGCCACGTGGCTGAGCACTCACGGGGGAGCGACTGGGGCAGAGCCGGCCGGGACGTGGGACCAGGTGGTGCGTGAGCGGGAGGACAAAAGTCAAGGTGGAGGCACTGAAGGGAAGAAGCGCCCAAGCCGGCGACTCTTTGCTGGTGTGGGAACCTCTGTCGGAAAGGCTGCGGTGAATGAGTCCACACTGACTAATTTAAAAATACTGATTACATATAAATGATAATGTTTTTTTAAAAAATATGAAAGATTTTATTTATTTATTTTAGACAGAGGGGAAGGAGGGAGAAAGAGAGGGAGAGAAACATCAATGTGTGGTTGCCTCTCACACGCCCCCTACTGGGGACCTGGTCTGCAACCCAGGCATGTGCCCTGACTGGGAATCGAACTGGCAACTCTTTGGTTCACAGGCTGGCGCTCAATCCACTGAGCCACACCAGCCAGGATTACATGATAATGTTTTACATGTGTAAGTTGAATAAAATAGGCCATCCTACTAATTCACCTTCTGCCTTTTTTCAAATGTGGCCGGCGGGCCATTTAAAGTTCTCTCTGTGTTTCACGGTCCGTTTCTATTGCACAATTTGACTGTAGAAGGTCATGACCAGCGGCCAGGGGAAGACTCAGGCTGGGAGGAGCCCCGTTACTGGAGCCCAGTGAGGAGGTCATTCTGCGGCCGGAGGCGGCAGCAGCCAGGGCTGACGACCTCAGGACGGCCCCTAAATGAAGTTTTCTCCTGAGTCGGTTCGGGAAGGGGATTGGTTAGTTTGCCATCTGCTCAGACGCAGAAAAGATAAGTCACCTGCTTCACACGATCCACTAAAGAAATTCTGTACTGATTCAAGTTCTAAGCATAACAGTTACATCATCAAAGAGCTAAAACGGTGTTGACTTTTCAGCACTTTTGTGAGCCAGGCGCTAAACCACTCAGTTGCGCTGCAAGTATTTACTCCGGGGGGCGGGGTGGGCGAGTCACTCACCAGTTACAGGAAAATCACGGCCGTGGAGAAGAAATTTGTTTCTCTGCCTAGGAATGTCGTTGAGCGTCCTCACTGCGCACGGAGAGGCCCTCTGCACCGCGCGGACGGTGCGGACGGTGCGGACGGGAGCCGAGTTCCCAGGGCGTCTCCTCCCCGTGTGAGGAGCGGCCGCACTCCAGGACCTGCGGGGCGAGGAGGCTGGGGAGCCCGGAGAAATCAGCGGCTTTGCCCTGTGCCTGAACTGCGCAGCCTGCACGGACACCCGGCTCTCCTGTACGTAAATCATTGTCTCCCTCTGCAAGGTGTCATTTCCTCCGGGTGTCCGAAGCGATCACACATCCCAAAACCTGCACAGACGGTGATCGGAAGCCTTGCTGCCAGAGTCCCACAGCCTTTGCTCCAGAACTGCCCCCCCCAACCCAGAACTGGCCCCATCAGTCACCAACCGTGAGATCTTCCTCCCCTGAACCGTCTTATGTTCAGATGGTAACTCATGAAACGACGCTGCATGGAGATTGTTGGGAGCTGTAAATAAATAAAATAGGCAAGTTGGATTTCTGCGACAGCCCCACAGACTTCGTCACGGTGTTTACTGTTAGATCGTTGGGTATGAAAGTGCTGACATTTGACTATGTTTAGACACACAAAACCGACAATTTTACATGTTACACAGCATGTTTATTCACATTGACAATATACTGGACAACTCCCCGAATTTCAATCAGCACCGTCAGTGTTCTCACATCGGACATGCAGGTGCACGCCCATGCTAGATGCCACTCCACTGTCACTCACGTGTGTGTTTGTTGACACGCTCGTCACCGTGTTCATAGGAACAAATTAGTGGGCTGTAGGGACTCGTTTGTTTTCTGGTGACTTGGTCCTGCTTTTCCCTTTAGCATCAAATTGTGTTAATTGCTAGAAAAGATGCCAGTGGCCTCGGCAGCAGGTATGAGAAATCCGAGGCGCCCAGTGTCCGTGGGGGCACGTGGGACGGCAGAGGCTGCAGTAAGTGGAGCAAGTGGGCGGGAAATGCGGACCCTCGGGCGGCCTGTGGGCGAGGCCGAGGGGGAGGGGGCGGCAGGGCGGGTGGAAATGGGCTCCGGCTCCCAGAGGGTCCCCGGACACAGGGCTTGCCCCTGAGCTCCCGATATACGTTTCTTCCCCGGCAGCCTCTGCCCCGGGGCGGCGCCTGGGTGACGCAGGTCCTCGGAGGTTCTTGTAAAGTTAATGTGCTCGTTTGGTCACCGTCCGGAAAAACGACCAACAGAGGGCACAGTACACACGGCCGGGCCAAAGCCGTGTGGGGGCACGGGCAGGTGGTGTCGAACATGGAGGGTGGTGGGGTGTCTGGTGTGGAGCCAACGTGGAGCGAGCTTCAGTGGCGAGACGGGTGCAGGGGGACCGACCCGGGGCCGCCCCAGAGTCTGAGGCTGTGATTCTGATGCTGCGGACGCCGGTCCAGGGCACTGCTTTCCTGCAGTGACTGGCAGCGCCGGTGTCTGGGGAAGCGCCGTCGTCCCCGCTCCAGTGCTGTGGCTTCTGGACTTGCCGAGCGGGGCGTTGGGATTTTACTCGTCATGGTTAGAGCGATGCTGTCATGCCCCAGGGTGGCACCTGGGGACAGTTACGGTGCAGGCCTGAGCGCCCCCGTTGTCTGCTCCAGGCCCAGGCCGGGCTATGACTGGGAGGGTGCCCATCACCCAGGGAGGGAGACCAAGTGACGGCTGCGTGACGGCCACACCAGGCAGCAGTCCCACATTCTTTGTGATCTCAGTGGGTGAAGGGATTATTCTGCGTTAGAAAAACTGAAGGAGGACGAACGCGTGGATTTCTGCCCTCACTGGTCTGCGAGACTGGGGTTGCGTTTGTTCAGCTCTCAGCCTGGACAGCTGGGCGGCCGCGGGCGAGGCTGACGCCAGCTCTGTGTCCCCACCGCGCCGCACAAGTACAAACGCAAGGGACGGTGTCCGGGCTGATGCTGTTTTGTAGGAACCAAATGAAGCAATAAAGGTGCGTGGGCCTCAAAAGCTACAGAGGGAAATATAAATAATAATAACATTTCTTGTATTACATCCTGTACAATAAAATAATGATAGATTTTACTGGTCGAAGAAATGCACAGGCTCTCATCCAACAGTGGGGCCTGGTGGTCAGATTCACGGAAGAGGGAGTGTCTGTGAACCGCGACCTGAGCCGCCCTCTGCAGAGTCAGCCGGGTTCAGGCAGAAGCGGTGTAGGTGGTGAGGGTGCGTGGATGTTCTGAAGACAGCATCACACACAACTGTGCCCGGAGTCTTTACGCAGAGTGGATTCCACTGCACGCAGCAGAGCCGTGGTGGCTTTCTTGGTGAATGGCAGCAGACTCCGATTTCACACCAATTCAGACCTTCCTCGCCTGGCCTGTCTCCGGTCCCAGCCGCCTTGGCCACGGCCCGCCCACCAGGCTCCGTCCGTCCACCGCAGGTGACACCTGTGGACGCCTCACCTTACGCTCTGTTGTTACGTCTCCCCTGTCGACGCTGCAGTGTGAGCAGCTGGAGCACACCCAGTGCCCATTCCCCTGCCCCTGCGGGAGCACGAGGGTCACTGTCCCCTGCACCCTGCAGCGGCCAGCACCTCCATCGGGTGCCATGACATCCAGAGACGCCTGTTCAACGCGTGGGTCCTTTAGCTCTATGTTGTCACAGCCCTCGTGACCAGCTGGGGCCAAAGCTTGGGCCTCGCACCTGAACAAAATTGTCCTGAGAATGACGGGCCTTGTAAAAATGAAAATTGCCGGGGTAATGAGGCCACAGAGTCTGTGTTGGGTGCTCCGCCCATTTCTGCCAGTATATAAAGGCCTCAGAGTCGGGGGACATTCAGACCTCAGACCTGCACCAGCCACTGTCCCGAACTATAGAACATCCACTGCTAGGCACCATGTGTGGCAACTATTACGGAAACTCTTGTGGTGGCTGTGGCTACGGCTGTGGCTACGGCTCTGGCTACGGCTGTGGTTACGGTTCTGGCTACGGCTGTGGTTACGGCTCTGGATATGGCCGTGGCTACGGTTCTGGCTACGGCTGTGGCTATGGTTCTGGATACGGCTGTGGTTATGGCTCTGGATATGGCTGTGGCTACGGTTCTGGATATGGCTGTGGCTACGGTTCTGGATATGGCTGTGGCTACGGCTCTGGCTACGGCTGTGGTTACGGTTCTGGCTACGGCTGTGGTTACGGCTCTGGCTATGGCTGCTGTGGATACCGGCCCTTCTGCTACAGAAGATGCTATTCTTCTTGCTGCTAGACTGTAACTGCCCTGCATCTTTTCCTCTAAAACGATCATTTCAAGGCCTCTCTGTCTCCGGATCTCAATAACATCAGACTGCAGGGAATGAAGAGCAGAGACTCGGAAAACGGGTCGTCTTCGTGCAAGTCCGTGCGTGTTGTTATGGAGGGGCCCGAGTCGGTCCCCGACGTTCCTGGGGGCAGAGGGCCTCATTTTGGTCCCAGTTCAAGTGTAAACCCTCTACCTTCTCCTTTTGCAGGACGATTCCCAAATAAACACCTGCATTGGCCCTAACACGTTCATTGGCTCATGTATCCTTTGTGTCGGACGCACTGCAGGCTGACCCTTTAGTCCTCTGCGTCCGTGACCCCCGAAGATGGCAGAACGGACGCTCCGCTCTCTGTCCCGACTGCGTGTGTCCGTCTCCACTCTGGTGGCCACATGCCGACTGTTGTTTGTCTGGGGTTTTGTTTCTGGAAAATGTCTTCTTCTCGGCTGAAGGTTGTGTCCTGATCCATTTCACTGAAGAGCTGGTCTTTAAGTGTCGGCGCCCCTCGACCCCGGTCTCCCTGCCTCTTCCTCCCCACCCTGACCACACCCACACCCTCCCGCACCCCTGCACCCACACGCAGGGTCGAACGCCCAGAGAGGCTGCCTGGGGGACACACTAATGGTGGACATGTGGGCGGGGGCTCTGAGGGATGTCAGAGTGACCCGGTGACCAGCTGGGGAGCCTGCGGTGGGAGGCGGCACCAACAGTGACAGGGGACAGAGCACCCCAGGGTTCTGTGCAGGGGGGACCCTGGAGACCTGAGACACCCACAGGGAGGAGGAGGGGAAGGAGCAGCCACAGAAGTGCTTTTGAACGGGTCTGCACCTCTTCTCAGCACCGGGGATGCCGGGTGCGTGGGGTGGGCGCCCAGGGTGGACCTGAAGGGCCGAGGGCCGGCGTCAGTGACACTGGTGTGGAGGGTGAGCTGCGTCTCTCTGGACAACGCTGCACAGACACGGGGGGGAGGGGACAGTCCCGACACAGCGCCCCACCCACGCGCCCTCCTGATGGGTGACGCCCCCAGGATGAGGACGACTCCCTCACGAGGTGCGTTCCCGCCCACTGTGCCTAGGCCCAGGCAGGGCCACCTGTTCCCAGGTGATTTGGGGGGAAGCAGCTGCCCCTCCGTGTCCTCCCCTCTTCCGGGACCCCCAGGGGAGCAGTGCCCGTGAGCTCTGCACCCCGATGGTGACGGTGGGGGTGCGGCTCCCGGGAAAGCGCAGAACCGGAAATGCTCACGCTCCCGTGTCTGCGCGGGGGGCAGCCGCTGGGGGGGGGGTTTGGTTTCAGAAACCTGGTCTTCATGCTGGGCGTGAAAAGGCCTCAAAAACTGGAGTCAAAACTTAACTACCCACAGTTAAACACATGCAGTGTTCCCAGAATCCCAGGAATCTTGAAAGAAATTACAGTCTTGAGTAGAGAAAGGGCAAAAGAGGATGGGCACACTGATTGCTATTCTCGAAGAAATAGAAGCAATTTTTATAAATTAGATAAGAGGGTGAGCTCGTCCACAAACTTTCAGAAAGCCCTTAACAAAGGACATTTATTAAGTCCTAAAACAGAGAACTCAGAGTCTCATCTGCTTCTAAAGTGTGGGAAAGGCCAAGCCACCCTCTGCCAAGAGCAGACGTCACCGCACCGCCCTTACACCCGGGTGTTTGGGACAGACAGAGCGGACGTCAGAGGCGAGGCCGGGACTACGAGGAAGGAGAGAGAAGGGTCTGGAACCTTTCTGGAAGAGAGACAAACTTCTGGCTTCAGGAGGAAGGGTGAGTGAGAGCTGGTCAGTCACACAAACAGGGACTCGCTTTCTTGCGGGGGGGAGAGCCGGACATTTCAGGAAGTTCCTCTGCACGGAACCTGTTGCCATAGCTCGTCTGGGAGGAACTGTAGTTACAAGTTCGGCTTAAGGACTGAAAGTGCAGGTGTGGGGAGGCCAAGGTGACCCCTGAGGACACATGGCCAAGTACAGTCCCCCCCTTCAGCTGGGGACAAGCCTGCAACTCACCTCTAGCGTCAAGGAAAAGAGGACTTTTGTGACTCCGCGGGGTTGGCGTCTGAAGATCGAGCTGAGCAAGTCTGAACTCCAGTTAACAGAGCCAGTTCCTTTTTTGGTACAAGTGCTCTCGATGCAAAGTCAGGGGCGGACCTGCCAATCTGGCAGCTCAGGTTCCATTACACACAGAAGCAGCTTTCTCATGTCCCGTGGACGCCGTGGGGTGATGTCGTGAGGTTCTGGACGGGGAGGGACCCTGGTCAGGCCGAGCTGAGACCCGTGTCCCCTGGGCCTGTGACATGGTGACGGGCCGCTGCTCTGAGCCACTCCTGCTGCGGTCACCTGCACCAGCTTCCTCCTGTCCTCTGCGGCATGTGCTGAGAGGTGTCCTCTCACGGGATCTGGGTGTCCCGCGTGCTCATTGGCAGAGGGGGGGGGGACCAGTCCCTGGGAGGGACCAAAAGGCGGACGGCCCTGGGGGACAGGAAAAGGGTGACAGGTGCCTTCAGCCCTTCTCGACGGACGTGGCTTGTCAGCAACACGCAGAACTAAATTTCATCCAGGACCCCAAATGACGCCGGGAATGATGGGAGACTCCGCAGCACGTGGGGATTTTAACAGGGTAATTTCCCAGTGAACAGGGTCCCCCAGAGGAACAGCAAGCTCCAAGTCAGGACGAGTGCTGCGCCCCCAGTGGTCAGAGAGGGGACTTCAGGCGGCGTCACAGGAGTGGATGCTGGATCTTGGTCGTGTGTGTGTGTGTGTGTGTGTGTGTGTGTGTGTGTGTGTGTGTGTGTTGTGAAATTTTGGGGAGTTCCCTAAACTTTTTGTGACCTCATTTCCACAGCGTAAGATGCCTACCGCGTTTATGACTTCCTTGTGTTCAAATAGACTAAAGTCTATGATGTTTGTGAGTTAAAAATATTTGAGCATGTCCTAATAAGCCTTATTTTTGTGTTATTTTTGCATTAAGTAAACAATCACCCGGAACTGTACAAACCCCTGAGGGGTGGCCTGGGGGCAGGAACCTGCCATCAGAATGTGACTGCCCACATGTTTGGATTCACGGGGTCCATGACCCGAGATACAGAGCGGCGCTCTGTTCCAGGAGAAGAAACTGAGAAGGAATCGCTGTGGCGTCGGCCAGTCTGGGCCTTGGGCAGGGTGCCTGGGACAGTGTCACACCGAACGTGGACTTCCCTCCCCTCCGCAGGGCCTTGTCACACAAGTCCCAGGAATCACATGTTCAGATAGCCGGATGGTGGAAGGAACTCCCCTATAGCCACATGACTGGCTCCAGGCAATGCCCTGGTGACAAAACACAAACACCGTCCTCCAGTCAACATCGGGGACTCTCTGCTAATGGGTGATCGAAGGCAGATGCTATTTATGAAAACGCCAAGCCCTCCCACTGTCAGCGACAAGCATGACCTGTATGCACCGGCCCGTGAACAACGTCAGTGACGTGAGTCACCGGATGAACAGCCTTCCCTGGCCCTCCGGTGGCAGGGGACAGCTGACCTTAGAAGCACCTTCTGCAGATGCACCGAAACCTCACCCTCTGCCGGCACGTGTTGCAACTATTGCGGGAACTCCTGTGGCTGCGGCTACGGCTGTGGCTACGGCTGTGGCTGTGGCTGCTGCACCTTCCGACCATTTTGCTACTGAAGATGCTACTCCTTTTGCTGGTAGAACATCATCTTGCAGCGTCCTGTGCCTCTAACAAAATATTTAAGACTTAACCCTTTCCCCCAAATGATGCCCCTTCTTATCAGCTCTGCAGTCATGGAAGGACTGCATACCGCCTGTGTTGACTTTGGAGAAGCTGTTTGTCTTTGAGGAATTGTGGATGCTTCTGTCATGTGGCCTGAGGACGGAGATTTGATTCTGATTGTGTTCAGAGTATGAACTGTTGGCTGTTCCATCCTCTGGCTTTGTGTTGTCCTTGGGCACCAATTACTCCATAGTTGGGAAAGTCGTATCTTTTCAATAAACAAATGTCCTCTGTTCTCATACGTGCCTGTGTTTTCCGGGCTAGAACTGCCTCAATATCAGTACTTGGGGCCTTTCTGCGCAGCCAGGTGACCCCATGTTGGCCAAGCCCTGGGTCGGTGTACCCCTCCACCCACTCCTGTGTCCCCTCCCCCGCCGACAGCACAGGTTGTGTTTACCACAGAGTCGCAGGAGCGGTGTTGATGTTAGGTAATGTGAGTGCTCCTTGTCAAAAGCACTTCGTCTATTTTTACTCTTTTGGTTTCTATCTCAATGTCTAAAAATGCTGAGATTACCACTGGGATTGAGTTGAATACAGATTAATATTGGGAGAATAGACATCTTCACAAAACTGAGTTTTCCAACCCATTAAAGTGATATATCTTTGTATTTATTTACATCTTCTTTGACATTTGTGGTGGGCTTCAATGCTACACTGAGCAAGAATATTTATCTTTGTATTCAAAGAGGGCATATTCTAGTGGGAAGTAAGACAAAGGTTTGAAAAGCAAGTAGACATCTAAATAACTGAATAAAAACAAATGAACAGAATTATAAAAAATAAACAGTTACTTGCTCTAAATAATTCGGTGGTCTACCAAAACCACAAGAATAGAAAATCTTAATAGGACTGTATTTATTAAAGAAGTTGAACCAGTACATAGTATTCCAAAACAGAAAACATCAAACCAGAATGAGTCACTAGTAAACACTACAAAACTTGTATGAAATAGGTTATACCAATTCTCCGCGATCACTTCCAGCCGATGGAGTAAAGAAATGCTTGCTAACTCATTCTACGGGGTCAACATTGCCTTAATACCAACAGCAGATGAGGATTCTGCAGGAAAAGGAACCATAGACCAATATCTCAAATGAATGTTGGTGTAAAAATTCCCAACCAACTACTATGAAATCGACTCCCACAATGGATACAATGAATTATAACCAAATGAAATTTGTCCCAATCTTGCAAGGTTGGTTCAACCCTCACAAAGTCATTAATGTCATCTGTCCCATCAACAGCCAAAAGAAGAAAAATCACACCATCATTTCAATAGATGCAGAGAAAGCATTTGACAAAACCCAGAACCCATTCATGGAAACCTCCTCTGGGAACTGGGAATAGAGAGACTCTCATTTTGATAAATGAGACTCTGCCAAAGCCTGGAGGCTCACGACATAGCAGTGGGGAGAAACGAGAAGCGTTTCGTGAAGACGAGGAAGAGGCAGAGGGTCCTCTTTACCGCTGCCCAGCCCTTTGCTGGTGACAAGACAAAAAAAAAGTTATAATGCTAGGAAAAGAAGAAATAAAACTGTCTTTTTGCAAGATAGCCTGGTAATTTATTTAGAAAATACAAGTATGTCTACAAGAACCTCCCCAGAAATGAGAAGAGGTTATAGCAAGCTTGCAGATACAAGGTTAACATGCGGATGCCCCTGACTTGGTGTGCACCGGCCCTGAACACGTGGAACTAGAAATTTAATGCAAGATACCACTTACAACAGCAACCCCGAAATGTAATGCTTTGATATAAGTCTAAAAAAATGTGTACAAGATCTATACCACCCCCCCAAACACTGTTAAAGAAATCAAAGAAGAACTGCAACAAGCCTGAGAGATACCCTTTCTTGTTCACGGGTGGCAAGACTCAGTGTTGTCAAGACGTCAGCTCTTCTTTCCGACTTCATCCTTAGATTCAAAGCCACCCCGAGTCAAGGCCCCGGGCTCCAAAGGGCACATGGAGAGCGAAGGCCCTGACAGTGGCCAGCACTGTATCAAAGGAGAAGAGCAGCAGCAGGACTAACGTGACCGACTTTGCATCTCCCTGTAACCTGGTCGTCGAGACAGGTGGTACTGGTGAACAAATAAACAGACTGATGGATGAAGCAGAGTAGAGAAACCAGGAATAAACTCACATAAATGCAGTCGTGATCTCTGGGGAAGGAGCAAGGAAAAGAAAATGAAAAGAAGCCGTTCTGTCCGGAGCGAACGGCTCTGGAACAAGGGCACCCCTGCCTGCAAGACACTGAATCTGGAGAGCGCCCTTGCACCCTTCACAACATTAACTCGAACATGGATCGCACACCTAAATGTAAAAAGCAAAATCACAAAACTTCTGGAAGATAACGCAGGAGGGAATCTAGCTGATGTCGACTTTGGCCACGGCTTTTTGATACAACCCGAAGGCATGGTCCACGGGAGAAGGAGTGGACAGGCTGGGTTTCGTTGAAATGACGGACTTCCGCTCCGCGAGAGGCAAGGTCAGGAGAGCAGGAGGCAAGTCACATGGGAGAAGGCATTCGCAAAAGGCAAACCTGATACGGGAAAAATTAGACAAAGACGCTTAAACCTGAACAACAAGAGAACAAACCACCCAGTTTCTAAGTGGCCACAGCCTCAGCCCCTCACTGAGGAGGGTGCTGCTCAGACGGCAGGTGAGCGAGTGGAAAGGGACACACACACGCACACACACACACACACACACACACACACGCACACACGCCATCGGCATCGCCCGTGGGGAAGGCTGTGCCCGGGGCGGGGAGGGGCCTGCGGAAAACCTGCGCCTGCTGCTCGGCTTTATCTCGAAGGTAAAACTGCTGTGGTCCCAGCCGGTGTGGCTGCGTGGGCTGGGCGTCCTCGTCCTGCCTCCAACGGAAAGGTCGCCGGCTGGACCCCTGGTCAGGGCGCGTGTCCGGGATGAGTCTTCAGTCCCTGACAGGGGAACGCAGGAGAGGTGACCGATCAATTTTTCTCTCTCACATTGACATTTCCCTCCCTTTTCTCTCTCTAAAAAATACCAACAAAAAACCAAAACCCAACCCGGCTCTAAAAACTCAAGTTTAATTAAAGAAACATCGCCCTCTGGCACCGTTGCAGGCGGGAGGGTCGGATCTGACGAAGGAAGGGCCGAAGCTGGATCTGACGGGTGTGGGGGGGGGGCAGGGGAGGCCCATGTGGCCAGACAGCGGGAGGAGGGGCTTCGGAGGTGGGAAGGCCAGATGGCCTTAGGTTGTTTGGAGCTAAGACTGGTTGCTTGAACTTTAAGATATTCGTTGATTTATCCAGCCATTTCTTCCTGTGTTTGCAACTTGTTTTTTCTTCTTTATCATGTTTCACAGACACAAATCCAAACCCTTTCCGCGTGTGGACCGAACTGGGGGGGGGAGAAAGGTGTTTGGTTCAGGTGTTAGTCGGGGGCTCTGCTGTGTGGTCTGGACTCCGAGGTCTGCAGGCGCAGAGAGTGAGGAGGAGACACAGCCGGGGGCGGGGCTCTCAGAAGTGCGTCCCCAGGGGCATGTTGCGTAAAGGGCACTGTCCCCTCACCCCACCCACACTTACGTCATCTTTTCCTAGAAAATGGACCGAAGCTGGTGTTCTGGAAATTCTAGGATTGGATCTGCAGTCACAATGAGTTCGTCCTTTCCGTCCATGACAGTTTTATTAACATAATAGCCGAACACGGATTTGGGGGCCAGAAGGGGTGTCCATCTGGGAGGGCATCTGAGCGGGGGTGACAGTCCTGTGCGCTCCAGGCGTCCTGAGGAAATAGACACACACAGGAGACAGGTCTGTCTGACCTTTAATGTTTACTCGCACTTCAAAAAGTGGATCTTGACATTTAAACCGTGGCTGCAAGGTGTGGAGTGAGAGTCACTGACGACCGTGGCTGCGGTCTCGAAGACACCAGGGAAGCGGTGAAAGGAGCAGCTTTTCATAGGTTGGGGGGGGGCGGCCAGAGGTGACGCGCATATTCTGACCCTCTTGTCCTGTGAAGAGACAAGGTGTGGGGACGGAGGTGAGGTGACAGCACCTGTGATCGCCGGCGGAGCTGGACCGCAGCGAAGGCAGGACAAAGACGGCTCGCGTGAAGCCCAGCTGCCTGGAGACCGCGCTGGGCGGGGGGCGCTCAGAGGAGGAAGGGCCTGCGGGACCCAAGTCGTAGGGGAGCCCTTCCTGGTGGGGACGCAGACACTGCTCCCAAGGGGACCCCACAGCAGGATGCAGTCACCCACAGCAGGAAGTGGGGACGCCCCCACACTGAAAGTGTCCAAGGCAAGGCCGCGCGCCTGTCTTTGGGGACACATTGTAGATCCCATGTCAGACCAGGGGGGCCCCTCCGCGTGGCCGTCAGGCCCACATCTGGACTCACTGTGGTGCTGTCTCTTAGCAGCTTGGGGGCCGGAAAGGCGGAGGGTCCTGCCCGGCGGTGTGGGGAGTCGGGCCGACCTCGTCTCGTCTCTGTCGGAACCAACAGCGGAGGGGTAAGGGGGTGAAGAGCAGAGAAGCGCCTTCCTACCGGCGCGGTTCCCGTAGCACTTTCGGAGGGGCACACCCTTCGGGACGGGGGACAGGGTGTCTCTCCTCCGAGACCTCCAACCACAGCGCGCCCACCCTCCGAACAGACCGGCGGTCCCGGAGGCAGGGCGCTTCTTTCCCACCGAGCGCACAGCCTGTTTTTGAGTTGGGTGCTCTCAATTCGTCCGTGATTCCTGGGCTTCAAAATCGGCCATGAAGCCAAGCCTTGTGACCTATCCCTCGATTCTGTCTTTTCATAGTAACACTGTCACGGAACATGCTTCGGGTGAAGTGTTGTGAGGACAGTCACACACGCAGTGGTCCATTTCCTAAGGAAGTTGTGAGAAGTCATTATGAAACATGGTAATTAACACACGCGCGGAAAACCACAGCAACATTAAGTATTGTACTTAAGGTTTTAGTGTAATAAATGTATCAGAACCAGTCAACATAGGTATTCGAAAAGCTGTTTGTGTGGGGACACAGGTGCTTAGATAAAATAGATAGAAAAACAGTGATTGAACCTGCAATCAGTGTGTGCTGACCGGGAATCGAACCGGTGACCCGTCAGTGCAGGGAAGGACCCTCAGCAGAGCGATCCCCGCAGCCAGGGCTGATCCGCCCCGTCGCAGGCCACCCCAGACTCTGCGCGTCCACACAGCCAGGGCGGACGGTCTGCTCGCCATCTGCGCTCAGGGGGCCGGCGGCGGCTCTTTCCTCATAGTACATAGTTAACCTTTTATCCAAACTTAATAACTTTTACATTAAACTTCTCCTGTTCTAGCCACCGTGTATGTTTCCATCTCCTGATGGGACTCAGACCGACACAGAGCTCGTTAGTTCTTTGCCAGCGTGTGGCGGGAGAAGAGAAAGTGGAGAAAGAAAGGGCCCTAAGTCAGGACGAGGTGAGGAAGGATTTGTCCGCGCCCAGCACAGCCCTGGGCAGGAGACGGGACTGCAAGTGGGAAGTGAGGACGGGCAACAAATGCCGCGGGCAGGCCATCCGTGGTTGGTGTCCTGACTGCGAGGTTTCTGGACAAAGTCGCCTGACATACACGTCTTTACGAAAACGGTGCTGGTGGGAGACGACGGGTGAGGATAAAGTCCAGGCAGCGCTGCGGAGTCTGGCGGCAGGTGGGGGTGGGGACTGGCTGGGGGGCCGAGGAAACCCGCACAGGGACACGCACGCAAGAACTGGGCCACGGCACACGCGTCGTCAAAGCAGGCAGTTCCTCCACTCTGGGCTGAGGCTCTGGGGAAGGTTTGTCCTTTTCAAATAATCGATAATACATTTCACATAACTTGTCCACCAGGAGCTGAACAAACACTTTTGCTCCTGAGGTGGAAATGTCATAACCTGACTGGAAAGGTGGGGGAGGATGAATTCTCCTTCAGAGAGAAGGAGACTATTTCAGGGAGCGTGCATAACGTGTTGGAAAACCTGATTCGCTGTCCTAAAATCCATGAAAAGTACTTTAAGAACGACTAGGATGAAAAACCCCCAAATATTAGGAAAGGAGGAAGGAATTGCACGATGGTGTGACGATGATGACGATGACAATGAAGAGGACATTAGTAGCAGTGAGTAGGAGTTTGTGTTGAACAGGAAATTTCTAAGAAGTTGAAAGAGCAAAGCAGTAAACACACATTTATAGGTCCGGTGGGTTTTGGTGGCGCGTCACGTCACGGCCACTTAGTGCAATTACGGAAGATGAAATTAGGGTCGCGTGAGCCCGGGCGCCAGAAATGGGACTTCCTTGTGCTTTGGGGCTGGAGAGCATGTCTAGGGTGGCGGTGAATAAGTCCCGGCGTCCTTGCCAATCGCTGTGCACAGAGTGAGCTCACTGGAGGCAAGCGGCCATAAAACGAGGGCACAGAGACCACGTGCGGTCTGACACACCCACCCCAGAGGGGCATATAAAGCTCCTGGGAGAGCAGGCGGCTCAGACTTCACAAGTGCCCTCCTGCCCCTCACCTGCATCCTCACCGCCTGATACCATGTGTGGCAACTACTACGGGGGCTGTGGCTACGGCTGCGGCTACGGCTCTGGAAAAGGCTGTGGCTATGGCTCTGGCTGTGGCTACGGCTGTGGTTATGGCTCTGGATATGGCTGTGGCTACGGCTCTGGCTACGGCTCTGGCTGTGGCTACAGCTGTGGTTATGGCTCTGGATATGGCTGTGGCTACGGCTGTGGCTACGGCTGTGGATATGGCTCCCGCTATGGCTGTGGCTATGGCTGTGGTTATGGCTCTGGCTGTGGCTACGGCTGTGGGTACGGCTCCCACTATGGCTGTGGCTATGGCTCCGGTTGCTACTAGCCATTTTTCTACAGAGTCCTTTTGCTACTAAGCATCACTCCAGGTTCAAGTCGAAGCCCAAGTGAAGCCCTCTATCTGTGGATTTCACACCAAAGTAGAGAATTAGCATGTCTGTCGGAAACCTGATTTAACTTCGAGGAAGCTCCTTGGCGTTGGGGACTGCACAGTTCGACCTCATCCCTGGAGACGGAAGATCTTATTGGGGTCATTTTTTCAATGTAAATTCTCATATGTTTTTCTGTCTCTGTACCATGGCTGTTTGTGCAGCAGAGGGCTGAGCACTTGGGGTGCACAAAAATGGAGCAAAAATAGCAGTTTCTTAATAAAAGGCTTTCTTTCCTACCAAGTCTGGTGTCCTCTGTGTCAGGGTCATCAGCGACTCCGGGGCCAGTGACCGTCTCAGGATAAGTCGCGTGTTTTTGTTGGTGGAACTCAAATACCGGTTCCTTTCCACTTATGAACCCACACATGTATGTTCGCTTACTGCCCTGTAGCTAAGTATTGACACGAGTGTTGCACTGTGCGTCTCGTGTGGGTGAAGGGGTGGGACGGGGAGGTCCGCGGGAAGGACCGCATGCTGGGCTGGGACGGAGCGACTGGTTTGCATCTCGGTAACAAAGGGGCAGCACCGTTAGCTGTATCGTC
Organism: Artibeus jamaicensis; assembly: GCF_021234435.1. Lineage (NCBI taxonomy): Eukaryota > Metazoa > Chordata > Mammalia > Chiroptera > Phyllostomidae > Artibeus > Artibeus jamaicensis. Next base: position 49,452,484 of record NW_026522046.1, read on the forward strand.
CTTTGAAATGGGAACCAGAACTTCAGAGCAAGCAGACCAAGGGCATTACCGCCGCTCTCGGGAATCAGCGAGGACCAGGGCCCTTCTTCCTGTCCCCGCTCGTGCCGTGTGACTGCCACACTGAGAGTGGCAAAGTGGACGCTGTGTGTGGCCAACCTCAGGCTGTTGATTCCGGTAGAAAAAGGGAGAAAGAACAGCGTCAGCCCTTTTTAAGAAACTTGGGTCTTCTTACGGGGGAAGGACAGTGCGGCACGAAAGATGCCACCTGCCCCCCACCCCCCGGCCATGGGCTGAGGGAGGGTTGGTCAGCCGGCTCGTGCGTCCCAGTCCCATCGGCCTGGGGTGTCAGGGGAGAAGAGAAAGGCGGGGAGAGTGGCCACTCGGGCCAAGGGTCAGATGTCTTCACAGCTCTCGGAGCCTGGGCAGGGGCCAGTGGGGCGTTCTCGTGGACCTTGTCCCCGGGGCAGAGTTGAGCTTATCCTCCCGTTTGTGCCACACGGACCCATCTGGGGTTCTCTTCTGTGTTTCGTTAGTTTTTTTTCGCTCAGCATTTTAACTTTCACTTTGGCCAGCATCTCATCTCCATTCTCCTGCCGGTCACTTGCGGTCACTCATGACCTGGGTTATTGTGTATGTGCCCATCTCAGTTCATTCCACCGGCATTCCGAGAGGCGGTCGCGTGCTGCATGTTTTTAGTTTATATAGATCGTATTATTACGTATCTTTTCAAAAGATTTTTTTCACTGGGAATGACTTGCGTCAAAAGGTCCATCCACCCCGCTCTGTATCCCTTTGGTTCGCTGTTCCTGCGGCCGCCTGGCGCTCCACGTGGCTCCATGTGGCCCGCATCCAGACCGCTGTTCACTCCCCGTCCACGTGACCCCCCCTCTTGACCAGCTCCAGCCCCCTGCACCTCCACATGGCTGCCGTGGGCACACGTTCCCACGTGGGCTTTTGTGAGAATCAACCCAGGCTCTGAATCCCAGAACAGACGGCGTGTGCGTGCTCCTTGTGGCCGAATACAGCCGTGTCGTCTCTGGGTGTCCGCGCCGACCGTGCGCTGGGACCGCGGGTTTGCTGTCCTTGTACGTGGGCCGGGCCTGGCGTCCTCTGACCTTCTCAAGTTCGCTTGTTTGGTTAAGTGAAGAGCGAGGCCATCTTGCTTTAATTTCCATTTCTTTGATCCCTAATAAATTTAAATAATTATTTGGTCACCTGTGTCCTAAATTTCGTTTTCTCTCGCATGTCCTCACTCCATTTCTCCACGGGGGCTTTTGTCTCCTTCTCATGGATTTTAGGGCTTCCTGGTCCATTCTGGACATTATTGCCATGTCACCTGTAGGCATCGCCAGTGACATCTTCCTCACTGTTATTTGTTTATCTTTGTCCTTGTGTGCTTAACAGAACATAGGATTTTAACCCTATGATTTGTGATTTTGTAGTTTTGTTAAGAATCTGCACCCTACTTTTGTGTCAAAGCCATCCTGCATTTTCTTCAGTTAACTGTAAAGTTCTGCATTTTCATTTGGGTCATTAGTTCACAGGGAGCTCGTTTGGGTGCGGGGCCCCGGCTGCATCTCACCCCCCTGAGCCCGTCTCCCCGACAGCGACTGTCGGCGGCTCGTCCTCTGTCAGAGGCGCTGGCGCACGTTTATGGCGCTTTAGTTCTTTACACGTCGTCTCCAGCTCTGGGCCGTGTTCTCTCTGCACTCGTGTCTCTGCCTGTGTTTCACACGAAGAGAAGCGGGTTTATTCTGCTTTGTGTTTCCACCGAAGAGAACTAGGTCCGATGTGCAGAGTCCAAAGGCAAAGAGAGTCCACAGGGAGGAGCTTCTCTGGGGGGCGGGGTGGGTGGAGGCGGAATTGGCCGAGTGTTGGTGCCTGTGCTGTGGTGGTTCGGGGGGAGGGCCCTTGACCTCTCCACCTACCGGAAGCGCCTGAGTACAGCAGGACACTCAGGACAGGGGTCCAGTTCATTGACCCACGCCCTTCGCTTGTACTTCAATGTTCCCTGGTCCTGTACGTACGCACGCAGGGGTGTCCGCCCATGAGGCCCAGGATGGCTGTGAACGTGCCCACCACAAAACTGTAAATTTACTTAAAACATCGGGGTTTTTGTTTTTGTTAGTGTTTGTGTGTTTAACGTGTGGCCCAAGATACCTCCTCCTCCAGTGTGGCCCGGAGACGCCTTGGGGTCGGACGGCACTGAAATGACAATTTAAAGTGGTACCCAGGCCGCCTGGACCAGGAGGGTGTGGCCTGGGAAGCCATAAAAGCAACACCTGGTTCTACAGAGGAAGGAGAGGCGCGTTACATTGAGGGGCACTTTGAGGCGCCCCACTTGCTTGGTGAGGTCCGTGTTTCCAGTTTCTGGGAATCAGCGCCGAGCGTGACCCCTGAGCCGGGGAAAGGGACCAGGTCCGGGAAAGCCTGTGCGGAAGGGCCTGTGGGCGTGGCCTGAGCTCCAAGTGGCAGTGACCAGTCTGGTCCAGCCCTGGCAGGGACCCTGGGATGTCCTCATGATGAGAGATGGTGAGCAATACTCACTCAGGTCCTTGGGTACCAGACATGTCATTACCATGACCACCATGATGGGCTTCGGACTGGAGTGTGATCACGTTGAAGGGCGTTGCCCGTTGCTGATTAGTGGCTTTGTTATTGTGGTCTGGGAGCAGAGCCACTCCTTAAAACTCAGTTTCCTCACGTGGGAACGCGCGTACAATGTCTTACCGATACTGCGGGATGGCTCAGATGTAATAAAATTTTCAAAGGCAATTTGCACAGCGTGAACCATTGTAACAAACTTGTTGGAATAAAATTCTCTGCTCTTGGGGAGGCTGCAAAGAGAAAGCAGTAATCAGAGCTTTGAGAAATTAATTAATACGCTCATTCGTACGACTCTGTAAGACGCAGATCCTGTAATTAGAGACACTGTAGATGTTTTGTAATCAACACTTACATTCACTTAAATCTCCAGTTGCAAGATTTGAAGTGCTGAATGTATTTAAAAGTAGCCATGCTCTCAGACATAATCTGTTTCTCTGGGAGGCGAATCTTCTGGTGGCACCCAAATTTGAAACAAGAACCTCAGCGGCTTTCCATATTGAAAAAAAAGAATGCTTTCATGTCGAAAGTTTTATGGCTACAAAGTGGATGTTACCCATAATTACTGAAATAAGTGTGTGTTTTCGTGCCAAAGCCTAGGGAGTCGACAAAGGTTTCCCAGCTACAGTTTGTTGTGCAAAGTGCTTCAGTCGTAATATAGTTAGTTTACTATTAGGACAATTAATTTTGTCAGAACTTGGTTTTATTCACTTGCTTCATTAACATTCAATTAATGGAAACTGAATAAATGCATGGAGTGTGCATTATGATCACAAACACTTCTAATGATGCTTATTTAGCTTAAGGATATTTCCTAAGTTCGTATAGCTCATACGTGGGCAGCCGGGATCCTGACCCAGGTCCCTGGGAGCTTCCCTGGGAGGGAGCCGTCCGAGCTCGGGCGTGAGACACGCGGGGCCCGGTGGCCCTTAGAACTGGGTCCCAGACAGAGTGGGGCGGGCGTGGTCTGGGTTCCATGACGAGGGGCAAATGCCACTCCAGTGGCTGTATCTTAGGGGACAATGAAGAACCTAGAAAGATTTTGTAGTATCAAAAGTGTGATGAAACACTGTAACATATTTAGGTCTAATTTTGCATTAAAATTTTCCAGGGAGATAGGAAGTCCTGGAAATGGGACAGACAGCTTACGAAGACCTGCTTCAGCCTCGGGGTGGCCGCAGGAGAAGGGGCCGTCAGCGCCGAGCAAAGAGGACTCCGCGGGAGAAAGGTCGGCAACGCCAGCACTGCAGCCAAGGCCGACCCGAGAGGCTTGGAGAGTGAGGCAGAAAAGCACTCCTGGGCGGGGTCTTTGGAAGGCAGGAGAGACGGCACCGGTAACCTGAGAGTTAAATTTGCTCTGGGAGACTTGACGTGCAGCAAGGGTTTAAATCAATGTAAGTAGACACGGCGCACAAGTACCCATTTTGTCATGGAGATTTATTACTGGGATGTATTTCGAGGTAAATAGATTTCTGCTATGGTAATGCAAATATTTTCTGAGATCCATGCCACATGGCCAGCAAAACTCAGACATTCTTTTTTTATTTTGTTTTTTAATTTTTTTATTGTTGTTCCATTACGGCTGTCCCCATTTTACCCCATTCCTCTCCCTTGCCCCCCATCCCCTCCCACACTCAGTCCCCGCCCCCTGTTGTCTTGTCCGTGGGTCCTTCCTACATGTTCCTTGATGACGCTTCCCCTTCTTTGCGCTATTATCCCCCGCCCCACTCCCCTCTCGTCCCTGTCCGTTTGTTCTTTATTTCAGTGTCTCTGGTTATATTTTGTTTGCTCGTTTGTTTTGTTGATTAGGTTCCACGTACAGGTGAGATCAGATGGGATTTGTCTCTCGCCGCCTGGCTCATTTCACTTGGCGTGACGCCGTCCAGTTCCACCCCTGCTGTCACGAAGGGTAGGGGCTCCTCCTTTCTCTCTGCTGCGCAGTGTTCCATGGTAAATGTACCCTGTGTTTGGATCCTCAGCGCCCATCACTTAGGGACCTGAACTGGTCTGTCACAGCTCCCAAGGCCTCAGGCAGCTCTGTCCCCGACAGCGGGCTTTATGCGCCCGAGTGGCTGGTGTCCTGAGCCCAGATGTTCGGTCATACACTGGTCCAGAGGTCTCTGTGCCGATATTCTTGGATGGGATGAACTTTAAACCAGCAGTCTTTGAGTGAAGCAGATTGCCCTCCATGATGTGGTAGGGAGGGGGCGGGGGGCTCAGCCAGTGGGCCGACGGCCTCAAGGAAGAACGACGGAGGGTCCCTGAAAGGAAGAGAATCGAGGGCTCTGCTACGGGAGCCTTTCGGCCAGAGCTGCCAAACCCGCGCTTCCCTGGGTGTCCAGCCTGCTCTGCGGGTTTTGATGTTGACAACCCTCCAAATCCTGTAAGCCAATTGCTTAAAACAATCTCTCTCACTCCTTCTATTACCTCCTATACATCTATGCCATTTTATATTTCGCCTGTCTATCATCTGTCTACCCACCTGTGGATCTGTCTCCCAGTTTCTTACCTGTTCTGTTTCCTCGCCGAGCCCTGGTAGCGCCCTGTCAAGTTAGGGGAGATGAGATTAACGACGGAGTCTGGGAAGCACAGATCGTCTCCGGGCAGTCCTGGTCTCCGACAGACTGAAGGTCCACACGGGTTTCCCGAAACCACGCCTAAAAAACCCTCCGAGCGCGCAGGGTCCTCTCCGGCATCCCGCGCTCCCGTGCCCGCGTCCCTGTCCCTGAGCCACCCCAAGATGAGGTGAGCCAGAAAGGACTGGGGTGGGTCGCTGCAGCCTGGAGTGTGGGCCTTCGAACATTTCCGAATCCTCCGCAGTGTGGGACCACTGGCCCGAGCTTCCAGCTGTGACCTCTGGGCTTTCCATTCCAATTTCCATTCTGATTTGGAGTCTGTAGGGATAAGCCAGTGTTGAGGGGGTAACGAGGAGAAGCGAGGCGAAGCCGGGGGTCATAGCCGTTACCACCAAACCTTTCTGATGTAGAAGGCCGATCTCACAGAAAGGCAGCTTTTCTGTGACCATCCGGCTTTGTGAGCCGCAGGGAGCCCCTGGCTGGTCACTGTGCACCCTGTCTCGGGCAGGTCAGGGTGTTTTCAGAAATGACACTTTGGCGTTGCCTGGGGCTGTTTGATCGGCCCTGCTGCTGTGACAACTCCAAAAACACAGGCTTCTGGGGCCCGCCCCGGAGTTTTCAATTCGGCAGGTCTAGGGTTGTCTGATACGCTCATTTTTAACAACTTTCCGAGCGATGCTGATGCTGCTGGTCAGCGGGCCCCACCCTCAGAAATTCCGGATCTTACACAAACGTGAGCAGATGAGCGATGGAGGAGCAGTGGTGCACCCACGTGGGCTCCGCCCGAGATCCACCGTGACCCACTGAGCACTGAGTGCGTGGCGGGTGGCCGCTGTGACCCGTGTGGCGTGGTGGCAGAGGGGAGACACGGCGCCTGCCGTCGGAGAACCCACTGCGCATCGGAGCATCAAGGCCAATCAAACCCTCAGGAGCCAAACTGGAGATGTGGCCCCATGTGACCGAGACAGGAAGGCCAGCAGGGCCTCAGGGGCTGCAGGAACCACAGGAAGGTCCCGCCGAAGGGGGAGCTGGCACTGGGCCGACCTGAGAGGTCGGAGACGGAGGCCGCATTCCAGGCGGTGGTTCTGGGAGGGCGGGGCAGGCGTGAAGTCCAGGGAGGGTGGGTGCACTCTTGCCTGTGACCGAAGTTCATCAGCCACTTGATGACCCCCATGACTCAGCGTGGGGGCCTGGGTCGGAAGGCGGGGAAGAGGTGTGTTTGGGAAGTTCTGTGAGTCGGGCGAAGGACTAGCACAGGAGGAAGTGTGGATGTTACACAGAGGAAATCGGTAACAGAGAGTCGGTGACGGGAAATACAGACGGATGACAGCGTGTGGGATAGACCAGGACGTGGAGTGGAAGAGGTGGTGGGAGTGAGGGACAGAAATGCGAGTGGGCGCCAGAGGGAAGAGCAGAGCCGCAGCCTCTGGGACGACGGGTGCGGTTTATTTCCGGGCGACTGTCCACTTTCAGAATGAAGTGCTACGTGTGTAAGGCTATCGTTATGAACTGCCGCTTGCACACGACGCAACCTGTAAATCACGTGTCGTTGGGAAGTGCGCAGCAATGAACAGGACACTGATTCCCGTTAACGGGGTGATGGCGCCAGATTTGTTTACTCGGCTCTTTTCTACAGCCAGGCAAATTAAACCTAATAAATATAAATTACAGGCAGTAATTTGTGAGCAGTAATTTGTGAGCAGGGAATAAATTGCTCATTTTCTACCGTCTTTTTTTTGTTGCGGACGAATGAAGGTTAACACTTACACGGCGTCGCCCCTGCTTGGGAGAGACTTCCCGAAGGGCGGGGAACGTGGGAGTTAAGCGATTTCCCGAGGGGGAAGCAGAGGCACGTTCCAGATTCGATGAAGTTGGAGAGAGGCGGAGATTCAGAGAAGGGAGGCTGGATTCCAGGGTCAGTGGCCACTAGGTAGAAATGGCGAAGGAGGCAGGGGGAGGAACACGGAGGTTTTCCCGGCACAGAACCCGGAGCTGAGTGGTTTTGGGGCCGGGCCGCGGCGGTGAAAGCAGCCGACGCTCTCACAATCTCTGAGTTTCATTTGGAGCAGCACAGCGCCCACGATTCACGCGAGACCATGGGGACAGAGCTGAGAAGGCCACTGTGGGAGAGACGGCCACAGTGGTGAACTACCCCTCAGTAAAGCCATCAGAAACGGCATGGGGACCCCGCCACATGTTGGTCACCCGTGTGACTGCGGGATGTTGGCGGAGTCTCAGTCCTGGAAGGTGGCACTGCACTCCCCACTCGCTGTGGGGTCTGTGTTCGCAGCCTTGGCAGGGCCACTGAATCACACTTGTGGGGTTCGTAAGAGGGTCACTGTGGCCACAGTGGCCACAGCGGCAGAGTTGAAACGGCCCCAGTCCCAAGGTGCCCATCAGATCTCCCCGTCACGTCTCACAGACGCAGTGGGTATCAGACCTCAGGGGCTCGAGGCTGCGCGGACACAGTGCCAGCAGCAGCAGCAGCAGCGACGGGAGGACCAGGTCTCAGAACAGCTCCGTGGGCTGTGCTTCCCCAACGACGGCAGCAGGTACTGACTGCGAACGACCGGCGCACTGTTTCAGGGACATTGGAAAGGCCAGGTGGCAGATGGTGTGTGTGTGTGTGTGTGTGTGTGTGTGTGTGTGTGTGAGGTTGTGCAGCTGGTGCAGACTCACAAGTAAATGTGCATCCGACGTTTCGTACTGGTTTGGAGTCTGTGGCTTTGTGCGTGTGATCATTTATGAGTGATCACAGTACGAGTCGTTTTGTTTCACAGGGCCAAGCGTAGGTGGGATGGAAATGAGCAAGAATATTGTAGGCAGGGGCGTCCAGCCTGCGGTCGTGGGACACAGCCCAACACAAAACCATAGATCCACCTAAAACCTTTTGTATGTATCAGTTTTCATTTGTGTCCGTGTATTCAATGGGCAGCCCGAGACAGCTCTTCTTCCAGTGCGGCGTGGAGACGCCATGAGGTCGGACCACCCTGCTGGAGGGGCGGAAGGGTAGTGTTCGGTCAACTTGAGGCGGAAATCGGTGCGGAGGAGGGAGTCGTGGAATTAGCCCAGATACGTTGACAGGAAGAAAGCACAGAGCAGAACGATGGGCAGGGGCCTGCTTTCTGGGAGAGTGACGCCAGCCCAGCAAGGCAGCCCGGGCAGCCGAGAGACGGCCAGTTACTCAGCCACGCGACCACCTGCCTGCGGCAGGCAGTCCAGAGAGAGAGGCCGCCTGCTTGGATAAAATCTGTGATTAAACGGAGAACGAAATGACATCTCCTCAGGTTCGGGCCGGAAAACCTGTTGGGCAGTGACGTCTGTGATTCCTGGGCATTGACTTCTTTAAGTCAGATGACGGGTTGATTGGTACGTCGCAGCCCGAGGTTTCCGAGGCGGCGAGGACGTACTGGGTTGGGGACGGAGCCTGGGAGTGGTGCCCGGCTTGTGTGAAAGCCTCTAGGGTATCACACACGTTCCTGTGTGGTTCCGTGAAGGGACCTTAAAGACGTCTGTTTGCTTTAATGAGGAGTCAGTCGATGGATCGCAGAGAGCCTGTGTCTTAGGTGGGTGCAGAGCTCCGGTTGACTCCAGTACGTCTTCGATTAGCAAGGACTGAGGTGAAGTAAGCGGTGCTATTTCTAGCAAGTCTCCGTGCTGCGGTCCACACGCAGAGATTGAGAGCTCTGGCGCTTTAAAATCTACAGGCCTTTGGTGTCAGCTGGTGTGACATGCGAGGCCGCGCTCCCCCCTTCCTGGGAAACAGGGACCTGGGGGAGCAGGGCCCCAGAAAAGGGGTCACACTTCACTGGACCGGCACCTGCGGCCACGCCTTCCCTTTGTCATGACAACTGGCTGGTTTTACCGCTGGTGAAGCACGTGCTGTGGATACGCCTGTAGGCAGAGGATTCGTTTCTGGAGATTTCTTTGCTGCTCTATCTCCGATTGGCGGTATTTGCAGGGGACGGACGTGTCCCAGGCGCTGCAGCCTATCCCTCCGCAGGTGAGGACGGAGGAGTCTTGGGGGGGCCTGTGTGTACCCCGGGTCTGTCTGTCTCCACTCTGCGGCCCACGTGTACCTGTGGGGGCTCAAGCAGTGTCCCCAGAACACGCGACCTCCAGAGAGGACACCTCGTGCCACAGCACAGCTCTGATTTGAGCAGGGAGCAGGGGCCGTAAAGCCCATGGTCCACTTTGAGCTGGACGTCCAACGCGGGGGCCTGGTGCAGCCGCCTAGGGCCACGATTTGTTTTTGTTTGTTTACCAGTAGACTGGAATTGGGTTTAACTTAATCTAATTTAAACTCTGGGCAGAACCCTTTGCACGGTGGCGCCCACACTCCTACTGCACGGGCGAGCTGCGCTGCATCTCTGGAGCTGGAGGGAAGCTCCGCGCCCTGCGTTCCCCTCGGCTGCCCCGCTGCTCCGCTCTGGCTTCTCCGAGTCGCCTCTTTTAGGTCCCTGGGTCATCGGGCTGTGTGGTGTTTGCCCCCGTGGCTTCTTTCCCTCCGCCGGGTCCTCCAGGGTCACTGTGTTGTCTCTCAGGCTGGATTTTCTCCCCTTTAAAGGCTGGGTGACGCACCCTGGTGACCGGAGCTGCGTTTTCTGGCCCCTGTTGGAGGCTGGACCTCGTGCTGTTCCCACGTTGGGGCTGCGTAGGGGGCGGTGGCGACTGCTCTTCCAGGCCCCGATTTTCTGTCCGTGTGTGAGCACGGGCAGGGGCACCTGGGGACATTCCCACCGTCAGTGCAGAACGGCTCTGGTTGGGGGTGTTACGGTTCGGAGGCTAAATTCAGGAATTAGGGTTCCCCACAACAATGGTTTCTGGTTTGAAGTGGGCAGAACCTTCCGGAAACGAGCTCTCCCGTGGGTCAGCACCCACAGCATGCGCTTCTCCTCTGGATCAGGGAAGCTGCACCCCTGGAAATATGCGATTCTGTGCCTGGGTTATGGGGCTCCGCCAGGTGCTGGGAGAGCGCGGGGCCTCGCAGAGTCACGGGGCCGTGGGGCGCCGACTCCTCTGAGGCAGCAGGTGACCCTGACCCCGGGAGGCAGCTGCACGTGCGAAGCCGAGGCCCAGGACCCCTGCGCTGGGGGGGCTGCAAGGCGCCTGCTGCAGCGACAGGCCCACGCCCACTCGTGGGGGTCCCCACGTCCCCACTACTGGCTGTGCAGCCTCAGGGGGCTCCTCAGTCTCAGGAAGCCTGTCTCCACGTCCACAGGGAGAGGAGACGGACGCTGCCCACAGAGGGCGCTGGTCGTGGCAAATGAGTGGCTGCCGTTAGCGCGGACACAGCACAGACAGACACCGGCTGAGTGCTCTGCACGGAGCAGCTCTTGCTTGTCGGTAAAATGACCCCCGCACAGCGCCTGTTCCCTGCGCCTCACGCCCCTTTCCCAGAGGGAGCGAGCGGCGCGCAGGCGGTTGGGCTGTGGGACTTTTCCACCTCCCAGTCCCCGCGTTCCCTGCGCTTGGAGAGGAGCAGAGTTGCCATGGCAACCCCAGCTGGAGGCAGTTCCTCGTTGGATGTGCAGAATAGCCAGAGACTTGGAAGCCTCTCCAGAGTAATGAGATTTTAAATTTTAATACTTACAAATTATGCCGGGGTCTTTCGGTTTTCCTTTGCAGGAAATAAACGTGAAGAACTGATATGCATATCCACTCAGTTCACGGGCAAAAGCGTAGCATCATCTCAGGTACATCCATCACTTCAGCTCACAAACAGCAAGCGAGTCTGGTCCGATCCGGTCACTCTCCTGAGTCCGATGGGGGACCCCGCAGGTGAGAAAGTGCAACTCTAGAATTTCAGCCACGAAGCAGAGAGTGACCCCCTGGAAGGACGTTATATTGATTCTTTGCTTTACATTCATAGACTTTATTCATTTTTAGAGAGAGGGGAAGGGAGGGAGACAGAGAGGGAGAGAAACATCAGTGTGTGGTTGCCTCTTGTGCACCCCCCTACTCGGGGCCTGGCCTGCAACCCAGGCAATGTGCCCTGACTGGGAATCGAACCTGTGACCTTGTGGTTCACAGGCCAGCGCTCAATCCACTGCGCCGCACCAGCCAGGGCTGATTCTTTTCTCATAATCACCCTGTCTGCTGGGTATTTTGCCCATACTGTTTTCAAGTGAAAATCCAACAGAGCAGCAGACTGCCTTGTGTTACCCTTTGAGGTTAGGCAGCCAGTGAGGAGCAGAAACCCGGGCCTTTGAGACTGGGAGCCGGACTCCTCCTCCGCCCCCTTCGAGTGGAACAGCGGGGCAGGCGCCCCATTGCAGGGGGCGTGGACTTATCGGCACCTGTTACGTGGGCCTTTCCTGTGATATTCGTGTTCACCATCCGTCGTGAAAGTAACATAAAATCTTGATTTGTAAATGCACCATCTGTAAATTAGAACGTTGACCCTCCTTTTGAAAACAAACAACACCAGAAAAACCTTAATTATAAATAGAAAAAACCAATACTCATAGCTTATAATGGTAGCAGATGCCCCCGGTTCTCCGCCACCCGCTCTGTGGCCCCAGGCCCGCCCTCAGAGAACAGTGCGCAGCAGATCCGCGACCTGTGGAGGGGGGGACGGCGCCCCTCCCAAGGGAAGCCACCAATCGGGGGTGCGGCCAATCTCAGGGGGGGGGACGGTGAGTGAGCAGCTGTGCACGGCACCCCCACCATCTCCTATCGGAGTTCCGCAATTAGTTTTCCCCCAAGTATATGCCAAGAATCTAATTAAAACAAAACAATGCAAAGCATATGGTTTAGGTTATTTTCTATTAAACAATTTCACAATCCCGCCCCAGCATTTTCTGTGAACACTTTGCCATTTTTTCCCTGCTTTTATACTAAGAAAAATTACGAAAGATCAGTGGCTAGGTTATCACAGGTAAATTCAGTTCCGTAGTGTTCGTACAGTAACTGTTACAATAATGCGACCTCTCGGCCGCACACGCACGTTCCTCTCCCGAGACGCGGGGAAGTGTCCTGGAAACGTGGGAAGTGGGAAGTGGGAAGTGGGAAGTGGGAAGAGCGGCTGCTCCCCGTTGCCTCCATTTCCCTCCTCACCACTGACTTTCATGCAAAGACAAGAGCGCCGGCCGGTCTCTCTTTTTCTAAAGTGGCTTCCTAGTTGGAGGCTTCCTCGGAGAAAGCCTCGCACAGCCGGGCAGGGACGCGCGTCCTGGGCCTGACCTTTTCATCCCCCACACACCTCAATGGGCCCCTCCCTGCCTCCTGCCCCGCCACAGGAGCGAGTCCCCCTGCCCGGGTTCCTGCAGCGCAGGGGACCCCAGGTCCCCGCCCCGCCTGTAAGGGCCCCGGGGAGACAGCTTCCTCTGCTTCCTTCCTCGGACTACGCGCCCCCAGCACCACTAAACCCTCTCTCTCTCCATTTCTAAGACGCTGAGGTTAACAACAGAACAAACAGTCCTTACTCCACCCTTCTTCATCTGAATTTTCTCCTTCGTGACTGACTGTGATCTCGAGAGAGGATGAGCCCTGGCTGGTGCGGCTCGGTGGGCTGAGCAGCGGCCTGTGGACCACAGGGTCCCTGGTCGATTCCCAGTCGGGGCACATGCCTGGGTTTCAGGCTGGGTCCCTGGTTGGGGGTACACAAGAGGGAACCACCCATTGATGTTTCTCTCCTTCTGTTCTCTCTAAAAATAAATAAAATCTTTCAAAAAAATAAAGAGAAGATAAAGCAATGAAGAGAAACAATGGAAACAGATTTCTAGTGGGTCTTCCTGCCTGGCGCCGGGCACCCCCACCCCAGCCCACACTGGTGCCGCTGCCTGGGTGTCGCGGGTCAGTGGGACCAAGGTGCTGAGAGCCCGTGGTCTGGCCCGTCTGGCTGGAGGGACCGGCTCACCAGAGGAGGGGGTGCCGCCGCGTGAGAAGCAGCCACACAGCTCTCTGGGGGGGCTGAGCGGGAGGCTCCGCACCATGGGCCGACCGGCTCCTCGGCCTCTGTTACCGTCCACTGCCTGCCCCTCGCTCCCCTGGGGTCACCCCTGGCCACTCTGTCCCATACCTTTTAACAGAAGGAACAGCGAAATCTCGCGTCAGAATGGTGAGTTACCTTCTGCACAGGTCTGCTGCCCTCCTGTCTTCACCTGAACAACCCGCTCGTCACTCAGTCGTATGTTGTGGGGTCAACTCGCCCTGTCCCTCTCGGCTGCCGGTGTCCTGTCCACAGGCCTCATGTCACCTGACGTCCTGACTTGTCCCTTCTCCCTGCCTCCCCTCTCCCTTCCCCTTTTTCTGTTTTCCTGTCTATTTCCATCACGTGATGTACTTCTTAGGAACACGGGGTCAAGAACACGGGAGCAAATGGCCACATTCGTTCAATGGGCGAGTGAATCAATAGGTAAATAGGCAAAATAAACAACCTTGGCTGTAGTGCTGAACTATACTCTCCTTGGCTGATATTTATTGCAATTAAAATCCAAGTGGCATTCTAAGTTGGAGTTAGTCACAGCTTCAAAACATCATGAAAATGCCACGATTCATTCCCCTCACGCCCCGTTCAGGAGGTGGGGTCTCTGACGGACGCGGGTGGGGAGGCTGCTCCGTGCTCACTGTCGTTGTTGAATGACAGGCACTGCCGCTCCCGAGCTGCGGGGCCCAGCCCGGCTCTCCCCGTGCGGCGGAGCGGGTGTTGGCCAGGACCTGAGAGTCACGGGGGTGCGGGGACCACGGCAGGTTCCCTAGGTGCCAGAGTAAGATGCAACCAAAACGTAGGACGAACAGTACTTACAAGTCCACGACTTTTCAGCAGAAATCTGTCTGTTCACAACCGGTTCTTCACAGACGCACACGCTATAACACGCTTCCTCGTGTCCAGCGTTGGCAGGTCCTGTAACACGGAATCCCCGGCTTCCCCCCGAAAGCCCCCTGGTGTCCCAGCAGCGTGTGCACGTGTGGAGTCTGGGACCGCCCCTCCCCCCCCACCGGCCCCTGGTGCTGCCCAGCACCGGCTCCTGGTTGGGTTTCCAGCAGAGAAGTGGGGCAATGCAGCCGTTTTCAGTGTTCTGTCCTCCCTGAAAAAGATGCGTTGTAGACCTTTGTGTCGTCGATACAGAAGAGATGTCGATGTCACACAAAACAGCAGGCTGTCCCCCGAGGACAAGCGAGCCCACAGTCTCGAGAGTGGCCTTTGCGGATCTTGAGTCCACACCATCGGAGTCGCAGTTGAAGCAGCCGAGCGACACATCAGTGGGAGTCTCAGCTGCAACTGCTGCCCGCAGGCGGCAGAGGGAGTCTGAAGACCCCAGAGACGGTCCCCAGCGAGGCTGTAGGATGGATGAGCGCTGCCTACCCGTCCCGAGAATTCCCGCCGCCCCTGCGCCCTCCTCACCCCTGCTCTCGTGTGAATGGGCTGCCGAAGCCTTTCTGCGAGTCCCTCCTCTCACCTCAGCTCCCGCCTGTTCATCCAGCTTCCTGAACCTCCCCCCAAAGGTGGTTAATAAAACAGAAGCTGGACAAAGACAGCTTTTTATATCGGGAACATCGACCTGCCAATAAGTAAAAAAATAACTTTAAATTTTCAGTTCCACTTGCCATACAATATCGTGTCAGCTTCCGGTGTACAGACCAGTGATGAGGCGTCAGAGAAGTCACTGAGCGGTCACAGGGGAAATCCGGTGCCCGCCCGACAGCGCGGGCGGCCACCACAGGCTTGTCCCCGTTCCTCGTGCCGAATCTCCCTGTGCCCGCTCTGCCCCTGCCAGGTGGCACCGTTTGACCCCTCAGCCGCTCACCCAGCCCGCCGATGCCCCTCCCGCCAGGCAGCCTACAGGACGTTCTCTGCCCCGTGAGTCTGTTTCTGCTCTGCTCCTTTGGTGATTCTTTCTGTTCTGTTTTTTAGACTCCCCGTATGAATGAAACCATCTGGCCTGTTGTCTCCCTCTACCTGACCTGTTTCGCTCATCGCAATACCCTCCAGGTCCACCCAGGCCGTTGCCGGGGGCGAGGTTTTGTGTTGTCTGTGGCCGAGCCGTGATCCACCGTGTACATGCCTGCTTCTTCACGTCCTCACCTGGGAACAGTCGCTCGGGTCGTGACCGGGTCTTGGCTGTTGCAGATCATGCTGCGGTGAGTGTGGGGGCACAGGTCTTCTCGATGGCTGGTTTGGGTCTCTCCGTGTAAGTGCGTGCTCGGAGGTGGGGTCGCTGGGCCCCCGTCTGTCTCTTGCCAGGACCTTGGTTCCAAAGTCCGTTTCTCCGGGTACAAGTGTTCCGACCCCGGCTCTCGGTTTGCTGCCAAGTTCGTGAAATGGGGTGAGAAACGCCTTTTCTCTCCCCTTCACTGTCGGTCTGCGTGTGTCTCCTGATCCGCTGTGAGTCTGTGGTAGACGTGAGCCCAGGCGAGGGTCCTGCGTGGTCATCCGCTCGGCCTCCTGTGTCTTTTCGTTGGAGCATTTAGTCCGTTTGCGTGTGACGTGCGTGTTGATGGACACGCGCTTACCGCCATGTTATTATTCACAGTTTTCTCCGAAAGTCCTTTCGCGTTTCCTGCGGCGCTGGTCCGATGGGGACGGACGGACTCCGCTGGCTTCCCCTGCAGGCAGGCTCGCTCTCAGTCTGCGGGTGCGACAGCCGTGCTGGGTAGAGCAGTCTCGGTCGACGGCCCTCTTTTCACCCCTTCGGGGATTTCGCGCTGCTCCCTGTGGCCCGAGGGGCGTCTATGGGGGAATCAGCCGACAGTGCAGGCGGCTGAGCGGTGTGTTCACAGCAACCATCTTATTGTCGTGTTTTATAACGAACTTCCATGTCGCATGTAGTCTCACATGCAGCAACACCGCATGCTAAGCATTTCGAAAGAGCAACAAAACTTTTCTTTCTCCGTGATCTATGAACAATTTGGGGACTGTGAGCATTTATTTGTGATCCCAGAATTTTCTTTTAAGGAAAAAGATTGGGCTCCATTTGGAGGTGTGGTCACTGGTCACTCAGAGGAGAATCTTGATTAGTTTCCTCCAGGTTTGCAATTAGATGCCAGCCAGCCGTCCCTTTGGCTGGTTTACCTTAATTAGCGAGGGCGACTCCCGGGAGCCCCTGCCCTCTTCCCGCTGGGGAGGAAGACGGCAGGGACCCTGCGGAATAACGTCAGGGCGCCGGGACTGGCTTCGCGGCTCCGTGTGGCCTGCGTGTCTGGAGGGAACTATAACCCCAGCACTGCCTTTCTTTTTGACATCTTATCTGGTCCACATTATTTTTACAAAATTCCCCCCTCCCCAGGATCAGTGCGCATTTGTAAATAGCGTAAAATCTTCTGTGAAAATGGTTCCAGCTTCCAAACCAGCACTGAGGTCTTGTCTTCTCCTTCTCCTCTTCCACCACTGCCCCTTCTGCTTCCCTTTGATTGTCTGGCCTTGACCCTCGCTGGGGTGGCAGTTCTGTGGGTTCACAGGCCTCCCAGGGTCCTTTCCCCCCGCTGACCCCCAAGCCCGGAACGGTGCTGAGACATTGTGGAAACTGAACAGCCCTGAACTGGGTGGGAGTGAGGGGCAGGGACCTCACTCTGTCCATCACAGAGACTCACGTGTGCCGGCCATTCTCCCCCCACCCCCGTGCCCCTCTCTGGCCTGCTCTGTGCCCCAGGCTGACTCCCGCCTGCGCTCCCCAGGCCCTCTGGGGGCCCCACCCATAGCCAGGAGGGCAGGAGGGGACGGGGGTGGGCATTTGGCCTGGATCCCTTGACAGCTCCTCACTGGGCCCAGGTGACCCCCTCCCCACCCTCCCCTCCCCCCAGGCCTGGGGCTGGAGAAGCCCCTCCTGTCATCAGCACCTGGAGCCCCTCCTAGGCGCCCCTTCCCCCGCCCACAGCTGGGGACCACCCCTGGGTGTCCACGCCTGCACCGCCTGGGACGAGGGCTTCTCCTGGGGTCCCGTCAGCTCCACCGGGCAGCTCCCCTGAGTGCGAGGGACTCAGGTGTCACCTCTGCATTTCCAGGTGGCATGAGTGTGGGCTTCCCCCCTTTTTTCTTTAAATGTCTAAAGAAATGCTGTGCCTTTATTTACACATTATCCTCTGTTACTGACACACCGACTAAAGGTGACATTTATCTGCATTACACTGTGTACATTGTGTGTGTGTTTGTGACCGGGGAAAACTATCATTTTCTCTGTATAAGACATAGAACCATCTAGAGAGCAAAACATCTTAAACAAAACAAGGATAAGTTTAAAAATACAAATAAAGTACTGCTTTAAAAATTTATCTCTCCGAAAGTAACTTATGAATTTAGAGCTAATCTGATAAAAATATTGAAGTTTGGAAAGGGTGTTGCTGCTGCTTTTCAGGGTTTTTCCCCCAATTGTTTTCAAACAGATAATCGAATTTATTCAGGTAAATATTAAGTTACTTGTGGAGACTTCCAATAGCAGCTCACGGCAGGTAGAGATGGTCTTCAGTGTTTTAAATTAAGTCTGTTCTATGTCAGACTTCAAGGATGACCAAAGAACTAGTGGACTGTTTATTTAAATCAAATACAACACTTATATTATCTAATTCTAGAGGGTCCAATGCATGAAAATAATGTACAATATTCACAAAATTATATTAAACAAACTTTATTTCTAATAAATATTTTAAAATACTAATTTAAGATTATAATTCTATATCTACTTGAATTAGAGGAATTATAGTATCAATTAAATAACTGTAGCTAAACTCAAAAGAGACGAGTCAGAATCACTGGAGTAGAAACACAGGCGGATGTTGTGTCCTGCGTGTGGGGGCTCAGGGCCCAGCTGCCTCGGGAATGAGTCAGACCTGCAGGTGCGCCTGGGTTCTTGCTCTTACTGTGTGACCCTACTCCTTCCTGGGGACCCAGGGACCCAGGGGATGGAATGGCACTTCTGGGCCTCGGTAGGCGGCTGCAGGCGGAGCAGCAGGAGCAAAAGGGCCACCTGGGAAAGGCTGGAAGGTGAACTGGGCCCTGGCCAGCAGCTGCCTGTTGCGATCGTTTTCTCTCCACAGCTCCTGGAGCTTTCTCTCCATGTTCTCGGCGGCCCTCCAGGCTGCTTCAGCTCTTTCCCAGTGGTATCGAACCTCCTTCTCATAGTAGAAAGTGCTCCTTCGTAGTTCCTGGTTCATGTCTTGGGCCATCTTCTTATAGATGTCCAGCATCTGATAGGTGGACTTCATGTTTCTCCCGTCGTCGAGCAGTTTCTTCTCCATTTCTGAGCAGCGGCTTTCTGCCTCCAACACCTGTTTCTGCAGCCACATTAGACGATCCTCATACGTATCAGGCTGAACTCGAAGCTTCAGCTTCAGCTGCTGAATCTCAGCATTCAGGTCTGTATTTTCACGCTGCAGAGACGCTTTCTCGGTCTGCAGGCTCCTTACTTCTGCTGCCAGCTCTTCACTTATCTGCTTTTGCTCCCACAGTTCTCCGGCCCTTCCCTGATCTTCCTCGTCAGCACATGGAATGGACACACTGGGGTCAGCATCACGAGGGACACCCTTGAGATCATCTTCCGACCCATGGGCAGACTGATCAGCACTTCCTGCTTCCTTCTGATGTTCCACCTGCGACTTGACATGAGCCAAGTGACCTCTAAGGGCCTCGGGCCTGGGGCTGGTCTGCAGTGGGTTTCCCCCCAGGGACAGGGACTGGCTGACAGTACCTTGCAGGTCCCGCTCCACTGGCGCCGTCGACGGCTCCAGCCCTTGTTTCTCCTCCTCCTCATCTTGGACGTCCTGCTTCCATCCCACAGTTTCGTCTTGGCGCAGCTCTGGACTTTCAGGATGATGAGTGTTTTTGTTCATGTCACCCGGCATGTTCTCCTGAAGTTGTTCTCGGTCAGTCCCCGGTGCTTTGGTGACGGGCTTCTCATCGGTCACACGGGAACGTCCAGGAGGCTGGGGCCTGCCCACCGATCTCACCAAGTCGGCCAGGTCCTGAAGTGACGACATCCTGCTCAGGTGCTCGTTCAGGGCCTTCAAGCACAAGGTCTGTAGCCAGAGAGGACTGGCCTCCACCTCAGGTGGCTTGGGGGTGTCGTCAGCTTCTGTCATCGGTCCAGTATTCTCACTGCGTCTTGCACAGACTTTGTTACGGGCAGGACACCTTTTGTCCGGCGCCTTCACTCTTCCTGACCAGGATCGTCTCTTCACCATCAAAGACATCACCACCAGAGCGCCCACCAGGATCACAGAGAGGAGCACAGGGAGAGCTGGGACGTGCCTCGAGCTCTCGGAAATCAGCAGCAGAATCGCGCACAGGTGCTCCAGGATCAGCTGGAAGGTGGACGCGGCGGCTGTGGCCCTGGCAGACACCTGGCCCTCCATGGCTGGCCGGGCTCGCAGCTCCGCCACCGACTGCCAGTGTCCTGTGGCCACAAATAACTGCTCAGAACCCCATGTCGGAGTGTTCTGTCTCCATGGCGAACAGGTGCCTAGCAACCAGGGCGGGGCAGTGGGTGGGGGAGGGGCACCGGGAGGTCTAGGAACCGCCCCGCCCTCGGCTCCGAAACAGGAAGTGGTGGCATTCTACAGGCCCTGGGGCGAGGGGCGTGCTGCCGGCAGCTGGAGGTCGGTCCCTCCAGGCCCACGGGCTGAGCAGCAAACCCAGGGGGTCGGAGCAGGGCTGGGCTGTCCCCTTCTGTGCACGGGAGCCAGTCAGGGCCGAGGGCGGGATCGTCCCTTTGGGTCCATTCTCCCGATTTCAAGTTTCCTTGTGCTGGGGGGATGTCCGCTGCTGCCCACACGGGAGCCGGGGCTGTCCCTCCTCCCAGGCACCCTCTCTCCTCGCCTGTGGTCTCTGAGGCCCTTGGGTACCTGCTTTGAGGACTGTGTGCCACATGGGGAAAGCTGCTGGGGATGGCCATGCACCTCTGCCCGTGGCCGTGGCCTTGGGGCTCGTCACACCCAGGATCACATGACCACTGCACCCATAGCCCAAAGAGAAAAGGCCTTTGAAAGTGAGAGGCAACAAGCACTTATCTGAGGTGAAAAGGAACAGCTGCCCAGGACCCACTGATTTGGGTGGGCCGAGGCGCAGGGCTGTGACTGGGAGACAAAGTGTAACATACCCCAATGCGAGCAAAAATGTCGGAAGCTTTCAGGAGTTTAACATGGAACTTTATTGGCCAAAGTTTCAGAGTTTTACCTGCGCAGGGGCGAACTCTCGGGGTGTCCGAGGACACGGTGCCAAAATGGCTGCAGATGAGAGTCGCGCCTGGCGCTTACAGCCTGGGGTTTTTATTGGGGTGAGCAAGCAAGCAAATACAGAAGCAGACGTAGCTGTTAGCAATTGGCTATCCCAAGAGGACACACATGGCTATGTTCTCTGCTTGGAACAATGGATACTTTTCTGCAAGGACAAGGTCATGCACAGGCGGTTTATCTTGTTCAGCACTCTTTGTACTTTCTGTACTTTTCTATCTTCCTTGCTGAGACAGTCTGGAGCCTGCCTCGGGTTCCTTTTGGCTACTTCTATCTAATTCCAGCCCTAACAAGAGGCGTTGGGGAGAGAGGGAAGGGACAATGGCGTCCCTGGCAGGAGGGCGTGTCTGCTGATGCCGGTGACGGTGACGAGACAGGACTCGGAGGAGCCCCGTCCCGCCGCGCACACAGCCAGCTCGTCCTGGGGTGGAGTCCCCGCGGCCCCAGAGAAACGCGGATCTGGGCTCCGCACCGGGCACCTCTGCCATGGGGTCCTGCTGGCTGACCTGCTGGGCTGAGTAACCACGACTGGCAGACGATGCCTGCCCAGGAGGGTTAAGATTTTCATTGAGAATGTGAGGCTGTGAGCACCGGAAGACACGGGACACGGGAGAAATCGCTGACACGGACTGAAAAGTGAATTTGACCGGAGGAGCTGCTGTGAGCTCTGACCTCTGTGGTCCGAGGTCCAGGGTCAGCGCTGCCCGGCTCTGTCCTGTGGGGTGGACTCAGGCCGAGCACCTCATGCCGGCCAGCGGGAGGCGTCCCCAGCACTGGCGAGGCGACCAGATCGCCTGCCGTGAACTCGGGTGGAAGCAAGAGGGTTTCTTCTTTGGAATGGAGCTGGCAGATCTCCGAGGAGCTGTGTGCAGCTGTCGAGGGTCTGGGCGGAAGCCAAGGCCTTGTTTTCTCATAGCACAGGGCTGGCGGCAGCCACATCGCTACCCTGAGTGACCCATTGACTTGCCTCCTGTCCCCAGACCCCCGAGTGCCCACCACGGTCACCCCTGAGCCTCCGCAGCCACAGGGCTCACACACGGCCTCTGGAGTCGTCCAGCAGCGGCTGCGGCCCAGAGTCTTGGGAGACGGGGACGGCCGAGGAGGTGCGTGGTGAGCGCTCCGAGTTTGACCGGCGGTAGGTGCTCGCTTTGGGCCCCAGCAAGGACTTCCTTTCTGATTCCGCAAACTCATGTGCATCCCGGTGACAGCCAGTTCTGGTGACGTGAGGGAAAACTCATGGGAGGGTGTTGGAGTCCTTGGGGCAAAGTTAGAATTCTGCAAGAAAAGGTAGACTTATCCATCTCTGTGTATCCTTTAACTCGAAACGGAAGCTCCGTAACCGAGAAATGAATCCATACATTCGTGTATAATTTGAACACGTTCCTTGCCGGGGGATTCAGCTAAACGCAGGAATGTGCCCGCTGTCTGTTTTGTAGTCAGAGTAGAAGCTAGCTCTGGACTCTGGAGGAAAGACAAGCATTTTCACAAGCAGCTTCCCCCCGCCCCCGCTGTTTCTCGCGGTGGCCACCTGGGCGCCGACGGCTCGGTCCGCTCACCGACTGTTGGCTTTTCCCTTTTGTTGTGGTGCTGTTTCCAGTCATAATGATTCCACCTGCACAATGGAACTCGAGCGGGTTACATGTTTACAATGCACAGAAAAAATGGGACGAGAACACAGGTCCCAGCATTTGTAAGCTAAGACACTGGGAATACACATTCTTGGTAAGAAGTTTAAAGCTAAAACTCAAAAGCAAAGTGATTTCACCGAAAACCCATCAGGAACACTCCAGGATGGGGGCACAGAGAGGCTCGGTACATGCGTTTGTGTGTGTGTGTGTATGTAAGACTTTGGCAATTGGAACACGTGGTTGCCAACCCCACGGGGCTGCGGGAGACCACCGGTGCCCCAGAGTCCACGGGACCGCAGGGTCTGCGCGCTGATGTGCACCTTCCATCACTGCTCCCAGCTCATCGATGAGTGGGTGAAAAACGGTTGGTCCGGGTGGAAAATGTTCAGTTACGTACCAAGAGAGGAGCGACCGGGTTTTGTTGTTGTAAGGAACTGACCAGCAGGGCCGCGTGATGGGGCATTTCGGAGGGTGAATTGCCCTGGGGAAATTCGTGCCCATGGTCCTCAGGAGGCCTCCGCGGCCCCTGGGGCAAGAGGTCTCTCCCAGCGGCGCAGTCCCCTGTCCATGGCTCGGTGGCCCAGCCCGAGGCAACAGCCATCTGAGTAGAAACAGCTCCGGAAATCGGTGGATCGGCGACGTCTGGGAGCCGAGGAGGTGCTCAACGGGGCCGTTTCTACCGTCAGCAGGTCGGGAGTTACACAGACACGGATCGGTGTAGTGAGAACGAGGGGATGGATTTAAAATACAGACGATGGCATCTGGAGGGGGCACAAAGAGGGGCTGAGAGCAGGCAGCAAAAAAGAAATGAATCGATGGTGAACCACGCAACGCCACACACCTCTGCTGCAGCCGGGCGAGGCGCTCGCCGGTTCCCGAGGACAGAGCCTGAAGCCAGCGATGGCCGGGCCCTGCTGGGCCCTGTTACGTCTGCCCTGTGTTTATGTCTAAACTGACGAGTCGGCGTGTTGCATGTAACACCCTGTGTGCGGGTGCTTACCCACGTGATCATGTTTTCTTTTTCTGGCACGATGCGTGTCGTAAACAGCCCCATGTGAGAAGTGCCATCGGGGAGGTCAGCTGCTGAAGCCCTGTGTCCGGGGAAGGCCAGTCGGGAGCAACCTGAAATGACCCTTCTGAGTAAGACCTGTTCACACGTGTGTGTTCCGTGCACACTTGGAGGATGTCGGGCAGCCGGAGCTGTCCTCAGGGTGCCCAGCCCAGGGTGTGAGGGGGGCCTGAGTGACCCCACTGCCCTTACCAGGCTGTGGTCGCAGCTGTGACCACATCAGCCTGGAGGGAAGGGTCCTGTAGCTGCTCAGGGCGCCGTGCTGTGCCCCCTGGTTTCGTTCGGTAGAGTTTGTTGAAAACGTCAGACAAATTTCAGGGGTTCTGGAGTGCTCTCCGGGTGTGGGAGTGTCGCGGGGCCGTGTTTGGAAACACGTCTGCTCTAGTCCTGGCCACGGGATCATCAGAAGTAATGAGCAGCCTCCTGCGTCCTTCGGGGCGTGGCCAGGGCGGAGGGTGCTGGGCTCAGGTGTCTGCTTAGCTACACCTGGCCGCTCTCATCTGCTTTTACTGCGTGTGATAAAGATTGGCTGAGGATTTTTTGCATCTGAAGTTCTGTTTGATTTTCGATGGACAGTTCTAAGTTATTTCTCTCTTCCACGTTTTATTCTGGGCAGTCTAAGAAGGAACCGCTCCTTCGACACGTTGCCTAGGAATCTCCTCGCTGAGTGTTCAACGCCGGCACCTGCCGCGCCGCCGCCCACCAGCACTGGACCATGGACGCGGTTCAGCCCAGGTCTTTGCTGCCTTCCTTCCCCCGGTTTCCAACGGTACGCTCCTCCCTTCTGCCGAGAGCCCCTCACAACGTCCTCTACCACCCACCTTTCCACAGCATTCCGCTCGAGATTACTTGTGTGTCAGCTTAGGAGACAGGAAGCAGGTCCCCTCTGTTCTCCCTGAGCTTCCATCGGAATTGTTCTCGGTTCGCATATCAAGTCACGTCTGAGTCCTCCCAGGATGCTAGAGCACGAATTCCACGCACCCTGTGGCTCACTCAACAAACAGTCATTTCCCCAGCTCTGGAGGCCGCGCAGTCCAAGGTCCGGGGACGGGCAGATTCAACACATGGCCATTGTCTTGCTGTGTCCTCCTGTGGCGGGGGGGCGGGCAGGGAGCTGTGGGGGTGTTTTCGTAAGGACTCTAATCCCACGCATGAATGTTGTACCCTCACAACTCAATCACTTCCTGAAGGGCCCACAATCACACTGGAGGTTAGGGTTTCAACAGGCACCCACCCCACAGCGTTCCGACTGTGCCTTCCAGGGGCCTTCTCTTTGGCACGAAGTCCTCTCCTTCTCTGTCTGTCCAAGTCCCTGTGCCCACATGTGCCCGTCGTTTGATGGGCCGCCTCTCCTCGGAAGACATTTCCACCCCCACCGGCTACCCTCTCTCCTGTAGACTCCTGTAGAGGTTTTCTTTATTCGCCAATATTCTAGTAACCGCTTGTCTCTGTGGGTGAGAGGCTCTCTCGACCCCGCGGCCAGAGCACTGGGTGTGGGTGCCCTTCATGGATACGCTGGTAAACTTATATGAAACCTTCGCTGTCTACTCAATGGAGGCTACCTCCCGATCTGGTCATGTCTACTAGATAAACCATTGAGTTGTCAAATGTGCAAAAAGCTCCTACAAAAATAGTGACCACTAACAGGCTCAAATGTCCTCAGGCCCTGACAGGCCACCTGTCCTCTAAGAGTCTTCTCAGCTGCAGGTCTCTGTGAAGCCAGCTGTGACACCCAAGAGGGGCTGGCCCGTCAGTGAATGGCAACCCCCGCGCACACCGGCCCTCTGCCACCCTACGCCCACTGCCGTCATCTGTTCACCCTTCTGTCTCCGCCAGCGGGGCAAACGCGGGTCCCACTCGTGTTCCCGATCTGCACCCTGGTTCTGGGCCGGGCACAGCTCACAGCCACGAAACGTGCTGGGGACAGCGAGGGCACTAACAAGCAAGCGCAGTTCTGTGGCCTTCAACACAGATGGTAGCAGGGTGTCCACACGCACGCCAAGCCCCAGACACGTGAATTATGGCTGCCCAAGAAGGGATTTATTGTGTTTCTGGTGAATCATACGCAAACTAAAAGGGCTTTTTGTAGTTTATTGTGTATTTCTCAGTTGTATCCAGAGGATGCGAGGTCGGTAGACTGTGAGGGAATAATCCTGCTGTGACATGAAGTTTGATCAGGGAGGAGGGGAACGACCTGCTTCTTCTCGGAGTTTTCGGAAACCAAATGGCTGAGAGTCAACCCGGGGTCAGGGGTCGGGGGGCCTTCTCGTCTCAGTGCCGGGGACCACCTGCATCCCAGGTTTGGCACAAATGACTGACCCCATCTGCTTTCTTTCTCATCTGGCTACTGGCGTAAACCCCGAAATAATTCACAGGCAGCACTGGCCAGTGGCTAAGGGAGTGGGGGCCTTGTTTCGTGCTCCGGAGGGTTGGGTTCAATCCCTAGTCCACACGCACATGGGAGGCAACCGATTAATGTCTCTCTCTCCCCCCCTCTTTCTCTCATCGATAAACATATTCTCAGGTGAGAATTAAAAACAATAATAATTTATGAGTGTTTCCTATTTGTCACCTGCGAGTCCTGTGAGCCTGTGTCTTTCCGTGGCCCCTGGGATTCGAACTCTCCCAGCCCCTCTGAACAACGACCCACTGGGCTCTGCGGGCGACCCCTCAGTCACTCTCCTTGTACTTCTTCACTCCATGACGCGTTCCACAAGCCCGCCACCCGTCTAATCTTCCTAAGACAATCAAACCAAACCTAAAGGGGAAAACTCCATCGCTCTTACCAGCCTTGCCCGAAACGTCTGTTGCACTTCATCCCCCTCCTCATGTCTCTTTTTGGTGTGTTGTGCTGTGTCACACCAGTAACTCGGGTCTTTTGGGACGAGCCTCCCACCCGCCTTTCCCGGGTGCGCTCTGGTCACCGTGTTCTCAGACCCGCGACTTCGGCCGAGATTCTCGGCCTGAGCGCAGGCCTCGCCTCTGCGATGAGCTTCGCTCATTCGCTTCTCTCAGTCGGGAAAGTTCTCTTGCTACGTCTTATAAACCTCTCAGGATAAAACGTTCAATCAGCAGAAAAGTAGAAGAATATGAACCTTTTTATTCAGTACCTACTTTTAACACTAAAGAATATTTTGATATACATTTGATCTTAATTTTTTGTTAAAGTATTTTAAAACAAATCACAAACATGCCATTTTGTAAGTCAAAACATTTCAACATGGAACTCTAAAAACTAAGGATATTTTCTTACATTATCATAACATTATTGCATCTATGTGACATTTCCTTTATATCAACTAATATAAAAGTTAAATTTCCCCAATTGGTCAAAAAGGCATTTTGGCTCTTTAAAGAATAGGATTCAGGCGAGTTCCACGTGTTGGACCCACTCGTCCTACGTCCGAATTCAGACCAGACTTCTCCTCCGGGCCGTTGACTTGGAGCGTCCGCACCGGGAGCCGCAGAACGCCCTGCGGCGCGGACTTGTCCGTCCGTTGCTCACGAGGCTGTTTCACTCGTCTCTCTAGGCCGCGCGTTTTGTGTGCAAGTACGTGGAACCCCAGGTCTCGTTCCACTCAGCTTTGCCGCCGCCTCCACCGCGCCGTGTGGTGGTCACACGCACCCCGCCCCACGGCTCTGACTGCTTTCATCTCAGGGACTCTTCTTCTTCCAGTTCAGAGCCCGGTCCGTCCACAGCTGTGTAAAGGCATTGCACGCCTCACTCGAGTTCTCTAATTTCCCTTCCTCGGGGAACCTGGGGCCTTCCGTGTCTAAACACCTCACAATGGCTCACACGCACCTTCATGCTACGCACCACGTGGTGCACCGTTTTGAAATGCGTTTCCCTCTTGGGAGACGCGCCTATTCCAGGGGCTGTGGTTACTAGGTGTCAGTACCCACATTCCAGACTTGCACGGTGACAGTAGGGCCAGTGGTGGGGACATCCTGCCACCACTGCCACAGCCACCGCCCGGGCCACTGTCACGGCCGCTCTTGTGGCTCATGGCGTTGGCAGTGAGAGCTTCCATGTCCCCATCCACTGTGGCTTTCTCACACTGCCAGCGGTGGCTCGGGCGGACCGCAAACGCGGCCTCCGGATCTAGAATAACCGCTCCTGGAAATGTTGACCCGATTTCCGTTTGCTTAGGGAAAGAGAGTTCTTCAGATGTAAGATTGGTTGGTTATTATACCAAGCACCCCAGAATTAAAGCTCGTGACTTAGTAAGACACTTCATTCTGCGCTGAAATGTGATTACCCTGTGTGTGATCAATACAAGGCCCTCGGCCAGCTGGTCCTCCTGTTCCCACTGCTGAGCGGCACCGCGTCCGGGACCCCACAGACGGCACTGCCTGTCGAGGGTGCTTTAGTGAAGTGAGACTCCGCATGCAGTGGCGCCACTTAGACGGGCGTGGCTGAGGTTCGGAAGACAGTGAGGGCATTCGAGGCCTCCTGAACCTTCTAAGTCACGAGACAAAGGATCCCTGGGCAAATTACTTCGCTGTTCTTTGGGAACTTGACCTCGATCAAGTCACATGCTCTTAGAGGTCCCCCAGGGCCATTTGCACGGCTTGTGTTTACTGAGCAGAAGCAAATTTGCTGGTCACTTGGTCTGACAGAAAGCATGCAGTCCGGACTCCGAGGCCCGGTCTGTCGGCTGTCACCCCGGTTCGGAGTTGTGCTTGGTGCTACGGAGCCCCGTGAAGTGGACAGGGTGGAGGTCCTCACCCTGTCCCCAGGCTCCGGTGGAAGTCAGTCCGCATTTCAGCATCAGGTGTGACACATTGGCAGTGTATTTTATGTGGAGGCGTTTATCAGATGATGGAACTTATTTTCTAGTCCTAGTTTACTGAGATTTTTATACATTCACGAGTCCACACTGAACTTCATATTATATCTGAATCTGTTAAGATAGTCCTACGGCCTCACCGAGCTTTCACGTAGTGAACTGACCTGGGGCTTTGCAATCCTGGGAGACAGCTCCCGGCACCTGGTTTCGATGGTGAATTGTGTCGGGCCGGTGCAGCCGAGTGTGCCAGTCACTGTCCCTTTCCCGCTGTTCTTGGCAGTTGGGACTTTGTTAGTGTTGCCCTTTTCCTGTTTTGTGAAAAAGATTTGGTGTAATTGGTATTTCCTATTTGAAGTGGTTTAAATAACACACCTGTGAAGCCGTCTTGGCCTGGAGCATGTTTTTTTTAAACGACTGTTGACAACACAGTTTGACTTGACTTTACAGGTTTGGGACTGTTGGGGTGCCTTCTCCTCTCATCTCTGTGAGTTGCGTAGACCCTGGGGACTTCGGGTGACGTTGTCAGGCAGAGCCACTGAGCCAGCCTCCAGGACGCGTGGCGGATGTTCAGCTCTTTTCCTTTGACCTGCGAGATCGATCGGGAGAATGTCGTGTGGAAGGAGCAGCTGCAACCCCCGGGGACACAGCGGCACCAGGCAAGTGCCAGCAGTTTGTGTGTGGCAGAACGGACACTGCTGTTAGACCCTGAATGCGGTGGCCAAGGGCGAGGGCTGAGCCGTTCAGATGCGGATGAATGGAGTTGGCCCAGAGAGAGGGGAAGGGAGGGAGAAAGAGAGGGAGAGAAACATCCATGTGTGGTTGCCTCTCATGCGCCCCCTACTGGGGACCTGGCCCACAACCCAGGCACCTGCCCTGACTGGGAATGGAACTGGCGACCCTCTGGTTCACAGGCCGGCACTCAGTCCGCTGAGCCGCACCAGCCAGGGCTACATGAAAGCATTTTATATGAGCAGGTCCAGACAGACTGGAGATCAGATTTTATCTTTTCGAAAACTTTGGTGTAATTTATGTTAGAATATTTAAACAGTGAAGTATAAGACCAATACAATTTTTTCTGTTATCTTGACTCAAACATTTCTCGATGGTAAACATCTCAGTACCTCTCTACATCTCTGTCTGTCTCTCTCATCCGTCGGTCTGTCGTCTATATCTGTCCATCCGTCATCTATGTGTCTATCATTTATTATCTGTCTATCCGTCGTCTGTCTGTCACCCATCCCCATCCCCATCTGTCTGACACACACGTCTGTGTGTCACCAGCTTGTAAACTGCCACCGTCCCTGCCGGGGTTGCGGTCAGGTCTCTGTCCGACACCCCAGGTCTGGGTTCGGGGCTCCTCCAGATACAGTTCCGCACCCTCCCCGGGGTCACCTTTGTTTTCCTGGCCCGGGGGCTGCCCTGTGCATCTCGGGGCAGCCCCAGAGGGCGAACACCGCAGGGCCGCCCCCCTTCCTCACCTTTCCTCAGAGGACAGAGGCGCCTTGTGCAGGAGGCTGCTCTGTGCTCCTGCAGAGTCTGGACCGGCAGGTAGCAGACACGCTGCGGTGGGGTTTTCTTATGCGGCATTTGACACACTCTGCATCATTCAGCGTGGAGGAGGGGAGAGGAAACCACGTGGCGAGGAAGGCGGCGAAGGTGAGCGGGCGGAGCGAGCCTGGCTGGGGCGCCGAGCCCAGAGCAGCCGTCGGTGACCGGTGCGGGCATACGCCGATCCATTCTGAGTGTGTTTACGGGCATTGATGTGTGGTTGTAGTCGTTCATCTACTTTTAATTCTTAATTTGTTTGTTTTTGCTAAACGTATTGGGGTGACATTGATTATAGGACCGTGTAGGTTCCGAACGCCCATTTCCGTGGCCCCTCATCCATGTATCGCCCTGCGTGTTCGCCACCCACCGTCAAACCATCTCCTGTCACCGTGGATTTGGTCCCGTTGCCCTTCGCTGCCCCACCGCCTTCAATTTCGCTGAACAAAGTGATCTGTACAAATCACCCACCTCCACCCTTTAGGGCCATGACCAAAACAACCGTTTGTTCCACTTAAGGCGCAAACCAACATTCCCTGGAGGCAGGAGTTTGCAGCCGTGACTCAGAGCAGAACAACTGCCGTGGGTGCTTGTGTTGTTTCAATGCCGGCTTTTCTTTAGCCTTGACCTTTGTTATGCATATCATTAACCTCCCTCTAAAGGCACTAATTAAACCTCTGATGACTTCATGCTGGTTTCCAATCCGCCTGTTTCCGCGCCCACCATGGGGGGGCACTGCGATTTTGCTAGATTGTTAGAGTAACACTGAACATCTCTAAAGTTTCTAAAAAGTTTAATGACTAGTAGACATGTGTTATCACGACTTTGAGTAAATATGCCCTCGTTGATGTACCGATTACAGAAGTTTTCAAATAATAACCATGGCTGGAATATTGCCTACGCTGGCTGCAATGTACCTTGTGAAAATACAGCAGTTTTGCAATTGTATCATTTGTATAATGTGTTTCCCACATTCCCTTTTTTCAAAAGGCAAATTTTTAAAACGCCTGCTTGATCACAATGAGATGCACTTCACTAAAACCCATTGAACAGGCTACTCACTCACACGTTACACACCCACAGAACTAGCAGAGAGACGTGCAAATTAAAGCAGCGTTGTCAACGAGAACTTAGTGAAAAATGAAGTTAAAACTCTTCACACACATGATGCGGCGAATCAAACGCTACACAGAAGTAAACCAGTAATGCAATGTGAAAAGGAGACTTTTCTCACTAAATAGAAGAGCTTCGGTGCAATTTGTGTCCACAAGGAGACGGTGTTGAGTCTGAAAGTCTCTAGACCCCTACTGAGGACAGTGAGACAGACTTTCCAGGTGGGCGACGGGGGCAGACCTGTGGGGGCGGAGCTCAGGGACCCGGAGGACTCGCCCCGTGGGCTGCATGGCTCTGGATGATTCCCTGTGGAGCCCTTGGGTCAGGATCTGCCGCAGCAAAATGTGTCAGCGGAGTGTCCTGCCCACCAGAGCCACGGCTCCGGCCACCAGGGCGTCTGTGTGGCACATGACGGAGGAGATTGGCTTCGGTGGAAGAGCAGGGACTCGCTTCTGCAGGGAGACTGTCCCGTGGGTCCCAGCACGGTCGTGGGGGAAGCCGCAGGCAGCGCCGGCCTGACGTGCGTGAGAATTTCCCAGCCTCTCGATCCACTGTGTAGAGGGAGATGCCTTTGCTGTGATGGTGGTGTTGCCGGAGACGCATCATGTCCATTTAAAACGCGGGTTCTCTCCTAGTCCTAGAGGAGAGTATAAACCTCCAAAGCCACATTCCAGATGTTCGCTTCTGCCAACAAAACCTCACTTTGAGCTATGCCTGCACTCTGGGAATTCAAATTGAACATAAGGAACTTGCGGCCACATACAGGGAGAGGTTATTTGCCATCGCAGGTCTCGTGAATCCTCCCATCCGCTTCCCTGGGGGAGACGCGCCTCCCAGGTCCAGGTCCTGAGGGTCATGGTGAACTGACCAGGTGCCACGTCACTGTCAAGCACTCTTTTATTGAAGTTCAAGATACACGCAGAAAAGACCACAAATCATTATGTGCAGAGCTGGATTATTTTTCACGAGATAGCCATATAACTTCATCAGCATTCGGACGGAGACCCAGACTAATGGCAGGACCCGAGGGACTTGTGCCCGCCCTTCCGCGGCCCGCCCAGCGCGACTCCCGCCCCCCGTGGAGCTGCACTATCTTCCGCCGGCTTTACACTTCTCGTGGGTGAGTCCGTGCCACATGCACCATTTCTGCCCGGCTCCCTTTGCTTGGCATTGAGATTCCGAGGTCCGTGCATTTTGTTTGCAGAGTTTATTTTCATTGCTGAATAGTGTTCTCCTGTGTGATAAACCTCCATTTATGTACCCACCGATTGTTGGTGAAGAGTGGGCTGAGGCCGACGTTAACCACTGTGAACATCCCCTCGCGGGTGCTGTGCACCCATCTCTCAGTGAACAGAGGCACGTCTCCGTCAGATGTCGCCATGACGATGGTGCGTCAGAAACTGCTGTGAAGGGCAGGTTGACACCTGGGAGAGCGATGCTGCCCCTCACCGTGCGCAGGTCACCTGTGGTCTGGCTGACGCCACCTGGGAGTGAGGCTGGGCCTGGTGCGGAGCCCCCAGGCCGGTCGGACAGCGGGAACATGACTCGGAAACACGAGGAAGCAAGCACACCTTTTGTAGGGGCTGGTGTCATGCTCAGGGTGTGAGAGAGGCGGGCCTCTCACACACGCTTCCTCCACCTAGAGAAACGGCAGTGACAGGAGGGACACAGGTCTGTGCGCGCCTGCTCTGTCTCCGTGGAGACGCGTTATGGGTCAGTGCATGTCACTGTGGAGGCAGAGAAGTCCTGTGACCGGCCACGTGCAGGGTCCACGGGAGCCCCTTGTGCACCCCGCTCCGAGTCCGAAGGCCTGGGGGCCAGGAGAGCTGGCGTCCAAGGGCAGGAGAAGATGGCCACCCCCACTCAGGCAAAGGCAGCCGGACCGCCCTTTCTCTAGCTTGTTGCCCTTCCCCGGGCCCATGCTGGGCTGGGTGCCACCCACCCAGTGTGTGGGGGGGTTGCATCTTCTGTGCTCAGTGTGCTGACTCACACGCGAACCCCCCTCAGGGACTCCCTCCCAGGCACGCCCAGAAACAGGCTGTCCGGGGCCCCAGCCCAGCCAGGTTCACAGGTGCAATGAGCCATCCCACCGTCCCCTCGGCGAGGGGTCGTTTGTGAACACGCCAGCGCTCACACCCCCCACACACAAATGATGAAGGAAAATCAATTCGAATGCAACGTCGATAGTTTAATGTTTTTAAAATTAGTTTAAGCTTCTCTCACATGAAAGTTATTGATTAAAAAATGTGAGAATTTAAAAAGTCAGTCAGATAACAAAGGAGAAGCTTTGCCAGCAAATGCTGTGCAGCACTCCAGATGACCTGGGGGACCCCCGAGGAGGCCGGCAGAGGCTGGCCCGTTCTGTAGATGCTTCAGGATGATGCTGACTTTTTCAGATGCAAAGCTGAATCGTCCCTGTGGAGACTGGCAGAGGTCGATGCTGGGAGCCCAGGGGGACCCACCGGTCAAGTGTCTTGGGAAGCTTCTCAGAAGCACCCATATAAACAGTACCTTCTGCAGTAAGAGGGGCGGTTGCCACCGTATCCGTACACGCCGCAGCCGTAGCCGCAGCCCAGGCCGCCGTAGCCGCCATAGCCACAGCCGTAGCCACAGCCGTAGCCCAGGCCGCCGTAGCCCAGGCCGTAGCCCAGGCCGCCGTAGCCGCAGCCCCCATAGGCACAGCCAACGCCATTGTGGCCATAGCCCAGGCCACTGTAGCTGCCACAGCCGCAGCCGCAGCCCAGGCCACCGTAGTAGTTGCCGTAGTAGTAGCTCATGGTGTCAGGAGCGAAGGGTCTGATTGGGGAGTGTCTGTTTTCAGTGTGAACTTCCCCACCACGCCGGCCCTTTTATACCCACCTCCGTGGTGGGCGGGGCACATCACAGGGCTGCTAATGAGGTGTCCCCGCTCATCAACCTCGGTGCCCTTCCCGAGTCTTCGTTTTATTGGACAGTGTGGTGAGGGACCTGTCAGCCAGGTGACTGCGGGGATGAGTCGGCGTCTCTGCGACCCAGCCACGAGCCTCTAATGGGTTTGTGTCTCCTCATTTTACAGCCCTCACTCACCCTTCATGCATTTAGCTTAAAATATTTCGCTGCTTCTTAATCATCAACCAGCTTCCGAATGTGAATTTTTCAAACTCTGTCATTACATCTGCACATATTACATGAGGGTCCTCTGCACAGTGAAAAATACCTGCTTATTTGTAGAGCGTTCTCTGAGTCATGTGCATTTTCTGTGTTTACTACTGACTTTCACACGTAAACTTCACGCAGGCCCACAGGTACGGGGGACCGGAGTTTGAGGCTCCGTACACTCATCTTCTGGACTCAATAACCGTCAACATGCCACACGAGTTTATCTTCTCCCGGTGTATCCTTACCTTGCTGCTAGTCTTGCTGAATACTTTAAAACGGATCCGGGACGGGGGTTGTCCATTTTCCTCTAAGGGTCCAGTGCGTGTCTCTGTCACAAAGTGAGTTTATAGACGAAGTGTATGTGTGGCTACAGCACCATAATCACGTGGAAATTAAGAGAATGTTTTCTTACAACCCTCTAATACGTAGTTCACTTTCAGGTTTCTTCGACTGGCTCACAAACGTATTTTTTTAGTTAATTTTTCACATGGATACTCATTCTGTTTAGACATAATGACACTTGACTCTTTTTAGGGGTATAATAGTTTTCCTCCCAGTCCTGTTTTTTCAGGAATTTTATTTTTTGAGGAAACCGTGGTGTTGCTCTGTGGCGTTCTTCTATTTTGAATGTGATTCGCATCTTCCTTGGTTTTTTCCGCATGTCCCTCCATCAGTCATATCGTCTGTGACATCACAGGTCAGTGTGGTGTAGGTCACAGGTCACAGTGTCCTGTGATTCCGGTCAGTCTTCTTCTCTTGTAGGAAAACCGATTCTTTGTGGGTGTTCTGTGTGCTTCCAGTTTTTACTTCATTTTATTATTTGTAAAAATTTGTATTGAATTTATCGGGGCGACAGCGGGTGATAAAATTATATAGGTTTCAGTGCACAAGTCTGTAATTCATCACCTGTGAACACACCTGTACTGGGTGTTCGCGCCCCGAGTCAGGTCTCTGCCCGTCACCGTCCACCCCCCTTTGCCTCTGCTGCCCCCCCGCCTCTGGTCGTCACACACCATTGTCTGTGTCTATGAGGTTTTTGTCTGCTTGGCCCCTTCACCCTTGTCTCCGAGCCCCCTGAAGCCGCCCGCCCCGACAGCGGTCAGCCGGTCCTCTGTGCACTTCCTTTTGTGTGTGTGTGGGGCACTTGGCGTTGGGTTGTCCCATCGTCCACATTTAGGAATGCTGGGGTGGCTAACGGGGTCCATGCCACGGACTTCCCCACCCATTTTTATCTACTGATGTTTGCACTTGATAGTGGTTATCTAGACCCATTGTTGCTAGAAGTTCTAAAATGTCCATTTTTAAGATTGAGCCCTTCCGTCTCGGCCCCCAGAGCCCCCGCTGCAGCCACACGTCTTGTTGGGAAGCCTCTGCCGTGAAGCAGGGAATGTGTCCGAGTCTGGACGTCTCCGTCTTCCAAGGGCCTTCCAGGCAGAGTCCAGACGTTACAAAGTCCGAAGTCCAAAGGCCTCACGCTTCAGACTGACCTGCAGGAGAGCTGCTCATGCCTCCGCTTCTGTTTTCATGTGGGGCGAGTTCCTGCAGCCGCGACTGCTTCCTTACGATGCTTGGCTCTCGTGGTCTCTCCACCTGCCCCACGCAGGAGGGTTCCATTCTGCTGTCAACCGTCTCGTCTGTTCTGTGTAAACTTCCACATGGAAGGGTCGCGCTGTCTTGGGTGCGTCTCCGTGTACTTTCGTGAGCACGCCGAGGAATGTTAACTTCCACTGCACGGTCAGAGGTGAGGTGGGCGGGTCTGAAGAGGGAAGTTACAGGAAGTCGTGTCTATAAACGTAATGAGTTGTTTAATGAGAGCCAAAGATTTTCCATCCCGAGGTGATGCTACTCACTGATTAATGGCAGTGATTAATTGACTAGCTACAAACACACCTCCATCCTGTTACAGAGACCTGTTCTTTCACTGTAACGTTGACACTACTTCGTAACATTTGATTCTGTTTGGTGACCTTTTTAGCCCTGCTACTTAGCACTTACTTCATACCCTTCCCATCAGTACATGCTGGTCCCACGCGCTGAGACTTGGCACTCTCCTTCCCGGGGGGAAGAGTCTGGCCCTGTCTGCTTCCTCTGTCACTGTGTGATCAAGTCCCGCTGACCCAGACACGGCAGGTGGGGAGGCCTCCTTCCAGTGGCGCCCACCCTCCTTGCCCCTGGCCGGTGGTCCCAGGGCTCACGGGACCCCGTGTGTCTGGGGGTCCTGAGAGATGTGCACCAGGTGGGGGGCAGGGGAGCAGAGGCCGCGTTTGGCAGCAGCTGGGTGTCGCCCTGGTGTGGGCGGAGAACAACCCCCTGTCTGCAGGAGAGCATGCGCTGGGCTTTTATGTTTACTTTTCATGACTAACTTGTTCTACACCGACCTTGCCTGGGTCCAGCAGTGAACCCCAAGGGGATGTCGTGGGCGTCCAGTGGGCTGGCAGATGACAGCGAGGGCATGCACACAGTAGGGCTCAAGAAAGGCCATACACATGGGGAGACGAGAGAACTGAGGGAGTTTTTCCAACTGTGTAGAAAAAGTAATTCTGCCTCCTTTAATCAGATAATTCTAAGCACACAGGTGTCCAGTTCTTTCATGGGATTGAACCCCAGGGTTCAACCGCGTGGCCTCGTCTCCCAGGGCTTCGCGGCCACAAGAGCGCAGGGTGAAGACGGAGAACCAGCCCTGCGCAGTTCGCGGCTGCGCACTCATCCCTCATCCCCATCGAGCTGCCAGGCGCTGTCCGAGGTGCTGGACCCACCTGCGGCCGGACCCTGCGTCGCCGGGCTTCCACCTCCTAACGGGGGCTGTGGCGTCTTTAGGAGGCGAGTTGGAAAACTCCCGTTGTGCTATAGCGCTGCACAGACATTGAGAAAACAAGATATCGCTCCTAATACTTTAGGGGAAACCATAAATGTCCACGATTAACTTTACGATACCATTTGAAAATTAATGTAAATTTGCAATCCCTGAAGAATTTCTTGGCCATGTGTATTATTCTTAAAGAATGATATCTGCAACATAAAATATGTCACTATTTCATACTAATAAAGTGGACTTTATAAATCATTAGGGAAAAGTTTGTAACTTCAAGTGAAGGCCAAAATGCCACAAAGTGTTAAGTCGCAATGAGCCTTCGGGCTAACATTTGAACTCACATTATTGTGCTTCTTTTTCTGAGGGCCCTGAGGAATGTTAATTCAACATAGAAATACATTTGGATATCTTCAAGGCAGTCAGAAATGCGAAGTTCAGTGTTGTATGAAAGGAGAGAAGGTTAGAAATGCGAAGTTCAAACCGACCCTTTCAGGAGAATGGGATCTAATTTTTTTATGGCTGACGAGCTGGTTTGGTCCCAGAGACACTTCCTAGAAATTCTCTGAGACAAACCCGACCTGCACACCCTGCGTGCGCTGCCTTCAGACGGGGGACATGGGGACTCCAAGTACCGCCCCTCAGAGACAGAGCCCCAAACACCCCCGTGGGGAGTGCAAGGCAGCGGGGAAGACAGGGGTGCGTGGGACGCGGTGACGCGGAGGAGGGGCGTTCCCGCGGGGCTTTAACCGATCATGAAGACATCAGCACTGGAGCCGGCGTTTGAGTGGGATCAGGTATAGATGGTTGCTTCTGGGCTCATCTAAGGTGAGGCTCGTGAATGGACCTTGAGAATATCACGCTCACCAAAATGAGTCAGACCCCAAAGTCAAGAACTGTGCTTTCACTCACAGGTGGGACATGAGACTGAAAGCAACAAGCGAACCAGCAAGAAAAACAAACGGTCAAAACCTCACAGACACAGACAGCAGGGTGGGGGCCCCCAGAGCGAGAGGGTGGGGGAGGGATGGGCTGAGTGGGTGAAATGCTGAACACATGGTGGCGGAGGAAGGCGTGACCTTGGGTGGTGGGCACACACTACAATACACAGATCACGTGTCCCGGAAATGCCCGCTTGAAACCTGTATAATATTAACTGATGTCACCTCAGTAAATCTCATTTAGAAAGAGAGCATCACTTAGTGATAACTTGCTCACAGGCTTTGACTTTTCGGCGTATCCACAGAGCCAGTGTTTCCATCCTGACAGTACGTTCGCATGTGTGTGTGCGGCAGATGTAACAAAGCCAGAGTTCCAGCACAGGGGGCTTCTCGGAAATGAAAATAAAACCGGTCTCACACAGAGGGTGTGGAACTCAGGCACATGCGGAGAAGTAATTGAAATGTCACAAGAGAAAAAATTTCTTTTTTTTAATTTTTATTTTATTGATTGTGCCATTATAGTTCTTCTATTCCCCCCTTCATTCCCCTCCACCCTGCACACCCCCCCATTCCTCCCTGTGTCTTATGACCATGTGTCTCAAGTTCTTTAGATTCTATATTTCCCATACTATTCTTGCCCTCCCCCTGTCTATTTTCTATCTACTGTCTATGCTACTTATTTTCTGTACCTTCTCCCCTCTTCTCCTTCTCCCACTCCCCTGTTGCTAACCCTCCATGAGATCTTTATTTTTATGGTTCTGCTCCTGATCTAGCTGTCCTTTTAGCTTGCTTTTGTTTTAGGTGTGGTTGTTAATAACTGTGCATTTGCTGGCCTTTCACTGTTCATATTTTTATCTTCTTTTTCTTAGATAAGTCCCTTTAACATTTCATATAACAAGGGCTTGGTAATGATGAACTCCTTGAATTTGATCTTCTCTGAGAAGCACTTTATCTGTCCTTCCATTCTAAATGAAAGCTTTGCTGGATAGAGCAATCTTGGATGTAGGTCCTTGTCTTTCATGACTTGGAATACTTCTTTCCAGCCCCTTCTTGCCTGTAAGGTCTCTTTTGAGAAATCCGCTGACAGTCTGATAGAAATTCCTTTGTAGGTGACTGTCCCCTTAGCTCTTGCTGCTTCTAGGATTCTCTCCTTCATTTTAATCTTGGCTAATACAATTATGATGTGCATTGGTGTGTTTCTTCTTGGGTCCAACTTTTTTGGGACTCTCTGAGCTTCCTGGACTTCCTGGAAATCTATTGCCTTTGCCAGATTGGGGAAGTTCTCCTTAATTATTTGTTTAAATAAGTTTTCCACTTGCTGTTCCTCTTCCCCTTCTGGTACCCCTATAATTCGGATGTTGGAGCATTTAAAGATGTCCTGGAGGTTCCTAAGTCTCTCCTCATTTTTTTGAATTCTTGTTTCTTCATTCTTTTCTGGTTGGTCATTTTTATCCTCCTTCTGGTCCACTCCTTTGATTTGAGTCCCAGTTTCCTTTCCATCACTATTGGTTTCCTGTGCATTGCCATTCATTTCAATTAGTTTAGCCTTCATATGTTCCTCTAATTTGTGACTAAAATCAACCAGTTCTGTGAGCATCCTGATCACCAGTGTTTTGAACTGTGCATCTGAAAGTTTTGCTATTTCTTTGTCACTTAGATTTATGGGCTCTGGGGCTTTGAGATCTTCGTGAGCCATTTTTGGTCTGTTCGCACCCATTAAGTATGAGGAGTGGGGCTAGGGGCTGGGCAGGGCCTCCAGGGCAGGGTCTCTGGGTTGTGACGCTGTATGTGGGGGCGGGGTCAGATCTGGGAAATGGCAGCCGTCTCTGCTGCCTCCCGTCACTGGGACCCGCTGGGTCCCATCTCACTGCCCACTCCCTCACCCGTCTATCTGCGCAGGAATGCGCCAGCACAGTCAATCCGCTGCCTTTCACCCTCGCCGGATCAGCCGATCGCTCACTGGGTTGTGCTCACTTGGTCACTCTCTGGGTCCACCCTTTGCAACCCCATGCCTGGGATTCGCGCACCTGAGTCTGTCTGACCGAGTTTTCCTGTGCAACCCTGCTCCACCAGCTGCTGGTTTCGCCCCTCTTACTGGTCAGGCTGAGGAATTCATTGTTATTGGACTTCCGAAAAGTTCAATTTTCTGTGTTCTAGCTGTGTTTTCTGTTGCTAATAATTTGTTGTCTCTAAACTTGGTTGTGTGAGAAAACACGGTGTCTCCACCTATGCCTCCATCTTGGCAGAAGTCCCAAGAATTTCTTTAATAAAGGAAGACATCCCCGTGATTGTATTCAACCGAGATGATGGATGAAGAATTTCAACTATTCCCCTCTTCCCAAGGGGCTGGGAGGAGGTCATCGCTATTTTGTAAAAAGGAGGACGGGAAAGTGGAGTTGCAAGACACCAAGAGGAGTCTAAGTGTTTCTTAAGGTTTCTCAGTCAAACCCACAGGAGCAATATCTGCCACAGCACGAGGAGCAGCGGCAGCCACAGCCACACTGGCCACAGCCACCACCGTAGCCTCAGCCACGGCCACCAGAGTAGCTAACGCAGCAGCCCCTGGTATCAGGAGTTGAAGGTTCAGGTGAGAATCAGGGACCAGTGTCTTCAGTCTGAGTGTCACCACTCAGACCCTGTTATACAACCTCATGGTGGGCGGGACCAGCCACAGGAAGTGCTGGGTTCATAATTCACACCGATTTCCATCAGAAAGTTCCCTCAAGCTGAAGTTGTTTTTTTGGCAAAGAAGAAACTAGATGTCATAGGCTCGATATGTCTTCACTCTTAGATCAGGGTTCTCATAATGAAATCGTATGATTCTTATGATAAATAATTGCTATATTTTTGTATCTACGTCAAACTAAACTAATTGGTGAGAATTCTTTGGCCAGACTTTGTGGAGCGTCTGAAGAGTGTCGACTCTTCAGGTGAGGCAACAGGCTCATGGTAGATATTTTAACTGAAGTAAGAATTCTGTCCAGAGGCCTACGTATTTTTTACATGACTCTTCTCCAGAAGGAAACTGCTCCGCCACATCGTGTGGGGCAAGCGGACACAGCGCATGCTCACATGCCAGAGTGATGGCACCTGTGCTCCGTCTGCACTTACGCTACTTTCCATTGTTTCTGGGAGAGTTTATAATCTTGTTATGAAATCAAACACAGACATACATATTTATGTTTCCACCAGGTATTACAGAGGTGTGGAGAAATTAGAACCCTGCACACTGTTGGTGGGATTGCAAAGTGACGTGGCTGTCAGGAAAACGGCGTGCAGTCCTTCGGAAACTTGGAAACAGAGCTGCCCTGATGTCCAGCCACCCCTCCTCCGAGTGCGTATCCAGGTATTTGTCCAACAGGCTTGAAATCAGGGCGCCGAAGGGACATCTGTGTCCTCGTGCTCACTGTGGCTTTGTTGGAGATCGTCGGATAAAGCCACTCTGGAAGTGACCTGGATGCCTACTGATGGATCAGCGGGTAATAAAACACAGTGCTCCATAAGATGGAATCTCACTCAGCCTTAAAAAAGGAAATCTGCCCTTTGTGACAATACGGGTGAATCTGGAGAACATCTTGCCAAGTGAGAAAATAAGTCACTCACAGGAGGACAAATTCTGCTGACTCTGCTTATCTGAGGATCTGAAATAGTCGCACTCACAGCCCCCGGCAGTAGCAGGAGGGTGGCCGTGGGCTGGGGCTCGGGGGCTGCTGTTCCAAGGGTACAAAGTCCCCGTCGTGCAGGGGGAGGAGCCCCAGAGGTCTGCCCTGCAGCGCTGTGTCCGCAGTTGACGGCACTGCCTGTGTCCACAGCTGGTACTTACACATTTGTTAGGAGTGTGGGTCTCACACTGAGGGTTCCTACCTCAGTAACTCCAAGAAAATCACAAAGGGCAGGAGAGAACCTTCAGAGGTGGGGGACACGTTTGTTACCTTGGGGGTGGTTATGGATTTTACACTGTAATTGTGTGTCAAAACTCATCAAATTGTATACGTTAGGTACGTGACTTTTTCCCGTATCAATTACACCTCAATAAAAATGATCGAAATGAAGGCTGTTTTTCCCGCAGAGAACCGGCCGACTGGCTGGATTCTCGCCTTGCTCCGTCACAGTGTGTCGCACTCATCTCCTCCAGCTCAGGGCACCCTCTCGGCAGTTGAGCGGAGGTCTGGGCTTCTCCGTGACACCCCTGAGTCGCCCTGGGGACCTGGGGTGAGGCGAAGTCACAGGACAGCGGCTGTGAGCGTGGGGTGGCCACGGCCCCCGGCACGAGTCCGGGGTTCATCCTGAAGGCACCGGGAAGAGGCCTCACCCGGGAGGGAGCAGCGATTCTCTGAGAAGACGCCCGGCGGACGTGGGGTAAGTGTTGAAATTCGGCGCGTCACGGGCTTTCTACTGACATCGTCCAGAAACCGATGGAAGAAGCGAACGAGGTCGCGTGGAAAAGCTACAGAGGAAAACAGCGATGTGCCCAGTTGACTGAAACCCCCCACACGGTGGCATTCACGGGGGTCTGGACACACAGCGCGGGTGAGCATCACCCAGTTAGCAAGTGGACCCGTTCCGTACTAACCAGCCGTTCTGCTTTAAAAGGTGGTCTTGGCTTGCCACACCCCGAAACCCAGACGTCTGTCTCGTTCACTTGTCTCGGCTGCACGTGGCAGAGTGACAGTCGGGGACACGCCACCTCTCCCGCGGTGGCGAAGCCGCTTCCACTCTGCGTGCTCGGCAGGGAGCGTGGAGAGACCATCGCACTTTCCGGGCGAGACGACGTTGTCGGTACGTGAAGGGACTGGAGGTAATTTATGTCCCTTCTCCCCCATCCCTGCTGAAGCAGGACATGACCTCCCAGGAGTCCTTTCCCCCACGTTCATCCCCGCTAACTCGTTTGCCCAGAACCGCTCACTGTGCACGGCCTGTGGGCCGGCGGGCCGGGCGGCCGGAGCAGCGCCCCTCCTGCTATGCATCACTCGAGGGTGTGCCGAGGAGGCAAGGCCTTCGAGAAAAACCCGCCGGGTGGGAGGGGATGGGAGGGAAATTCTTCGAATCAGTGGCAGAGACAATGCAATGGGACTTGTAAAAATGCAAACACGTTCCTGGCACCTCGGTACTGAGTGTTCACGTGCTGACACGGTTTGAACTCTGGAGTGCGCCGCTGTCCTCGGACACCGTGTGGGCCTGGATTGGGGAGTGGGCGGCCTCGCTCCTCACTGGTGTCTTAGCAACGAGACTCTCACCGTTGGCTGGGGGGAAGAAACCCAGAATAATTGGGGGAAAAGTAGTTTTGTTTTCTTCAAATTAGAGGTGGGAAGAACAGGTCAATGCCCCTAACGCGGGCGCATAGTGTGGACCCAGCTCGCGGAGGCATCGTTTACTAAGCAGCCAGACGGGGGCTCCGCCTGGTTCACATCATCCCTGGGATGCGAACAGACCCACGAAGCACGCGGGTGTGCACTCGTCCCTCTCGCGGTGGGGGCGCAGCAGGAGTGAGAGGCGGAATCGCCCCCTTACAGCTTCCTTAGGGACGGCGCTGAGTGATGCGGCCTGGCTGCGGGATTTTAGAGGGGCCGCCAAAGACAGACACGTCCAGAACGTGCTCGTGCAAGACTGTGCAGTTGTTCGTGAAAGATTTGTGCATGAGTAGCCGCGCTGTCCACGGGCACCCCGGGACGCCCGGGACTCAGAGGGGCACAGTTGGGAGGAGATGGTGGTGGCCGCCTCCGTCTCTTTTGGAAAATGATTGTGTTGGCATCTCATCAGAGGCCAGAGTGTGCGCAGGCGGATTTCCCCAGAGAGAAACAGGCGCAAGTGAATGAGAAGAAAGTGAGGTGATCCTGAATAGGAGAAAACAAGTTTATTAAAAATGAACTTGAAATTTTCCCATATAAAAGATGTTGATCAAAAATGAAAAGGAAATATTCTGGGGACACGATAGCAAAGATAAAACTCACTTCCCATTTTAGAGACATTCCTGGCTGTTTCCACCTGCTGAGGAGTGTGGCAGATCTGAACTCTGTTTTCAGGGTTATGCTGGATGAACCTGTCACATCTGCAGAGAGGACAGAGCTCTTGTAACCCAGTGAGAGCAGAGTCAGAAGGTGACAGGTGAGGGGGCCAGTGGGCTGAAGGCTGGGGAAGACTCGGCCCCCCAGGACCACCCGGCCCTCCTCACCGTCGTACCCGCTGCCCCCGGAGCGTCAAGGGCACGGGTGCTCGGAATCCACGTGTAAGCGAAGTCCGGCGGCTTTGTCTTCCTCTGTGGGACTTCTCCCACTGCAGGCCGTACCCTCCCCGTCCATCCAAGCTGCCGCAAAAGGCAAGATTTCATCCTTTTTTACAGCCAAATAGTTCCACTGGGTAAATTCACCACAGCTTTTTAATTTACTTGTCTACTGATGGGCATTTGGGCTGCTTCCAGATCTCACTGATATGTGGAATCTAAAGAGCGAGATAAACAAATAAGCTGGAAACAGACCGACAGACACTGAGAACAGGCCGATGGTTGTGACGAGGAGGGCCTGGGGCTGCGAGAGAGCAGCGAGGGGATGGAGAAGGGTGGGCTGGCGCCCACAGGTCAGCCTCAGGGTGGCTGTCATTGCTATTTGGCCAATAGAATCCAGCAATTGTGTCTCATGTACTTGATCAGAGATTCTTCTCATATTTTGGAGATATTCTCATCTGTGTTTTGTTATTAACGGTATTTCAGTTTCTTGAAGTGTCCATATTCAAGCCCTTTAACCCAATATTCTCTCTTTTCCTACAATAATAATGTCCATTGAGTGTCCAGATACACAGTCGGGAAACTGAGAGATGCCAACCAGAGTGAGGAAGTGATAAAGGTGTGGCGGTATCTGAAGAAAACGCCTCTCACTTTGCATAATTCCTTCCCTTCGGGCGAACAGCTCTTGAGCCAGATAACATGTCCCTGGAATGACTAGAGTTACATTCAAATGCTGGTATTAAGTGGCCTATTTGTCGGCCTTGAGTTTGATCTGTTTGTTAAGTGCCACTTTGATTCTTTCTATGTGAGCCCCCGTCACAGTGGGCAATTCAGCGTTGCTTCAGAAATCCGAACGCTGGTGTTGGGGCTTCTTCCAAATCTCGCCTTGTGGGTTTCCGTGCGATTCCCTTGGCTTTAACCATGCCCTTAATTTTCTCCGGAATGTTCTTGTTGAAAGAGCGTGGGGAGAAGGGCGCAGGTGGGCTTCTCGTGTCCGCTTCCCCGTGCAATCTGCTGTGTCGTCTTCACACGCAGCACATGTGTGGGAAAGGCACTGCATGTTCACGAGCTCCTGAGCGTGAACAGACAAGCTGGCGTGTCACACAGACAGTTTTGCCCTCAGGGGCCCTTTGAAGGGCCTCCGGCTCCCGCGGTGAG
Source organism: Artibeus jamaicensis (assembly GCF_021234435.1). Classification (NCBI taxonomy): domain Eukaryota; kingdom Metazoa; phylum Chordata; class Mammalia; order Chiroptera; family Phyllostomidae; genus Artibeus; species Artibeus jamaicensis. The sequence goes on from NW_026522046.1 coordinate 49,497,240, forward strand.
TAGGCCGAGCTCCGAAGGCCCCGGTCTAGCTCCCTGGTCTTTAGACTTAGATTAAAAACCGTACAGTGAGTGTTTGAGCCTGCACCCCAGTTTGAACTTGACAATTTATTTTTGGGGACTCCTTTGTAGGTGACTGTCCCCTTAGCTCTTGCTGCTTCTAGAATTCTCTCCTTCATTTTAATCTTGGCTAATGTAATTACGATGTGCCTTGGTGTGTTCCTTCTTGGGTCCAACTTCTTTGGTACTCTCTGAGCTTCCTGGATTTCCTGGAAGTCTATTTTCTTTGCCAGATTGGGGAAATTCTCCTTTATTATTTGTTCAAATAAGTTTTCCACTGGTGGCTGTGCCTTTCCCCCTTCTGGTACCCCTATAATTCGGATGTTGGAGCATTTCAAGATGTCCTGGAGGTTCCTAAGACTCTCCTCATTTCTTTGAATTCTTGCTTCTTGACTCTTTTCTGTTTAGCCATTATTTGCTTTCTTCTGGTCCACTCCATTGATTTGAGTCCCAGTTTCCTTTTCATTGCTATTGGTGTCCTGTGCAATTCCATTCATTTCCATTAGTTTCGCCTTCATATATTTGTCTAATTTGTCGGTATAATCAACCAGTTCAGTGAGGATCCTGATCACCAATGTTTTAAACTGTGCGTCTGTGAGTTTTGCTATTTCTTCATCGCTTAGATCTATTGCCTCTGGGGCTCTGAGATCCTCCTGCGCCATTCTTGGTCTGTTCGGGCCCTTTAAATGTGAGAAGCGGCGCCTTGGATTCCCAGGTCGCTGGGTTGTGACGCTGTATGTGGGGGCGTGGCCAGAGCGGGGAAATGGCGACCCCCTCTGCCGCTACTCACAGCTGGGTGCGGAGGAGCAGTGCCTTAGGTGGTTCACCTGGGCCGGGCCACTCAGAGTCGCTGGGTTATGACGCTGTATGTGGAGGTGGGGTCAGAGCAGGGAAATGGCGACGCCCTCCACTGCCGCTTGTCGTGGGGACCTGCCGGCCCGGTCCAACCGCCCACTCCCTCGCCTGTCCACCCGCGCACAAATGCGCGACCTCAGTCAACACGCAGCCCCGGGCCCGGCTGTCTCCCCCGCGGTCGCTCGCCTGGTTGCTCGCTGGGTCGCTCACTAGGTCTGACCCTGCGCCTGGATTCCACGGGCCTGAGTGTGTCTGGCCGAGTCCTCCTGTGCAACCCTGCTCCGCCAGCTGCTGGTTTCGCCCCTTACCGGTCAGGCTGAAGAATTTGTTGTTAACGAACTTCCGAAAAGTTCAATTTTCTGTGTTCTGGCTGTGTTTTCTGTTGCTAATATTTAGTTTTCTCTAATCTTGGTTGTGTGAGAAGGCACGGCACATCCACCTATGCCTCCATCTTGGCGGAAGTCCTGAACTTGACAATTTATTTATAACTTTATATGAATTAGTTACTAATAACCATTAAATGCAAAACACATAAGATTGTTTATAATAGTAAGAACTCACAATATGATATTATGCTTTAATATAATAGAATTTTATTTAAGACATTTTTAATGCATGATCTGTAGTTTGGGTTTAAAATTAATTTTATTTTAATTATTGAAAGATATATTTGTGCCCATAGCTCAGTGGATTGAGCGTGGGCCTGCAAACCACATGATTGCGGTTTGATTCCCAGTCAGGGCACATGCCTGGGTTGCAGGCCAGTTCCCAGCAGGGGGCGCACAAGAGGCAAACATACATTGATATTTCTCTCCTTCTCTCCTTTCCTTCCTCTCTAAAGATAAATAAATAAAATCTTTTTTAAAAAAGATATATTTGCTACATTAAACTAAGATAATTTTTAATTCCATGACTTAGTTATATAATTTGTTTTTGAATTTAGCTAGTACATATACATCTTAATTTTTAGATTAACTTTATTGGGCTGACATTGGTTAACTATACATCTATAGTTCCTCTTTACAAATTAATTGAAAGTTTTTGTTTTTATACGGTGGGGCCAAAACCCACATTCTTCATCTGAAAACCATCTAAAACCTATCAGAATGTTTTATTTTCAAGTTTTAATATTACACATATTTCAGTTGCATAGACAGTACAGCTGTAGACAATTTAGAAATGCTACAGCGAGGACGGTCTCAAACGCTGACTTAGAATCGTCCTCTCCTAACAGAGCAGCCCACCTGGCCCCTCGGGAGATGGGCGCTGGATGAATGGACAAAGGAGGGAAGGAGAGAGTGAGTAAGTAAACACATGAGATGGACTTCATATAAAAAGGGCCATAAAGAGATTTCCTAAAAGGACGGCGAGGATCTGTCCCAGGTAGCCTGGCCACAAGGTCTGCATCGGCGACAGTAGGCAAAGCTTCCAGAAGGGAGTCACAGAGCCAACCCCAGTGAAGCACGCCGTTGAGGTCGGGCGCGTCCCTCTGTGCTCCCGGAGAGCGAGGGCGGTCGGTCCCGGGCAGCCACCTGGCATCAGGTGTGCTGGAGCTATTCTGTTAGCGAAGGAAAGAGGAGAAGCCAAATTCATGTGAACAGCACTCGGTCAGCCATGTCATGGGGACACTGAGTGTATTTAAAGTGTGAGAGACGTGTAGGGGACAAAAGATAGAAAAAAAGATGAAGAAAAGTCGGGTCCACCCCTTGGAGTGGTCACCATGAGCTGGTCTCCATTGTATAAACCAAAAGCGACCACAGAAATAAGTAAGTGCCCGAGTGGCGCCCAGCATTTGCAGAGACTGAATTGATTGAAGGGAGCACTTGGAGATCAAAGAGAAGGCATGATTTACGATCTTGCCCAACGGGACCAGAGGAAGATGACATCTGAGTTTCTTCCTGGATGGCCGAGCTTGAGACTTTTGCTACTTGGAACACACAGGATGAGGTGAGCAAGGCAGGGGCAGAATCTGCGTCTCACAGGAGGACAAACATGGTGGGTTTAGTGGCTCTTTCAGTAAAGTCTGTGTGGCCAAACCTCCCACAGTGAGAGGCGGGCAGCAGCCACATCCGCGGCTGCAGCCCCAGTGGCGGATGCCACAGTACCTCGTGGCATCGGCGGTGGTGGTTCAGCTGTGCAGGAGTAGGGAGGTGGTTTCCTGGGTGGGGACGTCACCATCTTTACAAGGGCTTCCACGCTCCCCCAGTACAGGTGTGGCAAGTCCTGGGCAGCGCTGCCCTCGTTACAAGTCGCTGTGCACAGACCACAAACAGCCGCAGAGCACTCGCAAATCTCGCATTTCATGAGGTTATGCGGTTGATGCGTCCGCATTTGCACAGTCCAATCACGGGCTTGGAACGAGTGCTTTTTGACTTGGTTATAAAGCCCTTCTCAGCAAGGGCTCAATTAAGATTCCATGATGAGATCCTAGGAAATCGCAAAACTGCCAAGTGCCCCGATTCGGTTTCCTCTGTGTTCACCGGTCCCTCCAGTTCACCTTCCCACTGCGGCTGCGGCGGCCACCCCGCTGAGCTCAGGGGCCATAGAGATGCTCTGGGCGGGGTTTTCCTAAATTGGGCTGTTTATTTCTTCATCAGTAAAACAACTTTATTTCAATATGAATTCAGGTAACATTTTTACAAGACGCAACTTTACAAGTGCACAAATCTACTTTGATTTTTTTATACTTTACCAAATTCTATCTTGAGTCACTATGTCCACCAGCCAGAAGAACATTTATTCTAGTCGCTTCCACAGGTAAACTCAACAAAATCTCTTATTCTAAACAAAGTATTCTTTAATCCTGAAATCTGAGTAGGCAGGATATGACTCAGTCATGGTCCAGGCTTCCCTACTCCTCCTGCTCCTGCTGAGGGTGGTGGTGACATGCAGCACACGCTACTGGTTGGAAGGGGCACCATCCCGTGTCCCGGGCTGACATCTGTGGTGGGGATAGTGTAGTGGTCATTTTCCGTGGCTATGAGCAAAACCTCCTCTGGTCCATCTGTCACCCTGTGGCTATCTGCCAGGAGAGCCTTTGGTTTTGCCAGGAAATCAATGAGTCTGCACTCAGACCCACCTGCCTAGAAGCCAAATGTGTTCTCTATCTCCTTGTGTTAGGTTTATCTGGTAACCCGTGGGACTGGCTCCTTCTGAGGGAAAAACTCAGGGTGCCTGTCTGTACTTTCCAATGGCCAGTCTTAATGCAGGATTTGACACGAGGGCCCTACATGAGGACCTGACCGTGCCTGAATTCTGTTGTTCAACTCATCAGCTCTCCATTAAAACTTATATCTGGGATAACAGTGAGCAGATGAAACAGGTAATACGAACAAACAATATCCTAGTATGAGATGTGGCAGACACTGTCCCAAGTGCTTGACATGTGTTAACTAATTTGACCTTCAAAATCACATTGTGTATAGGTGTTATTATCACCCCATTTACAGATGAGGCAACTGAGGTTCACAGTTATCGTGGCCACACAGCCATGCATGATGGAGGTGAGATTTAAACCCAGAGAGCTGATTCCAGGAGTGTTTCTTATATCTAATATGCTCTTCTGACCTATGAAGCCATCTCGGAACATACATTTAGAGGGCTACTTGGCTTTACCCTTGAATTAGCCATGAGCTTCATAACATAAACAACAAATGGTCCTTAGGATGGTTCTCATAGACTGGGACAATTTACCAAGGATTCCTTGTTGGTGAGGGAAAATCTACTAGTGCCACGAAAGGCCTTTTTGCCAGAATCATTCATACGTACCTTTGAGTCAGAACACAGATGTTGCAAACATGTTGAAATTTAAATTCACTTATTAGGTCGAGTAATTTTTTGGTGGAGTCTATAGAATTTTTTATGTACACTATCATGTCATCTGCAAACAATGACAGTTTTGCTTCCTCCTTTCCAATTTGGATGTCTTTTATTTCTTCTTCTCTTATTGCTGTGGCTAGGACTTCCAGTACTATGTTGAATAGAAGTGGTGAAAGTGGGCATCCTTGTCTTGTTACTGATCTTAGTGGGAAAGCTCTAAGTTTTTGCCCATTGAGTATGATGTTGGCTGTAGGTCTCTTGTACTTGGCCTTTATTATGTTGAGGAGTGCTCCCTCTATTCCCACTTTGCTGAGTGTTTTCCTCATAAATGGGTGTTGTACCTTATCAAATGCTTTTTCCACATCTATTGTTATGATCATGGGATTTTTGTCTTTTCTTTGGTTTATGTGAAGTTTTATGTTGTTTGATTTGTGAATATTGTACCATCCTTGCATCCCTGGGATGAATCCCACTTGGTCATGGTGTATGATCTTTTTAATGTCTTACTGGATGCCATTACCAATATTTTGTTGAAGATTTTAGTGTCTATGTTCATCAGCGATCCTGGCCTGTAGTTTTCTTTCTTTGTTGTATCTTTATCTGGTTTTGGAATTAGGATAATGCTGGCTTCATAAAAAGAGTTTGGAGTCTTCTGTCTTCTTGGCGTTTTTGGAATAGTCTGAGAAGGATAAGGGCGAGATCTTTCTTAAATGCTTTGTAATATTCTCCTGTGAAACTATCCGGTCCAGGGCTTTTCTGTGTCCAGAGTTTTTCAATTACTGCTTCAATTTTGTCAGCGGCTGTTGGTCTGTTCAGGCTTTCTCCTTCTTCTTCATTCAGTTTTAGAAGATTATATGTTTCTAGAAATTTGTCCATTTCACGTAGATTTTAAAATTTCCTGGCATATAGCTCTTTGTAGTAATTTCTTATAATCCTTTGTATTTCTGTGGTATCAGTTGTAATCTCTCCTTTTTTTATTTCTCATTATTTATTTGGGTCCTCTCACTTTTTTTTCTTTAATGAGTCTGCTTTTGGCTTGTCAAATTTGTTTATCTTTTCAAGAACCAGCTCCTGGATTTATTGATGAAGGAAATACCATTTAATTCTGCTCGAGTATTGGTTGTTTCCTTCCTTCTACTTGCTCTGGGCTGTGTTTGTTGTTGACCCTGAAACACCAGTTCTATAGAACTATGCACCCCAGTGTTCATAGCAGCACAATTTACAATAATCAAGTGCTGGAAGCAACCTAGGTGCCCATCAGTAAATGAGTGGATCAAAAAACTATGGTACATTTACACAGTGGAATTCTATGCAGCAGAAAGAAAGAAGGAGCTCCTACCCATTGTGACAACATGGATGAATCTGGAGAGCATTATGCTAAGTGAAATAAGCCAGGTGGTGAGAGACAAATACCATATGATCTCACCTTTAAGCAGAACCTAATCAACAAAATAAGTAAACAAAATATAACCAGAGACACTGAAATAAAGAACAAACGGACTGTGACCAGAGGGGAGGTGGGAGGGGATAATGCGGGAAAAGGGAGAAGGGTCTTTAGGAACAACTATACAGGACACATGGACAAAACGGGGGTGGGGTGGGGCTGGCACCAGGGGAGAGAGGTGAGGATGTCTGGGCTGGGGGAGTGGTGGGCGAAAAGGCAGACAACGGTATTTGAACAACAATAAAAAAATCAAACTCTTTCATGAAAATGCAATTTTATAAATGAAAGCACACCATTTCTCTTTTCTAGCTATGGCTTTAAGAAATAAATATGAAACCACTTGAAAAATATTTGGTGTTTTGAAAATAGAGACACAAGAGGAAATATTCATGTGAGCAAGTAAGAAATCCAGCTCCAGCAGGACTGGCCTAGTATTTCACACTATGAGCTTTTGGCAGAAGTCTCATGAAGCTGAGTTATAAGTTTAGGCTTTTTCTAGGAAGCCAACTGTCATGGAAAAACAAAAGCAATTCTAAAACAAAAAGGTCTGGGCTGGAGGAACCAGGTGGACTAATCTACCGAAACCCAGGGTTCAGGTAGATTGTTATGACTTGTTGAATATTAGCCAAAAGGAGGTGAAGTTGTCGTTGTCGGGAGCAGGACCCAGTGTCTTCTGAAATTGCTGTTTCATGGCAAAGTCTGGTTACCAATGGATAATTGAGCAGTGAGAGAGGAGGTTTTTGAACTTGAGGCAATGCAGTCTTATTAATGACTCATGGATGATGCAGCTGTGGCTGAATGGGAGCACAGCTCCTCCGTGTCACCGGGTCCCTGCAGGAGAGTCATAGCCTACAAATTAGTCACACTGGTCCTGCAAATTAGCCAATGGCATGAGCCCATGCGCTGGGTCCCGCCCACGCCGGGGCACATAAAAGGCCCCTGCAGGGAGCAGCAGGCACACTGCACTCACCACCCACAGCCCTTCTCTGCCCAACGACACCCTCACCACCAGCACCATGTGTGGCTACTACGGAAACTACTACGGAGGCCGCGGCTACGGCTGCTGCGGCTACGGAGGCCTGGGCTACGGCTACGGCTGCGGCTATGGAGGCCTGGGCTGGGGCTACGGAGGCCTGGGCTGCGGCTACGGCTGCGGCTACCGCAGACTCGGCTGTGGCTATGGCTGTGGCTACGGCTCTGGCTGGGGCTACTACTGAGGACACATGGGAGACCCACCCCCACGCCTGGACTCCGGGGTCCACAGTCTGGAAGCCCTGGGCTCTGAGCCTCACTGCGGATGTGAGCTCCAGGGCCCTCCGTGTAAGACACACCGACCTCCTCCTCTCTCCTGAGTCTGATCAGGAGACAAGGCTCATGGGGAGCCCGTGCTGAGGACTCCTGGGGGGTCTCTCGTGGGATGAGGATGTCACGGGTCCAGCCTTCCGACCTTCACGCGGGACCTGTTTCTCTGTTTTCCTAATAAACCTGTTCAATCCCCAGCAACAAGCCTGGCTTACCGGTGTTTAAAGTCCTGCATTGGCATTTGTTTTTTTCCTGATTGCATGAAGGACACAGTGGCCTTATCCAGGGACTATCTTCTTTGAGTAATTCTGTAACAGGGTGGGTCAGGCCAGGCCACCGGGGAGCAGGGGGGACCCCAGAGGGGACGCCAGAGCCCTGGCTTCCTCGCAGAAGGGTGGGGAGGGACGCAGGGCGGGCAGCGGGCAGCAGCAAACCGACTGCGGAGCAGCTGGGGCCCCGGCAGGAGGGAGCGGGGCTGAGGCTGCACAGCCTTAGAGGTGAGAACACACCTGTGCCCTGGGGGTCAGCGAGCGCCCCGAGGGGGCCCGAACCGGCCCAGGCTGAGACCCTTGTGGTCCTGTTGGTGGCTGGGAAACTTCCGTCCCCTTCTGCAAAATGGTGGTGGAATGAGGGACAACTGACAAACAACACGGCTGACATTGGCCCACGTGTCACCCCTGAGGGCTTTCTGGCCCTGTGCCCCACTGGGAGGGCTCGTGGGACCCTTCCCCAGCCGCAGGCCCCGGTTCACTTGGCGCTCAGGCCTCGCATGGTTGGAGCCAGACGGTAACCAGGCCTTTGGAAAAAGGCCAGAATGAGGAGGCCCCCAGGGCCTGGCCTGCCAAAGGCTGGTGAGGTCATTGGAGAGGAAAGAGCCCCCCTCCCCACAAGAACCTCCTCCTCCAGCAGGAAGGGGTGCTCTGTGGGATGGGGTGCACCGTTTTCCCGGGTCCTGGGCCTGAACGCGCCTCACTCCCCTGCGCCAGCACCTGCCCACGAGCTGGGCTCTGCCTGCAGCGGGCGGCCGACCCGCCTCTGTCGCGGGGCCCCACCAGCGGCTCCACGGTCTCCACTCCCACGGGCTCCTCCCTCCTGTGAGTCTCCAGTCCCAGGTCACAGCACCCGAAACAGAGAAAGGCAGCGTCCTCTTCCACGTCACCCCGCTCCACAGTCGGGTCCCTACTTTCTTATGGCGAAGACCGTCATCCCCAGCTGTTCGCCACATTTACCTGATTCAGCCTTTCAGACAAAAATCACTGAAATGTCAGCTTCGGAGAAGTAGCTCACTGCAGATTTCAGTGCTCCAAAGACCGTATTTGTCTCGGTATGAATTTACTTCTCCCGGAATTTCATTTTGATAAATGTCAAACCCACAGTAAAGTCCACAAAGCAGCGTGGGAACCACACGTACCGCTCCCCTAGACAGGGCAATGGTTCGGGTTTGACCGGGTCCCCTTCTCCCTGGGTCTCCCCCGACACCTACGCCGCCACACACTCGCTGCCTCCAGCATCACTGGCGCCCGTGGGGAACACGGCCAGACATCACGACACTCTCAGTAAGTGCACGAGCTGCCCCACCGGCGACCACGGCGTCACGGAGACGGCCTGGACACCGCACCGCTGTATCGTTCACAGCTGTGTGCACTTGGTTCCCGCCGCCTTTTAGAAACTTCTGATGCAGAATTCAGAGGGTGGGAATGATCACTCTGTGCCGTCGTCTGTCGTCCCCCAGCATTCCGTGACGCCTACACTGTTTCCCAGCCTCTGTCACTTCACGATGCTAATGCATTTAACACATCATTAACATCCAAAGACAATGATTCAAAGACTAGAATTGGCCCCACACTGTTTTCTATTGTATCGATCATGATAATTGTAGGCTTTACAAATTAATATTTTAGGACAAGGATGAAGATGGTCACATACGCCCCCAGTTAGGAAGGTCGAAAGCTGATTCAGGCAGGGAGTGGCCATGTGTTCCAGAATGAAACTAAGGACAAGGTCTAGCACAGGCTGGATGAAGACCTTGTCACTGAGAAAGCTGTGACCTGGGCGAATTACCGAAGGACCTCAGCTAACGTTCTGAGATGGAGGGGGGAGTGTCCCTAAGACACATGCGTGTAGCTATGTTGTCACTTGCCGTGGGCGGCCCTGTCCTGAGATTGCCATGTCCCCACTTCTCCCTGGTCAGGGCACAGCCACCCGGGCCCCAGCCAGTAGTGCAGAAGGTCCCTTCTGGGCTGGGGGAGCTACGGGGGCTGTGGGTGGGGGCTGCAGGGCCTCCAGCTATGGCCGCCCCCACAGGCTGCTCACCTGCCCAGCACCCCACAGGAGGCCCTGCCCGCTCCCCACACTGGCCACCAGGGTCGGCAGCCTGGGGCATAAAGACACCCCTCCTGGTCCCCACACCCACAGCTCTGCTGGGACATCCCGACTCCAGTGTCCCTTGGGGTCTCCTAAGGCCCCCGTGGAGCCGGCCCCCAGCTCGGCGTTGCCCTCCAGCCCATGGGCTCCCCCCCCTCCTCTCACAACGCCCATCCCAGGAATCAGCTGCCCCAACACGCACGGCCAGAAAACAACCGAGTCAGGGCGGGGCACAGCGCCCATGTCAGGCTGGGGTCACCCCCCGGCTTCTCTGCTTCTGCACACGGTGGGAGATTTTGTTTAGAGTATTCCTATGTTAGGGCTGGTCCACGTTTCCTCAGGGTGGAACGAGGCCATGCACTGGCCCCCCAAACAGTGGGGGCCACAGTGTTGGTGTCCTCGCCCCCCCGGGGGCAGGGACTTGAGGACCATCTGCCCAGTGACTGCTGGTGGTGGCAACTTCCACCTCCTGATCAGCAGGGGGCGGCAGGTCTCTCTAATCTAGAACCACCTGGGGGATTCCTTCACCAGTCACTAAGGACCTCGCCAGGGGTTTGCTGTGACTGTGGAAATACTCCATTCCTGTCCCCACACTTACCCCAGCCTCAACCTTTTTTCCTGCCTGAATAATTTATTATGAGGATGGATTGTGAATGTTGAGGGTTTTCCGATATTATGATTTAAAGTCAGAGATTAGCTGGTACTCTACTGCAAAGAAGTGTTCTTTTGACTTGATTGTTCGTTTATTTATATCGGCCTGCAGCTATGGATTTCTGTGCTAATGACCTTCACCATCACAATAGGACCAGCACCGCCCAGGCTCTCTCCGGAGCCGGAGAGCAGGTCCGGGTGGACTGTGTTGAGTGAGATGCAGTTCTGCCACTCAGCTGCCTGGGCAGGAGGCAGAGTATTTTCCTTCTTTGGCCCTGGCATTCTTACACATAAACTAGCACCTATATACTAGGTTTTAATGAGAAGTAAATGTGTTAAAATATGTGGAGCACCTACAACATGCCTAGAATGCAATGAATGCTTTTCACATGCCATCATCTGCTACAACACACGTGATTGGCTCTCTGCTGCTTTGTACGTAAGGACACCCTCTGCCTTCCATGGCGTTTGCCATGAAATTCTTACGTGAAAACTTTTCCATAACACTAATTAAAGGGCATTTATTAGTTGTCCACCACAGGACGGTCACGTCCCAAGGCTCCTTTTTCTTTATGTATTTTGGAGACCAAACCCTTGTCCGAGGTATCATGGCCACAAATACATCTTCCCACACTCTGGGTTACTTCTTCATCCCGCTGATGTTTCTTTAGCTGTGAGAAGCTTCTTATTTTGATGTAGTCCCATTGACTTCATTCTGTTGTATCATTAAAGAGGGGTGGACTCAGCCACCCAGGATGGGACTGGATTTTTCGTCTACGAGGACCCACGCGTGTTCACAGGCAGATCCTTCGCACACGGACGGCTGTAGGAGAAGCCGCGATCAGACATTTCACTCTCGTTTGCGGGATTAGCGCCGTCCATGCTTCTCGGGAGACTGAGCTGCGTGGCAGGCGGAGCCGGTCCATCTGGCACGACCAGGGGGTTCACGCACCTGCCCACGGACGTTCCCTTCACAGTCCTTTCGTCTTCTCCCTGAGGGAGACTTTCTTTCTTGCAAGGAGAATCCTAAGAATACTGACGGTTTTGGGTCCTGTCCGTTTGTGGGATTCTTTCCAGCGAGACTCCAGATGCCAGAAGGACCTACTGGGCGGCGTCTCGGCCCCCCTCCTCTGTCCTGACCCTCCCAGGCACGATGGGGTCCCGGACTGCAAGTCCTTGAGACCAGTCAGTGGGGGCGCCGTCCCTGGGGCCCCTGGAGCCCCCCGACCCCGCCCAGTGGAGGAGCAGCGGCCATGCACACACACACTCACATATACACTGACACACACAGCACAGACACACTCACACACACTCACACACATGCAAAGACCAGAGAACAGACCCACAGTCGCTGCCACAACACATGGACATTTACACGAGACATGGTGGACATAAATGAACATGCATTGTCCAATATGCTTCTGAAAGGCTCGTATTTAATGAAAAATAAAAGGAGGATTTCTTTCTAACGAAAAGTTAACAGTAAACATGGGCAAGCACAGAGCAACTCAGGTTTATTCTCATCTTCAGGGAGCGGGAGAAGTTGCTTCGCTGCTCTTGGCGTGGACAATAACACCGTGACTAACGGACAGTGATCCTGGGCAGACTGCGTTTCAAACACAGCTCACAGCTCAAACCCCACTCTGGCCACGCACGGCACCAACTCTCCTGACTCCTGGGGCCGCCGTGCTCCAAACAGGGAAGCGCAGCAGGAAGCACTGTCTGTCCCGTCTCAGTTCAGCCAGGAGCTCGGTCAGAGCAAGACAGTGACATGTGTCCTGTGTTTCCCACAGTGTGGGACGTTTAGCAACAGCTTGTGTGTGAGGGAAACTCTAGCAGGTGCCGGGCGTGAAAATCATCCCTGCCAGTGATATTTTTCACAGAAAGAAGTAGCTCCGATTCTTTCTTCAATCCAGTGACATCTCTCCATTTCCCTGTTTTCGGACCAGGATCCAGGCTGTGAATTTGAAACCGTGGGCAACACAGTTCATGCTTTACAAACCAAGTGTGTCCATCTTAGAAGTCCTCCTGTCAATGAGAAAGACACCCCCAGTGTCTCAGGCCCGGAGTTCCAGGACTTCAAACTGCTGGCTTGTCACCAAGAGCCTCGTGAGGCTGAGTGACAGCTGCTGGGCTGTGGCGGTGGCCGCCTCTCCCACAGAGACGGGAAGAGTCCCGAAAGGAGAAGAGTGGTTTGGAGCCTGAACGGGGGGATGGAGAAGCTCAGTGTTGAGGGAGGATGCTCTGATCTCTGAGACAGAAATAAAAAAGCTACAATCGTCTGGGGCGAGGCCAACCCTGTCCCTGAAAACGGTTTCCTGCCACAAAGATGGTGGAACTGGCTTTGGGAAGACCTGGCAGGCAAGGCTTGCAGGGTGAGACCACTGACCCTCACTGGTGGCCCACAGCAGGGCTCCCCCTGCCTCAGCCTCGCCAGTCCCTGGGGCCAGACATGGCTCCTGCGGCTGCGGCCCACTAGTCACCGGCAGCCGACAGGCAGTGGGTCTGCCCTCAATGGGGCACATAGGAGGTCCCTGCAGGGAGCAGCGCCCAGATCTCAGTCACCCACAGCCCTCCTCTGCCCGAGGACACCCTCACCACCAACACCATGTGTGGCTACTGTGGGAACTGCTATGGGAACTGCTGTGGGGGCCACCGGGACCACAGCTGTGGCTGGGACTGGGGCTCTGGCTCTGCTTTTGGCCACCACTACTGAGGACGCCATGGGGACCTCACTCCCCTAAACCTCACTGAATGGTCCCCCTCTGAGCCCCACTAGCTCTGCGCCCCACCATCAGACAGGCTCGGTCCCACAAGTACCGCAGACCTGCTAGCACCTGATGTGCTGAGGGCCTGAGGCCACCCGGGGTCCGGAAAGACGCAAAGCCCCTCCCGTGGGCCCACGTTCCCTCCACATCAAGGTGAGAGGGCTGCAGCCCCTGATTTGGTAGCGATGCTCAGCTGGCTTTTCCTGTTCTCTGGTAAACGGCCCCGCTCCCAACAGATCCGGGAGAGCAGCTGCACCCCTCTCCTCTCGTTTATTGGCAGTCTTTGTACTCACCTCTTTGGGGTCACTTGGGTGACAGTCACTCTTCTTTCAAGTATTTTCCTCCACATTTCTCTTCTGTTTTGCACAGTGGTTTCTGTATTTGCAGCATCACAAATGTCTGTCAACTTTTAAATCTCAGTTTTGGGGGGAGAAAAGGAAATTGTTTCCCTGTGATGATTTCAGCACTGTATATTTTTGCTCTATAGGTTTATACCCTTTTTCCATGGCTACCTCAGGCCGTATCAGAAGCTGAACAACATGTGAATATCTACACAGACTTTTAAAGACAGAGATTGTCAGAGTGACTGAAATCAGACTCATTTATACATTATTTATAAGAAAATCACTCTAAATAGAACTCTGTGTGTGTCTCATGCACATGTGTCTAGTGGAGAATTTCTAGGGATATAAAATACCCTGTGATTTCAATCACACATGGAATCTAGTGAACAAACTGAACTAACTAGTGAAATAGAGACAGACGCACAGATGGAAAGAAGGACAACGGCCAGAGGGGGCGCACGGGGGGACGTGGGAACGAAGAGGGGAGAGAGCCCGGGGCCATGGACGGCACTGCCCTGAGTCAGGGGTAAGGCACTGAAGGGGGAGAATGGTAATGGGAAAAGACAATCATCAAATTTTAGAAGAAAGAAATATTTTGAACTCAATGAAAACAAATACAGATTTATCCAAATTTATGACCTGCAAATAAAGCAGTGCTTAAAAATATTTTAGAGCACTCTGTTTAACAGGGAAAGAAGCAGTTTCCAAACCAGTAACCAAAACTTCCTCCAAAGAATTAGTACAGAAACAGCGCAGAAGAACAAGGAGGACGAGGAAGAGGAGGAGGAGGAGGAGGAGGAGGAGGAGCAAAAGTCAGCATAATTTTCAAAAGAAAACAGAAAAAATAAACGAAACCAAACTCAGATCCCAGGAAACATTTGATGAGGTTAATGAACCTCTAGCAACACTCACAAGGGAGAGAAGGAAGAGGACAAATCCATCGAGAGCAGGAATGAAGCAGAGGCATCACTACAGACCCTGAGGTCAGGAAAGGCCATTAGGGACCAGGTGTGTCTGGCCCCCTCCCAATGGCTAAGGTGGCGGCTCACGTGCCTGCAGGGCACAGACCGTGGGTTTTTGCCCAACACACCTCCTCCTTCTGGGAGTGTGGAATTTGGCTGCGTTTTCCTGTCTTGGGCACTGAGTCTCTAGGGGCTGGTGGGGAAGGAAGATCGCACATGGGGTGTGGCATTTCTGTTGCTGGGGGAGGGTGAGCTCTGTGGGGGCCTTACATGGGGAGACCCCTCCAATCCCTGCCCCTGGACAGCTGCACAAGCCCCTGGGCATTTCTGCCGGGATCAGCGGGGCCCCCCCAAACTGCTTTGCTCCGATAAACCTCAGCCACCAGCACAACCACACACTGAGTCCGCCCATCCCTCCAGCGAACCCCCAATGTGGGCATGGTCCGGGGACCCTCAGCACAACAGGGCCTCCCCGAAAAGCCAGCTACATTAACGCCACACCATCGGCCATTTCCCGGTTTGGAGGTGTGGGGGGCAGAGACGCAAGAGGGTGGAAGAAAAGCCTGAGGAATGTGGGGCAGGGTGGGGCCCTGCTCTGCGTGGGATTAGGGTGGTCTGACCCCAGCTGCATGCGGTTCTCAGGCCAGAGACTGCACGTGGGAAGAGAGGAGTTGTCCGTTCAAATTCCCATTAAAAGGGGAAAACAGGTAAGAAGAGACTTGAGGCGAGGCCGACTCTGTAGATGATGGTTCATGGAGGAAAGTGTGGAGGACGCTCGCCGTGCGCTGAGTGACGCCGCATCACTGACAGATGCGATCTCGCTCCGCCTGAGAGTCCCCCACGGCTCAGACGCCGCCCCTCTCTGGCAGAGGTGGGGGCTCACCAGCCTTAAGGTGCCTTTCCAAAGTCACGAATCTGGCACTGGTAGAGCCAACCAAGTACAATTGGGAAGAAAACACATGCCAGGAACAGGCACTGCCACATTTCCTCCAATCAGGCCCATAAAAATGTCATGAGAGCATAAAATAAATCCCAGTTCGTGTAATAAGTAGAAAGCAAGCCAAGGTTTTCACTTCAAGGGAACAAGTTTATTAGGAACACAGGGAGGCAGGATGATGCATTGAAGTCGTCCAGGTCAGACACGGACGGCTCCCGTCTGAGAGGGGACAGCGGGGTCCGCCCCAGGGTGACAGCTCATCTGCTCTCCCTGAGGCCGGGCCTGGGGTGAGGGCCCAGAGGTCAGAGGCAGACAGGGGCCACCAGAGAGCGAGGACTCCGCAAATCACGCCCGAGTGCGTGCAGTGAGGTGAGCGTCACCTCGCCAGGTGACCGGGGCTCAGGGCTGGTGCAGGAGGATGTGGACATGAAGACCCCACTGTGTCCTCAGTAGTAGCCCCAGCCAGAGCCGTAGCCACAGCCATAGCCACAGCCGTATCTGGAGCCGTAGCCACAGCCGTAGCCGCAGCCCAGGCCTCCGTAGCCCCAGCCCAGGCCGCCGTAGCCCAGGCCTCCGTAGCCGTAGCCCAGGCCTCCGTAGCCGCAGCAGCCGTAGCCGCGGCCTCCGTAGTAGTTTCCGTAGTAGCCACACATGGTGCTGGCGGTGAGGGTGTCGTTGGGCAGAGAAGGGCTGTGGGTGGTGAGTGCAGTGTGCCTGCTGCTCCCTGCAGGGGCCTTTTATGTGCCCCGGCGTGGGCGGGACCCAGCGCATGGGCTCACGCCATTGGCTAATCCTGTGATTAAGCTAATGAGCTTGTGGGTCCCGGGCCACCAGCAGAGCCTCCAGGAATGCGGGAGGCGTGTTTCGTGTGGGCACGTGGGGCTCCGCTGACCCTTCCAGTGCCCGTAATGAGGGACAGTCACGGGGACGAACCCCAGCTTTGCCCCTCACCTCGTCCCAACCTCCACGCAGGGGCCCAGGTTCAGCAGTGGCCTGGGCCCCAGGCCGTCTTCCCTCGCTCCAGGCACAGAGTCCAATCTGCGTTCTCCTCCCTCGTCTCTCCAAACCCGCGGCGCTCACCGCTCAGCCACGGCTGTGCCGCTGCTCCTGTCTGCGCCCGGGCCCATCGTCCTGTGGCGGCGGGTCTGCGCCCCTGGGAGGGTGGACTGGCCACCGAGGTCCCGTGGCTCCCTCCCCTCCCTGGCAGTGGCCACAGAGGGCCAGCCCGCACCCAGGACGTCTGGGGTTTCACCCACACGGGTCAGCGTTTCTATGGCCTGGGTCTCTGCAGTGGGGCCCACCAGGGGGAGCCGCGAGGACGGGTCTCCCCTTCACGGGGCTTCTACCAGCTGCCTTTCCCGCAGGTGCTGCCGTCTGAGAAGCCCACGAACTCCTGCCACTCCTGTCCTCTCGGACTCCACGAGCTCCGCAACGTCAGATCCCCCCAAGACTCTGTGTCTAAAGGAGACGCCCACGGAACCCGGGCAGAGCTGGCCACACGGTAGACGCAGCCGTCGGCAGCATGACCCCTCGCTGCTCCTTTTATCTATCGGTCACACGTTTGACTTCACCCACAGGACCAGGGCAAATTTCTTCATCAGACACAAAATGTGGAATAGGTGATCTGCTTTTAATCAGGCACGTGTATGACCAGTCACCGACCTTTCTACTTTAATGTTTTCACTAGGACGATCCAGGATATTAGGGGGCACAGCAAAGCCACAGAATCCTGGTGTCTAAAAACGAGGGGATTTCCCGTCTTGGGAGGGTCCCGGGGGGATGCGTGACCCTGCACACGTGTCCCTCATGGACTGCCAGGCTGCCTACGGGCCAGCCACTTCTCTGTGCAAAGATCCTCCTTACGTCCGCCCTGGAGCGACTGACTCCAAGCGGGGTCACAGAGCGCGGCGGGGAGGGCGCAGCAGTCGGGGGAGGCGCAACGGCAAACCCCGCTGAACCCTCCTCCTCTGGAGCCAGGACGCAGGCAGACGCAGGCCGACGCAGCCACTCAGCTCAGCTGCTTTGGTGGGAAATTCCACTGGGGGTTGGGGAGCGTAGCCTGGCGCCAGGGCGGAGCCGTGTTTCCTACCGGCGCCCAGGTCAGACGCGGCCATTCGTGCGTCCAACAAGCCAAGGAGGACTTTACCGAGGGGAAGGGTTCTACACGAACTTAATGATCAGACAGCGTTTAATTTAAAGTCATCGATGACAATTAAATGATGGCAATAACTCGATTGTTCTGCGTTTAGTAGGAAAACAGTCCTCACGACTGTCTGAGCAGGAAAAACCGACAACGTTTTATCTCAAAGTGCGAAGACACCGCCAAAAGTTGGTATCCACATGGTTCGTTCATTCTTGAAGCCTTCCCATTATGAGCATGTTCTGTCGACACTGAATCACACAAGACTCTTTCGCCCTTTATTTCTGCTCTGTGTCCCTCTGTTCCTACCACGACCGTCCTCTAACTGGACACCGTCGCCACACTCACCCCGTCCAGCCTTACACACAGCAGGCTCCTGGAACTTCCACGCTGAAGCATAAAACCCAGTCTACCTCCGACAGGCCTGTGACAACAATAATTTACATTTATAAGATAAATAATCATAATTAAGTAGCGTTATTAGCTGTTTACCACGGGGCTTGGCAGTCTCTCATGACCTGAGGCATTCATAAGCTATTTATTATGGGCAGGCACTGGCCAAGTCCTTTGTGAGCATTAACTCCCGTAGGTGCCGGCGCAGCACTCTGCTGTGTTATAATCGCCCCGTCGTCGCAGCCGGACGGGAGCAGAGCGCAGGGAGGCAGTGCCAGAGCGGCAGGCTCAGCATGGCGGACACGGCCTGTGGCCACTTGTTTGCGGTGTCTTCGCACTTTGAGATAAAACGTTGTCGGTTTTTCCTGCTCAGACAGTCGTGAGGACTGTTTTCCTACTAAACGCAGAACACCCCGGCCCCCGGATGAATCGAGTTATTGCCATCATTTAATTGTCATCGATGACTTTAAATTAAACGCTGTCTGATCATTAAGTTCGTGTAGAACCCTTCCCCTCGGTAAAGTCCTCCATGGCTTGTTGGACGCACGAATGGCCGCGTCTGACCTGGGCGCCGGTAGGAAACACGGCTCCGCCCTCGCGCCAGGCTACGCTCCCCAACCCCCGGTGGAATTTCCCACCAAAGCAGCTGAGCTGAGTGGCTGCGTCGGCCTGCGTCCGCCCGCGTCCTGGCTCCGGAGGAGGAGGGTTCAGCGGGGTTTGCCGTTGCGCCTGCCCCCACTGCTGCGCCCTCCCTGCCGCGCTCTGTGACCCCGCTTGGAGTCAGTCGCTCCAGGGCGGACGTAAGGAGGATCTTTGCACAGAGAAGTGGCTGGCCCGTAGGCAGCCTGGCAGTCCATGAGGGACACGTGTGCAGGGTCACGCATCCCCCCGGGACCCTCCCAAGACGGGAAATCCCCTCGTTTTTGGACACCAGGATTCTGTGGCTTTGCTGTGCCCCCTAATATCCTGGATCGTCCTAGTGAAAACATTAAAGTAGAAAGGTCGGTGACTGGTCATACACGTGCCTGATTAAAAGCAGATCACCTATTCCACATTTTGTGTCTGATGAAGAAATTTGCCCTGGTCCTGTGGGTGAAGTCAAACGTGTGACCGATAGATAAAAGGAGCAGCGAGGGGTCATGCTGCCGACGGCTGCGTCTACCGTGTGGCCAGCTCTGCCCGGGTTCCGCGGGCGTCTCCTTTAGACACAGAGTCTTGGGGGGATCTGACGTTGCGGAGCTCGTGGAGTCCGAGAGGACAGGAGTGGCAGGAGTTCGTGGGCTTCTCAGACGGCAGCACCTGCGGGAAAGGCAGCTGGTAGAAGCCCCGTGAAGGGAGACCGGTCCTCGCGGCTCCCCCTGGTGGGCCCCACTGCAGAGACCCAGGCCATAGAAACGCTGACCCGTGTGGGTGAAACCCCAGACGTCCTGGGTGCGGGCTGGCCCTCTGTGGCCACTGCCAGGGAGGGGAGGGAGCCACGGGACCTCGGTGGCCAGTCCACCCTCCCAGGGGCGCAGACCCGCCGCCACAGGACGATGGGCCCGGCGCAGACAGGAGCAGCGGCACAGCCGTGGCTGAGCGGTGAGCGCCGCGGGTTTGGAGAGACGAGGAGGAGAACGCAGATTGGACTCTGTGCCTGGAGCGAGGGAAGACGGCCTGGGGCCCAGGCCACTGCTGAACCTGGGCCCCTGCGTGGAGGTTGGGACGAGGTGAGGGGCAAAGCTGGGGTTCGTCCCCGTGACTGTCCCTCATTACGGGCACTGGAAGGGTCAGCGGAGCCCCACGTGCCCACACGAAACACGCCTCCCGCATTCCTGGAGGCTCTGCTGGTGGCCCGGGACCCACAAGCTCATTAGCTTAATCACAGGATTAGCCAATGGCGTGAGCCCATGCGCTGGGTCCCGCCCACGCCGGGGCACATAAAAGGCCCCTGCAGGGAGCAGCAGGCACACTGCACTCACCACCCACAGCCCTTCTCTGCCCAACGACACCCTCACCGCCAGCACCATGTGTGGCTACTACGGAAACTACTACGGAGGCCGCGGCTACGGCTGCTGCGGCTACGGAGGCCTGGGCTACGGCTACGGAGGCCTGGGCTACGGCGGCCTGGGCTGGGGCTACGGAGGCCTGGGCTGCGGCTACGGCTGCGGCTACGGCTCCAGATACGGCTGTGGCTATGGCTGTGGCTACGGCTCTGGCTGGGGCTACTACTGAGGACACAGTGGGGTCTTCATGTCCACATCCTCCTGCACCAGCCCTGAGCCCCGGTCACCTGGCGAGGTGACGCTCACCTCACTGCACGCACTCGGGCGTGATTTGCGGAGTCCTCGCTCTCTGGTGGCCCCTGTCTGCCTCTGACCTCTGGGCCCTCACCCCAGGCCCGGCCTCAGGGAGAGCAGATGAGCTGTCACCCTGGGGTGGACCCCGCTGTCCCCTCTCAGACGGGAGCCGTCCGTGTCTGACCTGGACGACTTCAATGCATCATCCTGCCTCCCTGTGTTCCTAATAAACTTGTTCCCTTGAAGTGAAAACCTTGGCTTGCTTTCTACTTATTACACGAACTGGGATTTATTTTATGCTCTCATGACATTTTTATGGGCCTGATTGGAGGAAATGTGGCAGTGCCTGTTCCTGGCATGTGTTTTCTTCCCAATTGTACTTGGTTGGCTCTACCAGTGCCAGATTCGTGACTTTGGAAAGGCACCTTAAGGCTGGTGAGCCCCCCACCTCTGCCAGAGAGGGGCGGCGTCTGAGCCGTGGGGGACTCTCAGGCGGAGCGAGATCGCATCTGTCAGTGATGCGGCGTCACTCAGCGCACGGCGAGCGTCCTCCACACTTTCCTCCATGAACCATCATCTACAGAGTCGGCCTCGCCTCAAGTCTCTTCTTACCTGTTTTCCCCTTTTAATGGGAATTTGAACGGACAACTCCTCTCTTCCCACGTGCAGTCTCTGGCCTGAGAACCGCATGCAGCTGGGGTCAGACCACCCTAATCCCACGCAGAGCAGGGCCCCACCCTGCCCCACATTCCTCAGGCTTTTCTTCCACCCTCTTGCGTCTCTGCCCCCACACCTCCAAACCGGGAAATGGCCGATGGTGTGGCGTTAATGTAGCTGGCTTTTCGGGGAGGCCCTGTTGTGTTGAGGGTCCCCGGACCATGCCCACATTGGGGGTTCGCTGGAGGGATGGGCGGACTCAGTGTGTGGTTGTGCTGGTGGCTGAGGTTTATCGGAGCAAAGCATTTTGGGGGGGTCCTGCTGATGCCGGCAGAAATGCCCGGGGGCTTGTGCAGCTGTCCAGGGGCAGGGATTGGAGGGGTCTCCCCATGTAAGGCCCCCACAGAGCTCACCCTCCCCCAGCAACAGAAACGCCACACCCCATGTGCGATCTTCCTTCCCCACCAGCCCCTAGAGACTCAGTGCCCAAGACAGGAAAACGCAGCCAAATTCCACACTCCCAGAAGGAGGAGGTGTGTTGGGCAAAAACCCACGGTCTGTGCCCTGCAGGCACGTGAGCCGCCACCTTAGCCATTGGGAGGGGGCCAAACACACCTGGTTCTTCGTGGCCTTCCTGACCACAGGGTCCGTAGTGATGCCTCTGCTTCATTCCTGCTCTCGATGGATTTGTCCTCTTCCTTCTCTCCCTTGTGAGTGTTGCTAGAGGTTCATTAACCTCATCAAATGTTTCCTGGGATCCGAGTTCGGTTTCGTTTATTTTCTCTGTTTTCTTTTGAAAATTATGCTGACTTTTGCTCCTCCTCCTCCTCTTCCTCGTCCTCCTTGTTCTTCTGCGCTGTTTCTGTACTAATTCTTTGGAGGAAGTTTTGGTTACTGGGTTGGAAACTGCTTCTTTCCCTGTTAAACAGAGTGCTCTAAAATATTTTTAAGCACTGCTTTATTTGCAGGTCATAAATTTGGATAAATCTGTATTTGTTTTCATTGAGTTCAAAATATTTCTTTCCTCTAAAATTTGATGATTGTCTTTTCCCATTACCATTCTCCCCCTTCAGTGCCTTACCCCTGACTCGGGGCAGTGCCGTCCATGGCCCCGGGCTCTCTCCCCTCTTCGTTCCCACGTCCCCCCGTGCGCCCCCTCTGGCCGTTGTCCTTCTTTCCATCTGTGCGTCTGTCTCTATTTCACTAGTTAGTTCAGTTTGTTCACTAGATTCCATGTGTGATTGAAATCACAGGGTATTTTATATCCCTAGAAATTCTCCACTAGACACATGTGCATGAGACACACACAGAGTTCTATTTAGAGTGATTTTCTTATAAATAATGTATAAATGAGTCTGATTTCAGTCACTCTGACAATCTCTGTCTTTAAAAGTCTGTGTAGATATTCACATGTTGTTCAGCTTCTGATACGGCCTGAGGTAGCAATGGAAAAAGGGTATAAACCTATAGAGCAAAAATATACAGTGCTGGAATCATCACAGGGAAACAATTTCCTTTTCTCCCCCCAAAACTGAGATTTAAAAGTTGACAGACATTTGTGATGCTGCAAATACAGAAACCACTGTGCAAAACAGAAGAGAAATGTGGAGGAAAATACTTGAAAGAAGAGTGACTGTCACCCTAGTGACCCCAAAGAGGCGAGGACAAACACTGCCAATAAACGAGAGGAGAGGGGGTGAAGCTGCTCTCCCGGATCTGTTGGAGAGTGGCCATTTACCAGAGAACAGGAAAGCCAGCTGAGGGTCGCTACCAAATCAGGGGCTGCAGCCCTCTCACCTTGATGTGGAGGGAACGTGGGCCCACGGGAGGGGCTTTGCGTCTTTCCGGACCCCGGGTGGCCTCAGGCCCTCAGCACATCAGGTGCTAGCAGGTCTGCGGTACTTGTGGGACCGAGCCTGTCTGATGGTGGGGCGCAGAGCTAGTGGGGCTCAGAGGGGGACCATTCAGTGAGGTTTAGGGGAGTGAGGTCCCCATGGCGTCCTCAGTAGTGGTGGCCAAAAGCAGAGCCAGAGCCCCAGTCCCAGCCCCAGCTGTGGTCCCGGTGGCCCCCACAGCAGTTCCCATAGCAGTTCCCACAGTAGCCACACATGGTGTTGGTGGTGAGGGTGTCCTCGGGCAGAGGAGGGCTGTGGGTGACTGAGATCTGGGCGCTGCTCCCTGCAGGGACCTCCTATGTGCCCCAGTGAGGGCAGCCCCACTGCCTGTCAGCTGCCGGTGGCTAGTGGGCCGCAGCCGCAGGAACCATCTCTGGCCCCAGGGACTGGCGAGGCTGAGGCAGGGGGAGCCCTGCTGTGGGCCACCAGTGAGGGTCAGTGGTCTCACCCTGCAAGCCTTGCCTGCCAGGTCTTCCCACAGCCAGTTCCACCATCTTTGTGGCAGGAAACCGTTTTCAGGGACAGAGTTGGCCTCGCCCCAGACGATTGTAGCTTTTTTATTTCTGTCTCAGAGATCAGAGCATCCTCCCTCAACACTGAGCTTCTCCACCCCCCGTTCAGGCTCCAAACCACTCTTCTCCTTTCGGGACTCTTCCCGTCTCTGTGGGAGAGGCGGCCACCGCCACAGCCCAGCAGCTGTCACTCAGCCTCACGAGGCTCTTGGTGACAAGCCAGCAGTTTGAAGTCCTGGAACTCCGGGCCTGAGACACTGGGGGTGTCTTTCTCATTGACAGGAGGACTTCTAAGATGGACACACTTGGTTTGTAAAGCATGAACTGTGTTGCCCACGGTTTCAAATTCACAGCCTGGATCCTGGTCCGAAAACAGGGAAATGGAGAGATGTCACTGGATTGAAGAAAGAATCGGAGCTACTTCTTTCTGTGAAAAATATCACTGGCAGGGATGATTTTCACGCCCGGCACCTGCTAGAGTTTCCCTCACACACAAGCTGTTGCTAAAACGTCCCACACTGTGGGAAACACAGGACACATGTCACTGTCTTGCTCTGACCGAGCTCCTGGCTGAACTGAGACGGGACAGACAGTGCTTCCTGCTGCGCTTCCCTGTTTGGAGCACGGCGGCCCCAGGAGTCAGGAGAGTTGGTGCCGTGCGTGGCCAGAGTGGGGTTTGAGCTGTGAGCTGTGTTCGAAACGCAGTCTGCCCAGGATCACTGTCCGTTAGTCACGGTGGTATTGTCCACGCCAAGAGCAGCGAAGCAACTTCTTCCCCTCCCTGAAGATGAGAATAAACCTGAGTTGCTCTGTGCTTGCCCATGTTTACTGTTAACTTTTCGTTAGAAAGAAATCCTCCTTTTATTTTTCATTAAATACGAGCCTTTCAGAAGCATATTGGACAATGCGTGTTCATTTATGTCCACCATGTCTCGTGTGAATGTCCATGTGTTGTGGCAGCGACTGTGGGTCTGTTCTCTGGTCTTTGCATGTGTGTGAGTGTGTATGTGAGTGTGTGTGAGTGTGTCTGTGCTGTGTGTGTCAGTGCATGTGTGAGTGTGTGTGTGCATGGCCGCTGCTCCTCCACTGGGTGTGGTGGGGGGGCTCCAGTGGCCCCAGGGACGGCGCCCCCACTGACTGGTCTCAAGGACTTGCAGTCCGGGACCCCATCGTGACTGGGAGGGTCAGGACAGAGGAGGGGGGCCGAGACGCCACCCAGTAGGTCCTTCTGGCACCTGGAGTCTCGCTGGAAAGAATCCCACAAAAGGACAGGACCCAAAACCGTCAGTATTCTTAGGATTCTCCTTGCAAGAAAGAAAGTCTCCCTCAGGGAGAAGACGAAAGGACTGTGAAGGGACCGTCCGTGGGCAGGTGCGTGAACCCCCTGGTCGTGCCAGATGGACTGGCTCCACCTGCCAAGCAGCTCAGTCTCCCGAGAAGCATGGACGGCGCTAATCCCACAAATGAGAGTGAAATGTCTGATCGCGGCTTCTCCTACAGCCGTCCGTGTGTGAAGGATCTGCCTGTGAACACGCGTGGGTCCTCGTAGACGAAAAATCCAGTCCCATCCTGGGTGGCTGAGTGCACCCCTCTTTAAGGATACAACAGAATGAAGTCAATGGGACTACATCAAAATAAGAAGCTTCTCACAGCTAAAGAAACATCAGCGGGATGAAGAAGTAACCCAGAGTGTGGGAAGATGTATTTGTGGCCATGATACCTCGGACAAGGGTTTGGTCTCCAAAATACATAAAGAAAAAGGAGCCTTGGCATGTGACCGTCCTGTGGTGTACAACTAATAAATGCCCTTTAATTAGTGTTATGGAAAAGTTTTCACGTAAGAATTTCATGGCAAACGCCATGGAAGGCAGAGGGTGTCCTTACGTACAAAGCAGCAGAGAGCCAATCACATGTGTCGTAGCAGGTGATGGCATGTGAAAAGCATTCATTGCATTCTAGGCATGTTGTAGGTGCTCCACATATTTTAACACATTTACTTCTTGTTAAAACCTAGTATATAGGTGCTAGTTTTTGTGTAAGAATTCCAGGGCCAAATAAGGAAAATACTCTGCCTCCTGCCCAGGCAGCTGAGTGGCAGAACTGCATCTCACTCAACACAGGCCACCCGGACCTGCTCTCCGGCTCCAGAGAGAGCCTGGGCGGTGCTGGTCATATTGTGATGGTGAAGGTCATTAGCACAGAAATCCATAGCTGCAGGCCGATATAAATAAATGAACAATCAAGTCAAAAGGGACACTTCTTTGCAGTAGAGTACCAACTAATCTCTGATTTTAAATCATAATATCGGAAAACCCTCAACATTCACAATCCATCCTCATAATAAATTATTCAGGCAGGAAAAAAGGTTGAGGCTGGGTAAGTGTGGGGACAGGAATGGAGTATTTCCACAGTCACAGCAAACCCCTGGCGAGGTCCTTAGTGACTGGTGCAGGAATCCCCCAGGTGGCTCCAGATTAGAGAGACCTGCCGCCCCCTGCTGATCAGGAGGTGGAAGTTGCCACCACCAGCAGTCACTGGGCAGATGGTCCTCAAGTCCCTGCCCCCGGGGGAGGCAAGGACACCAACACTGTGGCCCCCACTGTTTGGGGGGCCAGTGCATGGCCTCGTTCCACCCTGAGGAAACGTGGACCAGCCCTAACATAGGAATACTCTAAACAAAATCTCCCACCGTGTGCAGAAGCAGAGAAGCCAGGGGGTGACCCCCAGCCTGACATGGGCGCTGTGCCCCGCCCTGACTCGGTTGTTTTCTGGACGTGCGTGTTGGGGCAGCTGATTCCTGGGATGGGCGTTGTGAGAGGGGGGGGGAGCCCATGGGCTGGAGGGCAACGCTGAGCTGGGGGCCGGCTCCACGGGGGCCTTAGGAGACCCCAAGGGACACTGGAGTCGGGATGTCCCAGCAGAGCTGTGGGTGTGGGGACCAGAAGGGGTATCTTTATGCCCCAGGCTGCCGACCCCGGGGGCCAGTGTGGGGAGCGGGCAGGGCCTCCTGTGGGGTGCTGGGCAGGTGAGCAGCCTGTGGGGGCGGCCACAGCTGGAGGCCCTGCAGCCCCCACCCACAGCCCTCGCAGCTCCCCCAGCCCTGAAGGGGCCTTCTGCACTACTGGCTGGGGCCCGGGTGGCTGTGCCCTGACCAGGGAGAAGTGGGGACATGGCAATCTCAGGACAGGGCCGCCCACGGCAAGTGACAACATAGCTACACGCATGTGTCTTAGGGACACTCCCCCCTCCATCTCAAAACTTTAGCCCAGGTCCTTCGGTAATTCGCCCACGTCACAGCTTTCTCAGTGACAAGGTCTTCATTCAGCCTGTGCTAGACCTTGTCCTTAGTTTCATTCTGGAACACATGGCCACTCCCTGCCTGAATCAGCTTTCGACCTTCCTAATTGGGGTGGTATGTGACCATCTTCATCCTTGTCCTAAAATATTAATTTGTAAAGCCTACAATTATCATGATCGATACAATAGAAAACAGTGTGGGGCCAATTCTAGTCTTTGAATCATTGTCTTTGGATGTTAATGATGTGTTAAATGCATTAGCATCGTGAAGTGACAGAGGCTGGGAAACAGTGTAGGCGTCACGGAATGCTGGGGGACGACAGACGACGGCACAGAGTGATCATTCCCACCCTCTGAATTCTGCATCAGAAGTTTCTAAAAGGCGGCAGGAACCAAGTGCACACAGCCGTGAACGAGACAGCGGTGCGGTGTCCAGGCCGTCTCCGTGACGCCGTGGTCGCCGGTGGGGCAGCTCGTGCACTTACTGAGAGTGTCGTGATGTCTGGCCGTGTTCCCCACGGGTGCCAGTGATGCTGGAGGGAGCGAGTGTGTGGCGGGGGTGCCGGGGGAGACCCAGGGAGAAGGGGACCCAGTCAAACCCGAACCATTGCCCTGTCTAGGGGAGCGGTACGTGTGGTTCCCACGCTGCTTTGTGGACTTTACTGTGGGTTTGACATTTATCAAAATGAAATTCCGGGAGAAGTAAATTCATACCGAGACAAATACGGTCTTTGGAGCACTGAAATCTGCAGTGAGCTACTTCTCCGAAGCTGACATTTCAGTGATTTCTGTCTGAAAGGCTGAATCAGGTAAATGTAGCAAACAGCTGGGGACGACGGTCTTCGCCATAAGAAAGTAGGGACCCGACTGTGGAGCGGGGTGACGTGGAAGAGGACGCTGCCTTTCTCTGTTTCGGGTGCTGTGACCTGGGACTGGAGACTCACAGGAGGGAGGAGCCCGTGGGAGTGGAGACCGTGGAGCCGCTGGTGGGGCCCCCGGGACGGAGGCGGGTCGGCCGCCCGCTGCAGGCAGAGCCCAGCTCGTGGGCAGGTGCTGGCGCAGGGGAGTGAGGCGCGTTCAGGCCCAGGACCCAGGAAAACGGTGCACCCCATCCCACAGAGCACCCCTTCCTGCTGGAGGAGGAGGTTCTTGTGGGGAGGGGGGCTCTTTCCTCTCCAATGACCTTGCCAGCCTTTGGCAGGCCAGGCCCTGGGGGCCTCGTTCTGGCCTTTTTCCAAAGGCCTGGTTACCGTCTGGCTCCAACCATGCGAGGCCTGAGCGCCAAGTGAACCGGGGCCTGCGGCTGGCGGAGGGTTCCCACGAGCCCTCCCAGTGGGGCACAGGGCCAGAAAGCCCTCAGGGGTGACACGTGGGCCAATGTCAGCCGTGTTGTTTGTCAGTTGTCCCTCATTCCACCACCATTTTGTAGACGGGGACGGAAGTTTCCCAGGCACCAACAGGACCACAAGGGTCTCAGCCTGGGCCGGTTCAGGCCCCTCGGGGCGCTCGCTGACCCCCAGGGCACAGGTGTGTTCTCACCTCTAAGGCTGTGCAGCCTCAGCCCCGCTCCCTCCTGCTGGGGCCCCAGCTGCTCCGCAGTCGGTTTGCTGCTGCCCGCTGCCCGCCCTGCGTCCCTCCCCACCCTTCTTCGAGGAAGCCAGGGCTCTGGCGTCCCCTCTGGGGTCCCCCCTGCTCCCTGGTGGCCTGGCCTGACCCACCCTGTTACAGAAATACTCAAAGAAGATAGTCCCTGGATAAGGCCACTGTGTCCTTCATGCAATCAGGAAAAAAACAAATGCCAATGCAGGACTTTAAACACCAGTAAGCCAGGCTTGTTGCTGGGGATTGAACAGGTTTATTAGGAAAACAGAGAAACAGGTCCCGCGTGAAGGTCGGAAGGCTGGACCCCTGACATCCTCATCCCACAAGAGACCCCCCAGGAGTCCTCAGCACGGGCTCCCCACGAGCTCTGTCTCCTGATCAGACTCAGGAGAGAGGAGGAGGTCGGTGTGTCTCACACGGAGGGCCCTGGAGCTCACATCCGCAGTGAGGCTCAGAGCCCAGGGCTTCCAGACTGTGGACCCCGGAGTCCAGGCGTGGGGGTGGGTCTCCCATGTGTCCTCAGTAGTAGCCCCAGCCAGAGCCATAGCCACAGCCGTAGCCACAGCCGAGCCTTCGGTAGCCGTAGCCGCAGCCCAGGCCTCCGTAGCCCCAGCCCAGGCCTCCATAGCCGCAGCAGCCGTAGCCGCGGCCTCCGTAGTAGTTTCCGTAGTAGCCACACATGGTGCTGGCGGTGAGGGTGTCGTTGGGCAGAGAAGGGCTGTGGGTGGTGAGTGCAGTGTGCCTGCTGCTCCCTGCAGGGGCCTTTTATGTGCCCCGGCGTGGGCGGGACCCAGCGCATGGGCTCACGCCATTGGCTAATCCTGTGTCTAAGCTAATGAGCTTGTTGTTTCTCAGCAGGAAGGCAAGGCCTCCCAGCTCCACAGAAGGAGGGTGGAGGCCGTGTCTCTGGGAGCCTGCTTGCCCCCCAGTCTGCTCCGAGCAGAGGGGACCTGACTCAGGCACAGGGGCGCCGCCCTGCCCTGAGGGGGCCTAGCCAGTAACCCCTGTAGCATCTCTACATCAAAAGAACACCTTGGTTAATCTCACTGCTATTTGCTCCTGGCCCCAATTAGTTTTCCTATTTTTTAAAAAATATTTTGTGAGAATAGCCCTTCTTTGGACCCATGAATTTGTCTCTTCTTTATCCAAATTAATTATCTGCGGGCATTGAGTTCCTTTTCTATTCTGATGCCGCATTGTATCCCTCACCCCATGATGCTGATAATAATCCAACTAATTAACGTTCTCAAAAAGCCACGTCTGAGCCATTATCCTTTCCTACTCTTCGTAATGACTATAATTTTCTTTTATGTGTGATTTCTGCGGAAGGGCTGAACCATGGGAGTTATTCCTTGGGTTACATGTCCCTGCAATTTTTCTTAAATGGAATACACAGTTATAGAAATTAGTGTTCTCATTAACACGAGACTTACAGTAAAGTAACTATCCAATGGGCTGAATGCCATACGTTTCTGTGTATCTGCATGGTAGGTCTCCTCGTCGAGACCCCCCCCCCCACTCATTTTCGCTGCAGCCGGTCCCGCTCAGTTGCTCTGCACAGACCCAGCACCAGCGCCATCTGTGTTCTCGTTGTTGTAACAACCCCTCCCACGGGGGCACTGGGAGGGGAGAACAGTTTCACAGGAGAGAAGAAATGGCCGGGCATGTGTTTCAGAGAATGGCTGTGGGGTGGCGTTCATTCCACAGTGAGCCACGGTCCGTCAGCAGGTTTCGGTAGATCTGATGTTCCTGAGGCAAACGCCCTTCACGAACCACTCGTAACCTCTGGTGGACACAGAGAGCTCAAGGTGTTGGACGCACCCTGTGTTTTAGTCAGTTCTCCTCATAAGACAGAGGACACAGTTTTAAAAAAATTTCCCCAGTTCTCCTGTCTTGATAAGTAGTACATGTAATGAGTCAAAAAATTCCCATTAATAAAGGAGGACGTTGAATGCGGTGGACCCGGTGAGACGCACTCAGCTCTCCGCCCACAGGTGTCTGAGTGTCTCTGTGTGTGTGTTTGGATCAGTCCCTGTCTGCAGATCGGACGAGGGCCGGGCTGAGACGTTCCTATCAGAGCACGCCTCACTACGTGATTTCGCCTTTCCCAGAGGGAGGTGAAGGGGCCTCGGCCACGATGGTGCAGTCACTAAAGCAGTGACTCAGAATCAGCTTCCAGGAACAATTCGGTCAATTTAAATAACACGGTGATCAGCCTTCCTCTAGGCTAAGTTCTCAGAAAGTCACTGAAATTGCTGTGACTAAGCTGCAGAGGTCGATTTAAAAAGAAAACTCCATTTAACTTGGACAAGTTCTTGGTATTTGATTAAAGTAGCTATAAAAGACATTATTATCTTTATGGAATACAGTGTCCCTATTAATAACATTCATTACGTTACATCTCCGTGGATTTACTTCCTTGAGTTCATCTGATTCTTCTTAAGAATTGAGTTGCTCTTTCTAATCATAACAGTGACAGCACTGCAGCCAATGAGATTTCTACTCTCATTTTCTGAATTGTATTTAGTTCTTAAGTACATCACATAATCAAAAAGAGAACAAAACAGTCTCTTTGTCTCCATGACTGTGCCCAGCTACCACCTGGTTTTCCTCCCGTTTCATTGCGGAGCCCCCGCCCCCACACGCATTTCCGAGGCGGATTCTATTCTCCTTTTATCCCCTTTTCCCCGCCTTTCGCCCTTGGTCTCACCACTCTGCCCAGACGGCTCCCCCCGGGGTTCTAGAGGTCTGGCCCTCTCCATGTTACTGGGGCTCTGAGAGAGCTGGGGTTCGCCAACATCCCCTCACTTCCCAAGGCTCCCGGGCCCTCGCCCGCATCCTGCAGGCACGTTCGGTTTGGTCCCAGCATGCCCGCCGCCCCGGTCAGTGCCCTGCTCTGCCCGCTCCTTCGGACCGTCCTCTGAGGCCAGGGCACCTGGCGGCGGCGTGGTGCGGGCCCCACCGTGGTGCTGGCCCCCAGTCGTTCTCACGCCCACTCTCCTTAGAGGGAGCAGCAGGGTGCAGTGCTTCAGCCAGTGCCTCTCTGTTCACTTTGACCCCCACCTTTCAGGGCCGCCGGCATTTCCTGCCGCTGCTCCATCTGGCATGCGCGCCCAGGACGGTCAGTCGGGGCCTCATCTGCGCCCTTCGCTGCTCCGGCCCGAGCGTTCAGAGCAGCGAGGGACAGACCTGCTCCTTGAGTCAATGCAGCCTAGTAGTGTGTTAAATTCTCCCTTCAACTGTCTCATTTTGAAATTACTTTATTTACCACCTGCTCAAAAATAGTGAGAACTTTACCCTGTCCCCTTCACCCAGTCACCCAGGCTACGATCTCTCAAGACCGAGCACAACGATCCAAACTAAAAAATTAACCTTGTGCAACATTCTTAAGGAACCTCCACCCTGTATTTGGATTTCTCACTTTTCCTGCTACCAGGCTTTTTATTCGTCCTGGGATCCAGTCCAAGATCCCACTGGGATCTAAACCCATGTTGGTTCGCCTCGTCTCTTTAGTCTTCTTCAGGGGTGACAGTGTCCCAGTTTTTCTCTAACCTGCATGGCAGTTTGAAACGCCAAGTGTGTGGAAGGTGTGCGTGTATTTTCTCACAGCGAAGCGGAGGGCAGAGATCTGGCACAATGGCAGCAAAGAGACGACCCGGTGTGTTTTCTCGTAGCGGGAGGTGTCAGTAATTCTCCGACAGTTTTTAGAGCAGGTTGTTAAGCTGGGGTCACTAATAAGACAAATCCTTCCACTTCTGTGTAATCGTGGTCCATGGATTTGAACTTCAGGGACTCTGTCACGGCTTTTGGTCGCACACAAAGTGATGGAGGCGCATGTGTGTGATGTGGAAACCCAGGGGAAAAATGTCGCTCCACACACAGCCGGTGCCCCACGCCGACCGTTGGAGGGTTTGGAGCTGAGCCGGCCGCGTCTGCCCGCGCCTTCGTCCTCCTTCTCGTCTTCTCCGCCAGCTTTCCGTCCTCACCCGCCTCTTTGAAGCCACACTCTGTTCCCACCGCTGCACGTTGGCAGAGAAGAAGAAGATGTCATTCAGGGGAAAAAAGAATTTCCCAGGGGTGGAACCTGTGTGGGTTACATGACCTCACGGTAGCTGGTCATGATACAGTGTAGATTTCACGTCTGGAATGAATGAGCCGCCCGACGGGAAGAATCCTTCACGGGAGGCACGTGACTGCATTAGAGGCGCCCGGCGCGCAGCAGTGTCCCTCCGCCCGTGCCGGTTTATGAGGAATTCTTGAGATGGTTATCGTGCCGGCGAGTTTGAGCATGAGGTCATCAGTGTTTGTGGTTTGTCCCACATCCACCCAGTTGGTATATAAGGCCCCGCGTTGACCATGAACTTAGAACATTAGTAATCGACTCTGCTCCTCTACTGAGTCTGCTTCTCACACCATGACCTTCTACAACTACTACGGTGGCCTCGGCTGTGGCTATGGTGGCCTTGGCTGTGGCTATGGTGGCCTTGGCTATGGCTACGGTGGCCTGGGATGTGGCTACGGCTGCGGCTGCAGATATGCCTGTTACCGTCCCTGCTACTATGGACGGTACTGGTCTTCTGCCTTCTTCTGAGGCGTTCTGGGCTGTTCCTCTGTTCAGGACATTCTCTCGTGAAGGACTCCGTGCAGCTCCGGCACTAATTGTTTGTTCAAACGATGACATCTGAACCTTCAGCTGCCACGCAACATCAGAACCTTTGTGACTGAAATGACCTGAGTTTCCAAGAGTTAGAAAAACATTCATGTGGCCGTGTAATGTCATGGGATTGGGCACAACGAATCCGAACCATGTCCTTTGGAGACACGTGTCCGTTCGTCTCCCATTAAAGGCGGTCTGCTTTGCACACCCACCACGTCTGCCCGTGTGTTTGTTTACTCGGACTCTCTGTGTCTGCGTTTGCGTCCGCGATGGCCGGCCGGCCGGTTACCCACAGTTGGCGGCTGCGGTAACGTTCAGTTGTCCAGCTGAGCAGTTACGTTCAGCCGGCGCGCCTGGGGCATGTGTTTTGGGACCAGTTCCGAGGCCCACGGTCGGCTGCACTGATGGGATGGGAGCCTCATCTTTGGTGGAGTGGTGGGCACCTCTCACCCCTTCACTCTATTTCTTTAGCATTTCAGCTTTTCTTAATAGGGGAACGTGCCTCTGGGCAGAGGCCTCTTTTTCTTCTAAATTTTATATTGTTGCCATTTCTTTCCACTCACTGGAAATAGATTCTTGAACGTTCATGCCTCGTAGCTGCTCAGACGGCAGCACTCATGCATCATCACAGGCCGTGTGGAATCGAGGTCTGTTTCAGCAACAGGGGCCGGAGCCTTTCATCCTGCATCACAAGGAGCGGGCGAGCCAGGCTGTCCACGCCTGCCCCGAAATACAGGCTGCCGGGCGGAGCCCTGGCCTGCGTGGGCTGGGTCCTGTCCAGAAAGCTGTGCGCAGTAAATTCTCCTAAGTCTCTCCATTCACGATTAAGTGCTAATAATAATGCCAACAGTGATAAAATATAAGTCAATTACATTTATTAGTGTGTTAGTAACTAATTTTCGGATTGGGGGTATCTAGGACAATGAGCTCATGGAAAACTACTTTCTGAATAGAGATTCAAGTATGAGACTGACCCAAAGCCCACCCTGCGCCAAGGGCACACTCTCTGGAAGCTTCTAGAGGAGAGACTTTAACGGATGTGTCTTCCTGCACCAGTTGAAGACAGACAACGCATGGGATTATGTGTGATTGCAGTTCTTAAAATGTATTGGCGCTTGTTTTTTTTCCTAGCATGTGATCTATTTTGGAGAACATTCTCCATGGATACTAGAGAGAAATTCGTGTTCTCTTGCAGTTGGGTAACACACTCTCCAGAAGTGTGTCGGGTCTAATTGGTTTATACTGTTTCTCGAGTCTGTTTATACTGTGACCTGCATAGCTGCTCTGTCCATTACTGTAATCTGGACATTAAGGCCCCCAACCCTGACTAGTGCAGTCTCTCTCTCTCTTGATTCTGTCAATTTTTGATTAGTGTATTCTGGTTACACAAATCAAAAAGTGTTTTTAGGTACAGATTGATTTTAAATGGTCATATCTTCCTTATTGATTACCTTTTTATTATTACAAAGTGTCCCTATCTCTTTGAAAATTCTTTGTTTTAAAGTCTATTTAAAGACTTACGGCCAAGATGGAGGCGTAGGTAGATACACTGCCTCCTTGCACAAACAAAAGGGCGACAACAAATTTAAAAACAAAAAAACAACCAGAACTCATAGAAAATTGAACTGTATGGAGATCTGACAACAAAGGAGTTAAAGAAACATTCATCCAGACCGGTAGGAGGGGCGGAGACAGGCAGCTGGGGTGGAGAGGACTCTGGGCAAGGCAGTGGCTGGATGACGGGGGTGGGTGAGGTGGCGGCCAGTGGAGTGGGTGGTCCCACATTCTCCTGCAGATAAACCAGGAGGAAAAATAGGGAGCAAGACAGACCACACAGCCCGCGGTTTCAGTGCGGGAAGATAAGGACTCAAAAACCTATGATAGAAAACACCTGTGGGCATTGAGGCAGGTAGAGAAACTCCCAGCCTCACAGGAGAGTTTGTTGGAGAGACCCACTGGGTCCTAGAACACACACAAACTCACCCACCTGGGACTCAGCACCAGAAGGGCCCAATTTGCTTATGGGTAGTAGAGGCAGTGACAGAAAGCTGGTGGAGAGCCCAGCAAGTGGCATTATTCCCTCTGGGACCCCCACAGCATCACAAGGCAACGAGGTGGTTTGCCCCACCCGGTGAACACCTAAGGCTCCGCCCCTTACTACCTAACAGACATGCCAAGACAAAAAAAAAAAAAAAAGGCCCAAATGAAAGAACACATCAAAGCTCTAGAACTAAATACAACTGAACAATGAAGAGGTAGCCAACCTATCAGAAGCAGAGATCAAAACACTGGTGATCACGACATTCACAGAAATGGTTGAGTATGGTCACAAAATAGAGGAAGAAGTGAAGGCTATGAAAAGTTAAATAAAGGGAAAGGTACAGGGGACCCACAGTGACAGGGAGGAAACTGGGACTCAAATCAACATTTTGGACCAGAAGGAAGAAATAAGCATTCAACCAGAACAGAATGAACAAACAAGAATTCACAAAAACAAAGAGAGGCTTAGGAACCTCTAGGACATCTTTAAATGTTCCAACATCCAAATCCTAGGGGTACCAGAAGGAGAAGGGGAAGAGCAAGAAATTGAAAACTTCCTTGAAAACATAATGAAGAAGAACTTCCTCAATTTGACAAAGGAAATAGACTTCCAGGAAGACCAGGAAGCTCAGAAAATCCCCAAGAAGTTAGACTCAAGGAGGAACACACCAAGGCACATCATAATTATATTACCCAAGATTAAAGATAAGGAGAGAATCTTAAAAGCAGCAAGAGATAAGGAGACAGTTACCTACAAAGGAGTTCCCATCAGACTATCAGCTGATTTCTCAAAAGAGACCTTGCAGGCAAAAGGGGCTGGAAAGAAGTATCCCAAGTCATGAAAGACAAGGACCTACATCCAAGATCATTCTACCCAGCAAAGCTATCATTTAGAATGGGAAGGCAGATAAAATGCTTCCCAGATAAGGTCCAGTTATAACAGTTTATCATCACCCAGCCCTTTTTATATAACATGTTAAAGGGGCTTATCTAAGAAAAAGATAAAAAATATGAACAGTAAAATGACAACAAACTCACAACTATTAACAACTGAACCTAGAAACAAAAACAAAGTAAGCAAACAACTAGAACAGGAACAGAATCACAGAAATGGAGATCACATGGAGGGTTATCAGTGGGGAGGGGAGGAGAAAAAAATGGGGGAAAAGGTACAGGGAATAAGTAGCATAAATGGTAGGTACAAATAGACAGGGGGAGGGTAAGAATAGTACGAGAAATGGGGAAGCCAAAGAACTTATATGTATGACCCGTGGACGTGAACTAGGTGGGGGAAATGCTGGTGGGAGGGAAGGTGGAGGGCAGAGGGGAGTGAAGGGGAGAAGAGAAGGGGAACAACTGTAATAGCATAATTCATAAAACAGATTTTAAAAAATAAAAAGGAAAGAAAGATAAAGAAGAAAGGAAGGAAGGAAGGAAGGAAGGAAGGAAGGAAGGAAGGAAGGAAGGAAGGAAAGAAAGAAGGAAGGAAGGAAGGAAGGAAGGAGAAAGAAAGGAAGAAAGAAAGAAAGAAAGAAAGAAAGAAAGAAAGAAAGAAAGAAAGAAAGAAAGAAAGAAAGAAAGAAAGAAAGAAAGAAAGAAAGAAAGAAAGAAAGAAGTCTAGTTGGACATTGTTATCTCGATTCTGGCTTCTCAGTAGTTGCTGTTTACGGCACACTGTACACATAATTTTAAAATGGACGTATGTGTAATTCTTTCCCTTTCGACCCACTGGTTTCAGGAGACTTTGATTATTGCAACGCTGCTAAGGTGGCTGCTTTAACATCTGTACCAGATCATCTGAGTGTGGGGCGAATTCAGTGCTGGGGTTGGTTGATTGCCTTTCCTCATTCGCGTTGTAAGGGCCCTGCTTCTCGGCGGAAGGTGTGGTTGAGATTTTGTGTATTGGGAGCATCTTGGTTTCACATCATCGATCTCTGCGGGAGTCCTCTTGTTTGGGGCCAACGTGCGGGCCGTGACTCGTGGAGTTGCTGCTCCGTTCCTGCCGGTCGGCTTGGTGTCCTGCGTGTCCCTGCTTTTCCCCTGGCACTTCCACTGCTGCTGGAAGCTCAGAGGGTGTGTGCCCGCCCACCTGCTCTGTGCCCTTCATGTGGCAGTGGGCAGGAAGGGCCCCTCACTGCCGAGATGTCCCTGGAATGGGTGGCTGAGTCCCAGGTACTGGGGACAGGGTCTTCCGGGGTTGAGGAGTGACCCTCTGTAAGTAACATGGGTCAGAAAACAAACCCCATGGGAACTCAGAAAATACTTTGAGCTAATTAACCCCAAATGCAGCTTACTAAATGTATGGCTCGCCACTGAGGCCGCAATTAGAGGGGAATTTACAGCTTTATTGTGTTTGTGTTAGAAAAAAATGACATTTAAAAATCAATGCTCCAAGCTTCTTTAAAAAGTTGGAAAGGAAGAGAAATTTAAATACAAAGTAAGAAAAATGTAGAAAAATAGAGACAACCACGGTATCAATTCAATAGAA
The DNA here is from genome assembly GCF_021234435.1 of Artibeus jamaicensis. NCBI lineage: Eukaryota > Metazoa > Chordata > Mammalia > Chiroptera > Phyllostomidae > Artibeus > Artibeus jamaicensis. Next base: position 49,534,703 of record NW_026522046.1, read on the forward strand.
AGTGGACACACTATGAAGAAAATCAATAATACACAAGTTTGGTACTTTGAGCAGGTCAATCAAATCAATAAATTTTAATCAGATCAATCAAGAACATGAGAGAGGGAATACAAATGATCAATATAAAGAGTAAAAGAACCAATGTCTTTTTAACTTCCTACAACCACTAAAAAATTTATGAATAATGTATGTCAGTATTTTCCACAACATAGGTGAAATACAAAATTTCTTTTACATATGCAAATCACCTAAACCGACTCAAGTAAATCTGAATAGCCCATATCTAATAAAGAAGATACATTTGTAATTAAACATGCTTTTCCAGAAAGAAACTTCTAGGCCAAATATCTTCACTGGTAAATTCTATACAGCATCCTTCTGGGTGACTGAAGAAAATGGCAGTAGCTCAGGTACTCGAATCCCAGTATTTTTTTTCCCCTCTAAAAAATATCGAATAACAAATAAACTTGTGAGCATTTCATGCATGTGCCCAAGTCTCATCTCTGTCTCCTTATCTGTGCCGGCATCTGTGTCTTTTGTGTCTACGAGACCGAAACAGAGACCCTACAGCTGCGTGACTGTTGTACACCAGGCGGAGACTCCCCCAGAGCAGGCACTTGCCCAGGGGCAGCTGCCGGACCTCTGGGCAGGAGAAGCCGAATGTGCTATCCTCTGCCCCAGAACAAACCGGCCGCCAGTGAGCACCAGCTTCCCGGTTCCTGCTGGGACAGGAGCAGAGCGCTGAGCATTCTGTTCGTGGCCAGTGTGATGCCCTCCTGGTGAGGCGGAGACATGCGAGTGACACTGACAAGCAGAATGTGGCAAAGGTAACGCTGTATGTGCATACGAGGGGGGACCCCATACAAACCAGTTACCTTACGGAGGGCAGTCCCCCCGTAGGACAGGCCTCCCCCACCAGGTGGGGGTTCTAGGAACCCATCTGGATCCGCACACCAGCTGGCGTTGCTGTGAGAGGCTGCCTTCAGCTTCAGTGAGTTTTTTTAAAGACACTTGCAGTGTGTTTGCCCATTTCACGATGCGGGGTTTATGAGCGCACCTGCCCACACCGCACTGGGTGTTCCCCAGGTTTTGACTAAAACGGCGTGAGCCCCGCGCCCCACCCTCCCTATTCACCCAATCTCACCCCACGGGACTTTTTATTCGTTTCCCCAGACGATAGAAGTCCTCAAAAAGGAAGCATTTTGCTGATGTGGAAGAGATGAAACAAAAACCCCACAGAAGCACCATGAGGCGTCAAAATCGATGCGTTCAGAACCTGTTTTGGGTCGTGGGAAAAGATGTCTCGCTGGGCATATAACGTCACATGGAGGGGACTGGGAAGGTGACCGAAGTTGAAGCATGTGAGAGTAAACACTCAGTTTTTATAAATAAATTCCGGTTGTCGGGTGCCCTCCCCTCCCCGCACACGGCTGTGTGTGTGATGACGCTGATCTGTGGGGGCTGCAGCGTCTGTGGGGGCTGCAGCACCCGTCTCCCTGCCGTCCTCGCCTTCCCTCCTGGCCCTGTGGAGCCAGTGGCCACATGTGGGCACCCACATGGCAAGAAGCGGGGAGCCTCCTGCACAGTCAGGGCCGAGCCCCGCGGTGACACCCGGGGCCCCACCATGCACTTGAGCTTGGAGGCAGGTCCGTCCTCCACTGAATCTCAGACGAGACCACAGACCCGACCAACACCCTGGGTACTGCACCGTGAGACCCCCAAACTTTGTCTGCACTGGAAATGCTGCCTTTAAAAAAAAAAGATGTTTATTTATTTATGTTTAGAGAGAGGGGAAGGGAAGGAGAGAGAGTGGGAGAGAAACATCAATGTGTGGTTGCCTTTCATGTGTCCCCTACTGGAGACCTGGCCTGCAACCCAGGCATGTGCCCTGACTGGGAATCGAACCAGTGACCCTTTGCTTCACAGGCCTGTGCTCAATTCACTGAGCTACACCAGCCAGAGCTGGAGATGCTGCTTTTATCCAATTATCACGGCCCACCACGCCGGTCGGATAGAGTTAATCCACGAGTCCCTACGGAGGGGAGCCCGTGAAAGGATCCTCGGAGGCTGTTTTGAAGGGTGCTCAACATCACTAATCATCAGAGAAATGTCCATAAAAACCACAGTGAGGTGTCACCTCACACCGGTCAGAATGGCCATCGTCAATAAATCCACAAACAAGTGCTGGTGAGGATGTGGAGAAAGGGGTCCCTCGGGCACTGCTGGTGGGAATGCGGACTGGGGCAGCCACTGGGGAAAACAGTGTGGAGTGTCCTCAAAAGATTAAAAATAAAACTGCCTTATGAACCAGCAATTCCCCTTCTGGGAATACATCTGAAGGGACCAGAAACACTAATTTGGAAGAACGCATGCATCACGATAGTCGTTGTGGCTTTATTTACAATTTCTAAGATCTGGAAGCAGCCCAAGTGCCCGTCAGTAGACGAGTGGATAAAACAACTCTGGGACATTACACAATGGAATACTACTCAGCTGTAAAAAAGAAAAAAACTTTACCGTCGGCGACAGCGTGGAAGGACCTGGAGAGCGCTGTGCTCGGTGAGATAAGCCCGTCAGAGAAGGAGCAACACCGTATGACGTCACTCCTGTGTGGAACCTACTGAACACACTGAACTGACAAGTGAAGTAGAGACAGACTCGCAGACGAAGGGCAGATGACAGCTGTGGGGCGTGGTGAGGGGTGGAGGGACTGAGCAAAAAGGAGAAGGGACTCATGGAAACGGACGACAGCGTGGTGAATGTGGGGGGAGGGGGACAAGGGGACTAACTGGTGATGGAAAAACACTAACAGTTTTTTAAATGACAGGACTGGAAGCAGAGGATACACAACACTCATTTATTTTATAAAGATGCGGACATGGACGCTGGAGAAGTTGCCATGTTTTTGTTCTCACAAACCACACAATGCCTAACTTGGTTTTCCGGTGAAGTCTCCTTCAGAGGGGACAGTCCCTGGCACAGCAAATGTTGCCCCCCCCCTCCCGCAGCAGCAGAGGAGGAAGCAGAAGTTCACAAAACACAAGTCACTTCCTGGCAAACTGACGCCGACATGTCAGTGAGAAGCTGGAGACCCCAACCACCAAAGTCCACGCCGGGGCTGCTGCTGGGTGAGATGTGCTCCTTAGGTGGACGGGGAGACCAGCGGCCACACGAAAGGCTCCGAGGCAGGTCTCGTGGCATCGGGGTCCATGGAGGTGCGCTCTGCTCTGTCAGGGCCACAGGTGCCCTGGGATGTCGTCCTCCCAACAAAAGGAGTAGCATCTTCGGTAGCAAAATGGTCAGAAGGTGCAGCAGCCACAGCCAGAGGCGAAGCCGTAGCCACGACCACAGCCACAACCACAGCCCAGGCCTCTGTAGCCACAGCCGTAGCCACATCCAGAGCCGTAGCCACAGCCATAGCCGCAGCCACAGGAGTTCCCGCAATAGTTGCAACACATGCCGGCAGAGGGTGAGGTTTCGGTGCAGCTGCAGAAGGAGCTTCTGAGGTCAGCTGTCCCCTGCCACCAGAAGGCCAGGGAAGGCTGTTCATCCGGTGACTCACGTCACCGATGTTGGTCACGGGCCGGTGCGTGCAGGTCACACCTGTCGCTGACAGTGGGAGGGCTTGGCGTTCATCCAGGAGCTGCAGCGACTGCTCTGAACAAACCCACAGTCACCACCTCTGGTTTCGTTGGGGACCATGTCTGTCTTTCGCCCCCTGGTCATTGTCTTGGGCCAGTTACAAAACCATAGGGAAGGTTCCCACAACCACCTAACCATCTGAACAGGGATTCCGAAGCCAAGTTTGGGCGTCAGGTTCCGGGGAGGCCGGGAGAGCTTCTGTTGGAACGAGGCTGGAAAATGGGCCTGACCGAACTCGGCCCGGCTAAGTCGTCACTAACGAATGTGGTCCCTGTCACCGGGGCCCGGGGCTGCCCCAGGCGGAAACGCCTCCGCGTCTCAGGTTGCGAGTCCGGGTTCTCAGGGGTGTCGTGCTGGTGCCACAGTGTGTTTTAGCCCCGGCGCTACTCCTCGGCAAATTTTCATTAACTCCTCCAGGTGGTGGTCGACCCAGAGAACCGACGCAAAAAGAATATTCTTTACAACAGCCCTGTTCAACACTCTCAATCGCAGATTCTCCCAGTGATTTCAGCTATTTGACATGAATAAAAGTGCAAAAGTCAGCTTGCTTATAAGCACTGATGTACTAGAAGGTTAGGAAACTCCCGAAAAGTTTCACAGCTCACACACACACACACACACACACACACACACACACACACACACGACCAAGATCCAGCAGCCACTCCTCCTTGTGACGCCGCCTGAAGTCCCCTCTCTGACCACTGGGGGCAGAGCCCTTGTCATGACCTGGAGCTTGCTGTTCCTCAGGGGGACCCTGTTCACTGGGAAATTACCCTGTTAAAATCCCCACGTGCTGCGGAGTCTCCCATCATTTCCGGCGTCATTTGGGGTCCTGGATGAAATTCACTTCTGCATGTTGCTGACAAGCCACGTGCGTCGAGAAGGGCTGAAGGCACCTGTCTACCTTTTCCTGTTCCCCAGAGCCGTCCGCCTTTGGGTCCCTCCCTGGGACTGGTCCCCTCCTCTCTGCCGATGAGCCGGTGGGACACCCAGGTCCCGTGAGAGGACACCTCTCAGCACATGCCGCAGAGGACAGGAGGAAGCTGGTGCAGGTGACCGCAGCAGGAGCGGCTCAGAGCAGCGGCCCGTCACCATGTCACAGGCCCAGGGGACGCGGGGGCTCAGCTCGGCCTGACCAGGGTCCCTCCCTGCCCAGAACCTCACGACATCACCCCCACGGCGTCCACGGGATGTGAGAAAGCTGCTTCTGTGTGTAATGGAACCTGAGCTGCCAGATTGGCAGGTCCGCCCCTGACTTTGCATCAAGAGCACTTGTACCAAAAAAGGAACTGGCTCTGTTAACTGGAGTTCAGACTTGCTCAGCTCGAGCTTCAGACGCCAACCCCACAGAGTCACAAAAGTCCTCTTTTCCTTGACACTAGAGGTGAGTTGCAGGCTTGTCCTCAGCTGAAGGGGGAGGACTGTACTTGGCCGTGTGTCCTCAGGGGTCACCTTGGCCTCCCCACACCTGCACTTTCAGTCCTTAAGCCGAACTTGTAACTACAGTTCCTCCCAGACGAGCTATGGCAACAGGTTCCGTGCAGAGGAACTTCCTGAAATGTACGGCTGCCCCCACAAGAAAGCCAGTCCCTGTTTGTGTGACTGACCAGCTCTCACTCACCCTTCCTCCTGAAGCAAGAAGTTTGTCTCTCTTCCAGAAAGGTTCCAGACCCTTCTCTCTCCTTCCTCGTAGTCCCGGCCTCGCCTCTGACGTCCGCTCTGTCTGTCCCAAACACCCGGGTGTAAGGGCGGTGCGGTGACGTCTGCTCTTGGCAGAGGGTGGCTTGGCCTTTCCCACACTTTAGAAGCAGATGAGACTCTGAGTTCTCTGTTTTAGGACTTAATAAATGTCCTTTGTTAAGGGCTTTCTGAAAGTTTGTGGACGAGCTCACCCTCTTATCTAATTTATAAAAATTGCTTCTATTTCTTCGAGAATAGCAATCAGTGTGCCCATCCTCTTTTGCCCTTTCTCTACTCAAGACTGTAATTTCTTTCAAGATTCCTGGGATTCTGGGAACACTGCATCTGTTTAACCGTGGGTGGTTAAGTTTTGACTCCAGTTTTTGAGGCCTTTTCACGCCCAGCATGAAGACCAGGTTTCTGAAACCAAACCCCCCCAGCGGCTGCCCCCGCGCAGACACGGGAGCACGAGCGTTTCCGGTTCTGCGCTTTCCCGGGAGCCGCACCCCCACCGTCACCATCGGGGTGCAGAGCTCACGGGCATTGCTCCCCTGGGGGTCCCGGAAGAGGGGAGGACACGGAGGGGCAGCTGCTTCCCCCCAAATCACCTGGGAACAGGTGGCCCTGCCTGGGCCTAGGCACAGTGGGCGGGAACGCACCTCGTGAGGGAGTCGTCCTCATCCTGGGGGCGTCACCCATCAGGAGGGCGCGTGGGTGGGGCGCTGTGTCGGGACTGTCCCCTCCCCACCCCCCGTGTCTGTGCAGCGTTGTCCAGAGAGACGCAGCTCACCCTCCGCACCAGTCTCACTGACGCCGGCCCGCAGCCCTTCAGGTCCACCCTGGGCGCCCACCCCACACACCCCGCATCCCCGGTGCTGAGAAGAGGTGCAGACCCGTCCAAAAGCACTTCTGTGGCTGCTCCTTCCCCTCCCCCTTCCCCTCCTCCTCCCTGTGGGTGTCTCAGGTCTCAAGGGTCCTCCCTGCACAGAACCTTGGGGTGCTCTGTCCCCTGTCACTGTTGGTGCCGCCTCCCACCGCAGGTCCAAGCTGAGCAAAAGGTGTCCCAAAGTTTTATGTTCTCTTTTGCAGCAATCGTACTATTTTAATAATTCCCACGCATTTCCGTGAGGTTGTTTGTGCGAGAACACTCCTGGTTACTAAGAGAAACGTCATGTGACCTCCCCGAGGTGGCTCTGCTCTTGTGTTGGTTTGTTCCTCTGCCATCACTTCGTGTTTACATTTGCGTTTGCATGACCGACGGCTCCACAGGTGCTCCCAAGTCATCCGGGGTCGTGACCCAAGCATTTGTGCAACGGTTTCCTGCTGAGGCCTCATCAGACTGACACCACGGATACAAAGACGTGTGTGAGGTGACTGTGGTCCGTCTTCTCTCAGGTGCAGGTCTACCTGCGCAGGAACTGGAAGTACATTAGACCGTCGGACAACAATGTTACGTTTTATTCCTGGAACAGCGTGAAATAGCCCGAGACCACACACTGTGGAAAGGCGGAGGCCTTCCTGGAAGAAGTGACATTTGCAGGTCGAGGAGGTGACGGAGGAGCGCTGGACGAAGAGGACGGGTCTCTCTGTGCGTGTCTGTGTGTCTCCGTGTGTGCACACATCTCAGAAATGCGGGAGGGGGTGCCAGGTGCTGGGAGAGAAATAGAAGCAATGGAAGTCAAAATAACTGGAAAATATTCAATGCAGAAAACTAAACAATCCAGAGAGAAAGAGAGAGAGGCTCAACGTTGAAATGACCATATTTTAAATCTCGAGTCACAGTGGAACTGAAATGTAATGTTTCAGCCTATTTTCCAGGATGTGAACATTTTCATTTTGCACACAAGGGCTGCGGCCATTCGTCACCATGGAGCAGACGGAATTGTCCACGGCCTGGAGGCGCCTGGAGGTGCAGGGCCCTGCCCTGCAGGAGGCCTTTCCTTATTGTTGGGTAAATCAATTCGGCCACCGGCTCACCCTGTGCTTCCCGGTAACACCGTCTCTGGGGGCGGCGGCCCTGAAATCAGGACACAGGACAGTGCTGCGGGCTCACCTCTGCCCTCGGAGGGTCCTCCAGCGGCCCCTGTCCCTTCACAGCCCCTCCCACCCGGACCCCTCCACTTTCCTGGTTCCTGTACCATCCACCTTCTTGTGTCTCCTCGTGGTGTCACCTCTTCCTCATCTTCAAGTCCCCATCCTCCAGACCCTCCCCAAACCCAAACATCACCTGGGTGACCCAACACGGAGAGCATGCAGCACCCAAATGCCCCAGCAATGGATACATAGAAAACCAGGCTCTCCCGATGTCCCCCTGGATGCTGCGGGCTGGAGTCACTGCAGCCCACATCGGGGACCCCGTGGGCAGCCACATCGCACCTCGGCTCCTCCTCCGGGCTGTCCTCCGACCTGTCCGAGGATGGCCTCTGCAGAGAGGAGCCGGGGCCAGGCTTGCCCGCCAGTGTTTTCGGGGCAGTGAAGTGGGAGGGCGACCTGTGCAGGGAGGGGGCGAGTGCAAGCTCGGGGCTGAGGCATGTCCCCCCACTGCGGAGGAAACTAGGGGGTCTGCAGGGCGCCCAGGAGGGGCTCCTTTAAGTCGGGGAGGGGAGCTGGGCTTCGTCCCTTCTCCCCCACTCTGCATCCGTTTGCTTAAGATAATCCCAGTTTCTCCAAAACTTAAAACCAACCTTAGACTCTACACATAATAGATATTTGCTGAGCGAGCGGGCGTGAGAATGACCCAACTTAAAGCCACTGGGGTTTACTCACGTGGGTCACACCCCCTTGTGCTGGGGGGCGGACGTCAGGTCTCCTGGGAGGTGTCCCTTCTCCGTCTGTCTGCTGAGGCTGGTATTCGGGGGCCGCCTCGACGCGGCGCACTCAGCCCACCCGCGGACACTGCTCCCCCGCCCAGGCTCCCTCTCCACCCGTCCACGCGGCTGCTCAGGAGCTGGGGGGGCCTGGGCTGCGGGAGACGCCCTTCGCTCCGGCGCGCGGGCTCTCGTCTCCTGTGGCCTGAGACCGCCAAGGCACTGCCCTGGGCTCTGCGTGTCTTTGTGGAGGACACTCCTGACCCTTTCAGTGGGCGTGGGTGCTGCTTTCCTGTCCTTTCTGCTCTGGTGACAGTCCTGTCACCAATCCTAATCACTATGATTAGACCCTGCCCCCATTTTTCATTTGTGACATTTTAGGTGATTCAGATCGTCGAAATCACATAGTAATTTTTCTGTGCTGCTTTGTTCACTAGCTGCAGACCACTCGGGATTTCCTGTGGCAACACACGCCGTGTGAACACTGTGTTTAACTATGGCCGAGTGTTCGATGCGTCCGGGCACTTCGGTTCACGGTTCCTCTGCTGCGCACGCGGGCTGTTTTCATTATTGTTCTTATTATTATAGGAACTACTGAGACAAATGCCTTCGGGCTCCACTTTTATCATTCTTTCGTATCTGATCCTTAGGGAAAGTTGTAATTATTACATGTGCTGTGCATTTTGAAATCTTTTTTTTTCTCTGGGAACAATTCCTGACTTTTGCTCTGCATTTCCTGGCAGCCATCGCAGACGTTCGTGGTGTGATCAGTGTCCACGGGGTGAAGGTACACCTCCTTCCCCGACGGGGTCGCGCCTGGCCCGAGGTCTGAGGGACCGCCCTTCCACGCGTGTACAGAACACGCTGCATTGTGCAGTGGAGGCCGTGTGCCCGGGAAGTGGCGTGTGGGGTGAGGACCCAGATGACGGCAGCCAGCCTTTATTTTCCCGGTCACTACAGGGATGAACTTTGGAAAACGCTCTGGTCAGAGTCCTCGGTAACGGCCGATGGCATAACTGCCAGGGACCCACTGGTAATCCCGCCGTGGCCGGATAAAAATGTGGTCGTCCAGGGATTTGACTCCACTGCGTTGCATTTGCCCAGGGTGTAGGTCAGGGCTCTCCATGTTAAAATAGCACGAGCATCATGTCCAGGAGCCCTGTGTAAGTTTTCGTTCCCCTCACTCAGTGTGGGCAACTGTGCCGTCCCACTGAGTCCCGGTTATGTTTCTGGGGGGGGCAGGGACTGAGGAATCTGTGCTGTGGTGGATGGGAAGCCATGTGCCTCAACAGCAGCTTCTGTGACAGTAGAATTTTGTGAAAATTACTGTCTATTATAGATTATTTTTTTATTTTTCAAAAAGATTTTATTTACTTAACTTTAGAGAGAGGAAGGGAGGGAGAAAGAGAAGAGAAATATCAATGTGTGGTTGCCTCTCACACGCCCCCTACTGGGGACCTGGCCCGCAACCCAGGCATGTGCCCTGACTGGGAATCGAACTGGCAACCCTTTGGTTCACAGGCTGGCAATCAATCCACGGAGCCACACCAGCCAGGGCTGTTACACATGATTTTTAAGAACATGAGAATTGCATTCAGAATACTCCAGCACTGTGGACATCGGGTCAATCTGTTTTGTGGTTGACAGAAAAGAGCTAAAGAAACTAAACCACGGCTGCATTGCCGGGGCCGCTTGTTTGGACTCTTTCTCACCAGCGACGTGCAGACCGTCCGTGTCTGCGGGGCGGGCGGGCTGCCAGGGTACCAAGGTGCAGTGAGTACCTTGGCTACAGGGTTCAAGGCATCTCGGTCAGGACGTGCCAGGAGGAAATTCAAACAAATAAAACAGAAGGCACGGTAGTTCAGATGGTTAGTTCATGGGATTAAAAATAACAAAGGAAGATAGCAAACCTCATGCATTAATCAAAGACAGCTAGCTGCAAAGCAAAACACAGCATTTAGCCAACTAGTGCATCGGAGGGGAGACCAGTCGTGACAAGGGTGGGTGGGCTGTGGTTGCCATAGAAGCACAGGCGGGGAGGGCCCAGCAGGGGGCCTGCACAGGTGACCAACCGAGAATGCTGCCTGTAGACCCACATAGGAAGCAGGCAACTACATCTTCTGGAATATGATGGGCGCAGGCAATGTGTTGACGAAAAGCTTTCCTTGCATAGTTATCACTTCTTGGCTCTCAGAGGATGGAGAGAAGGATCCAGAATCTCGCAGGCAGCCAGCTCTCCGGAAGCCTTCTGGGAAAACCTTAACCGCCCTGATAAATCTGTTTGATCTGGAGTCCGGCTCCCTCCGCAGCTTGGAGGCTGGTCACGGTCACATGTGAGGTTCAGTCTGTGCACTGAGATCTGCCTCATCTCCGGGGGGACGGGGGGGGCAGCGTTAGCAGTGCGGGCAGATTGTCTCTAGCACACAGTTGCCGACTCAGGAGTAGAAAGCAACTGTTGCAGGAACGGAAACACTTCAGTTTGCTTGACCTTGTGACCTCTCCTTATAGTTAACCTCCCTGGAAATCCAATCATAATTGGATCATTTTATTCACTTGCAGAGACAAATCCCTGTCACAGGGGGATGGAAATACCACAGCCGATTTCACAACCATGTCCTCTCACTTTATACAGGGAATGAGATCACGACGAGAGACCAGCTGACAGATTCACCACGGCCAGAAGCCACCGCGGGAATGGCCAGAGGCTCGCGCCACGCCTCCGCCTTCCCAGGAAGGGGGCTAAGCCGTCCTCTCATCCACAGGTGAAGGGAGACTGGAAGTGGAAGGTGTGTTTCTGCTATTTAAAAAAATTCCCCAATGTATGTGTGATGCCATATGGGTACTTGAATTATCTAAAGAATCACTTTGTAAATCATACAACTTTCTAATCACTATGTTGTACACCTGGGACTAATGCAAGATAACATTGAACGTCAACTGTAATTGAAAGGTAAAATGAAAAAAAACCCTTCGCTACCTCAATGTTGCAGGACTTTGAGTGTCCTCTACTAGGGGCCGAGACGCCCAGCCTATGAGTCACCTAACTTAGCTTTCATTAACTTCATGTGCTTTTAATTGCTGGCTCTCTTTACATCTTGAGATTCCATTTAAAACGCTGTATTTGTCTCCTTTTCTCTGTGAGAAGAATGTCTCTCATTTTCAGCAATTTGACACATTGAAGGGAACCTAACTTTCCGGACTTTGTGACAATGACTAAGACATCGTGCTTTACTGTTCCAGACATTGTATTTGTCCAATCAGTAATAATTCCAGCAAATAACTACTTCATGCATTTGGAGTACGCTGCCAGTAGGTGTCAGTAGTGGTCATTTGCTTTCAAAATGAGAAAGGCAAATACAGTATATATTTTTTAAAAAGATAGCCAAATACATAAAAGGAAAAACAGGACAAAAAACCCCCACAGGACCAAAAGTCTCCCAAAATAATGTACAAATTGAAAGCATTACCTAGTCAAGATGTTACACATTAACAATGGTGCAATTAGTAATAAAGTTACAGTTATTGTCAGCTATGAGCCAAACGCTAGCGCTTGAAATGATGGGAAGTAAAATATTCAAATTTGAGGGGAATATATCTGATGCTTGATAATTTACCACACAACCGTAAATTTAGAAAAAGCCATAGATGAAATAAAAATACCGTTGGTGCTGTAGAAAAACAGTACTGTTCTTAACCATTCTTTTTAGTAATTTGTAGAATATTCAGAAAAACAGCAAGCAGAAAGTGAGACTTATGGCCAAGACAGAGGCGTACGTGGATACACTTTGCCTCCTTGCACACCCAAAAGAAAGACAACAACAAATTTAAAAACAAGAACAACCAGAACTTACAGAAAACCAAACCGTATGGAAGTCTGACAACCAAGGAGTAAAAGAAGAACTGCTCATGCCGAGGTTGGAGGGCGGAGTCGGGCAGCCCGGGCAGAGCGGACTCGTGGCGAGGCAGCGGCGGGAGGACCACGTGGGCCCACATTTGGGTGCAGACAAACCGGGAGGAACAGCTAGGCAGCAAACGGACCACACAACTGAGGGCTCCAGCTCAGGGAGATTAAGCCTCAACCTCTGATTGAAAACACCTGTGGGGGTTGAGGCAGGTGGAGAGATTCCCAGCCTCACAGGAGAGTCCGTAGGAGGGACCTACAGGTCCCAGGACTTACACACCCACCTACCCGGGAATCAGCACCAGAAGGGCCCAGTTTGATTGTGGGAAGTGGGGAAGTGACTGAAAGCAGGGAGAGAGCCGAGCAAGTGGCACCGTTCCCTCTCAGACCCCTCCCCCCGACACAGCGCCACAAGGCAATGAGGTGGGTTACCCTGCCCGGGTGAACGCCTAAGGCTCCGCCCCTTACTACATGACAGACATGCCAAGACAAAAAAAAATGGCCTAAATGAAAGAACACACCAAAGCTCTAGAACTGAATACAACTAAATGATGAAGAGGTAGCCAACCTATCAGAAGCAGAGATCAAAACACTGGTGATCAGGATGTTCACAGAAATAGTTGAGTAAGGTCACAAAATAGAGGAAGAAGTAAAGGCTATACAAAGTGAAATAAAGAGAAATATGCAGAGAACCAACAGTGATGGGAACAAAATTGGGACTCAAATCAATAGTGTGGACCAGAAGGAAGAAATAAACATTCGACCATAACAGAATGATGAAACAAGAATTCAAAAAAATGAGGAGAGGCTTAGGAACCTCTGGGACAACTTCAAATGTTCCAACATCCAAATCACAGGGGTACCAGAAGGAGAAGAGGAAGAGCAAGAAATTGAAAAATTCCTTGAAAACATAATGAAGGAGAACTTCCCCAATCTGGCAAAGGAAATAGACTTTTAGGAAGTCCAGGAAGCTCAGAGACTCCCCAAAAAGTGGGACCCAAGGAAGCACACATCGCAGCACATCATAATTACATTACCCAAGATTAAAGATAAGGAGAGAATCTTAAAAGCAGCAAGAGGAAAGGAAATAGTTACCTACAAAGGAGTCCCCATAAGACTGTCAGCCGATTTTTCAAAAGAGACCTTGCAGGCAAAAGGGGCTGGAAAGAAGTATTCCAAGTCATGAAAGGCAAGGACCTACATCCAAGATTGCTCTATCCAGCAAAGCTTTCCTTTAGAATGGGAGGGCAGATAAAGTGCTTCTTAGATAAGGTCAAGTTAAAGAAGTTCATCATCACCAAGCCCTTATTATATGAAATGTTAAAGGGATTTATCTAAGAAAAAGAACGAGATAAAAAATATGAACAGTAAAATGACAACAAACTCACAACTGTCAACAACCACACCTAAAACAAAAAAACAAAAAACAAATTAAGCAAACAACTAGAACAGGAATAGAATCATAGAAATGGAGATCACATGGAGGGTTTTCAGTGGGGAAGGGGAGGGAGAATGGGGGAAAATGTACAGGGAATAAGAAGCATAAATGGTCGGTAGAAAATAGACAGGGGGAGGTTGAGAATAGTGTGGGAAATGGAGAAACCAAAGAACTTGTACGTACGACTCGTGGATATGAACTAAGCGGGGTGAATGCAGGTGGGAGGGAATAAAGGGGGAAAATGGAACAACTGTAATAGCCTAATCAATGAAATATATTTAAATTAAAAAAAGAAAAACAGCAAGCATAGTCTATGTCCTAGAAAAAGTTTAATAACTAACAAATATTTTAAAGTGGCATTTATCAACCCACAGTGATAAAACACTAGAGACTGGTTCGCTAAAAACTGTATTGAAATACATATTTTAATTAAGTAGTGAGCAGAAGGAAACATCCAGGATAAAACAATAAAACCACGTCTGTGTGATTGCATATGACAATAACAGAAAGGCTGTTTTATCGAGTATGAAAGGAACAGGAAATCTGTTTAATTGCAAATAAAAATGTAAACTTCTCAACATATAAAATGAAACATAGTCGGTGCTTTAAGTATGTTTATTATTTGATATTCACAATTAAAGGAATAAAATTAAAGGTATATTTATGGAATTCAAAAGTTAGGAGGAGTCCAAAAAGGCAATTACACAGAAAGAGGAAGCTACAAAAATTAAAGCATACAGTGAAATATTAAAATATAGAAAGTCAGTAGAGTCGATAAATAGATGAGTTGGTTGAAGAAATTAAAAAAGACCTGGGGTGTAAATTTTGTGTGTACAAGAAATTAAATATAAGCAGGAAAATATAAAATGATTACAGAAGAGTTTTTTTTTTCTCCCAAATTGTAGGTCAACAACATTCAGTTCGCATGTCAAGAAGCCGTAAACGTCTCCATAAAAGTCATGCTTTAAATCTATAAATATTTTAAGCCGAGATGGGCAATTTAACTAGAATAGTAATTATGGAAGTAAATGAAAATATTTCCAATAAATATTTCAAAGGTGCTAATGCCTTTCTTTATAGACATAAAATTCCTAAAGAAAACACTGGGAGATGAATGCAGATAAAGATAAATTGAGCTTTTTAGCGCCTTCTCACGAACGGTTAATTCCAGCAAAGGTACCGTGCTGTTTTCTTTTATATATTTTAACACCTACTGGGGAAGCTCTAATGTGGAAAAGTATACATTCTTTCAGATAAATGGTGAGATAATTTTGGAGCCAATTAGGGGCCCACTGCATTTATAAATTGAAACTGGGAGGAATTATCATCATTTCTGCGTGTTATCTTCTCATATAATGAAACAGACGTCACTTCACCCACTCAGGCCCTTCCTCGTTGTTCCCTGTAGTTCTTGCCCCTGCGACCGGCGCTCCCTGCTGGTTGGTTGACACCGACGTTGAACTTGGATGAGCTGTCATCCGCGAGTACTTTCTGTGAGGCTGTGGCAGCGGGTACAGAAGGGTCTTTGAGTGTATAGTGTTTATTTTATTACAGTCCACTCCCGTGCAGTCTTTGTTACTCTCCCTGGTCGCTGCTCTGATGTTCTGTGTCGCCGGGTGGGACCACGCGCTGGGCCCTCCGGCAGGATTCGCGTTCTGCTGCACCGCCTCTGGTGAGCTGACCTCCTCTGCGGAAGATGCGCTAATCGTGGAAACCGGACTTGCCTCATTTCAGTGCTCCTTTGCAGAGTCCACGCGTGTTTTTTCACACTGACGATGACATTGAACAGTGCACTCAGACTGAAGCAGCCCTTTTGGGAAACACAGAAACAGAGAATGGTTCATTTTCTGTGGCTAAGTGTTGTTCATAGAGTCAGTTAATAAGACAACCATGTCTTTATCTTGTAAAATTAAGATCACCATTGGGATGGTCAAAAAATGATCTACAGATTTTGTATCAGATATCTAAAAAAATCTCTACCCGTAAAAACTGTGTCTCTAATCATTTCATTTCATGAAGACTCTCTGATCCTTTCCTGGGTAAACAGAGCTTTCTTGTCATATTTAAACACCACTCTTCACACCACCATCATTCTTTTTAACATCAGCAATAACTGGCTGGAGGTGGAAATACTTCAGCAGCAACAGAACCGTAATCGGGGAACGTGAACGGCAGTGAAGAACCGAGACGCGAAGCCGCGCGCAGCGGCTCAGGCTGTACTGCTGGGTGGGACTCGGTGAGAACACGGCGCTGCCCTTCACCTCCAACGTTGGTGACAGCTAATCCACACTGAAAATGCCACGGACCCTCCACACGGTCGTGTTGCCGGTGCTCCGCCCGGTCTCCCCAGTGTTGGGTAAGTGTCCCTCCATGTGTGTTTCACTGGCCCTTGGGTGCCACTAGGAAATGTCAAGGAAATCGGTTTCCGAGAGTGAGAGAAAGGATGGGTGCATCTTAGATATTGGTGTATAGAATACACCTGTCAATATGTACAATTCCTCTACAGGTGTTACCTTTGAAGACACTCATAAATGTCACACACACACAAATACACACCTACTTTCCCCGGGCGAACATCTTCTAGACTTCTCATGCTCACGAAATGTGGGTGCATGTGGAACCCAGCAGCACACAGCTGCGTGAAAACTTCTGAACCAGGAGGAACGCAGCGCTGTGAATTACTCTAAAAACACGACTGGCCGGCAAACCCCAACATCGGTTCTGCCAAAAAGCTAAAACAAGACAAAAGGCGGTGTTTATCCGGACTCCCCCAAAACAAAACTCAGGACCGTGTGGCTGGCAAGCACCAGCGGCCCTGTGTGCCCCCCGCCCCGGGGCGGCCTGGGGACTCTGCCGTCTGTGTCCTGCATGTGCTGAGGCACGTGGGCTTATTTCACAGCGAGATCGAGTAGTGAGCGTGGCTTCCAAGGATGCGAGGACAGGGAGCTCGGCAGCAGAGCCCAAGCACGGCAGTAAATTTGGCCTTATTACTTGAGGCCCACGTCCACCTCCAAGAATTCAGAGGCAGCAGTGACGCTGGCGTGAGTGGGTGTGAGGGCCTCCTCTCTAGATGACCACACGGTTATGACATAGTTTTCCTACAAATTAGTTGTCAAACGTGAGCCGGGCTGCTTGTTGGCCACGCCCACGGCCCAGGGTGTATAAAAGGTCCCGCTGCAGCCTCACCGCCCATTCTGCACACAGACTCGCCTTCTCCTCCGAACCCTCACCTCCTGGCACCATGAGCTACTACGGCAACTACTACGGCAACTACTATGGGGGCCTGGGCTGTGGCTACGGCTGCTACCGAGGCCTGGGCTGCAGCTACGGCCTTGGGGGCCTGGGCTGGGGCTACGGTGGGTGCGGATACAGCTGCTACCGGCCCTGCTGCTATGGGAGGTTCTGGTCCTCTGGCTACTACTGAGTGGCCTTGCCTGTGGCCTTGCCCGTCCCCTCGCTGACCCTCCCTGGACACACCCCACTGTCGGCACCTGGTTCGATTACTGAAGTCATGGGCCGGCCCCAGGTCCTGGGGCCACCTGAGACTTCGGTACCCGGCACTGGATGGACAGTCACCTGAACTCCACTGGGTGTGGGCGAGGGGTGTGGGGGGGCATTTGGGCGACGATGCTCCTTGGGGGTCCATATTTTGGCACAACCCTCATTCCAGATTGTCTATGTGAGATGAGGAAATTTTCATTAAACTCGCTCCCCCAGCACTTGCGATGTGTTCTCCTGTTGCGTCTCTGCCCGGCAGCCGGGCTTCCCTTTCCTGCCAGCGGTGCAGGTTTCGGGGTGTCCACCCGCAGTGGGTCCGCGTGCTTGCATTTGGGCCACACCTGGCGATGGTGGCACGGCTGTCACCCGGAGTCAGCCTGCGGGGGGCGGGGGACGTCCAGTTCTTCCAGCACTTGGTCAGCAGCGCGTCGGCCCAGCCGCACCTGCTCTGGTCTGGTCCCCTGTCCACAGAGGGACCACTGTCCACAGCCCCAGGCTGTTCGCACTCACTGCACAAGCTGTCACACAGCGGTTCTGGCTCCGAGCTCCGGGCTCTGGGCTCCAGGCTCCGGGCTCTGGCTCCGGGCAGGTTGCGCTCCAGTGCTGTCAGAAGCGGTGCTGTGAACAGGTCTGTTCTACTGCGGCCACTTCTCTGGACTCAACCATACCTGAGGGGCTCAGACGGCCTTCACCAACTGTGGTGATGGGTCAGCCAAGTTGCTGGCCCCGTTTTACAGGAACCCGGAGCTTTGCGCTGCATTTCAGTGCGCGGCTCAGCAAGTCCTCACCTCGGGTGTCCACACAGACACTTGCCAACTGCAGGTGTTGACTCCTCGGAGCGTCCCTGCCTTGGTTAGTGCTCCCTCCAATAATCGGACTGATTGCACGTCTGTGAGTCCGTGTGTGATTCTGTTTAAAGGGCCCAGCCAGCCCGGGGCACGCGTGTGAGCGTGTTTCTGCGTGCGGGCGTCACGCAGTGCCCGCATCGCCCCCCCCGCTCCGTTCCCCCATCGCTCCTGCCTCCAGTTGCTTCGCCGCTCACTCAGACAAGACCACGCAACACAGAACTAACATCAGGGTGACAACATCCTGCAGGAACGGAATTCTGTCGCCTCTTCCAGGAGCTTCCTCTCCGACGTCAGGACAGGAGTTCTCATGATGTGTCTTACGCGAATGGCAGCCTCCGAAAGGCCCTCCGCCCCACTAACATATCGATTATGACGGTTGCGTCCTTAGCTCTGGATTCTAGAGACCTCACTGGTCAAAAGCAGAAGCACATAACGTTTGGGAAAAGGGGGTAAAAAAATCTCTGCGAGACGCCACCAGAACCCGAGGTCATCATGAAAATAAAGCACACAGTGACAGTGGGTGTCTTCCACGGGCCACTCCCAGAACTTGGGGCAGCTCTCAGTGACACTGGTGGACGGGAGGCAGAGCAGGCCACCTGCAGTACAAGTGCCAGCGACCGAGACCAGAAGTGCCGTGAGTTTGCAAAGTAAGTGCGCATTAGTCCACATGGCAAGGCAGCCCCTGTCACTAGGCAGCCCGGGCTGGGCACCTGGGAAGAATCGTGCTGTGAACCGCGTGGGCCGGAGCCAGCAGGGTGCGCGGCGTCACCCTGGTGACGGTGCCTCCCGGACCGACACCACCACTCACTTATCCCATCAGCCCCCCAAGAATGACATGGCATCACGTGGGGGCTGGAGGGTCCTAATCACCAGAGGCAGAGAGACGGACAAAGCTCCCCGTGACCCAGACGGCCTTGCAGCCCAGACGGAGGGAGGCACAGCTGCAACTCTCTGCGTCCGCCTGTGAGGGAGGTTTCGGTACTGGGTGCGGGGGTCTCCCCGCAGGGGCATCTCCCCAGACCGTGGGTCGCCAGCCAGCGAACGCTCCCTGCCTGAAGTCAGCATTAAACAGAAGCACGAGCAGAGAGCATTTCGCCCTGGCCGGGGGGCTCCATTGGTTGGAGCAACCCCCCAGACACCAACAGACAGGGGGCTCGATTCCGGGTCGGGGAACATTCCTAGGTTACGGGTTCAACCCCTGGTCAGACTGCATGTGGGAGACAAACAATTGGTGTTTCTCACTCCCTTCCCCTCTCTAAAATCAATAAACATCGTTTATTAAGATATACTTTTTATTGGTGCTCAGATATAGTAGTCCCGCTGTTTCCCCATTGCTCACCCCTACCCTTCCCCCCACTCCCACAGACAAGCCCTCCCATTGTCCACGCCCACGAGTCCTCTGTTCATGTTCCTTTGCTTGTCCCTTCCCCTTCTTTCCCCATTACCACCCTCCTCTGCACCCGCCCCGTTACTGTCAGTTTGTACATTAAATGTACCTATAAAAGATAGTTTCAGCTTCGGTTTTTTGAGGAAACGCCACACTGCTTCCCACGGCGGCTGCCCCAGTCTGCATTCCCACCAGCAGTGCACGAGGGTCCCCTTGCTCCACAGCCTCACCAGCGCTTGTTTGTGGATTTGGTCGTGATGGCCTTTCTGACTGGTGTGAGGTGGTGTCTCATTGTGGTTTTCGTTTGCATCTCTCTCATGGCCAGGGATGCTGAGTATTTTTTCACGGGTCTCCGGGCGCTGCATAGAAGTCCTAGAGGAAAACACAGCAGAAATATTTTCACTATATGTCCCCTAGGTCAAGGGATATAAAGGAAAGAATAAACAAATGGGATCTCATCAAATTAAAAAAGTTTCTGCATGGATAAAGAAAGCATCAACAAAATGGAAAAGAAACCAACCGTATGGGAAAACATATTTGCTGATGAAACCTCGGATAAGGGTTTGATCTCCAAAATACAAAAATAACTCACACGACTCCACTCCGGGAAGAAAAACAATCCAATTAAAAAATGGACTAAGGGTCTGAACAGGTACTTCCCCAAGGAGGGTACACAGAGGTCAGTCAACATACTGTAAAAAATTACAAAGAAAAGAAGGGAGGATTCGACTGTGCTGGGCACAGTGTGTGCGTCCGGCCGAGTGGTCTGCACCAATCTCCCTGCAAACAACAGCTGGAGGCAGCTGGCCCAGGACACACGCGCTCACCCCACAGCTTCCGGGGGGACTCACCCGGAAACTGGACGCGGGAGTGGGCTAGCCGGCCGACTGTGGTCATCAGGGACAGTGGTGACCATCAGGCAGGAATTGCTACGAGTGCGCATGTGAAATCGATGGGAGGTGACTTTGAAGAATCGGGCCCCTGTTTTGTAACCGTCATTAGTCTAAAGATCAAAGTTACAGAACTGATTGTGTAAGAAAGACACTATTTTAATGGCCGTAAGTTTTAATCGTGCATGTGTTGCTGGAGGCTTTCACTGAATTCTCCTACGTAAAACATTAGTGAAGGATATTTTTACTTGGTAAAGAATATCGTATTCTTTTCAAAGAACTTCATGTTCTTCTGCAACATTTATAACAGCTTTTTGGGATTACAATCATTTTCATTCTAGTTTCCTCAACGAATCCTTAGGTGACTGTCTGTGGGTGGAGCAACCACTTGGAAAGTCGTGCCGGCTGGCGAGTCCCCCGGGAATTTCTAGGTGACAGTGACACGGACCGTCACCCACGATGGACGGCGTTCCTGCGGCATCCAGACAGGCGACACTCTGAGCAGCAGTCCTTGCTTTCTTGAGCCAACCAAAGTAGACCTGAAAAGGAATGTTTAAAGCATTAATCTTAATTTCTTTTTAAAAAGAACTGTGTTTTTCATAGTTTGTGTTTCTCCTGTGAGTGTTAAGGACTTTCTTTGGAAGCCACGCTGCCTCCGAAGGCCTTGGTGGGGGCGGGGTTCCCAGCGCGCCACGCCCTGTGCTCGGGAGCAGTGATTCTTGAGCCAAAAGGAGCAGTTTTCAGCTCATCTCGGCCACCAGCCAGCTGCCTGACCTTGAGCCGGTAACTGAGCAGGACTGTAACAGTACTGCAGGGAACATTTACACGGACGCGCGGAAACTCTTCTGATACCACCTTCCACGGCATCTGCCCAGCAGGCTTCTCCCACGTGACACGTGGTGATTGGGAAACTGCTCTGACTTCAGCCTGTGGCCCTCTAAAAAGTTAAATGTCGCCAAGGGGGCTCTCAGCTGACAGGAAGAGCAGGTTGTATTACAGGGTATGGCACAGCCGGCTGCGGTCTCACACAGGACCGGTACTTCGGGGAAGACCTGGGCTTCAGTGTGTGTGGATTCTGGGGAGGAGAAGCACAGCACCCTTGGCTTAGAAAGCGTGAACAGCCACAGGCCGCTGAGGGAGGGCAGGGTCAGGGGCAGAGGCAGCCCACGCGATGCAGCTGGGAGACTCTCTGAGGCTCTAGAGATGAACTATTTACAGAGTTTGACACTCAGAAACGCAAACAAGTGTGCCGATCATAAAAACACGGTAGCATCTTATCGACAGTAAATACCTTTCTAGGAATTTACATAAAACAGAGAAACACGGCACGTGCCCCTTCAATAACGAGTCACACGAACCAGAGGGAGACGCCGACCCAGTCAGGAGATCAGGTGATTGACACAACGCTCAAGGAGTTTGTCCTCTCGGGTGGCACTCAGAGGTGGGGCTCTCCACCCCCCACCCGTGCACTGAGATGTCTCTGTGCTGTCACACTCGCAAAACTGACACATGGCACTGGACTTCAGTCACCTCCCTGACACCGTGAGCTACTACGGAAGCTACTGTGGAGCCCTGGCCTACGGCTGTGGCAGCTTTGGTGGCCTGGGCTACGGCTGTGGCTACAGAGGCTACGGGTGCACCTGCTGAGCCCCTGTTCATTTACCCCTCAGTGCGGCACAACAACACAAGGAAACGCACAGGTGAGGCAATACTCAGTTTTAAAACTCAGCTCTCGAATGTGCCAGCGTGTTACGCAATGCGCTCCGCCAGGAGGAACACCAGCAGCCTGGTAAGTCCAGGCTTTGAAGATGCAGCAATTTCTTCTCATAAAAGAGATGCGATACGTTTAAGGGCACCGGTGTGAGCAGAGACACTTTAATGAGAATGAAGACGTCACCCTCAGATGCTGGGATTGCATCAGCTGAGATGGCCCCAAAAGACGCAGTGAAGGAGGCACGTGTTCAACCGCACGCTCTGCACAGGGTATATAAGTGCCCCTGCACACTCGCTGACAGACACACTCAGGGTCTTGTCTTGAGCAGCAGACACACTCACCCCACTGACACCATGAGCTACTACGGCAGCTACTATGGAGGCCTGGGCTACGGCTATGGAGGCTTTGGTGGCCTGGGCTATGGCTATGGTGGCTTTGGTGGCCTGGGCTACGGCTGTGGCTACAGAGGCTATGGATGTGGCTGCTGGCGCCCCTGCTGCTATGGAAGGTACTGGTCTTCTGGCTTCTACTGAGTGAGCAGCCCACTCACTTCTGCCAGCCCGCTGCCCCCAGAAGCCCAGCCCCCACCTGTAGCCTGCACCTCCTGCCTGCATCTCTGCACTGAGGTCTGACATCCCGGCTCCCACAACGAGGGCAGGGAGGCTCGGGGACCTGGATGCTGGCGACTGCTCAGCCCTGGTCCTCGGGGTCCACCTCTGAGCAGGAGGGAGGATCGTCATGTTCCAGCCGGGCTGCGTCTCTCCAGATCTGATGTCTGACAGTGAACTTCTCTGCTGGGGGCGGCCTGTTCTGAGCCTCAGTCCCGTTCCTCACGACCAATCCCTGGGCTGCGTCAACACGATCGTCCACTCCCCGCTGGTTTCTTCTTGTGTTGTCGATGTTTATCAATAAATTAGATGCTGTGTGCATTTCTACCTCTTCTTACTTCCTGCCTTCTCTTACGCCTTCCTCCTCCTCCTCCTCTTCCTCTTCTTCTCCAGCACCTCTCCCTCCTCTTCCTCCTCCTCATCTCTCCTTTCTTCTTGACCCAAATGTGGGGTTTTATGTCTAAAGTTGAAATGGCTCTGTAATGATAATCAAACTTCAGTTTAACATTTTCATCTATCATTCCTTGGAAATCACTTTGGTAATTTCAAAGCAAAGCAATAGGGAGGAACTTCAAGTTGCATGTGAAGTATTTTAGAACCCTTGAGAAAATAAAGTACAAGAATTATATAAAAATGTTAAACACTGAAATATGAAGCACTGTAACTTCTGGGAAATGGGTGTGTGCCATCGGCTGGACTGTTTAGTCTTCCTCATTTGGGCATGTTCAAAATATGTTAGAAAAAAATCTGAAATAAAAGCAAAAACCATTTTCTTGATCTCAACTATTTATTGTTATTTTAAATTTATGAAGAGTGACCTGAGAAGAAAAAAGTCTGCATCCATCATTGTGTATCTCACGTAGAAATGAATCCACAATAGAGATCTCAAAAATCCTTTTAAGGTCAGATGGTTTCACTGGTGAATTCTTTCTATTCCAGAGAATAATAGCAACACCTACAATTTTTTATTTTTTGCAATCTCTCAAAAGAAAAACATAATGTCATCAGCAGGGAGAACTACAGGCCAGCATTTCTCACTCAGGCTTGCACAAAATTAAGACACGTGTAAAACTCCCCAGAACTTGTGAACAAATTGAAGGTAGCGATGTATGAAATAGGCAACACATCAGGACCAAGCGAGTTTCAGGTGAGGTTGAAAGAAAAGCTCCCCATTGGGAAACCACGCCAACACACACCACACACAAAAATAAACTCAGGATGGACGAAAGACTTAAATATAAATCACGACACCATCAAAGTCCTAGAGGAGAACATGGGCAGGAAAATCTCAGGTACCACAGGCAGCAGCATCCTCACTGATGTGTCCCCTAGAGCAAGGCACATAAATGAGAGAATAAACACATGGGGTCTCATCAAATTAGAAAGCTTCTGCATGGATAAAGAAAGCACCAACAAAATGAAAAAAGAACCAACTGCATGGGAAAATACATTTCTCAATGATACCTCAGACAAGGGTTTGATCTGCAAAATATATGAAGAACTCACAGGACTCCATACCAGGAAGACAAACAATCCAATGAAAAAATGGACAAAGGACCTGAAAAGACACTTCTCCAAGGAGGACACACAGAGCTCAGAGAGATGTGACAGGATGCTCAGCATCACTGGCCATCAGAGAGATGCTGATTAAAAGCACAATGAGAATGGCCATCGTGAACAAATCAACAAACAACAAGGGTTGGAGGGGCTGTGGAGAAAAGGGAAGCCAGGTGCAGTGTTGGTGGGAATGAAGACTGGTGCAGCCACTGTGGAAAACAGTGTGGAGTTTCCTCAGAAAAGTATAAATGGAACGGCCATTTGACCCAGCAATTCTACTTCTGAGATTATACCCTAGGAAAACTGAAACATCTATTCTAAAGATTCTATGCACCCAATGTTCATAGCAGCACAATTTATAATACGCAAGTGCTGGAAGCAACGTAAGTGCCCAACAGTAAATGAGTGGATAAAAAAAAAACAATGGTCCATTTACACAATGGAATTCTATGCAGCAGAAAGAAAGAAGGAGCTTCTACCCTTTGTGAGAGTATGGGTGGAACTGGAGAGCACCATGCTAAGTGAAAGAAGCCAGGTGGTAAAAGACAAATACCACATGATCTCACCTTTTACAGGAACCTAATCAACAAAACAAACAAGCAAACACAATATAACCAGAGACATTGAAATTAAGAACAAATGACAGTAACCACAGGGGAGGTGGGAGAGAAGACTGGGGCAAAGAAGGGGAAGGGTCCTGAAGGAACATGTATGAAGGACCCAGGGACAAAGACAACAGGTGTGGGGGGCAGGACTGAGTTGGGAACTGGGGGATGAATAGTGGGTAAGGAAGGGGAGCGTAATGGGGAGAAAATGGGGACAAATGTAATTGAGCAACAATAAAAACATAAGTGGATAAAATCACAAATATAAGTTAACATTTACTTGAATAAACGCCCTAATAGAATCTATCCACAGATTGTTTTAAGCTCTCAGCCTGTTAATTCCAATGTCCTGTTACACATGAGTCTGGCTCTGGTGATTTATTGCTGAGTGTTTTTTCTTGCCTTTTGGCTTTTCATAAAATAACATGAAAGTTTCCATTCTTGTTGTGGCTGAAAGTCAGATGTTGGTTGTTGGGTGCTTGGCACCAGGCAGACCTCTGCCTTCAGTGTGAGGGTGGGTGTGAGTCTGCTCCGCAGCCCCGTGCAGAAGGCAGATTCTCCAGTTTGCACTGAAATGCCATCCTGGGAGCCCCTGGTCTGAGGCTCTGAGACAATTAGTCAAATTATCCAGAATCTGCAAGAAGCAAGGTGAGCGGGGTGGAGCCCGGATCAAACAGCTTGAGCATCGTGGGTCTCCAGACCACCCGTGGTCTCACGTCTGCTCGGTGCTGCGTCTCCAGATCCCTCACTGTGTACGGTCACCACGGGCACATTTTCTTTTCCCTTTGCAACAAATTACCCTTCGTTTAAGTGGCACCGTGGCTTTAGTCGTCTATTTGTTTAATGACATTGTGGCCCCATTCACTGTGTATCCCACCCGGATTCCTCCTGGACAGACAGGGCTGCAGTTTGGTTGTGGGTCTGTCCCCACACCATGGGGACATCAGTGCCGAGCACCAAGGATCCTCCTGCCCTTGTGTTCATCCCCTGGCTTTGCAGAGCAGTGCTCGTGGTTATTTATAATCTTTAATCTATTAATTTCTAGCTTAGCAGGACCAGCAAAAAACAGACTACTAAACAATGTGGAGTTCAAGTGCCATAAAACATTAGGAAGGATTTCAAACACTGAGACTTGTTCACTAAACCTAAGGACAGATTTGCTCTGTCAGGTGGGGGGGGAGGGTGAGAGGCGGACCCTGGGGGTGTCCACGCACTGCTGTGGGTCAGCTCCGAGATGCCCGGGCCCGACAAGAACTGGAGTCCACCCGATAACTAACCACCAGAGCAAGAGCAGGTCTTCAGTTGCGAGTATGCAGAACACGGTTCATTCTGGAATCATTAGTTATGAGTTGCTACATTCCTGATGGTTATTACTGTCGACCTACTTTTGCCCACCCCTGTATTCTTCTTAATCTGCTGGATCCCGATGAAAACTGTCGTGTGTTTTAATGGCGGACAGGCTGTCTCCCTGAGCACAGGGAAGGCTCCAGGAAGGAGAACAGCGGCCAGAGCTCCTTGGATAAGGCGTTCGCCCTCCCGCGGTGCCGCAGAGAGACCGGACCATCGCGATGGGAAATCACTGCTCTGGGGGCCTCTGCCCAGTGCAGGGCAGGTCCTGCATCACAGCCTCACGGCCTGGATGGCGCTTTGCTCTCTCGGGAGAGCGCGGCCCCGGAGGTCCGGGCGCCCAGGTGAGCCCGCCCCGGGAGATGACATGTACTTCGACATCGAAGATCCAGGTGAACATTTAATATTTGAGTAGACTAGTTCACTATTTTTGGAAAGCAGCAAATGAGCACACAACAGGGGAAGAGGACGCGGAGGTGGCAGGACTGCGGTGGGAGGGGAGGCATATGTGACCATGTGTCCGCAGGGGTGACAGAGAAGCCCTCAAGGCCCAGAGAAAGTGCAGCTGGTTCTTTGCCAGCCCTTGTCCCCAGCCTGTGAGGGCAGGAGGGGCCCAGGGACACGTGGGAACAGACTGAATTCCAGGGCTGGTCTCCGGGTCCTGGGTGGGGGGGGGCAGGACTGGGCCCTCGGGACCACGGGGAGCAGTGTGCTCTGCACTTTTGGTGGCGCACGTGGTGAACAGGGCATGTGCCAGCCAGGACTGAGGATGTGGGAACAGGGTTTGGAACAGTTTGTAGGCTGCTTTAAAATAGATGCTTGATCACTGTAACCTGCCTTTCAGATCTGAACTTGATCACCCCATGATATTGGTCCGAATACTTTTTATTTTCCAAACTAGTATGTAAAATCAAAAAGAGGATATTGTTGGTGATTGACAATGTTACTGAATAACAGAAAAGGACGGTTGTGTTTCCACATTTCCTCCCGAAGTTCTGTCTGCGTGTTCACAGGGGGCGGCGGGTGGGGGTCTTCAGCCTCTCCCGGGTCTGGGCTGTGAAAAGCAGCCACACCCAGAAGTGTCGGTGCATTTGAAAGCACGGGATTCATTCTCACCTGGATTTGGGCGGCGTTTCATTTACCCCTCAGTGCGGCACAACAACACAAGGAAACCCACAGGTGAGGCAATACTCAGTTTTAAAACTCAGCTCTCGAATGTGCCAGCGTGTTACGCAATGCGCTCAGCCAGGAGGAACACCAGCAGCCTGGTATGTCCAGGCTTTGAAGATGAAGCAAATTCTTCTCATAAAAGAGATGCGATACGTTTAAGGGCACCGGTGTGAGCAGAGACACTTTAATGAGAATGGAGACGTCACCCTCAGATGCTGGGATTGCATCAGCTGAGATGGCCCCAAAAGACGCAGTGAAGGAGGCACGTGTTTGACCGCACGCTCTGCACAGGGTATATAAGTGCCCCTGCACACTCGCTGACAGACACACTCAGGATCTTGTCTTGAGCAGCAGACACACTCACCCCACTGACACCATGAGCTACTACGGCAGCTACTATGGAGGCCTGGGCTACGGCTATGGAGGCTTTGGTGGCCTGGGCTATGGCTATGGTGGCTTTGGTGGCCTGGGCTACGGCTGTGGCTACAGAGGCTATGGATGTGGCTGCTGGCGCCCCTGCTGCTATGGAAGGTACTGGTCTTCTGGCTTCTACTGAGTGAGCAGCCCACTCACTTCTGCCAGCCCGCTGCCCCCAGAAGCCCAGCCCCCACCTGTAGCCTGCACCTCCTGCCTGCATCTCTGCACTGAGGTCTGACATCCCGGCTCCCAAAACCTGGGCAGGGAGGCTCGGGGACCTGGATGCTGGCGATCGCTCAGCCCTGGTCCTCGGGGTCCACCTCTGAGCAGGAGGGAGGGTCATCATGTTCCAGCTGAAAGCGTCTCTCCAGAAATGACGTCTGACAGTGAACTTCTCTGCTGGGGGCGGCCTGTTCTGAGCCTCAGCCCCGTTCCTCACGACCAATCCCTGGGCTGCGTCAACACGATCGTCCACTCGCCACTGGTTTCTTCTTGTGTTGCCGATGTTTATCAATAAATTAGATGCGTGTGCATTTCTACCTCTTCTTCTTACTTCCTGCCTTCTCTTTCACCTTCCTCCTCCTCCTCTTCCTCTTCTTCTCCAGCATCTCTCCCTCCTCTTCCTCCTCCTCATCTCTCCTTTCTTCTCGACCCAAATGTGGGGTTTTATGTCTAAAGGTAAACAGCTCTGTGACGATAATCAAACTTCAGTTTAACATTTTCATCTATGATTCCTTGGAAATCACATTGGTAATTTCAAATCAAAGCAATAGGGAGGAACTTCAGGTTGCATGTGAACTATTTTAGAACCCTTGAGAAAATAAAGTACAAGAATTATATGAAAATGTTAAGCACTGTAACTTCTGGGAAATGGGTGTGTGCCATCGGCTGGACTGTTCAGTCTTCCTCATTTGGGCATGTTCGAAATATGTTGGAAAAAATCTGAAATAAAAGGAAAAACCATTTTCTTGGCCTCGAATCTTTATTATTATTTTAAATTTATGAAGAGTGACCTGAGAAGAAAAAAGTCCGCATCCATCGTTGTGTATCTCATGTAGAAATGAAATCCACGATAGAGATCTCAGAAATCCTGTTTAAGGTCAGATGGTTTCGCTGGTGAATTCTTTCTGTTCTAGAGAATAATAGAAACACCTGTAATTTCTTTTTACAATCTCTCAAAAGAAAAACATAATGTCATCCAGCAGGGAGAACTACAGGCCAGCGTTTCTCACTAAGATGTGTGCAAAAGGAAGACATGTGAACACTCCCGAGAACATACCAACAAATCGAATGTAGCGATGCATGAAGTAGGCAACACGTCGGGACCAGGTGAGTGTCAGGTGAGGGTGGAAGGGAGGCCCCCCCACCAGGAAACTAGAAACACGAGCCGCTACGTTGGCCGAGTGAATGCCAAAGAGCACACGCCCACGGATTATTGTGAGTGTTCGTCCTGTTAATTCCAATGTCCTTGTGTCTGAGTTTAGTTCTGGTGATTTATTGCTGAGTGTTTTTTCTTGCCTTTTGGCATTTCACAAATACAAACATTTACGTTCCCGTGGGTGTTGAAGGCCAGACGCGCTTCTTGTCGGGCGCTGGGCAGTGACGCGGCAGCCGGCCGTGCCGTGCGAGGGTTTGTCACCGGTGAGGCGGGGGCTGTGGGCCGGCCTGCTCCCTCCCCCTCGGTGGTTAGGGCGCCCTCTCCTGCAGGGAGAGCCCGTATCTCCCCAGTCCCTAAGATGTGACCCCCCACGACACCGGCACCCCCACGGTGGGAGGATTGTTACCTTACAGTCGAGTCTCATCTTTGGTGGCCTTGTGTCCCTCGGCCGACGTCCCAGTGCTTCTCCAGTGGTCCCGCCTCCCGTCTCCCGGGTGTTCACTGGGACGCCATTCCCGTGGTCTTTCTGTGTCTCCTCCTCTCAGTGAGATTTGGGGGGTGGCTGGAGGGGCTGGGGTGGGCGGAGCTCCCTTCTCGAGGGGCGCAATGAAGCTCTCGGAGGCCTGGGTCCCTGGTGAGGAGGCCTCCATCGAGGAAAAGGCCTGGATGTTTTATATTCTGATGAGTGTCATGCCCCTGCGGCCTTGGCCTCCAGGGCTCTGCAATCCTCACACCCTCAGCCTCCGGAAGTTTGCCCAAGTCGCCACCCGTGGGTCTCTTTTGGTCCACCTTAGCCAGGACGCAGGTGTGCGACCCCAGACTCCCTCCTTGCAGACGCAGGGCGCAGACTCGCTCGAACCCCGCTGCCCAGCGGGTGCGATGACATCATTTCTTCCCTTCGCTTTCCCTGCCGTGAGGACTGAAGCGACGGGGTCCAAGCGCTCTGCCTGCTGGAGCGGAAACCAGGAATGGCTGGAGCCCCGCAACCCGACCAGAGGGGAGACCCGCAGCCAGCCTGCTCCCTGGGGGTGAAGTGACCGGTGCTCCGCGCCCGAGCGGAAGAAGACGCCGGCCTCTCCTTCCATCACTTCCACGCGCCATTGCCCCACGGTGCCTAACGGCTCCCGCCGCCCAGAAATAAAACGGGGTGGTAGTGATGACAATAATGGTGGAACGTAGTCTATTAATTGGTGACCCATCCTCTCAGGCGTGAGAGCCGCAGTTCCTCATCGTTTGCGATCACAAATGACGGGCAGTGAGTTCCCTCGTGCATGTTGCTAGAGACGCATTTTCAGGGTAAACTCCGGGAGGCATCGGGATTCACAGGTTTGGAATTTGCAGTTGTGGCCAATTATTGTGTGTGTTAGTCTCTGTGGCTGCTGGAATAAATCACTACAGTCTCGGTGGCTTAAACATCCATACTTGCCATCTTGCCGACCTCCAGTCGCAGCCCCGCACAGACCGGGGAGGCTCTGGCCAGAGCCTGCTTCCTCGGCCATCCAGCCCCCAGAAGCTGCCCACATTGCGTGGCCCCTGCCCCTCCTCAGTCTCAAAGCCAGCGGCGCCAGATGAGACCCGTCTCCTGTGTGCATCTCCCTGGTTCTCTGTAGCGGCAAAGGTTCTCCGTTGTTAAGGACCCAGGGGACAGGACAACCCCCCACCTCAAGTCCGTCACCACAGTCACGTGGCCCATGTACAGCTAACAGACTCAGGCTATGGGGACGCAGGCCTGGACCTTGTGGGGGCGTCATTCTACCGACGACTTGCCCCATCTGTGTGTTGCCGACCTGTGTGCCCACCAGCAACGGGTGAGGGGGTCTGTTTGCCCTCGGTCTCACCAGCGGGGTGTCTGTCTGCCTCCCGCTTCACCCACTTCACCGCTTTTTATTTCTGTTACCCGCAGCTTCACTGGTTTTATTTTCTCTCTGCTTCTCCTCAATATCATCTTCTGTTTCACTCGAATCCAGGCTTTCGTAGGCGTTTTAGAACTTGGTCTTCTTTTGATATGATTGTATCGTTTTCTCTTACTTTTTATCAGTTTTTCATCTTGTATTATGTCTTTGTATTTCTTGAACATTTAACTTTTTAATATTTAATTCAAAGCGAAGTGCTTCATGAGAGTTTTCCCCTGCTCCTCCAGTTGGTTGGTTTGTGTGGGGGTGGGGGCAGGGATTGTCAGCTGAGTGCTTTGTGTTTTTCCTTTATTTTCATCGTTACTGCACATGGACTGAAGACTGTTTGCACCTCCGAATTTGTGGACTGGGCTGCTTGAGGTTCGTTAAGACGTTCCCTGCATCCTCTCTCCCTGCATTTTAATTTCCTGCTCTTGTGATTTTAATTCACCAAAAGAGTGAGTCCAAGTAACCCTTGGCCTTAACCCTTGACCCTGGCAAAAGCAGAGCCTCGGGCCCCTCCCTGCTCTTTCCCCACCACCGGCACTCAGCCAGCGGCCCCTGCTGTGCGGGCCTGGGTGTCCTGTGTCATTTCCAGGGCTCGTCAGCAATAAACCTGCATCTTTCCTCCAAGTTTCCTGATGGTTACTGCCAAGGGCATCTTGCGATTCTAAGACCCACTGGGGCCGGCCCGGCAAGCACGCTGGTTGCTGATGGGCCGAGACCATCGTGAAGCAGCGTGTTTTGTGGCGTGACGGGGAATACGGGTCTCCTTGACCATCGGCAGTGAAACTGCTGTTTTGTGTTGTTTATACGGTGCTAATGATCAACACCCCACGCACAATTCAGGTCCTGGTTTTGGTGATACTTTTATAATGAAATGAGTCTTGGAGATGGGGTCCTGTCTGCAAACAATTGGTGAAGAAAACCTGACTATTCGTGTGGACCCCGAACCTGCATCCTAGTTTCCGTTTCCTGTGACTCACAGCCCCGCAGGCCCCTGACAGCGGCTCCCAACTGCGGGGGCGGGGGGGGCGGCCGCGTTTATCGGCGCTGCGCTGCCGCGGCTGCTCGGCCGGCCAGCGTGTTCACGAGAGGACGCAGATTAGACCCACCGCTCTCTGACAGTGGGTCACAAACGACCCTGTCATTGCCGGTTTAAACAGAATCCATCTGAATCAAAGGCGTCGTTTCCTCTCCTCACGGGTCTTCCAGTTACAGGAACAGATGCTTAGAATCGTGGAGAGAATTGGGAGACAGATCAAGTCTGATGCTGAATCCCCTGTTCCTGTTCGATCCTCTAGTGACTATACGATCTGAATAAAGTAACATTAAACGCAAAATATTCACCACCCACCTGTAAGATGTGACCCCACACGCCTGTGGATGCGACTGTTTGGAAACTGGGCCTTTGCAGATTTAATCGTGTGGAGAGAGGGTCTCCATGAAGCCCTTGGGGCGGGCCTCACTAATATGGTTACGCCGGAGGCCTGGGGTGCGAGTAAGGTGGGGGATTTGGACAGAGACAAACACTCACAGAGGGGCGGGGTGTGGAGGCACAGAGGGGTGCACCCTGTGACGGCAAAGGCAGGACTGGGGACACGCAGCTGAGGCCAGCAGAGCCGGCAGCGGGTGGGACGGGCAGGACAGCTCCTCCCTCTGCAGAGGAAGCGCTGCCTTGGGAGGGTCGCGATTCGGGGCTGCGGCCTCCAGAACTGCGGGGCGGCAACAGCCCCTGTTGTGAGACCGTGACAGTGGCCCTTCGGCACTGCGGCCCCGGGAGCACCCCCATTGCCCGCTGCGCTGCTCAGACGCCGCCGGCTTCTCTGGGAGATGGTTTGCAGTCTTTTCTTTTTCTCCTGTGGTTTTTCTGGACTTGCTCTTGAATATACTTTCTTGGTGAACGTTAAATACTCATCTTCATTTCTTTCAACTGTTCAAAGCAATAAATTTTTTTTCTCCAACATTCATTAGTATGTTGCCAAGAAAAATATTTTCGTGTGGAACATTTTCCCTTTTATTCCTGTTTTCTTAGAAATGACTCTCACAGCTCATTTAAGGATATGACCCATTCAGGGGACTATTTACTTATTTACAGTTCGCTGAATCGATGCCCCGTTTTTACACGGCACCCACAGGACCACAGACGTTCAGATACTTCTGCCAGGTACGGATTTCGCCCTTCGTCCACGCTAGGCAGAGTCTGCTGGGATGTCCGCTCTCTTCGCCCCGAGAAGTGAGCGAGACTCGGCCGGGGGAGGGGGTGGGTCCCCAGGGGCCTTTGCTGCTGAGACCGGCTGTTTGCCGAGCTCATGGCGAAAGCGGTGTCACTTCTCCGACTGATTTTTATCCTTCACACGCGGGCGACCTGCCTGAGAGACGCTGCTTCCGCTCCCCAGGGACGGACCCCGAGGGGTCTGTGCCCGCGTTCGGGTCACCGCAGCACTGGGGCAGGTGCAGACCCACTTCTGAGACGCGAGGGTCCTCACCTCACACGCCCTGAAACTGAGAGGTGACTCTGAGTCGGCGCTTCTCTCCGTCACACCCAGTCCTCTGTTCGTCGTGCCCTCCATTCACGCATCCGTCGGGGCTTCATCGCAGAGGTGGGGCCCTGACTGCCGCCCAGGCTGGACTGCCCGCGTCCCAGCCTCACCCGGGGTTTACCCGACCCCCTGACCTGCGGCTCCGTGAGCCCGGCGGCTCCCCTGGGCCCCACGGGCACGCCCGCCGTGCGAAGAGAAAAGCTTTTCTCCACAGGCATCTCGGGTCCTCAGAGGCAGACCGCCTGTTGCCCCCTCTTACGCCGACCCCAGCGCCCCGCCAGTCCGGCAGCGTCCGACCCCACTCTGCACCCCCGCCACGTGCTGCCGTGTCCCTACCGCGCGCCGCGGACGCTGGCGCAGTGGCAAAGGGCCTGTTTCCTTTTTCCCTCCCACCCGTGGGCCCCTATTCACTCCTTCGGAAAGGCCCGCCACACCTGCGGTCACGTTTACCGGAGCGTGGCTGGCTCCGCCCTCCGGGTAAGAATGACCCGTGTGACCAGCTCCCCGGTTTTCTTGCAGCACTTGCCGTGCTCACGCCCCAGCTGGCGCTGGCCCAGGAGAGCGGGACGCTGGGGACACTCGCCGCGCCCACCCTCACGGCACCGAAATAGTTCCATGTGGCACCTCAAAATGCATGACTTTAGATCCAACCCCAGCTGTGACACTATGGGGTCATCACGCACGTAAAATACACCTCCCTTTCTATTTATTTGCCCGAAGAGTAAATTCTTTAACAGAAAGAACTGGGTGTTCTTTATCTCTTATTGTCCAAAAATACTATATATTTTCTATAAATTCAGGACATATGCACTACATAGAATATTATATTACATAATATTTTTATATGTGGCATCACAGTGAAGTTAAGAGCAAGGGTGGGAAGGAGAAAGGTGAGGCGTCCGTGCCCTGACTCTGGTTGTGAACAGTCCGCATTGCGGGTTGAATGGCTTTGGCCAGGTGGACGCGGTCCCACCCACCCCAGTCTGGGCCCCTGGGGGGCCACCCCAGGGAGCCGCGCGGAGCCTCGCTTGGGACTCGGAGCCCGGCCTCTCGGACCCTCTGTCGCCCCCGCAGCCGACTCTACTTCGGCCGCAGGGGTTGTTGGGGGCGCCCGGGCTGCTCAACCTTCCCATCGGCCAGGGATCTGGGGGGCGGCTTCTTCCCCAAACTGCTGCTACTTCCACTTTCAAAATTTTGCTTCAAATTAAGCCTGTTAACATAATCTTCGGATGTGTGGTACTAGGCACCACACCTTCGACTTTTCTCTGACTCCAGCACGAGGCCTTTATTCCAGGGGAGACGTTATATTAACGATCACAGTAAGGTTAGAAACAGTTTTATATTAGAAATTTTATGTAAATCCAATTAGTGAGAGAAAATTTTATGTAA
Source organism: Artibeus jamaicensis (assembly GCF_021234435.1). Lineage (NCBI taxonomy): Eukaryota > Metazoa > Chordata > Mammalia > Chiroptera > Phyllostomidae > Artibeus > Artibeus jamaicensis. Next base: position 49,569,417 of record NW_026522046.1, read on the forward strand.
ATTACCATTAATCTCAATCATCGTCCACTGAGTGAGGAAAACACTTTATTTCATAGCAACGCTTCCAGTGGGTGAGTGGTGTTCTTTTTGTGGTTTTAATGTGCCTTCTCCCGATGACTCTGATGGCAAAGATGGGGACCTTGCTTCCTCTTTTTCAACGTTCGTGTGTCTCCCTTTGAACGGGCCCGGCCATCGGAGGGAGTAAACATTTTATTTTGAGGGATTCGTTGACTTCTTCCGAGCCTTCTGAGTAGATTTTAGTACAAGAACCAGTACATTTGACTTCCATCTCGGTTGATACTAAGAGGGCCTTCGGAGAGTCAGGTGAGCGCACTTCTGTTGTGCTGGCCCTGCGTGGGGCGGGTGGGTGCCGACGCTTTGACTGACTGGCCGCTGAGCACGGGGCCACACCACCCACGGAGCAGAACGGAACTGAGATCGTGGAACAAGACGGTGGCACAAAGTAGGCTGCGATTTTTTTTAGAAAAACCGCCACAATTACGTAGCAGCGTCTCCTCGAAGGGACTCCAAACTCCAAACACGCCTCTGGTCACGAAGCGGCAGGTGCTCCGCAGTGGCCGCCGCCCGGGCAGCCGTGGAGGAGCGAACGTTCTGCTGGTGTCTTGTGCAGACACCCACCAACACCCACTCGGGTTTCTCCTCCTGCGGCGGCGACGAGCTCTGCACATGTCCACACTCTGCAGAAGTCCACCCCGTCGGAGACACCCTTGGACCGCTCTCCGAGAAGTCACCGTGACGCGGTGCCTGCGTTTTCGCGACCCCCCCCCCCCAGCTCCTGCACAGGAAGGTCAGTGGGGACCTGTCTCTCTCCAGCCTGGTCTCACCCCCGGGCCCCAGAGGCCACCCCCACACCCCCAGACGCCTGATTGAGTTTGGTGGGTGTGAGGGGGCATCAACACTGATTGAACCGGGGCACACCCGTCCTGACAGGGCTCACACGCGCAGGGCACAAGGGACATGTATCGCTGGGTTTTCTTCTCTTTCCCTTCTGTCTTTTCTGACGTTTGAAAGTGTCTTTTTTCCCCCTGTATCGTCATCATCCTCCTGACTGTGACCCCTTGAGCAGCTACAGGTGGAGAGTAAACACCTGGGTACCAAGAAGTGGACTCACTCTCTGCTTCACTGGGTGACAGTCATCTAATCAGTTCTTAGTTTTGTTTTATTTTTAACGGAACTTAATAGAAGAGTCATGGGCGTGGACAGAGGGGTGGGGACTGACTGTGGGAGGTGGGGCAGGAGAGAGGAACGGGGAAAAATGGGACAACTCCAGCTGAAGAACAATAAAAAATAATAATAAAGTAAAAAAATAAAAACGTGGAATTTCAATGAACAACCAATCGCCGAATGCAAGCATTTTGTTGTTCGTGTGTCACATAACAGAACATTGGAGAGGTGCGACCCAACACACTGCCTTCGAAAACGTGAATGGCACAGGTGATGGTCTGCGGTGAAGTTTCGGTTTGGGTTGGTGAAGTCCGCTGCGGCGAGGACTGCGCAGTGCTGCCCCCTGGGGCCCACGTGGGGCACTGCAAGCAGCCCGGGGAGCAGAGCAGAAAGGGTGTCCGCACCCTGTACCGCGCTCGCCCTGAGACGCCTTTCAGGGTTTGTTTGTGAGTCTCAGCACCATCTGGCAAGTTCTTCTCACAGGTCCATGAACAGCCACGATTTTGTAGTTGGGCTTATGGGGATTCGCTTCCTCTGCTGGGCTAACTGCCACTTATTGTGTTTTCGTGAACGTTTTCGTTGTCTCAGTCAGATTTTAAAGTCTATGATCCCCTACGTCTCAGTTTCTGCTGTAGTGGGACTTCCAGGTGAAACACGAATCACGTTAGAACTCAACCCTTGCGATCATGGGTTTTTGTTAGAAGGATTTGGATCGGTTTACACAATGAGAGGAGAGGAGAAACAAAGCTGGCCATCTCGTGTCACTTGCTCCTCACAGAACTTTTGCAGGAGGAGGACGAAGCTGTGGCTGCGTCGAAGGAGCCGTGACCATCGAGCGCTTGTGTCCGGAATCGTCCCGTCCTCTCAGCGGCCAGTGCCTTCCGGGCCCGGGGAAGGTTCGGCGGAGGCGCAAAGAGAAAGAATTCCGAGCATAATCAGACTAAGCAAAAAGCACACAGGGACTCTCCTGGGGTAATGTAGTCAATACATTTCTGTGTCTGCATGCTCACATTTTACTGATTTGTGTCTGAGTCACAGGAAAACCTCCGTCGCGGGTCCCAAAAGTCTCCACCTTATGCAGGAGCGGGCCACTACATATCCTGAGTGACGCACATTCTCTTCTTTCCGCCCCAGTATCCGAGGTCACCTAGCACCTCAAAGGAAACTCCTTCAAAGTGCAAAGGACGAAACAGGAAGCTCATCGTTGCCACTACGCTGCGTCTGAGCGGGAAACTTACACTTCCACGGAGAAACACGCGCCTCCCATTTTCCAGCAGATTCTTCCATCTGGATTGTTTTTTCACTTGGGACACCACCGGACAAGTGGCTTGTCGTGAGCAGGTATAATATTTTAGTATCACTATTTCACATCTAATGACCACAGACCGGTTCTGTGACACTGTCACGTTTTGCTCTAGGCAGATGCGTCCTTTCACACCCCAGACAGACACGGAGCACCCCCGTCCACTCCCACGATGGGACCAAGTTAAGCGGATGTGATGTGTTGAATCCACTCGGAGTCATCTGTGATCCCTCGTCTTCAAAGGTGAGCTCACTGGCAGCAAAAAACTCAGCTGATCAACTGAACGTATCAGTTGTTTCTTTAGGACGATACACAGTTAACCAGAACCTGGATGGAGAGACGCAGTCACCCGTGGGTCTCGGCCCCAGAACAGGGGCGCTGCTCAGCGCCCGTCAGAGAGCATCACGCAGTCGTGGCACCGATGGCCACCGCGCCTGTGTTGTGATTTCTACCCTAGTTCAACAACCCCCTTTCATTCCTTGTGTTGCCGTTTCAAACCGAAACAGCCACTGAGGAAACTCATCTGTGATAAAAAAATATTTGGAAATCTCACAAAAACTCAACGGCATGTTCAAAGTCATGTAAATTAAGTTGTTAGTGGCCTGAGTCAAGGGTCAGGTGTGACATGGAGATGCGTCGGGTCTTGGGCCCGCCTCATCTCAGTCCCCGACTCAGGTCCCCAACTCAGTGAAGTCTGTGATGTCAGAGCCAAATGTCCTCACACACAGTCCTCGGTCCCAGGTCATTTCACCACTGCGTCTGCACCTGGAACACTTCAAGATGTCCCCAATTTTAAGATATTCCTTTAACGTTCAGAAGGCTGTAGGTGTTGGTGCCTGTTTCAAAAATGAGATCTTAATGAAGCATTAACTGACCAGCCGGGAGGGTCAGAAATTTCCGGAGAAGAGGTGGGTACAGAATGGTCTTCCAGAAGCAGAAGGAACGCTCTCGTGGCGGCTGGGGCGAGGGGGTAGAAAGAAAGGAGCATTGAGTGGAATGGGAGAGTGGAAGCCTGAGTGGGGAGACGCTACTCCCCTCACAGTGGGACCTGGCTGTTCGAGGGAGGGGGCTGGACGGAGGAGGAGGCGGGGAAGTGATAGTGGGAATGGAACGGAGGTCAGACCGGGACGCTGAGGAGGGTGCAGAGAGCAGGACGCTGCTGGCTGGCGAGTGTTGGGGTGCACTCCGCCATCTCGGGGCTTCAAACACAACCGGTTATCAGGGAGGGAATTCAGACGGAAATGGCTGCTACTTGATAAGCCTGCTTTTGGGATGGACTCTGTGCCATCAGCTTCTGAAAGTCATTGTCCAGGTTTTGACCAAAGGTTCTAAAGCTGGTGCGTAAAGACAAAAAATATTACACAGATTATTAGAATTCAAAGGCTAAAACATAGATGCCTGCTTTTTTAAGAAAATTAAAATGTTTTCATATGTTTTCAATGGAGGCACTTTTTTTCGGTCCTCCCTTGAAAAATAAATTTGCATTTTGGTGAGCAGGAGCTTAATATCCACAGGCAGAACAGACACCTGTGGGTGGAGGTGGAGAGGCCTTATTGGTGTGGGAGCTGAAGGAGCGGAGGAAGTGGTTGATTGAAGCAGGAACGCCACCGTGTGTAGATGCTGGGACCTGTCCGGCACACGAGCAGTTCGGTGCAGGGCGTGGAACGCACAGACGTGGGAGAGGGAGCGTTTCTCTCCATCAAAGCGGAGCGGCCTGCGCTGGCACATGCCAAAGAGGAAGCTGAAGCAGCTAAACTATTTTCATGAGCATGTGGGTCTGCCCTTGTGATGGGACAGGGACCATTTAGAGTTCCACCGTCACAGGTCACATGCGGACTGGCACAAAGGAATCCCAGCCCCTCCAGGCATCACATGCTCTGGGTGGGGTCTATAAGTGCCCCTGCACACTTGCTGACAGACACACTTAGGATCCTGTCTTGAGCAGCAGACACACTCACCCCACTGACACCATGAGCTACTATGGCAGCTACTATGGAGGCCTGGGCTACGGCTACGGTGCCTTCGGTGGCCTGGGCTATGGCTGTGGCTACAGAAGCTATGGATGTGGCTGCTGGCGCCCCTGCTGCTATGGAAGGTACTGGTCTTCTGGCTTCTACTGAGTGAGCACATGACAACCCCCAGTGTGTGCACTTGGACTTCTGCCAGCCCCCTTCCCCCAAGAGCCACGCCCCCCCCATCTGCAGCCTGCACCTCCTGCCTGCATCTCTGCACTGAGGTCTGACATCCCGGCTTCCAAAAGCAGGGCAGGGAGGCTCGGAAACCTAGATGCTGGTGATCGCTCAGCCCTGGTCCTCGGGGTCCACCTCTGAGCAGGAGGGAGGATCATCACGTTCCAGCCGGGCAGTGTCTCTCCAGATCTGATGTCTGACAGTGAACTTCTCTGCTGGGGGCGGCCCGTTCTGAGCCTCAGCCCGGTTCCTCACGACCAATCCCTGGGCTGCGTCAACACGATCGTCCACTCGCCGCTGGTTTCCTCTTGTGTTGTCGATGTTTATCAATAAATTAGATGCGTGTGCATTTCTACCTCTTCTTACTTCCTGCCTTCTCTTACCCCTTCCTCCTCCTCCTCTTCCTCTTCTTCTCCAGCATCTCTCCCTCCTCTTCCTCCTCTTCATCTCTCCTTTCTTCTCGACCCAAATGTGGGGTTTTATGTCTAAAGGTAAACGGCTCTGTGATGATAATCAAACTTCTTCAGTTTAACGTTCTTAATTTATGATTCCTTGAAAATCACATTGTTAATTTCAAATCAAAGCAATAAGGAGGAACTTCCGGTTGCATGTGAATTCTTTTACAACGCTTGAGAAAATAAAGTACAAGAATTATATGAAAATGTTAAGCATTGTAACTTCTTGGAAATGGGTGTGTGCCATCCGCTGTACTGTTGTTTAGTCTTCCTCATTTGGGCATGTTCAAAATATGTCAAAAATATAAACTGAAATAAAAGCAAAAACCATTTTCTTGGCCTCAAATATTTATTGTTATTTTAAATTTATGAAGAGTGACCTGAGAAGAAAAAAATCTGCATCCATCATTGTGTATCTCATGAAGAAATTAAATCCATGATAAAAGTCTCAGAAATTCTGTTTAAGGTCAGGTGGTTTCACTGGTGAATTCTTTCTATTCCAGAGAATAATAAAATTACCTGTAATTTTTTTGCAATATTTCAAAAAAAAATATAATGTCATCAGCAGGGAGAACTACAGGCCAGCATTTCTCACTCAGACTTGCAGAAAATTAAGACACGTGTAAAACTCCCTGGAACTTGTGAACAAATTGAAGGTAGCGATGTATGAAATAGCAATGCGTCAGGACCAAGTGAGTTTCATGTGAGGATAAAAGAAAAGCTCACTATTAGGAAATCACACCAACACACACCACACACAAAAATAAACTCAGGATGGATGAAAGAGTTAAATATAAATCTCGACACCATCAAAGTCCTGGAGGAGAACATGGGCAGGAAAATCTCAGGTACCACAGGCAGCAGCATACTCACTGATATGTCCCCTAGACCAAGGCACATAAAGGAAAGAATAAACAAGTGGGGTCTCATCAAATTAGAAAGCTTCTGCATGGATAAACAAAGCACCAACAAAATGAAAAAAGAATCAACTGCATGGGAAAATATATTTCTCAATGATACCTCAGACAAGGGTTTGATCTGCAAAATATATGAAGAACTCACAGGACTTCACACCAGGAAGACAAACAATCCAATGAAACAATGAACAAAGGACCTGAAAAGACATTTTGCTAAGGAAGACATACAGAGGGCCCAGAGACATGAAAAGATGCTCAGCATCACTAGTCATCAGAGAGGTGGTGATTAGAACCACAGTGAGACACCACTTCACACCTCTAAGAATGGCCATCACTAACAAAGCAACAAACAATAAGGGTTGGAGAGGATGTGGAGCAAAGGGAGCCCTAGTGCTCTGTGGTGGGAATGCAGACTGGTACAACGACTGTGGAAAACAGTGTGGAATTTTGTCAGAAAAGTACAAAAGGGTCTTTTGACCCAATAATTCCACCTCTGGGATTATACCTTAGGAAATGAGAAACACCAGTCCTACAAATCTATGCACCCCAGTGTTCATAGCAGCACAATTCACAATAGCCAAGTGCTGGAAGCAACCTAATTGCCCATCCGTAAATGAGTGGATCATAAAACTATGGTCCATTTACACAATGGAATTCTATGCAGCAGAAAGAAGGAAGGAGCTCCTACCATGTGTGAGAGTATGGGTGGAACTGGAGAGCACCATGCTAAGTGAAAGAAGCCAGGCAGTGAGGAACAAATACCACATGATCTCACCTATAAGTGGAACCTAATCAACAAAACAAACAAGCAAACAAAATACACACAACAGGGGAAGAGGAGGCGGAGGTGGCAGGACTGCGGTGGAGGGGAGGCAGATGTGACCATGTGTCCGCAGGGGTGACACAGAAGCCCTCGAGGCCGAGAGAAGGTGCAGCTGGTTCTCTGCCAGACCTTGTCCCAGCCTGTGAGGGTGGGAGGGATCCAGGAACACGTGGGAACAGACTGAATTCCAGGGCTGGTCTCCGGGTCAGTGGGAGGCAGGACTGGGCCCTCGGGACCACGGGGAGCAGTGTGCTCTGCATTTTTGGTGGCGCACGTGGTGAACAGGGCATGTGCCAGCCAGGACTGAGGATGTGGGAACAGGGTTTGGAACAGTTTGTAGGCTGCTTTAAAATAGATGCTTGATCACTGTAACCTGCCTTTCAGATCTGAACTTGATCACCCCATGATATTGATCCGAATACTTTTTATTTTCCAAGCTAGTATGTAAAATCAAAAAGAGGATATTGTTGGTGATTGACAATGTTACTGAATAACAGAAAATGACGGTTGTATTTCCGCGTTTCATCCCGAAGTTCTGTCTGCATGTTCACAGGGGGCGGCGGGTGGGGGTCTTCAGCCTCTCCCGGGTCTGGGCTGTGAAAAGCAGCCACACCCAGAAGTGTCGGTGCATTTGAAAGCACGGGATTCATTCTCACCTGGATTTGGGCGGCCTGTTTCATTTACCCCTCAGTGCGGCACAACAACACAGGAAACCCACAGGTGAGGCAATACTCAGTTTTAAAACTCAGCTCTCGAATGTGCCAGCGTGTTATGCAATGCGCTCGGCCAGGAGGAACACCATGCAGCCTGGTATGTCCAGGCTTTGAAGATGCAGCAATTTCTTCTCATAAAAGAGATGCGATACGTTTAAGGGCACCGGTGTGAGCAGAGACACTTTAATGAGACTGGAGACGTCACCCTCAGATGCTGGGATTGCATCAGCTGAGATGGCCCCAAAAGACGCAGTGAAGGAGGCACGTGTTCGACCGCACGCTCTGTACAGGGTATATAAGTGCCCCTGCACACTTGCTGACAGACACACTCAGGTCTTGTCTTGAGCAGCAGACACACTCACCCCACTGACACCATGAGCTACTATGGCAGCTACTATGGAGGCCTGGGCTATGGCTATGGCGGCTTTGGTGGCCTAGGCTATGGCTACGGTGGCTTTGGTGGCCTGGGCTACGGCTGTGGCTACAGAGGCTATGGGTGTGGCTGCTGGCGCCCCTGCTGCTATGGAAGGTACTGGTCTTCTGGCTTCTACTGAGTGAGCACATGATGACCTCCAGTGTGTGCACTTGGACTTCTGCCAGCCCTACTGCCCCAAGGAGCCCCGTCCCCCACATCTGTAGCCTGCACCTCCTGCCTGCATCTCTGCACTGAGGTCTGACATCCCGGCTCCCAAAACCAGGGCAGGGAGGCTCAGGGACCTGGATGCTGGTGATTGCTCAGCCCTGGTCTTCAGGGTCCACCTCTGAGCAGGAGGGAGGATCGTCATGTTCCAGCCGGGCTGTGTCTCTCCAGATCTGATGTCTGACAGTGAACTTCTCCTCTGGGGGCAGCTTGTTCTGAGCCTCAGTCCCATTCCTCAGGACCAATCCCTGGGCTGCGTCAACATGATCGTCCACTCGCCGCTGGTTTCTTCTTGTGTTGTCCATGTTTATCAATAAATTAGATGCGTGTGCATTTCTACCTCTTCTTACTTCCTGCCTTCTCTTTCGCCTTCCTCCTCCTCCTCTTCCTCTTCTTCTCCAGCACCTCTCCCTTCTCTTTCTCCTCCTTATCTCTTTCTTCTCGACCCAAATAAGGGGTTTTATGTCTAAAGGTAAACGGCTCTGTGATGATAATCAAACTTCTTCAGTTTAACGTTCTTAATTTATGATTCCTTGAAAATCACATTGTTAATTTCAAATCAAAGCAGTAAGGAGGAACTTCTGGTTGCATGTGAATTCTTTTACAACGCTTGAGAAAATAAAGTACAAGAATTATATGAAAATGTTAAGCATTGTAACTTCTTGGAAATGGGTGTGTGCCATCCGCTGTACTGTTGTTTAGTCTTCCTCATTTGGGCATGTTCAAAATATGTCAAAAATATAAACTGAAATAAAAGCAAAAACCATTTTCTTGGCCTCAAATATTTATTGTTATTTTAAATTTATGAAGAGTGACCTGAGAAGAAAAAAATCTGCATCCATCATTGTGTATCTCATGAAGAAATTAAATCCATGATAAAAGTCTCAGAAATCCTGTTTAAGGTCAGGTGGTTTCACTGGTGAATTCTTTCTATTCCAGATAATAATAAAATCACCTGTAATTTTTTTGCAATATTTCAAAAAAAAATATAATGTCATCAGCAGGGAGAACTACAGGCCAGCATTTCTCACTCAGACTTGCAGAAAATTAAGACACGTGTAAAACTCCCTGGAACTTGTGAACAAATTAAAGGTAGCGATGTATGAAACGGCAATGCATCAGGGCCAGGTGAGTTTCAGGTGAGGATGGAAGAAAAGCTCACCATTAGGGAAACACACAAACACACCACACACAAAAATAAACTCAGGATGGATGAAAGAGTTAAATATAAATCTCGACACCATCAAAGTCCTGGAGGAGAACATAGGCAGGAAAATCTCAGGTACCACAGGCAGCAGCATCCTCACTGATATGTCCCCTAGAGCAAGGCACATAAATGAGAGAATAAACAAATGGGGTCTCATCAAATTAGAAAGCTTCTGCATGGATAAACAAAGCACCAACAAAATGAAAAAAGAACCAACCTTATGGGAAAATACATTTCTCAATGATACCTCAAACAAGGGTTTGATCTGCAAAATATATGAAGAACTCACAGGACTCCACACCAGGAAGACAGTCTAATTAAAAAGTGGGCAAAGGACCTGAAAAGACATTTTGCTAAGGAAGACATACAGAGGGCCCAGAGACATATGACAGGATGTTCAGCATCACTAGTGATCAGAGAGATGCTGATTAGAACCACAGTGAGACACCACTTCACACCTCTAGGAATGGCCATCACTAACACATCAACAAACAACAAGGGTTGGAGAGGATGTGGAGCAAAGGGAGCCCTAGTGCTCTGTTGGTGGGAATGCAGACTGGTACAACCACTGTGGAAAACAGTGTGGAATTTCCTCAGAAAAGTAAAAAAAGGAACGGCCTTCTGACCCAATAATTCCACCTCTGGGATTATACCTTAGGAAATGAGAAACACCAGTCCTACAAATCTATGCACCCAATGTTCATAGCAGCACAATTCACAATAGCCAAGTGCTGGAAGCAACCTAATTGCCCATCAGTAAATGAGTGGATCATAAAACTATGGTCCATTTACACAATGGAATTCTATGCAGCAGAAAGAAGGAAGGAGCTCCTACCATGTGTGAGAGTATGGGTGGAACTGGAGAGCACCCTGCTAAGTGAAAGAAGCCAGGCAGTAAAAGACAAATACCACATGATCTCACCTATAAGTGGAACCCAATCAACAAAACAAACAAGGAAACAAAATACAACCAGTGACTTTGAAATTAAGAACAAATGACAGTAACCACAGGGGAGGTGGGAGGAAGGACTGGGGCAAAGAAGGGGAAGGGTCCTGAAGGAACATGTATGAAGGACCCAGGGACACAGACAACAGGTGTGTGTGGGGGGTCGAGTGTGGAAGGTGGGGGTGGGGAGGGAAGAGGAGAGTAATGGGGGGAAATGGAGACAACTGTAAATGCACAACAATGAAAAGTAAGTAAATAAAATCACAAACATAAGTTAATAGATTAGTGAGTAAATATCCAAAACAGAATCCATCTACAGATTGTTTCAGCCTGTTAATTCCAATGTCCTGTTACACCTGAGTCTGGCTCTGGTGATTTATTGCTGAGTGTTTTTTCTTGCCTTTTGGCTTTTCATAAATAACATGAATGTTTCCATTCTTGTTGTGGCTGAAAGTCAGATGCTTTTTTGTTGGGTGCTTGGCACCAGGCAGACCCCTGCCTTCAGTGTGAGGGTGGGTGTCAGTCTGCTCCGCAGCCCCGTGCAGAAGGCAGATTCTCCGGTTTGCACTGAAACCCCATCCTGGGAGCCCCTGGTCTGAGGCTCTGAGACGATTAGTCAAATTATCCAGAATCTGCAAGAAGCAATGTGAGCGGGGCGGAGCCCGGATCAACACCTTCAGCATCGTGGGTCTCCAGACCACCTGTGGTCTCACGTCTGCTCGGTGCTGCGTCTCCGGGTCCCTCACTCTGCACTGTCACCACGGGCACGTTTTCTTTTCCCTTTGCAACAAATTAGCCTTTGTTGAAGTGGCACCGTGGCTTTAGTTGTCTATTTGTTTAATGACGTTGTGGCCCCATTCACTGTGTATCCCACCCAGATTCCTCCTTGACAGACAGGGCTGCAGTTTGGTTGTGGGTCTGTCCCCACACCCCGGGGACATCAGCGCCGAGCACCAAGGATCCTCCTGCCCTTGTGTTCATCCCCTGGCTTTGCAGAGCAGTGCTCGAGGTTATTTAGAATCTTTCATTTATGAATTTCTAGCTTAGCAGGACCAGAAAAAAAGGAACTAATAAACAGTGTGAAATTTACTGGTATTTTTCAGACTTTAAGAGGCACTGTCCCTCGAATTCGGGAGCAAAGGGGGTGCATCTAACACTTTTTTTGCTTCAAAAATATTTGCCCTATTTTTCTCCTCTAAAATCTAGGTGCGTCTTATGGTCCAAAAAATCATTAAGTGCCATTAAAACTTAGGGTGGATTTTAAAGACTCAGGCTTGGTCGATAAATCTAAGAACAGATTTTTCCAGCCAGCTCCAGGGGAGGGGGAAGGGGCAGACCCTGGGGGTCATCCCTGGGCTCCTGTGGGTCAGCTCTGCACTGCCCAGGGCAGGCAAGCACATGAGTCCACCCGGCAACTAATCACCAGGGCAAGAGCAGGTCTTCAGTTGAGAGTATGCAGAACACGGTTCATTCTGGAATCATTAGTTATGAGTTGCTACATTCTTGATGGTTATTACTGTCGACCTACTTTTGCCCACCCCTGAATTCTTAGTCTGCTGGATCCCGACAAAAAACGTCGTGTGTTTTAATGGCGGACAGCCTGTCTCCCTGAGCACAGGGAAGGCTCCAGGAAGAACAGCGGCCAGAGCTCCTTGGATAAGGCGTTCGCCCCTCCCGCGGTGCCGCAGAGAGACCGGACCATCGCGACCGGAAATCACTGCTCTGGGGGCCTCTGCCCAGTGCAGGGCAGGTCCTGCATCGCAGCCTCACGGCCTGGATGGTGCTTTGCTCTCTCGGGAGAGCGCGGCCCCGGAGGTCCGGGCGCCCAGGTGAGCCCGCCCCGGGAGATGACATACACTTCGACATCGAAGATCCAGGTGAACATTTAATATTTGAGTAGACTAGTTCACTATTTTTGGAAAGCAGCAAATGAGCACACAACAGGGGAAGAGGACGCGGAGGTGGCAGGACTGTGGTGGGAGGGGAGGCGGATGCAACTGTGTGTCCGCAGGGGTGACAGAGAAGCCCTCGAGGCCGAAAGTACAGCTGGTTCTCTGCCAGACCTTGTCCCCAGCCTGTGAGGGCGGGAGGGTCCCTGGGACACGTGGGAACAGACTGAATTCCAGGGCTGGTCTCCGGGTCCTGAGTGGGGGGCAGGACTGGGCCCTCGGGACCACGGGGAGCAGTGTGCTCTGCATTTTTGGTGGCGCACGTGGTGAACAGGGCATGTGCCAGCCAGGACTGAGGATGTGGGAACAGGGTTTGGAACAGTTTGTAGGTTGTTTTAAAATAGGTGCTTGATCACTGTAACCTGCCTTTCAGATCTGAACTTGATCACCCCATGATATTGGTCCGAATACTTTTTATTTTCCAAGCTAGTATGTAAAATCAAAAAGAGGATATTGTTGGTGATTGACAATGTTACTGAATAACAGAAAAGGACGGTTGTATTTCCGCGTTTCCTCCCGAAGTTCTGTCTGCGCGTTAACAGGGGGCGGGTGGGGGCCTTCAGCCTCTCCCAGGTCTGGGCTGTGAAAAGCAGCCACACCCAGAAGTGTCGGGTGCCTTTGAAATCACAGGATTCATTCTCACCTGGATTTGGGCGGCCTGTTCATTTACCCCTCAGTGCGGCACAACAACACAAGTAAACCCACAGGTGAGGCAATACTCAGTTTTAAAACTCAGCTCTCAAATGTGCCGGCGTGTTAGGTAATGCGCTCAGCCAGGAGGAACACCAGCAGCCTGGTATGTCCAGGCTTTGAAGATGCAGCAAATTCTTCTCATAAAAGAGATGCGATACGTTTAAGGGCACCGGTGTGAGCAGAGACACTTTAATGAGACTGGAGACGTCACCCTCAGATGCTGGGATTGCATCAGCTGAGATGGCCCCAAAAGACGCAGTGAAGGAGGCACGTGTTCAACCGCACGCTCTGCACAGGGTATATAAGTGCCCCTGCACACTTGCTGACAGATACACTCAGGATCCTGTCTTGAGCAGCAGACACACTCACCCCACTGACACCATGAGCTACTACGGCAGCTACTATGGAGGCCTGGGCTATGGCTATGGCGGCTTTGGTGGCCTAGGCTATGGCTACGGTGGCTTTGGTGGCCTGGGCTACGGCTGTGGCTACAGAGGCTGTGGGTGTGGCTGCTGGCGCCCCTGCTGCTGTGGAAGGTACTGGTCTTCTGGCTTTTACTGAGTGAGCACATGACGACCCCCAGTGTGTGCACTTGGACTTCTGCCAGCCCTACTGCCCCCAGAAGCCCAGCCCCCACCTGTAGCCTGCACCTCCTGCCTGCATCTCTGCACTGAGGTCTGACATCCCGGCTCCCACAACGAGGGCAGGGACGCTCGGGGACCTGGATGCTGGAGATTGTTCAGCCCTGTTCCTCGGGGTCCACCTCTGAGCAGGAGGGAGGATCGTCATGTTCCAGCCGGGCTGTGTCTCTCCAGATCTGATGTCTGACAGTGAACTTCTCTGCTGGGGGCGGCCTGTTCTGAGCCTCAGTCCGGTTCCTCACGACCAATCCCTGGGCTGCGTCAACACGATCGTCCACTCGCTGCTGGTTTCTTCTTGTGTTGTCCATGTTTATGACTAAATTAGATGCGTGTGCATTTCTACCTCTTCTTACTTCCTGCCTTCTCTTTCACCTTCCTCCTCCTCTTCTTCTTCCTCTTCTTCTCCAGCATCTCTCCCTCCTCTTCCTCCTCCTCATCTCTCCCTTCTTCCTGACCCAAACCTGGGGTTTTATGTCTAAAGGTAAATGGGTTTGTGACAATAATCAAACTTCAGTTTAACATTTTAAATTTATGATTCCTTGGAAATCACATTGTTAATTTCAAAGCAAAGCAATAGGGAGGAACTTCAGTTTGTATGTGAAGTCTCTTAGAATCCTCGAGAAAGTAAAATAGAAGAATTACATGAAAATGTTAAGAATTGTGACCTCTCAGAAATGGGTGTGTGCCATCGGCTGTACTGTTGTTTAGTCTTCCTCATTTGGGCATGTTCAAAACATCTTATAAAATAAAAAATCTGAAATAAAAGCAAAAACCATTCTCTTGGCCTCAAATATTTAATGTTATTTTAAATTTATGAAGAGTGACCTGAGAAGAAAAAATCTGCATCCATGCCTCTGTATCTCATGAAGAAATTAAATCCATGATAAAAGTCTCCTCATAAAACCTATTTAGTGTCAGATGGATTCACTGGTGAATTCTTTTTGTTCTAGAAAATAATAGAAATACCTGTAATTTTTTTTTACAATATCTCAAAACAAAAATATAATGTCATCAGCAGGGTGAACTACAGGCCAGCATTTCTCACTCAGACTTGCAGAAAATTAAGACACGTGTAAAACTCCCTGGAACTTGTGAACAAATTGAAGGTAGCGATGTATGAAACGGCAATGCATCAGGGCCAGGTGAGTTTCAGGTGAGGATGGAAGAAAAGCTCACCATTAGGAAAACACACAACACACACCACACACAAAAATAAACTCAGGGTGGATGAAAGACTTAAATATAAATCTCGACACCATCAAAGTCCTGGAGGAGAACATGGGCAGGAAAATCTCAGGTACCACAGGCAGCAGCATCCTCGATGTGTCCCCTAGAGCAAGGCACATAAATGAGAGAATAAACAAATGGGGGTCTCATCAAATTAGAAAGCTTCTGCATGGATAAACAAAGCACCAACAAAATGAAAAAAGAACCAACTGTAAGGAAAATATATTTCTCAATGATACCTCAGACAAGGGTTTGATCTGCAAAATATATGAAGAACTCACAGGAGTCCATACCAGGAAGACAGTCCAATTAAAAAGTGAGCAAAGGACCTGAAAAGACATTTTTCTAGGGAAGACATACAGAGGGCCCAGAGACATATGACAGGATGTTCAGCATCACTAGTGATCAGAGAGATGCTGATTAGAACCACAGTGAGACACCACTTCACACCTCTAGGAATGGCCATCACTAACACATCAACAAACAACAAGGGTTGGAGAGGATGTGGAGCAAAGGGAGCCCTAGTGCTCTGTTGGTGGGAATGCAGACTGGTGCAACCACTGTGGAAAACAGTGTGGAATTTCCTCAGAAAAGTAAAAATGGAACGGCCTTTGACCCAGCAATTCCACCTCTGGGATTATACCCTAGGAAATGTGAAACACCAATTTTAAAAAATCTACTCACCCAATGTTCATAGCAGCACAATTTATAATATACAAGTATTGGAAACAACCTAAGGGCCCATCAGTAAATGAGTGGATCAAAAAACTATGGTCCATTTACACAATGGAATTCTATGCAGCAGAAAGAAGGAAGGAGCTCCTACCATGTGTGAGAGTATGGGTGGAACTGGAGAGCACCATGCTAAGTGAAAGAAGCCAGGCAGTAAAAGACAAATACCACATGATCTCACCTATAAGTGGAACCCAATCAATAAAAGAAGTAAGCAAACAAAATATAACCAGTGACATTGAAATTAAGAACAAATGACAGTAACCAAAGGGGAGGTGGGAGGGAGGACTGGGGTAAAGAAGGGGAAGGGTCCTGAAGGAACATGTATGAAGGACCCAGGGACAAAGACAACAGGTGTGGGGGGGGATTGAGTGTGGAAGGTGGGGGTGGGGAGGGAAGAGGAGAGTAATGGGGGGAAATGGAGACAACTGTAAATGCACAACAATGAAAAGTAAGTAAATAAAATCAAGCCCTGGCTGGTGTAGCTCAGTGGATTGAGCACGGACCTGCAAACCAGACAATCGCGGTTCGATTCCCAGTCAGGGCACATGCCTGGGTTGCAGGCCAGTTCCCTGCAGGCCAATTCCCAGCAGGGGACGCACGGAAGGCAACCATACATTAATGTTTCTCTCCCTCTCTCCTTCCCTTCCCCTCTAAAGATAAATAAATAAAATCTTTAAAAAAAGTAAGTAAATAAAATCACAAACATAAGTGAATACATTAGTTGAGTAAATGCCCATAATAGAATCCATCACAGATTGTTTCAGCCTGTTAATTCCAATGTCCTGTTACACATGAGTCTGGCTCTGGTGATTTATTGCTGAGTGTTTTTTCTTGCCTTTTGGCTTTTCATAAATAACATGAATGTTTCCATTCTTGTTGTGGCTGAAAGTCAGATGCTTTTTTGTTGGGTGCTTGGCACCAGGCAGACCCCTGCCTTCAGTGTGAGGGTGGGTGTCAGTCTGCTCCGCAGCCCCGTGCAGAAGGCAGATTCTCCGGTTTGCACTGAAACCCCATCCTGGGAGCCCCTGGTCTGAGGCTCTGAGACGATTAGTCAAATTATCCAGAATCTGCAAGAAGCAAGGTGAGCGGGGCGGAGCCCGGATCAACACCTTCAGCATCGTGGGTCTCCAGACCACCTGTGGTCTCACGTCTGCTTGGTGCTGCGTCTCCGGGTCCCTCACTCTGCACTGTCACCACGGGCACGTTTTCTTTTCCCTTTGCAACAAATTAGCCTTTGTTGAAGTGGCACCGTGGCTTTAGTCGTCTATTTGTTTAATGACATTGTGGCCCCATGCACTGTGTATCCCTCCGGGATTCCTCCTGGACAGATAGCGCTACAGTTTGGTTGTGCGTCTGTCCCTGCACCCCAGGGACATCAGTGCCGAGCACCAAGGATCCTCCCGCCCTCATGTTCATCCCCTGGCTTTGCAGAGCAGTGCTCGAGGTTATTTAGAATCTTTCATTTATGAATTTCTAGCTTAGCAGGACCAGAAAAAAAGGAACTAATAAACAGTGTGGAGTTCAAGTGCCATAAAACATTACGAAGGATTTCAAACACTGAGAGTTGTTCACTAAACCTAAGGACAGATTTGCTCTGTCGGCTGGGGGGGGAGGGTGAGAGGTGGACCCTGGGGGTGTCCACGCACTGCTGTGGGTCACCTCTGAGATGCCCAGGCCAGAGAAGAACTGGAGTCCACCCGATAACTAACCACCAGGGCAAGAGCAGGTCTTCAGTTGTGAGTATGCAGAACACGGTTCATTCTGGAATCATTAGTTATGAGTTGCTGTGTTCTTGATGGTTATTACTGTCGATCTATTTTTGCCCACCCCTGCTTTCTTCTTAGTCTGCTGGATCCCGACGAAACCGTCGTGTGTTTAATGGGCGACAGCCTGTCTCCCTGAGCACAGGGAAGGCTCCAGGAAGGAGAACAGCGGCCAGAGCTCCTTGGATAAGGCGTTCGCCCCTCCCGCGGTGCCGCAGAGAGACCGGACCATCGTGATGGGAAATCACTGCTCTGGGGGCCTCTGCCCAGTGCAGGGCAGGTCCTGCGTCGCAGCCTCACGACCTGGATGGCGCTTTGCTCTCTCGGGAGAGCACAGCCCCGGAGGTCCAGGCGCCCAGGTGAGCCCGCCCCGGGAGATGACATACACTTCGACATCAAAGATCCAGGTGAATATTTAATATTTGAGTAGACTAGTTCACTATTTTTGGAAAGCAGCAAATGAGCACACAACAGGGGAAGAGGACGCGGAGGTGGCAGGACTGTGGTGGGAGGGGAGGCGGATGCAACTGTGTGTCCGCAGGGGTGACAGAGAAGCCCTCGAGGCCTAGAGAGAGTGTAGCTGGTTCTCTGCCAGCCCTTGTCCCCAGCCTGTGAGGGTGGGAGGGGCCCAGGGACACGTGGGAACAGACTGAATTCCAGGGCTGGTCTCCGGGTCCTGGGTGGGGGAGGCAGGACTGGGCCCTCGGGACCACGGGGAGCAGTGTGCTCTCCACTTTTGGTGGCGCACGTGGTGAACAGGGCATGTGCCAGCCAGGAGTGAGGATGTGGGAACAGGGTTTGGAACAGTTTGTAGGCTGCTTTAAAATAGGTGCTTGATCACTGTAACCTGCCTTTCAGATCTGAACTTGATCACCCCATGGTAGTGATCCGAATACTTTTTATTTTCCAAACTAGTATGTAAAAGCAAAAAGAGGATATTGTTGGTGATTGACAATGTTACTGAATAACAGAAAAGGACGGTTGTATTTCCGCGTTTCCTCCTGAAGTTCTGTCTGCGTGTTCACAGTGGGCGGGTGGGGGCCTCAGCCTCTCCCGGGTCTGGGCTGTGAAAAGCAGCCACACCCAGAAGTGTCGGGGGCCTTTGAAAGCACAGGATTCATTCTCGCCTGGATTTGGGCGGCCTGTTTCATTTACCCCTCAGTGCGGCATAACAACACAAGTAAACCCACAGGTGAGGCAATACTCAGTTTTAAAACTCAGCTCTCGAATGTGCCAGCGTGTTACGCAATGCGCTCGGCCAGGAGGAACACCAGCAGCCTGGTATGTCCAGGCTTTGAAGATGCAGCAATTTCTTCTCATAAAAGAGATGCGATACGTTTAAGGGCACCAGTGTGAGCAGAGACACTTTAATGAGACTGGAGACGTCACCCTCAGATGCTGGGATTGCATCAGCTGAGATCGCACCAAAAGACGCAGTGAAGGAGGCACGTGTTCGACCGCACGCTCTGCACAGGGTATATAAGTGCCCCTGCACACTCCCTGACAGACACACTCAGGGTCTTGTCTTGAGCAGCAGACACACTCACCCCACTGACACCATGAGCTACTATGGCAGCTACTATGGAGGCCTGGGCTACGGCTACGGTGCCTTTGGTGGCCTGGGCTACGGCTCTGGACGTGGCTATGGAGGCTACAGACACGGTTGCTGGCGTCCGTCATTCTATGGGGGACACGGAGTCTATGCTATCTATTAAAAAGTTGCTAAAAGCTGACACAGGTGGGAAATCTCCAAAAGTGTTTGTTCCCACCTTGTGGTTTCATTCCTGGAATAGTCACCCCACTTCCTGCTGAGAGCTGTGTATCGGTCGTCACCTGCGTCTGTGGACACCTGGAACATGCCACCCAGAAAGCCATCATCCAGATGTACGTTCCTCACGAATAACCATTCCATCTGAACACATTTTCGTTTACGATTGTGGTCAGCACGACTGTGATCTTATGTGACTAGCTAGATGCCAGAGAGCACTTGTATTTTGCATTTGTCTGATAAATTGATTACTTAAAATATAAATAAATTGGCTTCCCGTGATGTTCTATTCCTATCGTTCGGTGTGGTATAATGCGGGTGTTTCTAGTTCACCGCATTATAGAAGCGTGAGGACGTATAGGGGCGGAGGTAGGACTGAATGAACATAACTTGCCCCATCCAGTCACTTAGGGCCTCGGCCTCCTTCCACGTCCCTCCGGACTCCCTGGACCTACCGAGGAGGGTCCGGGCCATATCACACCCTCCCGTTGCCCCTTTGCTGTGAGGTACATGTCTCTTCTGTGTGAAGAGCAGTTTCAGGGCCCCAGCGAACCGGAGAGCAGGTGAGGGGTGTCCCGCACACCTGTCCCCCACAGGCACCCCCAGCCCGGTCACTCACCAGACCGCAGCTGTGTTCCGACAGAGGCAGGAGCCCAGCGCTCCTCCTGCACCTTCGCTTCCTTCTTGGTGCTGCGCCCTGTGGATTTGGACAAGCAGGTAAGGATGGGCACCCACCATAGTAACACACAGTGTGTTTTCCCTGTGGCACATCGCCTCTTGTCCCCCCCTTGCCCCCCGCCCCTGCAGAACGTCTGGCCAGGACCCCCGGCCGGGACCCCTGGTCTGGCAGAGGTGCCTGCGCTCTTTCACAGCCCGTGTCCTGACGTGGAGGAGGGGAGGTCAGGACGCGCCGCCGACTCCCCGGGCAGGAGCGACCCTCTATAGTCAGCATCTGCGAGGGCCCCGGACTGGTCTGCGGAGCTCGGCCACAGGTGCGGTAGCTTGGGGGAGGGGTTCTGGGGACAACCGCAGGGGACACAGGTGCCCTCCGTGTCCTTCCACATCCCCTTGGAGGGCTCTTCCTGGTGCACAGATGTCCTCATAAACAGACACAGGCACGAAGCCCACCCTTGTGGGGACGCGAGACATCTTCCCACTGGTCAGCGCCTCTCTGGCCTGCCAGGCAGCTCAGGGTCCCGAGGCTGGCCGCGCTTCCTTTCACGTCCCTGTGCACCCAGAAAAGTCATCACGCGCCCGAAGGGACTTCTGTTCAGGCCCCTCCCACTGGGTTACTGTGTAGAGCCGCCGATGGGATCGTGGACCCCGCAGCGGGTGGGGCGCTCCTGGGGGCCTCGCCCGCTGGTCAGTCCCGGTACAGCCTGTTCTGTGGTGTGTCCGACGTGGCTAGTCTGGACCCTGCCCTGGTCGCCCCAGTGGAGGAACTGTTCGTGGTTCACCTACGCTGGCGTTTCTATTTCAAATCCGAAAGCCGCACAAGGGGAGCGAGAGAACAGAGCAAAGTGGGAGACCTCACAGGCCAGGGCCCCAGCTCCCCTGGGCGGGGGCTGGGTGAGAGGTGGAGTCAGCAAGTGTCCCCAGGGGTCAGACCCGGAGGCTTTGCTCCGGAGGAGCGCTGACCTGCCCGGGACGTCGCCTTTCCATCGAGGTAAAGCCAGCCCGTCCCAGCCCCCAGGATGAAGCAGAAGTTCTTCCCATTATTGTTGATGCTTTATGCAGAAGGTGCCGCGGAGTGGCCCGCAGTTAGCTGTAACTGCTCTCTATGTGATTTACAGCTCTGATTTTTTATCTCTCATCGTTTGAAATTTAACAATATGCGAACCAGTTTGATCTCGGAGGGATGTAAGTACCCAGAAAGCTGAGGGCATTTGAAGCTCGCCCTGATAAACACAAACAGCCGCCGGCCTTTCAGAGAACCATCACTCAGACTGTGTGACACGTGACCGCTCAGCCCAGCGTCTCCAGGCTGGCTGTGCGCCTGTGCGCCGGGCCTGTTCCGGCGAAATGTCGGCCTTACCGCAAGGCCCTTTCTGATCTTTGATCTGAACTGTGCAGATGCTTTTCCATTTCATTTGTGCCCAAACACAATTAGCGACTGTCCTGAACATTACAGCTTTTAGAAGCTCATCACAAAAGCTACACTGATGTTCTTGCTTTGATTGTTGAAAGATTGGGGGTCGGAAACATATTTTCCTAAATTGCAATCACTAGAAGTGGTTCTGTTGGGAGAATTTTGTTCATGTCTGTTATGGCTGCACAGGACTCGGTCACGTGGTTCCTCTTGATGAGCGTGGAGGGGAAAACTCCTGATTGAAAACAAAGGTCTTCATTTCGAAGGCGGCAGGGAAACGCTCGCGGTGCCCTGGGTGCTAGCGAAGGGCGGGCATCGTTTAGGGTCCAGTGTAAATGGTAAAGGGTGAAATCGAGAGAGAATAATTGCTTGAAACATGGACACAAAAGGAAAACTTCTTACCTCCCCGGAGAGGGTTTTAGAGAGATGACTGTCGTAATCACCTCATAGTACTGAGCTGTTGGTCATGAGAAATCTAATGATGAAAATCAATATAAAAACCCTTTAGCCAATGAACAACACTCTATTACTTTGCAAAGGCAGTTGAGGGAATTTATGATCATATATTTATATAGAATATAAATTCAGGCTCCCTTATCTATTTTTCAAGTTTGAGTGAAAGGTATGTGTGTGTGTTTAACACATACAGGGTCTGGCCCAAATAATGCCCCTTTTTTGTTACAAAATCATCAGCCTGGAACTGTGTAACACAACAGTATCACACTCAAGCACGGCACGTGACATGTTAGGTGAAGTGTTCAAATTAAAACTGTAGGCTACTGCACCCATCTCGTCACTCTTCCGGCCACACCCAAGCCAGCGTCACTTCCGCCGACCCCGTACGGGCGTGCACAGGCTTTCTGCAGGTGTCACTGCCGTCTTCCCAGTTCGGAGGACCAGGTGAAGCTGTGGCTCTGTCTGCGGCTCTAGCAATGAACTTGGGGACTTTGAGCTTCCTGTTGGTGCATTTGTGGTTGTGTTGCTGCGAAGCACCTGCTGCGGGCTCCAGACACCATGCGGATTCGTGGTCCAGGCGGTGGCCGGTGGCACCGGGACCCACGCAGCCACGCCGGCCGGATGGGGCGGGGCCTCCCGCGCCTCCTCTCTGATGTCCACACGCAGTGACGTTCCCAGAAGCACAGCTGTTCTGTGCCGCCTCCTCAAAGGCACACATTCACCTGTTTCCTGATGTCCCTCGTCATCATCTGTCACTGGCACTGGGACCGTCCCTCTGCTCTGTCCTTCTCTGGTCTCCGGGACTCGTGGCCGCCCTCACCCTTTCATTCCTTTGTTCAGATGGCACCTCAGGTGGCTCCCTGGCCTGGTACCCGACGCTGCCCTGACCAACAAAACGGGGCTGGTGGGGAGAAGCGGAAGCCAGTTCAGTCAGAGCCAGTTTGCGGCGGAGCGGGGACCGTGACGCTGGGCCCCGGCAGCGGTGAAGCTCAGTAAAAGTAACCGAAAGAACCGCGGGATTCCCTGAATGGCCCGCAGTCTTCCTCCCACAGCCGCCTTTGTCCTCGGCTCCGATGGGGCGCTCGTCACCTTTCATAATGAGATCCAGTCGGCTTTAGAACTCACCAGCTCTCAGCCCTGCTGGGACGCCCCCACCCCACGGGCCCCGCCCGACCGCCCGAGGGGCCTCCGTCCCTCCCAGAGCCTGGCGCTCTCCTCGCACTCGCTTATTCCCTGTGGGTGCTGAGTGTGTGTGCTCACACGACCCCACGTGGGCAGGGACTCAGTCCACTGCACTGTCCCACGGACCCTCGGTGCCCCGAGTGGTGCCTGGCCCACCGGAAGTGCCTCATGAAATATGGACTGAGTTGACCTGTGACAGCAGTCACCTGCTGGTTTTTGTTCCTGTGCCAGATTCTCTGTTAAATTAAGAGTTCTGTTAACTATAATATAATCTTTGTTTTTATTGTTGTTCAAGTACAGTTGTCCCCACCCCCCCACTCTCCCCCGCACCACCCCCTCCCACCCTCTGTCCTGCCCTCCTTCGGCTTCATCTGGTGCTGGCGTAAGAGCAGACACATAGGTGGATGGGACAGGATAGAGAGCCCAGAAATCAACTCAAGTCTCTACAGTCAATTAATATTCAACAAAGGGGGAAGAAGTATAGAATGGAGTAAAAATAGCCTCTTCTACAAATGGTGTTGGGAGATCTGGACAGCCACGTGCAAAAAACTGAAACTCGACCACCAACTTACACCGCACACAAAATAAACTCAGGGTGGATGAGAGACTTAAATATAAATCACGACACCATCAAAGTCCTGGAGGAGAACATGGGCAGGAGAATCTCAGGTACCACAGGCAGCAGCATCCTCACTGATGTGTCCCCTAGAGCAAGGCACATAAATGAGAGAATAAATAAATGGGGTCTCATCAAATTAGAAAGCTTCTGCATGGATAAAGAAAGCACCAACAAAATGAAAAAAGATCCAAGTGTATGGGGAAATACATTTCTCAATGATACCTCAGACAAGGGTTCGATCTGCAAAATGCATAAAGAACTCACAGGACTTCACACCAGGAAGACAAACAACACAGTTAAAAAACGGGCAAAGGGCCTGAAAAGACACTTCTCCAAGGAGGACACACAGAGCTCAGAGAGATGTGACAGGATGCTCAGCATCACTGGCCACCAGAGAGATGCTGATTAAAAGCACAACGAGACACCACTTACTTCACACCTCTAAGAATGGTTGCCACAACCAAATCAACAAACAACAAGTGTTGGAGAGGCTGTGGAGAAAAGGGAGCCCTAGTGCACTGTTGGTGGGAATGCAGACTGGGGCAGCCACTGTGGACAACAGTGTGGAGTTTCCTCAACAAGCTAAAATTGGAATTATAATATAATTCCATGAATGAAAAACAAGCATTTATTTTCATGTTAAGCATCGTTCATTTCAACTCTGCTTGGCCTTACATGCCGGACACACCCAAGCTTCAGACTCCGAGAGACGGCCGCTGCTATCACAGTGAGTAAGTGCAAGAAGTGGGCTCGGGGAGCTGGGATCGCCCTAACCCTAACCCTGGGGCACCCCTGATTCTGTCTCCTTTTTGGGGCTAAAGCTGGATGAGGCATAGCTGAGCCAGAGTCAGTGGGGAGGACACGACAGAGATCGGGGCGGAGAGTACATCTCGCAAGGGGCCAACCCGGCCTCCTGCCCCGGACCCCACAGTCTCGGGTTCACCTCCGGGGGGGGGGGGTTGGGGGCGGGGCTCACAGGGCGGCCTCTGGTGTCCGAGGGGAAGCCAGACCAGATGCAGCATGACCTGAGACGTGTGGATCTCAGATCAGCAAAAATATGTCTTAAAAATAAGAATGAGCAAACATCACACGGAATATATTTATACCCCCATTTTTAATTTATCTGAAATGTACGTCTAATTGGAACTCCGAGTTTTTATTTGCACAGCACAGCACCTTCCCAACCTGGCCTTTCTCCTGGCATTTTCCTGTTGGAAGGATGTTCCCAAATGTGTCCACAGAGGCAACCGGACTCAGTGGTTCTGGTCCGCAGATCACACTCCTCCTGTGCGGCCTCGCTGTGTCCCGACCTCCGTTCTGGACTTTTCCATCCACCCGGCTCTCCAAGACTGGGAAGCCAGTCCCGAAAATAATTCCTCATCTCTGTCCTCTGCTCCTTAACTGACTGCTAGTTACCCTTCCTTCCGCCACTGACATCTTCCTCAACGAGGTCCCATCTTCCTCATCAGTGAGTCTGCTCCTCTTGGCATCTTCACGTCTCATCGTCCAAATGGTGTCTGTGAGTTTTTGTCCCACTCAGCTGTCGCTCCATTCACATCTTCAGCTCTGAGTTGTTAGAGACCCAGGAACCCAGAGGGCTTGGGTGGCAGCATCAACTCGACTGCTGATTAAATATATGATTTGGCACAATTCATCTGACCTCATTAATTCTCATCTCTGCTATTCGCAAATGAAGATGATTTGATTGTTTTTCCTGTAACATGGAGAGGATTTAATGAGCTAATGTCGGCGAAGCACAGAAGAACAGCCAGACATGGAATGAACAATAGATGTTTGCTTTAACTGTTATTATTACCTCTGTGCTTTTATCTCTTTACAATAACTTTTCTCTCTATTTCACTCAATAGAAACACTTCCTCGCCCTTTAAGGACAAGCACACAAAAATTACTCTTACGTCATGGTTCAGAAAGAAAAAAGCCAGTCTGGGGTCAACGATATTCTCTCCACGTGTTTTATTTTTTCTCCACCTGCGCTTGTCAGCTACTGTGACGTCGGCGCATCCTTCCTGCTCAGCAGCATGGGCTCCGGTGAAGCCTGCATTTACCAGCCTCGGGCACCTGCAGTGCCGACATTCATTCTCGACTCACCCGGTGCACGGTCTTCCTTTCTCCTTTCACTCATGGCTGCTATTAAACTTGATGTGTTCCCCTTGTAAGTTCTGTTTATTCTATGCCACACTTTTAGGGTGAAACTGTAACAAAGATAATCTGCTAAGTACTTCTAAACAGCTCACACGGAACACGAGGTTGCTTCCTAGGCACACAGCGAACGCACAAGACCAGGACAACACGTCACTGGAACCCCGTCCCAGGGGTCACTGGCACCAGAGCACGAGGCCCAGACTCAGCTCTCTCCCCCAGTCTCCTACAAGGCTTGGTCCAGAGTCTCAGGAGAGTGAAGATGTGACAGGAAATTTCTAGGCCATCGCCACCGTCTTCGTGGCCTATGATATGCAATAGCGCAGTCGTTTAATGGTGAGGTCCCATGAGAGAGAGTGTGTGTACCACTGGCTCATCTACCTGGCGAACCCTGGTGGACCCACCCGCAAACAGTCCCCTGGTTTTCTGCAGACCAGCCATTCTCACTGTGTAGCAGGAGTTTGTTAAACATGGGACATCTGACGATTTCTTCAGGGCCACCGACCTCTTTTTCCCTTAGATTGTCAGAGTTTAAAAGAAGTGACAACAGCCAACACAGCAATAGCCACCTGGTGTGACTGAATCAGAATCATGCCTATCGTGTTAAATCGGGTTGCTCAAATGACGTGTCTTGGCGTGCGGCAGAATGTTAGCGGTCCGTGTGCCCGGAGATGGAAATGGCTGAAGATCTCAGCTCCAGGAGATGAAAATCCCCCGAAATCCAATCAGATGCGCACGTAGCCCTCGGCCGTGACACGAGATACGGTGAGAACAATCCCACGTTTCCGGGGCTCCGGGAGGCGGTCAGGCTGCATGTCCCTCCTAACCCCTCCCTGGGACGGCATGTGCTCAAGCTCACACACACACACACACACACACACACACACACACATACACACACGTGTGTGCGTTGGGAGGAAGTGAAGGGGCAGATCTGGACTAGATGTGTGGTGTCAAGAGGACAAGCTCACGTGTGGTGACAGACGGGGAGCCCACGCGGGTGAGCTCCTTGGAGCCGACGTGGCAGGGGAGGGGCCCAGATGACAGGACACGGATGCGGAGTCCGCAAAGACCGTCACTTTTGTCACCTCTGCAAAAGTGACAGCCCAGCTTTCAGTCAATCCAAGCGTGTTGTAGAAAACCTCGTAGAGAAGGGTCTACCCTACTCCCCTGCCTACTCCCCTCCCGGAAAGCTCTCTGGACCAGCCGTGCAGCCACGTGGGAAATACCCGGGCCCTCGAGTCTGCTCTCCCAAGTTCAAACCCAGCCGCGCAACTTAGCAGCTGCGGTGCCCGTGGCCGTGCTGACCCCTGTGCTCGCTAAGCCCTCTGAGAACCGAGGGCAATCGTAGCGCTAACCTCACAGGAGATGACGTTCAGTGAGTTCACGCATCTAAAGTTCACGCTACATAGCAAGTGTGAATAAACACCGTTCTCCCCATTATCATCGCCAAGGCGAGAGCTGTGTGTGCCCACAGGCCGGCGAGGTGGTGAGCCCTTTACCAGAGGTGGGCTGTGTGTCCTGACTTGCACCCAGAATGTCTCCTTGTGCAGACTGCCGGAAGCACTCACGCACGACTGGCGAACCCCAGCAATCTCCCCAAATTCGGTTGCGCTGTTTCCTCTCGTCATGGGATGAGCTTACGGGAAGCCAACCAGGCTCAGGTGGAAGCGCAGGCTTTGAGGATGGAGCCACCTTGAACAGGCACCCGCTGGCCAAGGGAACTCGAAGTTAACACACGCTCATGTGCGGCAGGCCCCCCTTGCTGGCATCAAGGGGACAGGAAAGGGTTTGGGGGGCCCAGGTGGTTTGCCAGATGTGAAGGCCGTCGGCTTCACCGTACCCACTTTAAAGGACTTGTCGGGTCGCTGTGCAGAGTGACCCGGAGCTCAAGTGTCTCAGCTTTGCTGCCCCACTGGGTTCATCCCTGCGGCAGAGACTGAGCTCCATGGCGGTGAGGACTTGGGATGGCAAGGTGAGGGCAATATTCTGGCTTCTGTCTGGTCAGGAAGGGACTCTGCCCTCAGTGATCAATTCAACACCCAAGAACGAGCTGCTAAGATCTTGTGCTCATTGAGTTAATAGCACCTTTGTCCCATCATTGGGAACGATTTTGACATTTGTAGACTGGGATCTTTAAAGATAGACATTATCCCCCTCAACTGATTGCAGTGTGACTCCTTCAGTATTTAACCGCAGAATAAACTTCAGATTTGATGCTTGACGGACCACATTGCAATCTTCCAGGCTGCTTACTCCCCACCTCGGATGGGTCCTCGGGAGAACGTGTCCACGGGGAAGGAGGAGTAGCCCGTGAGGCAGCCTCGGGCCTGAGAGGAGCTGACCGAGCCTTGTTTGGAGGAACTTTCACCGGACACTCTTCGTCACGATGGCGTGCTCTTGGTATAGGTGGCATTTTTTTATTCTGGTATTTAAGAACTTACACGACTCCACTCTAAGAAGACAAGCAACCCAATTAAAAAGTGAGTAAAGGACTTGACCAGACATTTCTCCAAGGAGGACATACAGAAGATTCAGAGACACATGAAAAGATGCTCAATATCACTAGCTATCAGAGAGATGCAAATTAAAACCACAATGAGATACCACTTTATACCTCTAAGAATAGCTGTCATAAACAAAGCAACAAACAATAAGTGTTGGAGAGGTTGTGGGGGAAAGGGGACCCTAGTTCACTGTTGGTGGGATTGCAGACTGGTACAACACTGTGGAAAACAGTATGGAATTTCCTCAGAAAACTAAAAAGGGACCTGCCTTTTGACCCAGCAGTTCCACTGCTGGGATTATATCCTAAGAACCCAAAACACCAATCCAAAAGAACCTATGCACCCCAATGTTCATAGCAGCACAATTTACAATAGCCAAGAGCTGGAAGCAACATAGGTGCCCATCAGTAAATGAATGGATCAAAAAATTATGCTACATATACACAATGGAATTCTATGCAGCAGGAAGAAAGAAGGAGCTCCTACCCTTTGCAACAGCGTGGATGGAACTGGAGAGCATTATGCTGAGTGAAATAAGCCAGGCAGTGAAAGACAAATACCATATGATCTCACCTTTAACAGGAAGCTAAACAACAAAACAAACAAGCAAGCAAAATATAACCAAAGACACTGAAATAGAGAACAGGGGGACAGTGACCAGAGGGGAGAGGGGACGGAGTTTCAGGGGAAAAGGGGAAGGATTTACAGGAACAAGTAGAAAGGACACATGGACAACAACTAAGGGGGTGGAAATGGGAAGGAGGTGGGGACCTCTGGGGGGTGGGCTGGGGTGGGAGTAAAAGGCAGAAAACTGTACTTGAACAATAATTAAATAAAAACACCTAAAAACAGCAAATGAGCGACTGGGCTTTGGGGAGCAGCGCAGGACGCCAGCGAGAGGCCACGTCTCCGGCCATGAGAGCAGGTCCGTCCAAGCAGATGTGCAAAAAAGCTGATTTGCAACGTGTAGAGCACTATTGTTATTTATTTTTCATTTTTCTCTACTATTTCTGGTGCACTAAATATTCAGGGTCTGGGCTGAGAAAATCTGTGTTTATGGTAAAAGACATATGAATACAGAAGAAATAGCAACCTCATCTCAGTAAAGACTTAACAGCAAAGAAACACCAGGATTACGGCACCTTGAACCCCCTGTTCCACCTGGTTGATTGTATTCATTCTTCGGTTTAGAAAGTCGGTTTCACCTGTGGCTCCCTCGGCTTTGTGGTCACGCTTGCGGGGCGATGCTCTAACATTTGCTTGACCGTGACCCCGATACTCAGCTTATGTCCTCCACATGGACTGTGTGAGGCATGACTTCCTCTGTATTTTCACATTGAATCTACTTATTGTTGCAAAAAGCAATGATTTCTGAGTGTTGTGCTTCTTTTGTGTGGAATGGATCTTCTAAACGAGCCGTGATTTCTTTTTTTTTTTGGTAACAATACCTGTTGTTCCCATGGACACCGGCCGTCCTGACCAGGAGACAGCGGCTTTGCTCAGCCGTTTAAATGGTGCAGCGGACACAACGGTCTTTCAACTCTGAGCAGGAACGTGTCCCCGGGTTCCTTGTAGATGCACTGATAGATCGTCTGTGGCGACCTCAGTTGTGATTTACCCGTGGAGTTAATTTGTCCAACTTTCCTTCCAGAGAGCGGCACAGGCAGACATCACGCGGCGTGCTCGCGACCCCACGTTGCTTCCAGAGCGGCTGCACCTCGCTCTCTGCATCTGTAGGGTAAGGGGTGACCGGGGTGTTTGTACGGCTTGTGACCCTGTTTTTGCCATCACTGCAAAGCAGAGTTTCTTTAGAAATAAAGCCAAATGCTTTATAAAGTATATTTTTGGATTAAGATAAATGGCTAAGAATTCTTATTACTGTTACAGATTATTACCAAATATATATGCATTCACAATTTTTATTTTATCATAAAAGCATGTCTTAAATGTTGATTGTCTGTCTCTCTCAGTTGTCTGATTACCTGATAGGTGACCTACAAAATCTGTAAGGAAAGCACTACAATTTTCAAGTCAAACGCATTTCCCCAGCTTTGCAGAAAGTACAAAGCTGTAAAAAATGCTGCAGTGTTCGCCAAAGAATCCAGAGAGCATTTAAATTCATGGCTTGCAATAACTTGGATTAACAAACTTTTATTTTCAAGACAGTTTCTTTCCCTTTATGAATTGACATGTGTTGCTAAAAATAAAAAGGTGAACATATGCTTTTTGATGAGTTTGAGTTATACAGTGCTTAGCAGTTAAGCTGGCTGGCCTCAGATTTAATCACTTGGGATCCATTTATTTGAATTTAAATTAAAAAAATCTATCATTTAAGACAGCATAGTTTGCAACAACATGGAGAAACCCGGAGAACATTATGTTAAGCGAAATAAGCCAGACACGAAGAGAAATACTTTCTAACGTCACTTAGATGTGGAATCTAGAAACACCACACCCACGGTAAGGGAGACGTCGGTGCTCGGGGGTGGGGGGCGGAGTCACAGGGGAAGGTGCCGGCGAAGGTCTGGACCACTGGTCACGGGGCAGTGAGTCCTGCAGGCTCCACAGATGGCACCGGGATCGCGGCCGATGATGTGCCCTTGAGAGTCGCCAAGAGGGAGAGTCTCCGGTGTTCTGGCCGTGAAAAGTGAGGTGGGTGATGAATATGTTAGGTAGCTTGGTTATGATCATCGCTTTACAATATATATGCCTATTAAAATATCACACTGTACACCTTGGAGATATGTGATGTTTACGATTTGCCATCATGTCTCAGTGAAGCTGTGAAAAGTTCACCACTTAAAGGTGCGGTTTCACACGAAAGCCCCTCCCTCGTGTTGTGTGCCCACGGGGGGCGGGGGGAGCAGGCCAGAGGCCCCTCCCTCCAAAGTCCACTCACGGTGCCGCCCCTCGGTCACAGGCAATGGTGGCCAAGATCACTCTCCGTCTCACCAACTTTCTTTTTTTATGTCTCATTCCTTTCTTTTAAAAACAGTATTTATTTATTTTTAGAGAGAGGGGAAGGGAGGGAGAAAGAGAGGGAGAGAAATATCAGTGGGTGAGAGATGCATCACTCAGTTGCCTCTCATGCTGCCTCTTTCAGCAGATGTTTCAGCTTGCGTGTTTACCCGCCAGTGTCCCTGAAGTTATGAAGACATTGCTTTTTAACTGCATTGAGTCCTGAAGGAAGAGGCTTGAGTCCTCAGAACTCAACACGAGACGTGCGCAGGACATGGAAGAACGCTTTGCTGAACGGCGCTTTCACTCTTTCACGCGCGTGTTGGGAGATCGGCCCCGAAGGAGGGGGGCTACTTTCTCGCAAGCACCTGCTCGCTCGCCGGGAATTAGGCTCAACATTCATCTTCCATCTCCTGTTTGAAACCAGCTTCTGGTAAGTTTAATAAACGCCTGTTTACACAAGCAACGTTCCGATAACACTGCGAAGTGCCCCGACTTGGACTTGACATTCGTATTCGTTTCCTAAGAGAAACCTAAGAGAAATCTCCTGGCTCCGTTAGGACTTGTTTGGTGCGATTCTCCCCTGCTTTGCTCTTGCCTTCATTTTTAGAGACCACTCTACTGAAGGACGGCTGAGATGCAGAAAGCCGTCTGAATCCTGTTGGCGTCGGGTGCACCTCCATGGAACTGTGACCACGCCCGGTGCCATGAACACGCCCGTCCCCCGGTGAGGCTGCCTCCACCCTGGGGGTGAGGGTGATGATGGCGACGATGACTAGGACACCGCACATGGTCAACCCTCTCGGCAGATTTTAAGGAAACGATACAGCATCGTTCATGGCAGCATCACGCAGATCTCTAGGATTCGGTCACATTTCGTGGCCAACACTTGTCACCCTCTGCTGGACACCCTCCTCCCGCTTCGGTCTCAACCCCCACAAGCCCCACGACCATCACTCTACGAGTTCTGGCCCCCGGATTTCTTGTTTAAGTGGCTTCTGTGGTGTTTGTCTTTCTGTGTCTCTTCAGTTCTCACCGTGTCCTCTGGTCCATCCACGTGGTCACAATGGTGAGATTTCCTTCTTTTAAGAGGCTGGCTGACATTCTTTTTTTGTGCATGCCGCC
The DNA here is from genome assembly GCF_021234435.1 of Artibeus jamaicensis. Taxonomy (NCBI): domain Eukaryota; kingdom Metazoa; phylum Chordata; class Mammalia; order Chiroptera; family Phyllostomidae; genus Artibeus; species Artibeus jamaicensis. The sequence continues at coordinate 49,601,667 of NW_026522046.1, forward strand.
TTTTCTTCGTCCATTCATCCACGGGTGGGCGTGCAGGTCACTCTGACGTCGTGGGCGTGGCTAACAGTGCTCAGCGGACAGGAGGGCGCAGCTGGCTGCTGCTGCTGCTTCGAGTCGGGTCGGGGCCTCTGCATCCCCACCAACGGCGCGCGGTGCCCCTTCTCCGTCCTCGCCAACGCCTGTGCGTCGGTGTATTGATGACGGCCATTCCGACGGGTGCGAGGTGATGCCTCATTGATTTCTCCTCAACTAACTCTCAGTCCCAGGTGTGCAAGTCCATCTTGTAAAAAGTTCCCGGGAACCTGAGGTTGCTTCCGTGGACACTGGTGACCCCCAGGCGACCCACGGTTGAATAGAATTTTGCTTCTCTTACTGGGAGGGGGAGGGAGAGAGGCCGCGGGCTGTCACCTGAGGGAGCGGGAAGCTGAGCCGAGGTCCCGCTGGGAGGCCTGGGACGAGCGGCCGTCATGCCCCCCCCCGTGGGTGGTCTCCACTGAGGGGCGCTCGGCACGTGAGTCTGGCATTGTTAGCGGGTCACCAAATCAATCCACTCACTGATGACTATTTTCAGGCTTCTTTTAATGGGAAATAATAGAATGAAATTGGATGGGATAGAAATTGCACAGTCATCTCATACATTTGTTCTGAAAGCTGGTTCTACGGGGGGGGGGAGGGAGAGAACTAGGCTTAGAAGAGAAATGAGGGTCTGACGGGGGTCGGGGGCCCACGAATTGAAAGCCCCTGGTCCCCAAGACCTGCCCCTGTCACCCCGAGCGCTGACGGCCCCGGGGAAGCGCTGTGGGTGCTCTGCTGGGAGAGGTGTCCTGGGGCCCTTCCAAGACGAGGACGACGACGGAGAATTGATAAAATGCCCGTGCGAAGAGTCCGTTTAACCTCGCGGCCCCGGAGAACACGCAGCTTCCTGCGCAACGTAGAGCCCGTTGTCTCGCGTGCTCTGGGTCTGCGGGGTCGCCCTCCGCCCTCCGACTGCGTCTCCACCCGGGTCTGGCGTTCGAGTGAGCGCTGTCCCTTCCTCTCTGCAAACCCGCGGCTGCCACAGGCCCCTCGCCCAGCAGCACTCAGTCCGAGTTGGTTAGCTCTCCACCCAGGAAACCCTGGCTTCAGGACAAGTACATTAAAGCCAGTGAAAAGGACAGTGGGAGGGACGCCACCCTGGCCAGCTGCCTTCCTGTGGATAATAAATGGCTTTTCAAAAAATAGGACATCTCCTTTAATCCCTAGACTAATCCTGCCAAATACACGATTTTATCCAATTATGAAAATGAAGAAGCTGAGCCTCGGAGGAAAGTCACCAAAGTTCACTGGCTCACGTGACAGAAAAGTCACCCCATGTAAGAAAATCTATCATGAAAATAATTAAGTAGCTGTGTCAGGAATAACATGGACACTGAGAGACGAAATTGTAAGTCACCTTCCCCAAGAACTGCTCAGTGGACACTCGGAATCTCGGCCTCTCCACAAAAGTTGTCCCTCCTTCCTTCCTTCCTTCTTTTTTCTTTCTTTCCTTCATTCCCTCTCTTTCTTTTCTTTCTTTTTTGTCTTATCAGTTTAAGAACTTTAAAAAAGAAAACATTTCTATGTTTACTGGAGCTCATGATAAGTTTTATTCTTAATAGAGCTCATTTAATATATCAAATATAAAATGGCCTCACACCATTATAAAATGGCTGTGTGCTCATCATATTTAAAAATACAAGTATTGAGTAGTTAAGCAGTCACGTGGAAATGCAGGGTGTCTTTGGGGATTGAGGGGGACAACGAACTAAGTAAGTTCTAATTCCTTATGATAGAGTTTGTACAAAATCTCTAGCAGGAAAATCTCTAATCAGGAAATCTGGCAGATTTGCAGTTGATGGACCACAGCTTCACGGTAGCCTGGTACTGTGGGCTTCAGTAATTTGGAATTTATCATTAGAGATTTTCATTCCTGTTCCAAAATGCAGCAAAAATATTCAGAGCATGACATTTGAAAGGACAAAATTAAAAAGTCCCATATTCTTAATTTTCTTGCTGGTTCTTAGTGTGCTCCCTTTAGAATTACGTAGAACCCAGCCACTGAAGTCACTCTGACAACAGTTAGAAGCCTCTGCGGAGCGTGCGGTGGCCAGGGGCCCCCCGGGGGTGCGCCGTGCCCCCCACAGGAAGCCTGCTGTTGCCTTAGGCCTCCTGCGCCGCCCGCTGGACTCTGTGCTGGGGAGGACCTCACTTTGCAGTGGACGCTGCCCCGTTCTCCAGGCCCTTTCCCCCGGGTCCCCCGCCCTCGGCCCGCGCTCCACGCGCTCAGATGAAGGTTCTGAGGTTCTTCTTCACGTGCCGCGCTCTCCACCGAGAACTCCTCTCAGCGTTGATTTTCCTGGTTCCTGGGATTCGGAACATGAATTTGCAGAAATGCAATTTGTTAGCCATGCCTGCTCTTTTATTTATTTGTTTTTACTCCTTGCCCAAGGTAATGTGTTTTTTAAACGCTTTAAAAGGGAGCGGAGTTTTCAGCAGACCACCAAGTAGCGGTTTGATCTCAGGCAAACTGACTTCTCTGTACCTCAGATGTCTTGTTTAAATAAAAATAAGTTGGAAAAAAGTGACTGAGCCAATACCCAACCTAACTCTCTATGTTGTTTTATGAATTATAAGAGTATATATTCCTATAACATGTATTGTTAAAAAGGAGAGCTCACAGAATTTGACTACTGTTTTTCAAAATCATATAAAAGTGAATAGGCTGACTTTCATTTTCAGAAATTATTTTTATTTTTGTCTGCAGTACAACTTTTCAAATGTTGTGATCTTGTTTCCAGCCAGCAACAAAATCAGACCAGTGTAATCTGGTGTTAAATGTGATCCAGGCTTCAGAATATTTTCATTCCTCTATACACAAACATGCTTGAAATAGTCATTAGTGAAGTTCTTAATTAAAAATTCTGCCCCCAAAAGGAATATTCAATTTAGGGGAAAGAATAAATTCCTGAAATGACTACTCAGAAATTTCCATTGATCTGTAGTTCTTGAGTACTATGATTCAAGTTTGTTAGCATGATACCCATGACCACATAAACATCTCAGTTCAAGGCCAAGTGCTTCCTCCCGTACAGAAGACAAGGGAGAGTCCGTGTGCCCCGCCGTGTCCCCTCCGCTTTCCTGTCCTGTGAGTGTGAAGGTGCAGCCAAAGGCGCTGTGCTCTCGGTCCCGGCCGAGCTTCACTGTTTCTGGGCAGAGCCCTCCAGTTGCCGTTTCGTTTCTCATGAGATCGTATCAGTCTGACTGGGGTCACAGTCAGTTTGTAACACTTTGGTAGCCATGGGTCAGTTCCATTATATTATGACTTGAACATGCAGCCTCCAGAGCCTGGCGTAACCCCGACAACAGGGACTGATAAACAACCGTTCGAGTGAACTTGTTTCTTGTATTGGAAACAGCAACCTCTTTGAGTAGAGGTCTGTTACCAGAAACATTTGGGAGACGTGGGAGAAGGTCACGGTCAGTGAGGCCCCTTCTGATGGATTGAATTTAGGTGCCGAGACCCTCAGAGAGTCAGACCAGTGGTACGGGCTGCACAGCTTCACCGTGAAGACAACGTGGTTCAGGATCGGCCCGACAAGTGCTGTTGGGCACTGAGTTGGATCTGTGTGCGTGCGTGTGTGTGCGTGCGGTGTGCGGAACGACTCAGCCGAGTCAGGGAGAGCCCTCGGAATTGCCCGACACGAATCGAAGCAGAGTCTCCAGACCAGCAGCTGGTCGCAGTCGCTCTCGTCCCAAACTGAGCAGGACAGTGACCCCCGTCTTCCTGTCCTTCTCAGTCCAGGATGGTCAGACGGTGGGTGTGACCGCCAGGGACCACTCGGACATTCCTGATCTGTGAAGTTTGTCACAGAATGTCACCGTTCTCCCCTCTAATTGTAGCTGAACAGGTCGTTGTCATTGTAAACACAAGTACAGCATAATTGTAAACACAATATTATAATCACAAACGTGAACAAACCAGGGCTGCTGTATGCCTGTGCACTGGGGACTATATTCATCAAGTCGCAGCTCCATGTCAGTTTAGGTTTATGGCGCGTAAATACAGTTATTGGCAGCCCTCCTCTGTGGCCCCTCATTCACCCGTGGAGCAGTACAGCATTGAACTTCACTGTCCCACCCTCACCCCAGATAAGGGACAGGTCCAGGGTTCCCACCTTAGAACGCCCCTAGCAGGCCACGGCCAGGATACTCATAGAAATTAATGGTTATAAATGGGGGATAACTTTGTCCCTAGAGGATGTTTGGCATGTTTGGGGACACATTTCGTTGTCACAGCTGGCGGTGGTGCCACCGGTGTCTAGCTTGGAGGGGCCGGGGTGTTGCCGACTAGCTCAGAAGGCTCAGGACGGCCCAGTCGTGACTAAGAATGCGCAGCCCAAGGACGTGAGTGCCATGGGGCGTGGGAATGGTGAGGAGGGGACACTGGGCGAGAGGGCAGGCCCCTGCGGGTGATGAAGATGACAAAGAAGAGCGTGACGAGAAAAGGGGGCCATGACAGAAGTGAACGAAGGCAGGAAAGGTGAGCGATGGGATGACCTAAACCACCCAGTTAGTCTCAGCAGCCGCTCACGTTCAGGTTCAGGGTTAGACGTCTGCTCCATGACTTCTGCCGAACAGGGCTCGATGTGGGAATTAATGTTTCGATCAGAGTAAGTGAAACAGGGCATATCGAACCTGACCTCTGAAAACTCCATGGGTGCATCGATCATTGCTCCGTACACTAGTTAGCTCCTTCGGCTGATGTAAGACCAGAATAATTCTCAGACGCGGAAGCTCGGGGGTGGGCAGGCCCCCACCGCCGGGCGCGTGACTGACCCAGAGCTCCAGTTGCCGTCTGGCAGCTGCTCTGGTGTGTCGGCCAAGGTCGGGGGAGCCCTGTCACGGAGCCGGGCTGGGGCGCTAAGGGAGGCCCATCTCCGCCACACAGGGAGTTCCTTCGAGGGGTGGTGTACTGAGACTTTCTTGGAATTACCCTCAGGAGTATTATTCTAACCCCATTTTCTCCCCTCCCCCCTCTTCTCTACTCCCCCCCACCCTGTTCCTTCTTTTCCTTTCTCCCCCCCCCTTCCCTGAGTTCAGACCTGCTTCAGGCTCCGACAGCCCTCCAGAGCCCTCCTGCCGCCCCCCCACTTTCCCTGACAAGTGCTGTCACCAACACACCCTCGTGTCAAGCCCTGTGGGGCAGGCCTTTCCCAGAGGACCCCCGCTGACACATGAGGACCCGCAGACTGACGGGTGGGGAGGGGCGGCCGCCTCGCCCTTCCCACTGCCAGTGATGGTTTCCCCTGGTTTTGCCTGCTGTCTCGAAGCCCTTGTTGTCCGTGTCCCCACTGAAACATTGCTGTCCCCACAGGCGCCCTGGCCCTGGGACGGCAGGCGGGCGCGGCCGGCACGCGACCCCCAAGGCGGGGCCTGTCCCTCCTCAGCACCAGGCTGCTCTGCAGGCCTTTCCGTGAAAAACGACGGACCGAGAACACATTTCTGAAGCCGTTAGATGAGCAAATGCAACTATGAGGGGAAATGAGTCTCTTAAGATGCAAGGGGTGCCATGTATTTAAGTTCTCCTCTGGATTTCCCATGTTCTATCCAGCAAAACAACCCTAAAACATACAAAACGCAGACAACAGAGAGAGGCCCTCCTACTGACCGCGGGCGAAGGCAGGGCGGCCACTCCCCAGTGGGCCAGATACACTGCGAATGCAACGCGGATTCATCTCGGAGAAATGAGTTTATTTTGGATGCTGTATTTATCTGAAACACACTGATGTGAGCAAATGCTAGGAGAGAAGGAAGAGAAGAACCTTAGAAAGTGGCAGACTCGAGTCTGAGCTCTGGCACAAGAATGCAAGTTAGCTCCGTCTCACGCGTCTGGTTCAGAGAAGGTCATAGGCAAGGTCGCTTTGTCCACAGCAAGTCACAGGCTTCCAGGAGCTGGGACAGGAGTCTCGGCAAGGCCGGGAGTCGGCAGTCACGGCTTTCGGGCCGGAGGCCTGTTCTGGCTTCAGAGGTCGCAGGCAGCACCGCGAAATGACCCAGGGTGCTCAGTAATTTTGTCCAAAACAGCAAGAGCCGAAGGCTGGCTGGACGCAGGCGGACTGGCAACTCCTGGAAGAAAAGCAAGTGGGGCGGTAGAAGCTGGGCCCGCAGCCCAGAGACTGGACCTGGGGGCTGCCGTAGCCAAAGGGCCCGGTGTGGCCACATCCTAAGGACCCGGAGTAGTTGGATGGGCAGGGGCTGCAGAAGACGGAGGGTCTCGGACGGAAGTAGGACGTCTGGCAGCTGGTGGGTGCGCAGTAGGCGTCCTGGCAGCTGCCATAGAGAGAGGAGCCGGGCTGGCAGGGGCCGGGCTGGCAGGTGCCCGGAGAGTAGACGGCGTTGCCCTGGAAGGCAGACTCGCAGGAGGAGCCGGGGCAGAGCAGGGCCCGCCGGTAGGAGCGGGCGGAGCGGTTCCCGGAGCTGAGGCTGCAAGACATGCTGAGCGAGGCTGAGTGTGGCCGAGTCGAAGCCAGGAGTCGGGGGTGGGTGCCACCATCCGCCCGGACGCTTTTATGCTCAGGCCTGGGCGTGGCACCAGGGGCCTCGCGGTAAGAACGCTGAATTAGGCTGCAGGCAAAATGAGACGCACTGACCTTCAAAGGACTCTTTTACGAACACGGGCTTTCAAAGAAGAATTTCATTAGTTTTCCGAAGCAATTATTCATGAAACACAAATGTCCTTTCTCATTCATCCAGCGTGGGTAGATGAGTTCATTGTGGCGTAATTGTACCTATGATGTTGGTGTTCTGTTCATCCCAGCCTTGGGTGTGTCATGCTGAGTGGGTAACGCCGAGGTGATCTGGTTGTGTTTAAAGCCCTGAAACTGGTGTCTGGTTGGCAGGCGGCACCTACTTTGCTCCACGTTAGGAACCCAGGCAAGGACAGAAAAACACTCCTCAGCGTCTGGTTCACCTCCCAGACCCGCGGGCCTTGTAGAAGACTCACTCGGTAACAGCGCTCCCCGGTGGAAACACTAAATGAATGTCTGACACCTCTGAATTCCGGTTTCCTTACAGTACGAGCACCCCCGGCACTGTTGGGGACACGGAGCCGTCTACTTACTTCTTTGGCAGTTTACGTTTATGACAACTTTGTGTTAGGTTCCGGCGTGGCGCCCCGTGGGTGGACGGTCACACCTGACAAAGTGCCCCCCGCATCAGCAGTGCACACCTGGCCCCCGACACACCGCCGTCACCGTGTTACCGACCACATTCTGCGTCCTGCACTCCGTGGTCCTGTGGCGGTTTTCGTACCTGCCTCCCTGTACCTCCTCACACCGCCCACCCAGCTCCCTCCTCTCACCCCGCCCCCTCTGGGGACTGCCAGTCTGTTGTTTCTGCTCTTCTTCTTCATTCATTTTGTTCTTCAGATTCCACATACAAGTAAAACCATTCGGTATTTGTCTTTCTCACACTGACTTATCTCACTTAGCCTAACACCCTCTGGGACAGGGGTGTCCAACTCACTGTCACCAGGGGCCACATCAGGCCCATGGTTGCCTTCAAAGGGCCAAATGTAACTTTAGGACTGTGTGAATGTAACCACTCCTTAACTAGGGTCAGGAGCTCAGAGCCGCCGCGGGTTGAAACCAGGCGGAGGACGGGATTCAGCCCCCCGGGCCCTGTGTGGGCCGCCTGTGCTCCAGGTAAAGCCGGGCTGGCACATGGTGAGACTTCGCTCTTTTTCACAGCTGAGTAGTGTTCCACCGCCCACCACCGCTTTCTCATGCCCTCGTTTGCCGACACGCATGTGGGTGCCTTCCATGTCCCCACCACTGTAAGTGACACCGTGAGGAACACGAAGTGCACACAACTTTTCTGACCAGCATTTCAGACTTCTGCACGTATGCACCCAGAAGTGGGGGGCTCGGTCAGGAGACAGTTCTCCGCGTGGTGGCTGATCCGGCACTGGGGTCTCGCGTTGGTAGGAGGGCTTCCGAAATCCCCGCAAAGAGGCTGAAGCGGAGGAACCTCCGCTCTGCGGCCGACTTGCTTCCGTGAGAAGCCGTCAACAAAGTGAACGGTCGGAAGTTCCCCGTCCCCACACACCCTACGTGATTTTTGGTCACGGTGGTGCCCTTGAGAACGAAACAGTAAGTACGACACAGGAGAAACGGGCCTTCATTCCCTTGGTCCCCTCGCACAGGGCAGCGGAGGGTACAGCGGAGGGTAAAGAAAACCGAGAAGTCAGGAAGCACGTCCGCCACGCACGCTGCGCAAAGGTGAAGCATTTGAAGAATTCATGGCTACAGATGAATGAGCTTTATGAGCGGACGTGGGGGCGGGGCATCGGCCTGCGCACCGGCGTGAGTCTAGGGCCCTGGAATGGAGACGCCTGCGCTCTGCCCAGGGGACCGGACTCGGGGCTGCTTTCTAGACTCTCTCGTGGGGCCCCCTGGCCGGCTCTGAACTGGGGGCCCCAGGGCTCACAGCAGCCTGTAGGAAGCGGCGGCCCCTGGAGACACCCACCTCCCATAACGGATTCACGTTCAACACAAGTGAGCTGAGACCCATTCCACGCAGAATGGAGACTTCCGCGTGGAGGTGATAAGGGAAGACTGGGCTAAAATGACAAAAGGAGGGACTGTAGATAAAGAGATTTCCCCTTGAGACCCGGGGACGATCCAGTGTGGTTGTGGTGGATTCCAGTCTGCAGAGAGCCGGAGATCCTCGCTGAGTGCAGTGAATGTAGGTGGTGAGTGTTTGCTGCACTCACACTCCGGCCAGCGCACCGAAGGGCCACCGATCGTTGGCACACGCGCGGATAGACACACTCATCTCAGTTGTCCCTCACTGATTAGTTAGCACACTTTGTCCTTTCTTTACAAAATAAATAATTCTTATTTATTTGTCTTCTGGATCATGAATAACAGAATGCACTCCAAACCTTCCTCTTTTGTCTGTCCCTAAAATAGTGAACAGGAAGACATCCATCTAAATACTGCGGCCACCTAAATGGAATTTGCTCCCTTGATTCAGTGCCAGCCTGTCTTAGAGACGCGGTTTCCAAGGAAGCATATTGTGAGATCCTGTTAAGTAATATCGAACATTCTCTTCTCAACCACACCAGAGTCTTTGTCCCCAGACACTTGTGCTGAGTGAGGAGTGCAATGGATGCTTTTCTGTAAAGTGAGTCCATCCGAGACCTGGAGCCACGTGGAGTGGAAGCCCCTCAGCCCGCCCTCCGCCCAGGCTCTGTCTCCATCCCCTGCCGTGCCGGCTGCAGAGCCCTCGCCGGCAAGAGGACTAGGACTGCGGAGTCACAGGCTTTGTGATACTTGTCAGGATCGCCGGGAAGCCATCACATCCAGAGTGAGGCCTGTTGCTTTACTAAGTGGAGGAAGACTCTCCCCAGGAGGGCTCCTTCGGTCCCAAACTTCAAGGTCATTACCTTACAAAGTTCCTGTGGAACAAGAGCATTTTCCAGAGTCTGGGCATCCTTCTAGAGGTCGAGACGGACTCCGGTCAGAGGTCAGAGCCCACAGGGTGTTTGCACCCCTAATGTTTACGGCTGCTTCCAGCGGCTCGGATGGGTGAGCTCTCACATCTGAACCGGCAGAAAGCCTGTCGTGACCTTTAATTCCTGGCACCACGAGCACCAAGGAGCAGAGCTGAGAGGGCCCAGGACCAGTGTGCAGACAGCCCTGAGCGGGGGAGGGAGGGGCGGTGGGGGGACGCCGCGGCTCCTTTCTCACTGAGGCCATCCATTACCACTGAGACCTGATCGGAGAGCCCCCCCCCCCCACCGGGGCTGGCACATCACCCTGCAGCTGCGATTGTAAAGCAGCCCTGAGCTTCCTGGCCACCGCCACCGCCACCACCTGCTGTGGCTGCTGCTGGGAGGCGGTGACGGAGATGGGGTCCCTGGGCGCCGCGCTCTCCGGATGGCCGCAACGTTGAGACCAGCTGGGAAAGGCGTACCGATCACCTCAAATTTCGCTGGCGTCCCCAGACCAGCCCCTGCCGGCCTCTAAAGCCATTGTTCCCCGAGTGACCTGCCCGGGGAGCTTCCGGAGTTGGGAGGGCAAGAGGCCTGGCAGCTCTGAAGGTCCGACCGGACCGCCCGCCTCCGGGCCACAGACCTGACGCCATCTGCAGTCGTAAACCCACAAACACCACGCGGGAAAGACGGGGATGGTCTTTTCAACTTCGTGAGAAGCAGAAGGTGACCTGTTTTTATGCGCTTTGCCGCTGACACACCCAGTGACCAGGGAATATAAATGTCCCAGACCAAGAGTGGCTCTCAGACTCAGAATCTCCTTATGATAAGTCACATCCCTCAACATGCCCCCCGCTGCCACACTGGAAACTGCCCCACTGGCGCCCATGGGGGTGCCCTGGGCTGTCCGGGCTCCTCCTGCGGCTCCTTCCACCCCAGCAACCTGGTCCCCAGCAGGGGCCTCCGCTCCCCCAGCCCCTGTCCATGGGGTCCCTCTCTCCACAGTGGCTGCTGGGTCCCCTGCTGGGCACCCAGCAGCTGCCAGCCGTCCTGCTGCTGCCCAAGGGCCCCCACACTGGGCAGCCCCCGCCAGACCCCACCCCCTGGGCCCGGGGCTGTGGATTCTCCTTGTTTCCAACCTGCGGGGTTTGGTCCCAGTGCAGGCTCGTCTCTAGGTGGCGGCCCGGCTTTTCCGGTCCAACCTGCAGCTCCGCTGGAAGCTGCGAGTTGTGTGCTGCCAAGCAGCCTCGGGCCTGGCTCGTACCGGCCTCCGTTTGAACAGAGCGCCTGCTCTTTCTAGAGGCTGACACAGTGCCTGCCGTGTCGAGACCCACACTCTCTGTCGATCTCCTGTCCTACCTTTAGGTGACAAATACGACTGTCACTGTCACCTACGCTGGGTTCACAGAGCGATGCCCAGGCTGCTTCCTCGCTGTTGTGCAGACACACACACGGGAGCCCTCTCTTCTGTTCACATCCCAGCACATTTGTTCTGGATTTGACTGAGCGGAAGAGTGTTCTGAGTTTAAACAAAAATGGCATGTGACACTCATGGATTTGCTTCCGTAACAGCATTTGTTTATTATCTTCAAAGCTGCTGGTAAATTATCTGGCTGGATATTTCCGTATCTTGTATTTATCATTTAGAAAAATTTTCCTTTAAAAAGTAAAACTGTTTGTCTTTTCGGTTTGGAAGAAATTATGTTATCTTTTATGTTTACCCCGTCTGTGAACAATTTTATGAAGTCAAAATCTCGAATCACAGTTTTCAAATTACAGACAAATGACTGTGGCCTTGTTCTGTGGGGAGTTAGAAACTTGACTCCTTTTATATAAAGTAATTACAAAGTGCAAGGTATACTAAATTGACTGCACCTTCTACTTTTGAAAGAAAAGCTACCCATCGAATATACCCTGCAGTGCTCGCACAGCTGGAGCGAGGATGCCCCGGGGAGAGGCCGAGGTCGGGCGGTAGGTGCGGGGCCGCGCTCCTGAGCCTCAGAGGCCAGGCCCCTCGGTGAGACTCCTGCCGCCCCGGTGCCTGCCAGCAGGGGGCGGCGCTCGCCCCCGCTCAGCTGTGAGTTGCGGTGCCGACTTGCCAAGTACTTTCCGTTGCTCAGCACTTATGTGGGAGGATAAACACCTCGAACCAAAACAAATAGTGTCATGTGACAGAAGTCGGCCAAATATCTGTCAGCTGAGAGGCCCTGACTAGCGGCTGTGCCCTGAACCAGTGTCCCTAGAGTGGAGGGTGAGGCAACGCAAGGCACAGGTGACTCGGATTCCGCCCAAGGGCAACCACAGGTCTTTGTTGACAGGGTTCGCCTCAGCATGCGCCCTGTTTGGTAACTCCTGAGTTTTCCCTTTTCACTCATAATGAGTGGCCTTTGAATAACTAGGGGGACTGGCCTCAGTCTCGTCAAGTGACGTGTGAGACGCAGCACATGGTCCCAGCCTGCGCTTCCACCCACGTGAGATCCGAGAGGCGCCGTCTCCCCCCTTTCTTGACTCGTCCTTTCTGAACAAAACCGACTGTCCCGTGTGGCGCAGAGAGAGAATGCAGAGGGTCACTGAACAACGACCCCACCCGGCTACAAGCGGGAAGGGGGGCGCTCCCAGGGCCCGTGTGGGGTGGGGTGGTGATGCGTCGTTCTAGTCCAGCCGGTGGCTCCCCCACCCGCAGGACACGCAGCCCCTGCAGGTGCAGCCTGGGGACTGGAGGGCGGCTGGCGCGGTGACGGTGGTGGTCTCCAACCTCCTGAAACCGTACCCCTGGCAGAGGGCGGGGGAGGCCCTAGAGAAAGTCAAGCCTCCTCACGGGAGGTGGTGGCTTTAACAGGCAAAGCGAGTGACATAGAAGGCTTGTCTTGGGTGACTGCAAAAGGGACAGGTTCCCCATGCACCCATAAATCTTCACAGTATACAGAGGCCTCGGGCGGGGTCAGGCAGGCATTAGCTTGGGTGCCATCCTGTCCCTGGCACAGAGGGCGTCAGCACCCCCTTTTCTGCGTGTTCTGCATGTTTCTGCATGTTCTGGGGCAGCTCCCAGCTCGGGGACGGCCCACAGGGCCTGAGTCCGACCAGGGGACTTGGCCTAGAATCTCCAATGGCCTGGGGCCCGGGGGGTCAAGCCGGCCGTCACCTCTTCTGGACCAGAAGTCCCCCTTGTCTGTGGTTTGTGTTCCACGGTTTCTGTTATCCATGGCTAACCATGGCCCCAGAGTAACTAAGTGCAAACTTACAGAAATAAACAATGCCTACGTTTTGAATTGCGGGCCGTGCTGGCGGGGACAGGCCATGCTCTAAGTCTTCCACTTCACCCCACCCGGGAGGGGCCTAGCTGTCTGGCTCTCCCTGCGGGGAGACCCACCCCTCAGACCCTGGGTATCCACCCGGGTTACCTGTCAGGTATCACAGTGCTGCACAGCGATGAAGTTCCAGGGAGTCACCGCATGCCTGAGACAGCATCTGCCCCACGGGAGACAGGGCCGCTGGGTAAACGCTTCTCCTACTAATCACACCTTGGGGTGGACAAGAGTCATTCTGCAATTCCTGAAATGCCCCGGACTCTCAGTTGTCCACTTTAAGGTCAAGTGAGATTTTCCTGTTTGATTGATATAAGGCCCGTGGCCGTGTATACCTGCTTCCTGGAATCTCGTGGCAAACAGACTGTTTGCACCAAGCTCTGGGCCTCATTCTGCCTTGGAGGAGGTGGGGCCCAGGCTAGGGCTAAGGAGTAATTCTGCCGCACGCTCAGGCGTGGCGTGCTCTTCGTTCGCTTCCTTTGAGCCTGGAGAAGCGTCGGGAGGGTCTCCCACACTCTCTACACAACCACCCAGCACGCTGTGATCCAGGTGACCTGTACGCACAGGTACAGAAGCGGCCCCGCTGCGCCCGGCCTGCAGGAGGCAGGGGCAGGGGCGGCGGAGCCCAGCAGCTGTCCCGGGAAAATCTGCACTCAGGGACCAGACGGGAAGCTTTTGTCTGCGTGTGAGCTCACTGCACACGTGTGCCTGCTGTCGGCGTTTCCAGTCTGTGCACCGACCTCCCGTGTCCCCCTGTCGGTGCAGACGCGCGTCTCCAGTTCTTGGGAAACGCCTCCCACACAGAGAGACGCAAACACCCGCCCTGAACGCCTGTGACGGCGCATGCGCAGTGCCGGCGGGAGCCGCTCAGCCCGGCCAGACTCACTGAGTCCCAATCTGGCTTCCGAGGCTGAGCTCGCTACACTTGGTCCCCCAAACCCTCGAACACGAACACGGCAGGCGAGCCCCGAGAACAAAGGAATGATAATACTGTGAACAATGTGCTGGGAAGCCGGGTTCCACACATTTATTAGGTTGCAAGTCATGTTCATTTGCTCTTCCCTGGAAATAAAGGATCATGTGTTTTACAGGCATGAGGACTGAATTTCCGGTTACTCATTAATTTCAGGGTCTGTCCAAGTTGGCGAGGCAAGAAACTGACGGTTTACCCATAAAATAACAGTGGCAATGGGTGACAGTGAGAATGACGGTGGCACTGAGTGGACTCCGTCCTCAATACATGAAAGAATCAGGACCCTTCACGAGCTGACAGGAGAAGCCAGACCCGCAGGACGGTCGGCGACACCAGCTCTGGCTGCTCCTGGGGGGCCCGCAGGTCAGGTGAAACCCCATCACCCTCATCCCATCTCCAGTGCAGAGCTGATACATTAATGCTTTAGACGCAGTTGGGCCTGAGGGAGGTGAAGCGTTGTTGATACAGAGAATGAGGGAGCGACCCCTCCTGCAGGTGATGCAGGTAAAGGGGCTGTGAGCACAGGCACGGACAGCAGCGGGCACCAGGACTGGGAATGTAGTGAGACGATCAGTAGCAGTTGGACCCACAGGCTGGTCTGTAACAGGAAGCCTGGCAGGTCCTGGAGGGCCCGCAGGTCGGGCGGCAGGATCCGAATCCAGGGCTCAGCACGGGGACCCCACAGACTCTGTGACCCAGGGGTCTGAGGCCACCAGCCCCACAGCCCAGGGAGCAGCTGCTGCTGGACCCCCAGCCCAGAGCCCCAGGGAGAGGGGCCTGGCAGGGGCTGCCCAGCAGGGAGACCCTCGGGCTGCAGCAGGACGGCCGGCAGCTGCTGGGTGCCCGGCAGATGACCTGGTAGCCACTGTGGAGAGAGGGGCCCTGAGGGCAGGGGCTGGAGGAGCAGAGGCCCCTGCTGGGGACCAGGTTGCTGGGGTGGGAGGAGCCGCAGGAGGAGTCCTGGCAGCGCAGGGAGCCGCCCAGGGAGCGGGAGGAGAAGTTTCCAGAGCAGCAGCTGGGGGACATGCTGGCGGATGCCGGGTTCAGTGGCTTGACAGCGAGCGGAGTCTGAGTTCAAGGCCATGGTCTGGACTGGGCTGCTTTATACTCTCAGCACCGGGTGTGGCCCCCTGCCAGGTCACCTCTTCCACGCTTGGAATTGCTCATTCCCGTCTGTGTAATTCCACCGTGTTTTCTGTAATTGCGGGTGAATAATTCCTTCCATGTGCTATTGCTGGGTGAGTGCCTCGCACTGTCACAGCGCCAGGCATGAATATATGGCTGAATTATAAGCCATATCCCTGGGAACATGAGCCATTTCAGTGTCACGAGTGATGTGACTGTAGCCACTAACGCCTTCTAACCAGGACCGGAAGTGCCTCCCTCTCTCGGCCAAGACCCGGGGTGCAGCTGGGCAGGCGGGCTGGGGGGCTTCTCTCTAAGGGCGGGTCAAGTGCAGTCCCCCTCTCTAAGTCAGCAGAATGCAGACACCTGCTTGTCAAACACGATTTCCTTCCCCAAATTTACTTCATTCCCAGAAGTTGTTTTCCACACATTTCATTACATAATGTATCGCTTCCGAAATTCACTGGGAAGAGGAAACAGATAAATTGAGTGAGAAACGGGGCGGGTCCGAGCTGGAAGCAGATAACCGGTGACTTCAAGGGCTTTCCCTCTGTGCGACTTAAATGAAAAGTTCAATTCGATAGAGCTCAGGCTTTCTGTGGGGCCCTGTCCGCTTCCTCACTTCCATTCCCCATCTGTCTGGGGTCCCCTCTCTATAGACCAGCCCGGCACACAGGACCTTCTGGACATTTTTATTTTCAGGTCCTTTCACAGAATTTTCTCCTTCATTGTAAAACACACTGTGCTTCGTTAAGATTATTTTTCCACTGTAAAATATCTAAGTATCTTCACAGAGCTCTCTATTTTGGCAAACCTGAGCTAAAGCGAATCCTGAAGAGTGTTCCCTGGTCAGAAAGGCGGGAATCTCCAGGGTGACTTGGAACGGCGGGAGGGGAAATGGACGGGCACAGGTGACTCGGGTCTCAGGGCTCACAGTGCACAGCGCGGCCGCCCTGGTGTGTGGGCCTGTGTGTGCAGGGGAGTAACACTCACACTGAGGGCTTGAAGATTAAAGCCTCAGAAAACACCGAATTAAAGGGGTAGTTTTATAGCACTAAGCTCTTTTAGTGCCCCTGCCTAAGCACGACAGAGGCAGGAACACAGATGATGAATCAAACAGCGACAAAGTAGTAAATATTAGGTAGAAATCTGGGCGTATCAAATTTCATAGGGAAAATTCCAGGGAATTTCACACTGTGCTAAAGACACTATTTTTTTTTTACATAAAGTAGGTTTTCTTAAATATCAGAAAACAGAAAAGTGAAAAAAAAGGATGTATCAGGCAAAAGAAGCAAACCAGAAACGCCAGCCCTGCCTCACTGATCTCAAAGTTGGCTTCGGGATAAGAAGTTCCTTAGCTGTTTCCCAGCAACGGATGCGTCGGCCTTGCAGGATGGTCCTGGTCATGGCGTTATTCGTTCAGAGGCGATGATGCTGGGGCCGCACCCTTCGGGAGACTGGCCATCGCCCACGCCTGCCCAGCTCAAGGCTCGTTAATTTAATTAAGGTGGAATTCAGTTCCTCGGTCACATTTGCCACCTTTCAAGTGCAAAAGCAGATACATGTGGCTAGTGGATACCACATTCTGCAAAGTGAAGGTCAGAGTATTTTCAGCATCTCACCAAGTTCTGCTTGACGGTGCTTCCTTAGACGGACGGCATGTGTCACAGCATGGCTCGCCGATATAATCAATACTGTCCCCGTTTCCTCCAGAACTCGAGAATGTTAGAAATTATAAGGCCACTTCACTTAGCCTAATTCATGTACTGCTCAGCTTGAGGGCTTTCTGTATTTTAATTTCATGTATGCTTAAGTATGTTTACATGTGTGTGTCCCTGTGTTTTCATGGGCAGTATTTTCTTAAATTTACCCACTATATACCTCTGTCCTTCACTGTTAGGTCCTCCCCACATCGTCTTGCTATATTCTGGGACCCTTTTGCTTTTGACATTTACTGTATGTTCTGTGCTGGAAGGCTGGTGACAAATTCAGCATCTGATTGTCTAAAATGTTTCCCACCCACCCTTCATTCTGAAACAGACACCACTGGCCAAGGACTCTAATGTCTCCTTTCTGCAGAAACTGAGGATGGTTCATTTTTCTACCTTCTCTTTTTTTCTGTTCAGAATACAGCCATCATTATTCTGTACTTTATTATCACTACTTTTTAAAACATGTTTTCCCCCTCTGGTTGCTTTAAATTGTTTTCCTTTCTTGCTCCTCAGTTGGACTTTATGTGCTGAGGGGCGGGCCTTCCTTCCCAGGTTTCACGCACAGGGTCTGTGACAGTCCTTAAATTCATGAAGCGATGTTGCTCTTCTATCTCCCTGGTTGATTATATACGTGCTGATCCTCTTGGACTTATTAACATCTTGACTTGTCAACAGTTGTTAAATTTTCACTGACTACCACTATTTTGTGTACAGACACACACACAATCTCATTTTAGGACCTCAACTGAAATCACGTTAGACCTTTCCATAGTCTCTGAAGCTCCGCTCAATATTTTTATAGTACTTTTAATTTTTTTATTTTAAATATATTCTAGTGAACAACTGCTAATTATGCCTCTAGCTGTATCTAAAAATGTATCCTTTTATTTTCCAAGTACATCAATTATCGTTACTTTAACATCTAAATCTAATACTTTCATCTACTGAATCGTTTGTAAGTATGTTTGCGCTGAATGAAATATATTTGGGATTTAGTCACTTCTTAAGTTCTTGAAGTCTGGTAAAGTTCTCTTGGGAATAGACTATGTCTATACCTGGACCAGCTTTGTATTCATCTGTATCCGTGGCTGTGTATTCAGCTGCACTTCTATAACCACATTTATAACTCTGTCTCTCTTCGTAAACCTACCTATGCGTCCACACTCACACCACACCCACCTGTGGGAAGGCTCAGGTGCCCTGAACTCAATTTCCCTTGTAATGTGTCGCCCTAACCCTTCAAATCGAGCAGCACCCTTGTCCCCTGCATTGCTTACATCACTGCCACCTAGCCGGCCACTGTGCCTCTTGGCATGCACAGGGGACCCACATCTTAGGAGAGAATCATTCTAACTCCTGATTTTGAGATTTTAATTCGCAAAAATGAACATATTCAAACAAGAGTCTTCAACTACCTATGGTTCGAGTGAGAAAAATATCTGAGGTTCTCCAAAATTAGTTCAAACCCCCAACTTTCTGGGATTTCACAACCTGTTTCCACGTGCATATTAACCTTTTTATAATATCTGTTTTCTATCACAGTCGAAACCCCAGTAGGTAAACAGGTGCACCAGTAGACAAGGCTGGTTATCAGAAGCAAGTGATTTATTAGATTGTAATGATTTGACATTTCATACAATTTGGGGGAGAAACCCCATCACCCCCATCCCATCTCCAGTGCAGAGCTGGTACATTAATGCTTTAGACGCAGTTGGGCCTGAGGGAGGTGAAGCGTTGTTGATACAGAGACTGAGGGAGCGACCCCTCCTGCAGGTGATGCAGGCAAAGGGGCTGTGAGCACAGGCACGGACAGCAGCGGGCACCAGGACTGGAAACGTAGTGAGACGATCAGTAGCAGTTGGACCCACAGGCTGGTCTGTAACAGGAAGCCTGGCAGGTGCTGGAGGGCCCGCAGGTCGGACGGCAGGATCCGGATCCAGGGCTCAGCACGGGGACCCCACAGACTCTGTGACCCAGGGGTCTGAGGCCACCAGCCCCACAGCCCAGGGAGCAGCTGCTGCTGGACCCCCAGCCCAGAGCCCCAGGGAGAGGGGCCTGGCAGGGGCTGCCCAGCAGGGAGACCCTCGGGCTGCAGCAGGACGGCCGGCAGCTGCTGGGTGCCCGGCAGGTGACCTGGTAGCCACTGTGGAGAGAGGGGCCCTGAGGGCAGGGGCTGGAGGAGCAGAGGCCCCTGCTGGGGACCAGGTTGCTGGGGTGGGAGGAGCCGCAGGAGGAGTCCTGGCAGCGCAGGGAGCCGCCCAGGGAGCGGGAGGAGAAGTTTCCAGAGCAGCAGCTGGGGGACATGCTGGCGGAGTCTGAGTTCAGAGGTGTGACAGCGAGCAGAGTCTGAGTTTGGATGTGGTTCCTGGACAGGGGATGTTTATATGCCCCCAGTGCTGGGTGTGGCCCCTTCCGGGGTCATCTTTTCCATATTCCAAGTCCCTCATTTGAATACACGTAACTCAAATTACTCAGCAATTCTCCTCGTGGTCGCTGTTCCTTTGCTCGCTTCACTTGCACTCATGGGTGAGCTCCTTTGGGTGTCACAGTTGGGTGGCAGGAGGTTGCATCGGTGACACAGGCCACGTGGTTGTGTCATCACCCTGTCCCCCCCACCCCCCGTCAGGAGAGCCCCTCCCAGTTTGCTGTTGGCGGTTCCTATGCACCTGCTCCTGCTGTGGCTGGAGACTTTGCTCCCCGGGTGGGGACTGAAATACAGTCACCTTCCTCTTGTGTCCGCCGCCGGGAGGCAGACACGGGGTGTTGATGAGAGACCTCGTGTGGACCGGCCCTACTGAGACCCAGCAGGGCGCCCCGCCTGTGGCCTACCCTTAGCAGCACCTCCACGCCCAGTCTGGACGGTCCGCAGAAAGCTGGCCAAAGGGGTTGCAAAGGAAGACTAGCAAAGAACAGCTGGAACCAGCTTCCTTTCTAACTCGGTGTTTTCAGAAAGGAAATCATACTCAGAGGGAGCAGAGCCCTCTCTGGACACACGTGAGGGAGAGCAAAGCAGGGGTTGGGGGGCGGAGAACGAGGGGCAGTGTGGGCGAGAGGGACGGGGGGCCACGGAGGCCCATCGACCCGCCCGGACATCCTGTGGCTCCCCTAGGATGCCTTTCTCTCTGTGAAATGCCCAGGGCCCCGCTCTCCCGGAACATCTCCGAACCCCACCATGGAACGCTGACCACCGCGGAGCGCGTCCAAGGGGGTGACAGAGGCTGTTTCCCCTGCTCGTGCTACGTGACTGTCCCAACCTTCGGACCTGATGTGGACCCAGGCTTCGTGAGTCTTGGAGTTTATAATTTTGGATTCCTCTTTAAGGGAAAAATACAACATTAGGAGTATAATAGCATATATAAATATGAATGGTAATTTAGAATGAAAGTAATATTAACAAAGAAAAACTTACAGGTTGACAACACCCCCATAAATACCAGAAAATCAGAACAGTAACCCTTTGCCTATATTTTCCTGCAGTCTGACCATTTCTGCATGACAATGACTTTGTCACCATAATTCACGTGGTTTCCTTAGAAAGAATATAAACAGTTCACCTTTTCCTTCAGAACGGCACATAAAGCTACCTGAGTTATTTCTGAGGACACGGAAACGTTTCAGAATCACCCCCGGTATCGGTGACACCACATCCGCAACCTCCTCTGTCTCTAGTCAGGGCTTCAGGCCTGGCGTTGGGTCACCCCAGCCAGGTCCCCGGGTGTCTGCCCTGCAGGGTGGGGACTCGGGGGAGGGCCAGCTGTGGACCGGGTTTCCGTGGCCTCCTGGCCGACGGCAGAGCAGTGTCTCAGTTCGCGTCCTTCTCCTTGAGGTCCCAGCTCCCTGAGCTGTGGGTCAGGAGGCTGAGCTCTGTGGCTGGAGGCAGGCACAGGCAGGCAGCTCTGCAGACCCACCCACAGCCCCAGGACGGCCGCACAGCCTCACCTCGGGCCCCCTGGCCGCAGCAGCCCCTCTGGGGCAGCCGGGTCCGCCGAGCCTGCCTGGCACGAGCCGATGGAGCCTTGGAAAGGCTGGGCAGAGGGACCTTCAGGACCAAAGCTTCTCGGGTTCACTCTGTCTCTCTCTCTGCCTCAGATACCCTGGCCAAGAGGTACGGGCATGTGCCGTGGCATTCCGGCCGAGACTCGGGGCCTACAGGGGTCCCCGATCGCTCGCAAGACACCTTCCACAGCAATGGCTCCTTCCGGAGCTTTGACCTGACTCCCAGTGATTGTATTGCTGTATTTCTCTGTTGCTTTTATTGTCTTTCGTCCTCTTTCAATCCGAATAACAATTAGGAACATGTCTGACAGATTTATCACATTTTATTCCCACATATTGCCTCGTTTCCAGGCAGTTTCAAGACAAAGGCACCAACGGAACCCCGACCGCAGCCCAACCTGCGGCGTAGATGGTTCAGGAGCTTGAGGTGTGGCTGGCGGCGCTGAGCAGAGACGGCCTTTAACGACTCACACTGCGCATGCTTAGACTGTAAACGTTTTCTCCATCTAAAGTGTGCTTGATGGCGATTTTAAGGACAGGCAGCACCTCACAGGCTCTTATCAACCAGAGGAGTAACGAGGCGGCTACACCCACAGCCAACAGCCACCTTAAACATTGACCTTATGAGACTTTAATTTTCCAAAGTTTTCCCACGGGCTCCTTGCCACCGGGAGAAAAGCCCCAGTCCCTGCGGTGAGGAGCATCGGGTCTTGCCCAAGTCTCCGTTTTCCGAAGAATTGCTTGAAAATGGTTGTCTGCTTATGAGTAAGTGACTTTTTACTGACTAGTGTGAATCAAAATAATAGTCAGTAAAGAACTCATTCAACTCAACAACAAAAAATCACAAACAACCCAGTGAGGAAATGGGTCAGGGCCCTGAACAGACACTTCTTCCAAGAAGACCTATAAATGGCGGACAGACTCACTAGCTGTTAGGGAAACGCACATTAAAACTCCAAGATACCACCTCGTACGGGTGAGAATGGCCGCCTCCAACCAGACAGACGATCACAAGGGTGGGAGAGGCTGTGGGGAGCAAGCAGCCCTCATTCACCGCGGGTGGGAGTGTGAGCCAGGGCAGCCACCGTGGAACACAGTCTGGAGACACCTCAAAAAATTAAGAATACAGCTTTCATATGGCCCGGCAACCCCTCTGCTGGGCATCTACCCCCAAAATCGGAAACATTTATTTGCAAAGACACATGCACCCCTATGTTCCCTGCAGCATCTTTCACGGCAGCCGGGACACGGAGACAGCGGGGTGTCCTTCGGTGGAGGACTGGACAGAGGGGACGTGGTGCCTCTGCACCGTGGACGCTGCTCGGCCGCGAGGAAAGGTGAAGCGCTGCGTTTGGGCCCTGAGAACACCGTGCCGAGTGAGACGGATCGGAGAGACCTAAGGACCGCGTGACCTCACTCAGGTACGGGACATAAAACTGAAGGCCACAGAGAAACTCATACACAAGGACAACAGTCCGGCAGACTCCACATGGGAAGGGGTGGCGGGGCCTGAAGAGTGTGCAGGGCTCACACTCGTGGTGACGGGGGGAGACCGGACTCTGGGTGATGAGCACAAAGTGCCACATGCAGATGACGTACCAGAGAGATGTACACTTGACCCTACAGGAGCTCATTATTCAATGTCACCCCAACACACGAAATTTGAACAGACTGAGTAGAGAACATTCGTCTGCAGTGACGAACCCTCCGGCTGCCCTCTCCTCCCTGTGCCCCCCAACCCCTCACTCCGGTTGGAACAATGGGTCTCGCGCTCTCCTGGCCCCCATCGAACCCGCCCACACAGCTTGTTCCTCGCACAAGTGTGGGTCCCGGCGGGCTGTCTACTAAAGTCCAACTCAGTCGCCAGTATTTAAGTATCAGAAGAATTCACGCGAGATATGGTCTTCTGCCTTCCTCTAAAAACTCTGGGTCCCGCGTCACCGGAGTCCCCGCCGCCCCACTCCCACGGGCCGGCTCCCTGTGACTCCCCGCAAGGCTGCCACTACTCTTCCTGCCCAGCGCCGAGGCCGCATTTTGGTTGCCATTAGTTACCAACCCCTCACCGTTTTTTTGTTGTGTTAGTTAAGGTCTCTCTCATAAGGGGGAGAATGAGAGAGAAACCGGGAGGCTTTGCTTCTAAGACGATTTGTGAAAACAAGTCTCCTTATGGCCTGGAAGGCTGTTCCTCCACCTCTGATAGCGACGCACTGTGTCCGTGTTGATGGGTTAGAACATGAAACGTCAAGCCCGACACAGAGCGCAGTCGACGAGACCCCCTCATCTCTGTGCACGGCCCTCTGACGTAGAATACTTGGTACAGCCACAGAGTCTGAGCGGGTTTCTGCGCGGCGGGTGAAGGCGTACCCAGTGGTACCCTGCCCCCAAACCGACAGGACCACACACCAACCAACCGGAAGATTAATAAACGATGGGAAAAACCAGGTGACTGCACACCTCGGGCCGCTGCCCCACCTGTGACTGCGAAGTGTCGCCTGCCCCATTGGAAACCACACCCTCCCACACCGGGGTCACATCTAGCGAGGCCCCCAGGGAGCCCCTCAGGGCCCTGTGAGGTCACCCCTGACAACTGCGACCACCTCTGCACAGCAAGGGTCTCTCACGAGTATAAAGGGCAGCATTTGGAACAGAGAAACGGAAGCCCATTTTTTGTGTACAACATCGTAATTCTGCGGCAGTGAGCAGCACTTGCTTATTACACGTTGCCGTCACTCTTCACGCCGTCGCGATGCCCCGGCTGCCGTTTGCAGTGAGGAAGATGGGTTCTGTGGCATCCTGTCCACCCTGCGAGATGCTGCCGCATCTCAGGGTTTGAACAAAGGCTGCGAGTCACTACCCAGTGACACTGTGCAGACGGCCTCGTGACGGCCAGCAATGACTCACTGGGAGTTTTGGCGAGAAGAATAGCAATTGTGACAGCTAAAATTGGGAGGCATGTGAAAAAAAGCTTTTAGTCAGAAATCAGAGGTGCGCCTGCTGACTGCGTGAGTGGCGCCGTGCGGCGGTCGGTAGGCCTCCTGGACAAATGTTGATCGGAAGAGGAGGGAAGTTCCACAGCAGAGGTCTGGGACAAAAGAAGCCAGTAAGAAGGCGTAAATATTAACGGCTGTTTTTGTGCGTCCTTTCTTTGGTTGGGGAGCTGAGAGAGGGTCACTGCACCGAGGAATAGGTTTGGAAGCTTTTCTGCCCTGAAGCCCCAGTCAGACAAGATGCGGGGCCTACCGGTCCCTGCTGGTGTCCAGTCCTGTTCTGGGGGACAGCAGTGAGGGGAGGGGAAAGCGCCGGAGCCGGAAGCTGTCTGGGTGACATCTGCGTGCCTTCCTCTCCTGCCATTTCCTCTCCTGAGTGTCCCCAGCTCCTCCTCCTTCCCCTCTTCCCAGAGTCTTTGCTGAGCGAAGGCAGAAGGGGCGTGTGTGGCGGGTGACGCCACGTCTCTCATCTAACCCTTATGAAGCAGTGCGGGGCTGGGCGAGCTTTCTGTCTGTGAACTCGGCTCCAGAGCAGGGCTGGGGCGTTGGTGGACATCCCGGGAGGGGGTGGTGTGGAGAGCAGACGTGGCTGCTCCGCGGTGCTGGGGCGCTTTCTGTGCACCGGAGGCTTGTGGTCAGGCAGCAGCCCGAGACAGGAGTCCAGCCGGACTTTCTGGAGTGGATTGGGCCTGGTCGAGTGTCGCTCACTGGGCTGTGTGCGGTGCCAAGGGACAATGGGGAAACACGCACAGCAGAGGTGTCTCTGTAGGAGACGAGTGGATGGGGCCTCGGCTCCTGGGAAACCTCCGGCTTGGGGACACTCTTCCCGTTTTCTTGCTCACCAGCCTTGTGAGCTCAGTTTGCTCATTTTGCCATTCCGCTGTTCGAATTCTACCGCGCTGAAATTGGGTCCTGGCGCGCCCTCGGTGCCCCGGGATGAACTCCCTCGCACGGCTTGTCCCACCCAGAGCAGACCAAGCCTGTGCTGAGCGTGGCCGTAGAGCTGTGAGGTGTAGGTGAGGCCGTTCACCCCCGGGGACAGTTGTGCACAGGATTCCGTCTTTCTTGTCACCTTTCTCAATGCTGACTTTTTAACGTATCCTAATACCAGGATTTATTTTTGAAGACTTGGAATTTGACAAACAAACAAACGAGGTAATTTCAGGGCATCATGAAAAGGAGTGTGTTTGACCACTCAGGACCTGAAACTCCAGTGAGTTTACGGGATGCCTGGTAGCACATGGGTGTCGGCACCCCCGGGCCAGTCAGTGGTTCTGGGGACCGGACATGCCCTTGTGGTTGAGGGACGATGTGACATGAGGCTAAAAGCTTCTCTGCTGTCAAGACTCCTGGGAGGCAGACCCTGAAGCTACCCTTTCCAGGACTGTGACCTCGTGCACCGACTGGAGCCTGAAATGCCCCGATCTTCTCATCTGTGATGTGGGGGTGACAATGGTACCTCTTTCACCCGGTAATTATGCAAATTAATGCAGTAATATATGGGAAATACCCAGAGTACTGTCTGGAAATTAGTAAGGTACATCTGTAACTCCCGGCCTAAAATAAGCAAAGAAAACCATTCCCAAGTGATTCTAACTCAACAGGGGCGTCCAACCTTTTGGCGTCTCTGGGCCACACTGGAAGAAGAGTTGTCTTGGGTCACCCATGAAATACACAAACACTAATGAAAACTGATAAGCAAAAAGAAAGGTTTTAAGTAAATTTACAATTTTGTGTGGGGCCACATTTATAGCTGCCCTGGGCTGCACATGGGCCGGGGGCCGGGGGTTGGACGCCCTTACCGGGCTTCATTTTGGAGAATCACTGCTCTACGTATCTCAACTACATTTTTACCACGTGAGTCATTCTTTGGTAAAAAAGCAAAATGGTCATAGTTAAATGAGAAACTTGAGATTTAAAAAATACACTTAAAAAAGCAAGAATAACCACACCTCCCTGTGGAAAGCGGCATTGTAGACTTTATGGGACCGGATCAGCATTTCAAAACCTGTAACCAGTGGCCTCCCTCAGTGACCCCACAGGGTGCTGACCTCCGACGGGCTCTTCTCAGGTCCCTTTCTGTCTCCCCACCCTCACATTTATTTCCTCTTTGCTCAGCTTTATAAACTGATAATGCGCTCAAAGCAAGGAAGCCTGTGTTTTATTGGTGGAATAAAACTGGCTCTCCTCTGGGTTTATTTTCAAGCGTAGTTAAGTATTTCTGTTTTCTCTTAAAATGCTCTAAATGTTATTGGTTTAATTGGTATTTTAGATTGGAAGTTGTGGAGTGAAGAGTTTCCAGGGCCCATTTTAAGTTTTGAACCTTCAATGTTATGAGGCTTTTTTAATAGACTCTTCTCGAAAAGCAAACAATTTCAAGGTGATTTGCCCCGCGGCCCTGACGGGACTCAGCTCAGGCTGCGCCTGTCTGGCTCCGTCGCCCTCGGCTGGTCCCTACAGAGGAAGCCCCGCGCAGGCCCCTTAACCCTGCAGGGACAGCAGCAGGTGGCAGCCGTGACCTCCTTACTCGGTTTCCAGCGCAGAGGGATGTTCAGTGATGTTTACTAAAAGGAGGCGTCCAGGCATTCTCAGCGTTGACTTTATCACTTTTACTTGTGGACCGTGGCAAGTGTGTGATTACTGCTTCACAAGCTGAGATTGTGCTACCTGGGTCCTTAGGGAACAGGTGTAAGGAAACCCGGTGTGTGGTGTGTGTGTGTGTGGGGGGGGGGCCCTGCTGTGCTGCATGCTGATTGGGAGGTGAGGGGCAGGGCCCAATGTGCTGCATGGTGATTGGCAGAGTGGGGGGCGGGCCCTGCTGTGCTGCATACTGATTGGGAGGTGAGGGGCAGGGCCCAATGTGCTGCATGGTGATTGGCCGAGTGGGGGGCGGGGCCCCCGGCTGCCCCATGACACCCTGATTACTGGCCCTGAAAATAGCCACCTTCCTCCTATAGATGAGAAAGAAATGATCTGTCTCTTAAGTAAATGAATAAAGCATATTCAGCCGTGTCTGTGCAGGGGAAAATCAATTTCATTTTAATGAGCAAACTGATGAGTGAGGCCCCAGAGGCCTCTACCCGGAGGAGGTGGGCCCTCTTCCCGCAATGAGACCACAGAGTGGGTGTGGTGCCGAAGACCCTCACAAACCCTCCCCCTCCCGGGGGAGGTAAATAAACCCTCTTCCTGGGGCACAGCCAGGGGAGGGTTTGTGAGGGTCTTCGGCGCAACATCCACTCTGTGGTCTCATTACGCCCAAGGAAAATGGAAATTGGGAAACGCATCTGATCAGCCCCCTAAAGCACCTCCTGCTCCACTCTCAGTAGAGACCACTCGCCGAGAGAACCCGCCCCACGCCTGCACCGGGACCTGAGCCTGGCCTGCGCCGCAGCGCACGCCTGTCCTGTATGCCCCCAGGCCGTGGCGCTTGGTCTGGGCAGCCCCAGCCGACTAGTCAGCCCCATCTCAGACAGGGAATGACCACAGCGGCTCCTTTTGCCAGACCGGCCATGTTTCTATGAGTCTCCAGGGACCAATCCCTGCCCCAGCGGTCCCGTCTCCCTTCCCCATCGGTTTGTTCTGTGTCCCCACTTCTTACAACACACTTACATTCCTACCCCTCGGACCATCTCTTCCCAGCCTGTCACCAAGGAACAGAGACACGCCAGCCGATTCTGCAACAATTTGCTTAATTTAACATAGTAATCAGGTTCATGATTTTGCTTATTTATTTCAGTGTGTTTTGTGCTTTTACTCAGTTCTCTCTGGCATGAAAATGCATCATTTCTGCTCTCCCCGCAGAACACCGTTTAACCAGGAGGTTTGGAGCTGCCGGTGAATGCACGCCCACCAGGCCCCCCGACCCGGGAATTGCGGCTGTAGCCAGGCCCCATTATCTCCCTCTGTGTCCTTTCTTCTCTTGGTCTCTGTCTCAGCTTGGAGCCTCACGCAAGATATTTTTGCAAACCCCAACAATGATTGGCTTCTCCCCACCTCCTGTGAGATAAAGCAAAGCATAGAACTTAAGAAATGTGCTGGGGAAAGATATTTCTTTCGTGCTGGCTGTTCCCTTCAAGATCTAAGTGTTATCTCACAGAAGCAGAATCCAAATTGAGCCCAAGACGAGAACATAGTTCTTGTCATCCAGAAATATATTTCAGGCTCCTCACAGAGTCAGAATTGAAGAGAATCTGGGAATGGGTTTGGTGCTAATAACTCAGACCGCTGCGACCTCAGAGACTGTTCATCGGCTCGCTCACTTGTGTATCTCTACATTAACTCATCTGTTTGAGTTTAACAAGTATCTGTTCTGGGTAAGAAATCCATGAGGACAGACGAAATAATAGGATGAAAACAACAAAATCTGAAGACAAACCTGAACTTCGACCTTAATTCTATTACTTATAAGAAATGACCTCACAAAAATTACTAAATTTCGTTACTGCATTATACAAGGTCTAACCAGAAAAAGTCCAGACATTGTTAATATAATAAGAATGGTGTGCATGACGTCAGTGTAACCTGGCAGCCAAGGAGACTGGACTGGAATGCACACGTGTGAACAATGACAACTTCGCTGTGCTAGTCAGTGGGGGTGGTAGACGCCGTTGAGTGAGTGTGAGTACTGTGTGGCCATCACATTCAAAATGACTGAGTGAGCAGAGCAACAAATCTGCATCCAATTTTTCGTTAAGCTTGAACCTTCCTCCAAACTATTTGGATGATTCAGAAGGACGCAGCTCTGGGAAACCGGTGGTTGGCAGCTTCATCACAACAATGCGCCGGCTCATTGTCTGCTCATTGTCACAGTTTTTTTTGGTGAAACCCCAAATCACCCAGGTGACTCAGCCCTGCTACAAGCCTAGGTTTGGTGCCCTGTGACTTGTGGCTTTTTCCAAAACTAAAATCACCTTGGAAAGGGAAGAGATTTCAGACCATCAGTGAGATTTAAGAAAACACAACAGGGAAGGTGATGGTGACTGAGAGACCTGCGTGAGGTCCCAGGGTGTCTACTTTGAAGGGGACTGAGGTGTCATCGTCCTCCGTGCAATGTTTTCTACGTCTTCTTCAGTAAATGTCTCTGTATTGTACATTCCATGCTGCATAACTTCCAGAGAGACTGTATATGGAACGATACATCGACTGGTTTGGTTTCTCCAGAGAACTCTAACACACTCTCTAAGAAACAGGTAGGTTTCTAAACGCTTGCTGTCCGCATCCTCTCTAACCAGATACACTGCGTGCTCCTTGAGTCTTGCTTGGATTTCAATGGGGAGGAAATGTAGCTGCTCTCCCGTCAGGACCAGCCGCGGAGCAGACACTCAGCAACGCGTGGTGGTCATGTGGAGGCTCGTTGCAGAGACGGGATGATCAGACACGTTTCTAACTTGGAGTCACAGAATGTTCACACGACCGGATCCTCAGCGGCCACGGCGTCTCGCCTGACGCACGTAGCAGCTGAGAGTTGACCGCCGTCTTCCCGCATGGTTTCCACAAGGACGACCCGAAATGCACCAGTGCAGGAGGTCGGACGCCGCCGGGAGCCCTGGCTCCGCACCAGCCTTTCCCTGGTGAGTCTAGCGATGTCTGACTCCGTGGCGACGTGTGGGCCTGTTCTGTTTCCGTTCCCGCTTTGTCTATGGTGCGGAATCCACACACATCGAACGGCAAGGGACCCACGAGCTAAACGTGATACTGGACTCCCCCTCTGGCCCCCTGAGACTTTTTCCCCCTCTATGACGCACATCTTTAAAACGATCAGGGTGAAGATGGGAGAACCACGTTTTGGAAACAGGAGAGGGGCTGGCTCTTTCCCAGGCCTCCTCCGCAAAGAGCCAGCGATGTTTGTCTGCTGACAAATGAACTGGGGACAGGGGACTTCCACTGGCCTCCACCAGCTAAATAACCCATCAACAGCCAAGGCATAGTCTTCACTTCAAACGCAAGGTGAAAAGCCACCACCTCGATCTGCCAGACGAGGCGCCGAGAGCAAGCTCGGTCCAGTGACGGCAAGAAGGCACTGGGGCATCTCCAGGGGGAGCAGGGATCCCGCCTGGAGGCAGTTGAGTTGAACAGGACTCAAAAGGTGTTTGGTTTCTTTAAAATAATTTTAATAAATCTAAGCAATAAAGTTTGATTCCAGTGAATATTTGCAAGAAGGTGGGTGTATTAGGGTCATGACAAAAACGATAAACATGAAGACAAAACCAAACAGGTAGGGTGGTGAATACGACATCGTTGATTTCGTCTTTTCTGGGTTCAGTTTTTGCACCAAGCAAGCCACAGAGTCGCCCTTCCCCGGCTTCCTCGTCTGACCCCGGGGTCCGGCAGGTCCGCAGACTCACGGTCGGACTGCGCGGCGTCTGCCCCGCTGCAGTAGTTCGGGCGGGGCGGGCGTGTGCACGGACGGAACGGGGGTGGGAGCCCAGAAATGGACGCACGCAGACGGGGCTGATGGACACGACAGCGTCGCGGTGACGCCGTGGGCAAGGGCGGTCTTTTCGACAAATGGCACTGGGATAAGTGGACATAAGTACAAAAAAGGAAAAAGCCGTACTTGCACTTTGCACCGCGCCCTGTTGCCCCTCCCACGCAGGTCTGAACGGCGCCGGCCCCCTACACGCGGATTTTTCATCTGACCCGCGCAGCTCAGTCCTCCTCGTTCAGGGGTCCGCCGGCTGCTGAGAGTCCGTGTTGTCGGGGGCCGACGTGAGCCATGCGTGGGTTTGGGACTTTGTGGGCAGTGGGCACCCCTAACCCCACGTTATTTGTGGGTCTATTGTAGCAACATAATTTTTGGTAAATTAGACTTAATGGAAATGTAAA
This sequence comes from Artibeus jamaicensis, assembly GCF_021234435.1. Classification (NCBI taxonomy): domain Eukaryota; kingdom Metazoa; phylum Chordata; class Mammalia; order Chiroptera; family Phyllostomidae; genus Artibeus; species Artibeus jamaicensis. Next base: position 49,632,104 of record NW_026522046.1, read on the forward strand.
AGCATCTGCTTTTTAAAACATGTTGGTAAGAAAAATAAAACGACAAGCCCAAGCCACAAGCTTGGAGAAAAAATCTGAAAAGCACGTATTTGAGGAAGCACTTGGACCGAGGACACATGTGGGACTCCTACGACTTAATTGTAAGAGAGACAGAGCTCCAAAGATTTGAACAGGCCCCACGGAAGCAGAGACACAGAGGCAAGGGGCTGGTGAACACACATTTCATCCTAGTCGTCGTGAGGGAAACGAAAACGAAACCACTCGGGACACTGCTCCGCGCCCGCCAGGGCAGGCGCATGGTAACGACAATCACGATTCCACTAATAAGGAGCCCGGTGCTCACGAGGACGCAGAGCCACTGCGCTGCTGTGCGTCGCGGTGGGGAACGTGGCACGGCCACTGCGGAAAACTGTTCAGTGGTTTCGCGCAAAGCTGAGCCTGCCGTTACCAGCGACGCCGCTGCCGGGTTTATCCAGGAGAAACGAGGAGCCGCGTCTGCGGCGAGGCCTGAGCCTGCCTGCGGGGCAGCTGCGCCCGCAACAGCCCGAACCGGAAGTGGCCCGGGTGCACAGAGCCGGCCAGCGAATGACCACGCCGTGTCGGGTCCTCCAGGAGAAATGCCGGTCAGCAGCGACGGTGACCACTGAAGTGCACCAATGCATGGAGGAGCCTCCGAAGACCGTGTTCTGGGAGGGACCCCGGGCACAGAAATCTCTAGAAGACACAGACGCGGACACGGAAACCTGCAAACGTGCGGATTTCCTTTCATGGTGCATTTCGGAAAGTGGAAGATTATGGAGACAGAAATTCGGGTTCGTGGGGGGAGGAATTTGACAGGAGGGGGCCCGAGGGAACTGGGTGATAATGGAAACGCTTTGGTTTTCAGTCGTGTTGGGGGTCGCACGACTGTGTTCGTCACACCCGCAGAACCACGCATCTCGGAGGTGGGTTTCACTGTGTGCGCCTCAGTAGGACTGACCGACGTAGTAATAATAATAATAATAATAATAATAATAGTCAAACGACCGACCGAGAAGTGTATTTGCAGAAAAAGGCAAACGTGTCGAATAAAGATGACACAAAGAGCACCCTAAAAGTAACTTTAAAAGAAGTGACTAGAAAGAAATCGGTAAAAGAGAATCCCAACACAGAAAACCGAAGGCTTCTGGGTGGAACAGCGCGGCAGCCAGGACTCGCCCCGCCCCCAAGTCCAAGGGCACTGAGCCCGGTGGCCGAGCAACCCCAAGAACCCCGGCCCAGCACCCCCGCCTCCGAATGCACGCTCCGCGGAAGCCCTTGGCACGGTGCAAAGTTGTAAGTGCAAATGTGCCCTTTGTCCCATGATTCGTGATACTGAGCAATGGCAATGCAAGGAAACCGGTACGGAAAACTCAGTCTTTACGCGCCGAGCTCTGTGAAGAGGCCGAAAGGAGAAGCCAGGGCCTCGGGCCGCAGCCAGGCAGTTGGCTGTAGCGCTCTGGCAGCAGAGGGGGCAAATCCCAGCCTCGCCAGTGACTGCGGGGGTGGGGGGGCAGGGGGCGGGGCTCAGGCAGGGGTGCACCCTGCTTTCGTCTCAGCCGCATGTAGAAGACGGTGACGAAGTGTGTGCTGACCAGGGTCACGATAAAGACTGGCGCACTGACATCTGTAATGAAGTGCTTGGTGTGGTGTGTGCACCTACAAATCCCACTGAAGTGGTGATAAAAACCCATACATCAGTATCAGCATGGATACACTTAAAATGATTCTAATATGCAATTACAAATATATGTACAATTGCATTCTTGTAATCGAAAATAACGCTAGAACAATAAACCATGTAAACTTATAAATGTGTCTAAGAACAATTCCCTGGAACGCTCCCGAAAACCGAATGTGTTACTGGGACGACTTTGAAAAGACAGGAAGGAGACTCAGACTGGGGGGGGTCAGGAAGGGCTCCTATGTGTCGTGTTTTATCTGAGAGAGACAGACAGAGAAAGAGAGAAGAACTATGATAGAATGGTAACAGTTGTGAGTTCAGGTATTCCAGAAAACGGCTCTAGAGTTCGCCTCTTCCTCACTTATTTTTCATTGTTGCAGGGGGTTGGCTCAGTTACAGTCTGAGGAGATCAGGGAGGTCTGCATGTAAGCAGAGGGCTTCAGAGACCTGGCACTGACCTCTCCACGTGAAACGTGCGGAGGATGTGTCCTAGAAACGCACGTGGTCAGTCTGCTGCCGGGTGACCCCTGGGACGAGCGGCCCCGCCACTGCGCCCGGTGCCTGGAGAGGGGCCAGAGGCTCACAGAACCGGGTGGGCCCACATCCAGCAGCAACGGTGAACAGGCATAGCCTTCTGGGCCAGAGGGTGTGGACAGTCCCACCCTGGGGGGAGGGGACAAAAGGCACCCCGCAGGCCCAGAGAGGGTGGGTTCCCGGAACTCAGGGCCCAGCGAATGGGAGGAACAAAGCAGTGGACGGGGGCTCCTGACTTCGGCTCCTCTTCCAGGGCCCCACACCCGCCCGAGGAAGGGTGTTCACACACCCGGGGGAGCGTTGCGCGTGGAGAGCAAGAGTCCGCCCGCAGACCGGCTGGGTTCCTGGGGCGGCTTGGAGAAGCGGTCGCCGCTGGGGTAACTAGGCCAGCCTGTGGGTGCCCCGAGTTGGGTTCTTCCAGGTAGTGGTGGGTGCCTCCATTTATGAAAGAAAAAAAGACTCTTTTCATCCTCTCGCTTTTCCTCGACACGCCACGCGGTGATTTTGTCCTCAACCCTGGGCCACACCCGCAGAGCAGGGGAGGGCCTCCTCCCCCCAGGACCCGCTGGGCGCTGCCTGCGGTCCTGCCCCCCCTCGGCTCGTTCTTCCTTTCAGGGGCACGTTTACGAGCATCCGCGAGTTATTCACTCGTTTGTACGAAGCGCGCAAGCGGCCCTGACGAAGTACTGACCTAATTAGGAGCGGGTGGGGTGTTAATTAGAACTGACTTGTTTCCGAGTTATTTCCAGGTTAACTCCCAGAGGTGGGAGCTGGCCTGCAAAACCAAGAACTTCTGGATCATAAAAAGCCTTTTTTTAAAGCATAATCAACTTGAACAGGATGGGAGACAATGAGAGACCTCTCTCCCGTGCAGACAGAGTCAAACGTCACCGGTGCCCGGGCCCCCTGTGCCGGGCAACGGAGACCTGCAGGGTGAGGGTAATGGGTGCCTGTAGCTCGTGAGGCCCAGCTCATTCCCTCCCTGAGTCAGAGCAGCACAGGGAGTGGCCCAGGACGGCTGTGGGGGGTGAGCCGGCAGAATGAGGCCCTCGGGGCTCTGGACAGGTGTGCGCCCGCAAAGGGCCCTTCACCGCTGGTTAGAGAGGACTGCTCTCTGCAAGGACAGCCCTGCATTCCATGCCCCTCAGTGAGACCCAGCACGGCGCCAGGTTCAACAGAAGGCCCAGGACCCCCTGCAAGATACGCCCCTTCTCCTCCTCCTGCTCTTTTTTCCCCATTAATCCAAGAAGGTGCTTCTCCTTCTTGAGCTAGAAACTAAAACACACTCCACAATATGAAGTTCAGTGATGTGTGCAATGACAGTCGTGAACATTCTTCGGAGCAAATATTCTTAAGAAAGGCAAACAAGGCTGTGTTAGGCTCTTACATCTTATACAAATAAACTTAATAGATTCGGGCCGAGGCAAAGTCAAGTCGAATTTCCTTTCATCTTTGCAGGGTGTCGGAATCTTGACTCTGCGTAAGAAACCTGTGGTTTGAGCCTTAATCCTGCCTCTATCTTACCGAGCAGTCAGCAGGGATTTACTGAACACTCCTGAGACAACTTCTGTAGCACGGGTTGACCAGAGGATGTTAAAGCCCTGCATAGCTCTAATACTTCAAGTTCATTGCTTCAGGAAGCGGTCACCAGCCCTGAAATACCACTTAGGTGTAAATTAGTGACCACAGCTATGAATATCCATGCCCTTCTGCCAGGAACCCAAACAAAGCAGAAAGCTGTAGGTTGGCCTTGACCGTAAGCAGAGGCTAACGCCTCCGATGAGACAGGTTCGTCAGAAAGCACCCAGGAAACTCCGTTCTAGCAAACACTTCTATCTGAAGCCTCCCTGACGGGGTCACAAGGAACCCTTCTAGGCCTTCCACCGTTGAGGTCCGCCGGTGTGAACACTGAGGACGGGTCTGTGCCCCTAACGCTGGCCTCCAGCTCCAGACCGGGGTGGGGTGGGGGAAGGGGGGGGAGCGTGTCACGGAGAAGGTGGCCGAGTGCTGGGCCCAGGGACCCATGGTCAGGTTACGCTCAGCCAGTAACCATCAGAATCACATGAGCAGGTCAACCAGAGGACAAGTGAAAGGTGGCCCTGGTTGCTGAGGCTACTGCGTGTGGGACTCGGAGAAAGCCACTGTAACACCCCGTGAAGAAAAAGACAAGCTGTTTGAAGGGCGGCCGCTGGTGCCCCGGCGCCCTGGTGGGAGGGAACGGAGGTTTACGCAATTGCATGTGGCGGGAGGAAGGCTCGCCGCCTGTAGCTGAATGGGGAGCCTGTTTGCAAATACGGCTTTGAAGATCAGGCCACAGGACATTCCTGGAGAAGACACTGAGTAGCCCCGTCCAAAGTGTGTCAGAGCAATTCCAGTGCAGTTGCGTGTGAGAAGGTGCGATGTGTTCCACTTGAGCAATAACCTAGAGACTCCTCCTTCCATGAAGTGGTGAGCACCGAGCAGGGCGCAGCCAGCCAGGGACACGCCCAGCTCTGCAAGGGTATATAACATGGAGTCCAGACCATGGCCTTGAACTCAGACTCCACTCGCTGTCACACCTCTGAACGCAGCCTCCGCCAGCATGTCCCCCAGCCGCTGCTCTGGAAACTTCTCCTCCCGCTCCCTGGGCGGCTCCCTGCGCTGCCAGGACTCCTCCTGCGGCTCCTCCCACCCCAGCAACCTGGTCCCCAGCAGGGGCCTCTGCTCCTCCAGCCCCTGCCCTCAGGGCCCCTCTCTCCACAGTGGCTACCAGGTCACCTGCCGGGCACCCAGCAGCTGCCGGCCGTCCTGCTGCAGCCCGAGGGTCTCCCTGCTGGGCAGCCCCTGCCAGGCCCCTGTCCCTGGGGCTCTGGGCTGGGGGTCCAGCAGCAGCTGCTCCCTGGGCTGTGGGGCTGGTGGCCTCAGACCCCTGGGTCACAGAGTCTGTGGGGTCCCTGTGCTGAGCCCTGGATCCGGATCCTGCCGCCCGACCTGCGGGCCCTCCAGGACCTGCCAGGCTTCCTGTTACAGACCAGCCTGTGGGTCCAACTGCTACTGATCGTCTCACTACATTTCCAGTCCTGGTGCCCGCTGCTCTCCGTGTCTGTGCTCGCAGCCCCTTTGCCTGCATCACCTGCAGGAGGGGTCGCTCCCTCAGTCTCTGTATCAACAACGCTTCACCTCCCTCAGGCCCAACTGCGTCTAAAGCATTAATGTATCAGCTCTGCACTGGAGACGGGATGAGGGTGATGGGGTTTCTCCCCCAAATTGTATGAAATGTCAAATCATTACAATCTAATAAATCACTTGCTTCTGATAACCAGCCTTGTCTACTGGTGCACCTGTTTACCTACTGGGGTTTCGACTGTGATAGAAAACAGATATTATAAAAAGGTTAATATGCACATGGAAACAGGTTGTGAAATCCCAGAAAGTTGGGGATTTGAACTAATTTTGGAGAACCTCAGATATTTTTCTCACTCAAACCATAGGTAGTTGAAGACTCTTGTTTGAATATGTTCATTTTTGCGAATTAAAATCTCAAAATCAGGAGTTAGAATGATTCTCTCATAAGCTGTGGGTCCCCTGTGCCTGCCAAGAGGCACAGTGGCCGGCTAGGTGGCAGTGATGTAAGCAATGCAGGGGACAAGGGTGCTGCTCGATTTGAAGGGTTAGGGCAACACATGAAGGGTAATTGAGTTCAGAGCACCTGAGCCTTCCCACAGGTGGGTGTGGTGTGAGTGTGGACGCATAGGTAGGTTTACGAAGAGAGACAGAGTTATAAACATGGTTACAGAAGTGCAGCTGAATACACAGCCACGGATACAGATGAATACAAAGCTGGTCCAGGTATAGACATAGTCTATTCCCAAGAGAACTTTACCAGACTTCAAGAAGTTAAGAAGTGACTAAATCCCAAATATATTTCATTCAGCACAAACATACTCACAAGCGATTCAGTAGATGAAAGTATTAGATTTAGATGTTAAAGTAACGATAATTGATGTACTTGGAAAATAAAAGGATACATCTTTAGATACAGCTAGAGGCATAATTAGCAGTTGTTCACTAGAATATATTTAAAATAAAAAAATTTAAAATACTATAAAAATATTGAGCGGAGCTTCAGAGAATATGGAAAGGTCTAACGTGATTTCAGATGAAGCCCTAAAATGAGATTGTGTGTGTGTCTGTACACAGACATAGTGGTAGTCAGTGAAAATTTAACAACTGTTGACAAGTCAAGATGTTAATAAGTCCAAGAGGATCAGCACATATATAATCAACCAGGGAGATAGAAGAGCAACATCGCTTCATGAATTTAAGGACTGTCACAGACCCTGTGCGTGAAACCTGGGAAGGAAGGCCCGCCCCTCAGCACATAAAGTCCAACTGAGGAGCAAGAAAGGAAAACAATTTAAAGCAACCAGAGGGGGAAAACATGTTTTAAAAGGTAGTGATAATAAAGTACAGAATAATGATGGCTGTATTCTGAACAGAAAAAAAGAGAAGGTAGAAAAATGAACCATCCTCAGTTTCTGCAGAAAGGAGACATTAGCGTCCTTGGCCAGTGGTGTCTGTTTCAGAATGAAGGGCGGATGGGAAACATTTTAGACAATCAGATGCTGAATTTGTCACCAGCCTTCCAGCACAGAACATACAGTAAATGTCAAAAGCAAAAGGGTCCCAGAATATAGCAAGACGATGTGGGGAGGACCTAACAGTGAAGGAAAGAGGTATATAGTGGGTAAATTTAAGAAAATACTGCCCATGAAAACACAGGGACACACACATGTAAACATACTTAAGCATACATGAAATTAAAATACAGAAAGCCCTCAAGCTGAGCAGTACATGAATTAGGCTAAGTGAAGTGGCCTTATAATTTCTAGCATTCTCGAGTTCTGGAGGAAAGGGGGACAGTATTGATTATATCGGCGAGCCACGCTGTGACACATGCCGTCCGTCTAAGGAAGCACCGTCAAGCAGAACTTGGTGAGATGCTGAAAATACTCTGATCTTCACTTTGCAGAATGTGGTATCCACTAGCCACAAGTATCTGCTTTTGCACTTGAAAGGTGGCAAATGTGACCGAGGAACTGAATTCCACCTTAATTAACTAACGAGCCTTGAGCTGGGCAGGCGTGGGCAATGGCCAGTCTCCCGAAGGGTGCGGCCCCAGCATCATCGCCTCTGAACGAATAACGCCATGACCAGGACCATCCTGCAAGGCCGACGCATCCGTTGCTGGGAAACAGCTAAGGAACTTCTTATCCCGAAGCCAACTTTGAGATCAGTGAGGCAGGGCTGGCGTTTCTGGTTTGCTTCTTTTGCCTGATATATCCTTTTTTTTTCACTTTTCTGTTTTCTGATATTTAAGAAAACCTACTTTATGTAAAAAAAAAATAGTGTCTTTAGCACAGTGTGAAATTCCCTGGAATTTTCCCTATGAAATTTGATACGCCCAGATTTCTACCTAATATTTACTACTTTGTTGCCGTTTGATTCATCATCTGTGTTCCTGCTTCTGTCGTGCTTAGGCAGGGGCACTAAAAGAGCTTAGTGCTATAAAACTACCCCTTTAATTCGGTGTTTTCTGAGGCTTTAATTTTCAAGCCCTCAGTGTGAGTGTTACTCCCCTGCACACACAGGCCCACACACCAGGGTGGCTGCGCTGTGCACTGTGAGCCCTGAGACCCGAGTCACCTGTGCCCGTCCATTTCCCCTCCCGCCGTTCCAAGTCACCCTGGAGATTCCCGCCTTTCTGACCGGGAGCAGAGGATTCGCTTTAGCTCAGGTTTGCCGAAATAGAGAGCTCTGTGAAAAGATACTTAGATATTTTACAGTGGAAAAATAATCTTAACGAAGCACAGTGTGTTTTACAACGAAGGAGAAAATTCTGTGAAAGGACCTGAAAATAAAAATGTCCAGAAGGTCCCGTGTGCCGGGCTGGTCTATAGAGAGGGGACCCCAGACAGACAGGGAATGGAAGTGAGGAAGCGGACAGGGCCCCACAGAAAGCCTGAGCTCTATTGAAATGAACTTTTCCTTTAAGTCGCACAGACGGAAAGCCCTTGAAGTCACCAGTTATCTGCTTCCAGCTCGGACCCGCCCCGTTTCTTACTCAATTTATCTGTTTCCTCTTCCCAATGAATTTCAGAAGCGATACATTATGTAATGAAATATGTGGAAAAGAACTCCTGGGAATGAAGTAAATTTGGGGAAGGAAATCGTGTTTGACAAGCACGGTGTCTGCATTCTGCTGACTTAGAAAGGGGGACTGCACTTGACCCGCCCTTAGAGAGAAGCCCCCCAGCCCGCCTGCCCAGCTGCACCCCAGGTCTTGGCCGAGAGAGGGAGGCACTTCCGGTCCTGGTTAGAAGGCGTTAGTGGCTACAGTCACATCACTCGTGACACTGAAATGGCTCATGGGCCTGGCGCTGTGACAGTGCGAGGCACTCACCCAGCCATAGCACATGGAAGGAATTATTCACCCGCAATTACAGAAAACACGGTGGAATCACACAGACGGGAATGAGCAATTCCAAGCGTGGAAGAGGTGACCTGGCAGGGGGCCACACCCGGTGCTGAGAGTATAAAGCAGCCCAGTCCAGACCATGGCCTTGAACTCAGACTCCGCTCGCTGTCACACCACTGAACTCAGCCTCCGCCAGCATGTCCCCCAGCTGCTGCTCTGGAAACTTCTCCTCCCGCTCCCTGGGCGGCTCCCTGCGCTGCCAGGACTCCTCCTGCGGCTCCTCCCATCCCAGCAACCTGGTCCCCAGCAGGGGCCTCTGCTCCTCCAGCCCCTGCCCTCAGGGCCCCTCTCTCCACAGTGGCTACCAGGTCATCTGCCGGGCACCCAGCAGCTGCCGGCCGTCCTGCTGCAGCCCGAGGGTCTCCCTGCTGGGCAGCCCCTGCCAGGCCCCTGTCCCTGGGGCTCTGGGCTGGGGGTCCAGCAGCAGCTGCTCCCTGGGCTGTGGGGCTGGTGGCCTCAGACCCCTGGGTCACGGAGTCTGTGGGGTCCCCGTGCTGAGCCCTGGATCCGGATCCTGCCGCCCGACCTGTGGGCCCCCCAGGAGCTGCCAGAGCTGGTGTCGCCGACCGTCCTACAGGTCATCTCTTTGTTAGAGCAACTCACCGAGCTTCCCGAGCTTCTGAGCACAAAGTTCCGGTCTCTGTTCAGAGCTGCTCCCGAGGGCTTTTCCCCGGAGCGGGGGGCACATGGCCACTCCCCTCACCAGCTCTCCCCCTCGCTGGCAACAACCATGGCTGACAGACGGGTCTTTCCAACAGTGAAATCAATGAGTGGTCAAAATACTGAGTCCAGTGCCTAGTGATTTTGAAACAAAAATCACTGTGATGTTTCTTTCACCTAATAAACTTACTCCTGCATCTGCTATGTTCTCATCAGTTTTTATTGGTTTTCAAAGTTGGTGGCACGTCTCTGGGCCCCAGACCTTAAGAGCATCTCATTTCCGTGGGAAACGGCAGGGGCCTGGCCTCGGGGACCCCCCGGTCACCCCGCTGCCCGACCCGTAACGTGTGCGCATGGTCTCCACAGCCAGGCCATGAGGATTCGACTCCTGAGAGTCGGCCCACTGTGGGGTCTGCAGGCTGCCCGTGTTTGCCGTGAGGACGCCTTCCAAGGACAGTTGTCTTCGGTTTTGATCATGTATTTTCAAGTCAACATGGAGTTAGAGCGCATCTCAAATACGCCATCTGAGTGATGAAGTGTGTATGAAATGTTACGTAAAATATTTGAATGAATCTAACATAACGGCATGAAAATAGAGAAAGTGTGAAATGCCAGGGGTTGGAAGGCATTATGGTTCTCTCCGGATGTTCGGGCAGTGGGTTTTTCTGTGTGAGTGCGTGTGTGTGCGTGTGTGCATGTGTGTGCGAGAGAGAAAGAGAGAGAGAGAGAAGGAGGGAGACAGAGCCAGAGGTAACGTTGTAAAGATGAAAACCATGAGGGGGTTACAGGGAGGAAGATGTGGTTTGTTGTGAGAAAATATATCCCTGGGAATTATAAACTTATAGAACTCTTACGACCTGGGTCATTTTCACTGACCTTCCCCAAGCCCAGGAAGCTGGAGGCCTGGCCCCCTGGTGGGGACTTTCGTGCCGAACCGGAGGCAGAATTGGGTGAGTCTCAGGTTCTAAATCTCATCACCTGCCGGGTGAGTGTCTTTGGGCCCAGCCCCGCAGTGACAGTCTAACAAAAGCGGGTCCTTGTGAGATGATGTTCGGATCCAAGACAGGACTCAGTCTGTGCTTATTTTTTACTTCTGTCAGTTATCTGTCTCCGAGGCTAAACGCAGGGTTAGCATTCAGTTAAAACTCCCCGGCACCCGGTTTACTGATAACTCTCTATGGGCAGGAGAGTAGCCATCATGTCCGGAGCACACGCTCGCTCCAGACGTGGGCTCCGAGTGCTGACCGCTCTGTCCGCCCTGACTCCTTCCTCAGCCTTCCTCTGCTGGGATCTGAGAAAGGTGGGCCTCTTCCCTCGTGTCCTCGCGGCGACCAAGGCCTCAGGGTGGGGGTGGGGCCCGGGCTCTGTGCCACAAACCAACCCACACACGGGAACAGGAAGGAAGGCGAGAGACCGGGAGGACCAGGTACCCGGTTCTCACCACCCTGCGAACCAGGTTCTCTAGTCCTCCGTGCATTTTGCTTTTAGAGGCCAATAAAATGTTCTTTTGGTTTAAACTAATTAAAATAATTAAAATGAAATAAGGTTTCTGTCACTCACATCCGAAGAGTGATAATTATTAAAACTGTGTCATTGAGTGTGGAGTGACTCATTGGTAAGCAGTTACCATGTTTACCCGCAAGACGGACGGAGTCTGGGACCCCGAGTCGCCCCATGAGCGTGGAGGGGGATGGGATTCCCCGTGAACCCGCAGGAACTCGGAGCTTCTCCCCACCAGCAGGGGGTCAGCCTCCCAGGAGAGACTCGTGTATGGAGAGCGTTTAAATCTGACAACAGCCCCGAGGTGGAAGGAAGGGGCCTCTGGGGACAGAGAGGCCTGGTTCTGGAGCCACCCGGGAATTTCTCCGTCCGATGCCACCTGGGAGGGGAGGGGCCGAACGGCGCCCCACAGAGGCCGGGCCGGGAGAGGAAGTGCCCAGACGTGCTCACAGTTCGGTGCCCAGACTTCCCGAAGGATCACATGCAGATTCGGGTTTCCGGAACCAGACTAGACGAGTAAGTGCCTTTTGCATCCTTTTTTCCTTATAAAGTTTTCTTAGCGTCTCATCGCCGCTAATTTCCAGCTATTTCTCCATTCATCTTGACTGGCTTCTGTTTTCTCTCTCCGTCTTCCTGACCTTTCACCTCTTCTCCCCCCCACCCCACCCCCAGCCCCTGCCTCACCTCACTACCCTGCCCTGTAACACTTTTGGAAAGGAGAGAACAAACCCCACTCTTCTGTAAGAGCTCACACTATGTCAATAACGTGATGTTATAAAATGTCATAAAATGTCATAAAATGACAAAGCAGAGGTTTCATGGCTCTGGTTCACTTCATACCTTACACTCTCTCACAATGAAAGTCAGGGGTCGATGGAGCCATTCTCCTCGTGCCCCAGACGCCTGCCTTCCCAGCACGTTTCCCCGGACGCGTGGGGGCGGGTCGCGCCCTCTCCCTGGTGCTCCGGGGTCTGGGTGCTTCTACCAGGCGGGGGAGCGAGCGGCGGGCCTCGCGATGCCCCGCATCCACAAAACAACAGTTAGTTTCTAAAATACGGAGAGAAAGATCTGCTGCCTTTCCAAGTTTACTTATAACCTTTTAACATTTTTCCTTGTATTGCTAATGTCGGGTCAGAGTAAAGAGGCAAAAATCAGGCAAAGCCTCCTCAGAGAGCCCGTCCCCACTGAGACCCTGCCTTGGAGAAACTTCTAGAGAGCACAGCTGCAGGCACGTTAGGAGAACGTGACAATGGAACCAAGACGTGTGCGGTGTCCCCCGCAGGGCCTGCTCTCGGGGTCACAGGGCCACCCCCCTCCCACGATTCTGTGGGGAATGCCAGAGGGGAAGGGGGTCCTGGCAGTCTGGAACCTCAGGACGAGCACGCACCTAAAGGCGCCACCCTTGCTGTTGGCCTCCGAGGGCTGCCAGGACCAGAGAGAGAGGAGGCCCGTTGGTAGCCTGAGAGGGGCTGAGCTGGTGAGGGGCAGGGCGGGGATCTGACATGTCCCATGCGGGCGCCAGGCTCAGGAATGGCGGCCTCTCGGGAAGTCTTCACTTGGATATCAGCAGTAGCTCCTTGTTCCTGAGATGGAACTCTACCCAAGCCGGCTCCTTCTGGGGGGCGTACGGAGTGGGCCGGGCAAGCCTGTGAGAGGCAGGGCAGAGGGGCCTGTGGAGCCGCCGGTGACCCCACCCGCACCCAGGCTCCTGGCTGTCCTCCAGGTGGCGGATCGCACAATCCCCACGATGCCACCTCGAGGTGCCCCAGCAGGAGGAGCTTCTGCACCTCTCTGCTTCAAATCTCAGAAAACTCAGTCCTTTTCTTGTAACTCGTGCGTCAGCCGGTCTGCTGGGGGAATGGACCCGTTTAAACGAAGCACGCGACTTCTGAATTAACACCAGGCGTATTCGGTCCCCCAGCCCTGGTGCTCACTGGTCATTTGTCTGGTGCACATTGCAGACTCTCCCCAAATCCAATCTCTTTTCGTGGAAAAGAGAGATAACAGTGCTGTTTATACTGCAGAATTACAATGGGGAGCAAGCGACAAGATGTACTCAGCAATGAGAAGAGTCCCTTGAACACCGAGAGCTCGCTGTAAATGTGAACTGTCATGAGACTGTAAGTACAGGCAGCTTATGTCCAAACACCGAACACCCCCGGTCCTGGTCGTGTGGCCGTGCACGTCAGAGTCTCTCATGTGGCCCGGAGCCACGCAGTCCTGCTCCCGATTGCTAGACACTTTAAATACCCACGAAAGGACCCAGTGGTGCATGCCGTCCCCTCCCAAACAGCATGGATATGTAAATAAGCATGTTTTCATCCTCTTCCTTTATAATTTTTATCCTAGGTGTAACCTAATTCAGCCTTTCCCTATAATGCTTTTTTCTGTCTGTCTGTCTGCCTACCATCCATCCATCCATCTCTGCAAACACCACCTGAGTGCGGTGCACCGTCCAGCCGTGCCGTCCCTCTCCTTCCCCCGGCCTCCCGGCCCCCAGCCGAGTCTGTCTGCCCTTCCGGCCACCACAGTCCTGCATGTGGGCGAACAGGCTCTTCGGGCAGAATGTCACCTCACGCAGCGGCAGGGGACTATCGGTGACATTGCTTTGGCACTTTGTGTTTGTTCAGCAATTCTCAATGCTCTTGAAGAAAATAATTTCGTATTTATTTTATGGCTTATCAGCACAGCCCCTAAGGGGCCATTACAATTTCACACACTATAAATTTGATAGTAGATTACTTTTTTAATGTATTTGGGCTGAAATCTCCGTCTTCTTGGCTCATGTAATTGAGGTCCACTTGCATGAGGCACGGCACACGTACCGGCTGGTAAAGGAAGCCAAGCTGAGTTATTCTTCCGTAAAACTCCTTTGGCTCCTACAGAGCTTGGGGACCACGGGGGGATGTCTTTCTCGGATGCACCATTGACGCCACACATATTCGTTGCTCCTGGACACCAGTGATGCTTTGTTACACAGCAAGCCACGAGGGGAACGGCTGCAGAGAGAGCGGCGGTAAAATGTCACACCTCAGGGAGGGCGGGGGACAGCTGGACCTCGGCTTCTTGCAAAGGACCCATGAGCCGCCCATTAAACAGGCCACGACGTGACCGCCGCGCGGGCCCAGCACCGACTGCAGGCTGAGCTCTGAAACACGGGAAGCGAATCAACACCAGCGCTCATCTGCGTGCGTGACGCGAGACAGCGCAGTGCGGGGAAGCTCCCGGGCAAATCGCAGTGGACAGGATGTCACGGGTGGGGTCGCAAACGTCTCACCTGCTCGCCGGGGGGAGAGGAGGGCGCTCGGCCAGCAGGGACGGTCACACACTCTGCTGCGGACAACAGACGGATGCCACGGCTGCCCCGGGAAACTTCCGCCTGCTCCGCGGAGGTTTCGGGTCCGCCTCCTCACGCTGCGCTCCTTCCTCGCCTGCCCCCTGCCAGCCGAGTCCGGGTGCTCCGTCACGACGCCCAGGAAAGCTGCCACAAGCCCACCAGTGGCCACAACTGTCCTTTCTCAACAGACTTGAGGTTCCCAAACCAGCATCGTCACCCTAGCTCCTGCCGTGCAGCCTGCACCGCTGCTCGGCCGTCCTGTGGGCGGACCGCCTCCGTGGGCGAGCTCCGTGCCTCGCCACAGGCCTGCACAAACCCCGGCTGCTGTCGGAGCCGCGCACCTCACCCCCGGCCCCAGGAGCTGGCTGGCCGCCGGCAACTCGGGTTCTCTCCGAGACACAACACAGGTCATCGCAACGCGATCCACCATCAGTGGGAGGAGGAAACTGCCTCAGGGTGTCCGTCCGATGTTAGGAGGAGTTGTGTGTAAGAGAAATGGCGAGGCCGCTTGTCATGTTTGTTCCACAAAATAAAAAACGCGTGTTTTCATTTTCACCAATAACTTTATTGATTTGGATGGTTTGAGTACCTCAGCTGTCTCCCCCGTGGTAAAGGTTGATTGCTCTCAGTTAACGTCTTGCTTTGACTGCTATCAACTTCAACTGGTCCACCCAACCGTGGAGCACCGTCCAGAGAGAAACCTCCAGCACAAAACTCACAAACCACTTTTTGACCACTTTTGACACGTTTGATCAGTCACAGCACCTTCTCCATACCCTGCGCAAATCATTTTTTTGCATTTAGTTGCATTTCTCCCTTTCTGAAATTAATAAGGCATAATAGGCTGAAAATGTGCATTTTCTTCCATCTTCAATATTAAAATGGCTACACAGAAATTTACCAATTTTGACCATCTTTTAAATGCACACTGAGATGACAGCTGTCATAATGCAACCTGAAAATTTTTTTGGTTGAAGTTCAAGACAACTAAGCGCTACTAGAGCCATTGCACAGGAAAGAACCAAACGAACTGTGGCCAACCCAACAGCATCAATCACGTGCCAGACGCTGTTGAACTTGTGGCCATTTTCAAATTAAAGCAAAACAAAGCAAAGCCTTGTCAGCGACAGAGACAGCGACACGCAGTCCCTGACGGCGAGACTCCCAGACCCCGGGTTGGAGGGGGCGGTCTCCCCCTCCGCACCAAAGTGAAAGCCGACCTCCTCCCCACACTGGCAGCTGTCGGTGACTTCCTGGACTTGAAATGCATTTTCGACTTGACTTTGTCACTCGGCCAGCTCCCGCCCCGCCCCGGGCTCTGGCAGCCTTCTGGGGGGCCCTCTGACGGTGCCAGCTCCTTCAGTCCCTTCAGCGTAAGACCTTTGTTGGGGTGACACCCAGGCCCCTTCTTGTCTGATTTGACACACGCTGTTCGGCTGCAATGACCATTTTATGGGCGGCAGCCAAGCACCGTGAGGAAAGGTACAGGCCACTGAGCCATTCGGCCAGGGGTGCGAGACCAGACCCCTTCGCCCCACGGACTCCACCTCCGCCGTGGGGTTGGGCTGAGCTGGAGCAATTGGGTATCTTCTGAAGATTGGACCTGGGATACCAGGTGCAAAAGGACAGGTCATCACACGACCGGCGTAAAATCCATAGTCGAGTTGAAAAAGAACCAACACAGACTCTTCGGAAAACACGAACGCAGAGAAAATAGAGCCAACATAGGCAAGACTAGCATCTCCGATGGCAGCCTGGGGACCAGCTGCAATCGCAGGGACAAAGCAGCTGAGTCTGGGGACGCAGGGAGGCCGAGGACACCGCTAACATGTTCACAGACACGAAATGCCAGGCATGCTGACCCAGGATCGAATGCGGGCAGAGAGGAAGAGGGAGGCGTCCCGGGCCCCGTTGCCAGAGGTAGTGCCCTGTAACTGCAAATGAGGGGGGTGCCTGGGCGGGGCTGGCTGGCGAGGGCCACCGAGCCCCCGCCGGGTTCCCTGTTTCTGTGAGACATCCACGAGGTGCGGGCGTCAGGCGAAAGTTTGGCGGTCTAGAGGCAAATAAGGTAGAAGATGTGTGGGTGACCACAAAACCACCAGCGTCCGTCCTGACCGGTGCGGCTCCGTGGGTTGGAGCGTCATCTCATTACCCTAACGGCCGCAGGTCTAACCACCGCTCAGGGCACAAACCTGATTGTGGGTGAGGCCCCGGTCTGGGCACAGACGAGAGGCGGGCGGTGGCCCTTTCTCTCCCTCTCTCTCTCCCTCCCTCCCTGCTCTCGAGAATCAGTAAGCACGTCCTCAGGTGAGGATTAAAAAACCCCATCAATTTCCTAATTTATCCTCGAATTATTTACTCAGCCACAACAGGATGCCTCAGACTATTCTCGAGCTGAGGATTCCACGCGGCAAAGAAGGGACTTTACTGTCCCCCTCCTCTTAGAGATCGCCCCCAGCCAGCCCGAAGCCAGGGCCCCACAGCGAGGTGGCCAAGCTGTGAACTCGTCGGGCTCAATCTTCAATCGAGTAAGACTCCTTAACGAAGGAAGGGACGCATCGATTTACTGTTGATGGATTTACCTCGTGGCAGATGGAGACAAACCCCCATCGACTGGCTGGTTTGCGATTCGTTGCGCTGGTATAGAGGACAGTCTAAAAACAAATGTGTGATAAAGCCATAGAATTACGTGCGGGAGTAACAGATATGGAAACTGGGGGACTTTATCTACCCTGGATGTGGCGGTTAGCAAGTGAGGAGAGGCTTGATCATCATAATCACCCAGATGAAGAAAGAACACCCAGGGCACAGCAACGGTGCGTCCTTGCCGGGGGACGGACCCTGGGGAGTCTTCCTGTGGGGCGGAGAGCGGCGGGGAGGGGCGAGCGTGGGCAACCGCACAGCCCCCCAGTCCGGAGGGGTTAGAGCTTCTCCACACATGGGTTAGAAGGCAATGAGGGAGTTTCAATCAGCTTTTTGTTTTAAGAAGGTCCCCAGGCAGGGAGAGAGAGGAACGATGGAGGGATGAGAGCCCACGTTGGAACCTTCAGGAGTCCGGCCAAGAAAGAGACCACCTGGGCGGGGAGCAGCGGTCCCCATCACACCCACCCTGCCCCCTCACGATTATGGGACTTTGAATTGTCACAATTTGTGTATATGGGAGCAGAAGTTCCATTTCATCGCCATAGAAGTTTGCCAGCCTTATGAAATCTCCAGATGGAAATGGCGGGTAGATAGTTGACTATCTGAGCCTAGAATTTTAACTGGGGGTGTGGACTGGAAAGACGCGTTTGAACGTCATGGAATGTGGGTGACCTTTTGAGTGTGAAGGGCAAGTGCCTTCCCTGCGGAGAAGACACGTTTTCTGGGAGGGTGGGAATGCCCCCCCCACTCCTGGAGGTCTCGGGGCCACACTGATAGACCGACACCAACCAGGTTAACGGGACCAGAAACCACGAGTCCGCGTGTCCGGGCCAGAGGGGACGATGCTCGCCCACAGCTGCGCCGCCGGCTCTGCATGCTTGTGGGATGGAGAAGCCGTGAGCTCGGGTGACCTGGGCACGCCCTGCCTCATGAACCGGAAACACACTGGCACCCCCTGAGTGTGTCCGAGGTGTTGGTGGCCCGGGGCCACCGTTGACAGTGGTGGTGACAGCTCAGACGTGTGTGGAACCGCAGAGAAGCAGAGGGCTCCAGACAAGGTGGTGAGGAGTGACCGAGCTGATAACCTGGCTGCCCGACTCTTCGGAAAGTTCCACCTCTAAAACCAGAGCCACATGGTCGTGGAGGGAATGGCGTGACCCAGGATGTTGGAGCTGAAGGGGACTGGCCGGGTTTAACGAGCTGGGAAAACGGCCACTGACGAGGGTCCTGAGGGAGCTGCCCACGAAGGAGTAAGGACCGGCCGAGGCCCCGAGGGCAGCTTCGCCTGGGGCAGGGGCCAGATATCTGGGGGCCCCTCCCGCACCGACAGGTGGTCCTTGGCTTGGGGATTATAGTTAATGATGAAAGAGGTATTTGCGTTCACTTCCCATTTCATTAAAGGCAACTTCTGAGATAAACGGCACTTCGTCCACATGTATATCTTTACTTCAGGTGGTGTGAAGATGAAAAGTTAATGCCCTGATCCATCCCTTCATTCTGTAAACACGTGTGCCAAATGCAGGGGAGGGGAGACCAGGCCCCACGGCCACCCCCGAGGAGTTCCCGGCTTCCGGACTCTGTCCGCACCGGTGCCTTTCCTGGGGGTTCAGAGAGCTGGGGCCTCAGTCTGCTCCACCCGTTTCTGCACAGCGTGTGCGTGTGTGTGGTACGTGCATGTGTGCATATCTGTGTGTGCACGTGTGTGCATGTGTGCGTGTGTGCGCTCGCCCAGACGGGTAGTTTGTGGGACTCCGCGATCCTTGGGGTGGAGGGTTGAAGCCGAGGTGAGAGGGGCCCCCGTGAGCCTCGAGGGTTGGGTTTTGGCTTTGAGGTCTGGGAAGGACCTGCACAGGGAAGACCAGCCTCCGGCAGGAATCCGTGACCAAAGCGATGGGCAGACGGGTCAGTGGGGCCGGGCAAGCGGATGCTGTGGGAGCCCAGGGGGAACCAGCATCTTTGTAGGGAGCAGACAAGATCGAGTCACACACACGGCTTCTGGGTCCCCGATTTCCAGAAGACGCTTCGAGGGCGAGTTCGGGCGTGACCACCAGTGAAACAAACGGCGTCTCACTGCGGGCCTTTCTGCACACCACTTAGTTCTCCACGGCAACGAGGAGAATTCTGGCGACACAACGTGAAGGTGAGGGCTAAGCTGCAGTATTTCCTAGAAGGACCAGCAAAAGCAGAGCCGGGCAGGGCGGGAGAGGGGTCACTGGAAGCGTCTCATCCTCACACACGATTACAGTTCCAGGTTTGTGTGGCCAATGCATTTCGTCGGGAGTCACCCCACTCGCGGCCCATCAGTTTGGGGCCAGTATTCCCGGGGACAGCCTCCGCGCTTGCCACAGAGCTCTCCGCCGCACACGGAAAAGAATCGCATCGTCCGTGCTGGACCCAGCATGGCCTCACCGAAAGGGTGGAAACTCCGTTCTCACATGGCCGTTGGGAGAAGTAAAGGAGGCCGCAGTTTCCCGTGTTTTACGGTGGTAAATGCTCAGTACAGCAAATGTAAGTATTTGGGAGGTGGCCTTGATGAGTGCAAGGTGACAACTGTCACAAGCACGCTCAAAATGCACGGAGCAAGCTCAGAGTGAGGCAGGGCACTGTCTGCGTCCCCACCGCCCCGCACCCCAGGGACAGAGGGAGGTAGAGCGGCGTCTGCTCACCGGTAATTAGATGGCTGTTACGAGCAGGGCTGGGCTCATTTATAATTCATTGCCAGTGATGCCTCGGTTAATTAGCTGTTTTCACCACCAGACAGGCACCGGGTGGGGTGGGGGCTCATCCCACCCGGAGAGCCAGAGATGTCTGCAACTCCAGAGCTGAACTGAGCCAACTGTGGCTCAGCTGAAACCGGCATCCGCCAGCATGTCCCCCAGCCGCTGCTCTGGAAACTTCTCCTCCCGCTCCCTGGGCGGCTCCCTGCGCTGCCAGGACTCCTCCTGCGGCTCCTCCCACCCCAGCAACCTGGTCCCCAGCAGGGGCCTCTGCTCCTCCAGCCCCTGCCCTCAGGGCCCCTCTCTCCACAGTGGCTACCAGGTCATCTGCCGGGCACCCAGCAGCTGCCGGCCGTCCTGCTGCAGCCCGAGGGTCTCCCTGCTGGGCAGCCCCTGCCAGGCCCCTCTCCCTGGGGCTCTGGGCTGGGGGTCCAGCAGCAGCTGCTCCCTGGGCTGTGGGGCTGGTGGCCTCAGACCCCTGGGTCACAGAGTCTGTGGGGTCCCCGTGCTGAGCCCTGGATCCGGATCCTGCCGCCCGACCTGCGGGCCCCCCAGGAGCTGCCAGAGCTGGTGTCGCCGACCGTCCTGCGGGTCTGGCTCCTCCTGGTCAGCTCGTGAAGGGTCCTAGTCTGTGACGTCATCCATCGCCTGGCAGGTGTGACCATGGGACAAAGTCACGGGAGAATTACAGCATCTCCCCCAGAAAGACCGGTTTGGTCTTCTGTTCCCACCCCCTTACTTCTCTCCTTAGAAACGGAGCAAGGAGTGTTTGTCTCTTCAAATAAACTCACTTAATCCAATACCGGATCACGAGGCTTATTATTGTAGAAAAGAAAACTGCTGATAATTCCAACCTTACTGTTGTTTGACTAAAAATAAATATTTGATTTTAAGGAGCCGTCTCCTGGCAGGAGGCATTGTCCGACCACACAGAATTGGTTTCCTGGGGACTTGGGCAAACAGACCCACGGCCTGGGCAGGCGGCTGTGCTACACTGAGCGAGTGGGGGGGAAACACCACCTCCTGTCCGCTCCTCCAGGTTCTCGGCAGAGAAATCCCTGCACTGAAAAGGCAGATTTACTACAGGAAACAAGCAAACCTCAGTTCAATAATGTGTGTGCAGCCCTTAGATGTGGGGAGACCCAGGACGACTGAGCAAGTCCCCGAAACGGCCCCGGCACCCCCTTGAACAGAGTCTCCAGCTAAGGCAGAAGCTGTCCAGGAGGGCGGCTGGGACGGAGCCACGGGAGGGCCCCAGGATCAGCGCGGGGAGGGGGGGCGAGGTCCTTCACAGACCCCGACCCAAGCCTCGTCCCTCACTAAGAGTCTCTGCAGGTCCGACCCACCTGGTTGTAGGGAGGGGGCCGCCCTGACCCGTGAGTCTCCCCCGCAAGTGGCAATCGCTCTGCCAAACGGGGCCTCCTGCTCGGTTTTCAGAGGTCCTCTGTGCCTGCTGTTAATGAACATAATCAGTCTGTAATAACCACTCCACTACAGCGGCACGCTGCCCCCCTCATTGCAGCCTAATCAGGGCACCTTACTTGGGTTAAACCACTAAGGGGCTGGATCTGGGAAGGCAGGTTCCAGGGACAGAACTGCGAGGCCTCGGCAGGTGCTGGCCTGGCTGTTGGAGGTGAGGAAATTGTCACGGCCCTGGTGCCGAGCCCCTTCCCAGTCTCGGGCAAGCCCTGGTGGCATTCTGAGGTCGGGGCTGAGCTGAGGGCCGTGACTGCTGGGGTGGAACTCACACCTCGGGGGAGATGGACACACGCTCGACTATAAAAGGAACAACATTTCTAAGAGTCACTTCTCAGGCTGTTGCCTCTTGGTTCCTCCTACTTGGTAACCGTGGGGCCGCCTGTTTGCACAGCCATCCCCGGGGCACGTGACAGCACCTCAGGGGGCCCTCGGAGCTGAGAGGGACGCTTTCCCTCTTCCGGCCCTGGGCTGGGACCCGGGTGTGACGACGGACAGTCTGCTGATCCTCTCGTTCCAGCAGCACCGCCGTCTGCTCTCTAAATTATTACCCGAGGGCAAGCAGGCGGCCATGGGCCAACACAGGGGTGTCCTGCACCCTCTTCCGTCCCGGGCCTGGCGTGGGGGAGCCTCCTTCCTGCCCACCCAGCCCTGTGGGTGAACCTGGCTCCCTCCCAGGCTTCAGAGGTGACCCTGCCCCAAGCGATTGGTTCAGGACAGAGCCTGTGACCTGACTTAAACCAATGAGAAGGGCGGAGGGGAATAGGTGCTTTCGGTCAAGTTTCTCTGGTGGAGGTTCTGAAGCACTGTCTCTTCTCCGGTTCTTGGCGGCATCCTATGGAAATGCCGAATCCATCTTGCCCGCGGCCTGAAAGTCAAACCATCGTGTGCATGAGGGCTTTGCCCGGAGCCTGGCGGACAGTCCAAGCCTGGGCCGCCTGCCTTGGGGACGTCAGCCAGCGCTCTGAGTCCCCGTGTTCCTGAAGTCATTCTGGACGCTCACTCCTGTTCTCTGTAGCTACTGTTTTCCTAAGCGAGACGCTCATCTTAAAGTGGAAACAGACCTCGTCCCCTGAATGGGACATGGAAGGCCATTGGCAGCCCACCCCACACACTTCCAGCCCCTGCTCCACTCATGACCCCCGCCGGCCTGCCCCCACTGGCATGACCCCCACCGGCCGGCCGCTGCTGTAAGGAGGCTGAGCCTCACAGCCCAGCCCAGCATCTCCAGGGCGAATGCCATGTTCTTCACCCTCCAAAACCCGGGAAGTATCCCCTCTGCCCTCATTTCTCGTAAGGAGACCCCAGGATCAACAGAATGGGTCACTCGCCACACAGTGCTAACGTCACGTAGGCTTACGGCTCGTTCCTTGGAAAGTCTCCATTTTAACATTGCACTAAAAGCATAACTGTTCAAGCAGAGCTGTTTCGTGTGTCTGTTTACCCTGGTCACATCCTCACGGAACTCAGAGGATGTTTGTCTCATGGGGCCTGGTATGTGGCAAAAGCCCAGTAAAAGTTAACAAAGACATCGATGACAGAGGGTGGCCGTCTGCAGGGTGCGCTGTGTCAGCGACAGCAAGCACACCTCTGTTCCGGTCAGTTGAACTTGACTCAGATAAGCCACTTGTGTTGATGTCACCCACCCTCTGGTCACTGCCATCACCATCGTCAAGACGACCCCGCTCCCCCTCAGTGGCCCATTTTCCCACCTGCAGTGACCATGGACGGCATCTGAGAGCTCAGAGACAAAGTCACACTTGGGATCCCACCGACAGAAAACGCCTTCTTGGAGCCACCAAGGAGGAGAACGGAGGAGGAGCGTGACTGCTGACATGACCCATGCCTGTGACCCCTCTGATTGTTCATCTTTTTACCTGAATACAGGGGAGCAAGTGACTCCAAGCCCAGAGTGGCCACAAATATAAAAGCAACACAAACCGTTTGACCTTATGGTCACGACGTGCCCAGCTCTCGAGAGTCGGAAACAGGCCCGCCAGACCTGTAACGGCAGGAGGAGTACCACCCGGCCCTCAGAAGGACAGGGCACGCGGCCTCCAGCAGAGGCGGCGTCACCTCGCACCGAAGAGGACGCCGCGTCCCCTCTGCCCGGAGCCCAGGGTCACCCCGGACGGTGTCGCCGTAGGAACAGCCCCGTGCTCTGCGGGAACGGCCTTCCCCGGGGGGAAACGACTGCTCCCTCTACGTGCCTGTCACTCCGTGGGTGGGTGGCAGGCCGTCTTCGACACACGGAGTCATCTCATCTAATGCGGGAAGCCACCTCACTCACGGACTGAGAGTCTTCCCACGTTCATTTGAAAACTAGGAAGCCAAGGCCCAGACGTTTCGGGGACATGTTTAAGGTGACAGTTTGTGGTTGTGGAAGTTGGCCGAGAGTCCTGGCGGTGTGACTCCAGAATCCTTATATCGAACTGCTTATTTATTATAAATCCATTATTGTATTTAATTATAGATAAAGCCACAGCAACTGTTGATAGTCCGCCCTCTGGTGGTTGGGAGGTGTCACTGCAGCAGTAATGGAGTAGGACCAGCAGAGATGGGAAATTGTTCCACCTTTTACCTGCAAAGCCTCCAGGCCGCGGGCAGTCACGTGACTGCTGCTACCCCCGCCTCAGGAGGTAGGAGGTAGGCTGCCTAATTACCACCATTCCAGCATCGACAAAGCCAACACTTAGCTTTTAGTAGTTTCACGGCAGCAATTGCGCGGTGGCCGGGTGCCCGGACCACACATTCCGCGATAACAGGCCCGGTAACTCCCTCCCTAAATCCAGCACCAGCCGAGGCCGGTGTTTGCTGGCTGACCCAGTCGTGTGCTGAAATGCCCACTCATCCACACTCAGTCAAACAGGACGTGCGAGGCACCGGAGCTCACAGTGGGCCCCGCTCACCAGTGCCAGGTCTGGACTGCGCTGGGGTCCGCCCGTTCTGTGCTCGTGGGGAGGCCCGTGGGGCAGCACGAGGGCCGGCCAGGTGCCTTCAGCCTTGTCCGCCGGGCCCTGGCAGGGGTTGACAGTCACGGACGGTGCTGCACAAGGCTTCCTGCGTAGCTTTGCTCTCTACTCACCACGGGCCCCGAGAGGCGGGCAAGGTCGGTTAGCGGGTTGTTTGTCTGCACCCTGGCCGGGATCTGGAACTCACTCTGGGGCACATCAGTGTCTCGGGGCTGCGCGTCTTCATGTTCTCGACTATAACCTACATACATTTTTATTCGGCACTTTCTACCCACTGACTTTCAACAACATGTTCACGGAGCTCTGACCGCGCACCAGGCAGGCGCGGGGCACCGTGCTCGGTGTTGGGACACGAGCGTGAGGAAGATGCACCCGCCTGCTTGGCCAGGGCACAGCGCGTGGGGCAGAGGCAGTGGGACGGAGTAGAACTGGGACAGACAGACAGACGGACGGCGCACGGGCAGTGCCGAGCCCAGCAAAGGCCTCACGCACTCAGAGAGCTGCGTCCAGGCCTGTGGGGGAGGGGCGCACTGGGCAGAGAGGAAGAGCCAGGTCTGGAGCGGGGAGAGGACGCAGACAGGCCTTGCTGGACAATGTGGGCCGGGTCTCGTCTGGGGCAATGAGAGTCCACTTAATACTTTAAAGCAGGACGGTCAGGAGCTGCAGCAGAAGCCTCCAAGCAAACACACCTCGGAATTAGGTGGGCAGCAAAAGGCACGATGCGATCTTTGATCACATGGGAGGAGCAGTCCGAAATTGAGAATAACTCAAGGGGCAGGACACTTGGCTTCTCGGGCTGACTGTATTCTGATGTGGCCCTTGGAATATATAATGTCCCCGGTTGGTCACATGGCCAGGAGGCGTTGGTGTTGGAGCTGGTCAAGGCTCCTGAATGTTCCCCCCTTTCTCCAGACCAGAGAAGGGGACCAGCGGGGTCTGCTTGGAATCTGCTTCCGCTGACCCACGGCTACGGCTGAGCAGCATCGGTCTCGAAGAGCACTGCGGACACCGTGCTGGCACGTCCTGTGCCGTGAGGGCGGAGCTGCACCGGGTGCATCGGCTCCTGAGACAGGTGTCAGAGCTGGCCACCACCCTGCGGTCAGATCACCCCACAGGAGCAGACAAAACGAGCTGGCCTGAGTCAGGCGTGTCTCAGAGGCAGCTTCTCGGCCTCCGAGGGGCCCTGGGAGGGGAGACGCAGTGCGTGGTGTCAGGTTGAGCATAACAGCAAATGTTCGAACCCTCTGGTGATTCTCGGGGAGAGGTCAGAGCTTCTGAGTGAAGGGCCAGCTTTCAAGAGGCAGCGTCGAAACGTGGCCTTTGACGTGTTAGATGAAGGGAGGGGGCTTGCGGGGCGGGGGCCGCTCTCAGTAAGCGAACAGCGGGGAGGAATTTCGCCGCCGGCCTCCCCATGCAGTCAGCCCAGCTGGGCGGACAGGCCGAGGCCAGAGCCAGTGGCGGCTCCGTGGGGTCGCTTCTGGGACGCCTCTGCCTGTGGCACCAGGTCGGCCCCTCTGAAAACGCCAGCTCCCAATGCTGACCTTCAATTGGCTGCTCCGAGTGCGTTTCTTGCTGTCCTCTCACCAACGTGGAGAGTCACGGTGACTAAGGAAAAAGCCACTTAGCTTGGGTGACGCGCTGGGACTCGCAGGGGAGGACCCCGCCCCGTGAGTCAGCTCCGGGCTCCAGGGAAGCGGCTGTAAAGGCCCAGGATGGGCCGGCCTCTCCGCTCCTGAACTGTCATCTTCCTACGTAGCCGCGTGCTGAGGAGCTGCTGCCTCCAGACCAGCTCCAGCGCAAGGTCGGAAGGAGCCCTGGGGAGGAGCCCACGCCCAGGTCCCGAGCATATAATCTCCCGAGCAACGCGTTCCGGCTTCAGACCCAGCAGGCTGGGTCCCCACGGCCAACGTCCGTCGGGCTTGGACACCATGGCCCCGAGCCACCGCCCCTGGCTCAGGGGACCCCACAGTGGCCCGTCCCTCTCTGCCATAGTGCACAGCTCTCATCCCATGAGTTTCGACGATGGGTTGTTTCTGCCCAGCAGCTGCCATGGCAGGACCTGGCTGCTGGACAGCGCAGAGGAACCCTGTGGCCTCAGCGCAGCGTCCAGCCTGGAGCCGAAGCCGCGTCCGAAGGACAGTGGGGTGCCAGGCGCCTGCCTCCCCGGGGTTGTCCACTCGGCCGGCTCCCAGGCCAGCGCCTGTGAAAGGACCCCGTGCCCATCAGGGGGATCCTCGGCCAAGTTCAGGTGTGAGTCTCAGCCCTGCGCCTCAGCAAGCAGCCAGCCGGCGGGCTTTGCCCTCGAGAGCGGCCCCCTGGGGAGCCATGGGGCAAAGCCCCGCCCGCCCCAGGCTCACGTGTCTGTGAAGTGCCCAGCCCCGGACTGTGGACCCAGCCAGGGCCACCCTCAGGGCCCCGGATCCAGGTCCTGTGGGCCTCTGGTCCCCAACACACCCAGCCCGCAGCTCCCGGGGCCTTCCTCCAACGCTGGTGAGCCCCCCTGCTGTGTGACCGGCGGCTGGTGACGGCCTAGTGAGTGGCGAGCATGTGCCCCGTGGAGAGGGCGACATCCTGAGTGGGTGGACCGACTGCTGAGATAGCCGGGAATTTGGATTTCTCTAAGGACAAATGCTTGTGCACATGTTTGTAAAGGAATGAACCTTTTTTTCTCTGTGGAGTCTTTCCGGTGCTGAGCTGAGATTGGAAAACCTGTTAAACTACTTTAGGTCACGGGGGGCAATGTTTATTATAGGTCAGTGAGGTCACTGGGACACTTTGTTACAGGCCATGAGGTCACTGGGACACTTTGTTACAGGTCAGTAGAAGTTCAAGCAGAGACCGGCACTTCAGCTACTTCCTGGGCATTGTCTATGGAAACACTGAGTCTCGCTCGTATGCTATGATAATGCGAATGTAAATAAAACGTAGCTAGTCAGAAACCCACACGATACTGGACTTGAAGGAGACCTGAAGCCCACCTAGCCCTGCGAACTCGGGTGGAGGGCCCACCTAAATCTGGGTCCGAGGACCGTCCACACACAGTCTATCAGCCGCGGTGCGACACTGATTGACCGACCACGACACGGGCTCCATTGCTTGAAAAGTGCGTGGGATTTCCGAATTTCACCTCCATACCCTTCGTAGCCTCTCAGTAACCAGGATCTTCGAATGTGACGAGGTCAAGTTCAGGGTCGTCGGTGCATTTAAGAGACTCATCTTCCTCTTTTCACTATTTCTTAAGTAGGTTTTGAGTTGGGAGATGGTCCCGGTAGTGAATAAACTGAATTCGTTTGAAATCACACAGTTCATTGCCACAGTTATTATTCTAGGTCAGTGCTCCTGTGGGTCGGATTACAGCGTCTCCTCCTTTTCTGTTTTCCGCCCAATGACAATGGTGTGAAGGTTTGCAGGGAGGAAAGAGAACACGCCCCTTACCACTGCTGCGTGTGTGAACCAGAGTCAAAGAGCGTGTGGAGGGAGGGGCCGTGCCCGCGGGGAAGGTCAGACGGCCACGGAGTCGAGGGGAGCGGGAGGCCCCGACTCTGCTGGAGCAGCCGGGCTCCTGTGAAGCCGTGGGCGGCCGCTGACCAGCTCTGCGACAGTTCAGGGCGAGGGGCTGGGGTTAACAGCGTGGGCTGTAAACTCGGGCTTTCTAGGCTCTGACCCTTAGCCGGGGTGGGGGGCCCGAACCCCAACTGCCTGACTCTGAGCAGCTTCTCCAGCAGCTGCCCACCCCGGCTGCTTCGAGGCTGAGAGGACAGCGACGGGCCCCTGAGACCTCATGGGACCGTCACACGGGAAGGGCTCCGGGGGCCCAGCCGGGGATCCGCCGGCTCTGACCCAGGGTGAAGGGCGGAGCAGGGGATGCACAGGTGAACCCGACGTCTGCAGCAGGTCAGGAGAACGAGCCGCCTGACCGACCGGATGGGCTGTTTGTGCTCTGAAGTTGCAAGTCGCGCCTTCCGGCGAGGAAAACACGCAGGAAACACCCCTGTGCCCGGTCGGGGCCGGGGCAAGTGTCGGTGGGTCCCGGATGAAGCTGCCGCTGGTCCTCCGTCCCCCGGGCAGGCGGCACAGACACAGGCCCCCCTCCACAGAGGAAGAGTCAGCCTAAGCTCTCCACCCGGCCTCGAACCCGGGCACTTCCGTGGTGGGCAGTGCGGCGAGGCTGCCGAGGCTGGTCGGGCAACGGTGGGGGGCCCTTGTGACCCCACCCGCTGTCAGGAAGGGAGCACACCGCCACCGGGAGCAGGGCATCCCTGCCGCCGACGTGACCCGTGGTGCCCACAGAGGTGAGGCCAGGCGGGCTGCTTCTGCAGGTGGACACTCGGGGTCTGGTCCCAGCTGGCCGCAGACACAGGTGGGCCCCCTCGCGGCGCAGCTGGCCCCTGACACGGCTCAGATGCCGGCTCTGCCAGGTGTGGCACCTGTCAGCTGCACTGAAGCGCAGCCCTGTCCTCTGCCCCGGGGCGGTCCCTCCCCTTCCCTGTGCCCAAGGCAGGGGTATCGGCAAAGTGCCCCCTTGGGCGGAGATGCAGACAAAGGGACAGCATCAGACCGAAGTCCGTTTGCCGGCGCCTGTGCTCACCCTTCCCCACCTCCACTCGTCCTTCCTGGGCTGAGGGACCCCCCCCCCAGGAGAAGTTGGACAGCCCTCAACCCACCGACAGGCAGTCCAGGGTCCTTCCAGGAGGGGGGTGGGGGGACTCAGGCACTGAAGTCCCTCGGTGCTGGGACCGGGGTGCGGTGTCTGAGCAGATGCCCGGTGGGCGCTTCAGCGCAGGGAGGGGAGAGTGGGTCCTGGCTTGTGACTGGGCCTCGTTCACGGCCAAGTCCTGCCACTTTGCTAGTCGTGTGCCCTGGAGGATGGCCGGCTCTGGGCCGGCTCCTTCGCCGAGCAGTGGAGACACGCCCAGGCCACGGGACAACAGTGGCAGCCCAAGGACACTGCGCCCCTTTGGAGCTTCGAGGAGTCTTTGTACCCACCTGTGCGGGACAGCCCTGGATACCGCTCACTGTCATGGCTTCGCTGTGACAAACTTGACCTTTAGCAGACAGACCGAGGAAGCCCCGTGTTACTGGTGCAGAGGACTGGGGAGGTAAGGATGGTGGCCCGGAGGCGTGGGCACACTCTCCAGACCTGCACCGAAGCATGGGCAGGGGTGGCAGAACAGTCCACACAGACGGGACCCCTTCCTGCCCAGACAGGGTCCAGTGACGCCGCCCACCCAGGCCCCTCGGGCAGCGGGACACTGAGCTGTGGGTTTTCTCCGAGGAGCTGAGAGGAGTGAATTTCAAGAACACCTTTGTTTTTTTGCCCTGATGTAGTGCTGTGGCAAGAGCCATAAAATAGCTCTTATTAATTTGTTCTAACTACTTACTGGCCACGGCGCCCGCACTTTATTCTACATCTGAGCTGCGGCTTTGATGAGCCACACGCACAACGTAACAACCCACAGACGCAGGCAGAGTCAACACCGGAAGGCGAAGTACGTGGTGAGTTAAAGGAACGCCTTCGGTGCACGGTGGGGTTGCTCCCCTGGTGTTTGTGCAACGTTCTCTGGCTTGATTCGCTAACGGGGTTCAGAGGACCGTCCCTCGGGCCGCCGGGCACCCTGACCCAGGCACAGAGAAACCTCACAGGTGGATCCCAGGGGGCCTCCTGGTTTCCCTTCCACTGTGTGATGCGGTGTCACTCAGCCCAGAGCCGATGCCCCCGCAGGACACCGGACTGACTGTCGAAGAAAATGGGAATAGAAGGTGGGAGAGCGTGAGAGGAGTCTGGGAACAGCACTTCCCGAGAGCAGGCCGCCCGCCCGTCGCCACCTCTCGGGGCCAGGAGCTGCGGCTGCGCTGACCCAGCGCGCAGAGGGCGGCACCCATGTCCACTGTCCGGTCCACCCTGAGCCCGGCCGCCCTTCGCAGGGGTCCAGTGGAGGGAGGCACGATCACGCCGCCCCGGCGTGCGGTCAGAAACCGAGTCGGGATGGAGTCGGCCCTGGGAGGCCACCCTCACCAGTGGAACCTTCTAGGAGCCAAAGTGCAAAGGGGAAATCGCATTGAAGGCGGGTGCTTTGCTGGAATCTGGTCCCCACATAACTGTTCAGTGACCATCCACGCTGTCATTCTCTCGGGGCTGTTTCTGCCACCGTATCTAACAACTCTTCCCTGCCGGGGGCCTGGCCTGTGCCCCGCTGCAGCCGTCAGCGGTCGCGGCAGAACCAGCTCTGGCGGGAATGACGGGGTCCCCAGGGAGCTGCCAGCAGCGGCCCCCACGCCTGTCCCAGCTCCCTCACCCACCCGGCGCCTCCCTGCCCGGCTGGGACAGCATCCGCCGGCCACACTGCCTGCGCTATCCTTTCCCTCCGCTCCCTACTGCTGCTACCCAGGCACTCGGAACCTGGGCGTGTGGATGGGGACGGCTCTCTCGGCTGCCTGTCCCCAGATGTCCCCTGGGACACACCCCGGGGGGTCCCAGACACTGCCAACCCTGGGGGACCCGAGCTTCCTCACAGACGCGCCGCAGAGTCAACAGCTCTGGCCTCTGGTCCCGTGTCCCACACCTTGGGGCATTTCGAGCGCTCTCCCCTCACTGTGGATTCCTGACCAAAGCCCCTCCCGTGAATATTCCTGCCCGGCCCCGCCGGGAGGGGCGGGCGGCTCTCCGTGAGCCCCTTAGGCGGAGGCGCCCTTTGAAGAGCAAGCCTGGCACCGCTGCCCACCGCCCTTTCCCACCGACTGGACACTGCTCCCTCGCTAAGCCACGGCTCAGCGAGGGCCCGTTTTCTGCCATTTTTAAATGCCCTGCAGGCCTCTGAGCCGCGTTTCCAATGGGGCCTCGTGTTGCCCTGTCCATCTCCTAGTTGCTTTGACGGTCTCCGCCGGTGCCGCTGTGTGAAGGCACACACCTGCCATGACTGTCCACTGTCACCGTGAGTCTCGCGTTTGTACCGAAATGCCTGCGCATTTAGCCGCTGCTTAGACGAATGGAGTTGGCTGTAACACGGCGGAGCCAGAACCTCAGCCAGAAGACAGGACTCTGTGGGAAGGAGCCACAGGAACCGGGACAGGCCTGAGGCGGGGCCCACGTGCCAGCTGACCAGTGGTGGCCACGGCGTCCCTGTGCTGGCAGAGACACGAGATCGCGGGTCAGGGACAGCGGCTTTAGTGGAAGCCAAGGGCTACTGCTAAACACACCTGGAAAGATTGCCGGGGAGGGAGGTCAGGGAGGAGGTGGGACCTGCCGCTGCAGGTGCAGAGGGACCCGCGGGGGCTGCTCACCGCGCCTTGGAGGTGAACGAGAGGAGACAGGGGAGAGCGCAGGCGGAGGAGGGGTGAGGGAGACCCGTATTCTGGGGGAATGGGCGGCAGGTGTGCAGGCCGAGCAGGCGCTCTGTGCAGCAAGAGTGGCCTCAGAAGCCGAGAGCAGTTCTGAACCATCAGCAGGACGAGGCCTCCAGCAGGCAGGCTGGGCAGGTTGGGGCCACGCCAGCCCTGAAGCCGGGAGCCCACCGCTGAGGGTGGCAGCGGAGAATACTGGTGAGGAAGGACCTAGGTCTCAGAAACTGGATGTCACAAACGGGACACACCCTGTAAGACATGAGGCTGGGCGACAGTCTGTAGATTAAATAAAGTGTGGTAAGTTGCACTTCAACGTGAACAATGTCTCCTCTTCAGACACTCACTATTGCAGCAGTAAAAAGACAACCCACAGACTGTGGAAAATATCTGTAAATCATATACCTACAAGGGAGGTTGTATTTAAAACATTTAAAGAATGCTCCAACTCAACGATAAGAAAACAGGTGACTCGATTCCAAAGTGAACAAAACCTTGAGCCATTTCTTCACTAAAACGATACACGGGAGGAAAAGACGCAGGAACGTGCTGGGCACCCTCGGTCCGCAGCAAATCAAAACCACGGTGGAAAAGTAGGGGCTTCGGGTTTGGAAGTCCAGCCTTTCCGAGGGCCGGGGGACGCGGCCAAGAGCATGGACCCCCCCTCTCATGGGGCCTCACCTTGGAAAACAGTTTGAAAAGTTCACCACCGACCTGTCGTGTGATCAGATCATTTTGCTCCAGAGACATGAGCACTGGCGTCCTTTCAGACGCTTGCACACAGATGTTCGTGGTGTGTGTGTCTGTCACTTCCAAGGACGGCGCGCAGCCCAGCAGCCCAGCAGCACAGGCGTGAGGGGACCCTGCGGCAGGCCACACAGCAGCACAGAGGTGAACCGCTGGTGTGAAGCTAAAACGTGTAGAGCAAGAGGAAGAGGGAGAAAAGGAGTTCACACGGTAAAATTTCACCTAAATCGATAAAATGTGGGGACAGGCCAAAGGTCCAAGGTGGCGGAAAACCAGAGGCTGCCTGGGGCGGAGGGAAGGGGAGGGGGGAGGTAGAGAGGGGTGCGGGGAAGTTTGGGGGTGACATACATGATATCGACTTGATTTGGGGTAGATACAGATGTCAAAACATCACATTTGACTCTTCAAATACGTTCAGTTTACTGAATGTCAATCATACCTCAATGAAGCTGATAAAATACGGAGGCAAAGGGGAGGCTGAGAAAGGCCTGGGGCAGGTGGAAGGGGCGTAATTCGAGGACTCACCTAGGGACAGTGGGAGGGACACCCCACCCGCACCGTCTCCATCTCCACACAGCCGAAAGGGCGTGCTGACTAATGCCAGACCGGTTTCTGACGGCGTCTGGGGAGAGTTCCTGTGTGTGAACGAAGTGAGCAGGGTGGAGCGAATTCTGCAAAAATCACGTCTGAACCACATGCATGAGCACACCGAGGCGTCTCACAGTAGAATCTCCGTGGAAAGCAGACGGACGCCCGATGGCCGCCCCCCAGCCCTGCATCTACACGGCTAATCACGGGCTGTTTGATTCTCCCCGTTGCTTTCAACTTTGTGATTTTCCTGATGACACCCTGCAGGATGCGCTCAGTTTAGGGCACCTCATTATGCCGACGGCGGCCAATGACTGACTCCAGATAATTGGCTGTCCTCTGGAGGCCCGGCCGAGATACATATTAATCAGGGGTCGCCGAAGGGGCGGGGGGCGCACTGGACGAAGAGCGTCCCCCCCCAGCCTCCTCTGCCCAGCGTCCTTTCATGTTCCGGGAAGGCTGGCTCTGCTGGCGAAGATGGACGGTGGTGAGGAAAGTACCAAAGAGAGGCTCTTGGCTTGACTCAGTAAAGGTCAACTTTTATTTGATAAAGGAAACCTAAGGTATATTTTGGGAGAGCTCTGAGGTTAGCCAGTAAATATTTATTAAGAATTAGTCAGGTTTCCGCGCTTGGATGGAGAGTGACAATCGATCACACCCCCTGAAACAGATGCGGGGAGGAGGCAGCCCGTGGAGAACCGTGGGTGGGACGCAGTAAATAATCGCTGATACGGGCTCTGGAGCACGGTCGGAACTAAGCCACACGCCGAATGTTCGCGACGCTAAGGAGCGCACACACGTGTGTGTGTGTGTGTGTGATCTAAGTAACGATGGTCACGCTCACCTGAGGCTGGAGGGGTTTAGGCTGGAGGGAGAGGATTTGGAGAGGAGGGGTGCATGTCACCGGCACTGTGGCTCGGACGACCTCCGCGTTCCTGCAAAGGAGCGAGGGAGGAAGAGGTGCTGTGACACCAGACGGGGACCGCCAACGCAGAGACCGAGGAGACCCTGCGGGGCAGCAGCTCGGGGCTGACCGGGTGTCTGGGCGCCCGGCTGTGGGCAGAGGGGCTTGCGGACATGTCCGAGGGGAAGGGCCACAGGAGGCAGCTTATATTCAGAGTAAAAGCGCACATGCAGCATTCGCAGTGGAGAGAGGACATCGGCCACAGGTGTGGAGATGGGGGGGGGAAGGTGCGCATTCACCGTGGAGGAGCCGAGCCCAGCTTAGTGTCCGGAGTGTGAGTGGAGGCGGCGAAGGGTGGGAAGCCCCACTTTTCATGGATCGAGGGAGAAAGCGTCACAGTGGATCTCCACTCTTCCCGAACAAAGCTGCGGTCGAATCCCAGCACCGTCTTCATGAAACCGGTTTCCGGTGTCCACAGGTGAGGCATGGCCTTGATGCCT
Source organism: Artibeus jamaicensis (assembly GCF_021234435.1). Classification (NCBI taxonomy): domain Eukaryota; kingdom Metazoa; phylum Chordata; class Mammalia; order Chiroptera; family Phyllostomidae; genus Artibeus; species Artibeus jamaicensis. The sequence goes on from NW_026522046.1 coordinate 49,666,239, forward strand.
GAACGAGATCCGGCCTGTGCCCAAGTTTGGGGACCACAGCTCCTAAGAAGCCTCTGCAGGGAGCACTGTGCTGACATTTTTCTGCCTTTTCCCAGTCTGAGTCTTTGATCGTTCCCCAAGCCCTCGACATTTTCTTCTCCCCATCAAAGTTCATACCAAATGCCAACATTCGAGTGAAGCTGATGAATGGCATTTACCGTTTTCCATGAGAGCTGCCCACCGAGGGCAGAGAGCCCGGGCCGCGCGCCCGCCCTCTGCTGTCCACACAGCTGGACGTGCCTGGAGGCGGAGACCGACAGCTTCTCGGGACCTGCCCACACCCGTCATGATGCTCTGTGCAGATGGGGCGCCGAGAGAACTCTCCCCTCTTCGAGACGGTCACTACCAGCAGCACCAGGCCCCACGCCTGGTCCCGGGAGGCACAACTGACCTCTGGGGCACTTCGTTTCCTGAGATCCCAGGGGTGTTTCTGCAGGGTCACCTTCCCACACGGGGGAAGATGAGTCCCGAGGGGCGCTCTGAAGGCGTGGGAGTGAGCTGGTGCCCGAGGGGTGGGTGAAGGAAGCCGTGCGAGGCCGTGAGCGGTGCGGGTGCAGTGCCCTGCGGGGTGCGCTGGCTTGATTTCCACCTGAACGAGCTCTAAAAGGAGGCTGGCAGGCCGAGGTTACGCTCGTCCCGTTTTTCCGTGAAGCAGCAGGACGGTGCCTGGGGCCGGGCGGGTCTGCAAGCTGCCCGGGTCGCAGGGCCGGGGAGGACGGTGCCGCTGTTCGCAGGCGGGCAAACGCGCGTCGCTCACCTGGGTTCGTGGGGGAAGTAACGCAGTGGCCAACGCACAACCGCACAGGAGTGGGCTCCGCGGTTCACGTGCCCACAGCTGCGCACCCCCCCGTGTTTGTGTAACGTCCGCATCACATTATGGGGGCCGAGCACCCCGACAACCATTCAGATGCCCGATCCCCCTTTGTTCGAATGCCCCCTTCATCTCAGTGACCAAACCATCCCCACCTGGACTTCCCTCCTGTAAACACGGGAAATCCCACAACACGCCTGCCCGTCAGCACTGCGACCTCACCCACCGTGCCCGCCTGCGGGAGCTGCCAGAGGGGAAGGAAACAAGCGCTGGGCCCTCCGACCCCCCACCTCCCCTCCTGATGGCTCTGGGGGCCCCGCCCCCATGAACAACACACCCAGGCAGTTCAAACTCAGCACCACCCGCACCAGAGCCGAGCCAATATCGGGAAGAGCAGCGCCCACAGGCTCAGAGTGGGGAGCCCCAGGGGGCGCGTGGCTGTGCGTGCCATGGGACAGGGCTCCGGCGGGCGCACGGAGCACCAGACGGGAGGGAGTGCGGGGTGCAGACCTCCACCAACACCAAGGGTCACGTGCTCCAACCCGAAGTCCGGAGATCGTCCCCACCCCTGCGTGATGGGCTCTCTCCCAGGTAGTGAAACAGCCCTCGGGGCGGGGGGCGGGGCGTGGAGAAGCCAACCTGCGTCAGAGCATCTGCCTCAGGACAGCGGGGGACCCGGTGACATGGGGGGGTCCAGTGAGTGTAAACAGAGAAGAAAGTGTTAGGGATGACAGTGGATTTTCGGCTGAAGAAAACCGTAAATTCAGATCCTTAAAATTCAGATCCTTAAAACAGCGGCTGGAGCTGCTGCAGGTGAAAACACAGTGGGTGGTCGGGCTGAGCACAGTCAGACACCATCTCAAAGTGAACTGGCCCTGAAACCAGGCTCCCAAACAGCCGTCAGCGTCCGTGCGGAGAAAAGCTCTGTCCCCCTGGCGCTGCGGCCCCGGGAGTCCGTGCGGAAACGACCCCAGGACCAAGGTCAAGCCCGCCCGTGTCCTGGTCGTCACGTCTCCCTGTTTTCACCCAGCGCGTCAGCGGTCAGCCGGGACACGGGCGGCCGTGCACACGTCGCCTGCATCTGTACAAAACACCAGGTTCCGCTCCCCGTGCACGGTTCTGTCGCTTCGCTCTCCTTCTGGAGGATCCATCACTGCAACTTACCTGCCTGCATCCAGCGCACGCGTCAGACACGAGCCAGCTCCCCCTCAGCTCAGACCGACAGGACTTTTAAAAGTCGTGGCTTTTTAAAGAGAGGGCACCCTGGCGGGAGTCACGGTCACCCAGGATTCCAAAATACAGCCAAGCGTGCATGCGGACACACTAAACTTTTTCATATTACACTTTGACACCACACTAGCTTTCCAATTTCTTACTTTGGGCAATTTCCCAAAAGAACGGAATTTCTCCTCAAAGAAATAATTTGCTGGTGTTTCAAAGACGGTCACTACAGGCTCTACAGACAGAGCCAGGGGAGGGGTTCCGGGAGCGGGGTCCGTGCCCACCCTCCCCGAGAGGGCGGAGCCTGGGAAACTCCCTCCTGCCCGGCTAGAGAGGGAGACGCACCAGGGGAGGGTCACCCACTTCCTCTGGAAGAGCTCGGACGCGGCCCCACACAGCAGGGAGGCGCCTCTGCCGCCCGGGGGTGGGCAAGGGGTCAGGCCCAAAGGGAGGACCGGGCGGCCGAGACCGCCCCCTCCCAGGGGGGCCACACCTGCTCAGAGCCGCTGCTCTGACCCCTCAGGAATCCCCACTGGGCTCTTCCCGCCCACGCCCCCCTGCTCCACGCAGGGGAGCTGTGGGGGTGCCCATCGCCTGCCCAGCCCCTGTCCGGACCCTGCCTGGCTCAGGGACAGCTGCCGAGAGGCCGGCGGCACACCCACCAGCTGCCAGCCCCCAGCCGAGAGCCCCGCAACTCTGACACCTCTGGCTGCCCGTCTACCGCGAGCCCAGGACCCAGACCTGCCCGGAGTCAGTTTTCTCTCTGACACTTCCTCGTCTCCAGCTCCTGCCGTCCAGGGTCCAGCAGCGGCTGACCCCTGTGCCCCCTCCATTACGGGGCCGCCCCTTGGCTTGGATGCCCCGGGGTCCCCCACCACACAGACCTGTGTCCAGCAGCCCCTGATACCTGTGTCCTCTCTTCGCTGGGTGTCCCCCCTTGTTGTTCACCTTGCTCTGCAGCGGGGGCCAGTAGCTTCCCTGCCCCGGCCAGTGACCACCCGAGGACTCCTGCTCCTCTCCCAGTGGTGACCGCAGGTGGCCGCGCTTCACGTGTCCGGTCTGACACCTGCTGCTGCCCCGCACTTCCGTCCTTCCTGTCCCTCCGCGACCCACAACAGTTTGGGTTACAAGGCTGTTCATTGTCCCTCGGGCGTGGGGAGCATTCGTTTGGCTTCTGTCGCAACAATGAGGTGAAGTCAGAACGAGAATCTGGTTTTCCAGTTGGTCTTCCGTGGATTCATTTAAATACAGAAATGAGCAACCTTAATGCTTGCGAGATAAATACTGGGCCGTGGGACCCTCGGACCCCCGTCCTCACCCCTGGGAAGAGCGGGTCTGTCTGTGGAGCTGCTTTCTGGACCCCCGACCCCCCGCTCGAGATCCCAAAGCCCTGCTGGGATTATTCTGAACAGACGGGGAGCGATCCCACCGCCCTCTTCTGGTGGACGTCCACCAGCCTGGCCTTTCCAGCTGCCGGCTGGGCCGTGTTCTGCTTCTGCCTGCACCCGGGGCGGCCTCCCTCCCTGGACTAGAAGTGCGGACCCCCCCAGCATCCTCGGGTTCCCGCCCTTGTCTCCCCCCTCCCTTCCAGCTCTCTGCCGTCACCCCTCGTCTGCGCCCCAAAAGCAGACGTCCTAAAGCCCCAACTTATTACACACAGCTCCTCAAATGTGCAGCTTCCCACGAGCACCCACCTTCGGGTGTGTCACCATCGAAACCAGGGTGTATTTCACATGTATCTATTTTGAAGAACCATTCTTTCAAAAATACGGTCCAGCTTAATTTATGAAACTGTCAGTTTATTCAGCAAAACTGTTGTCACCTGCCCACTAGGTCCCAGAGCCCCCTTGGCCGGGCGCTCGGGCCACGGAGGTGGACGGGCAACCCTGCTGTCCCAGCGCCTCCCAGGAGTCACGTTCTAGGGGACACGTGTGCATCAGAGATGCATCTTTCCCTCACTCCCCATACAACTGCAGGGGTACATACTTCACCAACCAAAGCACCACTGACTGCCAGCACGGAGGCTCACATTTTTGGGGAATAGAAACGTCTAGAAGCTGCCTCAGCCTTCGGAAAAAGTGGTGCCAGGGCTGCACCCCCCCAGGTCACGCTGATCTCGGGCGCTGAGAGCCCACCTTTGCTCTGACCTCCGGTACTGAGGCTAAGTGGTCCCTCTGGTTGTCACTGCCACCGCTGGGAGGACATGCAGGCCCCCAGCCTTCTCTCCTGCCTCTCCTGGGTGCTGGGAACTCGTGGCAGCTGCGGCCTTCCTTTCCAGAACCTTCCCTCCCGTGATCCTCTAACTCAGACGTATTCCTAGGGCCGATCTTAGTGGGCCGTTTGTTTTAACAATAATGTTACGTGAGATCTTAGCTGCAGTGGAACAGTCACACTCATTTGCACACAAGCCATACTTCCCATCATGCGCGTGCACTTCCTACTCACAACAACGGCCACCGTGGGACCCGGGCCCGCCCTGCCCGCGCGGCCTCACCCAGCCTCCGTGCACCCCGTTCTCTCGTGGCGGGTGATTTAACCGCGTGTTGCTTGTGCGGCGCCGTGGGGCGCAGGCCCGAGGCCCGGAGCTGTGGGTGGCGCCGCCCGGCCCTGCGGTGCGGAGACGACCTCGGTGCCTGGAAGTGCCCTCTGTTGTTTGCACAGGGACACCCTCACTGAACGAAGCGTGTCTCAGAACTGTCCCCACAGAGCGGCTGGGACTGCGTGACATGTGTCCGGCACACTTGCAATCTGTCCGCTTCCTGGACGCGTGAAGCCTGAGGCTCTAAAGCAGCCACAGCATCGATCTTGTGCTGTTGGTGAGCAGTACGGGCTGTTCCCAGGTTGCACCTTTTGGAAACAATGTATAAAATGCTCTTATTTTTCTGCCTGTCTTTTAATGCACAGACGAAGATGTTTCCGAGAGGAAACGGATGGAGGCGTGGAACTGGTAGATTGCGTGGGGTGAGCGGGGTGAGCGGGCTGAGCCTCAGCCCCCCGCGGGGACGCAGCGATGCCCGAGGGCCTGGACGTCGGCGTCTGCTCTCGGAGCACTGGACACACGCAGTCGGGGCCAGTATTCGCCACGGTCGGGCTTTTTAATTTCAGCCATGAATCGGGAGCAAGTAATTATAACAAATTGGTTTTATTTTGAGTTTCCCTAGTGACTCATCAGATTTAGAACATTTTAAAAATGCTTTTGGCCACTTAAATACAGCTTCTGTGAAGTGACCATCCACGTCCTTGCTCCTGTTCTCAGGTCGTGTGTCCGCTTTCAGAACAGAACGAGTCCTTCATGTGGTCGTGGTCTGTCCTTTAGCCCTTTGCTGGGTTTTTAGTGTCTTCCTCCAGATCACTGCCTGCCTTTTCACTTCCTTAACGGTGTCTTTACATCAAAAGTTCCTTATTTCAAGGTAGTCCAATGTTATGGGTTGTACATTTTCGTCCTTTTAAAAAAACTCTTTGTTTTCTCCAAATTGATTAAGATACGATACATCGGCTCCAGGACCTTTATTGGCTTTACCTTTAACAATGTACCATGTCTGTAGAATGGGTGCGTGTGCGTGTGCCATGTCTCCCTGCGTCTGTGTGCGCGCACAGATGCGTGTGCCTGTGTCCGTGTGTGCCCACCCCTCTGTGCTGTGGGTGTCATATGTGCCTGTCTCTGTGTGTCACACGTCACAACGTCACCTGCTGAACCAGCCTCGCCTGCTAACAGACCCTCCTCTTCCTCCTGCACCACATTCGGCGCCCCCTCCTCCCACAGGTGAAGGACCTGTGTCTGTGATGTGTGTCTACATCGGGATGTCCTCTCTGTCCCATCGTTGTCCCCTTCACAGCAATGTCATGCTGACTTTCTCCCGTGTGACTGGCAATCCCTGAACGTCCCTCCAGACCCGGGGCTCTCTGAAGGCAGCCTCTGCGGGAGTGTGTGGCGGGTTCGCCGGGACTGTCTGCTGATGCGCACGGGAGTGACCTGGGTCTGGGCGGCTCGGACGCGGGTGTGCAGGCTCAGGGCGGGCGCGGAGACATTCCGGCAGCTGGGTGTCTGCCCAGGTCGGCCAGACAGGAGCGGTCCCTCCGCCTAGTTCAGAATTCTCGGGGCTGGAATTTACGGGGAACTCTGTGTCTGCCGTCGCAGGACTAGACCGGACCTGCTCGTAGTCGAACGTCGGCCCACACACGGTAATTACGTGTTGCCAGCTCTGTGCCGTGCTTCTCATGTAATTAATTCAATTATCTTAATATCCGGTGAGGCAGCTGTAATTGTTTTTGATTCAGCCCAGACCATGCAAACTGTAAACTGCTGCTCCGGCATTTATTTACAAGTTTTCTCAGAGCCCACGATCCTCTGATAACCTACATAATGGTCACAAGAAAAAATTCGTTTATTCAAGTCACTTAATTCCAGGGGACAAGTCAGCTGATATCGTCTTCCTTTCTATTAATATGCAAGCGCCGCGTGCTGACGGCCATGAACCCTCTGCGCAGTCCTCTGCAAGGTCGGTGTCCCCAGATCTGACTCCCTGGTGTCAGACCACGAGCTCTAACGACACATCGTCCTTGCCTTGTGACACCGATCGTGAAGCGTTGTCCCAGAGTCCCAGATCGGACCGAATCCTCTGGTCCCCCACCTGCCTGACGCAGACTGAGGACAGACTGAGCTTCATCTCGCCTCCTAAGGTGGATGGTTTCCGAGGCGAGTTACGAAAGCACGTTCTCCCGTCTCTGCCTCTGCGTCCCCCTCAGTCCACGTGCGAGTGCAGACCGCCCGCGGCCCTGGGCACAGACCGCCCGCTGTCTGGTCCAACCACACAGGGCGCCAGGGAGGATGCGGGCGGTCACACCGCGCACCCCACACACACGCAGCACCTGGAGTATCGCCGTCCGAGCCGGCGGCAGCCCTGCCCACCAGCCTGGGCCCCCCACTGAGGGACAGGAGAGATCTTTCCACCTTCCGTACGAAACTCCTCGTGGCGGAGGCAGGTCCGCTCCGGTCGCGTGAGCCTGAGCCGCGCCTGCGGAGGTGACGAGGGCCTGCAGGGCGCATCGGCCACACAGCCCGAATGCATCCAGTGACAGCAGAGCCCTCCCGACGCACGCGGGCTGGAGAGACCGCGCATGTGGGGGCAGACCGGACACTGTGCTTGCTGCAGAGAGACCGGTTCTGCGTCCGCTCGTTCACCGTGGGGATGAGACCCTGCGGGGCCCGAAAGAAGATGACGGAGGAGGAGGAGGGACCGAAAGGGAAGGAGGAAAAGCCTGCGGGGGGGTGGGAGTCTGAAACCTCACCAGAGAAAGCACAACTTAACGCCCGTGTTTCAAACGGGGGTCCCCAGAGGCATTCGTTCAGCGGCTTTTGTTCAGCAAATACTCAGGAGTCGTTATACGCTGGGTGCCCTTCCGGGCACAGACCACGGTTCGCGTGGACCCCTGAACCGTCACCTCCAAACGGGCGCTGTAGGTCCTCGCGGCTGCCCTGGCGCCTGCAGGCAGAGCACCCGCGAAGCTGTGACCCGGCCAGTCCGCTACGACCGACGCCCCCGCTGTCGAAGCCGTCCTGTGGGGGTGGGGAGGGACACTCCATGGAGAGGATCACATTCACAGGAACGGTTACATGGAAGTTTCTCTGGTCAGGAACTCCGCAGCCTGCCCGTCAGCGTGTCCTGTAGGCAGAGTTGATCCGGGACCCACAGAACCGGTGGCCGCGGGGCCTTTTCCCATCGGGTTGGCAGAGGCGTCTGCAAGGCACACCAGGCTGGTGGTCCAGACACCTCCCCGAATGTGAGTGTCCGAGTGACAGGCCGGGGGGCCGCTCTCCCCCTAAATACCCGCCCTGACTCTCGAAGTTTGGCGGCGAAGTCGACCTCAGCTACTCTTTCTAGAAGCTCATCTCTTCTTAGAAGAGTCTCTTTTGATGAAATATGTTTAATAAATGATGTTAAAATTGACTCTCAAGATCCACACCCCGGAAGCTAACAATCAATAAAAACATGCAAACTCGAAACCTCCTTAAAATGCACAGGAGGGCGATAATAAGACACCATCCTCCACATCGAATTAGCAAACACTTTGGAAGTCACGGCACCAACACCAAGGGCACTGAGAACATGGCACTCGGATACCTGTGCGGTGTTAGGAGTGTAGACTTGGAAACACGCATCAAAGTCTTTAAAATGTATCACGACTGAGTGAATTGGGGCTTTTCATGAACTAATAAACAGAACAGGAGGGAGCAGAGAGGTTTCCAGGGAAGAGGGCCGCCTCCCGACAGGACCTGCTGCGCTCACGCGTCGCCATGGAGATCGGTGGTGATGCTTGAAAGAAATCTCGGGATTCTGGAGACCACTTTACCGCAGGGAGCCAGTAATCCGACACATTGGAATCTCACATCTCAGCATTTTTTGTGGGGACATTTGCATGTGGACTTAACCTGAACGCATTATCTTACCTCGAAGACATCACTTCCTACACCCCAGCACACCGTGCAGACGAGCAGAATCATGCAATTTCAAGGATGGGGAGTCGTTCCGGCTTGTGAGCCCCTCGCCCGTTCTCCGGGGCGTGGCTCCTGCCGTGCGTGTCCAGAAACACTTCCTGCTCTGCCCCCGCTCCTGCGCCCCGTCCCTCACAGGCCCCGTCCCCACGGGGACACTGGGCTCTTTGCTGGACAGAGGGAGGAACGAGGGCGTGCCCACGGGACAGAGAGTTTGGAAAGTCCCAGTGACACTCACGAGGGGACCGGAGGCCGTCAGCACCGTGGCAGCTGTTAGTGGAGCGCGGCCGGTGGGAGAATCTCAGCAGGGCCGGGGGTGTGTGCGGGAGCTGCCAGGGCCCCCCCACCCCGGAAGGCAGCCTCCTTTGAGCAACCTCCGTAACCAACCTGACCCGCGCCTGCAGCCCCAGAGAGGACAGCACCTGCTCCCGCCGTCCCGCCCCCAGGACGGAGATGCCTGGAGGTGCCCTCCACTGCGGTGCGGCCACCCTCGGGGTCCCTGCCCACCCTCGAGGGCTCCGAGGAGCGCTGCCCAGCTGGACGCTGTCCTCCACTTCCACTGGCCTGAGGTCCTTCTCAGGATCAGACTGGGCCTGTGGGTTTTCCGGAGAAGCACCACTGAGGTCAAGCTCGGTATCAAGAACACAAGTGATTGACAGGCCTCACCGTGGACGTTGACCTTGACCCCTGGCTGAGGTCATGCTGGCAGGGTTTTCCTCTGTCAGCACTCGCTCCTGGCCGTGCCGTGCACCCAGAACCCAGAAGGGAGGCCGTGGGGCGCCACCGCTCCTCGGGGAGGGACCCCCACTTCTCTAAGGGCGGCAGCTACAGGTTTTCTCTGCACTGCTTCCCATAGGAGGCTGGTCTGTTCCCCTCACTCCTTCTGCCCACAGTCCCTGGCTTCTATCAGCACGAACTGTGATGGGAATTCTACCCTCTAGGGTAAAAACCGATACCATGTCGCCTATTGTGCGGCTCTGATTGCTGCAGGTTGGCCATGAGGAGCTCTCTCGGCAGGTCCCCAGCTCTGTGACACCCCGTCCTCACAGTTTAGTTTGCTTTTGTGCCCGAGCACACCTCCCTCCCTGGCTGCAGGGCGCCCCCGGTTTCAGCGCGGGCATTTCCTGCGAGGGCCCGAGTGTGGCCCCGCCGGCCCACTGAGCACGTCAGCTCCTGGCCTTGCGGACGCCCTGGGCATTTGGTCTCAGGACGGACGGCATTGCTGCGGTGAGACGCGGCAAGGTCTTTTTACAGGTAAACTTACACCCGCTTCGCCACTGTTTAATAGCATGTCCTGAGGCTCCGTAGGAACCACGCCTGACACATGAGCAGGAACCTTCACGGGAAAGAAGAGGGACCCTCTCAGCGCAGACCAGCACGGGACGCGCGGGCGGAGTTCCGCCGCGGCAACTCCAGTCTGGGCCGCGTCGACGGGAGCCGGGTTTGCTCGTCGAGGGGTCCCGCCCCTTTAAGAGCCTGCCCGTCTTCCGGACTCCCCGGGAAGTGCTGTTACTTATTTCACTAGGAGGAAAAAATAACAAAGAAACCACTTGTGGGGAAGATACGTACATATGTACCCCACTGATGAAAGTCGAAGGGGCTTGATTGGCCTAAAGTGGAGCCGACATTATTCTGGGAAATTGTTTTTTATGCGTGAAATAGTCATGTGTGGGAAAACTAAAGTGAAACAGCAACAGTGACTGTCTGGCAGGAACAAGATCTTTGTGTTACAGGGAAACGGCACCATCATAGACCACAGACGGGAGGTCCACATTTAACAACTGTATGCAAAAGAACTGACTCAATTTTCCTTACACATCGGGTTTCTGCCTTCGTGAAAACGGGGCTTCAGACGAGAGGGGGGACTTCCCGGGGAGCCAGGACGGGTCCCAGGGGCAGGGTCCACTCTTCCACCCAGAGCACGACTGCGATAGGTTAACCCTTTGAAACGTGGGTGTCCCGGACGTGGGACAGTGGGCAGAGGCGACTTTGGTCCTGAGGGGGAGGGAGAGGGAGGAGAGAGCACCTCCGACAGGGAGCCCAGAGATGGGCAGAGAGCCACCAAAGCCACCAGAGGACCTCACGGGTCAGAGCCGCTCGTGAGATGGCCAGGAAGGGGCCCCCGGGAGGAGCACGCGGAGGGCTGGGCTCGCTAAGGTCGCACCGGGCACAGCGGAAAACTGGGGGGAGACGCAGGATGCGGGTGTCTCTCTGGGTGCGGGAGCCGAAGTCACCCTGGGCTGAACGCACCTTCAGCAGCACCCACGGTGCCTACAAGCGCAGCCGGGAAGCATCAGACCGTCTTCAAGTGGCCTGACTGTGGCCCAGAACAGAGCTGACGAACGTCTGTGGGAACATAAAAATGCTCAGCACACAGGTAAATCGCAGCCTCGGGCTGCAACACGGAACTCCCTACCGTCGGAGCCGTTCTCCCCTTGGGGCCGAGCCGTCTCCTCTCGGGAGAAGGCCGTGCCGAGTGGTCACCCCAGGGTCTCTGTGCGAGAGAGCTGGGCACAGAGGGGCCACCTGCAGGCTGACAGGTCGTTCTCACCCCAGTAGATCTGTGCATTTAGTTCAGCTACTCCTCCAACCTGTGGTCTTTTACTCGATCAAATTCCAAGTGATTCTCATCGTTGCTTTATTCACTAGAACGTTCCTCCCACCAGGCTCACTGATTTCCACGTCATCGACATGTTCTCTTACGAACGAAGATAGGTTTTCGAGGTTTTCTCTAAATAAACTTGTTTCCAGTAATTTAGAAAATAGTATGTTTCTGTTTTTTATTATTTCCCATGAGGTAAATGCTTTTTAGTTTTGCTCAACCAAAAATATGATTTAAAAAATTTTTTAAGTTGATTTTAGAGAGAAAGAGAGAGGAAGGGAGGGCGGGAGGGGGAGGGGACCTCGACGTGTTCCGCTTTTTGATGCATTCGTTGACTGACTCTTGTATGTGCCCGGGTTGGGGATCAAACACACAAACTTGGCGTATCAGGACGATGCCCGACCAATGGAACTACCCAGCCAGGGCTAAAGCAAATGCATTTACAGAAAAAAAAGACAAATATTGTCTGAAAAGAGCAAGCAACACAAAATACTTCCCGGGCCGTCCCTGAGCATGTCACATGACGGGGGGACCCGGGGTCCTCGCACTCATGAGGGGCCGTGCAGGTCCCTGGTCAGAGTGGGCGTCTTCTCGCAGCCACGCGCGGCTGGGACACATCAGGAGCTCACACGGCTCTCACACCGCACACGCACTGTCCGGGCCGGATGGGTTAGCCACGCAGGGTCACACGTTCCCAGCAAGGGGACGCAGGGCTGTGCTTCCCCTCTGAGTGAAGCCCACCCCTGACCCCTCGGGGACCCTCACATGGGGACCGTCACTGTTGGGCAGAACTCGCTTCTCTCCCACAGGTGCACGGGTCGCCACTTTGGCTTTCGCCAGTGCTCAGCCGGAACCCACTCCTGCTACAAGCCGCTCCTCATCTCCCGCGCGGTCACCCCCCTCCTGCCACCGCGTCCCCCCCATAATCAGCAAACACGCCCACGAAAACCATCGCTCTCCCCGTTCTCACAGATGGAGAAACTGGAAGAGGACGAGCGACGTGCCCAGGGGCCCCCTGAAGCTGGAGATGTGCCCCCTTCACTCTCCCCTTTATCACCTCCCTCCGTCCTCACCACGGCTGCGAGCTGCACTCGTAGCTCCGGTTTCACACGAGCAGGTGCCGAGTCCCGGGACGAAAGGGGCCCGAGGCTGCACACGGACGAACACGCTCCGGGGGGCTCACACGGAGGGTCCCGCCTCGCTCCGGAGGCCGGGTCCCGGCAGCCCCACGCAGCCCCCCACCGACCGCCTCTCGCTCCCTTCGCACCCCGGTCTCCCGAAAGGTGCCCGCGGCTCACGTCCCGTCTCTCCGCCTGCGTCTGCTGCTCCTTTTCAACGAGACTTTGTCTTTGTCACTTGTTTCCCAGTTTTCTTACTTCGCTCCGCTGCCCTTCAGCCCCTGAAACACTTGGATTTGGGAAGCCAACAACGTACACGCAGTGAGGCCGCCGCCGCGAAATTCGGGGCCCGTGTTCACTCTCTGCTCACCACTTAACTGCTGTGGGTGTGGACTGCACCCCGGGGCGGCGGCAGCTGCCCACGGAACGGCCGGCGGCAGGGGCGCTAGAGCGCGACTCTGCGGTGGGGGCACGGAGGATGCGGTCTCGTGGGGACCTAGAAGGCTGGGAGGCGGCCTCCGTATCTTCTTCAAGGGCCTTTACTGGGAAGTCCGGCTTTCTTTGACCTCCTGTGGCCACCCGGCAGGATCTTGAGCGTTCGGAAAACAGTGGGACGAGTTCCGTGACTCCCCTTCGGTGAGCCGTGAGGGACCAGCTCCTCCTTAGATAAAGAGTTTGTTTCTTATTCTTCAGGAGGCAGGAGGATTTCTCGAAATTGCCTGATGGCTGGACTTACTTCTCGCACCTTGAACTTGCCTTCGACCTGGGGTGCAAGCTCCTCCAGCTACATAAAGCTCGTCACCTGGTCCTCTGTATTTTTCTGACATGACGTATACGCGTCTCCTGTGGCCGCTCCGACGCCGTCCTGCAGACGTGGCGGCGGAAAACGGCGGAAGTCGGTTCTTTTTCCGTTTGGGAGGCTGGAGGCCAAAACCAGTCTCACTGAACCGACGTCAGGCTGCCCACGGGGCTGATTCCCCCTGAGGCCCCGGAACAAGTGCGGTGCCCTGCGTCCCTCGGCTCCTGGAAGTGGCCGGCGTCCCTGCAGGGACAGCAGCAGCGGGCCACCACGGTCCCATCTGTCACCTCTGCCGTATCTCCCTGCCTGATCTGCTGCCTCCTTCACATACAAACTCCTGCCACTGCAGGCCACCCAGCTTGCCCATCGCAAGGTCCTTGACTAAGTCACATCTGCCAAGTTCCTTTTGCCACCTAAAGTCACATGCTGGGGACTAGGAAGTAGGTGTCTGGGGTGGGGGGGTTCTGTTCAGTTTTCTGCACACAGAAAATATTACAAATAAGGGGGTTAATAGAAGGGACTATTCTCTTAGTAATTTAGTGCAAACAGATGATGCGTCTGCTTCTCCAAAGCCTGCAGAGGGAACGCCACCCAAATGACAACAGTCCTCCCTCCACGACAACCTGCCACTGCTGTGAACTTGGTTTTGCTCCGGGGCTGCGCCCTCTGCCCAGTCTGCTGCCCAGGCGACCGCGGCAGACAACTCCGGGCCGGTGTCATCTGCACAGAAGTGCGGGCGAGCGGGCGCGCCAGCGGCCGGAGCGTAGCAAGTGGGCGAGAAGGTCAGGCCCGGAGCGAGGAGAGGCCACGGCCGGCAGGCGCGGTGCCCCCGCCTCCTTCCACCTGACGCGTCGCTTCAGGCCCAGGTCTGGGTCGTCGGCCGGTGCTGAGTTCGTCTCCGTGGACCCGACAGGTTGCAGTCTGGTCTCCTTCCTGCAGCCCCTGGGCTCACTCCTGCGACAAAGCAGCGGATGAACAAACAAGACAAGCAAACGAAAGCTCGTGGACACAGACCACAGCGTGGGGGTCACAGTCATCGAGGGTAAGGGGCCAGACACAGGTGACGAAGCAGACTTGACTCTGAGTGATGAACACGCAGGGCAGTACACAGATCACGTGTTACAGAAACGGACACTTGAAACCTAGGGAATCTAGTTAACCGCTGTCACTCTAGTAAAGTGACATCTTGTTAACTGTTGTCACCCTAACAAAGTGACAAAACAAATTGCAAAATGAGAAAAGTTGGCCTGGCTGGTGTAGCTCAGTGGATTGAGGGCGGGCCTGTGAACCAGCGTATTGCGGTTCGATTCCCAGTCAGGGCACATGCCTGGGTTGCATGAGAGGCATCCGTACATTGATATTTCTCTCCCTCTCTCCTTCCCTTCCCCTCTAAAGATAAATAAATAAAATCTTTTAAAACACCGGGAGGAGTTGGGCTAAGTCTCCTTGGCGTATTCTAGTTTCTGCGTGTAAGCGTGTTCTAGTTTCTGCCGCGAGTCGTGGTTACACGACGTGATGTTCCGCACTGTTCAGTTTGTCCCACTGACACTAGTGTGGACGATGCTAATTTAAAACGCCCTCCGTTTAATGCTGAGTTAGGAGAGGAGTGTGGGCGCTGCAGCTGCCCGACCGGCCTCTGTTCCCGCCCCTGCCCTCTGCTAAAAGGAAGGCCCAGAGGCTGGGTAACAGGGAGGCAGAAACGAGGACCCGTCCGCATCTGGGCTCGGACGCACGGCGGAGATTCGCCAGCGACTCGGCAAAGTCGGCCGTCAGCCGCCTTACGTGGTTTAATTTCGCCTCAGGACTGAACATTTTGGCACAAAAATCCCAGGATGCTCCGAAGTCAAACAACAGGATGAAAACATGGTTCCCGGATCTTGACTTTTCCGCCCGAGAGACGCTTCGCCAGACGACTGACTGCGTCTCACACAGAGCTGCGTACACAAGGAGGGTGTCACGTCTCAGAATGAACTCCGAGGGGAGCAGCCAGAAAACTCGGGTTGGAAAGAAAGGCGTGGAGAGCATCTGTAGGTTTAGGGGGCCTGTAAAAAGTTCAGTGTGAAGCAGAGAACAGAAGGAAACTCTGCTTGTCTTCTCCGAGGACCCTTGAAAACCACCCCCACAGCTTGCCCTCCCTGGGCCCGAACTCGCCACGGCCCACACGGGCATCGCTGTCTCCAGTTCAGTGGAGGCTGCACATGTGAGTCACCATCTCTATTTTCAAGAACAAAACGTCAATTCCTTAGTTTAAATTAAAATCTCAAGAACTTTCCTTCAGCCTCCGCCATCGGTGGTAAAAGGGCTATGTGATAGACACGGTGTCTCTGCAGGTTATTCCAATAAAGTTAAACCAGGGCCACTGCCTTTGGTGGGCACAGACCAAAAATAACGACATTCTTCGACACAGGAGCCAAGTGCAGTGTGTGTGCAGGGAGAAGGGGAAAGCAAGAGCAGAAACGCTCTGTTTGGAAGAAGCGGAGAAGCACGTTACACCTCAGTGGCACGGGGTTCGACAGCCGTGACAACAGGCGACCAAGGAGGTAGAATCGTAGTCACTCAGGAAGGCACAGCCCCGGGAAGCCGGCGTTTGGATGTTCCTTACTGCAGGAACTCTTTAAGGAGACAAACTCCTGGAAGACCGGGTTGCTTAGCAACCACTAGCCCCTGAGGACAAGTTCACTTTTGGCCCTGGGCAGGCCACTAGGTCTCCGTGGGGTCGCTGACGGAATGCCCCAGACACGGCGGACCAGAGCCGGTCACCGGGCCCTGGCCGGCCCGCGGCCCAGCGCAGCACATTCTGGGGAAACAACTCTTTCTCACCCTCTCGCAGAACAGCAGCGTGGGGACAGCCCGAGCCCTGGCCTAGTTAGCACACAGGACACGGCCTCTGGGAGCTGGCCTCCGGCGGGAGACGGGGAAAGTGCCGTCTCCATGTGCCAGGGAGTCCTCGTTAACCATTTAATCACCACACTGCAGGAGCCCGCGGAGGCGCCGCGACCCGTAACCACTGGTTGGGAGGCGACGGTTGGCCTATTAACGTGACAATCCCAGTCCAGGGAAGGCATGGCCGGTGGTGGTGAGTCACGGTCCAGGGCCAAAGGGGCCATGATGGGTACTTGGCAGAATCAAAACAAACGTATTTTTACGTGAGTGTGGAGGCATCGGCGGTGGTGTCTAAACGCCACCTTAATGAGGTGATGCCACCTGCCACCCGTGGTCGCGGGGGAAGATATAAGGAGGCCTCAGGCCGACGGCACAGCACACGGCCCCCACACGGCCGTGCGGAGCTGACCCGCGCTCGGCCCCATGTGTCTCCTGGGCCCCTCGGGGGACTCTTACGTCCCCATGGTGACTCCCGTGGCCTTTTGCTCCGGGGATGTGAGCCCCACCTTTGGGCTCGGCTTACCCAGCAGCTGCCAAGGGAACCTCTGGCTGCTGGATTACTGCCCGGACGCCGAGGGCAGCGCGCCCAGCTGCCGGCCCAGGCCCTGCACCGCGGGGGGAGCCCCGTGGGGCTGCTGTGAGCCCTGCGACCCTGCAGCAGAGGGGACAATGTGCGGGGCCCGGGACACAGCCGGCGGGGGACCCCGACCCCGCCCCGGCCCAGGGGCCCAGACTGTGGGGCGCACAGCCCCCGTCTGTGCACCGAGTCCCCGTGTCCCTGCCGAGCGCCGGACCCTCGCCACCGGCCCGCAGCGCCTCGGGCGACTCGGCAGCGTCCCCAGGACCTCCGGGCTGCTCCCCCACTGCAGACCCAGTGGCTTGAGGCACAGGAGCTACCAGACTTTGGGCTTCACTCCTGGCGGCTTCTCGTCTTCCTGCGGTGCTGCCAGCGCCTGCCATTCCCAAAACTACTGGGTGCGAAGCTGCCCACCGCTGAGGCACAGGCCCGCGAGCTGCTCACCGCGGAGCTACTTCTCCAGCACCCTCGGGAGCCTGAGCTGCCTGCCCGGCTCCTTCCCTCCCCTGCGGTACCTGCGCCCCGGCTGCTACTGATCAGCGGCAGAGGCTCTGGTGGCCGGTGGCGGGCTAGTTGTCTGGGGGGGACCCTCTGTGCCGCACCTCCTGAAACACTCCGCTGAATCCCCGCCCTGCCTGGGGCACCTTGTTAGCCTGCTCGGCCCCCAGGCTTGGCTCACCGCCCCGCCCCCCACCGGTGGCTGTTTCCCTCTGCTCCGCCGATGAAGTCCCTGGTGGTGCAGCCAGACCGCGGAGGCGGTGGCGCTGTTTCTGGGACTGAAGGTGACGGGCACACTGAAGGACTCTCTCCCCTGGGCTTGATCCTACCACGTTTTTCCCTGATCGATCAACGTTCTACCAGGTTCTGTCAGCTGCTGGGCCAGCGTCTTTCTAACAAGCTAAGAGATGCCGTCCCCTCAAACCTGCTGAGCTGAGCCCTCCCACCCCGGTGCCGACGGGCTGGGATGTGCAGGGGCACCGAGTGGCCCGGGCCCACCCGGGTCTCTTCCCACGGAACCTGACGTGTGTCGGCTGGGCCCCGGCTGCGTTCTCCGTGCCTTGCAGCCTCAAGAGGGGCGGAGGACACGGGTTACCTGTGGACAGTGACAAAACACCCACACAGACGCGTCAGGGTGAGTGACGATCTCATCAGGACTCTGCTAGGACCATCCCTGCTGAGTCAGTGCTGTCTACTGCTGGCAGAGACCCCTGTTCCTCGTCAGTAAAGTGACTTCTGGTGGGAAATGGCGGTTTTCACTGTGTTTTATTTCGTACTCCCTGCGGTTACACCATCATTCTGACCCGTATGTATTCCACTGTCCCCGAACCAGCTTCCTGCCACTGGGTCATATTTTAAGTTGAAAATAAAGAGAAGGTAGAATGTGAATTCTCCAGACTTTGATTTGTTTTGTTCGATTTTTAACACTTTAAGTAATATTTATCTTACAGTGGCTGTGATAGATATTTATATAGGAAAATTTGGGGAAATTACTACAAAATAAATCAACTTAATAAAAAGTACATAAGGCATTAAATGAGTGTATATGTCTCTGCACAGTATGTGTATTTATTGGTTTTGTAGATAAAGTTTGGGCTTTGAAATAGATTTAATATTGAATTCTCTGAGAAGCGATTTCACCTCTATAAAGTTTCCCCAAAAATGAAAATAAAGCCATTCATCTCAGTGGTAAAAGTAACATCTATCCCGAGAACTTTAATAAGTAAAAAGCAACTTCACGTTGAAGGTCAGAGGAAATGGTCCCTGGAGATGGGCGCACCCGGACATCGGCGGAGCGGGGAGGGCGGCCGACGTCAACAGTCGGACAGGAACAAGGAACCGCTCAGGAAACACGCACACACGCACGTGCACACACACGCAGGCACACAGGCCGCCCTTGGGTTCAGCCACTCAGTAGGTCTGCCCGGCACGGGAAAGGCTGTGGCAGGGAACGTTCCCTCGCCGCTTCTCCTGGAACGTGTGTTAGAAGACGGTCGAGTCCCTGCTTTGTGAGTTCATTCAGTTTTCAGATAACGTTTGTTGTGGAAAATGGCTTCTTTATACGGAGAAGGACCTACAGTCCTTAGCAACCACCGAGTGACCACACGGCCAGTGTCCCTCCTTTAACACAGGCTGAGTATTTGAAAACAATGACTGGGCGTCCCAAACGAATCACTCAGGTGTCCAGACTAAACGCACACCCGCACATCCCTGCTCTTTGTAAATTTTAATAGACAATCTGTGCTTTGAGGCGTCCAGTGAGGCTTTGGGGACATCAGGATTTACGGATTCTGTGCTCAGGAAATATTTGGGGGGTAAAGTCCTGGAACAAGCACGAGTTGCCTCATATCTTTTAAGTACAACACAGAGGAATCCGAGGAAGGAACGTAACTGAGAAGATGGAAGCAGACGAGGTGGAAGGGACTGGCTGAAGGTAAGGTGGGCGGGGCCGGGTGGGCGGGGCCAGGCGGAGGCTGGGAAGTAGCACTTAAATTTGAACCAAGGGAGCAAAGGTAACATGACCAGTAAAACATTAAAAGAAAATATAAGACATCAGACTAAACAGCTTGGCGAGGGAAGACTTCCTTGATTAGACAAGCGAATAAACAATGATTATGAAGGATTTGTAGATAAGGCTACATCACAGCCTCCTGGTGACAGAAGACACCGGGACAAACGAGACAAGGCGAGAGGGCTTGCAACGAGGGGCACGTGGGGGCTTTCTGCACTTCCCACCCTGAGGGTCTGCAAGCCTAAGCCTGATACGTAGCCTGCTTGTCAGAGAATCAGACAAGCAGAGAAAAAATGGCAAAGCAGTAGGACAGAGAGAGAACACGTAAAATTGTAAGATTACTGTCCGGAATATTTTTAAACTCCTTCAAATTACAAGGAAGGGAACAAGTGACTCAGTAGAAAATAAAGGACATGGAGGTGGGAGGGGATAATGGGGGGGAAGGGGGAAGGGTTTTCAGGAACACGTATGAGGACACGGGACAAAACCAAAAGGGGGGTGGGGTCGAGGCTGGGATGGGGGGGCGTGGGGGGAAATGGAGACAGCTGTTCTTGAACAACAATAACAAATTTTATAAAGACTATAAACCACTACTGATAAAGTAAACACAAGTGGTCGATAAATATATTGAATAGTGTTCAACTGAGAAGCGGTTAGCAATTATGAACAGAAAGTGCATTTGTATGAACAGAAAGTGCATTTTCACCAGGCACCCGGCAGACAGTTTGAAGGCAGTTCCGCGACACGCTGTAGGGGTTGCAGACCTTGGTGGTCACTCTCTGTGTGACCACGTACAGTGCACAGGTCACATGACTAAGGGGCTTCCTGCCTTAAAGTCCCCCCCACACACAGGGACTTTCAGGTTTCACAGGGTCCGTTGCAGCACCACCTGCAATGAAAAACCGAAAAGAGCAGAAAAGCCCTTGGAGACCAGGACAATGGGACGCCACACTAATAAATGTGTTTTGAGAATTAAAAACAGAGACATAGGTCCATAGGATTGTCTGAGAAAAGACACATTAGAAAGTAAAAATTCACTTATAAAATAGGGTACAAAAGTGTAACATAGATATTTAGGGAGAGAGAGAGGCAGAGGGAAGGAAGGAAGGAAGGAAGGGAGGAAGGAAGGAAGGAAGGAAGGAAGGAAGGAAGGAAGGGAGGGAGGGAGGGAGGGAGGGAGGGAGGGAGGGAGGGAGGGAGGAAGGAAGGAAGGAAGGAAGGGAGGAAGGGAGGAAGGAAGGAAGGAAGGAAGGAAACTATAGAAAAGCAATACAAGTTGTGTTAGCTTTGGAGGAGTTTTAGGAAGGGTGGTGGTGACTCTCGGTCATCTTAGATTTAACAGTTCTGCTTTGATTCCCTAATTTAAAAAACTGAACGCAGAGCAAAGCGGCCGCCCTGAGAAGTGCAGTCCGTCCCACTGTATGACCTCCTAGAGTGGCGGTCAGCCCCACCCTCCAGGCCACTGTTGATCAGAGTGGTGATGAGCACAGTGAGTAGGCCACCGCCCTCTGCCACACACGGCCACCCAGGGAACTGCCGAATCTGTGGGGACCCGTATCTGACTGTCCTATTCGATCCAGTCGGCATGGACATGCTACCACACAGTGCGCCGGTCATCACACCCCGCAAGGGCTTTGGGGATTGACACGTAAAGACGCACAAATAAATCACCTCTTTTCCGGCACGTTTCACCACCTGCTCACTCACACCCTCTGCCTCCCGGCTGGAAGGAGACCAGCCATTTCTTCCAAGACTACTGAGAGATTTAAAATATTACTTTCTACAGCTGTGGACATTTCACAAATCCAGATATAAACATTTGCATTTCCTTCACTTATCTTCTTTTATACACAGGAGAGAAAGGAACACACTCCCATATATGTCTACTATCCAAAATAAATCGAACAAACTCTGCCCTAGAATTTAATTCAATGCACAATCTATTTAACGGATAAAGTCTGTATTTTCATTCAAATGCGTAAGACCTAATGTTGAGGCGACTAACAATTTACTTTACGCCAAAGTTTTAAAGAGTTTTAAAGAAAGAGTTGATAAAGCCACCACAGACGGCTGCCGTCTGGGGCCTGAGTGTGATTTTCACGTTGGTTTCTGTCTGTCTTGACGCTGGCTTATCGGCCGATGTCTTTAGAAAACCTCCTTTTCTGGGTCACAGTGTCTGACGGACACTTTCTGAGCAAACATGAATGGATTTCTGTTCTATTACGTTTTTTAATGGCGTCTTTTTTCTTTGAGTTCCGCAGGAGATGCGTGTCCAAGTTCTCCAAATGCAGTGTCGCCGGTGGTTCACTTACGGGAGGGAGTTTTATCTGCCGGGAGCCCGGGATCAGAGCAGTCACACTTGACAGTTCGATTAACCATACTGTCACTTCCAACGCGTGTCTGTCTCAAACCCAGGCCCCTCCACCTTTATCGGAACCGCCAGCCGCTGAGGATCGGGAGGGAGGCGCGTCCCGCCATGTGCACGCCCGTTCTCTCAGTGCCGAGAAACGATCTCCGCGAACTCGCTGTGCTTTGCCCGTGTTCTTCACGTGATTGACGGTCGGGGCTCTAACTCCCGAGCCGCGTCTGGCCGGGTCCCTGACGGAGCAGAGAGAACGGGGCTGAGATTTTGCTCTCAGTTTCTCTGCTTCTGAGTCCACTGCGCCCGTTCCAGGGTCTCACACAGTCAGGGACAATATTGCTTTAAAATGCGAAGCAACTCTCGATGAAAAAGTATACATGGTGTTCACATTTATACTGAGACTTCATCTAAAAGATGGTGCGGAAGTTTCCTTCCCTGAAGAATAATGACTCTAAGCCCAGAATTGTTTCTTTCAAGGAAGAAGGAAGATTTTCAGGCCAGAATTGTTTCTCTTGAGAAACAAGGATGATCATTGTCACTGCCATTCTCATTACTCTTTACCGTGAGCCGCGTCTCACCCGGCGGACAAGACCCCCTCTTTCAGGTCGACCTGCATCTTTGCTTCATCCTCTCTAATAATGAATGGGCTCTGGGGGCTCTTTCCCTCCGATGGGACAAACCCCAGGAAATGGACCGAGTGCCGTTTCGACCGTGCACCCATTTCATGTGGCGTTTTTGTTCACGGGTCACAGGGGCAGCAGACTGATGAGCCGCAGACTCGAGTTTCCATCACGAGTCCGCCAAGCGCCAGCTGTGCGGCCAGGCCGTCCCTTCCCCCCTCGGCCTTTACAGAGCAGGGACCTCCTGAGAACTAAGTGAGGGGGCGGCAACAGTGCGCGGCGGTGGCAGCGGTTCACATTACGTGGGACGGCAGAGACCTGAGCGCCCCCACGGGCCAGGCTGCTTCTGCAGCCGCTGCTCTTGAACCAGAACAGTCTGGGGCCGGCACCCACACTCCGCGTGCCCGGGTGCAGGGTATCGGCCGGTGGTTTTCTCCTCACTAGTGCTTCTGGGGGGTGGGCTTCCCCCAAAGACCCTTCTGGTCGCTCCTTCATCTTCTGCTCGGCCTCTGGGGACATGTGTGTCCCGGACGCCTGATAAATGCGGGGCAACAATGAGCGTCTGCTTTTCAGGCCTGACCGACCCTCCCAGAGACGCCGCCCCTTCGCTGGTGTAAGAGCCGCACCAGATGGAGTGCACGCCCGGGACCATCGGTCCTGGAACCTGGGACCCTGACGGGGGCACTGCCACTCTGGGGCTCAGCGACACCGTGGCCGCTCGTTTTAACAAGGTGACTGCTGCCAACGATAAAGGTGAGGGTGTGTTCTCTGCAACCTGGGGAGGTGGCGGTTCCATTTGTTAAGTGTGCAGAACCCACCCAGCAACCAGAGCTCGCTGCCACGCCCCGGCGCTTTCTAAAGCAGGTCACGGGGACCACCGTCCACTCACTGAGGAGTCACTGGTGGGTGGAGAGCCCACTGTGGAGCGCTGCCAGGGCGCCATCACTGCGAACCAAGGTCAACACGTCGGGTGACGGCGCCCCGTCCGACACGGCTTTCCCCGGGGTGGCCATCGTGTTTAGGGATCAAACTCCACTGGGAATTGGAAAACTCTTCTGTGACGGAACGCAGACGCGCCCTGGTATTTTTTTAACACAGTGGCAGGAAAAGAATTGGATCACGAGTCAGAAGTGTTGAATATGTGGGGACAACACAAATCTTTCACACACACCCAGGAGTCATTACAATCCTGACATGCTGCGCCAGAAAGCCAGTAAATCACCCACCAGAGACGAGTATCTGGAAATCGGACCTCAAACAGCAGTGAAAGCCTTGGAAACATGGGCTCCTCATCCGCCTGAACTTGAGGGACCCGAGGACAGTCCGGGGCGGAAACAGCTCATTTTCAAAGACAGGAGTCGCGGTGTCCCTGGAGTCTGCAGCCCTGGCTTGGGACAGGCAGCCTGTGCCGTCTCCACCCCCGGTGAGTGGGGGGCTGGGGCGGGAGGGGCGGGGTCACAGCAGGAGCAGCGGGGGAGGGAGAAGCGGGGGAGGGGAAGGGGTGGATATGAAGGGGGCAGGAAAGGAGGGGGAGGGGCTCTTGCGTTCTTTTCCAGACCCGTCTTTCTGCCCCCATCTCAGAGTCATTAACTGGGTGCCCAGTAAATAGAGAGGACCTCAAACTGGAGACCCACAGACCTCATCTCGCACGGCGCCTCTCTGCCGCATCGGACACCCAGAATTTACGTCTCTGCAAACGTAGCCCAGCGGGTCACAGAACACGTTTAAATTCCTGCGAAAGCCAGTGGATTCTTGAAGATTCCCCCGGAACCAGGACAAGCAGTGACTGTACTAACTCCAGGAGTGACTGTGATGGTGGACTTACGACCACCCGTATGTGCACACACACCCAACCCTTTTTTCATCACGGCTCTTAAACGTCTGCACGAACCTGGAAGACACCGTTCCGCCGCCTTTGGACACACCTGTGGACCGCTCCTGCGCTTTCCTTACCTGTTGGACTTGGGCGTGAGAACCGCCAAAGAGCCGGCACCTCCGTGACCTGGCAAACTCTCGATACAGAAGAGAGAACGTAGCTCAAACCACACACCTCTTGTCCCCGTCTCTCTCGAAACCCAGAGGATTTCACACGTGAGAGACAGCGCAGACTGGGGCACAGACAGCCTGTGTCTCTCTCTGACTTCATTGTGCTGCTGTGAAATATTAATAGAAACATCACATAAAGACACAATTGTGCCACCGGCTGGGTGCGGTGCTGTGTCCACCGACGTGGTGGTGGTGGCGGCTTTGAAGGCGGCGGCTCGGCTCTCATTGCAGAGGCTGCACACGCTCCTTCCCCTGAAAGCTGCCCGGCGACAGGGAGGTGCAGACGACCCCCAACCCCGCTGAGCAAGACGCACAACCCGGCACTGGAACACGGAGGCTGGGCGAGGACCGCGAACCAGCCGCGTCCTCAGCTCCCCTCTACGGCCCAGCCCACAGCCGCACCGCGGGCTCCGATGTGTCCCTGGCTGCTCGTAGGGAGAACAGGAGCGGCCTCGACACCAGAACCGTGAGCGAGGGAGTTGAACTGTTCCCAGCGGTTGCTGCGGAACATCTCCTTCCATCGACAGCGGCCCACCAGGTTCCGTCATTTTACTCCGTAAAATGTGCAGAGTTTTCCCCTTGTTTCCTCATAAGACACTTGGGAAATGTCAACGCAACACATGTTTACATGAGCTGCTGAAGGCGGAGGGTTCTCCTGGCCAAAGGAGAGGAGCGCCAGTAAGCGAGGGTTTTAGGGACGGCGGGTTGATTTCCAAGCGTCTCCTCACGGGCCACCATGGGCCGTCCTGAC
Source organism: Artibeus jamaicensis (assembly GCF_021234435.1). NCBI lineage: Eukaryota > Metazoa > Chordata > Mammalia > Chiroptera > Phyllostomidae > Artibeus > Artibeus jamaicensis. The sequence continues at coordinate 49,691,070 of NW_026522046.1, forward strand.
CCACCTTCCACGGTGCAGCCGAACAGGAGACCAACACTCATGACCCAGCAAGTCCATTTCCTCCGGGTGAATATCCGAGATAAACAAAACGCTGACGGAAAAAGCCCGCACCCCTGTGTTCATGGCAGCGTCACCCCCGCCAAGGTCTGGAAGCAGCCCGAGCGCCCATCAGCAGACGGTGCATAGAAAAGCTGAGGTACATTCGCACCCCTCGGCCGTAAAAAAGAACCAAATTTTACCACCTGCATCAACACCGATGGACCTCGAGGGCGTTAGGTTCAGTAAAATGAGTCAGTCAGAGAAACGCAAATGCCGTAAGATTTCACTCGCATCTGGAATCTAAAGAAACGTAAACAAACTAAATTAAAAACAGGCCCACAGACACAGAGAACAGGCCGGTGGCTGCCAGGGGGGAGGGGCGTGCGGGCTGGTGAGACGGTGAGGGACGGAGGAGCCGTGTGAGTGGCCAGAACAGTCGCGGATGCAGAGTCTGGCACCAGGACTGCAGTGGGTAATGTGGCCGCAACTACGTGCGGGGGGGGGGGGGGGGGCGCGGTGGGCACTGGGGACGTCCGGGGTCACGTTGCAGAGTGTGTGCTTGTGTAACCGCGCTGCACACCTGAAACTAATTTAAAATGACACTGAGTGTCTAAAATAAAGAAATAACGAAGCAATTTCTGCAAAATCATTTATACCCATGCTTTTAAAACTAAAGAAATGGATTTAGAAAAATTGAACAGTCCAGCTCTTCAAAGGCCCCTGGACGGCTGCTGGAAGCAGCGAGTGTCGGGGGAGAGCTGAGAGTGGCCTGTCACCGCGCACGCTCTAAGGGACGACTCAGGGCAGGGACGCGGTCACGGGAGAGACCTGGCCCGGGAGATGTCGGGCTCTGACTTTGCCACTTGACAGCTGCGTGACGAAGACACAAAGGCATTTGTCTCGGGCCTCAGGGTGCTCCCCGGCCAAGTGAGGAAGCTGGAGGGAATGCGTCCTTACCCTCTGAGGTAGGACCACTGTGTCACCCCCGAGACCGGTGGTGAGGAGCAGGCCCCAGGACCCCCAGCGGACCCACCCACACAGGGGCCAGGGCCCTTGCAGGACACAGGGCAGTGCTGGCCGCTGACCTGCACCCATCCTCGCGGGAACCGTACTTTAAATCACCCCTAGACGACTTAGAACGCCGAACCCACCGTGGCGGCCGGGCGAGTCGTCAGGAATAATGCCAAGAAAACGAGTCACTCCGCGTCAGGACAGATGCGACTGCAGCAACGCAACGATGTTTCTTTTGCGAATACTCTCCTTCCGCACTTGGGGGGGCCCGGATGGGAACCCGGGGCGCAGGAGGGCTGAGCGCACCCGCGTTAAATCTTTCAGTTGTGTCTGCAAGGCTCTGCTCCGAGGGTTCTGGTCCCAAAGGCCTCCTCAGACGCCCGGCCCAGGGGGCACTTGAACGACCGCGTACGTTTTAATGACATGGTCACATAAACCACTACATCGCACGAGCACGTCTCCCTCCGGTAGTTGCCGGAGTTCCAGCCGAAGCTCTGCACCTAACCTACGCGTTTCCCTCACACCCGCCTCCCGGTGGGAGTGGGTTTGCATCCCAAGGAGCGGGAAGCCCAGCCAGGGCCCTCGCCGACCTGCTCGACCCACGAGCTCTTTTCTCAGACCGAGCGGCCACAGCAACCTGTCCAGCCCCAGGACACATGGCTGGGGACGCGTGCACTCGGGGAAGCACACCTGACGGAGAGCCAGGCCCGCGGGCCGCAGGGCACATCCCCACGCAGACACCCACGTCACGCTTCGGTGACAGCAAGGGCCACTCACTCTCTGCGGTGGATCAACCTGTTACAGGAGCACAGTCATGCAAATCTGAGGTGGGTCTGCAGCTGGGCCGTGAAGGGAGCCCGTTCCCACAGTCAGTGAGACGCATTATTATGCTAACCTCCTGGGAATGGCCGGAGATACTATCTGTTTATTCTTAAAAGCATAAAATGAAAGGAAACACAAAGAAAGGGCAGGCACACTGATCGATTCCATCCGTCCTCCCACTCTGAAACCCGAGGAATGCTGGGGAGGAGGAGAGGTGATGGACACCAGGCCCGGGGCGGGGGGGGGGGGGGGGGGGGGGCGGGGCAGGAAGAGATCATCTTCCAACCGTGTAACCTTTTGTCGGCTGAGAAGCAGAGGGGAGAATTTTTACTTTGTTTCTAAAGCTGCTGCGGGAGTGTAGGTCGCTACATCCCTCCACAAAGCGCTACTTCAAAGTAAAGCAAGAACGAGTGGGCTCTTCCCCTCTCCAGACGCCGGCTGTCCTGCAGGCAACATTAACTACAAAGCAACGAGCAGGGGAAACCACGTTAATAGTGCAGGAGGATCGCCGGCAGCCAGGTCCTGGTGCCAAGGTCCCCGCAGCTGACCCTGGCTGCAGCTGCGGGTACAGACATTGTGCAGTGCCGGGGCTTGTTGGGCTGTTTTCTGGGCATTTTCCTGGTAGAAGGGGTGCCGGGCACACCCCGTCCCTGTGAGTAACTGATTTGAGGAGGGAGCCCTGCCGGATTGGACTGCTGGGGGGTTTGTTTTCCTTTCTGGAACGTGTAGGGTTTGACTGCTATTTGGTGGCTGCCAGGGGCGGGGGTTGTGGGGGTGCAGAAACCCGGAAAGAGGACGATTTCACATGGAGAAGTGGGGCAGTTACTTGGGGACTTCCAAGGCCCCGGGAGTGTCCAGCTGACGGCGTCGGGGTGCAGGAAGCAGCCCCAGCACTGCAGAGAGAGGAGGTCGGGGTCTCTGGTGGGGCCGGGAGGGCGCTGTGGAGCTGGGGACCAGACCTCTGAGGGGGGGCGGGGGCTTCGTCAGATCGGAAGGTGGAGGGAGGCCGAGCTCACCTGGGGTAACCACGGAGTGCGGGGGAAGGTGGGCCCCTCCCACCAGACAGACACCCCTGGGGTCAAGGACGACATGGAATGAGGGGGGCGGGGCTACGTCCCATGACATCAAAGTGCGGTGAGACTGACGCCTTACACCACACCCGCCGGCTGAGCTGAGCAGATTCATTCTTAGTTAGACAGAAACTCGGAACAAGTTCGAACCTGCTCCTAAGCAGCGGGTAGCTCTGGACAACTCACCTGACACGTCCGGACCCCAGTCACCCGTGTGTCCTGTGGCGTCAGGAGCCTGAACGGACACTGAGACCCATTCCCTTCCTTCCACGAGCCTGCGGCTTCTCTGTCCTCGATGCCGGGAGAACCCCTGGCGGGTTTTGTCACCGTGGAGCCCGTGGCTTGAGCCAACAGCCAAACTGACCTGTTTAGCAGACGGGTGCGCCCAGGGAGGGGTACGCGTGTGAGTTTTCTTTCATTTCTGGTTTGTTATGTTTTATTCTCCGTGAAGACGGTGCCACAGCTGAGAAAGCTGTGCGGGTCTCCTTTGCGGTGTGGGGACGCGCCGGCCGTCCAGTGCGTGTCTAGGCGTTGCTGTTCCGTGACCAGTGTGGCATCAGCACGTGTGAGTCCCCTGCTTGTTAGAGGCGGCAGGAGACGAAGCGTGGAAATGGCGAGGGAACGACTGACAGGGTCCCCGAGACCCTGTGCCCGACCGACTCCCTGGGGGAGAGCGGAGCCCTCAGGTTTCTCGTTCATGAAATGAGCGGCTACAGTCAGTCTCTCCATCCGACTTCAAATCCAACACCCGACAATTCAGGCTGATTCGCTAAAGCATCGGCGGCATTGGTGCAGCTAAAGGTTTTCCTGTTGAAATACAAATTTTAACTCTTGAGATTCTTCTCCTGATTATACAGACAAAAAAATAAGACTCAGTGCTGCTGATGTTAGGTTTGGCTGGGAGTTAAATCTGCGTCGAGCCCCTTCAAGGGCAGTCTGACCTTGGCCGTGGTCTCTGCAGCCCCTGGGTCAGCCCCGCCCCGCAGCTGGGGTGCAGCTCAGGCAGGCACTGGGCACGGGCACAGACCGGACGTCTGGGCTCCGTCCGGCGGGTCCTCTGGCCGCGTGGCCTCCACGACTCGTGCTGGTCGCATTGGCCTCTCGGAGGCGCGTTTCCCCGCCTAGAACGTAGGGACCTAAGAGCACGCACATCGTCCAGCGGCCGAAAGGACTCAACGAGTCAGTGTGTGCAGAGCTGAGCACAGGCAGCCACTCAGAACATGCGGCTCTTGTCAGCAGTGATGGTGACGAAGTGAACGTGTCCCCGGAATGCCTGTTTGAGGGCTGTCCCTCAGCAGCGACTTAGCCGAGTGACCGCAGATCCGCCAAACCAGTGGCCGTGGTGGAGGTCAGGGCAGAGGACGGTGACGCCCAGACGCTCGTCCCCGGGGGCCACAGGGCGGAACTGCGGGGTGGCAGGTGCTGGCGAGAAACCCACGCAGACACTCGAAATAGAGAATGAACCCGGCTGTCCCCACGTGTGAGAAAACGGCGACTGAGCCCAGAGTGCGCGGTGCCCGAACCGGGGACAGGCAAGTCGGAGCACATCGGTTTATCTGACCCTGTGCGTCAGGACTGGTGCCCGGTCTCCACCCCGCAGGCCCCGGAGGGGTGGCTCCCTGCCCCGACCGGGAAGACCCAGCCCCTCCACGGAGTCCGGGTGGGGGTGGGAGGGTCCGAGGCAACCAGGGGAGGGTGAGAAGACCACTGAAAAAAATACACCCTGAAATAAGGACCACGGTTTCACCTCCTGCTCCACAGAAGAACAAATTAATTTGCAGTCCAGCCTCGGAGCTGAGACATGTGAGGCCCGTGCAGACCCGGGTGGGAGGGCCGTCCAGGTGTGTGGTGAACAGGGACCAAGAGCAAGGGGCAGGAGCGTGTGCTGACCCCTTTACATGTGAGGAAGCACAGGGAGGAAACAGCCCCTACCGTCTGCAACTTTCTAAACACCCGCACACGCGTGTCCAGAAGTACAGGAAGGGCTGGCGCTCGCGCCTCAAAGGAGGGATTCGAGGAGAAGGGGGTGTGTGGGGGGGCACCTGTTTCCTGCCTTCATCAGTGTGTGCAAATTTATTTCCATGCAAATGGCCTCATGAATTATTTATATAATAAAGCACATTTTAAAGGGCTGATTTCAAACACAAACTGCAGCTGCCTGGGGGAGTGAGTGCCTGTCAGCATGGTTATTCTCGCTTCCGACTGCAGCTAATGAGCGGCCTGGTTGGTCAGGCTCCCGCCGCTGCGGGCTCCGCAGCTTGTGTGCACCGGTCACGTTCGGAGCAGGGCCGCGGGCATGCGGGTGTTTTTATTTAAATGTTGCCTCTCGAATGTTCCGATTGTGGATAAGAGTTCTAGCACCACCAATGTAACAGGTTAAATAAGGCCTGAAAGAGCTCAGGAAGGGTTCAGTCGATGCTACCTGTGCACAGTGCTGTCCCAGCGGTGGCTTCTCTGAAGAAAAACCTGTAGTCAGAACTGAACTCCCGCACCTGCCCGACCTCCTGTCCCTGGGCATCGCTGGGCCCCTGCCTCGGGCACAGAGGCAGGACAGGACACCCCTCCCGGGGGTGGCAGGTGGGGGGGAAGCCCAGGCTGAGGGACATCGTCGGGGACCTGTCACTTCCCGCTGCTGCCCGCGTCCCACATTCCGCATCGTCACCGCAGACCTCGGCCTGGATCGCCACGGATACTGACTTTCCAGCAACACTGTCACCCCCGCCAAGGCTCACGGTCCCAGTCAGGGCAGCGGACACCTGGCTTCACTTAGGAGGCTGAAACATGAGGAATGACGCTCCCTTCCCACTCGCGTGTAAGAGGCCCTGGTGGCCGACTCCGTGATCCTGATCAGAGGGCGACTCGCGCAGCGGGGACTGTTCATGGTGCCGCGTGGTGATTGGCTGATAGGAAACTGGCCATAAATTATTCAACATTTTCTTTCCAGCTAATTACAGGAAGGGGGTTGATGAGGCTGTTCTTTGCTAAATTATTTGCTTTTTAAAGAGACTACAGACTCTGAGCTTTTTCACTGCCTAGCAGGGTAGAGTCACCTTCTGAAAACTCCATCAGCGACTCCAGGAAGTTCCTGTGAGCTGATTCCCGGCGGTGTCTGCAGTGTGACTGTCAGGGAACAAGTGGAAGGTGCTAGAAAAAGGAAGATAATGTGGACCAAGGTCAAACTGCTGTTACGCACAGGCCTCCAGGTTTCTAACTGTCCCTCCATGATGTTTATCAGACAGACACTCAAGGGCTTTGCACACACACACGCACACACGCATGCACACACGGAGGAAATTTCTTTGGGGTCGATCTTTTGTTCAGCAAGCATCTGTGAAGAGCCACATTGCGCAGGAGTCCGTGGGGGCCGTGAGGGCTCGGGGACCTGCTCTCCGCTCTCTGGGGCGACCTAGGGTGCTCTAGACGCCCGGCTTCGCCCCGCTGCACAGCACGCGGGGGCCGTTTGTGTTGGGGCGTGGGTGGTTCTGGACCCTCCGCTCTGCTTTACGGCTCTTTCCTAACGAAACGCTCTTTTTCCCTAAGAATCACTGTTGGAAACTCCCTGGGAGTTTCAGCGACTTGTCTGGAGGTCGGGTTGAAATCGAAGACAAAGGAGAAATCAGGAAAATGTTCTTCCACAGCCACGCTCTCCGTCTCTCTTTGCTCATAAACGTCCCTCAGAATGGTCCCCCCCCCCCCCCCCCCCCGCTGTGCATTCTTTCTGCCTTTTAAATGCCGTCTGTCGTCCAGCGACGGTGAGAACGAAGTTTCCTTTCCCTGCGCGTCCGCATCCCGAGTTCTCTGAGTGGGAGAGGAGACGGCACGGAGGCGCTGAAGCGAGAAATGTCCGCGTGAAGATACCGGCTCTCTCACGGCCGCGCGAGTTTCGGCGTGTTCCCTGACCTCCCTAAACTTCATTTTTATGAAAACTGTGGTTAATAATACATACCTGGGAGAGTTCTTACAAGGACTGAAAATTGAATGCCCGAGGCAGGCGCCAGCCCTTCAGACTCGCGGCGGCCACTCTTCACTCTCCCGCGTGTCCTTTGTGGGTCCCCTGCCCCCACCCCCCGAAACACCAGTGAGTTAAGGATTATCTTCTTCATTTGCTCAGTCCTCAGAGTAATTAAGATCCATACCCTGAACCTTCAAAAATACTTGCTGATGGGTTGTGGCATCAAATTTTATCTTCACCTAGAAAGACTAATATAAAAATTCTTGAACTTCATTACAGATTGAATTTTTCAAGTGTTTGTAGAATGTCTGCTCTCTCCAAAGCACCAAGGTCACCTGCAGCATTATCAGGAGGTATAATTTAGTCACACATACGTATTCTCTCAGAAGTTGAAAGATCTACACGCCTGCATCAATTATTCCAATAAAAAAGTGACCGATGCTGTGGTGGAGGATTAAGTAAGTACTGGGGTGGGAGAGAAGAAGAGGTGAACTCTAACTCGGGGAGTTTGGGGGGCGGCTCGAAACGCCACAGCACAAGTGCTCACTGGGGCTGAACTCGGGACCGCTGAGAACAGCTCCCCTCTACCGAGTCACGGTTCCCTCGCCATCCAGGGAACGCCCTGTCTTCGTCCTCGGGGACCGGCACCACGATTTCTAGTTTATAAACAAGGAAATGGCAACTGTTAAAAGCCATCATGTTTTTCTCAGCGACCAGGTGACACCCTACAGACCAAGAACAGAAAGAGGACTTGGAGAAAAGGGGCCCTGGGTGCGCCAGGGTCTCCGTGCGTCCGGGGCTGGCCCGTCCGGGCTGACCCGCAGCGCCGCTGGCCCCCAGCAGGGGCCTCGGCCGGGAGGCTGCTCACTGTGGGCTGAGGTGTAACCTGATTTATTGTTATTTTCCACGTTGGGTGCCTCCCTACGTTCCTCAATGTGAAAAGGCAGCCGAGGGTGCAGGACGTGGGCTCCCTCCCCGTCCGGCCCCACGGGAGCCACTGCTGTTTGGAGATGTGACCGGGGACCGGGCAGTGTGCCAGAGCCTCGGAGAACCCGTCTCCGTCCAGCCGAGACCCCCGTCACCGACCAGGCGCACTCGGGAGTGAACAGCCTCGGCCGCTCACAAAAGCCCACACCGCCCTCCGAGGCCACCGCGGGGCCAGGGCCGTGGATGAGCTTCGGCCCCTGCTCAGCGTCCCTGAACTGGCTTTCCAGTGCCGCCTCCCCCGGAAGCACGCCTCCTGTCCGTGTCTGTTTCCCAAACCCTAGCTGTTTCCGATACAAGTCTGCCGTCAATTTCCACATTCGACTTCTTCACCCGCGGTGAGGAAACTATTCGTGCCCAGCTAGTGTGGCTCCAAAGCGTGTTTGGACGGGCTTCAGGATAATTTGCTTATTACTGCGTGTCAAAAATGCACATCACTCAGACGATCCGAACCCGGAGGTGTTTCCTTTCGGGCAGGGAAGGTGCCTGGTCTTGAGAATTATTTGCAACCATCTGAATTCTTAACAACTATCAACGCATGCATTTGTCTACCCCACCCTCACCCTCACCAGGACACAGGGCAACCGGCAAACCCTCATTCTGGCGGCCAGTGTCCCCAGCCCCGCTCCCCGGAGTGGACCCCTGACGCCGGCGGCCCAGCCACCGCTCAGCGATGGAGCCGCCACGGTGCTGAACATGAGCGAGTTAAGAAGGAAGGGGCGTAGGACTGTGAGCTGCGTGTGTGTCTGTGTGTCTGCGTGTGTCGAAGAGTCACAGAAGGGCGATGCCGGTGAGTTTATTTCCCTTTTACTCTGAAGCCGTGGGTGCCCCGTCGCTGCAATTTGACTAACGACGCCTAACCACCCATCAGGTCGGGAAGCCACTATGGAATCTTAATTCAGCCCTCCAGCTACTTAATGAACTGCATTTGTTCGCTCTCCCTAATGAAATGTCTCCTAGTGTGTGTCTCCTATTAGAGATCGGCTGTCCTCGGTCCTGGGGGCCTTCTGCAGAGACGTGTGTCCAGTGTTTCCTGGGCCCATTCGTTTGCCCTGAAGCCAAACAGGACGCCAGAAAGCAGCCACTGAGGACACCCCCTACAGGGCGGCACGCGCCTGGCAAGCAGGCCCAGTGCCCTTTTTGTGTGGAAATGCAAAGTTCTGTTTATTTTCGGTGTTATCTGCATACCATTTAGGCCTGCTAGTAATGGTCTTAAATCACAAATAGAATTTACAAAGATTTCATGCAGACTATAATTTACAAGGACTTCAGATTTGCGCATGAAATGTCCATCAACGTCAAGGCTGCGAGAACAGTGTTTGTTTTAGTCTTTGAAAGGTAACCTTGGGAAGAAGGTGCTTTCGGAGATAATCGGGGATCTTGGCATCAGCACACCAAAGGGGTGTGCATGTCTCCTACACACCACGCACACCCCGCCCAGCGAGGCGGGCTCCGCCTCGGGGTGGCCCGTCTGCAGCTGGGAAGGTGAGCCCGGCACCGCGGTGCCCTGTGCGCCCTGGGACACGAGGTGGACTCTCTCCCCGGGCAGGGGACCGGCCTTCCTCCTTCCTCAGGGCTCACAGCCACAGGACACAGCGGGCTGCCATCTCTGGGCCGGTCGGCGGTCCGGGGTTTCTGACCTCCGTTCAGGCCTTCCGCCTGGAGCCCTGACCTGGCCGCGCCTCGTGCCCTCCACCGCTGCAGGCAGGACCTGGCGCAGAGCCGGGGGTGGGATGGGGGCCCCACAGGACGTGGACCCTGAGTGAACGAGGGGGGCCCAGCGGATCTCCAGCCGTGCATTGGGCCTGCCACCTATCACTCCCAGGGGCCGCCGCAGCATCGGTCAGGTGGCTCTGATGTCCCCATGGTGGTGACTAGAAGCAGAGCAGGAGGGCGCGTCCACTCGGGTTGAATAAGTGGGAAAAATACATTTGATGAAACCCCCCTCATCTCCACCTGCTGGTGGTGCTCCAATCTCAACTGCCCTGGTCCCCAGATCTCACGGGTGCGTGACAGACGTCTCAGTGCCCCTGCTGCGGTGCAGTGGGGCACAGCCCCGTCACTGGAGCTGAGCCGTGGGACCGACACCAGAGCATCTGTGATTTGGGGGAGCTGCTCCCGAGAATCCAGCTGAGTCAGATTCTTCTCACTCGGAAGCGAGAGTGCTGATGTCACAGCCGAGTTGGTGTCAGTGTGGCCGGGACGCTCCCTGGTGACCCGGCTAAACGCAGGTCTCAGCGTCTCCACGAATGTGTTTTTAGAGGAGATTAGCATTCCGGTCCCTGGACCATGAGTCAGCACGTCACCCTCCTTAGCGCGGTGGGCCTCGTCTGGTGAGTCGGAGCCGGAAGAGAAGAAAGAAAGACGCTTGGTGTCCGCGGAGGAGGCTGCTCTGCTGCCCACGCCCTGAGACTCGGTCCCCCTGGGGTCCCACCGGCTCTGCAGCGTCTGTGCTGGCGGCCCGGCGGCCACCAGTTCCCAGTCACAACCCTTTATCTGCCATCTACCTACCTGCCTACCTACCATTTATCATCTATCTATCTATCTATCTATCTACCATCTATCATCTATCTACCATCTCTCTCCACCGAGGACACGTCTGCAGCCCCCGCTGGTGGCCTCCCTGAGGAGCCTGGTGAGAAGGATGAGGGGGGGTCACTTGAGAAGCCGGGAGCCGCCCCCTTGCTCCCCCCTCTGATGCGACGCCGGCCAACACTCTCCCTGCACAGCACCGTCATCACAGGTGAGGCGCAGACCAGTGGGCCCCAGTCCCACCCGGCTCTCACGGCGGAGGCGGGAACTCCCCCCAAGTGGTCGGCGCGGACCAAACAGTCCCACCCCCCGAACTCCGACTGCATCATCCAAGGGCTTATTCGCTGTCATCCCCACCTGAACACTTGCTTTTAAAGAATTAATCAGGCACCTCGTCACCTCTCTTCATTCACTGTCATCTGGTGACCGGTGCACGGACCCCTCAGACATGCTGGCCCTCGCGGGAACAAGCACATGGCTTCCAGGGTCAGAGGCTGGTATTTCCTACTCAAGTCTAAGGCACGTGGGTCCGGACATCAACTGGACTGCAGAGTCTCCATCGAGCTCCGTCTTAGCCCCCGATTCAGAGACTCTCACGGGTGCTGTCTGTCCCCGTTTGTGCTCTGCAGACACGTCACCGCCGTGTGACTTTCCCACAAGCTTCTCAGAGACACCGCCGGGTTTCCGGTGTGGCCGGGTTCCATTCTGGGCACTTTCTGGGCAGGCGCCTGCTCTGAGCCCAACAGAAACTCTTCCCCGCCTCCTGGGCCAGCTCTGCCGGTGGGCGCACCCCATCTGTGCCGCACAGGACCGCCGCCGGCCAGCAGGCGTTTCCCCGCCGTGTGCGGACTCCAGGGGGTGCTAGGGTCCCCGAGGCCCCAAACCGCCAGCGAGAAGGGTGCTCGCCAGTGCGGAACCCGCAGACCGAGGTGACGTGGGAAGTGGACCGTGTGAGCCAGCTGGTCGGTTCCCCTGCTCCTGCGCGGATGCCCACCGCGCCCCAACTTCTCCAGCGGGACCGAATCTCCATTCTGCATATTGTCTCAGCTGCTTCTTACTCTTCGCACGTTCACATACATCTTATCATCAGCTTGGCATCTTCTAAAAAGAAATCTTGATGAGATTTTGATTGAGATGGTATTGAATTGATAGATGGACGGGGGATAATTGGATTTTTAGCAATATTGCATCTTCCAATCAACGCATGTGGTAAGTACCTCATTTATTTAGGTCTTCTTTAGTTAAGTATGTAGTGCTATGTTATTTTAAATGCAATTGTAGTCTATTCTGCGTTTAATTTTTTTAAACATGAATGGTGGTATAAATAAATACACCGATTTCGTATTCACTATATGCACAGTGACCTCGCTGAGTTCGTTTATTTATTTTAGTATTTCACCTGTAGGCCCTCTGGGATCCCCCAGGTAGGTGTTTACGTCGTTCTGAGTAATGTCTCCTCTGTGTTTCATGCTTTCTGTCTTGAACTGTTGCAGTGGGTAGGACCCTCGGCTCCAAATCAGAGGCACCAGGGCTCTCCCTGCCCGACCTGTCCTCGGGCTCCGGGGCCGGCGTCCGGGCCACCGCGGGACACAGGCCCGCTGCTGGGTTTCCTGTGGCCAGCCACCCTCTATCAGGTGGGGACAATCCTCCTTGATTTCCAGCTTGCAATGTGGTTTTGTGTTTTTCACAAACGAGCACGGGGTTTTGTAAAATGCTTTTTTACTCTATCTAATGAGGCTATCCAAGGCTACTTTCTATTTTCCCGTCATTTAGAGAATTTAGTAACCATCTTTTGAACGTGTGACAAAATATACACTCCTAAGATAAAATGTTTTGTCTGTGATTTGTTACTCTTTTAAACATGGCAAGATTGAAAAGATTTGTTAACATCTGGTTTCAAACTTTTACAACAAAACTCACAGGAGAGAGGGGTGTGTGGTTCTAACATCTCACCGTTCATCTGGGCCCCCCACACACGAATCCCCAAGTCCCTTTAGTTCTTCCCTAGTCACATTTCTTGGACCACTGGCATTTGTAATTGGATACAAGACTTTGCAAAGGCTTTGCGCAGATGTTATTTTCTCTGGATGATTCTGTTTGTTCCTGGTGGGCAGGTGGGCGAAGACTGGAAAACATTGCCTCTCTGAGCACATTAGCTTCTTTAAGGGCGACCTAATACACTAACTTTCAGGGGTACATCGCCTTCCAAGGGTACAGACAGAAGCCTGGCTTGTGGGCCAGCAACTGCCGCACGGAGATTCAGTGTGGCTCCCCCGCAGGGAGGGCCGCCAACTCTCCGCACAGCGTCGGCCTTAGCTGTTTGCTGAACTTCCGTGCCTCCTGGCCCACACGGCCTGGGGGGGGGCGGATGCTCGAGGGGACGCGGCCCCCTTTCCTGTCTCCCCCTGCTCTGGGATGTGGCTCGCTGGTGGTCTGCATACCACCTAGTCCTCCAATGCCTAAGACCACCAACATCTCTACCCAGGGCCCCTCAGAGGGGTCTCTCTTTCTTCCTTTCTGCAGCCACGCACTTGATCATATCCTTGAACGTTGCCTGTTAGCACCGCGGCAGCTTGTCTGCTCGCCTTTTGTCCGCCCCTCTCACGTCTGGAGGGGAAGCGGTGCAGAGCGCCGTGCTCGCGCTGACCAGCACTTCTTCCTTCTAGAACGTTCGCCGCTCGAGTCCCGGCTACCTTGGTGGCTTTCAGGTGCCTCTAAACACTTTGTTTTTTCCTTAAATCAGCTTCTCAAGTTGCATTTAGTGGGAGAGTTGTCCTTCTGCTAGTGGGCTCACCATGACACGGATTGGCAGGAGCAGTTAAGATTCTAAGTGAGAAAACTACTTCTGTGCCGCAAGCTCCTTTCTTGCCTCTAAACCTTAGTGTCTACACTCACAAGGCTTCCTCGGGCTTTTGGGAATCAAATGTCACTTTTTTAAGTCTAAAGTGCGATGGCCTGGGTGTCCCGCTGGACTCCAGTCTGCGCTAACCATCACTCCCCACCATCTGGCCTCAGAGCCGAGTTCAGCTTTTTCAGGGGAACTCGCAATCCTGAGTCAGCCTCCTTTAGATAGAAGAAGACTGGTCACGGCAGACGTAGGCGTGTGCACGTGCGCACACACACACGTACTCACACACCCCTAAGCTCAGACAGAGGCAGCATCTAAACATCTCCCAAAACAACTAGGAACAGTGTGTGTCTGCACGTGTCTGTGTTTAGACATGAAACAGGAATCGCAAAGCCAACGAACAGCCCCCCAGGCCAGCTGGCCGGCCCTGCGGGACTCTGCTCAGCCACCTGTCTGTGCGGCTCACCCCCGGGCGCCCCTCTACGCAGAGAGCCCCCAGCACCGCAGACGCAAACACAGTTGTGGTCACAGGAACACGGTCTTGGGAAACACAGCCGCACCCACGGAGAAGACAGCCCTTTCCCTCAGGTGCGGAGGGACTCACCGCGTTCCCGGACTCTCGGTTCCCCAGCCCGCTCTTCAGTTCCACCGCCGTCGCCATAAAGTGTCACCGCCGGCCCTTCCGCCCCCAGCAGTCTGCTCTCAGAGGTGCATTCAAGACTTCATTTCAGGAAAACACTGTTAATATTTAAAGCACAAGTCTTGTCCCGTAAAGTGGAAAGGGCATTTTCTCACTGCTGGACACTGCACTGGCAGCGTAAGGGGTCTCCCATCCACACTGGGCACCGTGACGGCCTGGGTTTGCCGAGGGAATGAAGGAAGTGACACCGTCTCGTCGAGACACCGAGCGGCCGCTCCTGGGCCTGCCCCGTGCGGCCACCGCTCCCTGGACACAGAGCCCGGCCCCTAGCAGCTTCTCATCGAGTGGAACTGGTCAGACACGGCCCCGCTCACGTCCACGACCTGCCCCCTTCCCCGGCCCCCACTTACGAGCCTTGGCCTCTCACCTGCAAAGGAATCGTTTAGAAAAACGGCCCCTGCGAAGGACCAAAGGCTGAGCCCTTTCTCAGTGACATTCACTGCTCGGGTTTCCACGGCTCGACGCACCAAAGTCACGTTCCAGGCTGGACACAAGTGCTTGACGTCCGTCCTGCGTGGGGCGGGGAAAGGCTGAGCCTCGTGTGCCATTTGGATGGGACTGGACCAGGACAGATAATCACTGGGACATAGGTCAGTGCTCGGCCTAAAGGGGAAAACGAGAGAGTCCTGGCGGGACTTGGGTGCCGACAGGTGGGAGACCAGAGTCTCCGATCACGAACAGCGCAGACCCCGCCCAGGTTCCCTCGACGTGGGACTCGGCTGCACAGGAGCGTAGGAAACCAGGTGAAATAGTCCCAGATTCCCGTACAACTTCAGTGTGATTTATCGTTTTATTTTTATTTTATTTTTTAAGATGTTAATCTTTTATTTATTTGTTTATTTTTAGAGAGAGGGGATGGGAAGGAGAAAGAGAGGGAGAGAAACATCAGTGTGTGGTTGCCTCTCATGCTCCCCCTACTGGGGACCTGGCCTGCACCCCGGGCATGTGCCCGACTGGGAATCGAACCAGCGACCCTTTGCTTCACAGGCCCGTGCTCAATCCACTGAGCGACACCAGCCAGGGCCGATTTATCGTTTTAAAGGTGTGATTTCTCATCGTGGGCTGTGGAAAGCTGACGGAAGCACGGTTTGGCTATCTTCATGTTCAGGGCCTGTTAATTAAAAACAGATTAACGCCCGCGCCTTTTCTGTTTGAGGTCCGTATTCGTAAATGCGGCAGATTAAGAAGGTTCCAATGGCCTAACCTTGTCAGTAGCCTGACCCAGGGCCCGCCTGGTCCTCAGGTCAGCGTCTGGGAAGAGAAGGCCCTGGGAACTCAGCTCCCTCCACCCCAGCAGGCGAGGGCCGTGATTCTCCGTGTCCTGAGCACAACATCCTCCAAAACATGCGTGTGACAAGACAGACCCAACTAGACACGGGTTCGAGACAGCCACCACCCAAATCCCTAGAGGTGACTGACACCCATTCCCGGCACTAGTGTTGAAAACTCACTGACCCGAATGGTCACCACAGCAAAGCAAGAGAACAGGCTTCCTACACAGCAGCAGTTACTACAAGGCACAGCCACCCCGCGTCCTGAAGGGCGGCAGTACCGCGGGTGCCGAGAGCAGGGCTGTTATTAAAGACAGAAGGGCCACCACCCAGTAACGCACAGAGAACTCACAGAACCCGACGCCGAACAAACACACAAGCCAGTCAGAAAGTGGCCGAGGACCTGGACAGACACCTCTCCCGAGAGGACAGACTGACAGCCCATGGGACATGAACAGGTGAACAGCTTCCCTGGCCGTTCGGGAAACGCAAACGAGGCCACACTGAGACGCCACGTCAGACCGGTTAGAGTGGCTCCATCGCCAAGACCGGCGATCACAGGGTGGAGGGGCTGTGGGGAGCAAGCAGCCCCCACGCACTGCGGGTGGGAGTGTGAGCCGGGGCAGCTGCCGTGGGACACAGAGCAGAGACTCCCCCCAAACTGAGACCAGAGCTGCCGCATGAGCCAGCAACCCCTCCGCTGGGCATCTGCGTGAAACAAAGGTATCGAAGACATGTGCAATGCTCTGCTCCGCATTCTTCACGGCAGCCGGGACACGGAGACAGCGGGGTGTCCTTCGGTGGAGGACTGGACAGAGGGGACGTGGTGCCTCTGCACCGTGGACGCTGCTCGGCCGCGAGAAAAGGTGAAGCGCTGCGTTTGCGACAACGGGCCCTGAGAACACCGTGCCGAGTGAGACGGATTGGAGAGACCTAAGGACCGCGTGACCTCACTCCTGCTCGGATGTGACACTGAAACTCGGGGACACAGACGACAGTGTGGTGGTCCCCAGAGGGAAGGGGGTGTGGCCGGAGGGTGCAGGAGCCTCACGGACGGTGACGGGAGACGGTCTGACTTTGGCCGGTGGGCACGCGGTGCGTATGCAGCCCCTGCACCACGGAAGTGCACGCTTGCCACCTATCGATCTCACTGACCGATGTCACCCCAGTAAACCTAATTTTTGAAAAGCAGGGGGGAAAGGAGCATTTCTTCATTAAACACGATTCAATCTACTCTTCAGAGTTAAACTCCAGAACTCTGCGGCATTCCCGGAAGTTCCCACGTGGGTGTCCTGAGTCTGTGTCGCAGCTCGGAGCACAGAGTGGCTGTCGGGCAGGGAACCCGGCCCAGGCCCGGGCTGGCCGCCCCGAGGGCAGGTCGCGGCCTCCGCGCTCTGCAGAGCTGAGGTCGGCGACGGCCCTTGGACGGTTGCAGGACACAGAGCAACTGCTGCCCAGAGGATTAGTTCGAAATGGACTCTGAGGCTGAAGCTGGGGTTGGTAAGTAAGTGGAACAATTTGTCAACGAGTTCTGCGGGTATTGGAACAGAAGGGCCATCGTGAATGATGCGTTTTCATCCCAAATCTAAAGGGTCATCTGCGAGTACCCGAGGGTCACCCGAGAAGTACAGTGTTTTAAATAGAAGAGCAAACAGTCAATTTGTGGACAAGCTCAGTAAATATTTCTTCTTTCGTTTCGCTCACAGATGAAAGTCAGTTTTACTGGCTGCAGTGACCTGCTCGCCGGGGACTCCTGAGCGGAGGGGAACCGCGGGCCCAGCCCTTCGCTGCCATGATCTCCTGGTTCAGCTGAAGGGTCTGGCGAGGTTCGTAGGGGCTGCAGGTAAATGTGTGAAAATCTGTAGATCAGCAATACACGCCCATTGGTGACTTTTTAGTGATCCTTCCTCACCTGGAATCACTTCAGTGAAAATATCCATTTTTCTTCCCTGCAGGAAGCACTTAAGAGGAGAAGCAAATAATGAGCACTTAGTAGGACCCCCCACCCACCCCTGGAACTGGAACCACAGGGTTCCCCTACTGGCACCGTATTCTGCCACAAATCCAATGAGCCTGCTTAGTTAGGCCGAATACGTGTACTCGTCTTTCACCATTTTTAATTTTAGTATTTTTTGTGTTTTATGGTTTGAAAAATGAATTGCTCTTCCGAACAAACGTAAGGTGAGGCACAAAATACACCCTAGTGATTTGTTTTCTAACACATAATAAAAACTAGCATGAAAATATCTCTTTGTAGTGTGGCTTAGAGTAAGAGACTCCATTCAGGAAAAGCTTTGTAATAATTAAGAAGGCATCACTACTCATTACAGAATGAAGGGAGGGTATTACATCTTACATCAGACAGGGAGAGAATGTGAATGTTTAACCGTCATCATTACTTTCTTTGAAGCTATTTTCTGAACAAGCGTTTGGTACGTGACCTTAAAAAGTCTTCCTTCAGAACTAAGATGTCTCTTTTCTGCCTTTACACGGTTATGAATATTACCTTGGCCTTAGCTGCAACAAGATAAGAAGGGCGTGTCCCCGGCACAAATTCTGTGTGTATTAAATAAACACATCAAGCTGTGCGTGTAGGCTCGTAATTTGGGAATTAACTCGTTATTTTTAAGGCTGTCGGTTTCAGTGTTTACCTTTGGAGTTAAGGGAACTTTGATAAATTGGGCTTAATTAGGAGCATAGAAAACAAACATCGGTGCTCTCAAGGAGCATGTAATCATCCATCTGAACTCCTCCGGCGCCGAGTCCTCCCCCTCTTGTGAGAGCATCGGGCACCGAGAGTCGGCTGCTACGCATCTGCGCGATGTTCCCGTGTATTTCGTGGGGTTTCAGAACGGGTCGCCCCAAGATGCACCTCCGGGGCATGCAGAGAGTTTTGAGCTAAAGCTGACTTCAGCCTCAGGCCTGAGGGAAATGCAGCCACCCCCCACCCCCCGCCCGCTGAAAGAACTTGAACTGGCGGCCTTGCTGCCGTGGGAGATCAGCAGGGACCGCCTCTGTCGACCCCCCCACGTGGCAGGGCAAACTTTCGTTTGCTAAATGTCTGTTCTCCTCACCAGCCTGCAGTGACCTTCCCAGCCCCGAGGCACCGGGACCCGTCCATCCCGTGTGTGGCTCTGACCCCTGGGCGTGCGGGGCCCCGCCTCTCCTGTGAGTGCGGCCCTCCGTTCACACCTGCGCATCACTTGTGGTCATTTCCTCCCACTGGTCTGTGCTGTGTCAGAGGTCCTTTCTCCCCCACAACTTCCTGCGTTCAGATTGCGGGCGTTTACGACCACGAGTGGATTCGGGCGGAGAGCCCATCTCTCCATGTGACCCTCCGTCCTCCCACCCGTCCTCTCCCAGCCTGAGTCACCGAGCCCTCTGCCCATCCCATTCCGGCCACTCTCAGACTGTCTTAGGAACCAACCTCGGGGCTGTTGACCACAGAAGCAGAGTTGCCGTCCCGAGGAGAACATCTCGCCCCAGTTACACGCCAGCCCCAGGCCCCCGAGAGCAGCAAGGACAGTGCCACAGCTGACGTCAGGCCCTGATGCAACGGCTACTCTCCCCGCCCACGACCTGAACCCCTTTGGCCACCGTCGTGAACGGTTCCCCCACAGCCCAACCCCTGGGAGCCGTGGGCCGCCGGGTCTTTGAGGACGCGCCCACCCGGGACTCCGGGCCCCGGGGGCTCCGCACTGTTTCCCCAACGAACAGACCCTTGACAGTAGCGGGTGCACTCACTAAGTGTGCATACTGGCTGCTGCGCTGAATTACACACTGCGTGTAACTGAGCTGTTCCGACTGAACAGCGTGGTGACTGGTAAGCCCGGCGGCCTCATTTCACCGGGCGGCGCAGACTCGCAGTGAAGGTGCGTGGCGCCGGCATCAGGGAGCCCGTGGGCACCGCTGTTCTCACAGGCTCGGGTGGTGGTCGGCATTTTTGGCAAGAACGTACCTTTCCTGCAGGTGTGTACACTGGTCTTTAAAAGCAATGCTATGCTGCACTCGACAGACTACAGTGCAGTGTGAACACGACTGCTGTTTGCCCTGGGCAGTGAAAAACGTGTGTCCGGCTCTGTCGCACACTCGCTGCGTCGCAGGGGCCGGCGGCGGAGCCACACGGGGTCTGCCGCAGACCGGTGGCCCTGCGCTGTAACTTACTGACCGTGGCCTTGCAGTTCATTTCGACTGAAGGGACACGGAACCTTGACTCTCCGAGTGGGGAGTCAGAGGCTCCACTTGAAATCCCCTCTTTCTGGCCGTGTTACCCTGACCTGGAAACCACACAGGCGTCTTCCTCTGTGTGAGGACACGGTGGTCTCTCTCCTCACGCGTGCTTGCGCCCACCAGCGGTTGTTTCTGGTCAGAGACCCCTCGCCTTCACCGGAGTCTCTCTGGAGCCCCCGAGGCGCACGCAGGCAGGTCCAGATCAGCTCTGGCGAAGACCCTCGCTCCCTGCTCCCGGAGTGGCCCGAAAGTCAGGGTGCAGCCGCCCGGACAGAGTGCGAACAGCGTCTTCGACTTCGGGAGAAGCCCGCCCTGCGTGGACACGTCGGGTGCTCTGCGGTGCTTCATTGTCTCGGTGACTACAGGGGGCCCTCTGTTCGCTTCCTTTGACAGTCACAGGGACACAGAGGCTTCATCATTTAGACACGTCCCCGCTGTGTGCATTTCGGAGCCTGACTCTTCCCTGAGGTCGGGCTTTGGGGCCGAGACGTAAGCCGTGCCTGCGTCCGGCTTCCGGGGCCCGCTGGTGGGAGTCAGTGAGGAGCACTGTTCCTGTTACTGTGGCAGGTCTCAATGCTGTGTCTTCAGATTCTTGACCATTAACTAGAAGGTAAAGCATTTTGGAGCCATCGGGACGGCAGGGCCCAGAGACCCTGCAACGAGACGAGATTCCCGACCTGGAAGGGCTGCTTCTCAACCCCCCACGGTGCTTTCCAGGCCGCGGCCCACTGACGCCATCAAAATGATAAGTGAACCAAGCCCCCCCCCGTTCTACCCCAAATCTCCCCTTTTCCTCCTCAATCAGAGCTTCTCAGCCTCTCCAGCGATCAGCCCCGAACACACGCTCTCCCTCGGAAGACAGAAGGCCAGCCCCTGGGCAGAGCCTCAGGCCAGCGTCGGCCACAGAATCTGCTAGAAACCTCACATGGTGCTTTGTTTGAATGTGTGAAATAGTTTTCATTTGCTATCATGTCAAGTTTGTCAAGATACAGTAACTCGTGTTTAACATCACCAGTTAAATCACCTCATTTTGTTTCTCCCAGAGCTCTGAGGACGCTGGCAATTTGGGAGGATTCTGCCCACAGGTGTCCTGGCACCTGGGAACCTGTCCCCTCCCCCCGGACGTCGCCGGCCCCTCACCACGGGGCGCATCCGGCCGTGTGTGAGCTCGTCCTGAGAAGCAAAGCCATGAGCTTTCGATGTTTGGTGGCAGAACTGTGAGGCCTATTTTTCATACTGATTACTTTTCCCTTCATCCATGACCCCGATTTACAAAGTTCAGATCATCACCTCTCTTGACTGATGGGACGCTGTGGGAGCGAACCAATCTCCTCTACGACTTGAATACGCAGTTCACATACTCTGTTTCCTTAAAAGCTCCTGACTGTCATTATTTTTTGCCAAACTGATGGCAAATGACTTACCCTTTCCCTGCCCCAGACAGATGCCTCATTTCCTTCCGGCAGGTGGCTAACGCTCACTAGTTTATAAAAGTAGTTCACTGTTCTCCCTGGTTTTGAAGTATCTGAGATTAGGATTTGGGGGATTGAAACAGGTGGGCAGAATTTGACTAATAGACTAGACCTTAGGTGAACTCGTAGGTTAGAAAAAGTACTTCTAAAATTAGAAAACAAATTCTGTTAATTCTTAACTGTGATTTTTAGGCTAATTATATGAGTGACTTCTTGAGTTCAGCTAAGTTTTAGATGGTATAACCCCCTCTACCCTCCTCAATAGATATTAAGAGGTTTAAATGGGATATTTATGTTCTCTTCAAAGCCTAAAATATATTTATGTAATATGGCATCTATGTATCTATTTGTTAATACGTGAAAATGTGGCTCAGGACATTAGTCACTGATTAAACAGTGATGCCCCTGATTTCCTTGTAAGTTACTGCTTCTTCTCAAAGAACAAAACAAGTCATAAAAGGGGTGGTCTCAGGGTTTAGTCCACGTACATCGTCTGCAAGCTGTGCAATGGCAGGTAAGTTATTTAAACTAACTGGACTTTATAAAAAATACCATCTGAAGAAGGCAGGCTTATCAACTGTGGTCACATAAACAACAGCCTCTAGTGACCTGATGTAGCATAATAGTCCATCGGGAATAAATTTTTGTGTGTTTTTAAAGATTTTATTTATTTTCAGAGAAAGGGGAAGAGAGGGAGGAAAATGTCAGTGTGTGGTTGACTCTTGTGCACCCCCTACTGGGGGTAGGGGGACCTGGCCTGCAACCCAGGCATGTGCCCTGACTGGGAATCGATCCGGTGACCCTTCGGTTTGCAGGCCGGCACTCGGTCCACTGAGCCACGCCAGCCCGGGCTGAGTATAAATTCTTAATGCACAGGAGCGGTGGGCCATGAACAGGACCGTGGCAGTAATACTGAAGGAGGCTGCCTGGTTTTGACTTACAAACAGCTTTCTTTTCCAAAGACCAAGTTTTAAAAAATGCTTTTCTTCATAAATATCATTAAATGTTGTTATCAGAATCTAACGACAGCCAGAGTCCAGGGAAAGAATTGAGCGTCGGATAGAACAAGGTAAGAAGCATGGAGTCTGGGGCACAGTGGTTGAGCTATAGAACCGCTAAGGAGCCCCTGTGACCAGAGATTTGTCCACGTCCCAAACCCGAGTGGGAAGCAAGCTCCTGGCCTCGCTCAGCGACGCCGACCGGAGAACTGAGGGTCCCTCTTCTCTCTCTACCACCGACCGACCCAACCCCCTCCCTCGGTACTCGTGGGAACTCACGGCGGGGTCGAGAATCTCCCTGGGCGTGGTCTGCAGAGCCGTTTTCCCGAGAGACGGCTCACAGAATCGTCGGGAAGAGGCACCGCAGCCTGGAGCTTTTAGAAGGGATTCCCCAAACCAGGCAAATCTGGGCCACCAGGGAGGCGGGCCAGTCTGTGGTGACGTGACGCCTAGCGTGTCTAGAAGCTTCTTTTCATGTCAGCCCGTCACCACCAACATTGCTGGCTCCAGAAGCAAGCATCTTCTTCCGTCACCCACGCTGCCAACAAAGCCGCCGGCTGCCCCCAGCCAAACCCGGGGCCCAAACACCGGCCACACACGCCGGTGTAACTTCGGAGCCTCAGTGACGTCTGGACCGACCTGAAAAGCTGTGTGTGTCACACAATCGTTCTCTCTCCCACCTCTTCTCCACAGGCAGGCCGCCAGCGCGGGGCTGGGGTGCGGGGCGAGCCCCGGCGCCTTCTCCAGGGGGTGAGCCTGGCTGCTCTGCCCCCCCCCCCCCCCCCCGCCGCCTCCCTCCCTCCCTCCCCCTCGTCCTCATTCCCGCGACCTCCTGGGAGTCTCTCTTGCTCCCCATTCATCGCAGTGTCTGCGTCCCTGTATGTTTACTCGGCCGGGAGACCCTGTGTCTGTTTTCTTTCTCTCCGAGGTTGACTATAATCTAAAATACACATGAATTTTAGACATGTTTTAATACTTATTGGGAGTAATCTTCATGATTTTATTCTTCAGCTGAGACTTCGTGAGTTGAATATGTTCTATTTTTCTCTAGGAAAGCGCTGGGCTCAGTCTGTGTTTTTAAACGCCGATTTCGGGGTGGAGACCAAGGTGGGAGGAGCGCGGACTTGGGAGGAGGGGAGACCCAAACTCTGCCCCTCCCCGCGGCCTCGGCGGCCTGGGAGGGCAGGCGCGACGCCCTGGAGCGATGGCCCAGGACTGACCCAGACCCTTTAAAGACGCCCGGGAAGCGGCAGGTTTCCATTCCAGTCACGGACGCTGTAGCTGCCGACCCCCCACGCCCACCCACCCCACCCCACGCCGGGGCCGAACACAC
This sequence comes from Artibeus jamaicensis, assembly GCF_021234435.1. Lineage (NCBI taxonomy): Eukaryota > Metazoa > Chordata > Mammalia > Chiroptera > Phyllostomidae > Artibeus > Artibeus jamaicensis. The sequence goes on from NW_026522046.1 coordinate 49,714,332, forward strand.
AGCACCTACGCTGCTCGGCCCCACTCCCCTGGGCCTTTCTTTGTGGGTCTGTTTCAGGACCGGAGAGGGGACCCCGACACCCAGTTCTCATCTTACATCCTTCAGCAACTCGAGCTTCCTCAGGCTCCGAGCAGACCCCGCGTGTCCCGAGGGCAGGCAGCGCCTTCTCCCAGGGCCGCCACCAGCCAACCCTCCACCCGCGTTCCTGGACGCAGACAAAGGTGCTTCCCCGGTGGTAGTGTTTCAGGGAGACATACACGTAGGCACTGATTGAGTCACGCACTTTAATCATCTTCCTGTGTCTGTTTGTCTTTTTAAATAAGGAGATTATGTCTGGCATCTTAATGAACTTGGAACCCAATTCCTCAAAACCTGTGAGGGCCGTGCCTGGCGGATGAGCATCTAGGCCTGCCTTCCCCTCCCGCAATGCCGAGGGGCGGGGGCGGGGGCGGGGGCGCGAAACGCAGCCGCTCGGCCTCACAGCGCCCCCCTCTGGGCGTCCAGGCTGCCCCTTTGGGTGCCCGTCACAGCTGAACGGCCACCGCCAGGTAAGCCGGTCCGGGGAGAGTGACGCTGCGCGGACGGCTGCAGACCCACAGCCGGCGCCGGTGTCCCGGTCTCCGCCGGCCACGCCGGTCCCTTGCAGCAGAGCACAGTGTCTGTGCTGGCTCCGCCCTGAACTCGCGGGGAGGATCTCGAATGACCTCCACGTCTGCGCGTGATGGCCACACTGGTAAAAGCTCCTGGAATCACCTCCAGGACTGGCTGGGCGTTTTGTGTCTGGAGCCGTGGGATGAATTCCACTGGGGGAGCTTCCAGTTGGGGGGTTTTGGTCTCCAGCAGAGTGGATTTTCTTGTTAAATTCAAAGGCACACCAGCCGTCTGCTGAAACCACAGTGGGGGGAGTCGCCGTGCAGTAGGGACGTCGTTACAGGGCGAGGCCTGGCATCGGATGGTCCTTGCCCCTGGGGAGGAGTCCATGTGCGGCTCCAGGTGCTGTAGAGCAGGGGGCCAAGCCGCACGGCGCCCTGATGGAAGCGCTTCGGGAGCCGTGCCTGTCGGACTCCGGAGTCAAGACTTCTGCTCCTGCTTCTGCCCGAACCTGGGTGCTGGCCAAGCTGCTTCCAGTCAGCAGCACCCGGGCCCCCGCAGCCTGCTCAGGCAGCGAGCCAGGCTTAATTAGCCCCAAACCTGCCCCCTGACCTTTCTTGGGGGAGATCCAGACGAGTTTATTGCCCTCATACATAACATTCAAGGGAACCCTTTAAAAGCCTCGCTGGACGGTGCGTCTGACTGCACTGCGTTATTTATCGCACCTGGGCTCCTTCTCCTCTTCCACACTCGGCCATCGGGGTCTCCTGGGAACACCTCTGCAGCGGGGGGACCTGGAGGAGCACAGTGACCACGAGGCTGACGGCAGAGCACATCTTGGCCACCGGCCTACAGGACAGATGACACCGACCTCTGTTCCTAAGCCCCGGCAGGACCAGGAAAGGAGGGACAGCAGGAGATGTATCGGCAGACGGAACCGCGGGTTCGGCCTGACCGGCCGTGTTCTGCTGTAGAGCAGGTTGACGCTGGGGGGGCGTGAACCCGCAGCAGCCGATGAACTGCAACCCCACCCTCGGGTCAGGGCCCTGGACCAGGGGAGGGTCCACTGCGGGGTCTGGCCACTGTCCTCTCCATCCCAGGAGAGCTCGTGACACCCGGGCGGCGCACAGGCTTGGTGTCCGTGTTTGTAAAAGGCTCTGGACACGTACCAGCCAGTCTGCTTTCCTAATATGTTAGCCCTTCAGGTTTCCACGATGCCTTTGACTGGGAAAAGGTAATATGAGCAGCTTGTAAATTATTAAGGTTTCCTTTCAAATGGAGACTCGTGTGGAAACTGGGTTTGCGTTTTCCTCGGGAGACTCGCCAACTGCTTCCTCCTCCCCGCGGGAGTGCGGCATGCAGAGTGGCGTCTCCGAGGTGGGCCCGCCCACGGTCCTTCGCCCAGAGATGGTATCGGCCACCAGGGTGGATTCCTGCAGCTCCTTTATCCGGGAGATCGATCTGGGTCCACCACGGGCCACTGGTGGGGGCCCAGCCGGCGGAGGTGGGGCCGGTTCTGCCCTCCTGGTGCTGACGCAGGACCTGGAACAGGGCGGGTTCAGGGGCGACGCAGGTGAGGAGCTCGGTGGCGACTGATGGTGGAAGCTGCTGGACCTTGGCGTGTTGAAAACCAGCAAACCTTGACTCAAATGTGTCCCACCCGGTCTGCTCGGCAGCCACCCCACTGGCGATGTTAAAACTGGAGAATTTCACTGAAACCCAGGTTTCTGGCTGCTTGTCGAAAGTGGGGAACTGTAGTGACACCGAGATGCGTGCCCACGTGGCCCAGACCACGGGACTCGGGTTTTCACGCGACAATATTTTCTTAGGTAGTGTGGACACTCCAGGTTTCCCAATACTTACAAAGCACAGGTTTCCACTTGGGCAATATTTTTCCTGTTGCAAAGAAAGTGACTGTATTCTTGTGCTTTTACATTCCATACAATTTTGTATTAGTTTCAGGTGTGCAGCGTGGTGATCAGACAACCATGCACTTTACAAAGCGAACCCCGATATTCCCAGCACCCACGTGGTACCACCCAGAGGAGCACTGAGTATGTCCCCTGAGTTGCGTTCATGCCCCTGTGCCCATCCTGTGACCACCAATCTGTGCTTCTCAGTCCCTCACCTTTTCCACCCAGCTCCCCGGCACCCTCCCCTCTGACAGCTGTCAGTCTGTTCTCCGTGTCTGTGAGTCTGTTTCAGTTTGTGCTTGTTAGTTTATTCTGTTCATTAGATTCCACCTATGAGTGAGATAATACAGTACTTGTCCTTCTCTCACTGGCTTATCTCACTCAGCATAATTCTCTCCAGGTCCTCCCATGCTGTCACAAAGGAAAGATACCTTTTTGAGGGCTGAGTAGTACTCCATTGTGTGAATGGACCACAGCAATCACCTACTAATGGGCACTTGGGCTCCTTCCAGATCTTGGCCATTGTAGGTAACGCGGCAGTGAACACAGGGGTGCACGTCCCCTTTTGAATCAGTGTTTGGGTTCCTTCGAATATATTCCCAGAAGTGGAATCACTGTATCAAAAAGCAGTTCCATTTTTAATTTCTTGAGGTACCTCCACACTGCTTTCCACAGTGGCTGTACCAGTCTGTGTTCCCACCAACAGTGCATGAGGGTCCCCTTTCCCGACACCCTCAGCAGCACTTGTCGTTTGTGGACTGACTGATGACGGCCGTTCTGACAGGTGTGAGGTGGCATCTCGCTGTGGTTTTCATCTGCATCTCTCGGATGGTTAGTGATGCTGAGCATCTTTTCACATCTATTGGCATTTGTCTGTCCTCCTTGGAGAAGGGTCTGCTCAGGTCTTCTGCTCATTTTCTAATGGGATTGGTTTTTTTTTTTTTTTGGTGTTGAGTTTTGTAAGCTCTCTATAAATTTTGGATATTGGTCCCTTTTATGATATATCATTGGTGAATATGTCCTCCCACACAGTGAGATTGTCTTTTTTTTCATTTTGCTGAAGATTTCCTTTGCTGTGCAAAAGCTTTTAATTTGATGCAGTCCCACTTGTTTTTTTCCTTTTGTTTCTCTCGCCCAACAAGATACATTAGAGAAAAAGTACTGCTGAGAGAAATGTCAGTGACTTTACTGGTAGGTTTCCTTCTACGATTTTTATGGTTTCGAGTCTCACATTTGAGTCTCTAACCCATTTAGGGTTTATTCTCATATGCAATGTAGCAGGTCATTGACGTGTGACAAATCAGTGAAACAAATGACAGACTGGAAATGGCATCTGAACGGACAAAATGACTTTGCTGCTGACCGCTGGGACTCTCCCTGCCAGGAAACGTGCTTGCTGGTGGCAGTGACCTTGAGAGCTCTCCGCAACCTGCCCTGCTGGCCGACACCGCATTTTCTGTCACGACCAGGGCCGGACACCAGGGCTCACTGCCTGGTCCCCGGCCCGGGGTCGAAGACGGGGCGTGTGGACCCTGGTTGTGAGACGTGTCGATGGGGAAGGTGCGGTGAGGGGGAGGCTGGAGGACGCCCCGAGAAGGCCCCAGTGACAACGCCCGGCGAGCGGCCGGCCACGGTGACCATGGTGGCCCCTGGGGACCATGGTGGCGAGGACAGGGACGGCGCCTGCCTTCGTGGGGCTCCTGGCCCCTCGTCTACAGAACATGGGCATTAGCTGGTCACTGGGACCCTCTTGGTTCGCTGTCCTGTCCTGCTGCCATGTTGACACACCGTGTCCCCACACCATGTCCCCTTTCCCGCTCCCGGCTCTCAGCCCGGATCGAGGCTGGCCTTGCTCCAGGCTGGACGGGACTGAGGACAAAGGAAAGAAGCGTCCAGGCCAGAGAGAAGTTTTGTGAGTTTACTTGGGTCAAACCGACAACAATCGCCAGGAAGCACAAGCTCAGCCGGCTGAGGAAACGCTCCGGAGCGCGGCAGGTGCGGCAGCTCGTTCCCCACGAGAGGCTGGGGGGGGAGGCGAGGGGGCCACGGGAGCCCGTGGGTGGCAGACGAAGGGGGCGGAGAGAGCAAAGCGGGGAGAAATCTCCCAGGTGCATGAAAGGTACACAGAGAGGCACCCTCTTCCCTTACACGGTGGGGGCAGGGCCGTTAACACTCACCCACGGCTGCACGTGGGGCTGCTGCTGGGGAACGAGACACCCTGGGGCTCCGGGGCCTCCTGCTCGGGTGGAGGCTGGGCCCTGAGGGTCTGGGAGGGGCACCCCTCGGACGTCTCTGAGCTGTGTCCATGGGAAAAGGTGGCAGGCAGGCTCAGTGACAGTAAAGGCTGACATTTGTCAAGGAAGCCACTGGCCTTGGACATGACTCTCCCCCACGACCTGCCGCAGTCAGAACTTCTGGGTCCAGGCCGCCGTGCGCGGTGACTCCCATCTCCAAGTGGGTCAGGCCACCCTACAACACCGCCCCCCCCTCCCGGCCCCGAGCTCGTCAGCGTGAGAGTGTGGCTCCTTTTTAACCCACAGGACCAACCAGTCTGGTAACAAGGAGTGAGAGCAGGCGCCCCGGGGGAGCCGAGACCGGAGGGCTGGCGAGGGACTTCCAGCACCTGGTCCGACGATCACTCAGGGCCCCGCAGCAGGGGCTCGAAAGCAGGCGTCCTGGCTGGGACCGGGGAAGGACGGCGGGCCCGAGAGCAGCGTGACCCAGGGGCCCCGGGCTCCGGGACAGCTGGCCCGCCTCCGCTGAATGCTCCCAGGCTCCCAGAGGTGCTCGTCTCGGGGTCTCAGGGTCTCGGCTTCTATTCCAAGGCCCCAAAGGCCTTCAAGCCTTTTCTGCTTGTTTGTGCTTTGGGGGCTGACATGACCGTGCAGCCAGTGGGGGGCGTTTTCAGGAGAGCAGGCTGGTCTGCACCCTGGACTGTGTCGTCCTGCGAACCAGGACACGGGCTTCCAAACAGCCTGGAACTTTTAAAGCTGCGCAATCATGGAATGGAATTATTATTTGTGAATGACTTGGCTTAATGTTAACTGACCCAGATCGGCACTGAACCCATGACCCTGCCCCGACTCAGCACACGGTTTCCCCGCGTGTTCTGTGCGTGGTCCAAGCGTGTGGTGAACACGGGGAATGCACGCCGGTGAGGAGGCAGGCGTGGCAGGGTGGCGGGACGCGCGAGAACACCAATCCACGCAGGAGCTCCATCCGAAGGCCCTCAGGCGCAGTAGCGGTCAGCGCCCCCTGAGCCCAGGAAGAGGGCTCGCGTGTGCAGGACCGGGGGTGGGGCGTGCACCGCGATGGGGCAGACGGGGCGGCATTTCTAAAGCTGCGCGATCGGGGGCTGACACCGGTGCTCTTTCAGTGACTGGGTTTAGTGTCCCCGAGTCCCTGGCCCTGCGGCCCTTCCCCCGCACCCCGCAGAGCTGTGCACACGGAGGCCACCGGGACGGGGACCCCCCTGCGCTGCTCCACCCCAAACCGGCCACGGTGCCCGGTGCACAGACTGCGCTCGCAGGGCAGAGGGCAGGGTCCAGAAGGTGTTTTACGAGACATCCTTCCAAAACTTTACAGAATCTCTGAGTATTTGATGTAAGAACTTGTGTAACCTCACTGTTATCATCCTGCCTGGAAAGAGACTTTAATGCCGTCTTTTCCTCTAACAGCCGAAGGCGGAGAGAGCTACAGGCCGCTGTTCCGACAATATTCTTACCCGTGTGGACCGAAGTTGGTTTTAAGTAAGGTGCTTAATGTCTAACCCTATTAAAATCTGCAAGCACTGCTTGCCTAAGGCAGGCAGAATCTTAATTTAAATTTTAAGTGGAAAGTTAATTGTTTTGTAAATTAATCAGTAACAGGGCTTAGCCCCATTTGCCTGGGTAATTCCTTCTCCCTGCCGGGTTCACCCGACTCCACACCAGAACGTCCTCTCGGGGCCTCTCCCACCCGCCGTGTGCTGGGAAGGGCGTGTACACGGGTGTGTCACACACGTGTGGCCTTTGCCCTCATAAATGTCCACCGTCTCACGTGTCACACGGGACGTGGCCCCGTTTTAGGAAAGGGGGGGCGCCTTCCCTCCCTCGGTCCTGCAGAGGGGGCCCCTGAAAGCCACCTGGTGGGGAGCTTCAGCGCAGAGACGGCCCAGAGCTCCGGCTTTCGCAGCTACTCCCCGGTGGGCCCCCTGCAGTGGGGGTCGGGGGTCAGGGGTCAGAGCGTGGCCTTGGGGGTCTGAAGACCTGAGGCTCTGCACTGGAGCTTCCGGCCAGTTAGTCAACCTTCAGAAAGTCCCCGTTTCTCAGCCTCTAGAACTGTGAGAGGTGAATTTCTGGGGTTTAAACGGCTGGTCGACGGAGTTTCTAAAGCTGAGGAAGCCCCTGAACACTAACCGGACAGAGAGGAGTTCGCTTTTTGGCAGGGTTGTCGACTAGGAATCACAGCGAGGGGCAAACCAGGGGGGCAGCCTGCCAGCCAGCTCGTCTTCCAGGGCCCAGGACCAAAGGAGCAGCCGCTCAGCGGGCAGGACGGACAGGGGAGGAGTTCAAGGGCACAGAGCAACGCACAGAGGTGTTTTGGGAGCAACAAACCAAGAGATCTACTGATATGTCCCCTTGTTTCTCAGGACAAGATGGTCAGCCAAGGACAGCTAGTCAACAGTGAAAAATAATCTAAAATAAATACAGGTTGAAAACAGCCAACACAACAGGAAAAACATGCAAACACACACAAACAGACACTGGCAACTGCTTGACTGGCAGATGCAAATATTATCTCAAGTAGTGGGGAGAATTCTGGGAACGCAGACTAAACAGTGGGCGGCTCAGGACCCGTCACTGCAGGAGTGGGAACGGCAGACTGGGGGCCGCGGCAGGGACGCGGAGGGTTCCATGTGCAAGAGGGAGCGTGCCCCTGGGTCACGTGGTTGGCACGCCCGAGTCGAAGTGGTGGATTTAACTGTGAGACTCGAGTCATGCTCCTGGTGGTGCAGAAACAAGGGGGGCTCCCCCAGGAGAGACGGGGTCCCCGGGGGCAGGCTTCTCTTTCTTGGGTTCTTGGCCGTATTCGGTTTTTCCGCAGACGTGGCCGCCCCGACGGCAGAGCATCTGCGGCGGCTGCTCTGTGCTTCCAGCAGCGACAGGCAGGTCCACCTGCGTTTTGCTCAGGGGCCCCTCCTTCCTCCGGCAGATGGGGCCTCAAAGGCCAGCGTAGCGGACGCCTGGTGTGATCTGGCTCCATGGTTGTGGCCGCCTTGTCCTGCGATGATTTTGTTCAGAAATACGAGCCACTGGTGGAGACTCCGCAGAGGGTAACTCTGTAACCGCCTGCAGAGTTACGGTTGCCTGGGTCTGAAAGGAGCAGCAACCTGGGAGCCCGGGGCCACTTAGCGGCTGCGGCGAGGGAGACTACACACACTCTCCCTGCTTTTCCTCGTAAATCCAGGTGCAGATTCCAATAGGGTTTTTCTCTTATGTAATTTTTTTCTTATAAGTCAAGATGCAGATTCCAATACGGTTTTTTTTTCTTGCACTGTTTGTTTCTTTTTCTCATAAATTAAAGTTCAAATACCAGTAGACAGTTTTTCTGGCTCAACAGAAAACCGTGAGCTTGGTGCCATAAAGGAAAACCTCAGTGCCCGGCTGAGTGCCCGGTGCTCAGTGCCCGGCTTTGTCCTGCAGCCCCTCCTGTTCCCCGACTTGACCCCAGGACGCCTGCTTTAAACCCATGGACAGACGACATCGACCACCCGGATCCCACGCGCCCCTGGAGGCAGGAGGACTCCTTCGCTCCCCGCTTCCCTTTCACGCTGGCATTCTGACGAGCCCTAGAAAATTTCTCAGTACAACCATTTCAGAACTGCCCGTACTAGGTGCACCTGCCCGCGCCCCAAGGGCTCGCTCGGGGCATTTCAGGGTGCGTGTGCCAGCACTCGGAGGACGCCCACAGGCTCGCACGCACGGCCGTCTTCTTGGAAAACTGAGAAGCACAAAGAACGTTTCTGAGCGGGCCCAGCCGTTCCCAGCCTCTCTCGTCAGCTCAGACACAGCTGCCTTGCCCTCCCTCTTTTATTGGCCAAGAAAGTTGCCCCACCTGCTCTGTGAGTTTACCTGTCAAAGGGGCAGGGCCCTCAGCCAGCCGGCACTGGATTGAATCTAAGTAGAAGTAGTCAGGCAGCTCTCTTTGAAAACCACTGGGCTGGGAGTTCATTGCTGCAGGACCCTGTTCTCTCCTGGGACGCCTGGCTTGCGAGCGGACTCGCTGGCTCCGGAGCCCGGTCGGTGCGCACGGCCTGGAGGACAATGGCCCGCTCTGCCCTGCAGTACGCCGGGCTGGCCCTGGGCGGCGTCGGCCTGGTGGGCACGGTGGCTGTCACCATAATGCCTCAGTGGAAAGTGTCTGCCTTCATTGGGGGCAACCTGGTGGTGTTTGAGAACCTGTGGGAGGGGCTGTGGATGAGCTGCAAGAGCCAGGCCACCTTCCGGCTGCAGTGCAAGGTCTACGACTCGCTGCTGGCCCTGCCCCCCGACCTGCAGGCGGCCAGGGGGCTCATGTGCGCGGCGGCCGTGCTGTCCGTCCTGGGCTTCGCCATGGCCGTCCTCGGCATGAAGTGCACCAAGTGCACCGGGGATGATGACAGGGCCAAGAGCCCCGTCCTGCTGGCGGCTGGAGTCATGTTCGCCATCGCGGGCCTGGTGGTGCTCACGCCCGTGAGCTGGGTCGCCAGCTCCATCATCAGGGACTTCTACAACCCGACCCTGGACGACGGCCGGAAGCGCGAGCTGGGGGAGGCCCTCTACCTGGGCTGGGCCGCGGCGCTGGCGCTGGTGGCTGCGGGGGCTCTCTTGTGCTGCGTCTCTTACGCCCGTGGAGAGAGCAGGGCCTACAGGTACTCCCTGCCGCCCCACCGCGCGACCCCCAAAAGCCATCCCACGGAGAAGAAGCCCCTGAGCGTCTACTCCAGAAGCCAGTACGTGTAGGAGTGTGCCAGCTCGTCCTCGGCCTGGCGAGCCACACGCCGGACCCGAACGCCCACCGCTGTCTGGGAGAGGGGCCTGCGGGGCCGTGGGCTCCCTGCTCACGGGAGGCCCGCCGTGGCGTGGGTTCCCACGGCTCCCGCAGGACGAAAGGCACACTGTGTGCTTTGTCTGCAGTGATCTGTTTTCTTAAGTGGTTTGTCTGCCTCTTCTCTTTCATCAGTGTCTTTAAAATGAAGTTGCTAGAGACCTACCACTTCAGAGCTGGGATTTCTCTGGGACGTAGCATTATGTATGCAGCAGGGAGCGTACCTGCCACACACAGGGAGAGGCTTATCTGGTTCTATTTTAAATAACACGCTGATCCATTAACACTGCATAAACAGAATTCCAGCCCTGCTTTCCAGGGACTCGGGGATGAGACTGAAGACTGTTAATATTAATTGTTTAAAAACAGCTTAACAAGGGATGCCTTGGGTGTCTAATGAAGGTTTAAGAAAGTCTCTAATCAGCAAGATAAAGGACACGGAAAAGCTCTGTGACAATCAGTTTCCCGGCCCCCTCCCACTCTGCCCAAGGCCTCGGTGCTCAGGCTGCACTGGCATCTTTGCCAGGAGGTCTGCATTCGACCCCGAGCTGTGCCGGGAGGACGATGGACCTGTGATCTGAGAAACGCTGGAGGCCTCAGGACAGTGAAATTCTTTGCCTGTTAAATTTGGGGGCTTGGCAGGGAGGTGTTTGGGTAAGAAATCATATATGTGTATGAATATTGGAATAACTGCTTGAATACAGACTTTGGGTTTTTATCAATATGGATAAGAGGACAGAAAAATAAAATGTCTTCGTTTTATTTGCTTACCAAAAACAAACAAACCAAAGCCCAAACCGCAAGTTCTTCTTTCTGAGCTCTGTCTTCCCCTTTGTGAATTCTTCAGCCGGAAAGGTCATTTTGTCTGCCAGGGTGATTTCTGTGCTTATTCCGTGTTGGTTATGTGTTACTGGGGCATAGAAACACCGTATTCCAGTGTTTTGCCCAAATTTGATGCCACTGACCATCTAACTGGAAAGCCTGGGCTCCGTTTTTGTGGCTTAAGTGATTCTGTGCCATTTGCTCTATTTCTTTTGTATTAATTTGGCTTATATAAATTTTTCACTACTCCCTTTTTTCTGTTTTATTAAACTAATGATTTTTTGAAAACCTGATGTTGTGGGTCTCTACCTTTAAATAGAATATCAAGGTCATGTTTTAAAGATAAAGGTAGGTTCAGCATTAATTTTTGAGAATATACAATGATACATTCACCTCATAATCAAGGCATTCATACACTAGTATGTGATAAGTGTGACACACTTGTAACTTCCTCAGATGGTGCTTGGGTCCCGGCAAACCCGTGCACCACAGGTGACGGGAGGCGTGTAACGGCCGCCCACGGCCAGTGCCCGTGCTGAACACACACGCTTCTGCCTCGAGAGGCAGCACGTTCATGAGAAGCCGGGTCCGTGCCTGAGGCTGAGGGTCACAGTCAAGACCTTCCTTCTCTGTGTGAATCACACCACTAAACACTTTATGAGATTTATATGATGAGTTCAGTTTGCAGATGAGAGGACCTTGGAACAGTTCTTTGTTCCAAGACACACCAAACCAGTAAGAAGTTTTATGAGTTTACTTGGGTCAAACCGACAACAATCACCAGGAAGCACAGGCTCAGCCGGCTGAGGAAACGCTCCGGAGCGCGGCAGGTGCGGCAGCTCGTTCCCCACGGGAGGCTGGGGGGGGAGGTGAGGGGGCCACGGGAGCCCGTGGGAGGCAGACGAAGGGGGCGGGGAGAGCAAAGCGGGGAGAAATCTCCCAGGTGCATGAAAGGTACACAGAGAGGCACCCTCTTCCCTTACACGGTGGGGGCAGGGCCGTTAACACTCGCCCACGGCTGCACGTGGGGCTGGTGCTGGGGAACAAGACACCTGGGGCTCCGGGGCCTCCTGCTCGGGTGGAGGCTGGGCCCTGAGGGTCTGGGAGGGGCACCCCTCGGACGTCTCTGAGCTGTGTTGGCTTAGATGCAAAAGGGCAGCAGGCAGGCTCAGTGGAGGTGAAGGCTGACCTACGTCAGGGGAAGCTACGGCCTCGGACGTGACGCCCCCCACGGCCCCGCACGGCACGGGTGCCAGCCAGCCAGCCTCGTCAGTGCATGGTCAGCGCGACGACCATCACAAACCAACAGAACAGTGCCAAAGGTCTCCATCACCATCCCTCCAGAGGAACACTGAGACCAGACTGCCCTGTGCGGTGACTCTCTGTCCCCAAGTGTTCAGGGCCGCCCTGCGTGGCCTCGCCCCTGACCCCGAGTGTTCAGGGTCAGGGTTGGGGGGGCCCTTTTTTGTTCACGACTGATCACCCAACGGTCAGGGGGAAAAGTAAGGGTTGTCTGACCTTACAGCTCACATTCCTTCTCTTCAGAAAAGTAGGTTTTCTTCAACAGGGTATAGTTTATAAACTGAACTTTGTACGTAAAGCACACAGGCCCAGCTGCTGTTGGTTGGGGCCATTTCCGTGTTTTTCTGGGACTGGTGGTTTTTCTCAGCGCCAAGGGCCCATCTGTCCCAGGCAGTTTTGCTCTCGGGTCGAATCATTCATGAGAACAGAGAGAGAACCACCGGGCACCTGGAGGAAGCAGCTCGGCTCAGTGCTGGTCTTGAACCAGACGCGATTTTCGCTGGTGAAGCTTTTCTGAACGCCCCCAACGCAGCTTAGTGCTCCCTCCCCTTCCCCCACAGACAGAACCCTGCCACTGCCAGTCCCCCGGGCGGAATCCACTCCTGCGTGTCCCAGGAGTCCTGTTCCAACCGTCCACGCTCACTGCCCTCTGCTTTCTTCTCCCATTGCGGAAATGCCCCAGCAGCTGCCCCAGCCCTTCCCCCCACAGCCCCCTCCAAACCCCGTCTCCGTTCTTCACACCGTGGGTGCCACGCTGTCACTCCCGCCTGCGTGTCTCCGAGGGAAGCTCGGACGCCCTGGCCGGCCTCGTCAGTGCAGGGTCAGCACGATGACCGTCACACAGTTGACCTCCAGACACGAGAAGCGGACAAAGGTCTCCGCCAGCAGCCCTCCAGAGGAGGACTGGGACTGAGAAGTGGTTTGACTGGTGGCCGGCGGTGTGGTTGGGCATTTTCCAGTGTGGCTTTACAGCGTAGACTTGGGGGGACATGTGACGGGGTGGAAGGACCCGGGGGCAGAGGGCGGGGCTCACCCTCACTGACCTCTGTCGCCTCCCCCTTCGGCTGCACCTCCCGCCGTCGCTGCCTCAACAACCCGCTGCCGACGCCCCGGCCAGGATGACGCCCCCACGCATGTCACTCCACGTACGACGGGTTCCGGGGACGGAGAAGGAGATCGGCACGGCGTCTGCTTCCGAGGGCTTACAGTGCGACAGGAGGAGAGGCACGTGGGCCTCGGGGCCGGGAGTGGCCCTGTGAAACCCAAACTCCTTCGGACTTTAAGTTTAGCGTGAACCCTGAGCTCCAGGAACTACATCTCTGTCTCTAACCCACACCCGTGGCAGACCCAGCCGCCCCCAAGGCTGCACAGGACGGCGGCCCAGACCCGCCCCGCCCGTGGTCACGGGGTCGGGGCCTCTGCGGACGAAAGAGAAGACCTGGACCCACCGGATGTGCCGGCTCCTGAGTCCTAAGGTGGAAGGACCACCCCACTCTCCCATGAGACCAGACAGAGGGACACGGGGACAGACCTCAGAGCTGTCCTCCACACCAGGAGAGATGGCTTGTCACCCTGACCTCACCTGTGACCGATCGGCTTCCAGCAGGACCCTGAACCCCTAACCCCCAGTGCCTTGCGACTTTGCCCTGTGTAACCCGTGATGTACACGCCGCTGTGGGGTTGGGGACTCGGAGCATCCGCCCCCCATTCTCCTGGCGGGATCCGTTCCTGACGGAACAGCCCTCCCTTCGCCGCTGCAGTTCTTGGCCTCTGGCGTCCGGCTCCGCCGGCACAGGGCACAGGGCTCTTTCCGGTTGGCAGCGCCCACCCGAGCCACCTCTCGGAACAGCGGACGGCACGCTGCCACCCCGACCCCCAAGGCTCCCGTGCGACTCCCGGTCACAGGCCCTCCCCCGGCCCTGGAGTCAGCCGCGTCACCAGCCTCAGCATCACGTTGAGGCCCCCTCCCTCCACACCCCCCAACCTCTGCACAGCTGACTGCTTTCTAGTCCCTGAGGCCACTGGTTCAAAAGGCCAATATTCCAACCCCCGAGTCTGGAGTGGGAGGAGGTTTATCGGTTGATAAGGTCGCCCCTGGAGGAGACCGGAACCTAGGGCTTCCTCAAACCCACCTCCAAAGAGCCCGGACTCAGGCTTCTTCAGGTCAGAGGGAGGGACAGTGGGCGGGGCAAGAGGTGATTGACATGTAGGTGCCAACAGGGCTCCCAGGATGAGGGTAAAATCACTAAAACTCTTGGTTCTGGGTCCATTGGCCCCTGCAGACCTGGGTCGGTCCTGAGACTTCGGAGAATCTTTGACCAACCATCCTTATTTTGGTACATATTTCCCACCGCCCCAGGAGAGGCGCCTTCAGGCGAGGGGCTTTCCTCCAAAAACTCCCCTACAGGTGGACCCTCTACAACAACCGGCACCGGCACTTCTGCAGCAAGAGCTATCGCCCGGAGGCCGTGGGGGGTGCTGGCTGGGACTAATGACAAGAGAGAGCCCGAGAGAGGAGCATTTCACCCTGCTTCGCTGCCGTGCACTACCGCGTCCTCCGAGTGGACTGCAGGTTTTCTTCTCCCGTCACAGGTCACAGGCCTCCTCTCTGGAATTCACCAGGTCCTTCCTGGTTCAGGGCAGGTGTCCGGGTGCTGCAGCCCCTCCCCCGGCGCTGAGGCCAGCAGGGCCCCAAGCAGGGCCCCAAGCAGGGCCCCACGCAGGCCCGCAGCTGGGGCCCAGCCAATGCACGGCCTGCAGGCTTTCTGCTACATTGCAGGTTCTGCCAGATTCCAGGAGGAAAGAACAGCTCCCGGCCAAGTGAGCTGGGCTCCCAGAGTCACAGGAGACCCGGGTTCCTGGAGCAGAGGCCTCCGGCTGGGCCTGAAGCACTGTGGGGGGCAGGGCTGGGGGCAAATAGGGGGCCCGCCTGCTTCACAGGCAGCCCTGGGGGGAAGGAGACATTGTGCACCTCTGTAGATTTAGGGGGATAGGTCCAGGGCTGGGGAATCTGAGGACTGTTGCAGAGGTTGGAGTCCCCTTGGCCTGGGGCCTCCGGGAGCCCCGGGACTGAGTGTGAGGGTCCCCGGAGCTGGGGCTGCACAGGCACTCCCCGCAACCCCGGGGGGGAGCAGCTTTCTGACCAGTTGTGGCAGGTCACAGCCAGCAGGGAGGAGTCCTGCCGCCCTGGGGCCGGCTGTCACTCAGCACAAGGACTCGACCTGCACTGGGAGAGATCTGAGACTCACGTGAGAGAGAAGCCACACGGGACCAACAGGCAGAAAAAGCCAGTGCAAGCCGAACCCCGCACCCGTGGGCCCCGGGGGCAGCCGGTCTCCTGGGAAACCGAGGGCGTCCGCACAAACCAGCCACAGTGAGAGCCGGAAGCAGAGCAAATCCCAGACCTGTAGTGACAGGGTTTGCACTTGAAAAAGTCAGCGGGGGTCTGAGAACACAGGGAGGTCGCTGCTGACGTGGAAATGGGACCTTCCGAAGGTCAAGTGGAAGAAAAGCTCAGAACACAGAGCAAACACAGAAAGAGAGGTGATTCGCGTGGAAAAATACGAAAGCCTTGGAGGTAAATTCAAGGACCGAGGAGGCCAATTCAGAGAGATCGACGGATGGGGGAGGGGCCACCACTCAAAAATAAAACTCAGTCTCCCAGATACAAGGGCTGGTGGAGGTCCGGGAAAAGTTGAAATAAACGTTTGCAAAGTTAAAGTTAGAGTTAAACTTCAGGCACAGAATAAAATCACATTTTACCACCAATCACAACAAATTACTTAAAAACAAACAAAAAAAATCTGTCTTCCGTCAAATACGTTAAACCACAAACCTGGAAGCTGGGTCAGGCCAGTGAGAGGACCAAGTCCCTCACCAACAAATCCACCCCTGGAAAAATTCCACTCCCTGTTGGGGAGAAAGAGAGGACTTTTGAGAGAGAGAAAGAGAGGAAGGAAGGAGAAGAACGGGAAAGAAAAAATGCAAGAAAGGCTGCTCCCGAATCCAGCAGCTGCACCAGGCACAGCTGACTGGGGGGCGCGGGGGGGGGGGGGACTGAAGCTGCGGGACTCCCGGGGAGGGGCAGGGGCGGTGGGCGGAGTCGGGGGGCTGTGCGGATGTGCAGGGCCCTCGCTTCGCAGGACCCTGCCAAGAAGAGGGGAAGCTGCCGGCCTGAGGCAGCTGGATGGCGGGTGTGAAGGGCTGGGGCCGTCTCCTGGAACTTTCTACGACATCGCAAGGCCGGAACCTCCTGTGAACATGGCAAAATTCAATCTCAAGTTCAGATTAAGACCGCTCTCACCCTGGGCCCCCTGCCCCAGGCACCCTGCCCCAGGTCAAGGCCAGTGTCAGCCGGGGTCTGGCGTCAGTGACAACTGTGTCCCTCCCTGTGCGGCCTGGGCCCTGAGGTCTGACTCCCTGGCTCAGACAGGCCCCTGGCCTTCAGGGGCCCCTCCATCTGCGTTCGCAGCGAGGTGATCGGACGTCTGACTTGGAGCTGGAGGTGCTACGGGTGCGAGAAAGAAAACACCGGTCCTCTAAGGAGCTGGATGTCTGCTCTGTCACTTGCCATCTGCCAAAGTCAAGCCAGGGTTGCAGAAAGGGAAAAAAACTCTAATTCTGGGGGGAGGAGGGTTAACGAGTCAGGAGCCATCTTTAACACACGGCAAGCCCCGGGTGGGCTTCTAAGAACTTCCTGGGAAAATGCTCGTTCCGAGGGGCTCCCCTCACGAAACGAAGGCCGGGTTCGGAAGGTGTGCCTGTGTTTTAAACAAGGGGGAGGAGAGCACGGGTTTTCTACTACAACAGGAGCACAGAAACATGCCATTTAAAATAAGGGTCTCAGTTCTCTCCTTGAACACGAGGAGATTTCTCTACCCTCCGCCTTCACTGAGCCCTTACTCTGGAGAACTTGTGATTACAAGTGCTTCCTCGGCTCTGTGTGAGGCACGTAAGTCCTTACACAAAGGACAGGCTTCTGTCAGCTGTGGGACCCGGGACTTTCTCCGGATGTGGGAGCCACCTCTCTGGAAGCTAAACCCAGGGAAACCTGTGGGGGCCCAGGTCCTGTGGGGCCCAGGAGCCTGACCTCCGGGGCTAAGTTGGCAAACAGTCTGCACACAACAGCAGGTGAGGCCGGCTGGCCAGCCGACCGGCGCCCTAGGGACCAGGCGCGTCCAGGGCGAACGTGGGTATCGCCGAGGGGCTTGTCATGGAGGAGCAGTGGCCGGTTCACCCCGAAACCGCGCTGCGACGGGCTGGGCGTGCCGGCTCTGGGGGGAGCAGACGCACCCCCAGGGCGGTCCCGCCACGGGGTGCCTGCAACTCCTTTCCTTCTGATGCTCGGCCAACAAGGAAGGTTTTCTCTCTCTGCTGCTCTAGCGGAAAGGGTTTGAAAGGTTGGAAGAGTTTCTTTTTAACTCTGTTTTCCAAACACAGGGCACGACCAGAAAAAAATGAGGAAACTGTTCATAATCTAGAAATGTATGCTTGGGAATAATGAGACGCGTTCCCCAGTGTTCTTTCTGTAAGTTCACGGTCATCTGAACGCCACTCACAATGATGAAACGCCGGGGGCCTGAGTCCCCACGGAGAAAGGTCACGTAAACAGTGGCCTGCCTGTCAGCCCTGTGGCACATTTTCCTGCTCTTGAGTAATCCTAACAAGCTAAATATTGCTACTGAAATAATGGTATGGACGTAGAATTAAAAACAGTTTAAGTAAAAGTTTTATATCCATTGTAATCATGATTAAAACTCTCACACACACACTAACACTCATGTACACACACCTCCACACTGACTTAGATTTACTTTCACTTTTTAATATGCAAGTATTTTCGTAGTGGGAAAAATCAGTAAGCTTGTGAGTACATTTTAAAGGTTGGGGTATATTAGAAACAAGAGATAGTTAACTTCGAAGAAGATCAAAACAGGGCTATGGAGGAGAGAGGTGAGAAAAAGGTCACTAAATGCTGAGGAAATAATAAAACTATGAGAAAAAGTGATATAAATAACAAAAAAGATTACAAATGCCAGAAAACAAGAGGAAGAATCAAAGGACACTTTCAAGATCTGTGGAAACCAGACCTGTGGTTGAGAGCCAGCTGGTCTACCACGTTGCCAGAAACATGAGCGATCTGAAGTGGAGGCTAAGAGCTAGTGTGATAAAAATGTAATATTTCGAGTTTAACTAAAGGATTTTAAGAACATCCAAACGAAAATAAACAGTTGTCAACGCCAGTAAACAAATGTGAGTTGTGTGTTTCAGCTCTGCCCTTAATTAGTAACACAATGGAGCGAGTTGATTTTTCATTCTGCTCTTTGACTCCGATTTCTGCATTTAACCTTTTACTCTATCTTACTCCAGAGAGAAAACACTTCTTTTTTTTTAGCAACAGGTAAATATAAGCTTCAAATTCTTGGGGCAGCTAATCTTTTATGTCTTCCACTCCCCGTAGTTTGCTGATGTGTTATGTGTCCAGTAGTAAATGCGTATTTATTTCACTGCCTCCTTCTGGGCTCCATATTCTGCTTCATTGATCTCCGAATCTTTTCAAAGCAGATTATCACTAATTGATGTAAAGGTTGATGGCATCTTCCAATCTGTGGGCACTCGTCTGGAACACTCTTCATACTCTCCTGACTCCTTAATGGAATTGCATCCCGGGGCCTGGCCCCCAAACACTGCGGTGCGAGGGTGGGGAAGGGGGTGTGGCTGCAGTGGCAGCGAGGAGGCTCCGGTGACGTTGGTCTCCTGCCCACGCGTCACTCGACTGAGGGAGGCACACTCGGGCACCGTCTCCGTCCCATTTGTTCTGACAAATGTCCAAGCCAGTGGTGACAGAAAAGCAGTTTTGCCTTGGAACTCAGATGGTGTTATTCAGTTGGGGAGGGCTCTTATAAATCAATATTTAATTAAAATTGAATTCATTGAGTTTAAAAGATTTATTCCACTGAAAACCTCTCGGGCCCAATGTAGACGACTCAACCTCAGTCAAGAGGCCTGGATTCCGGCCTCTGCCCAGGATGGACTCGATGCCACACCGGATCCCAAACAATCCCTGGAACCCTGAATTCTGGGGGGAGGCATCAGGTCCAAAAATGAGGATTTCATCACCTTTTTGTCTACTGCCCTACCCAGACCATAATGCTACTATATTTTGGAGTCAGAACCATTCTATGCCATTTGGTCCACGTCCACCTTCCCTCGGTGACAAGCTGGAGACTCGACTCAGGGGCAGGCTGACACCAGACTGTCCCAGGCCAGGTACAGGTAGGTGTGGGTGAGCTGCTGTGGCCACACTGTGCGCAGGCCTGGTGACCAGTAACAGTCCCTCCTGGTTTCCTTCCTTGGGTGTCCGAGAACGTTCCCAGGAACCTGGCGGGCATGGGCGTCAGGGCCACCTCTGTGAGTGACAGAAGCAGCAGGTTGCCACAGGGTCGGGCCGCCGAGTGGCACAGCGGACAGCAGCAAGCGTTTGCTGAAACCACGGTAAACCACAGTGGTCTGGTCGCAGCGTGTTCTTTTGAGGAACTGGGGGACCGAGGAGCCATCCGGAAGGGTCGGAGTGTGTGCCTGCCATGTCTTCAAGGTGTCTACCCCCAAACCGGGGTTCCCGGGAGCTCTCCCTAAATCCCCACGAACGAGGGAAATCAGTCTGCCTCCTCGGTTTACGGAACCTCGGGCCTCCCGCACCAGGCAGGACGAACTTCTCAGGAGTGACAGGCGTGGAGGGCGGGGGCCCCCCCTGTTCGATGAGCCCCGACCATTAAGGTCCCTGCGACCTGCAGCCTGAAATTCATCCAATTTTATTTTTATATTTCACAACCCAAATCGATTTGTTGACTGGTGGCTCTAGATAAAATGTTATATCGGATTCTTCATTTAAAAATTAAACATACAGTGAACAAAAAGATGAATAAAACTCTACCTCAAAGAGATAAGCAATATTATCATTTCGGTATTTAATTTTAAATCATCACCTTTCCCAGATATCGTCAGTATTCAGAAAGGGCAATAAGAATATATTAAAAGTCACGGTAGTTAATCTTCCGCAAATCTGCAGTGGTCACTGACTCCCTGAGTCAGTCGGTGGGGCCGACTTGGTGCGAGGACGCCCGCAGAGCCCTGCCCGGGCGGAAGCGGGGCAGGTGGTCCCTCGGGCCAGGGTGCAGCAGCCCCTCCTGGGAGGCGCAGGGGGGCCTGTGTGCTGCGCAAAGGGCACCCAGATTTTCTGGGGTTTAGGATAAAGGCAGGGTAGGATTTGGGGGGAGACATTTAGTATTCCAAGCTCTGATGGGAATTAGCAGATCAGTGACACCCTAAAATCAAAGTGATTGGGCCCAGAATTCAGTTTATGTGTCAGACGTTACAACCTCAAAACCTCTGTCTCGTTCACATGGAAACAGAGAAATGCCTTCGTGAGCAGGAAATCAAAGGAAAAGCTGTGTTGCCACCCGAGCACCAGAGGGCGCTCCGGGCCATGCTGTGGGGACAACCGGACCCGGCCACCCTGGGTGCTTGGGAAGAGGGTCTCCTCAGAGGGTGCTGCGCGGTCAGGAGGGTTCACACTGTGGAGTGTGGTTGAAATTCATCGGGACTCCAATCCTTCCCTCTTTTGCTCCTGTCAAAAGTGAGCCACAGGAGGAGGAAAGCAGTGAAATGTTCTTTGTAATGATTATGGCCACTTGTACCATGTGACCTGCGCCGAACAGGTGAACAGATCGCTTTTAAGTTCTCTGCAGAGACTGGAGAGCTGTAGAGGTCATTTCCAAGTCCTCTGCAGGCAAACCAGTTTTGTTCACACCAACCAAACCGGAGGACGGTGGCTGTGGAACCCCGGCTTTTCAAACCGCTTTAAGTCAGCCGGCCCCGGGAATGGAATCGGGGGGTTCGGGACGTCAGCTCTGATCGCCCCCACCATCCGTCACCGACACGGACGCTTCCCGATTGACAGGCCGCACATGTGCGAGGGGCAAAGGCAGGAGGCCCTGAGCACACGGACGGACGGACGCTGGCCGAACTGCGCGTCCACACGGACTCCGCCCCCTGCCCAGGAAGCCCCCGTCCCCGCTGCCCAGAGCGGAGGTGGCCCCGCGGAGTCAGCCTGGCCCGGAGCCCACGCTCCGTCTCTGCTCACAGCCCAGGAAGCCAAACAGCACCTTCGGGCCCCACGGGCCCCACACGAGGAGGTTTTCCTAATTTACTTCCCTGTTTCCAACCTAGGACCTGCCTGAGGGGCCAAACTCACACCCTGACCGATCCCACGGCTTGCCCCGCAGCCGGTGCACACCTGAGCCCCCCTTTTCCACCGTGACACTCCCCTTTCTGCCCGACACCCAGTCTTTGCCAAAACACAGATGACAGTGGCTGATGTCCCCGCGACAGCCAGCTCTGAACAAACAGCCTTCGCGCTCCTCCTCTGGTGCCTTCGTGTATCGGCACGTGTGTAACACGACAGGTGGGGGGGCACTGCCGGGAAAGTAAGTCTGAATCAGGTGCCAGCGGGGGAGGGTTCATTCACGTGGAGTGGACACGGCTCAGACCTGAAGGCAGTGCACGCGGAACCACCTGGACGTGCAAGGAGGACACCTGCACAGGGAGGGCCAACACCTGCACAGGGAGGGGGACACCTGCACAGGGAGGGGGACACCTGCACAGGGAGGGGGGCACCTGCACAGGGAGGGGGGCACCTGCACAGGGAGGGGGGCACCTGCACAGGGAGGGGCACCTGCACAGGGAGGGGGACACCTGCACAGGGAGAGGGACACCTGCACAGGAGGAGTGACCCAGCCCGAGATGGCAGTGCACAAGCATGGAGACCCCTGCTGCCCTCACCTCACCTGTGCAGGGCCAGTGAGGGAGGGAGTGGCCAGACTTGTGTTGGGGACTAGGCAGTGGCAGGAATGCCCTTCCCAGAGGTGACAGGGTCTGAGGGCCGTGGGGAGCAGGGACAGCAGAGAGACAGCACTCATGGGTGGGGACAGGAGGGGACGGTAGCTGTAGCCAGGGGGCTGGAGTGGCGGCAGAAGGTGGTCCTTTCTGGGTGCATGTGAAGGCAGAGCTGACACAGGTCTCAGCAGCTGGGACCTGGGTGACGTGAAAAGGCCACAAGGTTAAAAGCAAGGACAGGCTTTTGGCCGAGGGGACTCAGGCGGGGAGCAGTGCCCCTGAGCATGGCGGGCAGTCTGGGGGTCCCGCTGCAGCAGGTGGCCATGCGCCTCCAGTCCTGCCAGACCTGAGGCCTGTGTGATTCCCAGGGAAGGGGACAGAGAGCTGCAGTCAGGGGACACGGCTGGGGAGGAGAGTGGCCAGTGATGCAAGGTGACGAAGGTGCCGAGCGCCCAGGGGGTGTGTCCTCTGGTGCAGACGTGATCCATTCAGATGGACCCAACTCGACGCTGACGCCCACCAGGGGACACCATCCACGGACGACCTTCAGAACGGGGTCTGTGGCGGCCGTGAGGTGGAAGCCTGCTTAGAGCTGGGGCGGGAGGGTGAGTTAAAGAGCCCAGGAAGGGCTGTGGAGCCAGGAGGAAGGTGGGGCTTTGTCCTGTTTGGTTTGGTTTTTTAATTCTGTTGTAGTGCAGTAGGTTTTAATTTTCCACTGGAAGAACTCGCAGCCCAGAGGTCCCAATGCCGGAGCCAAATCTCCAGGAGGGGAAGGGATTTTTCAGATCTGATTAAGGGTCTTGGGAAGGGGGATTATCCCGGATTTTCCAGGTGGGCCCAACGCAATTACAGAAGTCTCCCAGAGGGACGGGTAAGCGGGGGTGAGGGGCAGAGAAGGGGGCGTGTGGTGCAGCAGAGGAGGTGGGGGGAATAGATGAGATGGGGGCGGCCACTCGGGTGCCCTTCCCAGGGTGAGCCAAGGACGCAGGGGCCCCTGGAAGCTGGGGGGGGACCAGCAGAGGGCTGTCCCCTTGAGCCTGCAGAAGCAGCCAGCCCTGCAAATGCACCTTGGAATCCCGAGCCCAGAACTGCAAGGTCATGAGTCAGTGTCCCTGCAGCCCCTTGCTGTGCCCGTGGTCGGTGGTGCGGCCTTGGAACACAACACGGTCGGGGGCACAGAATCAGGACGGAAGATGCTGATGCAGGAAGGACGGCCACATGGGGAGGGGCGTCCCTGGGAGATGAACAGGGACCTGGGCACAGCAGGTGGACCCAGCCGAGGGGTGACCCTAAATGCAGCTGCCATCAGCTGATCAGTTCAGAGGCAGGAGAAGTTCCTCCATTTCCTCAGCGGAGCAGAAAGCAGCAAGCCAGCCACAGCCAGCGGCACGGAGCAAGACGCCGGGGAAGCAGGCGAGGGGACAGATGGCAGACCAGGCAAGGGTGATTAAGGAGGGTGCCGGGCAGAAATGGGACCCACCGGAGGCTGATGGCGACAGACGGTCTGGTTTGACCTTGTGTTCAGTTGCGTTTAGCTCCTGGGTTTAGGAGAGTCCGCGGGAGCTGGGTCGAGCCAATATGGAGACTTTGCCAGAGGAGTAAAGCAGAGACAACTGGGTTGGAAATCGAGGGAGCACAGAAAGGACCCCCCTGCCTTAGGGAGGACGGGAGTGGCAGCCAGAGACTGACCACATGGGGTGTCGATGACCCGTGGAGCTCCGTGGGGTCAAAGGGCGTTGGAAACCATGAGGGAGGGCAAAGATCGGAGACCAGGATGTGCAAGAAGGGTTTGCGGAGCTGGCCGGGTTGCAAACGAGCCTCACCCGGGGTGCCGAATTGGAGCCGCACTGAATCGCGTCCCTGGGGACAGAACCCAGACCTCAGCGCTGCCTTAACAAGCTCGCAGGTGGTCCTCTGTGCAGGGAGCTCTGAGCACCTGGATGGTGTAGCTGGGGTGGAGGGGACAGGAGCCCCAAGGCACCGGCAACAACACGCGTGTCGAGGAGATGAGGAAGGTCCCTCGAGCGCTGGAGCGGACCTCTCCTGAGAAAACGCCACCCCGTCAGAAGCCATGTGTGGGCTGAGGGGAACGGGTCCCCTGCGGACACCCGCACGCCCCACTGTAGGCCCCCGGGTACCTCCATCACCCCGAGCCGCTCGGCTGGCTCCCTGCACGTGTCCCCACAGAAGGCTGTGAGCATGTGACTACGCTGGTTGAACCTCAAACTGTGAGAAGGCGCACACCTTTGTGCACCTCAGGGCTCTGCCCCGGAGGAGACAGCCGGGCGGTGTCAGCACGGGCGTGGCCGTGAGGACCCAGGGGAGGCACGTGGGCTCAAGAATGTGTGCCCGTCAGCGGGGACCTGCTGCTGTGGGGGGTGGGCGGTGCACAGAGAAGGTCCGGGGGCGCGGATGCCCCAGCCAGGCTGGTCGGGACATCACTCATCACCAGGGCTGACTTGTCGCCGCTCACCTGGCAGGACGGCTGACATCAGCAGGGAAGTGCCAGGGAGGGTGCGGGGTCGGTGCCGCTGCCACGAAAACCAGCGCAAACCAGCGCAAACCAGTGCAAACCAGCACGGCAGGTCCTTGGGAAACTGAGGCCAGAGCTGCCGTGTGACCCGCAACTGCACTGCCGGGTGCACATCCAAAGGAGACAAGTCACCGTCCCAAAGGAGCAGCTACATTCCACGGCGCCGCGGCCTCATTCACGGCCACCAACACAGGGCACGACGTATGTGACTGTGGGCAGATGCTTGGACATGAAAAGGTGACACGGATGTGTGTTTACACACGAAATGCAATGCTTTCAGTCTTAAAATAAAACGAAGGGAGGCCACCCGGTCCTGTAGGGCGACATGGGTAAACCTGATGGGCATGACGCCAGAAGTCGGTCAGTCACGGGGGACACACGCTGCGTGATCTCACTTCCTCGTGGGCAGCCCCAGCCACGTGGCTGAGCGCGCGGTGGGAGGAACGAATGGCGGCACCAGAGACCTGCCGGAAAGCCGAGGTGGTGCGCTCAGGCGAGAGTCTTGGCCGTAAGGTGAGTTAGGAGCCGCAGGTAGAAACATTGGGCTTCACACTTGAAATTCGCCCAGAGATGGGACCCTGCTGTTCTCCTCGCAAATCGGAGACCCTCCCGCACAGCGGGTGGGCCTGTAAGTGAGCTCAATCGCGGCCGTCATTTCATGATGTGACGCGTTTCAAACATCACATTATGCTTCTCAAACAAGTACAATTTCTCTTCGTGAATCACATTTGAATAAAGCTAGAAAAAGAGAAATGCTAGGAAAGAGCAGCTGTCGTTCTGACAGTTGTTTCCTTGTAAGCCATCTTTTCATCAATTTATGGTAACATTTTCTCTTTTGTCATTGCCCACAATACACCTAGAAAGGGTATTTTTAAATGTGCCTGTTTAGTATTAAATATGCTTCCTTATTGTCACAATCTGGAGATTCTAACGTCAAAACCTGCCTTTCTGGAAATTGTTCACTTATCGTCACTGACTACGGCCTTTCTCGTTTTATTTGTGTCCCCAGTGAAAAGCAGCTCCAACCCCGAGCTGTCCCGCCACCAAAAGTTTGCGGGCTCCACCCCGGCTCGGGTGCGCAGGAGAGGCAGCCGGCTGATGTTTCCCGCTGATGTCTCCCTCTCCCCCCTTCTTCCTTCCCTTTCTCGCTGAAATAAAACTTATGCTCAGGTGAAAACTTGAAAAATTAGGGAGACAAAAGGAGCTTCAACCAAACTTACATCGGACTTCATCCTCAACAACACTCAGTCTTATTCTACAAGGCCATGGCCCTCTTTGTCAGGAGTGAATAATTACTTAAATGTAATTCAATGGCCTAATGCCATTTAAACTCTTGTAAAGCCCATTTTCTCATTTATGTAATTTTTCTTAAATTTTCATTTCCTTTCTTTTGTCCCAAATACACCCCTCATTTTTAGATAAACAGTTCCCTCTTAATTGGAGCCTGCATTTTGTTTTATATTCTGTTCCTAACAATCACGTACTCGGTATTTGGGGTCCGGTTCTGCCCTTTTTCCCTCCGCTGGTCCCCAGATGCTGGGACGGACACGCCCTGCTGTTCTGGGCGCATGGCTGGGCCCTGCTCATTGGCGACCTGACTGTGGGAACTCACTGAACTCAGAGGGGAGTCAGGTTTGCCCCTGCTGGTGCTTTCAGGCTCTGCCGACCCAGCCTTGCTTCTCGCTGACCCCCAGCCTGCTGTTCATGGTCGACGCAAACAGTGATCGGCTCAGCCCACCAGTGTCTCAGGCTGCCCCAAACCTGCTCGGAAGCTGACGGGCTTCCTTGCCGTCAGACCTACTGTGCACGTTTCCTTCTAGTTTGGTCTTTTCCCTTAAACTGCTGCCCTTCAAGGATGTTCGCTTTATTCTTGGGTGTCTGATCTCACCCAAGCTCTGCCCGAGCCTGGGCACTGGCCCCCCTCGGAGCGGCTGGGACCCCACGGCCACTGGAGGTCACGGAACGGGGCTCCAGGCTTCCTTGTGGCCGACCGAATCGCGGACACTGTCCTGCTCACCCTGACCCGCGTCATAACTGAGGAAGCACCACCACCCTGCCGGACCTCAAACCTCGCTTCATAGAGAATGTTTGGTAACGTCCTACAGAATGTTCTGGAACGAAAGTCACAGAGGGCGTAAAGTGCGCATTTGGAAACATCGGTATCATGTCTTACTTACAAGCGACCGTTGAAAGAGAAAGAGGTCCATTTAAAACAGCACCCGTTTCCTTATGCAACCACACAGAAATGCCTAGGATGGGGACACAAAAGCCGCTGGAAGCTGCCTCTGCACCAAATCCGGGGCCATGACAGCTACGGAGACGGCCTGACGCGGGTGTTCGATTTGAGAGCCCAAGTCCACGGTCGTCACAGATGCCATGAGCCTTTAAAATGACAAGTGACTTATGGGATAAGTTCCAAATGAAACAAAACTCAACTTCCACTCCACTTCCTGGTCACCGCACTCCTGGTTTTCACTGCGCGTTCACGGAATTACCCTGGATTTACGTGGAAAACGGAGCAGAGCCCTCCTTACACGTCCCGTCTGCACCGACAGCTCACGGGCCTCGCCTGCTGAATGGCCGGCACGCTCCTTGGGGTGGGGACATGCGACCCAGCCCGTGGACGATGGGTCACAGACATGCACAGCTGAAACCCATATAATTCTACCAGCCAAGGCCAGCCGAACAAATTCAACCAACCAATCAATCAATGCCAGGGAAGCTCCCGGTCATCACAGGGCCACTGAAAGCCACGCCCCAAACACACACGCATCTCCCAGCGGCTCCGGAAGCAGCCTTTGCCCTTCCCCGGCTCGCCGGTGCCGGCGCAGCTCACCCACTTTAGGGGGCCTTGGAGCAAGGCCCCCTCGTGAGTGGTCGCCGGTCATCCCTGCGGACACCGTTTTCCCATCCCTCCAACATGCGACGGCCTTCCATGTCTGTCCACGCAGCGACCACGCCTGTAGTCTCCTGGTCTGGGCTTCCATCTCAGGCCCCTCAGGTCCCCGGCAGCCCATCCAGCTCGTCTGTGTTCCCACGGCCCCCTCTGTGGAACAGGGACAAAGTCGGAGCCCTCTCCCTGGGGGGCAGCCCTGGGAAGTTCAGGTGCGTTTCAGGGTTGAAGAGGGATATTATTAACGCCCACTCTCTTTTGCTCACTAGCGTCCACCAGTCGGTCCCTGTGACCCTGGACCACCGTAGATGCCTTGGGACCAGGGCGTCAGAACATCGGCAGGGGAACTATTGATCACTGATACATACTTATTTGTCCGGCACACCCCAGAAGTACACCCTCCACCTAACAAGACTGCGAAGGTGGCCCTGCGTTGGGACCTCGACGGATCCCGCAAAGACGTCCACAGAAGCACCAGGAGTCAGCGAGGAAGCCGCGGGGACTCAAGTGCTTTCCTGGCTGCGGATCTACCGAAGGCCCTTGGCCGGGTCCCGGAGCTGCCCCTAAACTCGCTTTCCCACGACCAACACAGATGCGGCCCCTCCTCTCCCCTCTGCGGGGGTGCCGTGGGGTCAGATGGTGTCTGGGCAGCCTCTGTCCCTCGGGTCACAGCTCAATTATCCGTCCTCCGGTTGAATTTTCTCTCTTCTGCGACCTGAGGCCTGGCCAAGCATCCTGATGAGTCATGGCCTCCGTGGCTTGTCTCTTTCAGAGAAAGGAGTGTCTTCTCTCTCTTCTTGATACTAAGTGAGACACAGCGTTCCTGGCCTTGATATGTGTGCGGTTGGGGAGAGTTGCGTGAAGCTTCAGCGTCCCCACCTTTCTGGGGGACCGCCTTTACGGTCCCCAGAGAAACGTCCAGGAGGGAAGCCCTGGATGAGGGCGGCGGGAAGCCCGGGTTTAATGAGCACCTGCCACAGCTTCCAAATGACCCACAGGAGAAACGGGCAGGTTCCCGTCCCCACGCAATTAAACGAATAATTAAGTGCCAGTCATTATTGATTTTTACTTTGTTTTTGGAAGAGAAAGTTAATGCGTTCTTAAGGCTAAAGGAGCCTTTAACTTGAATTTAATCGGACTCGACAAAGGCAGCGCAGCGGAGGGCTGTCAAGCCCGGCTCCAGGCCACGCTGCCGGAGGCTGGGCCTCGGCCTCACCTGTTAGTTGGCGGGGTGCCACCCAACTCCGCCCTCCCGCTCGGAAAGATGCAAAGTTCTGCATGAAAGCAGCAAGAACAGGACAGAGAGAACTTCTGTGGCCAAAACTGGAGACGTTTGAGCAAAAAAATACTGTCATTTGGATTACAAGTCAGAGTATAGAATGAGTGTTTGTAAGTCCATCTGATATAAGAAGATGATTGACTAAACTGATACTTAAGGGGGAAGGATGAAGGCCCCGTGCAGAAGAGCCCCAGTAACTGATGCAAGCCCTGTGCTCATGTGTGGGGGCTGTGCAGTGGGGATCGGTGAGAGCGGCCCCGCAATCCGGGGACCCGCTGCCCCAGGGGCCGGGGGAGAAAGCGGACCGTTCCTGCCCTGGCCAGACGAACAGGACCCCAAGAACAGTCCCGCCGGGGTCGATGGCGCGCGCGTGGTATACGGTGGGGAGAAAGGGCGCTGTACCCGGGATCTTCTTCCCCAGCCCACGGTCTCAATCGACTCAGGAGAAAGATAAAAGGCAACTGGGATAAACAGGCATTTCGCAAGATAACTGAGCAGTGACCCCTGACTTCTAGGGTCATCGGATGGGGGAGGGTTTGAGACACTGTCCCAGCCACAGGCGGCCTGAGGGATCCTCAGAGCCAGCGGCCGGGTGGTGTCCTGGGTGCGACCCTGGAGCAGAGAAAGGGCACCAGCGAAGAACTGAGTAATGAAAACAAACCGTGACCTTTCGTTAATAATGATAATACACTGGTTTGTTAGTTGTGACAAATGTCCCGTGCCAGTGTGTGGGGTCAGCAACAGGAAAAACTGGGTGTAAAGTGTGAAACTCAGTATGATCTTGGCCACTTCTCTCTACATCTAAACAGCTCCAAAAAGTAAAGTCTACAGAAAGTTTAAAACCAAACTGTTTATCTCAAAGAAATGTCAGAAAAAATTAAATGGGTAGATTTTGGTCAGTTTTGGATCGTGAACCCAGCGTACGGAAAACGTCCACTGTAACATCAGCTCACGTTCCCACGTCCACTCCACTCAGAAGGAGGAGGAAGCGGCTCAGAGCGGCGCCCACAGGAACCGGAACTCTCCTGGTCCCTGGGGACGCGTCTCTCCAGCGAGGGGCTTCCCGACCTGATGACGGCCACCGTGGCCCCCGGGACTGACCCACGCGACTACCAGACGTGAGAATGGTGACTTGTGCCCCGACTTCTCAAACGCTGGCTCGTGCGGACGGCACAGCACGGCTGCTGTCGAATCCGTTTTACCGTCGGTGCAGAGTCGTCGGAAGGCCCTCAGCCGAGCGAGCTTCTCTGCGGCCCCAGCACAAGCCCCGGCAGGCCACGTGGACAGAGGGGGTCTGCCTCCTGCCACGGCTGTGACCTGACCACAGGTAACTTGTGGATGGGACAGAGGAGGGGTGACCACTCACACGCGGCACTGCCCACCGTTTCCCACGAGCTCGGTGCACCCCCATGTCCCCACTGGGGTGCCTCACAGGCAGCTCCCGCTCACGCCTGTCACTCAGCCCGGATGCCCCCTGTGGGGGGGCGGCGCTGGCCCGTCAGCACCTCACAGCTGAGGAGCAGTCCTGCAACGATGGAGCTCATGCCCCAGACGTGACAGGAATCCCCCCGCCTCCCTGCCTGCAGCCTGTCACCCACCTGCATGGGGGGGCCCAAATGCGGCACGTCCGTCCGCACCCCTGCTTCCCTGCCACTACCTGGCTGCCGGCAGCTCTTATTAAACTACAGCTTTTCTGATCCGCTCCCCCCAGATAGCCAGGAACCCCTAAAAAAACAGAATAGTCTTCTGGAGGGTGGGCCCCTTGTAGTACAGGCTTCCCCCACTAGGGGCGTGCTCTGGGGACCCATCTGTATCAGTGCACCAGCTGGTGTCGTTGTGAGAGGCTGAGAGAGGCTTCAGTGAAATTTTTAAATTCACTTTATTGTTGTTCAATTACAGTTGTATTTTTCCCCTCCCTGCTCCAAACCTCCCTCCCTCCCTTGCTTCCACCTTCCCCCCTGGTTTTGTCCATGTGTCCTTTCTGACCAAAACCTGGGCGACCCTGGGCCCCACCCTCCCTATTCACCTGGTCCCACCCCAAGCAAGGTTTTCTTGTTTCCCTGGATAAAAAAAATCCCTCCAAGGCAACAGTTTGCTGTTGTGGACGAGGTGAAACAGAAAACAGCAGACGCACGGAAGGCATCAGCACCGACAAGTTCGAACACTGCCCTGAGCCGCGGGAAGGGCATCTCGAAGGGTGTGTTGCGTCCAACGCTGAGCAGCGGGGAGGTGACTGAAGCTTGTGTGTGAGAGTAAACACACAACTTTTATCAATTTCATTTAGGGCCCCCCTAAAACGATATCTGTACATGCAATGCAGATGTGCCAGGGTGTGTCAGTTCCGTGTTGACACCGCTCAACGACTCTGCACTGACCTTGGAGAGGGTGGGGACAGCACCCCCACACCCGGCCCACACCGGCAGCCTCTCCAGCCCTGACAGCCCCCACGTCGGGCCAGGGCCTCCCGTCTGCAGGAGTCCGGCGCCTTGGCCCCATGTCTGGACCCAGGCAGCCACTCCCGACCCCGCGCCCTCCTGACCCCGCGCCCTCCTGACCCCGCGCCCTCCTGACCCCGTGCCCTCCTGACCCCTCGCCCTCCTCGCTCTCCCATGACAATGGTCCGGCCGATCCCCACCCCAGCATCAGGCTATGGCTTACACGTGCTGTTTCGTGGGGGACCTTCCCTTCACTTCACGATCACGTTAACGTCTCATCTGTACACACTGTTTGTAGGCTGTGATTTCCACTTCCTGCGTTTCTTTACCCACAGCTGTGTCTCAGTCTGTGATCACGTGTATTTTCAACCGCTGTTGCACAGTTACAAGTCTCCCTGTGATGGAAGCTGTGTGAGAACACAGAACGGAGCCCCGGTCAGAGGCCTGGCCCAGGTGGGCAGAGCCGGCTCGCGGCTGGTCTTCTGCGCTACGCCGGCCAATCTGGATTTCATCGCGGGGAAGGTAACATGGTAACAGACGGCAAATCCCGTCCACAGAAGCGCTTCTCTGGTCCCTGCTCCGTGGGTCTGGAGAATTCACTGTGAAATCCGAATTTCTCCCTTTGGACTCCACCTCTATAAATCACCATGGGTTTTCACGGAAGCTTTGAAACGAACACCTAAACATTTCTGCATGTGCAGAAGTGTGTGTCCAAACCAGAGCTGATTAGTTACAGTAAAGGGAAGGTGGCTTAGACCAAAAGAGCGAATCACCCGGGGGCACCGCGCCGTCCGTCTGCCCGGCACAGAGCGGCCCGGTTTCGGCGGCGGCTGTGTCTGGTTGGGGCTGAGTGTGTGCGCTTGGGGTTCTCAGACGGGAAGTTTCCGGCTCTGTGTTAGCATTGCGCAATGGGAGCTTTGCCACTAATTACAGCCCGGCTGGGACGACGACACTGTGAGAAACACTAACGTTGCGGGCGGAGCTTCCGGACACACCTCCGCCACCTTCTCCGACCAGCAGACACTCCGAGCAGGGAGTGCACCCCGACTGCAGGCGCTCCTGCAGCCGCCCAGACGCAGCGTGATGGGCAGTCACCGTGGGAGACGCCACCCATGTCCTCCGTAGACCCAGGGGCCTCCTCCGCCTTCAGATCGTGAGCAGCTTCCAGGCGGACCCGTCCTCAAGGTCACGGCCATGGCGTTTTATCCCCTGCAGATTGCCGGGCTGGTCCTGGGGTTCCTCGGCATGGCCGGGGCCCTGGGGGCCACCCTCCTGCCCCAGTGGCAAGTGTCGGCCTTCGTGGGCAATAACATCATCGTCTTCGAGCGGATCTGGGAGGGGCTGTGGATGACCTGCGTCCGGCAGGCCACGGCCGTGCTGCAGTGCAAGGTCTACGGCTCCCTGCTGGCCCTGCCGCCCGCGCTCGAGGCGGCCCGGGCTCTCATGTGCGTGGCCGTGGCGCTGGCCCTGCTCGCCCTGCTGGTGGGCGTCTGCGGCATGAAGGGGGTCCAGTGCGCCCCCTCCAGCGAGAGGGCCAAGGCCCGCCTCCTGGGCGCATCGGGGGCCCTCTTCCTCCTGGCGGGCGTCTCTGTTCTGATCCCAGTGTGCTGGACAGCCAGCATCATCGTCAGGGGTTTCCACAACCCGGCCGTCCACGTGGCTCAGAAGCGAGAGTTGGGGGCCGCCCTCTTCCTGGGCTGGGCGAGCGCCGCCCTCCTCCTCCTCGGAGGGGGTCTGCTCTGCGGGGTCTGCTGCCGTGCCTGGAAGAGGCGAAGGCACCGCCGTCCGGCCTCCGGACACTGTGCGCCCCACGTAGACAAGCAGAGGGCCGGGGCCACGGCCCACAGGACCTTCACCAGCTACGTCTGACCCCTGCGTGGGGCCCCAACTCGGACAGTGGTCGGTGCATTTTATACGGTCCTGCCGGGAACTCTGAGTACGTCGGGCTGGAGACCTGGCCCCGCGCCCGCCCTGGAGCTGAGACTGTCACGGGCGCAGACTTGGCAGTCTGTCTGTCCCCGGGGGTGGGAGTGGAAGGGCTTGCGCTGGGCGCTCTGACGGCCGGTATTACATGCGTTTACCGGGGCTGGACCCAGATGCGCCCTCTTCCAGCCCGTGTAGTCTAGACTCCAGCAGGTCCACGGGCTTAGTATCATGATGGCCTTTTGGGAACAGTCATATGTCCTTTACTCAGAAATCCAAATTACATTGCGGTGAATGATGCATAGCAATAAAAGATTCTAAAACACGGCCTGGAATCTTTCCTGGGTTGTTCCTCAGACCAACAACTACAGGGATGACTTTCTCTTCTCAAACAGTTCACCTGGAAAAATAATAGCCATCAAGTCAGGATTTCAGTCGACTCTATAAAAACATGGAGACGCCCGTTGGGGGAAAGGACCTGTTACCCCTCCAGGAAAGCTAATGCCGCAACCTCCAAACGCTGTCAGGAAAAGGGAGTTCTTGTTTGTTTTAGGATATTTCACAAGATGGATTTTGGAGGATTAGTGTATACAGTGAAACTTGCTTACAATTGTATATTCAAAACCAGCTTATAAATGAGAAGTAACATGCTTTCATAACCTGTGGTTCTCGCCCCGGACGGGCCACGCCAGAGGAGGTCCGCGCGGCCTCGGCTCTCCGAGACAGGAAACGCGGACCCCCCCCCACGGCGCTGGGGTTTGGTGCCGAGGGGCGGTCTCCCTTCCCGGCTCCGCTCCTTAGTCACTGAGCAGGCCCACACACGCCGAGTCGAGCGAAGAAGACTCGGGTCATGAATCGGGCGATTAGTGACGCTCAGACGGTGCCTTCCTTTTATTCTCCAGTAAACAAATGGGTGGGGGAAGCACTTTGTTTCTGAGTTGCGTGCATTGACTTCTCAGTCTTGCGCTTCCTGTGTTCACAGGTCAGGGGTCAGTGTGTGCGGTGTGGGGGTGGGGGAGACAGGGCCTGTGGGGCTGCTTCTGAGTGTCTCCAATGTGCTACGAACCAACCGATGTCTGTACATTCAATTTCAACTCTTCAAATGTTGTGTTTGTTTTGCAGTAAAATGTATTTAATTTATAGTACATAACAGCAATCAGCAGATTAAACGTGTTCACCAAACATTGACTGTCTGTCCATCCCTGTTACAACCAAAGGAAGTGGCCACCTGAGTTCAGTGGCGCTGACCGCACGGTGGGGCCAACATAAGAACGAGTTTCTGTCCTGAGCGGACTGTGTGGAAACGCTGAGCCTTTGAATCAGAAACCACGGCCCGCGAGGTGCGGGCAGCGAGGCGTCCCTCCTTTCTCCCGGTCACCAGCAAGACGTCGTGACACGGAACGGGTGGGGAATGTGTGACTAGGACATCAAGCCACAAAAATGAAAACATCCTCAGGAAAAACCACGACTGGTCTGCGTTTCCCTAAGATGGTCCCCCTTTTCAGACTCCATTCACAAAGGCCTGTGTGCCGGGGGTGTTGGAAAGGAGTCGTTCATCCCGCAGGGGCAGGCGCAGGACACCCGCAGACCAGACACGAGCTCGCGCTGCCGTGGAGTCCCGTCTTCCCGTTGCCCCCCAGAGGAAGCCATTCGCCCCGGGGGACCGTCCGGGGCCCAGCCAGCGGACCGTGCGGCACCCGGATGATCACAGCATTGCCGGGGGCGGCACTGGGCCCTACGGGGGGGGGGGGAGTCCCAGAACCTGAGGGTCCCGTCACCCACTCTCTCATTCACCACGGTGCACTTCTAGGAAAAATTATGTGTAGTTCTCCTTCCTGTCACCACGTGTTCCCTATTACACCAAAAATGGAATTTTAATTACTTTTAACACATGTCAAGATGCACTGTGGTCATAAATCTCATCCCACAAATCCCAGTATGTGAGAAATGCATCATTACTTCCTAAAATTTAGCTGAATTCAACTTCTTGGGCACCGTGCGCAGAACGCTCAGTTCCAGGGTCTTACTCGGAGATCAGTGGGGCTCGGGCGGCGGCTTCAGGCCCATGGTCATCGGTCCCTGCAGGTTGCTGAGAAAATGTCTATTGGAAAAGACCTCACTCCCTGTGGCCCCGCCGTCCCCTCAATGGAGACAGCAGCCTGGAAACCAGGAGCAGCGGGCCCGGAGGGGCTGAGGCAGGAGAACCAGGGAAGCTCTCCCAGGGCACAGAGGTGTCACTGGAGACCAAAGCGGAGGCCCCGCCCCCGTCTTCCCGGGTCTCAGGTGCGGACAGGAAGGCCGGACGGCAAGGGCGCTGGTGGGAAACGCAGTGTGGGAGGTGAGCGCTGTGTGGGGAGACCCTGGGCGCCAGGCGGAGCCGCGAGTGGGTCCCAGAGCAGAGGAGGCTGGACGTCACGGGAGGGAGGAGTGACAGCGGTGCAGTGATGAACTGCAGACTCGCCCTGGGGAGGCTGTGGCTCTTCAGAAGGATGGTGACGCTGGGAACACAGCGGCGGCCGGAGAGACAAAACATCGGAACTCAGAAATCTAAAGATGGCTTTGCTTTTCTCGTCTGAAAGTCCTGAATTTTGAGGAGCTTAGGGGCGAAGAACGAAGTGGCTCAGTCAGAACCCACTTTTTTATCTGACTTTTAGGATCACGGAACGATTTCTTTGGACAAGGTATAAGACAAACGAGCCGAGGTAAGAGGGTCAGGCATCCATGTGTCCCAGGGAAGGACCCCGAGGAACAGGACCCAGAGAAATGACACAGCTCAGATGGGTGTGAAGACGTCAGGGCACATGTGACCCAGGACGCCCGCCGACGGTCGTCACGGTGTGGGGATGGCAACAGCCCCTGGCGTGTTTGGTCGGACAGGCCCAGAGCCGACGGGGCCAGGTGCCCCACAGCCAGGGCGCCGGGGGGCAGAGCAGCCAAGACTGGCCGGGCCCCTCCAGGAGTCAGTGTCTCTGGGGCTCAGGGAGAACGGCAGCCACACCCCGTGAAGGACAAGTGCGCCGACCACGGCCTCCCGTCCTCAGTCCCACCCCCTGCCCCCCACTCTGCAGCCTAAGGAGGTGCGTCCCCATGCACCCGGCCGTGGGCACACCCGCAGCGCGTGTGAGGGAGGAGCGGTGGCTCTGTGTGCAGAGAAGCAGGAAACAGCCGAACAAGCTGACGTCAGGCCTGTTCACTGTCTTCCCAGACGGTCTCCGTGAACAGCATCGTGATACACGGCTCCTTCCGCTGAGAAACACGGGTCCTGAGCAACCTCGTAGTTACTGTCTGCAGGGAGGGACGATGGCAGATAAACTGACAATAGACGCATAGACGGCAGATGCCGACACGGGTTGACAGACAGACACACAGATGGTCTCACGGCTGGCCAGATGAGAGAGGTGGTACGTAGAGACGGAGATTAGAGACTTGGAGAGGAGGTAAAGGTGGGGAAG
Source organism: Artibeus jamaicensis (assembly GCF_021234435.1). Lineage (NCBI taxonomy): Eukaryota > Metazoa > Chordata > Mammalia > Chiroptera > Phyllostomidae > Artibeus > Artibeus jamaicensis. The sequence continues at coordinate 49,750,437 of NW_026522046.1, forward strand.
GAGGCAGAGAGACCATCGGATTGGTAGACATGACAGACGGACAGATGGATGGAGAGACAGCATAGACGGACAGACGGATGAGAGATGCTGTCTGTGTGACTGTGAGCCCTGAGCCCTGACACGTGGCCAGATGGTCTGTCCCCCAAGTAAATGAGGGGGTCCCCCCGGACTCAGATGCAGGAAGGCGTGGTTTTCTGACCGCCGCTCCTCGGCTGCTGTGTTGTGTTATTCTAAGTTCTGAACAGAACAAACACTCCTGTCACCAAAAAATACCAGCGTTAGAGTAGCTCGGTTCACGGTGTCTGGACAGGGTCTCTGCGGCGGAACCTGGCGGCACAGCCCACCCACAACAGCACTTAGTGGGGCTTCGATCTGGGGGTGGAGCGACTAATAAGATGCCCACAAGCAGCAGGTCACAGGATGGATGTGACTGCGCCCAGCGCTTGGAACCTGCCCCACAGTGAAGAGGTGCCCGACCTCGTCTGAGGGCTGGGCTCCCGGAGGGACAGAGAAGGGCCTTCAGCCGGGCAAGTGCCACCCCCGCCGTGTGGGGTGACGAGGCTGGTTCTGAGCAGGGAGGCGGCGGAAACGAACCTGTCAGACAGATTCAGAGGACAAAGCCAGGAAGGACATCACCAAGGAGGGCTGTGTGTCTGGGACACGCCCAGGGCGCAGCCAGAAAACCGTGCAAACAGGTACAGGGGCGGAAGGGAAGCCAGAGTGTCCGCAGGGGCAGCGTGGAGGACAGACCGCGGTCAGTTTTCCCGGAAAGTGGTTCTCAGAGCCCAGGCGCTCAGGGATGAGCATTCTCCGGGACACTGCAGACACCCGGCCACTCACAGCGCCCCTCCCAGTGCCCTCCCCGAGCTCATGCAAGGTCCGGAGAGGGTCCTGGAAGGAAGCAAGGCCAGGACAGGCGGGCCTCGCCGCGGCTGCTCTGGCTCAGGGGTCTGCAGACTGGATCTGCCCACCCGGGACACACCCACCCTCCCTCGTCCTCCCCTCTGGTGCCCCTTCACCCTGACCCTGCCCTCGGACCGGCCTCAGGGTCCAGCTTCCATGCCCACCCATCCTTCTTCCACTCAGCCAATGTCCGCCACTTCGACTATTCCAGTGACAAAGGCGCGTTCCTCGAGGTGGCCGAAGGTCTGTTCCCGCCAGCTGTGGCTCTCTCCACACCTCTGGTTTAATGAGTTTCTCTGAATCAGACGTTGAGCACTTCTTTGTTTGAGGTTTCTAAACACACACACGCACACACACGCCTTCCCCAGAGTCTGTACTAGTAACCTGCTCCGAGGGCTCACGCACCCTGGCTGCTCCGAGTCCCGTGCACCGCAGGCTTCCCCACCCCCCGGGGCCTCCCATTCTCTGCTGTTCCTCCCCAGTCCTGTCTCCTCACTGCGGGGGGGGGGGGGTCCCACTGCCTTCCGGCTGCACAGTGGACGCAGACATTTCCAAGTTCACGCCGTCCTGAAGGCCGGCCACATTTGGCTGGTTCTGCTGTCAATCACAACATTGATAAACCTTCAGTTCTCGACAACAAAAGTCTCCGTTGGCTGGTTCAGGCGGACACACGTTTGATACACCTGACACGGGAATTCACAGCGTCGGGAGGGCTGGGGGAGCAGTCAGAGGGGTTTCTAGAATGACATCCCGTTTGCCGTCTCTCCTCCTCCTCCACTGCTTCCCTTTTCCTTGTCAGAAGCAGACCCTCACCGCGTGGGCCCTGCCGCTGCCCCCCCACGACCGGAGGATGAATCACTAGCTGCCAAACGAGCCCTCTCCCTGTGATCGGGGTCAACACAGCCGTGTCACACTGTGCCCACCTGGGCGCCCAGCCCAGGTCTCGCGGGGAGAATCAGAGTCACGCCCCGAACACCAGCCACGAGGGCGGGGAGGCCTTACGCACCCGGTCGTCCGCCGTCTACGCGCCGGGAAGGGCTCAGGTGGTGCTGTTAGAGCCGCTCTGAGAAGCCCCCCCGCAACGCTCAGCACGAGTCACGACAGTCGGTGCTTGCCGCGCGGACGGAGCGTTTCCGTCCCTCCCCTGGCCACGGGCTTGTCCCCAGTTACCTAACGAAGCGTCCCAGTGCCTGACACTCAGCCTCCCTCGGGTTACAGCTTCCACGTCTCGGGCTCCTGGGCTGGTTGGTGACCTGACGCAGCAACGTCACTCTGTGTTCGTCACTCGTCCTCTCTGGCTGGACTGTGCTCGGGCCCGAAGGCTCGTTCTCTGTGTCTAGCACCCCCGCCATGGATTCCTGGCTCTGGACCCCTTGTCCCTGGACAGAAGAAAGGAGGCGTGAACGAATATGCAGAGGGATGGGCGGGGAATGGAGCCGGGCGGCGTGTGCCGTTCAGTACCCATTTGCCAAATACGACGGCAACAGCACTATCCGCTGGAGTGAGAAGCGAGTCTGGGGGTCAGAGGGGACGAGGACAGTCAGGACTTTGCGGACGGCATCTCCATCACCACCACCACCGAGTCGTTGGGTCCTTCTCAGGCTCCTGCGCCCCGCTCTCCCCCAGGGGCAGGACCCTGAGGGCCCAGGATAGAAGCCCCATCTCAGAGGGCGGAGACCCCCTCGGAGGGCAGAGACACCCCCTCACAGGACCGAGACCCCCAGCCTGGGCAGCAGAGCCGCCTCCCACCCAGGTCGACTAACACGGCACCTGCAACGCTTGCTATTTGAAGCCAATAAGGTTTTAGAATTAGGTTTTTGAAGCAACAAAGCCTAATCTGCCTTTTTAAAAATAACAACTCAACCAATTGTCACACAGATGCAATAGGATTGCTGAGAAAAACAGAACATCCTGCTGTATTTTCAACAGTTGCAACTGATTTGTCAGTTGCTCGGGGGTGGCTGGTGTCCGCTGTACTCGGAGCAAAGCCTGCGAGCTGAGGTGTGCAGACGAGGGACCCCCGAGACCGTGCTCCCGCGGACGGCCGCTGCAGAAGGGAGGAGACCAGGGGTTTTAAGTCCTCAGGGGAGTCCTCGTTGGGATGACCAAGGAGGTGCAGCAGGGAGGGGTGAAAAGATGGGCAGAAAGTAGCTCTCGGAAGCAGGAGGCGCCCTGGAAACCAGACCTGGTGGGAGATGGGGGGACACACGGGCTCCCTCCGGGGCCGTGTGACCGTGCGGCGGCTCCGAAGGCTGAGGAGCAGGGTGTGCCACAAAAGCAGAGCGGGCGGCGGTGCCATGTGGGGACTGACCGCAGGGCACGGGCCGGGACACTGACGGCGGCCCGAGTTTGAGGGGCGGCGGGTGTCGAAACCTTGAACATGAACATCGACTTCATCCGTTTCAATGGCAGAGTGTTTACATACTGTGCATGTTACACATTTGCTATTCGGCACTAAATCTTCTAAGTCGACTTGCAAGAAAAGGAGAATAAAATTGTGTAATTAAAGTTTTCATCGTGAGGTTCTCTCATGAAAGTGCCCATGTGATTTTAAAAATGGTAAAAATAGAACATTTTTGTCTAGCTCTAAACTCTCTTTTAAAAGTTGCTCAGTGCTTAACAAAGACATTTTTCAACTTTGCATATGCCTTTAACGACAGCAGAAAGCCGGCATTTCCCCCAGTTCTGCCCTGTGTCCCTCGGCTGCCGTGTCTGAAGCACACATCCCGACAGTCACACAGCGCACGGCGAGGCGTCGGCGACGATGCTCTGTGTCCGTGTGCAGCCGTGTGAGAACGTGTTGTGACTCCCGGATGCAGAGATTGGCACAGGGCCAACGGGAATCTAAATCAGGGAGGACATGGGCCCCCCACACACACACACACGCAGGCCCAAGCGGAAACGATGGCCGGAGCACTCCGACCTGATCATCAGTGCCCGAGTGCTACTCAGCTCTCCTGGCCAGCGGGGCTGCTCAGGACTTGAGACCACTGGCCGCTGCCATGAATGCCGTGCTCTGTGTTTCAACAAAGGAGAAAGACAAGGCTGTAACCCACCGTGAGACTCTCATCTCTGAATTCTGTGTCAATCTGGACACTAAAATATTTCTCTTTGCTCTTACGTTGGAATGAGTTCACAACTATGTTTATTTGTAAGCCGTCCGTAAGCAAGGATCGAGAGCCACCCACTGTGGTCATTTCCTGTGAAAGCAGAGAAGGACCATCCCTGCGCTGGGCACCGCACTCCCCGTCGGGGACGCCTTCTCTCTGAAGCACGGGTGGGGGACGGTGTGAATGAGCCACTGTCCGATGGCGATTCCGTGTATGCAAAGGTGGGGGGCTCGGGCCCACAGGACCCGCGGGAGTGGGAAGCTACAGCTTCCCTTCTAGGCGTCGAGGAGAGACCAGAGAGCGGGGCCTTCTCCGAGGACACTGACCGCCCGTCTTAGCCCTCGGGGGGCTCCTCCCAGGCCCTCGCAGGAACTGTCTCCACCTAATTGTCCTGCTTTCTAACAAAGATGGTTGCAGGTTTCCGCCCCGCACGCGGTGCCTTGTAACTAACTCGCCGTCACTCGACCGATGGCGGAGGCCGCGCGGAAAGCGAAGATGTCCGCAGTGGGAGGAGACGTGTGAGATCGCAGAGGTAGACGCTGGAGAGTAAAGACAATGCCGACACCCTGGCCAACGTGGAGACTTTCACCACATCGGCACGGGCGGCTCGAAGCACACTCTTCTCGTTCAGTTTGCAAGAACGGACGAAATGGCCCGTTTTGTGTCAGAAAATCGTGTCAGTCAGTCTGTGGTCTCAGTCAATCCCCAAAACAAATGGTTCATTTAAGAAAATCCATCTTAACAGTGAAATCAATAAACGTTTGATTGAATGCTTCACTCTTTAAATGTCATGTGAAACGTCCTCTGAGGAACTGGAAGAACAGGAAAGTGTCGTACAGGGAGCCCTGGGTGGTGTAGCGCAGTGGATTGAGTGCGGGCTGTGAACCAAAATGTCAAGGTTCGATTCCCAGTCGGGGCACAGGCCTGGGTTGTGGGCCAGGTCCCCAGTAGGGGGCGTTCCAGCAACAGCCACACATTGATGTTTCCCTCCCTTTCTCATTCCTTTCCCCTCTCTCTAAAAATAAATAGATAAAATCTTCTTTTTTTAAGTGTCAGACAGGGAGAGAATTGGCGCAACACGGTGAATGTCTCCAACGCCATCAGGTAGCTAACGGAGCCGCGGTCCCGGAGGGAAGGCTGGTCGCAGCCCCGCTGACGGCTAAGGAAGCCTGCCCGGCCCTGGCCACTCGAACCCGGGAGCTGCAGCTGAGGCCCAGCAGTGAGTGCGGCAGGAGCTGGAGGACGCAGGCGGGGCGCGGACGGAGACGGGAGACTGCGCCTCCTCCCCGCCCTGCCTCCGCCCTTCCGGGAGGACAGTCCCCGCCCCACATTCCTGGACGTTCAGGAGGCAACGGAGGGTGGAGGCCGGAAGGGGAAGCGCCACACCCCCTGGGCTCAGAAGGGAAACCGGGCGGGCACCTGCCACGCAGCCAGCTCCGCACTCCTCTGGCTCACGTGTTCCACGGGGAAATGGGCTGTTTCGGGTCTGACTCTGAACTCGAGAGAGGTGTGCCCTGTGCAGGCCAGCGAGACCGCGCCGCTCACGCACCCTGGTGAGCGCCTCTCTAACCCGATGGTGCGCCCCGTCTGGGCTGGGGTCGGAGGTGAGGTTCACTGTCACTGCAAGCTCCCCGGTGACACCAGGAAGCACCGTCAGCAGAGGCTCTAACATCAGCTTCAGAGGAGAGCGGACGTTAAACCCAGAAGGACCCTACAGACAACTGGCCACTTTACAGGCAAAGACAGGAAGTCCCAGAGCAAGGTGATGCTGCCGTTCTCCTGCGTCCTCATGAACCGAGTTGACATTGAACCCCGAACTCCTGACCCCAAGTCCAGGCTCCTCCCCATAAGCAATGGATAGAAACCAGTCCTGAGCTGGGGGGGGAGGACCCGCATCAGGGACACTTTCATTTAAAATATCAGGGTGCCGCCGTCGAAAGTAAACTGGAAACACCATTTCAAAATAGCATGTCCCTTGCACTTTAAAACTCCTGTCTCCCTGGTTCCCGTTCCCCACTTGACTTTTGCTGGTGGAAGGTTTACATTCAGGACGAAGTCCATGTGAGAGAGCAATTCACCTTTTCCTCGGACCCGAGTCTTCATGAAATACCAGGCCACGAGAAGAAAATTTTCTTCTGTCCAAACAAGTGGAGGCTGTGAAATTACAAAAGTAGATTTCGACCCTCATCCGCCACCCTCCCTTCCCAGGTGGTGACTGAGCAATGAGCTACGATTCCAAGGGTGCCCTTGCTCTTGCAGAGGTCCCCTCTGGTGGGGAGACAGGCTTCAGGTAGAGGAAGCGGCCACATGGTAACTCGTGGTGCAAAGTCCGGAGACGACAGAAAGAGGAGGGGACTGCAAAGACCTGGAGCACAAGCCTAAGTCACATTTAAACGGGGTCATGAAGGAGGGAATTGACGTATAGGAACAAAAGGTCACCTCGCAAAGGAACCACAAACAATCAGGATGAAAGGAGAAAAGCCACCGCAGAGTGTGCAGAACCTGAGGCGGAGGTTGAGTGCTGGGTGCCCCCCACCCCCCGTTTCTGAGGAGAGGGGGTGGCCGAGCGCCGAGCTGGGCGAGGCCCCGACACATGCGTCACCGTGCGACCCAGGACCGGCCGTCTCAGGGAGGTGGCGGTGGTGTTTGCTGGTGCGCTGCCGTGCAAGGGAACACACCTGCGTCCCGGCAGAGCGGGGCTGGCGGGTGACATCACCGAATCTCCAGTCACGCCGCTCCTCAGAACACCCCTGCAACCACCGAGGGCGGGGTGCTAACACCCCCACTTTGTAGACCTGCTTCCAGTTTATTTTCGGGAGGTTTTGCTCCATTTACTTCGAAGCTCTGCTAATAGGGGCCTACACGGTTCGGGCTGTGACGTCTTTCTGATGCATTGACTGTTTTATGTTTCTGAAATGACCATTTCTGGTAATAGTTTGTCTTTAAGGCCGCTTTGCTAGTTAGTAATAGAGCCGTTTCAGGTTTCTTATGATTAGTATTTTTATGGCATATTTTTCTCACTTTGCTTCTTCTGGCCAGTGTGTGTCTGTACGGAAACAGCATTATTTATTTCCTGCAAAGACCCAGGACGAAGTCTGCCTGCTCCTACAGGTCTGTCCGGATTCGTCCAGACAAACGGACTGTTTTCAGACCGCCTTTTCAGAGGCTGCATTTGTTTTTCTAAAGCCACCATCTGCAGAGTGTTTCCGAGTATTTATATAGCTCATTTTTAATAAAACTTTGATGATGCACAATAAAGAGATTTTTTCCTCATCCAGAATTATGTGGTAAGATCTGCTTATATGTGGGTTTTTGTTTTCTCTGAAGCCACCCTAAGTAAGAACCTTTTAATTTTTTTTTTTTTTGCCTGTAATTTGGTCACGGCCCAGGCCAATTGGTGCCCTCGACACAGATGCCACACAAATGTGTCACGTGTACCTCACTGACAGCAGTGAAATGGTCTGGCTGAGTAATCAGGCATTTTGTAAATGGGAGTGAGCTCCCGCGTTCCAGAAAAACCCTTCCAGGCCCTGCCACCGCCTGGATCTCCCCCGGGCTCCTCCCTCACCTTCCGACCCCTGTCCCCACCTTGCAATCAAGGACTGTTTCCTTCTCCTCAACCGGCCGCTCCCTTCCTGCGTTTTGCTCAGTGACTCAGGAAGACACTTAAGTGCCTCCCCACAGACCAAGCCCGCCCTCATTCCTTCTCCCTCCACCCCTGGGACCCTCCCAGTGGGGATTAGTATCCATTAGACTCGCTCCCCGGTCCAGTGCAGCCCAGTTCTCCTCCGGCCCCACAACCAGATGAAAGTTCGGGCGGGGGAGGGAGGGCTGTGTGTGTTTTCTTTTCTGGTGTTAAAAGCAGGGTTCGGAGAAGGGACCGAGATCTTGCCAAACAGACTTTTACAAAGACGGCGTCCACACTCTGTTCTTGTGAGGACAGGAAGCAGATGGGGCCGCCACCGCCCCGGAAAAGGGACCGAGTTCTGCTGGAGGTGGTCTCCATCCTCAGCACCTGGACCAGGGGCCTGGAGCACCAAGAAGAACCTGCCCTCGGCCTCACAGCTCCGGGTCCGAATCTCAGTGGGGCAACTCCGGGAACCTCATGTCACCCCTCTGTGGCTCATTTAAAACATGGGAATGGGACCACCTGTCTTGCAGGTGTGCCTTCGCCCCCCCCCAGCGCTGTGTGAAGTGTGTGCCCTGCGCCTCTGGTGGGGAGCAGAACCACTCGCTGCGCCTGTGGCCCCAGGCGCCTCTGCAGGCTGAGCCCGCGCCCCCCTGAGTGGCAGCTCGCAGGTGGGCCCCAAAGGGAGGAGCCCCTCTAAGGAAAGGTGGACGACCCCCGGACTTGGTCCAAAGGCAGGGCTCTCAAGCACGCTTAGCCCGCCACGCATTCCTCGTTTTGCTCCGTGAGGACGCACTGGGGAGAAAGGTCCATCGGAAGGGGAAGGGCCGGAACGGATGCTGGCCCCCACTCGGCGCCGAGAGGCGCGGGAGAGGCGCCCACGTGGCAGAGCCGCTTCCGGGCTGGGACTGTGCGCAGCGCGGGACGGGGTGGGAGGCCCCAGGGGCCGCGGGTGAGCAGGCTGCAGGCTTGTGACCCCCAGGGGCGGCGCGAGGCTCCGGCCGGGGGGCCCAGCTGTGCGCCTCTGTCAGGGGTGGGGGTGGGGGGACAGCGTGTTTGTGAAGCCGTAGCCAAGTGGACAGCAGCCCGCAGCCCGCGGGGCGATTCAGGAAACAAGCTGGAGACATCGGAGCAGGTGTCCTGTTCCCCAAACCCGTGGGATGGGACGGAGCAAAGGCCCTACTAACAGGGGGTCTCCGGGAACTGCTGTGACTCAGCGTGGAGGGACCTGAGCAAATGTGGGTCGCACCTGGGAATTGTCCACCCATTGAAAAACGCACATAATCATCAACAATTGACATTATTGATCATAAGAAGGGCACACGAACAATGCGTTTGCTACTTCTAAATGTACTTGCTGAATTCCCAGAGAAATGAAGCCAGTAACCACACATTTAAGTTGAATCTTGAGCTTGGAACATACCGGATGCTCCCATTTTAAAACTCTTACTAATAGGAAAGTTAGAGTTCAGTCTGATTTCTAAGAAACACTATTGCAATATCATAGCACCATTTAAACTCACTTGATGAGGACTTGCTTTTTTAAAAACTTACTTCAGTTAATGTGACTAAATTAAACATTCCCCAAAGTTTGCCTCAACAAACGATAGTATGAAAAGTAATATTCAAGACGATTTTATGATGAAGTAAATTTGGAAGAATTCACATTTACCTATGTCTTAATACTTGGTGGTTTGAGGTATTCATTAGCATATTAAAATGCCAAAGAATTATTGCAGTAAAGAAAACTTAATAGATCGAACCCAAATTTTCCAAAACCCATCAATCACAGAACTTAGTTATTTGAAATAACATCTTCAAAACTCACATTTAGAAAAGGCTGATATCAGTGTGTTTTTTGCAACACCCCAAATTATAATCAGTTGTGTTTCTATGCTTTGTTTTGTTAGTTTGTAACGAGAGCTTCACTGTAAACACTGAGCCACGGAATCGTTGGGGCTGGTAACAGACCAAAGTGAGACACGCCACACGGGTCCTGGTTGTCACTCGGTGTGAACGAGCTCACTTGATTTAGCACAGACAATAGCACTTAACTAAGCCAGTTGGATAGACAATAAGAAAGACGTGCTTGCAGAATAATTGCTTGCAAACTAATTTTTACTTTTACCCATAATTAGAAAGAAAAAATATTTTACATTGCAACTAGAGCCCACATACACATACTGTGTAACAAAAAGAAAAACTTCAAAAACTATTATTATTCCTCCTTTCATTGTAGTCTAAATTCTAGTCAATGATATTCTATTATACATTCTAATTTTAAATCTGTGTCCCAAAGAACTGATTCTGAAGCACTAGTAATTTGAAAAATTTAGTTAAAAAAGTATTTAACAACCAGAGCAAAATTATGTTTGCCAAAAAATTAAAAACATTATCTGTGTTTACTGTGCAAACCTGGCCATTGTGACGGGGGTCGTGTGCTCCGCCCCACAACCCACAGACCCTCACTCAGAAACCCACCCGAGAGGCTGCGGTTTGGGGTTTGCCTCTGAAAATAAGGAGTCAAGGAATCCGATGCACAGACCAGCATCGACCAGCAACTGCATCTAAAAGACTGCACCTGCCACCTCAGAGGTACTATTGGCTATAAATATCTCAGTCCACGGAGTAGAAATATTTAAAAATTTTTTATTCTATTTTTTCCATTACCGTTTAGTCCCCTCATACCCCCCTCCCCCCAGAGTCACTGCACTGTGGTCCACATCCCCGAGTCCTCTGTCTCTGTTCCCAGAAGAGGAATCAGTAGGTCAAAAGGCCGATCCACTTTTAATTTTTTGAGGTATCTCTGTACTGCTTTTCAGAGCAGCCGCCCCAGTCTGCGTTCCCACCCACAGTGCACAAGGGTCCCCTTCCTCCACGTCCTCACCAGCACTTGCTGTTTGTGGATTTATGGATGACGGCCATTCTGACAGGAGGGAGGTGACATCTCACTGTGGTTTTAATGTGCATTTTTCTAACGATCAGTGACATTGAGCATCTTTTCATGCGTCTGTTGGCATCTGTGTGTCCTCTTTGGAGAAGTGTCTGTTCAGGTCCTTTGCCCATTTTTTAACCGGGATGTTTGTTTTTGGTGTTGAGTTTTATTAAGTTCTTTATAAGTTTTGGACATCAGCCCCATATCAGATGTATCTACGAATGCGTCCCCCCATTCTGTGGGTCGTCTTTTTACTAAATTTAAAGCTTCAACATAGCAGTCCTGGGTGCTTTGACAGCCCCTGAGGATTCCTTCATGTATCTGGCCTCACGTTAGGGTTCCTGAATCCACAATTCCGATCTAGAGCCTTTATTTCTGCTCTCTGTGTTACTGGAATGAGAAGCTGTACAAAATTTTCATGTGCCAAAGATGATGGTTAAATTAGCATTTTTCTTCTATTAAAAACTTCTTTGCCTGACAGAATGATAAGCCATGTTTATTCATTAAAAAAATTATACTGAATTTTCAAACAGTGTCTTAAGGATATATATGCCAATTGGATTCCAAAGAAACATCGACTCTCTGTGAATACCGCCCTACATTTCCTGAAAAAGAAGCAAACCCAGCAATAACAACAACAAAAAGAGATAAATGGGAGGCAGAGGATTCACAGGTTCAGAGAAAAATCTATTAAACAAATGAATGCATTTTTTAAATCTCCAATTTGGGGCAGCTAAATTGATTTATAATCTCTAATCTGTTATGCTGGTCTGTGGAGCAGCGCATATAAATCCGCGAAGCTCGCTCAGCATTTATAATCACGCAGCCGCGCCACGCCACGCGAATACAAACTGCCTGCCCGCTGCAAACGACGCCCAGCCCCGGAGGCGAGTGCGGCTGCCGCAGCAGGGAGACACCAGTGCGTCCCCACGCGGAGCAGTGAGCACGTCCGCTCTTCCTCTTCACCGGAGGCGCGGTGCGCAGTATCCCGGCATCCCAGGGAGTGACCGCGGCCGCAGGCTCACGCTGGGTCGGGCCCTGTCGGGCAGGGAGGGCCGGGCGCCGCCACTGTGCACGCCCTGCGCTGCTCGCCGTGCGCCAGTACGCGGGGGACCCGCACTGACCTTTGTGCGGCAGCCCCAGAGTGTGTCGTTTCTTATCTGGGCAAAAAAGCTGCCTGGACTATCTGAGGACAGAGAAGGCCTAACTTCGAGCCCAGGAAGTCCCGGGGTCCGGATTCTTCCAAATGTCAGACGAATCCTAGGCGGACGGAACGTGCGCCCAGAGGGCGTCTCAGAGACTCCCTGCAGAGGCGCCCTGACGCTTTCTGCACGGAGGGGTCAGGGCCCAGTTGCAAATGGGCCCAGACACAGGCGTTTAGAAACAATAGAGCTCTCGCTCCGCTTCCTTTTCGTGCCTCCGGGGCCGACCACGCCCCCTGCCGTTGGGCGGGGCGCGTTCCGGTGTCTCCTGCGGTTGGGGGCACCGATTTGAATGAGACAGGTCCCTGCGAACCTCCGCGGGGCTGGGGGCGCTGCGCTCTGGCTCCATCAAGGCCAAAGCACAGCTCGTGTGTGCAAGGCAATGTTGTAGCCTTATGGCTATAATTTTTATAATTATGAAATTCCAGAAAAGTCATTAACACTGATTTAATTGGAAGCTGTGCTTAAATTAAAAATTGGAAGGCCTAAGAAAGATGCTGGGAAACTATTTCTAGACCACGAACATAATGACTGTATTTACGAAGGGAGAGGAAGAAGATTACTGTTCAAGGAATAATTTTGCAAGTTAATAATAAGTAATGATAATTTAGTTGCTGAACTTTTAAAAAAGGGTTAAGACTAACAAGATATTATTAAAGAATTAATAAAGCAAGTGCTAGACTAGAGAAAAATGCAATTTCAGAAAACACTGCAGACATTTCTTTAATTAAGAAACAGTACATTTTACAGAAGAATATTGATTTGGGATTCATGAGAGGCTTACTGTCACTTATAAAACAATGCCCAATCAGCATGTAATTTTTTTAAAAAATGACTGAAGACTTGGTTACCCAAAAGCACCAATAGTTACAAATCTCCCCCTCGCCACCTCCAGTCACAGAAGAAGAGTTCAGCAGCAAGGAACCGTCTGCAGAGGCCACTGTCCCTGGCGCCGTTGCCGATGGCAAAGGACCCAGCGAATGCTGAACCTGGGTGGTAAGCTGCCAGCCGGCCTCCAGCAGGGGGTGCGGACCGGCCGGTACTTCTTCCATTCCCCGCCAGCACATATATCCTGTGGGGACGCCCACCAGGGATCAATAAGCCCTCGGAGAGGGATTGATCCACCCCCAGCCAGTGCACGAGGGATGACTAGTTGCCGGGGGGAAAACACGTCTCCCAGGGCTAGATTTCTGCTCTGAAATCAAGGAGGCGGACATACACCGAGGCCCCTCACAGGTTGTACTTGGCAGAGACTCTCACTGTCACACAGGTGGCAATTATGCCGGCAGGTGGCCCATCAACTGTGTCTTCCTACCACACCGTCTGAGCAGTCCCGGTTTTCATAGCATTGCCTACCTTTGGGAAAACGAGATTCCTATGGTGACAGGTGATGCGATCAGCCCGCGAATGTTGAGTGTAGTCTTGTCTCTCACTGACGCTCCGCTCGTCTTGCCCCCGTTCCTGTGCTCCACTCACCGGGCCTCGCCTGCCCTCAGAGACCACCTGTGTTGCTCCAGCAGAGGGGTCGCTGTCAGGCCGACTCCAGCTGTGGTTCTACGTCTGCCGAGTCACCGCCCCTTCATCTCTGCCCCCTACGCCCCCCCCCCACCCCCTGAACACCGAATGGATTCTGGACCTTGAGCTGCCACCGTTCGGCGTCGCCCTCTCTCTGCCACACAAACTTCTCTAGAGAAAGACACAAGGGCTCACGGCCCAGTTCGCTCTGGCTCCCTCACTCTTCTCAGCAGGCCTGTTCCTTCTCGGTGACCCTTTAGGGTTACTCCGCACCTTCACTCTTCAGCCCATTGGTTCCCACTTTCCTGGGGCCAAAGCCTCACGGAGCAGGTGTTCTCTCCTGTTCCCACGGCGAGCACCCCTTCCGGAACCCCCCACGTGTCTCCTTCCTGTGGGCGTGAACCTGCATCTGAACCAGTCCTCCCTTCCTGCCCTCGGTGCGCAGCCCACGAGCACTCGCGCTGTGCTGGCTCCTGTTCCCACAGCCACGTGGCGCACAAGACGGGCAACCCGCCGCACTGACCTCCCACTGGGGCGGACAGCAGAGGGCGCTGCGCACCCCTCGCATGGCACATAGTGGACGGAGACACAGAGCACTGGCCCTGGGCTGGGACGGGCTGTGGGACCGGTGTGGCTTCCTTAAGTGACATTGGAGTCAAGATGGGGAATGGCCATGGGCACGAACCAGGACAGCGGGCCAGCCAAGCTGGCCGGAGCACCTGGCGCGGGGCGGCGGGGAGACATTTGGGAGAAGTCGGCGAGGCCTCGCCCGGAAAGGAAACGCCCAGGCGCGGCCCGGGGCCCAGGGAACACTCGTTGGCTCACCCAGGGTCAAGTGAGGTCAGGTCTGGCACACAGTGAGGTTCCTAACACTTGTTAAAGAGCTGATGTTGGGCCCCCGTGAGAATGGCGGCCTCCAACAAGACAGGCGATCACAAGGGCGAGAGAGGCTGTGGCAAGCAAGGAGCCTCTTTCACTGTGGGTGGGAAGGTGAGGGGGGGCAGCCGCCGTGGAAAAGTCTGGGTTCCTCAGAAAATCAGGAATACAGCTTTCATACGACCCCGCTGGCCTGCACTCTGACCCCGAGGCTGCCACCCGGCCCCACCCACTCGCAGCAGCAGCCTCTCTGCCTGTTCTTGGAGCACCGCTGCGCTCACCGCGGGTCCCGTCCCCGCGCTGGGTTCCCGTGAAACCCGCTTCTCCCTGGGCCACCGCCTTCACGAGTCCCACCACCCACGCCCTGGATCGAGGTCTGCGCCCCACACCCCACTGGACTCATCAAGTTTCGGGGTTTATTTCAGCTCCATTCGCCCCTCTAGACGCTCCTCCTGGGCATCTGGCATCGCCGCAGACCGGCTGGTTCACAAGGCACGGGACTCGTCTGTAACCCTGTCCCCAAGCCTGGGACAGCGTTTCCTGTCCCGTCGGAGCTCAGTACCAGGCCTCCACCTTCCTGGAAAGGCTCCGGGGAGGCCAGAGGGGGCTCCGCACGGCCCACCTGCAGACTGGACGCTCACACTCACATTGAATGGCGTCCGTCCCTGTGTGCACGCGTGACTGGGCTGTTGGTCTCTTTTAAACAAGGAGCACATATCTTATTACTTCAAACAAAAGATCAGGAATAGAAAGACAGCAACGGTCACATGTTTCTGTCAGTCCCCGGAACACTTTGGAAAATGACAGTTATTCAATGAACACTTGTTGAAAGATGAGTATGAAGTCAAAGAACTTACAGGGACAAAGTCACAAGAGCTGATTCCTACTCATAATTCCAGAACTATGCAGACACACGCGTGTGGGTCCTTAGGACCACCCGAGCTGGCTGTCCAGTGCCCCCTGGGCCCGCCGCTCTCCAGAACTTTCTCTCACAGCACACAGCTGATCACAGGGACGGGCCGGGGCACCGGAAGGCAGGTGGAGGACGCTCGGGCAGGTCGGCTCACGGGGGAGGATCCGAACCGCTGCGTTTCTCTGGCGCTCATCCCGTCTAAGTAGTTTAAAAAATACTCGGGTGGTTCGTTCTCGACCAAAATCCCTTCCTGGGAAAACCCGTCTGCCCAGGCAAAGCACACCCCAGATTTCCAGCGTGGCTCCGAAAATCTAATCATCGCATTCTGGTGTGGCACTGGACAACATGGCACTGGATGCCGTGCGACTCGGTAACACGGGGGTCGGGGGGTTTGGGAAAGAGTGAGATTTGCACGCCACAGCCCCTCCCCACTGTGGGCGTCCCACTGCCGCTCACGGTCTCTGACTCCTCAGTGGGGTCCTGTCTGGCAGGCAAGTGCTTCATAAAATGTCAGCCGTTCTAAGTTCCGGGACACAGAAAGCAGACGTGTCACCTGTCCCTGCGGCCGCAGCAGCAGCAAGCTCCGCACTGTAGCCAGGACCCTGCAGCTGGACGGCGCTCACTCAGCACAAAACCGGTGGGAATCTTCCAGGGACTCGGTTCTGGCTGCGGAAGGGCTGCTGGGACAGGGTGCGAGGTGGGCAGCTGTTGGGTGTGCAGGTCGCACAGACTGCAAACAGCCACCAGGGCGGCGGACTGGCCAGGGGCCGGGGCGAACAACACCCTGCAGAGGCTCCGCCTGATTCTGCCCCCCCACCCCCACCCCGACATTCAGGCAACTTCTGCAAAGCTGATGGAAGTCTTTCCTTTGGTTAGAAAAATCGCTGCCTCGTAATTTCCACCCACTCACCCTACTCTGCCTTTTGTAATAAACATAATTACGTGTTATGTTGTCTATTGGGCAATCTTTCAAAAATCTAAGAGCTGTCAGGTTGCCCTGAAGTTTTCCGTTCATTAGAGTAACGCCCTCCATCCCTCCAACTCCTCCTCTGCCAAATACCAGCCAGAACATTCTGCGGGGTCTTCTTCTGAGTTGTCCATTCAAACCGGCCAGTGACTTCCGAGCACCTTCCAACGCCCGCCCAGAGTCTGAGACGGGACGTCTGGGTGCCGGCGTGTCCCCCTCTCCCACACGCAGCTGCTCGAAGCGGTGCCCACCCCCTTCACCGGTCAGCGCCAACCGGACGTGACTACGGCGGACAGAGGAAGGCGGTGTCCCCACGAGTCTAATCCCCCAGAACACGTGTCCGTGCATCAGGCCCAGACACACGAACATGCCTGCACGTGAGTGGTCACTTTGTCCGTCATACCAACTGATCATCTGCTCATCTGTCTTCCCTAAACTTGCTTACTTTTGTTTTATGGCCTTTCCCCCAAATAAATACACTGTGATTCAGCAACTTGAAAATAAAGAAATAAAGTACAGGAAATAATAATTGTTAACAGCTTAAGGAATTTTGCTATTTTTTCTCTTAAGAGCAATCCAGGAACACATAAAGGAGATGAAATAAATTACACAGGTCGTGAATTCATTAAAGCCGCTGGTTTTAGAGTGTATTTTAAAAATTAAAATGAGGCCAAAGACCAGAGCTTTTTTTTTTTGCCATTTCAATAGAAAAATTAATATATTAATTTCAATGGTTTTTAAAAATTAAATGAACAAATCTAAGCTTTCATATTTTGAAAATACTACTGTGACTATTTTAACCTCATATTGCACGTTTTTCATCGATTATGAGTGTGATAAAGAAGATGGGAACATTCCAGAAACGTAACTGTACTGTCCTCCCTGGCGATTAAGCAGACAGTGGGAATGACCTACAGGAGGAAGTTGCCACTGTTGGGAAGAAAACTACTTTTAGGCCACCCCTTGTGAAGTTCTGGTGGTTAATTCAGTAATAAACAAGGATACTAAGCCCATTTTCATTGTGTAGGAGACTGATTCTGAGAATCAAGAATGAATAAAACGAAAATCACATGGCGAAACCTTCCTGACTTAGGTTTTGGCAAAGGGTTTTTGGATAGGACACCAAAAGTCTGGTCAACAACATCAAACAATAGATAAACTGAGCTTCGCCGAAACCCAGAACTTTATTCCGTCCAAGGTCACTGTCGAGGAAAGAAAAGGCAGCCCCGGGAACAGGAGAAACTGACCGCAAGTCATAGATCTAATAAGCGACTTGTATCTTGGGTTCATAAAGAACCCTTCCAACTCAATAATAAAAAGACCAATAACCCAATTAAGAAACGGACAAAGAACCTGAACAGACACTTCTCCGAGGAAGACCTCCAGAGGACCGACCAGCACATGAATAGAGGCTTTGCCTCATCTGTCCTTGGGGAACCGCAAATGAAAAGCAAAGGTACCACTTCACACAAACCCAACGGCTGGAGTGAGAATATGGAGAGAAGCTGGTGCCCGTGAGGACGTGGGGAGAGCGGAGCCCTCTGCTGGCGGGAAACGGAAGTGCAAGGCAGCCAGGAGGCCCCCCCAACCCTTTGCGTGGACCCCAGCAGGTCCGCCCCAGGCGCAGACCAGAGAGACCGGAGAGGACACCCACGCAGAGCCTCGTCCGCACACGTTTGCAGCAGAATGTTCGCAACAGCGAAAAGATGGACACGGTGGGGGCGCTGGCCAACCAAGGAACAGATGACTCAACGTGCTCAGTCCGTGCCATGGAACAGTGTTTGGCCACAACGAGGAGCAGAAGGAGCACTCACGCATGACACGGTGTGAGTGGACCTTCCGAACACGCCGCCGAAAGACGTCACGGAAGGCCACGTGCCGTGCCACTGCACGCGTGCAGAACTGCAAGGCGGTGAGTCTACGGATGCAGGCGGATCGGCAGCTGCTGGGGGTGGGAGGTGGGGGTGGGGAGGTAGCGACAGGTGCGGGTTTGGGGGAGGCGACAAAGTGCCCTGAAAGGAGAACAGTGTGCACAGCAGTGACCGTGCCAGAACTCGCGCGGCTGTACTGTGATTTAAGTGGGCGAATCGAATGGTGTGTGAAATCTGTCCCAGTAAAGCTGTTAGAAAGGACACTTGTGGAGCAGGAAAACGAGCGTGGTGACCGGCCCAGCAGACACGGTGACAAGACAGCACGGTAACAGCGCCAGGACGGCAAACGGACCCACGGGAAAGGACCAAGAAGGGAGACCAGACACGCACGAACGCTCGGCCGGCAGCAGCTGCCGCGGGCAGAACGGAGGGCGGAGGGCAGTTACGTCCGTGGGCACAGCTGGGCGCACCTGGTTTTTACATCGCTAATACGCCCTGGACGCCGTTCACAATGGTCCCCCTGTCCCGCCCTGTGAGCCTGCGTCAGGAAGGTGGCTGTGGGGTCTGGGGAAGGGGAAGATGAGACTCCAGCCGACTCGGGCTCTCCCCGTGCAGCCCACGCACAGCCCCCAGCACTGCGAGGGGGCGGCGGGGGACCCTCGGCACAGCCGCGCAGGGAGCAGGCTGCTCTCTTCCTGTGCAAAGTGTGTTCCAAGTTTGCGCACTGGCGGGGTCGTGGCCAACAAGTGTCGTCCAAAGTGCCACAATTGCTACTTACGGTATTTTTGTGACGTTTGAAAAGGGAAATTGTTTGAAGGAGTGAGGCTGCCAGTGTTCAATGTTCTCCTCAGCTCGCCTCTCCCTGGCCTGTCTTTCCCTGCTGGAGGGGCCGCTGCCCTGTCAGCCTCCCCCACCCCCGCAGCATCACTCCCTGCCACGGTCACAGCTGCGCCGCTGCTGGGCACCCACACTGTCCCCTTCAGCTGTGACGAGCGGCCGCACAGACCGGTGCTCGATCTGTGTTTCACACACTTTCTTGCGCTTCCCCAACACGCAGCGCAAGCGCTTTGTTCAGTTGCAGCGGGTGCTGGACGGTTTTCCCACAAACAGGAGCGAAGCCGGCATCTGTGATGAGCGGACCCCATGTCACTCCCGGTGTCCCCCGGGCACCGCAGGCCAGCCTCCCACAGTCTTCTTCGCAGTGCGTGTGTGAGCGTGTGTCTGCATGCACGTGAGTGTGTGAGTGCAGGGATGTGTGTGCATGTGAGCCTGTGTGGGTGTGAGTGCACATGAGTGTGCGTGGACTAGTGTGCGTGTGTGCATGTCAGGTTTCTCGTCCCTCTGCAGGGCTCAGGCCACCGGCTCGTCTCCCTCAACGGCCACCAAGACGACTCCTGCCCCATAACTGATGTTGGAGTCACCTTCCTGGGCACCGTCCCTCGGGGAGTTGGCTGGTCAGAAAGTCACCGGCGGACACCAGTCAGGATGCATCGACCTATTTGTAGCGTGTCACACCGCAGTTTTTCTTTGGGCCCCATCGTTAAGTAACACGGAGGCAAAAAAGAGCTGTGACTGGCGCTGGCCGACCAAACGGAAATGCCGTCGAACCTCATTCTAGGACAAACTGGCAGACAGTTCGGTTCTCAACCAAGTTGCTCACAGAAAGATGCCGGGCTGCAGCACAAAACCTCGGCCCCAGTTCCCCGCCCAGGACCCTCCCACACTGACACCAGTGGGATTCGTCCCTCACCCATCCCCCAGGCGACGACCGGAGGAGACTCGGTTTTCCAACCAATCCTTTGTCCAGTGGTTTCCCGGGATGAGTTAAGTTTGTGAACCAAGGTTGCACCGTAATCTGGACGCTCCGCAGCCCCACCGTGGGCCGGGGCAGAGCGTCAGGACGCACTGCGTGGCGTCTGTTTGGTGAGACTCTGGCCCCACCGCAGCAGCTGGTACGAGGACCGTACAAAACACAGGAAGAGCTAAAGACCTGTCAGCGGTGACACCAAGATTCCCCTTCATGTGACAACGGCCACGCTCACCGCGTGTGGTCTGTGCAGGTGAGAGACTCCTCGCACAGTGAAGAGGCCACTCGGGAGGGCCTGAGCTTGGAAGGTGCTTCTGGGACGCGTGGGAATTTCCCACCCAGGGACTGTCCCTGGGGCCCAGTGCGGGGCAGAAAGTCCGGCGGCGCTTCGGTGACTCGATCCGGGCTGCCCCTGAGTCTGCCTCGTCGGACGGACGGGAGGATTCACTTGGTCAGGACGATGCCGAACAGGGTCACTGACAGACGTTTCTAACGCACAGAACCAGCATGACCAAAACAGAGAACACCGTCCCCAGTAAACTGTCACCAACGGTCTTCTTCAAATGAAATTATTAAACTGTAGGACTTGTTTTTGATTACCGGAGGCATTGTGACCATCCTCAAAAACATGGGAAAGGCATCGAACAGCAAGTCCAGGGGGGACCTTGCCTGGCCGGTGAGCTTTCAGCATTTTTCCATATTTGAATAATTATCTTTAAACCTCTGCAATGAATATACTTACCTAAACTTTCCCCACCTTCGGCTGCATTTCAGGATAAATCTGTAGATCAGAACTTACAAGACTATGGTTCTATAGTTCACTGGATACACTTTTTTTTCCAAATTCCCCCAAAAGTTTACACCAACTTTACTCCCACAAAATGACATCAAGAGCCCACTAATTCAAGAACTGTGATTTAAAATTTTAGGAGTAAGATAGCAAATAATTTGGCAGAGTCATTTTAAAAGCAGAAGAGACTACTGTGGCCCTGCAGCTGAATTCTCCATGTCGCCTCAGCCCACTGAGGCCACCATTCGAGGTCCTGCTTTGGTGGCACACGGGCGAGCCCAGTGACAGTTCAAAGAGGGGACAGGGCAACGCTGACTCAGATTCTGTACGTGGTTACATCGGACACCTTCAGGCTCAAGCCGCACTCGCAGTTTTGAAAAAAAAATAGAAGAGCTCAAAAAAATTCAAGAAAACCCAAATAAATATTTGTTTCCAAAGCTGTCACTCTGATCAAATCTATTACGCTCGCCGGAGGCTGGCTCATGGACAAAACACGCCAGCGCTCTCTAACCGAGCCAGGGAAGAGAAAATGATTATTTTTGTTTTGCCTGAGGTTTAAGATTTTGTTTATTTTTTATCCTCACCTGAGAACACGTTTATTGATTTTCAAGAGAGGGGGAGGGAGGGAGGAAGAGAGGGAAAGAAACACTGAAATGAGACAGAAACATCGATTGGTTGCCTCTTGCGCACACCTCAGCTGGGGACCAAACTCTGCAACCCAGGCACGTGCCCTGACCGGGAATCGAACCAGTGACCTTTCGGTTCAGGGGATGATGCTTCAACCAACTGAGCCACACCGGCCAGGGTCAGAAGCTCAAGATTTAAAAAAGTTGCACATCCACGCAAACTGGAAACTAGACCTCATCCATGATTAGTTTATTTTAAATCACGGATTTCATTAAGTCTAACGATAATGGGAACTCTCAAGTCTTTGAAATATGAAACATTATCTCGTCAGAGAACAAAACATTCCTCCGTCTTTTTCAATTCGGTTTACGTTACGTTACGATCAAAGAGCTGAGATAGAATGAGCGACGCACGGCACCGTCACCGTCTCTGGTGCGGGAACTGCGGAGCCTCCACGCCTCCCGGGTGACGCGCCTCTGTGATGTCAGCCAGACCTCAGGCGTCTGAGAGGCAGGAGGTCACACAGACCCGAGCCCCTCGCCGCCTGAGGAGAGAGGGCCTGGCAGCCGCCGGCAGTGCCGTGGGGGGTGGAGAGCTGACTGCGCGGCTGCCCGGTGGGCGCCGGGGCCTCAGCCCGAGGGCCCGGACGGTTCCAGCGCACGCCGCGTCCGCCAAGCCCGGGTGGATCTCATCCTGGCAAAGTCGGTCTGACGTGCGAGGAGGAGGAAAAAGCGGACGTGCCCGTGAGCTGGGTCTCAGTGGGGATGTGGTCCGGGGCCAGGGCCACCCGGCAGCTGGTAGGACAGACGGACCCCTCTGGAGAGACAGAAGGACAGGAGACGTGATGCCGAGCCCGCGACTATTCAGAGTGTCAACGCCTCTCTTCTCCCCCCACATCCGTTATTCTTTCCAGTTTGTAAGTTATTCACCCAAGTTATTGCCCCACCAACCACACCCAAGCCCACCCTCCTTCTGGTGGGCCCCGCAGCCAGGAGCTGCCCCTCGGGTCTCAAAAGTCAGCATGTTTGGGCTACAAAAGCGGTCAGCGTCTCCCCATCTCCGCACACAGGTGCTGGGCGGCAAGTTCAACTGGGCGCCTCGGGGCTGTTCGCCTGGGGCAGCAAAGTCAGTGGGTTCCCAGCGGGTGTCTTTTTATAATGTTCCCACCTAACCACTGGTCTGGATGAAGGGGCCACTTCTTTGGATGTGAACATCAGTAAGTGTAAATATGTTTGTGTTTTCCAAGAATATTATTCTCATTTCAGACAAGAGTTACCACCTTGTACCCTGCTCCTCCTAGTAAACGTATTAAACAGACACCCTAACCCATAAAACACATGCCCAGGACGGTAATGCCGATCCGCTGTATCACAACTTGGGGTTTTTGCATGTAAATTAAATCATCAATAGTCTTAATAATGACTCTGTGGAAAGCTATCAGAATAAACGTACCAGAAATAAAAATAGGATGTCTCTGTAGAGAAGAGAATCATTGAAATGAATGAATCTGGGAAAATCAGAAGTTAAGTCCAGAAGTGGCATTTACAATGGGACTCTATAAAGAACTATTGTGCCCGAGTCGGAAATGTCAGCTCCTGCACCTTATTTTCCAGCACAGAGTTTCAGAAATGCCACCGCCACCGGCTACAAATGCCACCGCCACAGAAGCTGCCGTGGGGACAGAGCGGGCTCCGCACAGCGTGGACCGCCACGGAGGGAGAGGTCGCCACAGCCGGGTCACCGCCTGGAACACGCACGGCGCAGTTCTGCAGTGGGCCCAGGACGGGAAGGTACACGGTTTGAAGACCCTTATCATTCGTGTGTTTTATTTTTCAGTTGAGGGTGACATTCAGTATTGTGGTTTTAGGTGTGTGGCGTAGGGTTTGGACGTTATGGGACTTACACAGTGGTCCCCGGTGTCCCCTGCACCCGCCCGGCCCCACGCGGGGCTGTCCCAACAGCCCCTCCCCGTCCCCACTGTGTGCCCCGAGCCCGCAGTGTCACCTCCAAGCTGCACGTCTGGTTCCTCTGCCCCTTCGACCGGCTCCTCTGCCCCTGCCCCATCTGTCTGCTTCTCCGTGTCTGTGAGTCCGTCTCTCTTGTTTGCTCGTTTATTTTGTTCCCACGTGCAAGTGCGATCCTCTGCTATTTGCTCTCCCTACTTGTTTTTTGGAGCAGGCAGGGAGTCCCAGCTGTCCGGCCTCCCCTCTTGTGGGCTTCAGCTTCCTAAATGTCAGCCGTCTGCGCTGACATTCTCGCCCGGCCTCACAGCGAAAGGAGCCCCGGGGAGGGAAGCACGTTGCACAGCCTCGGCGCGTCTCTGGCTGCCAGTCATTTGTCCACGTGGGCACGCAGTGTGGCTGCCCTCTCCTGTCTGTAGGTGCGGAAAACCCATAGAAATGGAGCCTGAGGGGAAGGCGGGTGCTGGGCCTGCGGGGCTGGAGCCAGACGGCCCGGCAGGCGGCTCAGCCGCCAGGCGCGCCCCTCCCTCCTCCCGCCCAGTGCTCCCGCTCGCCCAGTGAGGCCGAGGAAGGAGCAGGCCGCCCGAGCACCATGGAGGGTCTCCCCGGAACTTGGGACCCAGAGGGAGGGTCTCACGGCTGGAAAACATCGGATGAGTCCCGCCAACGGGAGCAGGGCTCTCCGGAGACGCCTAGCCAGCTCCGCCACCCGGTGCCCGGCCTGCTTCTGAGCCTGTGCTGCTGGGGCCTGGGGCAGAGCCGGACGGTGGGTGGAGGACGGGGCTGGAGCCCATCTCTCCAAGGGGACGCTTCCAACCCAGCACACTGAACACCGGCCCAGGGTTGTACAGAATGACGGTCCACTCCAGGGTAAAGCCCCGTCCAGGGCAGGCTTGCCTACCCTGGTGACCTGCAGTTTTGACCCCACTCCCACAGTCTCCCGGCTTGGTTTTCCTTTGGATTCGCCACTGGGCAACATACTGGGTGTTTCAGTGACTGCTGTTGTGCGCAGTCCGTGACTTCGCCGCAGCTGCACGGGGGTGGGTTTCTGCTGCTCTGGTTTGTCTGCTGACCCCCAAGGCCTAGACCCCCGCTCACCCGCGACTCGCCAAACGACCGTGTGAATAATCTGACCCCAGCGCCACAGGCTCCCTGCGGAGCCGACGTAAAACCAAGCCAGTGCCGTGGGGGTCGGCGAAGAGCGCCTTCAAGAGTGCGGACTTTTCCACTTGGAATTTGCTCGTGGGCACGCTGTAATTGGTGTTTGTGAACGTGTGCCCACCGCAGCCACCTGGGATGCTGACGCCGCTTCCAGACTCCGCCCCAGACACACCTCCTGAGTCCCCGCCCCCTGTTTGGGGGCCCAATTACCTGCGTTACAGCAGGTTCTCTGGAGTGAATCAGAGGTGTGTCACCGCTGTGGAAACACTGACAGGTGCGGAACGAGAGATTCTTAAAATTCTCCTTATTTGCTGCCCAGTGGGTTCAGTGAATGCACATGAGTGTGTGCATGTCACATGTTGTTTCTCTTGGGAACTTTAGACTCGAGAAATACTGGGTAAAATCCAGCTTGACTGTCCCTACCATAGCGTATGGGTAAGAGAGTCATCCCTATTCACCTGTGATTGAAATAGGGGACAATGAGTAAAAAAGGCATAAAAGTTGTTTGAAAGGAGCGAAGTTCGAGGTGCCCAGTTTTGTTACAGGGACAAACAGAGCAGGAGGCAGGAGGGTTTAAAATGACCCAAGGAGAAGCAAGACAATTGGCTGTTTCTACAGAAGATGTGCTCCAAACCAGCAGGGGCAAACATACCGGCAGCAAAGACGCAGAAGGAAAACGAGAGGATGAGCGTGAAGAAGGGGCCGCGAAGGCGGATTTAACTCAAACGGAGCTGGAGGGAAGCCGCGTGCAGCTCTGTCCCCGGGGAAATCGACGAGAGGTTAGTGCCATTTCTCACTGTGGCACGTCTCACGCCATCAAGTGACGGAGCAGAGGACAGGGGACATGAACCGCACTGTGCGGAGCTCTCTGACTGGAGCCACATGGGGGGCAAATGTGTGTCCCTGCTCACTTATCAATACCAACTAGAATTTAAGCCCAATTTGAGAAAAGAAACCCTGGCCAACAAGAAACAGAAATAAGTGATTGGCAGATAAAAACAGACCCTAAAGTCATTCTATTCCTTGGACTTGCTTTCATCTCTATCTCAGAGTCTCTTATGTTCTTCTGCAGAGAAGACAGAAACCTTCGGGGCGGGCCAGCTCAAGGGCAGGCGTGCCCATCTCAGGCTGAGGTGGCTGCTTTGCCGCTGGCCCAGAGGGGAAAACGCCTCGTTTCCCGGGGACAGTGTGACAGCGTGTTGGGAAGCCCGGGGATGTTCGTCACGGCGTGCCAGAGAGGAACGCGCGTCGCCAGGCCTTCCCTCTGTAGCGGGGCCGCGCCCGGTCATTTACGCTCCGGCACAGGGCACGCCTGCCTGATGCACCTCCCGGACCCCGAGCACCGGGAAGTCCCCCCGTTCAGTGCAACACAGGCACGTTCGAGAGGCAACCTGGGCGCCCGACACTCCACTGGGTTTCTGGCTTCTCCGAAACGCTCTGCCCTCTGCACTTTACGGAAACGTGGGAGAGACAACACGGGCACGTGGGCGGTTACACGGGGACACGTCGGGAGGCCGGCGATGGCCCAGGACCGTGTTCGCGTGAATAAGACTGGGCTGAGTTTGTCACCACGGAACTATTTCAGTGAGACAGGCTGACACCTTGCAGGGTTCAGTTCTCCTCTTTGGAGGAACCAGGGAGTGATTTCTCCCAAAGAGTTCTGACAACTAGTGAAACCAATGTGCACTCACACACACTCACACACACACAGATCAGAAGGTCCGTGTGTGAGGTCACTTCCAACGACAGTGAAACTCCAAATTTGTCACCTGCTTAGCCAGAGTCTCACTCAGTTAGTAGGGGGCAAGCCACAGCAACATCAAAACTGAAGTCAGTTCTTTTTAAATACAGGTGGTTTGATTTACGATTTTCTAGCTCTACATGCAAAAGCAATGCGCACTGAACGTAGGAGCTGCACTTCAAACCCTGAATTTTGACTTTCTCCTGAGCCAGCAACTTGAAGTCCGGTTCTGACTGGTGACACGGGGCGGGGCAGGGGACACGGCTCCCCACCGCCACACAGTCTCGAGGGCCATCAACCCACATGCTACAGTGTCACGTCAAATGCTTTCTCACCCTGTGGTATTTCCACTCTGTGACCTGTTTATGGGGACAAAGCCCTGTCATCTCCTGCGGGACATGTGTGTGACAAAAGGAAAAGGCATTAGGTGACCTGAACAACGGTCCTCCCCTGAGACAGTGTCAGAGCAAGTTCAAGGACAAGGGGGTCTTCAGGGGGCAGGTCAATGGCCGGTCCAGGGAGGTTTCTTCTGTCCCTCGTCACGTCTGTGTTCTGTCTCCTGATTTCACTTTGAGAATCTGAGGCTCACGTCCCTCTGTACCTGTGTTAATATTATGGGATAGCTTCAACACGCCAGGTCAAACTTCCCCTTCACACGTCCTGTTGGATTCGAAAAGGACTAGTAGGTGGTTGGTGATTTAAAATATTAACATAACGAGTGCAAATTTACATCATTACTTTCCCCCCAAACCTAGAAAGACACATCACACGTTCATTCCTCTTTCTCTTTATGGCCAGACTTGCTTGTTCCCGCCCTCCCTCCCTTTCTCTCTTCTTTTTGAGGGCGGGTGTGAGGGTCGGAGAGTCTTTTTTTTCATAAAATATATTAACAATACGTCAGCTACAATTTCCCATAATGACTCCATTACAGTGAATCAAAGGACTTGAGCATATTAAAGCAATCTGCACATAAAATTTTCTAGGATCTTTTTCAGTCATTTATAGTCTCTGTCTTTAATTTCACATCCACTTCAATGTTTAGCAACTTGCCTTCGTGGGTATTTTTTGAAACACACATCTTGGTTTTCATGAAGGGAACAGCCCTGGCTTTCAAGTTCCAAGGCATCAGGATGTTAAACTCATGTACGTGATGGGAACAGGTTGGAGGGAAGGACACGCAGGTCACCTGGTGAGCAGCAGCTCGGGCTCGAAGCCGCCGTCCAGTCACGACGAGGGCTGGTCAGCTGACCACACAGTGGGTTGGCCAAAAAGTTGGTTCGGGTTTAAAGTAAAAACGAAGGACGCGTTTTTCGTCTTCACCAGTAACTCTACAGAACAACCTCCTCGCCGTGTTGGCCCACTGCCTCCTGCCACCATTCCGGCCACTGCCCAATTCCATCCTCTTAAAACGTTTCATCTTTCAGGGCAAAGGACCAGCTGCTCCAGACGCCCTCTGCAGTCGTCCAGGGAACTGAATTTGTTTCCACTGAGAGGATTTTGTAAAGACCGAAATAAACGGGGACCCGAAGGCGCCATGTCTGGTGATCACAGCGGTGGACTCGGAACTGCCCAGCCAGGCTGTGACAGTTCACGCTTGTCATCAGAGAAACACGCGGTCTGAGCCGTCCTGGTGGATGTCTCTGCGTTTTCTGCTCACTGATTCCGGACACTTTCCGTCGGGGGCTGCCTTCAGCTGTCTGATCGGGCGCAGTGCGCGCTGGGTTAATGGTCTGTTTCTGGAAGGAGCTGCTACTCGGACTCCCCACCCTCCACACACACGACACCACGTCTCTGGATGAAGACCACCCTTTGGAGTGGCTGGGGGGTGCGCTTCACCTGCCCGCAATCTCTTCTGTTCCACGTTACTGTAAGTACCCAGTTTTCACTGCCTGCCACAATTTGTTTTAAAAATGGAACATTTTTTATACATGTCAGTAGAGAATTGCATGAGGAAGTATGGTAAAAAAGGTGGGGTTTTTTTTGCTTAACTTATGTGGAACCCAAACATCACAGGGATTAACATAACCAAGGTGGCGCGAACGGGTTTTCAATGCCTGATTTGGATGGTTTGAGTACGTCGGCGTTGTCCTACACGGTAGGCCACTGACTGTTCTCAACCAATGTCTCGATTTGATCACTATCAACTTCAACTTGTCCACCCGACCATGGAGCGTCAACCAGTGAGAAATCTCCAGCACAAAACCTCACAAACCACTTTTGACACATTCAGTCCATCACAGCACCTCCTCCGTACACTGCAGAGATTTTTTTTGTGTCTTAGTTGCGTTTTTACCTTTCTTGAAATAAGAAAGCATAACATTCCCAAAAGTTGCATATCTTCTTCCATCTTCAATATTAAAATGGCTGCACAGAAATTCACCGATTCTGATAAGCATTTTTAAATGTACTCTGGTATGACAGTTGTCACAATACAACCTAACAAAATTATTTTGAATGAAGTTAAAGACAACCAAGCGTTACCAGAGCCATCTCACCTCCAAAAAACAAAATGAACATTGTGGCCAACCTACTACTCGTCCAGTGGTGAGCAGCTGAGTGTCTCATAGGACCGCAGGGCATGTATGTAATCAGTTGCCCATGACGACCACAGGCAGGCGTGTTCACACAGAGCACACATGAATCCAGACACGCACTCCTCACCACGCTGCGGCGACGGCTCTCCGGCGTGGGGTGGACGCGGGGGCCCCCCGGACTCCCTCCAGGTGGCCGCAGATTCCGTCACCTCTGCTCACAGGCAGGCGGGAGGGAGGAAAAGGGGGGTCAGACCACCCTGCTCTGCGGGCCCTGCTCGGACTCAGGAAGCGCAACGCTGGGTAAGCAACTCCGGAACGGGACAGTCTCCTGGTCTAATGCACTTACTTCTTGCAAACTCTGGTAAAACACATTTTGTGATGAAGACTATTAAAACTTCAGATCAGATGAAGCTCTGGGATTTCTTGGCGGTTGTATGTTGCACAGTTTCGGTTTCAGCGATTTTTCACAGCGGCTGACACGTGACCTCCGTGCCCACGGCAGACACGGGAAGCCAGCCTTCGCCTTTCATTTCCTTCCTCGGCCCCGGCGCGTTTGCTGCTCCTCAGAGCTTTGAAGCAGCTGCCTTTTCTCCCCAGAGGAAACCCGGACGGTTCACAGGAGCTGGCGAAGTAGCCCCTGCAGCCCCCGAAGCCGGAGATGAAAGGCCTGCTCTTTCCAGCCGCCTCGCAGGCCCCGCCTCCTCGCGGACAGGCCAGGAGAAAGAGCTTTCTGGGCACGGCGACGACCTCTCAACAGAGGAGGACAGGTCCAGGGGACGAGGACCCGTGCACGTGGGACCAGTGGCGTCTCAAGAGAAGTAGAACAGCGTGTGAGCCTTGAGAACCGCAGCCCCGGTCTGCCAGTCCCGGGCGACCTCCACCCGATGAGCAGCTCTGTGCTCTGTGCTGAGCCAACGGCGTGAGCGCAGCTCCAGGCTGAAGCGCGAGTGCGGAGCCAGCCGGCGTTGGCAGTGAACGTTTAATTTATGTGTCGATTTGTTACACAACCGGCGATTCGTTGAGGTGCGATCGGAGCACTATTTCTGTCTCTCTGGTGCCTCGGGAGCGCGGGTCACGAGACCTACTCTCATGAATAAAACATCGCTGAGTCTGTTCCAGTGTCAGTTGGGGCGACTAACGCGAACCATCGCCTCCGTGAGAAGAGTGCGCACCGCAGGGCGCGCCCCTCACCGGGGTCTTCGCGGCGCCCGCAGCCCCGGGGCCGAGAGCGGAAGCTCTTTGTGGAGGTCGCTGCTCACACACCACAGCAGCGGCCAAAAGCCCAGAAGGACGTGTCCGTTCACCCGCACATTCTTCACGGAGCTACAGCTCGCGTGTAACACATACGCAGCCAAGAGCTGCGGCGCACACACGTGTCACAAAGGGCGCCGTTAGGAAGACAGAACAGCCACCGGGCCTGAAAATTCAGAGTTCAAAACAGGACTCAAGCAAATAATAAAGAAATAAAAACAATCCGTGTTCCAAGGGTTGGGGATTAGATGGGTTTCAATTATTTGTATTCAAAATGAACGCAGTGGGTGAATTTTTTCTCGAAAGTCATTTCTCCTTTCACTGATCTGTCCACAAGTATTTGGCAAGTTCAGGGCCAGGCCTCCCGCTGAGCCCCGGCCTGGAAGGGCCTCCTTGACCCCAGGGCGTGGGACCTCCCTGAGGACCTGAGGTCCCGGACCAAACCCCAGCCTGGGAGGTTCAGGGTCAAGAGGCATGAGATGCACTCTTTGTAGCTTCATTTGGTTGGATAAAAAATTACTCATCTTGTATTGCATTAAGCAAAGAGCTTGCTTTTATGGATCGAGCTATTAATATATTCTGTTAAATATTCACATAACATTTACATAACCAATTAATCAAAATTCTGGCACTGAACAAATTAATTCCCCAGTACCTAAAGGTTGATTACAAATGTATGTAATTAAAAGTTTCCTGGACATCTGTTCTGGGTTCACTTGTGTCCCCCATTAAGATACGTGAGCGCCCTGAACCAGGGACCTGTGAACGAGAGGAGGAGAAGACTTTCATGGACGCGAGGTAAAATGAGGCCCCGGGGGCAGAGCAGGCCCCACGCGGAGCAGGATGGAAGCAGGCTGAGCGGCGATTTGTGAAGTCACAGCTGCAGGAGTCAGGGGGCGGCAGCCACAGGCCACAGACGCCGACGGTGACCGTGTCACGACGTGGGCACCTGCAGAATCACCCGCCGTCTGCTCCCGTCACTGCCCCTTGTCTTTCTCACAGGCTACCGGGGCCTTCGCCGTGCGACTCGGACATGGCCAGGCTTCTGCCAGACTCAGTGCTCCCAGCAGCTGCTCCCTTGGGTGGCAGAGGGACACCCGCTGCCTCTCCCTCCGGCCTGTTGTTTTGAGGGATCTCGCTCAGCTCTGGGGGACGTGACATGGGCAGGCACCTTGGGAGAGAGTCTGGCAGCTTCTTACAAAACTAAGCTTTTGAGGTAGGAGCCAGTAGTCATGCTTCCTGATACCGACTCGAGAATGTTGGGAACTTAAATCAACACAGAAACCTGCACACAAGCGTTTACTCGTAATTGTCAAAACGCGGGAGCAAGCGGACACCCTTCAGCAGGTGGTGCGGCAGGGGGGTCCATCCACAGGGTGGGAGGACTCCCCCCGAGAAGGGCCGGCCCCCTGACCGTGGGGAGGCACAGAGGAAGCTGAGGTGCGTGTCGCTAAGCGAGACGACAACAGTCTGAAAGGCCACGCTCCGCCCTAAAAAGGCAACACTGGGGAGCGGGTGGTCGGGAGGGACAGACAAGCGGAACAGGAGGGGTCTTTCGGGCGCTGACGATGCGCTGGGTGACCCCGCAGGGGTGGGCCGGGCCTTCCTGCGTCTGAACCCACGGGACGCAGGCCCAGGAGCGACAGACGCACCCTGGTGGGGTGTTGGGGGGGCTGCGGTGTGTGGGCGCAGTGGGCACACGTGAATCTCTGAAGCTCCCTCTCAATTTTGCTGTGAACCTAGAACTACTCTAAAAAAGGTCTTTAAAGAAAAACAGATGAGAAAATTAGAGAAAGAAAATGGAGGAAAGCAACACAGAACCTTCGATGAAACCGGTGCCCAAGCAGCACGGTGAACGGTTTTCTGCTCACGGCCACATTTTTCCCAAATCCCCACGCGTGGCTCCGACCTGCCCGGCAACCGCTGAAGAGACGCAGACCCACCATGAGGCGGGCCGTGCTCGGGAGGCGGACGGGCAGAAGGGCCTCCGGGGGACACCGGGACGCGTGGAGCCGGGGTCCAGGGGGCGTCTGGGACATGGGCTGTGGGACAGACAAGACCCTCGACGACGGCGCCCCGGGGGCACTCACGGCCCCGACCTACGTGGGTCTGTTTCCTTGGCGTTAGTGGCGTGAGAACGTGTGCGGGCCGGGTGCCCACCCGAGGCGCACACCGTGCCCTGCTGTGGGCAAACCCCGCTCCGTCCACTCTGGCCTGCCCGCCACTCACCCACTCACCGCACTTGTCCCCCCTGAGCACGGGCCACGGGTGAGGTGACCCCAAGTCCCAGGCCCCGCTCTCCTCGGAGGACCCGAAATGCAGGTGCCCAGAGAGCCCTTCCGCGCAGCGAGGAACCTGCGGGGGCCACGCCCGCGTGGGGTCCGCCGCTGCCACAGGGAGGCTCCCGGGAAGGACGCAGGAGCGGGGCGAGGCCGCCACCCAGGCTGACCTGGCTCCACTTCGAGCAACCAGCGACCAAACACCAGTCACCTCCCCTGCCCTTCAGCACCACCGTCCCTGCGGCCATGACCGGGCCCCGGGAGATCGGAAGCACATGCGAACAGTCGTCTCGGTTTGTTGAAGGCCACACACACGTAGCAACCCGAGCCGGCCACACCGTCAGCAACACACAGCTAAACTGCCCCCCAGAAAGGCTCGCACACCTCACCCCACGATGAGCCGAGGCAGTAACTAGCTGTTTAGAGCACTGAGGGGCGTGGGCCGGGTAAGAGGGTGAGGCGTCCAACTGAACTGCTTCCAGGGCATCTGGTTGCCTCTTCCCGGCAGCGGCCGAAGAGCGTGGCCAGCTGTCCGTCACGTTCACTCTGCTCCGAGAGGCTGAGACCGGCCGCGGGCGTCTGCGAGACTCTCTCCCCCCTGCCCCGGAGAACACGCAGGACACGGACAACCCAGGTGTCAGAGAGCGCCCGGCGTAAACGCCAGTGCCTACGGCTCGATAACCGTGGGCGTTTCAGCCTCCCGGTCATCACTGTCTCTGAAAACAGGTCTCTGAGAGTAACCGCGTGTCTCATTTTACTCGAGCAAGCTGGTGAGACACAGCTGAAGAGCCGCCACAGAAGTGGGGAGGCTACGAGGAAGTGGAAAACCGCCCCGAGTGGGCACTCTCTTGCGCGTGTTCTGGGGTGCAGGGCGGCGCAGTGGGAGGGGGCTGCCGGGGAAGTGACAGGAAGCGTGACAAAGCAGGAGCAGTCCCACGGGGACAGTGCCCCCGCACAAGCCCTGGTCTGGCCCGGGCAGGTGGCCAAGGGGCTGGGACCCTCCCGGCCACACTTTAGTGTCAGGCCCATGGGCTTTCCCGGGACGGGGGCTCCCTCTACCCCTCAGGACACACTGAGACTGAATAAATGGTGTCATTCTGAGACTGGAACGTAACTGCGTGCCTCGTTTTATTAATGGTTTAATTGAGCAACGCCATCCCCTTTCCGGGGCTCTCTAAAAATTTCAGGAAATAGAGTAAAAAAGGTGCCAACGCACAATCGGAGAGGGAGCGTGTTGGCTGGGGGCGGGGCTGGGGGCACAGGGGAGGAAGTGACACGGGGCTCTGCCGGACGCAGGTGGCGGGGAGGCGGAGCCGAGGGCCTCGGCCCCGAGCCTGGGCAGCAGCTGCAGCCGGCAAGCCCCCCCCCCCCGTGTCCGGCACAGCTGGTCCCGCGCCCCCAGGACACCCCGCAGCACAGGGGGCACCCACCTGCCACATCGCCCACCAAACAAAAATGACCATCATCAGAATGAGCTGTTTCCCAAAGAAACAAAAGAACGTTTGCCAGAAAGAAGGCAGCTGGAAGGGGGCGGTGGCCTTGGACCGCCACCCACTTGGGACGAGGTTCTGCCTCTGTCACCGGCCACCATGTGAGCTCGGTAACGTGAGCTGTGGTGGGGACAGGAGACGTGGCCAGTATCCATGGGTCAGTCAGACCGTGGGGACAGCGTGCAGGTGGTGACAGAGAGACAGAGGCCCTCCTACAAAAAAGCCGGGGTCTCGGACAGGAGGTGCCTGAGAGGCGCGGGGGCCTTGGCTGGCATCGCTGCCTGCTTTCCTCTTACAAATCAGAGCTGGGGAGGGGGTCTGGGGGGGCAGGACGAACCCACAGAGAAAACCCCGAGGGGCCAGCAGCCCGGCAGTGCTGCGAACACGACCCCACGCAACGAAGCTCATCCTTCCGGCAGCTCTTCTTGCATAAATATCTGAAAATAATGCCTTGGGGACTAAAAGTATTTAAACAGAATGTGGAACAGAGATGCTCTGGGAACTGTCTCCGAACTGCGCAGGTAAGACTTTCATCTGCGTATGCAGAACTGTGTGCCCTGCCGCTTCCGGGGGCCTCACCGGAAGCAGCGGATTCTCTCCCGAGGGACAGGTGGCGAATCTCTGGAGACATGAATGCACGTGAGTCACGGGGACTGTTTATTCCTGTGATCGTGACACCAAGGGCCACCTCTGTGGCCGTGGGGTCTGGGGTGGAGATGGGGGCCCACGGGCCCAGCGGACGCCCTGGTGAGCAGAGGACACCCCAAAAGAGCAACCAGGGAGCATACACCTGAGCTCTCAGAGGGGACCCATCACCCCCACTTCAAAGGGAGCCTGGGCTTCGTCCTGAACCACGAAGACACTGCTGGGCCCCAGAGCGTGGGCGCGCCGGGCACCAGGTCCGTGGAAGCAGCCGGTTTCCAGCAGACAGGGCGTAACGGACTTTCCCACCGAGAGCGGACCTTCCAAGGACGGATTGATGACGACGACGACTCTGAGAACAGGTGTCAGTGGACAGCGTGTGGCTGAAGCCAAGGCAGGTGCGCCCTTCTCACGGACCAGGCGGTGTGTGGTGCCTTCTGGAACTGCGGCTTCGAGAATGTCCCTCCGTAGTCGATTCGTCGCTACGTCCCCGGTGCGCTGGGGGCTGGCCTGCGCTTCCGACTGCTCGTGGCCCGCCCTGCGCTGGACGGCACTGCCTGCGGTGACCCTGGGCGTCCGCGTGCACACGGGGAGGGGCGGAAGGAGGTTCACGGCGCAGAGTCTACTTTTCTTTTATTACTAATTGTTGTGTTGTCCTCCGCACCGACAACTGTCTTCCCCCTCGTGCCCCACCCTGTATTCATTCCTCCGCGGGGCTGTGTGCACGTTCCGGACAGAAACTCGTTCGTGAATGAGCCTGTTCACAATCCATCAGCTGCTGATTTTCCATCGGCCGCACCGGCCCTGCGGCACCGATCCGCAGCGTGTTTGTCGTTTTCCACGGGAGGAAAGGAAAGGCCAGCCTTCCTGACGGCCCCACGATAACTCTGTGGCTTCGTTCGGAACCAAAGTGAAGCCACAGCTGCCTAAAGCTCTGCGGGTGTCTGCGGCCGTGTCACGCTGGGCAGTCCCACAGGCGCGGCAGTGGTTCTGCGGCAGTGGTTCTGCCTTTCGTTCTGATAGGAAAATAACCAAACTGTCTTTCCCCAGCTGTCAGACAGAATGACACTGGTGTGGCCTTCGGAGCTCTTCTGTAAAAGCTAAGTCCACAAGTTCACCCATGTCCGGGGACAAGGGAGAGAAATGTCAGAGTTGCAGGGAGAGCGTGCGTTAATTGGAAACTTGCATTTACGGGATCAAGCGTTAGTCTCCAAAGGTTGTTACCTTCTGAGCAGATGGGAGAAAGCAGAATAATTAAGGCAAGGCACACAAGGGACTTCCCTTCAGTTTTGTGGCCCCGCGTCAGAGAGGCGCCGGCGGGCGGAGTGGCGAAGGGGCGGAGGTCAGCAGAGGCGCAACAAGCCCGTGTTTTGAGTGGAAGGAGTTGGTGACACTGGCTGACAGCAGCTCAGCTGCCCGTGCACAGCCGTGTGCGGACGGCACCCGCGGGCCCCCCTGCACGCCCCCACCCGCAGCCTGGCCCCTCCGGTCGCCAGCGTCCGACCCTCCTGGCCCCTAACCCCCCTTCCCTCCAGGGACCACCGCAACGTCGCCTGTGTCCTCGAGTTTCCTGCTTTCAATGTCATGTCCCACGTGTGAGTGACGTCCCGTGGTTCTTGTCCCTTCCCATCGAACTGATCACGCCAAGGGTGACACCGTCGAGGGCCATCTGCGCTGCAGCGTCCACCCGAGAAACCCTCTGGCGCCTGGACACAGGCACCTAAGCGTCTCGGAAGAGAGTTTGACCTCGGCGCCCCCTTCCCCCCCTCACTCCTCTGGCTCCGCCCACCGCGCTGTCCCGCTGCCGTGTGACCGCTTCCTGCCGCGCCTGGTCCAGCCGGGCTTCGGGGAAACTCGTTTGACTTTCTTCCTGGATAGTCATTACTTCTCTGTAAGGTGACGTCTTTGTAACTCAAATGAACCTCTTACTCGGAGGTAACGAAGGAGAAAAGTTGAACATCTTCTATGGTGAAATATAAGCAGGACTTTTTTGTTTAGAGAGTTCCTCATTTCTTGCTTATATATTGTTAAACACTTCAGCAGCTCTGGCATTAGGAGGTAGCTTATAATTAACAATCTAACATTTTATAATCGACCACTTCCCTCCTCGCCGAAGTACGAAATAACAGTGCAAGTCATCAACAGTTTTTAAGTGTAGATGCAAAGCAGTAACTGGAGTCTGGTTCAGTCGGGACCCCTCCGAGGTCCCGGGGGTGTTGCTTGATCCAATCGTCCGATTCACACGGACCTTGAGCAGAAGTTTCTCGTCCTCGGAACCTTGTCCGCGGTCTCCTTCCGAGTCTCTGTCACCTCCCTCGGCTCCCAGGGTCCCTAACATGCGACTCAAGCCTCGTTCCAACTGCTGCTTCCTCCGGAAAGTTCTCCTTCGAGCCCCAGCCGGTGGGGATCGCTGGCTTCGCATCGTTCTGTGAAGCCGAAGGTCGCCGGTTCAATTCCTGGTCAGGGCACATGCCTAGGTTCTTACGAGAGGCAGCCGACCGATGTTTCTCACATCACAGTTTCTCCCCCTCTTTCTCCCTTCCTTCCCCTCTCTCTAAAAATAAATAAATATTTTAAAAACACGCACACCTCACCTTGGTTATCCCAGCCAAAACGTCACCGTTGGTCAGTAAGCAGCCACGCCTCTGCTCCCAGTTACAGCCAAGCCGCTCCTCACGTGGTCCCAGGTGGACCGGGTGCGGGCGTCTGTGCACCGTTTCAGCTGGGTGGCGGGTTTCCCACGTCAGAGACGGTGTCTGTCAGGTCCCAGCTCTTGCTCCCGTGTCCCAGGCTCGGGGGCCTGGTGCCCAGACCAGGGTGCAGGGTCCCCTGTCACGAGCGCTTCATTATTTCCGTAGCTCTGCGGTCACAGGGCAGTGGCTGAGGTCTGGGGACACGAGCACCTCAGCGTCCCCGTGCCCGGCTCGCGGTGGCTCCCCAGCTCTCAGGCCATTTCTCCCCCCACTGACCCCCCACTTCTCCCCCGTCACGGGCAGGTGCCAGACCCCGATCAGGGACGACGGGTGGAAAACCTCCTTCGAAGCTCCCGCCACCACGAATTACCTCTTCCGTGCACCCACGGTCACCTCTCTACAGCGACACCACTCAGATTTGACATCTTTCTCTCTTTTTTCTGAAGGATTCCAAACACATTTAGGAAACAATTTTTATCTTATAGACTGTGTTATTTTTTTAAATCTCAGGTATAAAGGCATTTTCTCCCGACCCTGTTTTCGTTTTCCACGTGACCTTCAGCACGAAAGCCTGCTGTTCTTTGTCACGTCAGCAGGTGGACGTGGGACGCCGCCCCCGAGGTGACGACCTGCCCTGGAATGTCTTCGGAGCTGAAATTTGAACCAATAGCGATCCGCCGTGTGCGGCGGCCACAGACGAGGGGAGGGTCCTTGCTTGGAAGGATGAGCCCAGGGAGTTCCCGGGGCAGGAAGCTGGTCTGTCTGCCCGCCCAGAGCCGAGAGGCGGAGTTCAATCCTGGGACTTGAGTCAAAGCCGTGGAGTAAAATGTCAGCCTCGCCCCTCGCCCGCTTCGGGATTTCTGCGAGTCTCAGCTTCCTCCGCAAAAGGGCAGGAACTGCAGTAACAACCACCACCACCACGGAGACAGAGCGCCACCGTAACAGTGTCCACTGCACAACACACACCGCGTGATGGATTACCCCGCTCAGTCAAGGCCACCGCGGGCCTGCGAGTGAGGGAGGCTCAGCCGGCTCCAGCCTACCATCTACAAGGTGTCGTCACGGACTCCGGCTGTCCCCAAGGTGCCCTCGGCTGTTGGCAAAGTCAAAACCACCGTCACAATAATGCCTCGGTGTCTTCTGCTTGTTGAGACTTTCAAGGAGAAGGTGCAGGCCGTGCTGGTGGAGCCGCCGGCACCAGGCCCCTGGGGCAGCGGCACCGATCGCAGCGACACGGACCCGGTGAGGCTCTGCAGCCAGGACGCAGCCCGTGTCTGTCTGTGTGACTGTGTGACTGTGTGGCTCGGGCGGGCCCCTCGCTTCTAAAACTGAATGTGCACAGACGTCCCCTGGGGACCTTGTTAAAAATGCAGACCCTGGTGTGACTGAGTGTCTGGGTTCCAAACGAACTCCCCGATGTCACTGTGTGGACTCACGGGGCGCCTGCGGGGCCGCAGGGTCTCCAGGTGAGAGAGCCCCCGGAGAGCTGGGCAGGACCGTGCTGGCCACTTCCCTGCCCCTCGGGGCGGCCGGTGCCAGAGCCTTTCAGGGCAGCTCACACTGCCTTACGGTCGGTCACGTAGCGGCAAGCAAGGAAGTGGGGCAAAGACGGCTGGAGCAACACCCGGGTTTGCTTTCTTGCTTTGTGCGAGACCCGGGGGGGGGGTGCCCCTCTTTCTGTGGGACTGCGGGGCCGTGTGAGGGAGCCAAGGCTGTGAACACGGTGCGGACACAGGAGCGGCGCCTGCTCCGGGGCCACCAGCGCCCGTCCAGGTCCCACTGGGCTCAGGACAGTGGGTGATTTACTTCTCTACTGCCACGTTTTAGTCTCGGAAAACAGGTGCTTTTGCTGTGTGAACAGGACAGTTTTAGGGGCCTGGGAGCCATGGCAGCCTCCCCGGCACCTTCCTCCACCCCAGCCTCTGCCGCAATCACTTTTCTCTCTCACACTTAAATGTCAGGCTTCCCCTCGGTGCCCTTCTCTGGGGCCGGCATCAGCGGCACTTTCCACCCGAGGTGACGCTGGGCTCGCAGGGTGGTCCGGGGGGTCCGTTAGGTATCATGGCGAACCCCGTGCAGGTGCCGCTTCCCTGTCCACCTGGACTGGCG
Source organism: Artibeus jamaicensis (assembly GCF_021234435.1). Taxonomy (NCBI): domain Eukaryota; kingdom Metazoa; phylum Chordata; class Mammalia; order Chiroptera; family Phyllostomidae; genus Artibeus; species Artibeus jamaicensis. The sequence continues at coordinate 49,789,442 of NW_026522046.1, forward strand.
CGGTGGGGAAGCCCCGCAGCCCCGGAAAGGACCGCGGCCCCGGGGCGGGGGGCGGGGGGGGCTGCAGCCCTGTCCCTAACCCAGCTGCCCAGTGAAGGCCCAAAGGTTACTGAGCTCAGCTGGGTTCCCATGACCAGCAATTCTCTCATTTTATAAATGAAAAAAAAAGAAATCTCCCCAAATATGCAATATTCTATAAGAAGATGTAGAAAATATGATTTGATCCTGGAGTCTTTAGAGTCAGCATGTCTTAAATATATTAATTACTTCGAAACATTTCTTTTTTGTTTAAAGATTTTATTTATTTATTTATCTTTAGAGGGGAAGGGAAGGAGAGAGGGAGAGAAACATCAATGTGCGGATGCCTCTCATGCGTCCCCACCTGGGAACTGGCCTGCAGGGAGCCCAGGCATGTGCCCTGACTGGGAATCGAACTGCGATTGTCTGGTTCGCAGGCCCGCACTCAGTCCGCTGAGCTACACCAGCCAACAGCCATTTGATTTCTTATATATTTTTCTTTTTTAAGAGTCAAATGTAATTCTGCAGTTTTCTAATTATTCTCATGGAAAATGGCTACTCCAGACACTGTATTTCTAAAAAATACATAGGCGATAAACAGAAAAGGCATGTTTTTTGGAAGCCTGTTGCTACAAAGTACGTTCGAGGGTGATTCGGACTTCAGTCTGCCGGTGAGTAGCAGCGCCGGTCAACGCGCCGGTCGGAGCAGCAGCGGCCACCGTCGCTGCGACACTCTCCCGCCCCCGCCGTCATTTTTGGCGTCTGAAAACCACAGGAGGAGGCTCATCAATCCAGTGAAATGGTTGGCTGATTGCTTTTGTATTTTATTTTATTTTTTTTGCAGGATGGAATCAATACTAAAATGATGATTCTAAATGCCATCATTTTCTCACTCTATAATTTGGAATATAGTCTGACTTCCCAGATATTTCAGGTAAATATCGGAAATAAATCCCTGGATACGACAGTTTGAACGCTGTGATCTACAATATTTTACTCCAATGGCCTCTTGGGCAAAGCGCATTCCAGCAACCACACCCCTGCCTTCCTTCACGGGCTGCTGGGCCCCTTCCAGTTTCCACAGGTGACAGAGAAGCACCACAGAGCGACCGCACTCTCTTTGTGAGTCTCCTCCCTCACGGAAAACAAGTCCCGGACCCAGAATGTTCGGAAAGGGAACCCCTAAGGGTCTGGGAGCTGGGCGAGTGCAGCTGAATTTTACAGGTTCCTGACTTTCGCTCTTGCCTGACGTTCTCATCACACGGAACGTGTGTGGCGGCGAGAACACAGCCCCGAGGAGACCGGGCCGCCTGCTCCGAGGAGCCCGATGCCTGGCCGCCACCGAGCTGTGACTGTCCGTTTTCACGTAATGTCCTGGGGAACTTCCACGGGTCCTGGCAGCCCCCCCGCAGTCAGTGGGTCAGCTTCCTCCCTTTGCCCAGTGGAACACGAGGAAATCATCGGAGTCCGGATGGTTTTGAAGATCAGGGACAAGGGAGCCACAGAGCCAACGGACTGAATTCCGAAGCAGACACACAGAGGAGACCCTCGGGGTCTTTGCACGTTTTAAGCCACTCTCTCTGTGACGGTGTCACAGCCTCACTCACGCCCCAGTGAGAGGGTGGCGGCCACAGTTCACGCCGAGGCAACACCCGAAGGGGGCGGCGGCCCCTCTGCCCGTGTGGGAGCGCTCCACCGCCAGCTCAGACCCGCGGTCCCCGGTGTGCAGTCCAGACTCCAGGCCCTCCCCCCCAGACTCCTCTAGGGCGCAGGCCAAGCCAAAACTAGGGTCCAAATGACACCGCGGGCCTCGGCCTTTGGTGACACCATCTGCACTCAGCACCAGGCGACTCCAGTGCCCGCTGCCCCCTCCTCACCTCAAAGCCACGAAAACCCGGCTCAGTGAACGAGCGCAGGGTCTTTCCCTCCAGCACCTGCAGGGGGAAGCGGTAAAAATATGGCTGCATCCACTTTCGGCTCCTGAGTGCGTGTCTCTCACCGTGCTGTGTCACCGAGCAGGGCGCTGACCGAAAGCACCCCTGTTGCAGTCGAACAGCTGCCACCTCGGTGGAGAGAAGCTGCGGGTGATCGTCGGGTGCCGAGCCGAGCGCCCTGCTGTTTTCAGAGACCCCCCCTTTCTCCTGGGATGGAAACTGACAGATTGTGGTCGCGCAGACTTGGAGTTCAGCAGAGGTTACGCCATAGAGAACCAGGGGGTCTGTGGCTCCAAGGACAGGCACAGAGCTTCCCAGCAAACAAACACATATTTTCCTAAATGGTCGATCACAAAAAAAGGAGGAAATCTCACCCTTTGCAACAGCGTGGATGGACCTGGAGGGTACGGTGCCGAGTGAAGTAAGCCAGTGAGAAAGTGACAAGTACCGTGTGATCTCACTCCTACGTGGGACCCAAAGGACAAAATAAACGACAGACAAAATAGAAATAGTCTCACAGACCCAGAGAACAGACTGACGGTTGCAGGCGGGAGGGGTGCTGGGGGGTGGGGGGGGAAGGGGAAGGGACTGGGAGGCACAGCTGGGCAGGCACAGACCGGTGACGGGACGCAAGGCCCAGCCCGGGGAGTGTGGTCCGTGACCTTGTGATGACTGTGGGCAGTGCCGGGTGGGTGCCAGAAATATCAGGGGGGAAACACTTGGTAAAGTGTAGGATTCTTCATCCGCCAGGCCGCACACACGAACCTAGCCCGAATAATACTGCAAGTAAAACATAATTGAAAAAAAAAACAAACTAAATTAAAAACACTTTCTAGAGGATCGATGCATGCTGTTATAAAACCGCATGGATAAAGAATCCATTTTCGTGTGATATAGATCGAGGGACTTTAATTTAACCAAGACCGTGAAGTCCATCAATATGTGTTCACGTTGCACAGCACCAGCCTTAGGAAATGACCGCTTGTTAAGTTTTGATGCTGCATGAAAAGGCTGTTACATAGTCTCCCCTCATATCCTTCAACGAAAGTAATACAATGTATCCATCTGCACAGCCCCGAGCTCCCTCTGTGACCACCGACATCAGACTTGCAAAAATACAAAACAATGTCCCTTTTCAAACCAAATGTTTTTGTTTTGAAATGTATAGCGCTTTTTCATAAAATGTGTTACTTATACTAATAATAATAGCCTTATTTTTACTACTTTGACAAACACTTCATGAGTACCTTTAGTGGGAGTATTCCAATACAGCCCCCCAGGTGCTCTGGAGAGACTCAGTTATTTTCCAGAATCCTAAGCATCCCTGGGGGGCGGGGACACCGTGGTGTGTGCCGCAGGCCCTGGCCTGGCCTCGCCCTTGGTTCTGACCGTGTCTGACCTCTAGGAAACGCAGACCCAAGGCCGGCACTGTTCTAGACCCTTCACGGATGCGAACCCACTGGGTCCTCATGGCCACCTGTCCGACCCATTGATTGCATTTGCGTTTTACAAATGAGGAAGCTGAGACCAAAGCCCTTGGTCCAGGCCACACAGCTGGGGCGGGCGGGGCGGGGCTGGGGTTCAAGGCCAGGCACCCTGCTCAGGGTCCGCTCCTCCCCAGCAACCTGTTTCCTTAAATTAAGTTTGGAACGAGGAGCATGGCCTGGGGTAGTGAACGTATCGTTTTGTTTTTCGGTTGTTTGTGGCTGGTTTTTGGTAGCTCCGACTGGACGCACGAACATCCCTTTTCTCCTGTTCTCTGAGACTGAACCGCCGTGTGGCCCGTCCCCTGCGTGAGCGCCAGGCCAGTGGGACCTGCCTCTGTGCTCCCGACACCTGGATTCACACCGACAGTCACACCGAAACTGGCAGAGATCATTAACCGTCACTGCTGGGAAGTCCTGGGCCAGTCGCCTGGCAGAAGTCGCCAGCTCCTCACGGAAATTTGACTCCGTAGGTTTTTTCCCCCTCTGTCCACCTATTTATCTATCTGCCTGCCCATCAGTCACGCACATGGGCCTGCGGGAAAGGGCCTCCCTGCCAGGAGGGGATCCTGGGTGCGGGTTCCCACACGTGGGGCTCAGCCCTGCTCGGCGGAGCCTCTCCGTGCTGCTGCTCCTGGACAGTGCGTCTGGGCTAACGTTCCAGTAAACAGAACAGAGGCGGGTGAGCAGGCCGAGGCTGGTGGCTGAGAGCAGGGAGTGAGGCGGTAACAAACACGCTGCTTGAAACGCGGTCGAGCTGTCCCCTTAAGAAACTAAACTGTGTGTCGAAGAGGAAAGCACTTCACACAAACTAATTCGATACTGAGTGCATAGGTCTGTAATTTGATTTGCAGCCAGCGGAGAATAAAACATCCTGGAAACAGTGTTTTCCTGCACTTTATAATCATTGCTAATACACTGGTGCGGGCCCTATTTGAGGCAGGGAGTGAAGGATTTGCCGCATCTGGGGCCTCATTTCCACAGTTTCCTGAGACTTCCTGGGGCTCTTGTGCGAGGGCGTGCAGGGGCGTGCAGGGGCGTGCAAGGGTGTGTGCCGGCCCTACAGCAGCAGTGGCGTGAGGAACGGAGTCCCTCCGGCGCTGCCATGTGTTTGCGCCTTGTTTACACTGGAAGCGTCCGTGCGCGCACTGCCTCTGGCCGGCCAGCGAGTGACCCCTGGAGCTGGTCACTGTTCCAGGCCCACGGCAACAATGTTTCCACTCCGCGGTGAGTTTTCCGTGATGAGGAGGGGAGGTGAGGAGGGAGAAACCACAGAACGAATTGACCGGGCCGTGCACCCTCCTCGAAGGAAAGCCACGCCCGGAGGCCCAGGAAGTAACAAAGCCGGTGCGTGTTCCCTAAGAGGCGCTGCCCCGCCCCCGAAAGTTTTGTGATCCGGGGCCCAGCTAAGCACACATCTACACTGAAGTCGCCTCCCAGGTCCCATTTCTCGTGCCCCTTTCCCACAATCTTCTTGCCCGTCCTCGATGAATCTGTCCGTGAAGAGAAGGTGTCCTGTGAGGGTGGACAACTGAGGAAGGACCCGGGAGGACCTGGGCTGGGCCCGGCTCAGCCGCACGGGCTCACCTGGAAATGGCGTCGACACACCTGAGCTTCATCCCAGACAACAAGGCCGGCAAGCGCCTCCTCTGCTGGAGGAGCTGCCCTCTGCCACTGCCGCTGCCGGGTCTGGGACCTGAATGAGAGGGGCCCGGATGGGGGCCTGACGTCCCCGGGGGACACAGAGTCCCCGTCCACAAATCTGTCATTTCAGATCGGGCGTGTCGTCTAAACCGACGGTGACCCTCAACACTCCAACGAACCACTCACCCCGGCTGCTTGCTCCCCAGCCCGCACCCCCACCCACCTCACTTCTGCTCTCACGGTGCCACCCGGATATCAAATGGCAAGGGCACCCAGCTCCGGGGACCAGCTGTCTCGCCCGTCGCACTGGGTGGTGCAGACACAGGGGTGTCAGCAAAGCCTCCCCCACCCCGACCCCAAGAGGCGTCTGCTCACTGTTTCTGAGGGAAGGGTGTGGGGCGTTGCTGAGAAAACAGCTGTGCAAGTGCAGTGCTCTCCCGAAATTCCAATCATCACACCCTGACGCGCGTGTGCCCACACAGAGCCGAGGTCCTGGGCCGTCCTGCCCTTGTAGTGTTTAATTCCAGAAACGGTTAATGTACGAAAAATCACCGCCAAAGACAGAGGTTTGAGAACATGCACCTCATGAGCGCTGAGGTCCACATATCTGTCCCGTAAACAAGGTGTCCCCCGGGCACCGATTCGGGGTGGCACTGCCCCCTGAGTGGGGTGGGAGCCTTTTGTGTTTCAAACACCCCAAAATGCAGATCCGAAGACTTCATAACAGGCTTTTGTGCTTCAGCAGAAGGCACGGACCCGGCCAACCAGCCCAGCCCGCGGTCTGCTTCCAGGGAGCCCACCAGGTTCTCCCTGCCCCCCTCGCCCCCCAGAGCCACAGGAAACTTAAGGGGAAAGCGCAGGGGGCAGGCAGACGGAGGGGAAGTGGGTCTTCGGGAGCCTGGGAAGGAAAGTGTGTTCTTCTCGGCCGTGTCCCTACGTTTTAAGGACAGTCTGGTCAACATTATTCAGAAAGCAAGCGTGTGTCTCTTACTTTTTCCTGTTTAGAAATTGACATAGAGACATTGAAGTTAACAAAACTGTCCATCGAATTGCCCTAAAGAGGGTACTGAGGCATTGACTTTTTAAAAATTACCAAAGATTATATTTCCAAAGGCAATCTATCAAAATATAGCGATTTCTAATGCACGATGTCCTAGCCGATTCTCATCTTTCACTAACTGTCTCTGTCTAAAAAGAATCTTCTTTATCAAAACAGTAGCTGATTATTTGAGAACGTGGCTGTTACCCATGGTAGCAGCAATCACAACCATGGGTCCGGAAAGCTGAAATCCAGTGGCTGTGGACCAAGAGAAGGCACAGACTAAACTCCAAGAGCCCCGACAACGACGAACCCACACTAGGGGACATCGCTTTTGCGCCCCCACCCCTGTGCAGAGGTGTGCCGAGAGCGCGCCGCCTGGGTCACCGCGCTGTCCGAAGCGGCCGATTCAGGCGCCTCCAGAACCGGCTCAGAACCCAGGGCCGTTCGGCGGGAAAAGACCCTGTGCAGCCGCCCGGTGCTCTGCCGCCCACAGCCCTTCCCCTCCTTCCCACACTGGGGGCACCCTGCTTCTCGTTGTCAGTCCTGCCCTCGCCGGTTCAGGCAGCGCCCTGCCCCGACGCCTTTCCCCGTGTGGTCCGAGCTCTTCCCCAACCGGCCCCAGAGCCCGAACCACCGCCCGGGCCGCAGCCCCGCTCCGCTGGCCTCTGCGCCCACCTCTGCTCGCTCCGGGCGGGCCCCCCAGGAGAGGGCAGCCCCGGGCCTTCGGACGCACCGCTGTCGCTCTCGGCCTTCCCAGGGGCGGCAGCCGCGCGCCGGGGTCGGAGGGGAGCGGTAGCGCTGCGCCCCCTCCTGCCGCGCCGCCCCAGCGCCCGCCCAGGGGGGCAAGCGCCGCCTGGACACCCCACCTCCTCCGACAACACGCAGGTGCCGGTCTCCACCTCTGATCCTCTGGGACACTCACTTGAATTGGTCTTTTTGGCTTTATTTTTGAAAAGCAAGCAAGCTAAGTGCGTGACCGGTTCTGTTCCGTTTGGCGACGATCCGGGATCAGTCGCGTGGGAGCAGCGCAGGCCTGGGAAGGTTCCCCGTGGGCCTCGCCTGCTGCTCAGGGGCCACGTCCGCCAGATGCAGGGAAACAGGACGCATCGCCACGGACGCTCCGTCCCACCCCTGCTCCTTCCCCGCTTATGCAACAGGAGGGACTAATTGCTGTGGTCTCACCGCAGGCCTTCGGCGCGTCTGCCCCACGTGGTCCACACTCGAGCGAGCCGGCGGCGCGCCCTCTGCTGGGCGAAGCCGGTGCTGCAGGGGCGCCCAGGACCGGGCGCTTCGGTTCCCTCCCAGAAGGGTCTCGTCTAGAAAAGGAGGGTCGCGGGGGGGAGGAAAAGAGGGCAGTGAGGAGGCCTTCCCTAAGCCGCTCCTGAAAAATGAAAATGTTCGCCACACTGACAATGGGTGATTTAAACAAGAAGGTAGGGAAAACGGCCTGCTTTGTAATAAGCACAAGAACCCACATCATTCGGACTGTATTTCAGGCTCCTCTGAGCCCCGGGCTGGTTGCTCGGGAGTCAGTCTGCGGGCGGTTACTTTCTGTCCCCGATCAAGGGGCCCGGGGTCCGCCTCCGTAAGCGGGCGGTGGTGCCTGCCAGTGGAGAAGGCACGCGTGTGCGTTTACACAAGCGGACAAGTGTGCATCCTCTTCAAGACACTGCTCTGGCGCTGGGAGTGGCAGGAAAGGCAGGCTGGCCTGCACGTGGTGCCGCGTGGAATCGCGTGTCCGCTCCACCCACTGGGCACCAGGGCTACTGACCTGCCAGTGCCCCACGGGCTGCGCGGGCTGCGTGCAGGTGGGGGAGGGGACAGACCAGGCACGCGAGGTGCGATGAAGGGCAGAAACGGTATCATATCCATTTTGAAATAATTCAAAACTAGCAGAACATTGCCTGAAGAGTGAAGAGAAAGCAATTCAAGATTCGAGAGTGGAAGCAAGCAAAATAGAACCAGAGACACTGAAATAGAGAACAGGCCGACAGTGTCCAGAGGGGGGAGGGGAGGGAATTTCAGGGGAAGTGGGGGAAGGGTTTACAGGAACAAGTGTAAAGGACACATGGACAAAAACAAGGGGGGTGGAAATGGGAGGGAGGTGGGGAGCACTTGGGGGGGTGGGCTGGGCATAAAAGACAGAAAACTGTACTTGAACAAATGAAATAAATAAATTTTAAAAAAAGATTCAAGAATGGTGGAATCAGAAAAAATGCTCTGGAGAAAAACAGGCAGAACGGCCCAAGATGATCGACATCAAGTTTGTCTGAGTTTTGAGATTCTCCATATGTCGGCAACAGTACAAGAAGCTTTTATGCAAATATAACAGCTAAATGTCACACATGAGAGTGTGCTTTGTGGGGGTCTCATTTGTTCCATTCCCGACCCTTTTCCCTTGAAAAGCGGGAACCTTGAAACCATGGTAACTGAGACACAGCGGCCCGGCTGCAACCGGAGCGGAGAGATGGGCCCACCGCCCGCCAAGGCCCGTCCGTCTGGACAGATGGCGGAGCTCGCCCTCCCTGCCGGCGGCCCACTCGCCGGCGGTCTTTATTTGAACCGCCTCAGCTTGTTCCAGGAGAAAAGCCTTTTTCGAGGACTTCTGTCCAAGAAAACAAAACAAAACAAAAAAGTCCGGGAGCTGCCCGTTGCATGTTGCAGCTGACCCAGGGACGCCTGTGGGCAACACACTCACTTCGGAAGGGACGTGGGGGGCAAGACGCCCGTGGGGACTCGGGGCCACATGTTCCTGGAAGTCCAGAAGGCCGGCCTGTGTCCGAGCGCTCGGGTGCACCAGCCTCTGACCTCTGTGACCCACGGATGCTGCCCAGTAGGAGGCGATGCTGTGGGGACACTGGCCCTGGGGAAGGTGTGGAAGTTCGTGCCAACACACTGGCCGCACTCGGGCGCCCGGTCCTGGGGAAGGCTCACCGGCTCCAGCCGGTCACCGTCTGACCAGTATGCAGAGCAGCACCCTCAGCGCCGCCCGAGACATTGTGCCCATGGGCCATGAAACCAGGTCAGGGAGCGGCGAGACAAGCAAACAGTGGACACTGGTTCAGGGGACCTCAGGTTCCTGCTCCAGGTCCTTTAACACACGCAGCTTCCAACACCCAAAACATCTTGCAGCTCCCAGAGGCGTGTGGTCCATGCCCGGGTCCACAGCCGTCACTGCGACTGACCAGCAGATGCCCAGACTTCGGAACCAGGAAACAAAGCCTTTCAACTCAATTATATACATAAGTTCGATGCATTACAGAGAAGAATTGAAGGGAAGTATGAGCATGTCCACCCCAAACAGAACCACAGTAAAAAGCTGGAAGCATGAAATAGAACCAAAAAGGCGTCCTGGAGGTGAAAGGTAACATAACGGAAATGAGCATTTCTCGGAGAGGCATATTTGAGCTGGCAGAAGAATCAAAATCTGAATCCATTAAAACGGTGCCGCGGGAGGCGCAGAAAAAGAAGGAAGGAAAATGCAGAGTCTCAGAGACCTGCAGAGTGCCCTCAGCCGTGACAGGCACGCGTGGTGGAGGTCCCAGGAGAAGAGGAGACAGACAGGGAGAGAGACAGGGAGGAAGAAGGCGACAGAAAGACTACTTAACAACGGCCCAAAGTTTCCAAACTCGATGAAAAGCACCCACCTACAGCCCCGAGCAGCCCAACCAACCGCCGGCGGGCGAAACTCAGCTCCAGACGCCGACCCAGCACAGGCAGCCCGGGGACAGACACAGGGGGACCTTGCAAACAAGTGGGACCCTCACTTCAGGTTTGCACGCAGCTCGTCGGCCTCCTCAGAAACGAGGGGACGACGCAGGACATGTCGAAGGAAGAAAACCTGTCCCCTGCACTCAGCAGAGCGTCCTTCACCAAGGAGGGAGAGCGAGACCCCCCCCAGGAGACTGGTGGCAGGAAGATGCGGGGGGGGGGGGCGTTCTTCGGGCGGAAACGGGGGACCGGGCGCTGTCCGCCGTCGCCCGGGAAGCTAAGCAGCACCGGTGAAAGCAAACTTCCTAGTAAACACGGAAAACAGTGTAAATGCATGTTTGTGGTCCCCGGGTCATCAGGAAAACAACCCAAATACAGTGAGCAGAGAAACGTAAAAAGATCCTAGAGAGTATCTCCTTCGCCCGACGATGACCAGGAATGTGGACGACTCAAGACACACAGAAATCGAAGAGCAATGGACCGACCGGGGACAAGGAAACTCAGGAGAAAACGGGAGTAGGCCTCCGGGCTTGGGGGCGGGAAGGGTGGGGGCAGGGCCCGCCCACCAGGGCCCGCGGCAGGTGGGCTCCAAGGGGCAGCAGCTCTGCGGTGGGAGGGACGCAAGGGACGCGGTCACAGCAGAGGCGGCGGCCCCCGTGCCGGCAGAGGACATCGGCGTGTGGTGTGAGGGACTGGGGACACGGGTTCATTCCGACTTCGTCCCTGCGGACCTTCCCCCCGGGAGAACACGCCCACTACCCCCCAACCCCAAAGCCCTGTGTGACTCGCCTTTGCAAGGAGCCCTCTTGCCACCGGTGGCCGTGCCCTGACTCCGACCCCATGCTGTGACCCCAGCCCTCACCGGACGCACCTCTGCCTCCATCAGGCTGCGACACCTGGGCCCAAGCTGCTACCTGTGGCTGCCGACCCCGACACAGACGTCCTTGGCCCCTCTGCCAGTGTCACCCTCGTCACTCCCGGGGACGCCACCCCCGGTGCATGTGCCCCACGCAGCCCCTGCCTCCCACAGCCGCCCTCTGCCTTCCATGCAGCCCCTCCCTCCTCACTGGCCACACCCTGCACCCCAACTTCACAAAGATGCCCCCCACCTCATGCTCACCAGCAGCCGACGGCCCCCCAGCAGGCTGCTGCCGGCCCCTGCGTGTGCAGGCCTACTGTGTGCACTCCGCGCAGTGACTGGTGCTGAGATATCAAGGCACAAATAGAAGGAAAGAGAGAGAAGTGAAGGAAGGAGAATGGGGGGTCACTGTGAACCAATAAACACTCCCGGCGGAGTCCTCACCCGCCCTGCTCCCGGCCCCTCCGGCCGGTCCTGCCCAAGCTACTCAACTCCCGCTGGAGCTTCAATTGGCATCTAAAGGGGAGGCATCGCCTTCTACAGAAACCAAGAACTCCCGTCTCGGTGGGCTGGGGGGGCACAATGTTCAAGACAGTCTGCGGCACCTTGGAAACTGGAAATCAACCCACAAGTGACATCATCCTTGGTGGAAAAAAATTAATGCCTTCGCAAGTGACTTGGCCCCGCCCTGGCTTTGCACGGTGGGTCTGCTGGGTGGGGAGCCCAGACCGCCTCCTTCGCCCCCCCCCCACTTAGTTGCGGGACCCCCGTCACCAGCTGCAGTGGGCACCGCATCGTCCCAGGACCAGAGGGGGGAGAAGTGCAGTGCTGGGTGCACAGCACAGGCATGGGGGGGAGGGGGCAGCAGGGAGGGTGGCGCGCGCCGGCTTCCGAGCCGCATTTAGGACTGAGAGCAGGCTTCGAATCACATGCACCTGCTGTCGGAAGGAAAAGAAACGACAGTCCCATCGACTGCACCCACCGGGTCACGAAGGTGTATTTTCTGTCCGGCCGCCCTTGACACTGAGCCCTTCATCCGGCCTTCTCCTGTCTGTGGTTCCCTCGGTCAGCGTGAGGTCACCGCCCCTTCCGGTCCAGGGGAGGGGACTTCCAGGAGTCCCCTGGGTTTGCCGTGTGACCCCGGGAGAGGTCACGACGGAGCCGAAGGCGACTTCCCCACGGACGGCCGTCTTCGTGACACGCCTGCGGAGAGGCTGGCTGCTCCAGGGCCCAGATCGGGGGCAGCAACAAGACGCCAAGATGCGCGTGGAATGGGGAAGTGGTTTAGAGAACGCATGTCGGCCTGCGGTTCCCGACACCAGCCGCTCCGCCTCTCTGCCCGGAGAAACGACTCGGGTTCCAGGTCAGCCCTGAGCCGCCAAGCTCTACGGGGCAACAGATTCCAAACCTCGCTCGTGCCGAAGTGTGGTCGTTCCAGGCGGAATACACTGCTCTGACAACCCTCATATCTGTCTAACTAGACTGACCAGTCCGCCCTGCGGCCTCGGTCTTGGGACTGAGCCGCAAAGGGAAACAGGAGCGGGGACAGGACTGCGGGGACAGGGGGCGGAAGGGAGGCACCTGGAGGCAGCTGAGAGAACGGCCGGTGGACCAGCCCGTTTGCTTCAGGAGGTGGTCTGAGCCTGAACGGCGGGGGGTCCACACACCAGCCAGACGACAAGGTCTCAACACAAAGCGCCGGTCCCAGCGGAGTCTGGGGCCCAGCTCAGTGACACCTGCTGGCAACCTGGCTCCCCCACTGGAAGCGGCCAGAGCCCCACAGTCGCATGGACGTGGCTGGTTAGGTCATCGATGGGCCACGGCCAGCTGCCCAGAGGTCAGGCCAAAGCCCCAGCTGGGTCATCACAGGGTCGGTTTCCCTGGCAACCAGCCCCCCCCCCAGTGCTTTCCACAGGTCACCTGGAAACAGGTGTGGTTGGAAAGGTTTGCTATGAACACCAGGGTTCTCGTCACCTGGAGAATTCCGAGGGTGCCAGGGGCTCGGACTCAGAGGGGGGACGAAGAGCGGGCGTGTGTTTCCTCCTGTAAATCCGCCGCCAGGGCCGAGGCCAGTGGTCGGCGTCCACCACCAGAGACCCTGGATGAGCCGGCGTGCGGCCACAAAATGACCAAGGTCACTGCCACCAGAGGCCCCGCCTGCCGTGGGGTGGAGCGGAGAGGGCAGCTGTGCCGTGTGGTCTACCGAGAAGAAGAGTCAGCAGAGGGAAAGGCTGGCGTTCGTTTTCCCAGGGCCTTCCCGACGGTAAAACTGGCTGCTGACGCTTCAGTGGGGAGCTCCAGAGGCAAAAAAAAAGGGGGTGAGAGCAGGAACACGGGAAACAACCACGCTCCTTGTGCGTGGGGCAGAGCAAGGAGGGGAAATGGCCGTGGAAAAGACCTTGTGTTTCATCTATTGGGGTGCATCACGGCAGCCGCATTTCTGATGCTTCTCTGTCCGGCAGAGCCGGGCAAACGACGCCCAGCAGAGGAGGGGAGGCCGCGACCAGAACGGGAGCGGCCGGTGGAGCCCTGCCTGGAATGGGGTCGGGACCAGCGGCGCTCAAGGGCAGGCCTACTGGCAGAAACATAAATGTAATTTCTGCCTCTGGTGAGGAGCGTATTAGGCTGAGAAACCCGGGCGGCGGAAGGAGGCGGGAGGAGTGTCATCAGCTGCAGGATGAATCGGAAGCGACCTGGAGGCTACCGTGCGGGCCCCTCCCCGCCCCCCGCAGCCCCCACGCTCACGGGACGCTCCCGCTGGGGCGCACCGACCTCAGTTTGCTCTTTGGGGAGAAATATCCCGTTGTTGTTTGTTTAGGGGAAGATTCTCTGCTGCAGAAAGGCGTGGGGGGGCGTGGGGTGCGGGCTGAGGGCTGGGCGCTGCCAGTGAGAGCCCGTGGACCTGGGGTGGCCACTGGAATCAGTGCAGACGCAGTTTGTCCTGCTGACTCTGCCACCCGTTCTGTGACGGATGACGGACGTGTCCCTGGGCCCATCCGATTGCCATGGGCACACTGGTGACCCGGGGGCTTGTTTATACCTAGAACCTGACCCCAGGGGTCTGGAGGGTCCCAGGATCACTGGTATGAACCCCCGAGGGTGCCGTGGGGGGGGGGTTTCCTGGCCGTTCACTGAGTAGCTGGGCTCTGGACAGTTTCAGAGGGTCAGTGGGCCTCGTAGCCCCTGCCAAGGCCGCTCCTCCCCAGCTCCCCACAGAGGCTGGGGCGTAAGTAACTGCCACACCCAAACGGGGTTACTGTCGGTGACACTCGGCAGCTCAGGCTGATGTGGGGGCGGCGCTGGGTTGTGACGGAGTGTTCGGGATTTGGGGAGATGACCCGCATTCCCTGGGATGAAGGGCAGTTCCGAGGTCCTCTCCCCCGGCAACGGAAGACAAGGCTGGCGATGCTGGAGGCCTGCGGAGACCGTGGTCGGCCTTCAGTGTCTCCTGGACGTTAGAACCACCGGGCACCTTTGGAACGGCAGGGGCCGGGCCCCGCCCCGAGCACACCGGTCTGGTGGCTCTGCAGTTGGCCTGGGTCTGTGCGCAAGGTGCCTGCTGTCACCTCTTCTCCCATGCACTGACCTCTCGAGGCCTGGCCCTCCCAGGGGACTAATTCCTGGACGGTGGCTCATAGTCTGGGCCACTGTCCGCCTGCCCTAACCACTGCAGGGCCGGACTCCAGACAACCAGGGGTGGCCCTGATGTCCCAGAGCGGCCCACCCGCAGCTGCTGACTCAGCCCCGCCGTTCGCTCCCTTGGGCACCACAGCAAAAGCTCCGCCCACGTGTCCCGTGTGGCCCCCGTGGTGTGACAGGTCCCCCCCCCGCATGGCTCCCCCGGCGTGGCTCCCCTGCCATGGCGGTGCCCTTTCTTGTCGGGATCTCCAGGGATAACACGCTGCCGTGGCAGCGGCCGTCGTCTGACCTGCTGACCTGGCCACGGCCGAGTGACAGTGGAAGGCGCACCTCAGTCGGGAACACTGTTTGAAGTGCGGTCGGTTGGTTCCCAGCCTCCGCCCGGGGAGGGAACCAGCACTGACCGCCTGCGTTCTCTTCAGTGATGTCGGTGACTTCGGCGAGAGGGCCACTGTCACGTGAACCGAAGCAAACTGGAGAAAACCCGCACCTGCTCCTCCCCCCACTGACCGGGCGCCGCTGGTTGGGGCGTTTCGGAGAATTGCTCTCCCCCCTTGTTCATTTTCTCGGCATTTCAGACGGCAGCGCTGGGCATGGTGGGAAAGGAACCTGAAACCCGTTTGGCAGAACAAGAGCTCTGCCCACACCTCCTCAGTCGGTTTCCTAATGGAGAAAAGACGAATCACAACACGTGGGAAACACCCCTGGGTGCTGGAAACGCGGAGAGTGCGGGCGGCGGCCTCCCCGGCACCTGCCGTCCCACCCCGTCCACTCGCCCCTCCTGTGACGGCCAGAGTCTGGCCCAGGGAGATGGCACCGGGGCCCAGCGGCAGGTCTGCACACGTGGAAATCACTGACTGTAAAGCGAGGTTCTGGTCTGGGTAAGAACGTGCGTCACGGGTTTATCCGTAGAAACTTCCCAATAAACCAGCAAAGGACCTACACTCTTAAAGGTAACACGGGATCTGAAATCACCCCAAGGGAACTCCCACTAGAATGCAAGCTCCATAGGGGCAGCGACTCTCATTTTCATTCACGGCTCATCTGGGACCTCGAATCGCAGCCGGCAAGTACGAGCTGCTTTGAGAATGGGTGTTGGGTGTGGAGCAGGTGACGAGCAGGAAGCAGCCGCCGCGTCGGCCATCAACGCAGAGACACGCGCAGACCGACCGGCATCCGGAGACCCTCACTGCACCCGGGGCAGCGGCCAGGGGGCCCCTCGGCGGCCGGTTTCCTGCAAGGCGCTGCTTTGAATGGAGATGCGCTGTGAGGGGAAAAGACACACCAGACCTTGAAGGTTCCCTTCGAAAACAGAGTGGAGATGCCTCCTGTTTTTAATCACAGTGACTTGGAATGTCATGGGGACACGGGGGTTGAAGCATGATCTTGAAGTTCCAGCCTGTTTTCCCTCCTTGTTCTTCGAGTGGCAGCCGGAAAGTGGGACATCGCGCCCACCTCTCAGGGGACCCCCCTCCCACGGACCCCGGCGTCTCCGGTTGCGGGGCCTTCCAGGAGGCGGGGCTCTGCCCACGTCACACGCCCGTCACTCTCCCCTTGTAACTTTTAAGCCGTGTAATGACACCGAAGCTCCATGTGAGTGTTCACACGGGTGCTCTCTACACACGTGTTTCCCAAGCATCTGTCTAGTGTTCACTTTCTGTCTCCGCGAGTTTGCAGGTCCCGGGGAGCAAAGCCTTCGCTTGTGCGTTAGTGCCCCTGGTTCTGAGAACATCGCCCGGCCTCTGGTTGGTGCTCAGCAAACGCCCCTTCAAGGAACGGGGACCCCACGTTCACCCTTACGGTTCACTCCTCACCCGGCAGCCCTGAGGCTCGTCGACCTTCACTAAGTCACTCCAGCAGCTCACAGTCATCCAGCGTCACCCCCCCACCGTCCCCCACCCCCTGCCTGCTCCGTCCTGAACACAAGCTCTTTGTGGTAAATAGAAAAATAAAGAGGAATTTTTTTAAAGCTTTTTAAACACATCTGCCTTTGTCTTCACTTCCTGGGTAGCCCAGGGGCAAATTTTGCGGTTGCAAAAGAAACAATAGGGAACCTTAATTAGTTTTTTTGAAATGCAAGTTCATCATAATTAAAAGCTGGAAACTTTCAAAATGTCATTTCTAACTGTTTCAAGAAGGTACAGCTATTTGTTTATCGGTTTTCCGAACTGGACGGGTGAGCCCTCTCTCTGAAGAGCGGGGTGTGGAACCTTGAAGCCCACACACGGATGGCCCAGCTGGAACGTGACGAACGCAGGAGGCATGACCTGTACTCGGGGCGGGAGGCACAGGAGACTCGGTGCGCACCGCCTGCATGCCTGGGACGTGGAACGAGCAGTGCGGAATGTTCCGGGTGCCAGTCTGCTCCGCACCTGGACCAGCGGCGGAAACTCCTGCCCACGCGGAGGCCAGGACCCGACGGCCCTCGGGCCTCAGCTAAGGGGCGAGGCCCCGAATCTGGGGACCAACGGCAGTCAGGAGTCATTCGTAAACACAGTTTCCATTCCCTGGGTGGGCGGACTCAGCTTTGCTTTGAAGAGCACACTTAAGGGTTTAGTTCACACGGAAGCATTTCAAATGACAGCGACGAGCCACAAAGCTTTTGCAGTTGGAGTAACGTGGTTACTGAATCACCCAGAACACACGTGGTCTGCGGTCGGGATTTCCCAACGGGCTTGGCTTCAGAAAGCAGGCGGATCGGCTGCAGAGCCTCACTCAGATCTGAGTCGGAAATGCCCATTTCGGTTCGAAAGATGCAGACGGAGCCAAGGACATAAGCTCCCGAGCGCCCCAAACCCAACTACGAATTGAGGACCCTGCCGTGATCACCCCAAAGCAGAGCCCTTGCCGGAAACGCTGAAGAACTTCCGGTGAGAGGTCACCAGAAGCCATGCGACCCCTCGGTCGGAAGTCTGGCCCCGAGAGCCCAGACAGACGCCCTTCGCCCCCCGACCTCCACACCGGACCTGCTCTCTGCTGGGCGCCCCAGGGCCTGCTGGCGGAGGCCCCCCTGTGCCAGCGTCTGATCTCACTGGGCGGTAACGAAGAATAACACTCGGCCCAGAGGGTTGGGGCCTCAGGCCGGACGGGCAGACACCACGAGTCCCGGGAGCATGAGCCCCGCCTGCCCATCGCGTCCCCTCAGCCGAGGGGCCTGCGGGGACACAGGCCCTGCTCAGCAGCTGGGCTGCCCCGTGAACGCTGGGGTGTGTCCTCCCACTGGGAGGGGCCTGTGTCTCACTGGGAGGGAGGAGATAACACTAATAATACCAACTGTGCGTCTGTGAGGAAGCACGTTTAATGTCAAATTCTGCAATACGAGGTAAAGTGTAGATATTCAAAAAACCTTACGCAGGTGCCCGTGCATTCCGCCAGGGGAACGGGGCGGGGGGGCGTTGCGCAGACGGGTGGCGAGCCAGCCCCTCCCTCGGCATCGGCAGGGGCGAGATAGAGAAGGAAGGCACTGCCGGGGGCGCGGGGTCAGCGAGCCGTCACCCCCCTCAACGGCGTCTTCGCTCCCCCCGAACTGCCCCACACCCAGGGCTTCAGGACAAGCGGCCCGTGACGTTCCCCTGACCTGCTCTGTGGTCTAGTTACGTCCCTGCCCCTCACACAGACGACGGCCCTGACTCTCTAATGCATTCTAACCAGGAGACCAGGATGGGCTCCCAGGGCACAGAACCTTCCGGATGGGGCCCCGAAAGGGTCTTCTCACTGACGGAAAGGAAGACGTGGATTCCTTTGTTGCCACGGCAAACGGTAGATGCGTGGCTGTGGCAAATACCACATGAATCACCACCTGCGGCCTCCTAGGACCAGAAGGCTAGACTCTGCAAAACACTCTGCCGTTGAGCATTTCAGGGAAACTGAGGAACAAAGGCGACGGGTCCGGCTGGCCGCTTTCCAATGTGCCCAGAGGGAAAAACCATGAGCTCGGGGCTTCAACTGCCAGGTCAGGGCCCAGATAGAAATCACGAAGTTTCCCTGAAAGAAATCCTTCCTTCCTGGAGCTGTGAGGCCAAGATATTTAAAAATAAAAAACCCCAAACCACACCGAACCTCTAATGTTAAATGTATGTCGTGAAAGAAATGGAACCATTCACAGACTGGGGACGCATGGGTGGTTTCTCATGACCGTGGGGACCTGCCCCCACTCAGGGAAGCGGTTTCTCTCCCCTGCTGGCGAGTCCGTCTCCCCTCGTCCAAAACCACACGGCCCCCGTGGGAGTTTGTTGCCGGGAAATGTCTTCCTGGAGCTCTATGCTCAGCACCTGTTCTGCTGAAGATGGTGAGTGCGATCCAGCTCCTTGCAGTCCGTTCGCTCCTCGGGGTTTGGACTGAGTCACATCTGTCCGTAGGTCAAGGGGGCCCCACCCAGCCGGCGGTCACCGCGCAGTTCTGAAAGGCGCGGCTGGAATAGACGCACGGAGCCCCCGACAGACGGGTGACGCCGGCTTCCTGCCCTGAGAAGTGAGGGGTTTCGTAACGAGCAAGGCCAAGTGCAGGTGCTGGCCCTGCCGCTACCAGGACAGTAAACTGAAGGTGATGCCTCCGAACTGGGTGGGGCGGGGGTGGGGAAGGGCTCCACCAAGGTGAGGGCCAGGTCAACAAGGTCAGGGCCGAAGGGCCGCGACCCCCGACCTGACAAGCCTCTCCCTTCTCGGCTGGAGCCCCTGTCGGTGTGTGAGGGGACTTTGTCCAGGAGCGGAAGTGCCTTCAGCAGATCAGGTCTGCCGCCCACACCTGGGAGTGGCCCACAGACACCTGGTTCACCAAGGGGTTCTCCGGGGTTCAGACGGCTCTCACCCGGGGGTGGCCCGCTTTGCAAAAGCCCTGACCTCAGAGCACGGGCTCTGTCACCAGGCGGAACGGAGAGTCTCCAGCCACAGCTCTGGGAAAGCACACCCATCGCCGGTGTTCAGTGTTCTCAGTGCGTTTTCTGTCGGAGACCCCGGAGGCTGGACTTCGGGCGCAGACTTGGCCAACACCTGCTGTTTGGCCTCAGCGCTGGTCCCCGTCCTTAGACGTTCGGGCATCTGGACGCCTTTTCCACGCGGTGTCTGCCCCACCTGAACTGGCACTTGTGTGGTTAGCGGTCAGCGCTGGCTCCCTCGGCCACCTCACCGTCATCAGGGAAACATTGGTCCCGCGACTGAGGACCTTTATTCCGATCCACCGGTGACACCTGACTGTCCCTGTGAGTCCAGCCAGTGGTGCGGATGCGGCCGGGACTGAAAACCCCCATCAACTGCGTCTTTGTGTTTCTCGCCTCCCGTTCACAACTGAAGTATAATGATCATTTATCATTGCGCGAGAAAAAGTCATCTTTGTGCTGCTGTTTAAACAAAAACACTGAACGGAACACGTTCGAGCCTTAGGCCCCCGGCTAGCGGAGCATGAGCCTGAAAAACCCTCAAGTGTCACATATGGAAATAAAATAAACATTACAAATAATGAGGAAAAAAGCATTAGCTAAATAATTTTAAGGGTAATGTATTCTTTTTGAGTTAACAAATGTATACAAAATCTAAATACAAATATAAAACAGAATAATAAATTAGGTATAAACATATTCTGGTTTTATAAACTTGTTTGTTACACTGGTATTCATAATGTTAAAATAAATTTTAAAGATTTTTTATTTTTAAAAATATTAAATTAATTTTGTTATTTAGTACATGAATCTTTAAAAAATGGGAAAATTTTCATACTCCATGAAGATACATTATAAGCAGAATATAAACTTTGCTATCTAAAGGTTTGGTAAGAAAAACAAAATCCAAAATGATAACCACACACTGCCCATGATAAATCATCTTTTGTGTAAATGTGCTAAAAATATAAAGAGTCTAAAGAAAGGAAAAATGTAGGGAAAAAACTGAGGTAGCAACATATATTTTGCTCTCACAGATTCAACTTCTGGTTTTACCAGATTTTTATAAGGATGGTTTAAAAAGAAAATCCTTTGTACTTTAAAGTTGGCGGAGGCCAAATATTAAAACAAAATGCTTGCCCAATGATCACTATCGGTGCCAAACTCCAGGCATCAAAACACAAAGAGCGTTTTTCACGAGTCCCTGAAAATGCTCCTCCCTGAGCAGAGGCCGCAGGCAGCGCGAGGTTCCCACCCCTGTGGAGCCACCGCCACCGTCTCCACCGCGTCCTCCTCTCGCTCCGCTGGCGGTTTCGCCCTTTGCTTGTGCAGGTGACCTCGTTCCCGTCGAGGTTCTGGAAATCGTGTCTGCATATCGAGCTCACGTCTGAGGAGCATTTATGAAGTACCGGCTGGAAGGATGCGGCAAACAGGAACGCCCCGCGGACGTTACTACCTGCAGTTCTAAGTCAGCGACATCATCGTATTCTGTGTCTCTCTGTCCTGTTTTACTGATTCCACAGGACAGGAGGACTCATTTGCGAGGCTGACAATTCCATTTAGAAATTGCGGATTTGCCTTTTCAGACCAAACCTGCACTCAGTGATTTGTGTAAACATCTGCCTGTAGTAAACTTCACTTTTTAATTAACTTAAATGATTTTACTTCAAGAACTTTCTAGACATCAAAGAACTTTTTGAGGTTGATCCTTAAGCCCTTTACACCTGTGCGCCCTTGCTGTGCTGGAAGATTCCACAACGGCTTTGGAGAGAGATCCTTCCTGAAGTGCACGCAGGAGCCGAGAGGGACCACCAGTGTCCGCGCAGTCTGATCCCCGACAGATGCTCCCGGGGCTGGATTTGCCGGCTCTGATCGGAAAACCTCTCATCCTCGAAGAAGTAATCAGAGTTCCATCTCCGCTGCCTCCAGCTCTTCCGGTCGGAGCCGATTTGCGTGGCTGCGGGGAGGTGCCGACCTCCCACTCTGATCCGACTGGACCAGCTGTTCTCAAGGTCAGACGAGCCTTTTGCCATCTGGGGGCCTCCTGTGTGCTGAGTACGGTCCTCAGGCTTGTTGCCCCTCACATTTGACTTTATGACGCTCTGTCCATTGTTAATGAATGGGATGGGCTATTGATTACTTCCTTAAACAGTCACTGGTCAGTCTCACAAACCACTGTCTCCAGGACTTAATGCCAGGTACACTAAGATATTTTCACACATAACCCTTTCTTTGTTTATGAGGAGGGGAGGAGTCGAAAGCCTTCCTGAAATGCTCCGCCGAGCGCCCCATCCTCCTGCCCTTCCCTCCTCTTCATTCTCCATGTCCTTTGGCTGCTCGGAACGACCGCCCTGAGGGACGTTGGGAAATGAGCATGACCGAGTGAGCAAACGAAGAGACAAGAGCCATCTTGGAGCCCACGGCACAGATTTATGGGAATAATAGGTTTTCAAATGCCACAAAACTGTGTCCCTTGTTTTCGGGACAGTTTTAAGTCTATCCTGGAAAGAGGCTTAAAACTGTCCAGAGCATTTGGTGACTTCCATACCCTGCAGGCACTGGTTCTGCTTTTAAAAGTGGGGAGTCCCTGGTCATTTTCTGCTGCATACTTCTCATCGCTTTAGCAAGCTGCTCGGTGCTTCGACGCCACTGCCTTAGCTGAGATCGTGCAGATGATCACAGACTACTCACCAGGGTCGTGAGGACACCACCTGTGGACACCAGCGCTCGCTCACCTGGGAAAATGCAGTCATGTCCCTCGGGACGTTGCTTTGGAGCCCAGAGTCACAGCCCAACGTGTCTCAGTGGCAGCTGGGCCCGGCGGAGGTTTGCTGGTGTCAGAATCTAGTACCGTGTGTTCCGTGTCGCCCACACCCACGTATGTGCACGCGGGCACATGTGCAGAGAGGACAGCCATTCCTTACTGTGTGGGCCTTTGTTGCTTCACTTGAAATTTTTCTTTGTTATTTTGTTCTGTTTTTATGTGGCAAACACTATTAGACATTGGCTCTACTGTTCAATCAAATGGACACTGTGTGTCAGAATGTCTGCCAGGAACCGCGGTGACACGTGCGCCCCCTGACGGGGAGCATCTGAGACGGGGCTTCACTCGCTCACAGCTTTGCCGGGGGCCCCAACAGTGCCTGAGTCAGGAGACAACGCTCGCCTGTCCCCTGCGTGGGCATCTGGGGTCACGGGATGCAGCGTCTGGCTGGCTGGGTGAAATGCAGGCTGCGTTTGTAAAATTTTTGAATGAACTAAAGCTCAGGAGATTTTGCATAAAAGCCAGCTTTCCAATTTACTTACTAAATATCAATACTATTTCCAATTGTTCATCTGTGTTCAATAGGAAGGTCTGGCCACCTGAGCCCTGCGTCCCTGAGGGGTCCTGGGGCCGGGAGCTGAGCAGGCTGCCCTGAGGACTGGCCATCTGCAGGGACACCGGTCGCCCATCACAGTGTCCCCACGCCGCACTCACCGTGGGCGGGCCTGGCCTGTCCCTTTCTGCCCTGACCACCAGGGGCATCGCACTTGTGCAGACGCGTTCAGAGAGGCCTGTCGATGCCGCCGTGGTAAGTAACTGAGTCCGCAGGCTGTGCAGACTGAGCTGGTCACTGGGGGATTCGATTGTGTGGGTTGGACGGCCAGCCTGGTAGAAAACACAGTAAACGTGGAAAGACTTGGACGGAGTCGCTGCAACACGGGGTAGAGGTGGAACGGAATTATGCCCGGAAGCGTTCCCAGGTGTGGAACCTGCGCATTGACCAGGGGTGACTACTTGTTCATTCAGAAGGAGAAAAAGAGTCCTTGGCCCAGACCAGGCAGGTCGACACTGTCCTCGTTAGCAAGGCCAATACAACGCCTGAAGCACGGAATAAGCTGGAAAAAATGTCAGACTAGGAAAAGGTGCTAAAATATGTTTTTAAAAGAAGTCAGTGGTTAGAAAATTCAGATATGAGCCCAAATTACTCTTATGAAGGTTTGGCTAAAAGGAGGAGAATGTGAGGAATACTCCAAAAATGAGGGTAAATCGCTGAGCAGTAATTTGTTCTCGTTAACTAATAATGAGCATGGCATTCACACGTTCTTCATATCGGTGAGGAAATGTTCTGGAAGCCCTAAAAATGTGTTTATGTTTTCAGCATAAATAATGATGGAAAAGTTCAGATGCAGTGTAAGGGATTTCTCTCCCTAAACACACGTAATCCACACTCGGTGTGACTAGAATTTCGCGAGTCGGTGCGCCCGTCCACTCTCCGTTGCACGTCAGGGACCGAGGGGGCTGCGGACATGTGTCCCGTGGGCTGGTTGCCGCCCCCGGCGGCTCCTCCCTCCGTTGCTCAGCGTGGCAGGGTCACCGTCTGTCCCAGGCTGCCTCCGGGTCTGCACTCGTGAGGAGAGCGTGTCAGACACACGTGTTTGTCTCGGGGACCGTCCTGGCACAGGTCCACTCTCCTCCCAGGAAGCGTGTCCGTCTCTGGTCTGGAGACAGGCCTCGGAGACGCTGAAACTCCTGGGAAGACCTGTGGCCGTGCGGTGGCACCTCGGGCACAGCTCACAACAAACGGCTCATCCACATTTCACCGGCCAGGGCGCGTCAGCACGGCCGCGGTCGCATCCTTCAGTCTGGACGCGGCACCCGTGGGAGTGTCTGTCAGCTCCCCCGCCTCCTGCCCCCAAGTCATCACGCTCCCCCCACGCAGCCTCACTGCCGAGGGCAGCCGTCAGCCGCCCTCCTTCCAGAACCTTCCCCAGTTTAATCTTTTAATCTTCTTTTTTTTTAATTTGGTTCCATCTGCAACTCTGGATAATTCCAAAATAAGCCTAAGTAGAAGATTTTGTTCAGAAGAGATTTAGGAAATTACTTTCGATAAAGTTTATTCTCAAAACGAGGATGAAACAAATTAAGTTGTGTTAAGAGAAAGATCCCATTTTGCTTATTTATTTTAACTATAAAAGAGATCATGTAATATAAATTAATATTTCATTTTAATAGGAAACGCTGAAGCAGGACATATTTATCAAGTTAAAATACTTAAAATCAACATGATTTAGACCTATGCATTATATAATCTATTAAACTGCTTAAAAGTACCCATTGTTAAGTAGCCTTAATAATACCCAGAAAAGTTCCCTTTTACGAAAGTAACTGAGCAAACCTGAAATACGCCCTTCGGTGCAGTGCCTGGGCGAAGGGAATTTGAGCTTCCCGTGCAGAAGCTGATTCAGAAAGATGAGCGCGGCGGAGTTCACCGCACAGCCGTGGTTAGCGAAAACGCACACCGGACCCCCCGACACAGCACAGACGCTGTTGGAACCACTGCATGAATCACCTAAGCTTAAAAGTCGAATGAAGTTTAAAATTCAATTCTTATCTCGACCCATAAACTGCTGTGTTGAAAAGCAGGCAATTTTTCCACACTTTTCATGTTCTGGTTACTTCATAAAATATATAAAGTAGAATGTTTCCTCAAGGACTTGGGGAGGAAAAAATGCACGATAATTTAAAAGGACGTTCTGGCAGCAGGTTTGACTTCTGTGAGAAAGCATTGCATAGCACGTGGTCTTGAACTTGCTGGAGGTGATGCCTGTGAAGCAAAGCCGACCTGATTTACGGCAAAAACCCATTCAAACTGGAGGTAAATATTTCCTGCAGAGCTTCTTGTATTTAAAACAAGAAGAAGTAAACAATAGAAAAACAAATATGTACACTAATAAAACACTTCTGACCCCTTTATAAACTTTTTGAGTAATTATGAGGCTATCATGTGATATTGTTTTAATTTACAATACTATGTCCAGGAAGTGTGGAGAATTTTAAAAGTATAATGATTATTTAGGTTTTCAAAACGACAGCTGTTTGGTGTTGCTCTTCCGGTTAATTTGGTAAGATGATTCGGTCAGGTTTCGATTTTCCATTTCTGGTTTGGTAGCCTCATTTTCTCTTGGTGTAATTCCTCCCTAAAATAAACGCCGCCCTCCTCCCGGGAAAACTCCCCTGAGAAGAAAAGCAGAGGCTCGAACAGCGATTTCATCCCAAGCTGTCTTTTAAAAAAATACAATTGTCTAAACATTGATCTAATTTCTCAAAAAGCTCATAAAAAATAATGCCATTTAGGGCCACCGGGCAAGCGTGCGGATGGGGCTGCTGACGGGCCCTCTTTCTGCGAGTGGAAATGAGTGAAAGCACCATCGATCGGCCGTGACGCACGGACAGCCCACGAGGATCTGGGGGAAATCGCTCCCCTTTCGGAAAAACCGTGTGTGGCAGTCGGCCGTCGCACTGCAGGGTGACAGGGTGACAGCAGCAATGACGACAATGACAACAAAAATCAGGATGAAGGGAAATAAAACAGCATAGTCCTACAAGGAGAGAGGAAAACAATGAGGAGTAAGTCAGAAAGAGAAAGGACGAAAAAGAGGGAAAAGAAATAAATCACACCCTTTACATAAACAAAAGTGAATCACTCAGCAGTAAAAATCAGGGTATTTCTAATATCTAAACTCTAATATCTAAAATACTTAATACCTCAAAAGAGGGTGACAGAGCACGAGGAAAACAGCAATAAAAGGGATACAAGAGGAAAGATGAGAAGTAACCTGGGGGTGGGGGGGCGCGAGGGTGGGCGTCCCCACGAGAGGGGAGAGCAGGGTGGCGAGGAGTGTGCACGGGATTCGGACCAAAACTCTCCAGGGAGCTCCACCCACCACCGCCGGGGAAACCCACGCGGGACCGAGCACGGGGCTGAGACGCGAACACGCTGGCCGCTGGCTGACCCTGCAGCCCACTCGGCTGTCGGCTGCGAACCCAGAACAAAGCACGAGAGGACGAGAAGGAAAGACTGTCCGCGTGACAGCGACGTCACAGGACTCACAGAAAGCGTGGGTCACCCTGGACTTGCGGACGAGGGAAATCACGTTAGAAGGCTGAGAGAAAGTAGGTTTCACGTGGGTCCTGAGTTTCTGAACAAACAGTGGGTGCACGCGTGTGGTTCACGTGACGCTCTCCTTTGGGGGGGAGTGCTGTTCTGGCCCACTACCTTCTACAGACACCGGAAAGCACATTTTGGCTTTAGAACAAGACTGTGTTCAAAAAATTCCATGAAAGCCTGGCTGGTGTGGCTCAGTGGACTGAGCACGGGCTGCGAACTAAAGAGTCGCTGGTTCAATTCCCAGTCAGGGCACCTGCCTGGGTTGTGGGCCGGGTCTCCAGTGGGGGGCGCACGAGAGGCAACCACACAGATGTTTCTCTCCTTCTCTTTCTCTTTCCCTTCTCTTCTCTCTAAAACAAATAAATAAATAAAATCTAAAAAAAAAAAAAAAAAAACCCTTCCAGGACAGAAACTTACATACCCATGGAACCAAATACTTCCACAAATTCAGTGCATCCTACTAATTTATCACTTCTGCCTCCATAATTCCCTGGCCAGTCATCAGCAAAACAGTTTCTTGCAAATAATCCTTCTTATAGATTTCAACAACAGGAACCTGTTAGTGAGGCCATTCCTTCGGAAAATCACTGAACTCACCACGTAGGAAACTGAACTACTCTGTACAAATGTGCGTCTCACACCAGCCCCAAACCCCACGTGGACGAGTGTAACAGTCTCGAAGATGCTGACGTTGGTTCCCGCTGCTTTGTATAATCAGTCCCCTGTAGATTGTTCATCACAGACGGTACCGCTCTGAGAACTGACCTCAGAAGTGCGGGGCAGGACGGGGTGTGCTCACTGAAAATGATTTGTTGCCTGTCCAAGTTCAATGTTGTCGCCTTGACCTCTTTCAAGCTACCCACATGCCGACACTGGACACGGCCTTGAGAGGAAGGAGCCCGGCACAGAAAACTAGCTCAGTCTGAATATTTTATGAGCCTTTGTTTTCAAAATCGGACCCTGCTCCTGGAGAGCAGGGACCTGGCCTTCTTGACTTGGAAGACAGCGTGCGTCCTGTGTAGCATGTCCCCGCCCCCACCCCGGTGCAGGAGCTTCAGGCTGACTGCGTTACACGCGGGGTCGGGTTAGAACATGGAGTACTTGCCGGAAGAAGTTCGGTGTTCTGAGGTGCTGGGTGGAGAGCTGGACTTCAAACGCTGACCTCGTGATCTTTGCTCTTTGTTATCCATTCCTGCAGAGCTCCTTTGATCTGAATGAGTAACGCTCGTCATAAATATGGATTGTGTGCGTGTTTCATAAATATTCAGTGCTCAATTGAATATTTCACGATGCGTAGGCCCAGTTCCACGGTAGCAGGGGAACCACCTCAGAATGACAAACAGTGGCGATGAGTTTGTTACCTTTTCCTAAAACACAAAGCCAATTATAGTCACTACTTCATAGGAGGACTTGTGACTGACATTAGAACGGTTTAAATTCCCTGTGTTCAAATAGAAACAAGAAAAATGATAGTAATAAAGACATTGGTACGCGTGTGGGGTAACTTTTTGGAAATCAAAATTGTGAGGGCCACCTGAATAAATCCTTGCTCTAGACAGCCGGGCAGGCTGCGGGAACCGCTGCGGGCACCGGAGAGTCTCCGCAGAAGTGGTGTCCGGTCACGGCACTCCTCTATTTGAATGGAAACAACCAGAGCCTTGGATGACACAGGATCGTAGTGATTTCAAATTATCGAAGTAGGAAACAATGAAACCTTTCAGCGATGCCACATTCTCGCATGCATTACCTTTCCGTCCAATGGGGAAGGCTAGTGATGTTCTTCACGTCTGGTGATGGAAAGCACTTTTGACAAAGGACAGTCCCAACTGTTAGGGACAGCGGACGCACAGAGAAAACACCACGTCCTGCTGGTATCCAAACGCCAGCTCCACCCCTCGGGAGCTCCTGGCAGAATCCGAGTGGACAAAGAAACAGCTCAGACCTGGCCGCTGTCCACTGCAAGGTGACCGGCGCTCACTGTCACGTCCGGTCAGGACTGCAGCTCCGAGGGGACAGGGAGCCAGGGCCACCCCCGAGCCCCTTCCCTGTCAGCTGTGCCTGATTTCCAGAGCCAAGGAGAGACAAGTTGGTGGCCGTGGAGGTCTGAGGGTCACCTTTCCAAGTCCCATAGAAACCCTGGCGGGTTCAGTAGGATCCATGCTAACCATAAACACACATGCGGGGACACTCGCCCTTGTCATTGCGGTGAGTCTTCTACCCCACAGCCGCGTGGCCTGTTCTTCCTCGCCCCGCCCAGCGCTGCAGGGGCTGCCACGTCTGAGGACTCCTGTGTGTCGGTTCAAAAACAAAAGAAAACTTTTTTAAAAATTTGCCAGCCATTCCCTTCATTCAATTTTTCTCGCTTTTTCTGGAATTTGTCTTGGTCCATCTTGGAAACTCTAACTTTATTCCCCATGTCTTATCAGTTCTTCAATGTCTTTTTCACTTTAGTGGTCATTTGAAATGGATCCTTTTTTATGTTGACTTGTATTTATCTGCTTATTTGCATTTCCTTCATCTTTTTTTATCACTTATAACACACACATTTCTTCCTTCATCGAGCACCTGAAATGAACTTAAAGGTTTATGTCAAACTGCTTCCGGAAGCTTCATCCGAAGTGCGCTGGTGTTTCTGAATCCTCCCTGTGTTGGCTGCCGTGCTCAGCAGTGGGTTTCTTTGGCTTTCAGGTTGTTCTGAGGCAGGTTTAACGCTTGCTGCCCCTTTTCAGGGCTCTCCTTGACTTTGAGTTCTGCCCCCCGTGCTGCACTGACATCAGTCAGTTCACTGTGTGTGGGGGGGGATTCTTTGTCCTCCCTCTCTCCGAAGCCCAAAGCATCCTCTGAACAGAGTGTCCAGCCAGCAGGGGCCTCCATCGTCCTTCAGGGGTAGCAGAGAATTTTCCGGAGCCTTACCTGCGGCAGTGGTCTGCCTAGCCCTCATCTCGCATGAAATGCTTCCAAGGGACACTCCCTGCGGGAACTGCGTTCCTAACCTCAGCTCTCTGCTTCTGACCTTGGAACGCGCCACGTTTGCCGCAGATTCACTGCAGCCTCATTTCCGTGCGTCTCACTGGAGACATCGTGATGTGTCTCCCTCTGGACATCCAAAGTTTTCGCTTATTCTGTCCAGGGTTCCTCGGGTCCCAGCTTAGAAGTGCTTCGCTGCATTTCTTCACATGCGCACTAATTATCACGCCACGGGAAGATTCATCTGTGCCGATGCTTTCCAACGACACTCCCCACTCTCGCTTTTACGTGCAAATCTGCCCTCTTACCTCCCACTGTCTAAGAGGTTTTTCTCTCTCATGAATCCACGCAGCTGGCATGGTCTCTGTCATAGGGGTGTGTAAAACTACAGCCTCGGAGGTCGTGGTCAGTGTCACTTTCCTGTCCCCTTCCAGGGACAAGCCTCTCCTTTCCAGAGTGATGCCTGTCTCCTGCTGCTGCTGACCTTCCCCTCCTGACACCTCTGTCTGGCCCAGGCAGTCACTGGAACATGCTGTCTCTGTGCCTGAAGGAAGGTGCTATGGCGATTGCACAGGTGACCCACGGCTCGGTCATGGGCACTGCCCACTCTCAACTCGGCAGAGAGACCGTGGAGGGAGCCTAGGGTGGGCAGGGCCCCAGTGCCTGCTGCGTGCTCACTCGAGTTACTGCTAACAGAGTCCGCCATTGTCCTTAAGTTAATGGAGATTGCTCCAAAATCCCGCCATGGACTAATTCACAATCCTGCTTTGGGAGGTTGTTTGGCAAATGAGAAGAGCTCTTCATGTACATCTTCAGGCAAAATTGGGGTAGAATAGACAGTCACTACTTGTGATCCCGAGACAAAAGAGCTCGTGGGCTGAAAGCAGGAGTGGACGAGGCCCGGCCCACCGAGACACCGGGCTGAGCAAGCTGGCCGGACAGGGGCCCACGCCCAAGGTGCCAGGGGCTGAGGCAGCTTCCCTGAGCACTGCCAGGCACTTTCTTGCTTCCTGCTGCTCTGAGGATCTCAGACGGTTTCCTTCTTAATTGAATTTCTATTGAATGGCTTCGAGTGCTGCTTCTGACAGCTCGCTCCATACGCTCTTTGGTGGGTCCTGGAAAACACCACCTGCTACAGGAATTTCAGGGCTGTATGTTTCTGTGCTCGGGACCTTCGCAGAGGTTTGGCTGAACTGCTCCACCTTCCACATCAATTCACTCTCTGTGTCGTCTGTTCCCTGAGTCAGAGCCCAGGGTGAATGGACGGCGTCTGCACCGTAGTTGCTGCTGCTCTGTCCATGCGCCTTTTGAGTTGTGTCTTTCCTCTTCTCTGACCTTCTAATTAAACTTAAAACTTCGTATTCTGCCCCAGAATGCAACTGCCTCCCTTACTACATTTTTAAAAATGTTATTCCTATTCCGGACATCAGTGCAGGACAAGCAATTTGCCCCATTTCATAGAGAGTGGACACGTCTTTATTTTGGTGTTTGCTCAGGTGAGGGTCTGCGGGGCTGATGGAATCACCAGGTGTGGACCAGGCTGTGATTTTGGCAGTAACCTGAACCTCTGGGGTTGCGGGGAGGAAAGGCAACAGTCTTCCTGGCTATTTTCTTTCTTTGCACTTTTACTACTTTTCAAAAGGTCTTCTAAGTCCCCTCAAGCCCAGCTGCCCAGCACAACATCTTACACAGGGCTAGAAGTTAGCTTTGGGTGACGGTGCTTTCTTTTTTAATTGAAGTTATTAAAAAGCATTTTTTTCTCCTTGAAATATCTTCCATATGTTTAAACTCAGTGAAAACATAAAGACGTGATGTGACCTAGTGAGTGAAAATAGGCGCAAGGGTACAAGTGGCCCATGGCAGGAGGGATGTTGGGGACACAGCAGAGCAGAGGATCTGGGAATGAGAATAAATGACTTGGTAGAAACGAGGCACCTCAAATGCCAGGTGGACAAGTTCAACTCATTAATCCAAGTGCGTGGGTGGTGATCTTTTATTATTTCTCACCATTATTTATGTTACTTCCCACTGTGAAAATTTAGCATTTAAGCTTATTTTAAGAGTCTCCACCTTACCTACAGTTCAGGAACTGCATCCCTTCCTACAAGTGCTGTCAAGGAATGACCTGTTGGGGAGGTACAGAGACGCATCTTCCTACTCTCACTGGTTAAAATCTCCTCTGCCTGCACTACCTACTATCTACCTGGAGCCGGGTGCTCAAAGTGATGTGGCAGGTGAGAGTGGACCCTCCACCCCACCCCCAGAGGCCCAGTGCCACTTACCCTGCCTGGGTTTCTGTATCCTATCCCTGCAGCCCGAACACACGGAGCAGACACCTAGAATCTAGCTTTTCTATTAAAATGTAACTAAACATCTTCAGAATACCCATGATGTGCCGTTTTCACTTGCACTGTCTCAGTTTTGTCTAACAGCTTTGTAAGGAGGGACAGAGAGACAGAAAAACAGAAGAGAAGGAAAGAGTATTTTTTCCTACATTTATGTTCATAGGAGTAGCAGTCGAATCCTGTGTAAATTCTCAAGGGACCTACTGCACTTGCTTCAGGGTCTAACATGCAGAAATCTATGAGACCGTCTCTATTCCGTAATAAACCAAGTGAAGAATGAATTGATGGGTCACTGGGGCTGACGTTGGAGGCCTCTGGAAGTTCAAGAAACAGAAGGATAGAGATAGAGAGCTGGAGAGAGACAGAGTGAGGGAGAGCGAGGAGCACGGAGGGTCTCTGATGTCTGTTATCTGTGCAGGCAAAGGGCCAAACGTCCCACACTTCCAAACCCGCCTCTTTTTCTTGGAGACTACGGATGCCAGATAACACAGAGAATACTCAGATAAATTTGAATTTTAGGTCAGGAGCAATTTTTTTTCCCAATTCTGTTTCCTCAATATTTTGGGAGACATAATTACACCAAAAAAGTCTGCATTGTTTATCAGAAATTCAAGATGAACCGGGCATGCTGTTCTGTCTTTGCTAAATCAGCTCCTAGCTCTAAGCCCTCGGCTCAATGGGACTTGCTGCTCGGTAGGTCCAGCCACAGTGCTTAGTGTTCGAGGCGGGCTTGCAGCGAAGGTCAGTCTTTGAGCCTCAGGCAGCCGACAGGCTCACAGGAACCTGCAGTGGTGAGACGGGAATCTACCTACAGACACAGAGATGGGCACATGGATGTCAAATCCTAGGTGTTTTTGTTCTCTGTCCTTTCCTTTGGTTAAAATATGCCGCCTCAGGTTATAAAGATGATCAAAGTAGTAAAGAGTCTTGGCTTCCAAAACCCTGAAGGACTCAAGGATGAAACAAGTCTTTGAGAAAATGCAGATAAATAAGTAATTTGCCCGATCTCAGTGACTGAGGCCAAGTCACAGGGAAAGAGGACCTTTCTACGCCGGTGGCCCCGGAGCTGTCTCAGCACCTTCCCTTCCCAGACCGACAACCAGGCAGGGGCCTCGGTGCGGGACTGCGCACAGACTTTCTCGTGTGACTTTCTGGTGTGACTCGGTTTACGGCCAGCCGCCACAGCCCTGGAGCAACAAGAATGCCAAAAAATGAAAAGGAGCCTGGTCCGGAAGAAATCTGATCCAAATTTCCTTGTACGATCTGCTACAACACACGTGTCCTTGTAAGTAAATTTTCCTCGCATAGTAGAGATTTCATTGCTTTGTTAAATAGCATTTAAATATTTTAGACTTTGTAAAGTTCCCTTCATAGCCACTTACATTAATAATAGCTGCTGGTCCCATGAGGGGGAGTGCTAAAAATGCATCATTTCTAGAAGATCATTTTAAGTCTTTCGCATCTCTAAATAAATGATAAACATTTACCTCTCTTAAAAACCCATTCAGAGGAAATCGTGTTGTGTCAAGAGCACATCAACGTGCTTTAGTGGACTCGGGTGTGCGTTCGTGTTAGTTCGTGCCATTGTGCCTCGGTTTCCTGACTGGACAGACAAAAGTCACGGCAACCGACTGCCTCCCAGGGACGTTCCGAGGCACAGAAGCCCTTCGGGGGGACTTAGCAGCGCAGCTGCCACACGGATGGCTCTTCAGCTGAAGCAAAGGCGCCGATGAGGCCGCGTGAGCCCTGACTGGGAGGGGCAGACACAGGGCCACTCCGCCCATCCTGAGTCAACCCACAGGCGGGTGCAGGCACCACCTCTGACAGGCTCGCCCGGCCACCAAGGCAACCGCAGAGCCAGTGACAGTGGCGCACAGCACGGCTGTGCTGCTGTGAGTTTCAGGAGGGGCTGCTCAGTTGCAGACCTCTCTGCATCGGGTGGGACTGCAGTCTCCCCCCCCCCCGCATGCGATCCATCCCCGCCCTCACCTTCCGTCCCCGCCTCCAAGGGACGGGGCGGGGGGGACACGGATGTCAGAGCAGTCACACGGTCACGCCAAGCACAGGAAGCACAGGAGATCTCTGAAAGGTCGAAGGGGAAGCGGGGGTGTCGGTATAAACGGACCAGCTGCTCCGTGACCAAGTTCCTCGTGAGCGCCACAGCCCCCGCGCACCTGTGTCTGCAGCCCCGCACGCCCTGCACGCCCAGCGCACACGCCCCGCTCCCCAGATGGAGGAGGTCCTGGTGGCTGACGAAGCGGGACAGAGGCCAGCCCCCGTCAGCCGTGCCCTCAGCCGGCCGCCCGCCCCGCCGAACCGCCCCGTGGCTCCTTCCCGGGGGACAATCAGCCACTCCGGAGAGAGGCCCCTTCGCACCCTTAGACCCTGAAGCGCACCCGATGCGGCAGGTGCATCGAAAGCAGAGCTGGGCTAACCCTGCCTTTTTCTGAACCACTCTGGGGGCGGGGGCGGGGCGCCTGCAGCTTCCCGGCCTCAGGGCAGAAGGAGCAGGTCACAGTGGAAGCAGAGGGGCCAGGTCCTTCCGGGCCGCCCTGGGCGTCTCCCGACATGGCGGCCCAGGCGGTCCCATCACAGGGTGACGCCGCCCCCCAGGAGGCCGACCGCACAATCTCTGCCGCTGTCTGTTCAGACACAGGAGGAGGAGACTAAGGAGACTCAGAGCAAGGAGGCCCATTTCCGATGAACAAGGGGCCGGTCCCAGGGTCTCGTCAAAGACAACGTCAGCCGTGGGGATGAACGCGCGGGCCTGGGCGGGCGTTTTTCTCCAGTTGTTTGAGCCCATTCAACACTCTCCTTTTGATAAGCTGCTCGAGAGATAACGAGTGATTTCAAAAACAAACCCTGTACACAAGTAAAATTAAAATTTTAGCTCGGTGTTCGCCCAGACTGTCACGGAGATTTAGATAATACCAACATCTCAGAATATGAAAAATAATTCACTTTTAGGTGTGAAATATATTCCATAATATTTGTTTTTCAGCAAAGTACCTTTCACGTTGTTCCGAATGCTTAAAATGCGAGTTTTAAAATCAGTTAGTTTAGTATTTTTGGTACATGCTATGCAGACTGAGCATACAACGAACGCACCAGGCCGCTGACTCGGAAGGAAGCGTGCGTGACCGGGAAAGTTGAGAAACCCGGGTGTTCTAGGATGTTCTCTATAAAACTGTTCGAAGGGCCCGTCACAGGGTGTGTGTTTTGGGTCGGTTAACCCACTGCTGGAGGTTTGGGGCTGTTTTGAGTGTGACCCACAGCAGAGGGTGGCTTTCTGGGAAGTAGCCCATCATGTCCAGCACAGTCTTGAAAGGTTTGGTGAATCTCAGAAGTGCCGGGAGCACAGAGAGCGCCAGGGGTCGCAGTCTCCATGGCACCCCCCCCAGAACACCGGGACACCACCCTTCACCGTCCGAGCCGCCAGCCGACCCAAAGCTGCCTCTTCCTTCTCAGAGGAGAAAATGACTCAGAACCTGCCCGCCCGACCACTCACATTGCGGTGAAGGGTCGTGGCCTTCTGCCTTCGGAAAACGCACGTTCAGTTTTTCAGATCCGCACAGAAGCCCACGCTGCTCCCCGCAGCTCTGGCGTTTGGAGTGCGGAGCTTCTCTTCACCCCACGGCACGCAGGCCGCCTGTGCCGGAGGCCCCTCGGGCCGGTTGACTGCATTCCCCCAGTTCCCATGAAGGTCGCTCATGACCTTGAGCAGAGGTGGAGAGGTCAGATTGACCTGGAACCCCATTGCCTCAGCTGCTCTGAACACAGCTTGGCTCTCTCCCCGGGCACATTTGGCTCCTGCATTATTTATCAGAACAGCATTTGTGTCTTTGCTAAAGAGACAAATGGGACTGGAAACACCAGCCCTGTGTCACCAGAGGCTGAGGTCACCACGCCCTCCTGCCATGGTTTGTTTCCCACAGAAATGAACACTGCCTGTCAGCGAATGGCTCTCCATGTTTTTGCTTGTCGGGCCCAGAAAACAAGGGAAACCAAGGGGTCCTCTTTGACCCTGGCTCCCCCGATTCCTGGGGCCCCGTGTCAGGGGACCCCACGGCATCTGCCCGCAGCACAGTGACACAGTGACTTCTGTCCTCTTGTCTCGGCCACAGCGCACGTCTGGCCTGGGCTTCCCTTCATCCTCTGCGAACCACAAGGGTGCCCAGCAGGAAGTGGGGTGCAGGTGGGGCTCAGCTCACGGGATGTCACTCTGTCCTTGGGCCAGGTCCTTCCCGGACCGCGGAGGGGACCCTGAACAGCACGTCCACGTCCTTCATCTGTTCTCGTTGTTGGTCAGCAGGAGCAGCGTCCACTGCCAGGCAGCCTGTCCCCGCAGAAGTGAAAGTCCCCGTCGGTTTCATTATTTCAACTTCGCCGGCTACACGACGTTTCACGCTGTGAGCCGCGGTGTATCCTTCGGCAACACACGTGTTTGCCACCCGTATAAACCCATGAAACATGCTCCGGAAAGTGTGAAACATGTTTTTTGACCTAGAGAAGGAAGAGCTAACAAGCCTTTTAATTTTTCCCAGACTTGGCGGCTCCTTGTGTTCTAATTCCATGACGACCGACCAGGTGAACGCAGGAGGGGACTTCAGTCCCACGAAAAGGCAGCACCGGCTCTTCCAGGAGACTGCACAGTGGGGCCCCTCCCTGAGCGCGCGGGCACCAGCATCCCTTCGTCGGGAGGAGACGACCTCGGAGCTTCCGCACTTGCTCACCGAAGACGGGGCCATGACGTCATCGCCCTTCTGAAGCAGTCTGCGACCTTTGAACTTCCATGTGATGTTGTTATTGCAACAGAAATGGTAAAACATTATCATTACCAACTTTGATAGAAAACAGCATCTTTTCAAATGAAAGTCACAGTTGATGTTTTAATTAGATGGGGTGGGGCAAAAGTAGGTTCACAGTTGCTGGTAAGAAAAATAAGACAGAAATTAATATTAACAGTAATAGTAGAATAAACTCTGTGTTTCGCGTCCTTACAACTGCAGGCCGCCCCCCGGGAACCCTAAGACACTTAGAACGTGTTGGGTCCTCGTCTCGGCCGGGGCTCTCACTACCTGCCCTCCGCGGGCAGTGGGGCGTCGCAGCCTGAGCCCGGGGGTCGGCATCCGGCCTCGGGGGCCCTTTCCGCGAGTGCAGTCTCCGGCGGTGTGGCGCAGAAGCATCATCGCAGGCACACACCTCAGTGCGTCCTCATCACATTATTTCATTAACAGCTCCACTCGGAAAAACCCCCATTAACATCTCAGAACAGGGGGGCCCCTTGCTATCCGGCGGGAGTGGGTTGGGTGACGTCCTCCACGAAACTTCCCCACGAAACGCCAACCCCAGAGGCACTTTCCACCCGGTTTGTGGTGCCTGCGGGACCTCTTTGCTGAGTCACTTTGCTGATGTCCTTGACAAGAACCCAGCTGCACATATGGAACCGGGGCGCCCAGAACGTCTGCGCACCTGGCTTCTTCTCTCCGTCACCGAGGAACCGGCTCACCGCCGACTTCTGCAGAAAGACCTGTCCAAACTGCCAAACCAAACAGTCATTTTCTACAACGCTCTTGGCTTTGACCTTCCGCCCAGGCAGAAAGTGCTTACCCAGTAGTCGCCTCATCTGTTTGTCTGCTTATTTTCCTGCGTATAGTCACACCGGTCCTGCGGTGAGTTGGGGGCCAGACTGAAGTGAAAAGCTAAATACTGGAAGGCAGGGTGATGCTCTGTTGCTCACTAACATGTCCCTGGCACTGAGAACGGGCCCTGAAAGAAGGACTCGGGAGCTGCCTGCTAAACCGTGAAGCGGACAGAAGGTGGACACCGTGGGGAAAACCCAGGAGGTGAGCTCCGCCTCGCAGACGCAGCCCAAAGGTGACCTGGGCGGGGGCAGCAGCTCTGACCGCCCCCGGTGTGAGCACCACTGCCTCTCTGCAGCCGCGATCACAGCGGAAACAGACCACGGCCCGCGGTCACAGCCGCTCCCGTAAGCTGCTATCGTGTTTAACTGGATAGTTTGGCCAGTAAGGACAGTCAGGGGCATGAGTTTGGGTCTCGGCAGCAGGTTTACTCAGGCAGCCAGGACACAGTTGGTGGGGGGGGCCTAGAAAGTGAACCGTGCGACCCCGGTCACATGCCCTGTGTTGTTCTGACACAGTGGGGTCACATGGAGGACGTGAAGACCACGGAGTGTCAGGCAGTCGCAAGGACACAGGGAGGACATCACTGTGGGCCACTTGGTCCGTGGAAAAGGCCCAGACGGGGGGGGGGTGACCAAACAAGACAGGGTGCCCCTTCTCGGGCTGAGACAGCTGAGTGGGTCCCCACCGAGCTGCGAGCCCACAGCCAGCCTCGCCCCCAGGTCTGTGACCGAGGGACAGGACACGTCTGAACGGGCTCCGGCATCTACACTTACCAGCAGGGCGATCTGAGCCGTCACTCAGTTTCCTCGTTCATAAAAAGAGGAACGTCCCACCGGGGCTGCTGGGGAATTGAGAACAATCCGGGCGAAGGGCTCGGCCCAGAGCCTGTCTCCCGAGGACTCGTCAGGAAGGCTCCTCCTGGTTATCAGCCCCCTTCGGCGTCACCCGCCCCCAGGCCCGGACCTGGCCTGGGCCACACGGCCGTGTCACGCTGGGCGGGGTGGCGGCTGCAGGTGGAGAACACGCCCCTCAGATGCTGGTGGGCAGCACACTTGCTTAAGGGCCATGGACCGATTCAAAAACCACCGTGGGCCTTCCCACTCCAAGGGGAGATGGTCCCACATGCGGTGTGGCTCCCGCGTGACAGCTGGTGCCGCTCCTCTCACGTCCTGAGCTGTGGGGGCCGCAGAAGACACACGGCTGAGGATCGAAGCGCAAACCCTGTCCGTTGAGACGGTTTGACAGGGGACGGCATCTCCACGGGGCCGCTGGGAGCCAAGACGCTCGGGCATCGGCAGGTGTTGGGAAGGGATCGCGCCCGTTAAGGGACGCCATGCAGTGAATGTTGACCGGCTTTGGTTCGGCACCAAGGCCTCCCTCCTCCTGGGCAGGCGCTATAAATAGCTACACCCTTCAAACTATTGCCTGGAATTCCTTCTTTCTCCAGGGCTGCCGCTGATATGATTAAAGTTATTTCATGAAAAATAACTTTAAAGAAGGTAACTGAATTCTGATCAGTTATTCTGAAGGGTTATTCTCTAAACAGTGAGGTAGTGCTTAATATTTTCTTCCAGGGAATTGACGAAAACACAATTTTATATATTGTGATCCAAGAAATAATCTGAAACTCAATGAAAATGTTCCACCTGGCCCAAATTTTCACTTTAAGTAAAAAGGAGGAATAGTTCGTTGATTTTTAAGTAACTCCATAGTGTCAAGGAGCAAAAGAACAATCATTAGCCAAAGCCCCTAATGGGTCTTTAACTGTCAGAATGAACACGTTTCTTGCTGAGCAGACAGGACCTTCCCCACCTGGACGAAGACAGAGCATCATTACGGGAAACGCGCTCACAGGAAAGTGGTCGGACGGCACTTCCTGCCTTGCTTTGCCCCCGTGTCTCGGCACAAAGGACGGACTCGGGGTGTCAGGGTTCGGGGGGCTGTGAGAGGGACGCCTTTACTGAGGCTGCTCCCTGATTTCAGCCCAAACCGCAGCTCTGGGGACCGTCCAGCAGCCAAGGACCGAGTGACCGCAAGGACGGGAGCACACGCGGGGGGCTTCTCGGGGCCATGTCGAAGGTGAGCTCGTCAGCAGGTGTCCGGCAGCCCGCGGTCCTCGGCCTTGAAGCCACTGCAGTGACCCCCCAGGAAGGCAGCACAGTGGCCGCGGGCCTCCTCCCTGCGAGGACCGTCCAGGACGACTCCACGCTCCCTGAGGGCCTCTCGGGTCCGAACGTGGAAAGGTGGGCGCTCGGACTCAGCCAGCAGAGGGAGGGGAGGCATCTCGGCCGAGACCTACGACCCCATCCGCTTCGTAGCAAAACGGCAGGGAGTCATTTCTGCGGGTCAAGGAGCAGAGGGGTCGCCGTGTGTGGATGGCCAGGCGACTAGCAGCAACACGCAGAGTGGACGGAGTGGACGGAGTGGGAACTGGGCTGCAGTCAAGGCCGACAGAGGGGAAACGTGCGGGGCCCAGAGCGGGGGTTGCACCGGACCTTTGTGCCCACGGCCCGGTCACAGGAGGAGATGCCCCAGCCATGGGTGCAGGACCACAGCACAGGGCGTGAACGGTGCCACCGGAGGGGGACGCTGTCCCCAGCCCACCCCCCGAGAGTGGTTTCTAGGTGGACGCTGAAAATGCAGAGAGTCCTCTGGGGTGGCCTTGAACACCTGCCAAACCCAGTGGCTCGTAGGAAGAGCGGCTGCAGCAGGTGCGGCTGGTCCACACCAGCAGGTGGGCGGCAGGGACGCAGGGCAGCCTGGCAGCTGGGGGCCGCCCGTGGGACGCTGGCGCCACGTTGCTCGCGAGAAGGGAGATGTCTGCTGGCTGGGGGGCGGTTGGGGGGATGGGTGTGTGTGGGTGTGTGTGGGTGTGTGTGTGTTCTGTTGTCCTTTGTTCTCCACGGCTTCACATCCACACAGGCAGTGTGAATGGGTGGGGCACCTCACAGGTGCCGAGGTCTGCGCCGGGATTCAGGTGGGAAAGACCCCCTCCCCCCAGCACGTTCCGGAGAGTGCAGTGAGGACGTGAAGTCACGCCACTGTTCTCAAGTTCGTCGTACATCGGTGACATTTAATGGACATGAGATGGACAGAGAAAAGCAGAGAAAAAGGCAAAGCCGGTGCAGGGTGAAACCCGGGACCCTCCCGAGACCCTCCCGCCAGCGCCGCCTCTCTGGTCTCAGGTTAAAAACTGGAGAGGCCAGCAAGACAGGACCTTGGTTTTCCTGTTTTCCAAACCTTCACCACAGTTAGAGGTCACCGTTCCTTTCACTTGAAGAAACCCAAACCTATTTAATAAAGCCCTTTTAAAAACGTCCTGTAACGTAGGTTTTGAGTTGCTTTGGGGCAGAGACCTGATTTGTAAGAACGTTCCCCGCTACGGTGCCGGGGGCGAGCGGCGCTGTTGCTGCTCTCACTCCACAAAGACTCTGCCCAGGGGATTCGCGTCTCGGGGAACCTGTGCTCCCGGCTGCAGAGGCGCCCCCCGCACCGCCCCCCACCGTCGAGGCTCACAGCCCACGGCCAGAACCCTCCCCAGCCCGCCCCCACCCCGGAGAGCAGGGTTTGCTCCAGTCTTCACTGATTCCCATGCATGAAGCCCTTTTGGGAAACAGAGAAAATAGATAAAGACCTTTATTTCAAAGCGCCTGTGAAGACACAACACGCCATAACAGGAAGAGGAGGAGTGGTCAGGGGCCATTCACGGAGACCGAAAAGATGAAAAGCCCGATGACATTAGCGTTTACTACTGGAAGGTCTCCGTGAGTGCTTGGACTGCTTTATCCGGAAATCGATCCAAGGAGTCACTAGGAAGCTCTCTGGCGCGTCACAGCTGCGCGGTACCTGGGGCCGCGGCCGCTTCGCCGCTGCCTACTGGGGACCTGGCTCCAGGAGCAGGGTCCCTCTACAAAGCCCCTGAAGTGTTTGCCGTCGTCAAGGAGGACGCACTGCAGAGCACCCCAGCCTCTTTTTCTCCCGCTGATTCAGTCGTTGGTGCCATTTCTAGGTGAGAGGGAAGCTGCAGACAGAGTTCGCTGAACCGACAGCAATAAACCTTTTAGCATTTTGACACATTTTTGCTCCTCTCTTACAATAACAACTAGACTACTTCAGCTCTCAGTCACGTATTGTAATTATTTTCGATGCGTATAAAGTCAGACTTTTTGGTTCTCCCTGGGGAAGTAAGTGCCTGCAGCGAGGGTCCTGGGTTGATCAGCGTCTCCAGTGAAAAAGGCCGTGATGACGGCCGAAGCCGGGTCCCCGGGAATGTGCCTTTCTGGGAACGGGGACACTGAAGAGGAAGGTAGTACAAGGTGAGGCCGCTCTGGCGTAGGGTGGCCCCCACCCGATACGACTGGTGCCCCGGAGA
The DNA here is from genome assembly GCF_021234435.1 of Artibeus jamaicensis. Taxonomy (NCBI): domain Eukaryota; kingdom Metazoa; phylum Chordata; class Mammalia; order Chiroptera; family Phyllostomidae; genus Artibeus; species Artibeus jamaicensis. The sequence goes on from NW_026522046.1 coordinate 49,830,907, forward strand.
GATGAGGAGAGACACGGACATGGAGGCAAAGCCACACGGCAACGGGGCCTTGAGCTGGGCGGGGACGTGTCCCCACCCAAGTTGCTTTGAGCCATCGTTTTAGGCCATTTGGACAGTAACCTAGGGAACGGAGCTGAGGAGCGCCACGGACTTCCCAGCAGAGCGAGGCGGCCACTGGAAGCGGTTCCCGGAGCGCGGGCTCCCCGCACAGGGGTGTCCCCTCCTCTCCCTCCTCAGGGGCCCAGCCGGGGCCTCACTCACCCAAACCCCGGAGCTCTGCCCACTCGCACGTTGTTTTTCTTTTGCTTCACCTGATTTTCCTAGTTCTTTTTCGTTTCCCTCTTTCTACTTTTCCTCCTTGTCTGCCATTGTCAATCACCGCAGCACTTGAGTGTTGGTTTTGCCAACCCTGTGCTGGACGCACGGCCCAGACTGGCGACCTCGCAGGGGGCTCCGGGCAGGTGGGCTGCCCACCCCGGCCACCGGGGCGTCCGCGGGTGAATCCGGTCAGCTGGCGCATGAGTTAGTATCACCATTTTGCTATTCCACTTCTGAGACTGGAAGGACATCTTGACTTTTAAATCAGTAAGACTTTCTGTCGGTCAAGAAAATAAAATAAGTCGCTGCTGCGTTTTTAACCACGTGGTACCAGAAGTTGAAAACCGTACTCAGCGGGCTTTCCGGGCACATCCTGAAGGGACACTTCCGTTAACCGGCCGTGCGTCAGCCCCCTGGGGGGCCGAGGAAAAGAGGGACGTGTCGGGGCTACTCGGTGCGTTCCAGGGGTGAACGTTCCCTGCCGGTCGAGGAATGCAGAGGTTAGAGCGAAGACGGAGCCTCTGCCAAAGAGGCTCCAAAACGCAGGATTAAACAATGAACCTGTCTCTCTCCCCACGTTGCTGCTGCCGTGAGCGGGGTGGGAGGACGCAGGTGCGAGCTTCTGGACTCAGAACGGGATTCGAACTCATCCCTTCTGATGGCAGACCCTGGCAGGAGGTCAGCCATGTGACCTCAGTAACTAGATTAGCCTCAAGGGGAGGAAGAAACACTCTCCCTCCCTGCAGAGCGAGACGCTGGGCAAACGCCGCAGCGGGCAGTGGCGGCTCCTTCCAAGGTCATGTGTCAACATCAACGGCCGTGCTTGTTTGCCATCACGAACTTGAAGGGCTCAGCACAACCTACAAAGTACAACCTACGTTTAAACAACTCCCATTTCTAATAATATGGCATTAAAGATGCCATGTTCTCCTCTGTCGATAGGACATATTTGGGTACTTTATAAGCATTTTCAAAACAAATTTTATATCCAACTTTGAGGTTCAATGAGCTTCCATTTGAAAAGACACTTTAAAAAAACAGTATGGCAAATAAATTAGATATCATTTCACAAACTTACTGAAAGCAGAACATCCAACGTGATGGGTATGGATTTTTCCATCGAGAACATTTAGGGTTGTAGGAGAAACTTCTGTAATAGCTGTCTTCTCACCCTACACTGACTAAGAGAGAAATCGAGAAATGAGAGAGAAAAGGAAAGAATACGGGGTGGGGGGGACAGACAGACAGACAGGGAACCTCACGTGATGACAACAGCTTCCAAACAGGTGTGACAGCCACAGTGAGGCGGGTTTGCTGGAGGGATAAGCCCGGTCACAGGACAGCCCAGTCCCGTGGCCGTGACCCCATTGCTCTCTGTCCTCACTGAGTCCCTTTTCCAGTTCTGGAAATCACCGCTCGGGGTGGCAGCTCACGTCTCCGAGCTGTGTCCGCACGTCTTCCATTCTCTCCCAGAGAACAAAGCATCAGGAGCCAGCTTCACAAATTACAGCGCCTATTATTTTGGTTTTATCTAACGAAATAGACTACTTCCTAAAAAGGGTCTCCTACAATGTCTACAATTTTTCAAATCAAATGAAATTTGTATCGAGTCAGAACTATGTCTGTTGTTGATTGTACAGGTTTCATTCCCCTGAGTAATTTATGACATTCCCAGGGGAGCTCTGGGATGTCACCTGCTGGGGCTGACACCCGAGGCCCCCCACACGGGACTAAAACCACAGTCGGGCGGCGCCTCTCCCAGGCCCGGGCGGAGGAAGGCCGGCCCGTCGTGCGGACCCCGGAGCCCTGCCCCTGAGCCTCAGAAGAGTTCTCCGAGGCAGGCAGGGTTAAAGCACCTAAACTTCGGTCATGACGAGGGCACCGAGTGGCGGCAAGGCCTCGAACACCAGAGAGACTCGGCTGTGTCCCTGACGCTCCATCCGCCAGGACGGAGGAGGAGGCAGACACCAGCGCAGTGAGCTCTGAGCGGCACAGGCTCACGTCGCGGCCGAGCCGACCTGAACTCTGGCTCAGGTCGGGTTGGCTGAGTGGTTCGGGCCAATTTGCTTAACCTTCTTGTGTGTCCAAATCCTCTTCTGAAAAATGGGAATGAGGATACGGAAGCAGCCCGAGGACTGCTGTGAGGGTTGCAGAGATAATGCCCACAATGGAGGCGGTACACGCTCAACTCCACGAGGCATTAATTTCCATTATGATTATGGGCAAGGCGGCGGCCGCACAGAAAACTCACGGCCCACAGGCTCCCATCCCCCCTCACACGCTGCGGGACGTAACCCAGCGACACCCCCAAACCCAAGGCGAAATTCCCGCAGCGAATGAAAACCCGCTTCTCCCCATCAGCTCGCCGACCAGTCAGTTCTCCGCTTTTTCCCCATGTCACACGCGATACAACACAGTGTGTTTCACGCCACCCCCCTTTCTGACACAGAGCAGACAACTTGTCCCTGTGTGTTTTCTCTGCCTAACAGACGGAGCACCTTGACCTCTGCTCCTGCCGAGCCGGGGATTCGAAACAAAGCAAAGAACTCTGAGGTGCCGCACCGCGGGGCCCGGCTCGCCCTCCGGATGCACCGGGTGGGTTCGGGGCGCCCTTGAGGCGAAGGCGACCCTCCTCCTCCAACGAGAACGTCGGCGAGCAGGTGCCCGGCAGTGGGCGAAGCTGGAGGTCGGGGGTCCTCGCCTACCACCCTGGGCCAGGGCCCTCTGGCTTATTTCACACCCGTGGTTTCCACGTTCACTTCAGACATGAAAGTGCCCGTCTTTGAAATCCAACCTGATGCCGAAAACACAGTCCCCACCGAAAGCCCGCGGTGGGATGAGGAGTGTCAAACGCGTCCACGAACGGTCTCCCACTCTTTTAATGAGAGCAGGCCCGAGGGAGGTGTGAAGATAAAATCATCGACTCGTCCAAAATGAAAGGATCCTCATTGTGTTTTCTTCGAAAAATGTAACAGGGGTCTTGTTAAATAATGATTTTCCAGTTTTAATTACATTAAATTCTGCCTAACCACCTGCTGTCCCTCTAATCAAAGGCCATTTCTCATTTTCTGTGCAGAAGGTCTGTTTTGGGTGCAGTAAACCATCTGCACATAATTTCCTGGAGCCGTTTTACATTTTGAAGTTGGTGGAGTCTTTCTTCCCTGAAAGATGCATAAAAGGCTTCACATTCCTGGCGGGTGGCGTGCAGACGAGACGACCCCTGCCACGGCCCTCGATCCACTGGAGAGCCCCCTCGGAAGGGCACATTGCCAAAAAATAAAGATGTCAGCTACTGCAACCGAGTATCACTATCTCAGAAACTCCTTGCGAGCAAATATAAAACTGTTCTTGAGAATGAGCGACGACACCCCGGTGGGCCAGCCCTGTCCTTCCTAAGAGATCACAGCTTTGGCTCACTTCCTGGGGAGGCTGATTTTGCAAGTGTGAGGGTGCGATTCTGCTGAAGGCAGATGGGACGTTCCATGAGACGGTGTGAGCACATGACTTCGTTTAATGAATAGACTTCAAGCAAACAGCATTAGCAAGATATGTAAGTAGGAAATGGAGTAAAAGAATGTGAACTAGCAAAAGAGACAGTTCCCGTCCTCAAGCAGGACGAACCCGGAGAACACGGTGTGAGAGGAACGGCAGACTCGGAAACAGCTCACACGGAGATGAACAGACGGTGACAGGTGGAAACCTGGATACGTGAGGCATGTTCCCCCCTCCAGACCGTCTCACGGGCACTTAACGCCTTACACAGCCAGACCGCCATGTCCCTGTTGGTGACACAGGGACCGAAACTCCACAGCAGACGCGGGGCAGGTGGGAGACCAGCTCGACCCGATGCAGCTGGTGACACTTTAAACATCAGAGCAAACTCGTTCTGGGAGCCTGGCCAGGAGAGGTCATTTCCAACTGGGAAGTCCAAGAAAGTTTCACAAAAATAGTATAGTTTGTAAAATAATTAGCTAATGCCTAAGTATAATTCTTTTTTCCCCACTAAATACGTATGTATTTCCATCTCATATACATTTAACCTAAGTTCTGGACCTATATTTAAAAGAACCACTAAGCATGTCCCTGAGGGCCCCACACCCAGTAAAGACCAGGGGAGACACATGCACACACAGGAGTGTGGGTGCCGCGTGGTGCGTGAACACGCGTGAGGCGGGTGTGGGCGGGGGCCCTGAGACTTGCCCGGCCAGGGCTGCCCCCGCCAGGTCCACGAGTGAGAGAGAGCAGAGCGCACTTCTGTCGTTTTGGAGGGGGAAGGGTAGAGGAAAAGAGAGTTTCTATGAGAGCGAGAGAGACTGGAAGTGCAATGAGGACCCGGGAGTGTGAGATGGGCCGTGCCAGTTCGGGGCCCGTCTCTCCAACGAAACCCTCGTAACAATTGGCCCTGCTGTTCAAAGTCAGTGTGGATTCGATTTTCCTCCAGGAGCCGGGAGCCGTGGTGAGGCGGGCTGGACGGAGGCAGGGCCCTCGGCTGGACGGCACCAGTCGGTGCAGGTGCCCGGTATCCTCCGGTGCCAGAACTTTTCTCTCCGCTCCCAGCGCCCGCACTGTCACTGCAGCCCCTGTCGGGAAGGGCGCCAGCACCCAGCAGGGTCCCCGGACCAGACGCCTCCCCGCCCCCCGCCCCGCCCCGTTGTCCTCAATCGACAGACGTCTCCTCGCCCCGCCCACCCGCTCTGCCCCAGGTCAGGAGGTCAAACCTCTCAGCTCCCCAGGCACCACCCCAGCCCCCGGGCCCCCCGTGCTGTTCACACTCTGCAATCGTAGCCACTTGACTGAAACCCAAATCTGACTGCGTTCGATTGGGAGCAGCTGGGGAGGAGCATGAGCAAGCTGCTCAAGGCGGGAGGACCTGGTGACTGGACAGAAGGGGAGGAACAAGGACCCGAAGGAACAGCGGCTCCTGAAAACACCACTGACAAAGAAACAGCCGGCTAAGCGTCTGGTCACACATGGCCACCGGCGGCTGGTGGGCTTTGGCCACAGGGTGACACAGGAGGCAGACACAGAATAATACTTTGCTGTAACGTCACACCGGCCACACCGACTCCCCTCTCCTGGATGACGAGCTCCCAGGCACCTCTGGGGTGTGTTGTTGGGAAAGTGCAGACACCGAGTCGAAGAACTGCACAAAGCTCAGAGTTCACTGCGTCTCACTGCAAACAGCACCTCTCTGGTGCGGGGGTGGGGGGCCCACACAGCACAGACTCAGCCAGTGGCCAGAGCAGGCAATGGCCTTCGAGTCCCTCAATGAAAAAAAAAAAGGCACCCAAGTTCACATTTCAGACTGAGTAGAACTCTGCAGGAAGATTCTCCCAAGGACACAAAAACCAGAGGAAGAGTCGGTGCAAAGAGAAATGCCGTTCCTCTAAAACCACTGGTTCCACCACCACCCGTACCGCCAGCTCCTCTCGCTGCTGTGTGCTGTGTCGTCATTTAAAGATTAAAAGCAAAGGAGGCAGACAAGTGACAGCAAATGTGGCAAACCAGGGCAAGCCGAGCAACACATTAGAAATTACGGACCAGGCGGCACCTGCACCAGCTGGAAGCTCCCCGCCCGGCCCGAGGCCCGGCGTGTGTGAGCGGAGCACCGGACGCTTCACACTCAAAATGGCGCCACTCGTGTTTCAAAGGCCAAGCAGACAAAAAACACACCACTGTATAGAGAAAACTGGGGTTTGTTGGGGACCTCACATGGCCCCCTGCCGAGAAGGGGGAACAACCAGCCGTAAAAGTCCAAACACTGAATTTAAACGCAACCAGCACCGGACACACCACTCACGGGAAAACTGAGTGCGCTCAGCGTGCGCCCATCTCAGCCCCTGTTGCTGGAGGACCGAATGAGCACAAACGCAACAGCTCAAATCCACATGAACTTGGTATCTCACCGTTCTGGAGGCCGGGAGTCCACCGTGGGGCTCGCTGGGCAAAACCCGAGGCGCGCGAGCAGGGCCGCGTCCTCCCCGGAGACTCCAGGGAAAACCCGAGCCCCCGCCGTGCCCGGCGGGTGGCAGGGCCGCGTCCCCCCGCAGAGGAGACTTCCTAGGAGGAAACGAAGAAAGAAGTTCTCTCACCCCTTCCCACACCCAGCAGCTCCGCTGCGTGCTCTCCCAGGGGCGCTAAGAAAAATCTGTTCTCTTACTTTTTAGCTTCTAGATGCCACTCTGCTCCTCCAGCTTCCAAGCCAGCAAAGGGTCTCTCCCACAATGCATCGCGCTCGCCCGCCCCCCACCTGCGCCCCCGCCGCCCCGGGACGCCCTGGGCCCGCCTGGACGCCACCGGACTGGGACCTGCCAGTGCGTCTCCTCCCCGACCCCCCTTGTCACCACCAAGGGCACGTCCCCACTGCCCAGAGATGAGTATCAGCACATCTGGGGCACTTTCTATCACAACATGTCACCGAAAGTCAAGCAGGTTGTTTTGAAAAATAGAGGCAAGTGCCCAAGAGCCAAGAGAGAAAATGCTGGAAATGGCTGTGTCTGTGGAGGGAATCTCCAAGTGGTGAAGAAGGATGCACAGGACAGCATCGTAAGGCTTGCAGACCTACTTGACTCGATGAACTACGTACAGGAATTACCTTCATAAATTAAAACAGAGAGGCTTGCGGCCTCGAAAACCCTGGACGAAAAACATACATTTCTCTCCCTCTCTCCTTCCCTTCCCCCTTAAAGATAAATAAATAAAATATTTAAAAAAAAATAAATAAATTAAAACAGAGAGAAATACTTGTTCTTAAAAAAAGAGAAATGTGACTCAGGCAAAATGGGAGTTTTGTCCTTTACTTTCAAGAGGCCTCCCTCGGGGCTCTGAGCCAAAGTCTCCCTGTGCCCGACCGGCTTCCAGTTTTCCGTGGCTGTCGTTAGAACCATCGGGTTTTGCTGTGAGTGCCAGAGACCCCGAGGTTCTCACGTCTGCCAACAACAGAGCCCCAGACACGCGACCGCGATGGGACCGCGGCGAAGTTCACGGGTGGTGCGAACTGGCCACACCCACCAGCTCCCCGTCCATCTTCCTGCCGGTCCTGCCCACCACTCTCCCCGGGTCCGAACGTGTGGGGGGAGAAGGGCAGAGTAAAGGTCCATGTTGAGCCCGGTCACATCGACCAGTAACAAACCACACGCTGTCCCTGCGACACTGGAGTTTTCCTCGATGTCAGCTCCGGGCCTGAGAAAGGCCAGTACACGCAAGACGCCAGTGTGGCCTAACTCACACACATGATTTATACATGATGTTTGCCTTTTACTGAACATTGGACCTCCCTCTGCCTTTCTCTGTATGTTCGATGAGGAAAAGTAAACAACAATAGTAAGTATAACACTCTCCAGGTCCATCCGTGCTCTCGCAAAAGGCAGGAGCTCCTTCTTTCTTTCTGCTGCGTAGTATTCCCCTGGGTAACAGCAACAGTTTGCTGCCTGTTGAAAAATGTGATCAAAGTTAATAGAGGAGATTAAAAAGAAGAAGAGTCAGTGACAGCAATTTCTTTCTTGGCATTTTCAGGCTACACCTTCCGAAAGCCAGCTGACATTCTTCACACACATAGCAGAAAAACAACCCAGAAACAGAACGAGAACAAGGCAGGCGGGAGTGTTGGGTTTCCACACAGGCTGTGCTTTCAGGAGTGAGACAGCGAGACAGTGGGGAAACCAAGACCGTACCGCCATCAACAAATACGAAGACTACAGTCACTACTTTTTTTTTAACTTTGCCTGCAAATGGCATAGGTCTGTGATTTAGCTGAGTAGTGATAACCTTGAGTTTGGGGTTCACTTCTGAGTCCCATGCGTCTTCTCCAGACCCCGGAAGGGCCACCATCTGCTGTCAGAACAGAGTGAACAGCAGCAAGTGGGGAGCAGCACCGTGCAGAGGGCCCCGTGGGGAAAGAGTAAAGAGTGTGTGACTCGGGGCAGACACAGCGAAGCGCTCAGTGGCTCAGCTTCTCTGCGCCAGCCAGCGAGAACATGATCAGTGTTAAAGGCGGTTCTACACCGTAGCCGGGACCCTCGACAGCGACCACACAGAATCTGTCTTGGGCGTGGTGGGCTGGGCACGGAGGAAGCCTCCTGTCTCAGTCCCACATCCCCTTTCCATGCCCGGGCCCGACCCTGCGCGGAGCCCGGTGAGGCTGTGAAGGGAGCAGCCCTGATTCGTGGGACAGGTGACGGGTGACAGTGTCGTTGCGGTGACTTTAAGAGAGACCAGTGACGCCCCTCCCGGTGCCCCAGGTGGGTTTCCATCCCCACCGCTGCCCGGGGTGCAGCACAGGCATGGGGGGCGGCGTTCAGTGGCTGATGCAAGACTCAGCACCCACGTGGGGACACCCGCCACATCGTCACAGTGCACACCAGACAGCAGCGAGTGGTGCCAAGTGTCCACGGCAGCTGCGAGGACACAACCGAAGCGGAGACCAAACACCAGCCAGCAGAAACCTTCGGCGCTCAGGCCGCCCACGATGGATGTTAGAGAAGGAAAACGGTGAGACGCAGCTCAGGCCGCTGCCACGAGCAGACGCGGCGAAAACCGTCCTCCCCAGAGGTGTCCAGGTGCTTGGCCAGGTAATTTTGTAGAACACAAATGCCAAGGGCGTTCTTTCTGTGGATTTTCAAAGGTCCACAGAAAATCCATTTGTGGGCTGGTCTGGTTTCCTGCATGAATCTTCGGCTCAATAGTTTACTCTGTGGAGGGAGGGGGTGTGTGTTCCTTGCCGTGGGAAAACCCCAGTCCAGCGGGGCCCTTGCCTGTTCTGCCCCATCTCAGAGCGAGCTTTCAGAGACCCCCCGTGTCTGAGGCCCGAATAGCTGAGCATTTCCGTTCTCAGTCACTCGGGACTTGGTGGCTTTTTGTGACCGAGGTCACCCTGCCTCACCTTGCTCTTACACTGTCGGTGATTCGAAGGCAATCGGTATACAGATTGGGAACACTTCTGAACTCCTCTGGCCATAGACAAAACGACCACACTATAACCAGTGATGCGTCACTCCACACGTGACATCCGGACAAGGTGCTACGACCCCTTCCCGACGCCGGAAACCGCCTGCCAGGGACACACAGACTCAGAGCTGCTCCCGGGACTGTGTCTCGGACGCGGTGAGCAGACCGGTGGGGACCAGATGAACAACCCCGCTCTCCAAAGCAGCAACCGGTAGTGGTAGTTCTGAGCCGGCCAAAAGATGACGGGGTGGGTAAAGCACATTAACAAGTTTGAGAAATAGCTAAGGAAACAAACTTCCGGGTCCCCTTGGAGACAGGCAGAGACAAAGATTTAACTGTCATGAGTTAATTTGGGAGGTGATTCCAGGAAAGACGGGCGAGGGAGCGGAGGTGCGAGACGGGGCAGGAGAGGAAGCCCACGTCTGTGGCCGCCCAGCCAGTGACCGCCGCGGGCCTCAGGGTGACCTCCGGGAGGACGCAGCAGGGGGTGGGGTGGGCACCCTTCCTGGTTGTCCCAGCGGCGGGGGGCTGCTCCCGAGGACACCAGCTCTGGGTTCCTGGACGCGAGCTAAGCTTTCCCAGAGAAAAAGCCGCAGGAAGCATCCGGCGGCTCCCGCACAGAGGGGACCGTGGAGCAGGTGGCCGGGGAGCTGAGAGCGTCCAGCCTGCAGTTCACACCAAGAGTCACAGAACAAGGGCTTCGGGGGAGAGTGAGGACGGAGCATGCTTCCTCCGGAAACCCCTGTGAAGCTGCGGTGCAGGCCCTGGGGAGTCCACTCACGGGGCAGCGGACACGCACCTGGCCGACTCGGGTGCGCCCGGGCGAGGGCCACCCCGCTGCCCAGGGGCGCCGCTCACAGGCTCAGGACCGCAGCCTGGAGCCCTCCCTCCTCAAACATGGACAGGCACCGGAGGGCTAAAGGGCGTTCCAGCAAGTTCCACGGTGAAATTCCAGGACTATGGTGCACAGAAGAGACCATCTTGCAGCAGAGGTTCGGAGCAACACCAAAAACAGCAGAGGTTCGGAGCAACACCAAAAACAGACGAGATAGAGGAAAAGGGAAAGAGGCTCCCCGGGACCTTGGTGAAGGTCGCGTTCCGGGGGGGAACCCAGCAGCCCCAAGTGAATCGGCGCTAATTCCTGAGACGCTGTCCTCGTCCCTGATGCGCTGCTGCGGGTTGTGGCAGCAGCACCGAGGACTCCCTGACGGGACTACGGCGTGTCGGGAAGAACCGGGGACTCTGCTCAGGGAGAGCTCGGCCTTGTGCCGGCTCCGAGCAGCCGGTCCCCATCACGCCTGACAGGAGTGTCTTTGTTGAGACCAGCAGGGGAGAGGCCGCGCCTGCCAGTCTCAGCGCAGCCGATGGCCAGGGTGGAAGTCCCAGCACTCGGCTTGGGGGTCCTGGGGTCTCTGGTGCCCCGGAGAGTGAGCACCGCCCGTGCAGCGTCCATCATCCTGGCGATGAGGAAGCCCCAGACCCTGGGGCTCGGGCAGCCTCCCGGTCGGCAACGCGCCCGAGCAACAGGCACTGGCCTGTGGACCCGCCCACACTCTGCCCACGTGTTTCCTTTTTGCTGATTGTAATCCGCATGTCTTCCCCAGAGTAAACAGTAACCCCGAATCCATTACCTTTTAGAAAGCTCTGTGAGTCTTTCCAGCAATCGTCAGACTCCAGGGTGGTTTGGGAGTCCCCAAAACTCGTGGTTGGCGTGAGAAGGAAGGGGCGTCTCGGGGAGTCAGCCCTCAAACCTGACCATCCGGCTAACTCCGGGCACGTGAGATCAAAAAGCCCCCCAAAAATGCAAAACAGGAACGACCTAGAGAGCCGGGGAAGGAAGGCGCCCCTGGAGGGTGGTGTTTGCGGAGGGAAGAGCCCGGGAAAGGGCGGGCCGAGGCGGGCGACCGGGAGGGGGCACGGAGGGCAGGGGTGATGCCCGCAAACCGTGCAAATTGGATCAGCAGGCCGTTGGCGTCTGTGGACAACCAGAGACACGGAGGAATGGAGATCGTGGAAAACAGGACAAACACTCAGGGAAAAAGAAGAATAGCGCAGAGTGGACGCGCCTGGCCCGGCGGGGCCCGGGATCCCCGCGTGTGAAGAAGCGCAGCAAGGGCAGCGGTGGGCGGCTGTGACCGTGGACACCTCCTCACGCGAAGGGGCGATGGTGACCCTCAAAGGGACCCCGACAAGAGCGGTGGGTGGGTGTGGTGTAGAAGCAAGTGCGCAGGGCCGGGGCAGCTGAAGGGGAGAGAGAAGGCCGGGGTCGGGGGGCGGGGGCCGAGCCGGGTTTCCCGAGCGTTAGCGGACTTCCCAAGGCATGTGCTTTGCTCTCATAAATTTTTTTAAAAATCGTTTAAAAAATACATGACACTTCCAGTAAGAGCTCGGGAGGAAAGAAATTAAACCGAGATGTAATAATTGGAAATGCGGCTTAATTTATGGGATTTAAACAGGAAGGAGCCGCGTGTGTTTTACGAGGAGACGTGGGCTGCGAGCCCACAGGGAAGGGCGGGCTGGATGAGACCCGGGACGCGGTCACGGCGGCGCTTCAGTTCAGCCGGCAAACGGTGGTCCCAGGGGCAGTCACGGAGTCTCCAGCACGGGCCTCCGAGGGTCCTGGGCCCTGGTCCAGCATCCTAAAGCCAAAGTGACTTCCACGGACCTGATCCCAGGGGACCGCAGTTGTGACAACCCTGAGCCAAGGAGCAAACATTGAGCGGACCCCGAGCACCTCGCTGGGGGAACGTGGCCCCCCTTCCTGAGCCCGGACTTCCAGGCCCCTTTCTTGGAGCTCGCGGCCTCCCAAGCAGGGCAGCTTGGGCAGTGGGTCTGTGTCCAGAGTCCTGGAGGGCAAGCTGGCCTTGACCTTGGGTGGCCCAGCGCTGCGGGCCCAGGCCCTGCGCACCCCCCAAGCCCTGATGGGGAGGAAACACTGACAAGCAAGAATCCCTCCGCCACAGGCTGAGGCCAAGTTCAGCTGCCTGGGGAGCAAGCAGTGTGGGCCGTCCCATCGATGGGAGCTCAGATAACCCCTCGTCAGAGTCCTGTGGGGACAGGAGTCCGGGGCAGCGGTGGAGCCTCGAAGAGGGTGGCGTGGGGGGTGACTGACAACAGAGGGACAGGGTCCCCACGCGCAGGAAGAGAGGCCCAGCGGTGGTGGGAAGGAGCCGGGCAGGCCCTGCAGGAGCGGGCACAGGGGGAAACCGAGGCCGAGGGCCGAGGGCCAGGCAGGAAGGACCAGAGTCGCGATGCCCAGAACCACGGCTCAGGCACTCGGCTTCGGCAGGGCCGGGACCCTCCTCCTGCCCCGCCCACCACCACCGAGCCCTGTCCTTGTGGGCACCAGCCCCTCCAGGGTGGAGAGGAAGGCACGTCCTCAGGGGGTCTGTCCCCACCCACCCAGAGCAGGGTGGCATTTCACAGCCACCGCATCCTCCATTCTCTGCTCGTCACAGTCTCTGCGGCCCAGTGTCCTGTCCCGTAAAAAGCAGGGTGGGGGCCGGTAGTAACATTAGTGAGCCCCTGGGAGAGTCAGGGTGGCCCCATGAGCACCCCTCAGAATATGGCCTGTGGTGAGGGGTCGGTGAACATTCTGGAATCTGACAGGAGAAGGCACAGAGGAATCCGTAGCATACGGGGCTGGCCCGAAAGCCTGTTTGGTTGACACGTTTTTCATTTTCACCAACAACTCTACGGGTCCGGTTATTTTGAGCACGCCGGCTGTCTCCTGAGTGGTAGAACAGTGATCGTTCAACGTCTCGGCTGGATCAACGTCAACTTCAACTGGTCAGCCCCACTGTGGAGTTTTGTCAGTGAGAGGGTTCCAGCCCCAGGCTTCGCAGACCACTTTTGACACTTTCGATCCGTCACAGCACCTTCTCCACACACTGCACAAATCTTTTTTGTGTGTTCCAGTTGCATTTTTACCTTTCTTGAAATAATAAAGCATAATATGCAGAAAATGTTGCTTCTTTTCTTCCATCTTCAATATTAAAATGGCTGCACAAAAATTCACCGCTTTTCGAGTTCTGTTAAAAATGCACGCTGTTATGACAGCTGTCACTACACAACCTAACAGACTTGTTTCCCATGAAATCAAGGACAACGAAGCACTCCTAGAGCCGCCGCACAGAGAAACGTAACGGACTTTTGGCTGACCAACACCCAGGCGACGTCTCGAAGCCGGCAGAGCTCGCCCTGCTGCCGAGGGCCAGGCCGGCGGTGACGGCGGGGCAGTGGCTGAGCGGCACCTCGGGGTGCGGCCCTGCTCTGCCCCTGGTCCGCGGCCGGGCGGGTCCCACAAGGCTGGTCACTTTGTGACAGTTCGCCCCCGAGCTCCGCACTCAGGGTTTGCACACGGGGCGCTGTAAAGAATCGCAGAAGTCAGCCGTTACCGCCGTGAGCGTGGTCTGTGATCGGAGGCCTGTTTGCAGCACCGTCCACACGGTTACAGGTTCTAGGACCACCAGCACTGAGGCCGCCTGCGGTGTGAAGGGTTCGGTGCCTCGTGGAGGCCCTGACACAGGACAGACGTGGGCCCGTTCAGGCCGCCTCCTCGCTCGCCCCCAGGGACTCCCACTTCGTCCACAGCAGGGGCGGTGCTCCCGGCAGCCCCAAGTCCCAGCTGGTGGCCAAGCGCCCCCTCCCCGGCGTCCACACTCACCACCTCGCCGAACCGCTCACTTCAGGACGGTTGGCGTGACCGTGTGCCGAGTTCGCTCCGCTGCATGAGAGTGGAAGCCACGGCCAGACCCGGTTCAAACTCGGAGTCTGCCACGTGGCTGTGCCGTGTCTGACATGGTGCTCCCCCTCCTCTGTAACATTCGCGTGAGCGTACTCTCCTCCCAGGGTTCCACAGGCACCGAGAACACGGGTGCACACGGCAGCACCAAACACGTGTGGGTGAGCTGAAGTCCAGCTGCTCGCGTCTAAACGCTCGCAGGTCGGAGCTGAGCGGGGCCATCCTAGACGGGAACAGCTTCCGACCTGGACGCAGACTCCGACCTGGACGCAGACTCCGACCTGGACGCAGACTCCGACCTGGACGCAGACTCCGACCTGGACGCAGACATCGGGGCCGCTGTGCCCGCCGACTAGCAGGTCGGTCCCGTGAGGCCTCGGAGGCTCTGGGCCAGTGACCCGGTCCTGGTGGGGACCCGGGTCTCCCCACATTCCGGGGTCCCACCTGCCCCTTTGCTTCTCCACTCTCACAGGAGCCCCCCGCGTCGGGAGGGGGCTGCACGCCGACTTGGTCCAGGCCTTTCCTGTGACCTTTCATTCGAATATTTTCACCCGCTCAGGTGTGAGATGTCAAATAAGACATCGTTCTCCTGCAGGGGCGCTCTCCCGGAGGTGTGGTCCGAGGGGCTTTGCAAACGGACCAACGTGGGTACAGACACCACTGCGAGGTTGTCCAGGCTTCACCACCGCCCGGCTCCGAAAAAGAAGTGCTGCCCCCCGCCACGGTCTCCCCGAACTCGGAGGAAACGCGGGCAGACCCCGGCGCAGGGCCCTGACGCACGGCCCGAGGGCTGCTCATGACCGGGGGTGGGAGGGAGACACTCATGGGAATGCGGGCAGCTTGCTTAGATCGGTGGGCGGGATGGATGAGAAGAGGCAAGTGGCCAAAATTAAACTCCATCGGACTAGACCAGAGGAGGGTCATGGAGACCCGGCCAGAGCCAGGGTCTCGAACCGTCACTTTTGTCCTTCCCGGGCCCTGGAAGGGTCTGTGGACAGGGGTTGGCTGTCGCATGCCAGGAGGGCACTGGCGACACCTAGTGGACAGAATCCCTGGACAGTGGGGAGAAATCCTAGGCAAGAACCGCTTGTACGCAGCTAACTTCTGGCCCCGGGTGTCAAGCGTGTTGAGGTTGAGAAGCACCCACAAGTCAGTAGGACCCCTGCGGGGCTCCAGACACGGACAGTGAAGACACGTTTTGGAGGCCAAACGTAGCCTCTGGGCTGCCCCCTCAGGGCTGGATGGAAGGAGGGGGCAGGCTGGCACTGAGGGGACCTGGGAGGGGACCTGGCGGGGGCCACGGGGTGGCACAGAGTCAAGAGTGGGACGCGTCGTGTCCGAAGCAGTAAACAGAATTGGCTTTGTGAGTCGGGGGCTCAGAGACAAGTTCCCAGCCAAAGAGGAAATTGGGGGATCCCCGGCTGAAAGGTGTTTAACACCTCAGGACAGACTACACCACGCAGGGGGAAAAGAAGGTAAATGAGTAGCCTAGAAAGGAACACTCTGACCCCAAATCAGTCCCCCTGGCTGGGAGGTGCTGAAGCCGCCTGGCTGTGGCTGGGATGGTCAGTCACTTGTCACCCTGGGTGACAGAGTGGACACACCTTTGCAGACTCATCACATTTTGGGGGCACAGTTACACTATTTGAATTCCTTACTTGACTCAAAGATATTTTTTCTTCATCTAATTATCATCTAAAAATCAGGTTAATTTTAAATGGATTAGTATCTAAGCGACACCCCGCCCCCACAGGAAGCTCGAGGCTGCGGGCACCGGCCCTGCGCTGTGACTCACCACGGAGCATCCGCGGTGAGAGTGTGAGCTTGGGGGTCGGGGAAAACCGCACGGTTCAGCTGGACACGTTCGTCTCGGGAAGGCACTGTGAAAAATGTGCCTCGGGAGTGGCGAACACAGTCGTTCTGGGCAAAAAATGACTCGATGCATATACACATACATGTGTGTATTTATATATGCACTATATATACTCACACACACAAGATACAGTTCTTGTCAAAAGCAGGAAACAAATTAACAGCAGCTGCTGATCACTCGTGAGCAGCTCAGCGCTGCAAGCCTCTGCGCATGGGCAGCAGACGGGAGCATTTTAACAAGGAGATACATTTTAGTTTTCAGCTCTGCGGAATTTCACAGATGATACAGAACAGAAACTTCAGTGCACCCTGTACTCTTTATGAAACCCACTGCAGGAAATGCAACCATTCTATTATCTGACAACCATGAAGAAGAACCGTGGAAGGTGACACGGGTACAAGCAACGTTTCCTTAAACAGTGCTGGCCCTACCGCTCCGCAGTTAGTTACAGGAACCAGCACTGTTGACTCCTTTCCAGTGAGAGGAGTTACATCAGTCTCTGCCGTTGGAGGGGCAGTTAAGCTAGAAATGCAGGAATAGATTCTTTTAGCCGAAACAGTAACTGCCAAGTGAACAAACACATGATGAGTAACAAGGGCTTTGGAGAGCACTGCACGTTACATGGAAGCACTTTCTGTGACAGGCTCCTGTGACCCTCCAGTGGCCTTATGGTGCTGTCCCTCCTCCCGTTTCACGGAGGAGAACGCCGGGTCTCACGGAGCTCGTCAGTCAGCGAGGAGCAGGCTACGCTGCAGTAACAAACAGGTCTCAACAACTTAGTGGATCAAACACAAAGCTGATGCGTCACTGATGGTTTGGCAACTGTTCAGAGCAACTCCTCTCCAAAGGGTGGGGCAGGGACCCAGGCTCCTTCCACCAGAGCCCGTGCCTTTCGAGGTTACGCTGGCAGGAGCAGGAGGAGAGAGTCCCAGTGGGAGGAGCAGGGACGGGGGCGGGGAGGGCACATGAAATCTTGTTGTGACTGCCTTCCTTTTCATGCAGAAATGGTGCGCACCACGTCCACTCCCATTTTGTCGGCTAAAGTAGTCTCATGGGTCCGCCGAACCACAAAGGTATGAGCTTTCGTGTGTCTGGGAGGAGCAGAACCGGACAGAGGTTTTCTCAGCTGCCCTCCCAGAGCACCTGGAGCCCGGCACCCTGCCTGCGGAGTGAGCCCACGGCCGCAGCAGGGTGGTCAGCGCCTGTCCAGGGGAGGACGGCAGGCGCATTTTCCCACCGTCCGGTCGGAGGTGAAAAGTACCCCTCCTGGTGCAGCATAGGATCAGTTAAATGAATGAAGGAATAAATGAACAAATGGCTGCCTCTTAGATTTATTTTATAACTGGCTCTTCTCCTAGGCTCAATATGTATGGACATGTTTGGGTTTTTTGGATCAACTGACTTGATTTTGGTTGTTTCTGCAAAAATGTTACTTAGAAAAACAGAAATCTCTGAATGTCAATGCGGAACCAGCCACCAGTCAGTTAGTTATGTGGGACGTTCCATGCCAGGCTCCAAGGAAATTAAGCCAAAATGATCAAACGCTGGTGATTTCCCCGGGGAAGTGTCCTTGTCCTTCTACAGAGGAACAGTCTGGGGACCTACGTTGCCGAAATAGCTCGTCTTCCCCTGTCGGACGGAGAGCAAACGGGGAAAGGCGCGAGGGCGCGCAGCCTCCCATTTTCCGGCCGGTCTGCACGTGTCCGCGACGCGGTTCGCGGGAGAAGGTCTGGGGTCCGAATGGACAGGCAGGCGCGCTCTGATGCTGGAATCCAGGCTTCTCGGTCTCCTGCTCTTCCTCCTCTCCGAGTTAAATCAGGGGCCCCGCCATTCCCAGGAAATGGGCGTCCAAGGATGGGGCGCGTCCTTAGTTGGCCGTGTCCACGACCCTCCACAGGAGCGCGGGGCCATCACCGAGGAGCCCCGCCCCTCGCCGCTCGGCCGAGTTTCCCCGTGCGCGGCGCGAACTTGAGGGGCGGGAGGCTGTGCGCGCGCGTGTGCGCGGGGGGTGTCTCCGCAGGGCCGGCCGGGCGGGACAGGGAGGGCCGGGCCGGCGGGGAGAAGCGGCCGCGATCCCTGCTCACCTGCAGGCAGGCAGGCAGGCAGGCGCCCTGCGCCCGCCCAGCCCCCAGCGCCCCTCTCCTCCCCGCCCTCCTCAGTCGCTCGCCCTCCACCCACCGCCACTTCGCTGGAAGAACGGGGAAGACGGCCCCGCACAGCGGCCGCAACTTTCCGCCTGGCTCTGGGCTCTGGGAGCGGACAGCCAGGACCCGCGGTCCGGGCGCGGCTCGGGGGGGCGATGGGCTAGCGCGGAGCCGGAGCCCCGGAGCCCGCTGCGTTCCACGCGTCCCCACGCGCGTGCTCTCGGTCTGTCCGCGGGCAGCGCGCAGGGCGCAGACGCCGAGCGTCCTCGGAGCATGAGGCGCGACCCTGCCCGGGCAGGCTGCGTGTGGAGCGCGTGAATTGAGCCGCTCAGAAGATGAGGCGCCGCGCGGTCCTCCGCCAGCCGGGTCTCGGGACCGGAGACACCGGCCGCGCGCTCTTCTGTGTCCTCTGCTGCGTCCTCCCGCAGGCCGCCCCGCAAGTGCTCAGGATCGGTGAGTGAGCCCGGGGACGCTCCGGGCCCCGGGATCGGGGACAGCAGCCCGGTGGTTGGGCGGGAGGGTGATCCGCGCGCGCCTGGGACTCGGGAAAGAGGCAGCCGCGTCCCCGCTTCCCCGCCGGGCGCGGTTGGCGGGCTTTTCCATCTGGGCTCCAGCAGGGTCCGGGTCGCCCGCTGCCCGCTAGGGCTGCGGGGTCGTGCGGCTGCAGCCCGGGGTGCGGAGACCGGTTCTCCCCGCCCGAGCATCTGGGGGATGTCGGGAGCTCCGCACGCGCAGCCCTGGTCCACAGCCACCGGGGCGCTGGGTCTCGCTGGCCGAGTCTCGAGTAGAATTGGGGGACCGCGAGGGACCGGGGAGAGATTTCCCAGAACCTGCTGGCCGCCAGCCTCCAAGTTTTCATCGCTGCGGCGGGTTGCTCCGCGGGGAGTCCCCAAAGTCTGGGCGGCTCCCCACAGGGCGCAGGCGGCACGCGCCCTCCGGCTCGGGGACCAGGGCTGGGGAGAGCCCTCAGTCAGCTCCATGAGCTCGCGCCGAGGCCCCGCTTTGCTCCCCACTCTGGCCGCCCGGTCTGAGCGAGATCCAGTGCTCGGTGGCGGCGGCCTCCGGGAAGAGTCTGGACGCCCACCTCAAGGCAGGTGGAAAGGGGCTGGACGCTGCCGGCGGGGGTCCTGGAGCCCTCGACGAGGCAAAGAGCAGGGAGGGGCTGCAGGTGCCGAAAGGCACAGGACGGACCACCAGGGTCGGGGGTGCAGAGGTGCTGGCGGCTTCAGGGAGGCCGGAGGGGTCGGCAAGCTCTTTGCCTCGGTTCATGTGCTCCCGACAAGCAGAGGCCACTGCTCCTCCTGCGTCGCAGGCGTCTGCCTCCCTCTGCAGCCACTGTGCCCCCCAGAGACCACCAAGAGCTACAGGTGAGGGGTGACGCTGGGGTCTCACAGCTGCTCCAGGCTCCCATGTGGGGGGCAGGCCCTGTGCAGCCCACACCCTTCCTGGGACCAAAAGATGTGCCAGGGACCCTGCAGGTCACCCTCCCCTCCCCGCTCGCACCCGGGCAGCCGCACTGGGTCTGACCTGTGCGGAGCCAGCTCTGCAGAGATCCGGCTCCCAGCTCTCCTCACTGAACCTGCCCACTTTTTACCAAAAATAAGGAAGTTTACGGCTTTGACATGAGCTTTCTCTCGGCGTGTAAGATCTAGTTTTCAGGAAAAAAACCCTGAGTACTAACTTTACTAAAGACATATGTTTCTAGGCTGTGCATAATGATAATGTGCATTTTTTAGATAATTTAGACCGAATACGAAGAGTCCCAAAGTTTTCCTTTTACAATAGAGAAACTGCACTCGTAACTAAGGTAGCTTTTGCCAAAGACACGCTCCAGCCGCACGGTGCCCTTTGCTGCTGCTGCACAGAAAGACACGGGAATCGTGTCCCAGGGCCCAGCGCCCAGGGACCCGACTGGCGCTTCCCTTACGTCGGGCACAGTTTGAAGGGGACGCCCGCAGGAGATGGGCCCACCAACAGCCCCACCTGCCTGCAAACAAAGCTAGGGGAGCACCCCCACCCCAGGTCCAGAGGAATTCTGGGGGTGGCGGGGACCGTGGTTGAGGATGTGCCTCTTCGCTCCTCTGAGTCTGCTCCTGGGCTCCAAGCAACCGCACTTGTCCATTCAGAAACAGCTTCCAAAGTGAAAACAGCCCAACATGATTCATTGGCCCTAAAACACGGGCTTCGAGACAATGAGAGTCCCTTTTTCTAAACGAGAGCTGGCGGCAGCGGAAAGTGAAACCGCAGGCCCGGGGTCAGCTGTGTGCAACGTGGACAGCTCGCCCCTGGCCCTCGTGCCCGTGGTGGCGTCAGCACCTCGCCCGGCTCACGCCGGGGACCTGCTTACCCCTGAGTGGGCGTTTCAGCACCGGGGGAAGCAGCTTGGGGTCTGGCAGTTTCTTTGGTCTGTTCGGTCTGACGCGGAACATGAAGGGTTAAGTGAGTTGGGGAACCAAGCAGCTGTGTGAGTGAGAGAGAGTGTGAGTGTGTAAGTGCATGTGTGTGAGCGTCTGTGAGCACGTGTGAGTGTGTAGGGAAGGAAAGAGAAGAGTTTGTCACCTCTGGTCTCTCTCCAACAAACTGTGGGCCGTCGACGACCGACAGAAAGGGCCCGTGATCGTCAATCGGAAGGTCCTGGTGGGCGTGGGCACCGTGTCCCGAGCTCAAAGGATCAGTTACTTGTCTGCTGTCCTTGCTGGAGCTGCTGCTCACACTCAGCTACTGAGGGAAGTGAGCGGAAGGTGCAGCGTGAACACCGGGGAGGTCCCTGCACAGACGCGAATGGGTGGGCGTCCCTCATCGGGAGGGTGAGGGGCGCGAAGCGGGTCCCTGTAGGTTGGAGGGGCGCTGGTGTGACGCCCACCCTCCAGAGGGTCCCCACGAACCTGCATGGAGGAGGTGCAGCCCCTCCGGGGGCTTCTCCACGGGTGCCAGGCCTCTCCCGCCTCTCCCTGTCCCCCGCGCATGTCACCAACCAGTGAATGTCACACACGCACCTGAGTCTCGTGGCCACAGACACCGTCCTCCCGTGGCCACACACCCTTCACCCGACAGAGCAGATGGTGGCCCCGCCACCGCCGGTGGGGAAAGAAAGTCCCACACTCGAGTGCAGTTCCTGGGACCGACACACCGTACCCCTAACAGTGATACCGGCAGGACGGTGCGTTGACATAGTGCGCGTCACGCCACGTCCCAGCAGGGCCCTGGGGGCGAGCTCGCGGTCTGCAGAGTGAGCGTCGGGGGCTGGCTTTCAGATGCAACTGCGGTCAGAAACGCGGGTGTGGCCCTGCCTCCCAGACGTCCCGGCTCTGAGTCTGAAAAATGGGCCTGACCCAGCCGCACCCTGAGGCGTCCTCGGTGAGAGCGCAGGAAACCGAGTACCGAGCGGCCTCGCACACGGAGGGAGGACACTGGTAGGGCCTTGCAGTTGCCCTTGAACCACAGGAGCCCGACCTGCACGGGGCCGCCGACTCGGGGTTTCTCCGTGAATACCGACCGGCCCGGTTGTGACCAGCAGTGGGGAGTCCGTGGACCTGTGGGCGGGCCAAGGGCACTGCTCTACGCCGTCTCCCACGGGGACTGGGCTGCCTGGGGAGCTGCGGGGTTTCCCGGATACAACCCTTCGTGGGTACGAAGGGACGGCTAAGTTTTGGGGGAGTCGCAAGCTATTCACAGATTTTTCAGGTGCCCAGCGGCCACCACCCATAAACCCGTGACTCTGTCCGAGCGTCACCTGTCATTGTTCTGTTGTTACTGTTCTGTTGCCCCTTTTTAGAAATTACCTATCTGTTCTGTCTGGTCAGGGACTCAGTATTTCCATCCGGCATCTAACGTTCCTGGGCCCGCGTCGCCCCATCTGTGAACCGGCAGCCAGGGTCACAGGGGAGGGTCACGCATGCTCGTTCCCGTGCCTGCAGGTAAAGCACCGAGCGAGTGTGACATGTTGCTCGTCTGTAAATACACGCAGCACAAGGAGGGGTCAGTGCGCAGATTCGTATCGACAGTGTGGAAACTTAAAGGGCAGCGTCACTGTCCAAATGCTCTTAGTTCCGTAAGAGCAGCCCAGACGCCTTCCACCTCGATGGATAAGTTCGCGGCAGCCTCATTTTCGGGTATTTCACCCCAAGGACCCCAAAGTTCCGAGCAGCGTCTACAGCCTCTATGTTTCCATTTTTCGCTCGAGCGTGCAATGTGACTTTAATCGCCGAATTCCCTCATCATTTTTGTTCTTCCCTCGGCAAATACTTGTCCAGGAGCCTGGCCGACCTCGGGGTGAAGGGCGTGGCGCAGGCTGGAGGATGGCGGCCCACCTGCCCCTGGAAGCCGGTTTCGGGTGATTGGCAACACCCGTTACGACCGAAACTCCTCACCAGGCCTTCCATGCAGGCGGCTTTTATTACCGACTCCAAGTACTATTCTCGGCAGGTTTTCGGGTCATCTTCCGCTGTTGGTTTCTTACGCCGCAGGCACCACCGTCAAAGACAGTGGGTTCCAGCCCCCAAGGCGTGGAGGACAGGCAGGGTAGGGCTGGGACCCTGGGCAGAGGCGCCAACTGCGGTCCAGAAAGGTCCCTCGGACCCGAGGGTGAGGCTCACACCGGAGACAGCGAGAGAGCGAGCCGGTGGGAACTCCCACTGGCAAATGGGGAGAGGATCTCGGCCGTTTGATGGGGGGAGGGAGTTTGACGGGCTGGCAATACCATGTTTCTCCAAGTGAGCAGACTCCTCGCCTTATTATTTTATCTGCGCGACTCGCCTTTTTCTAGACAATTATTTCACGGGCCTGGAGTCCCACTGTGGAGGTCTGCCCCTCTTTCCTGCGCCGTTAGGGACCCCCACTTTTCACCGAGAAGAGCGTGGCTTGGTGGCTGTGCCTGAGTCCGGGTGCTTGGTTGCAGATGGGGGCGCAGAGGCCAGCTGCTGTCCCCTCTGGTCTCCGCCTGCTCCCCCGAGCGGGCTGTGCCGAGTGAGGCCCTGTGCGCACCTCCCTGACTGTTCCCCGAAGCTGCACCAGGTGTGAGAAAGGGCTGCTCTTCGTCACGCAGGGAAAGCTGTGCCCAGGGCAGTAGAGGGGTTTGCATCTGAGCCCACGCTAGGCATGGGGCAGAGAGGACAGTGATGTTATTACCACTGGACCCCGAGTTTCTCACGGGGTCAGGGAAGGCACTCCCCTGGGGGGGAGGCCGGTTTTCACCGGCTTGCTCGCTCACTGGGAGGGGTTGGGAGGGGCGCTCAGGGACACGGCAGCCGTGGTGGCAAGTGTCCGCAGCCTCCGAGTCCTCTCCCGCTGGCTCCCTGCTGAGCCCTCCCACGGCGCAGAAAGCGGTCTCCCTGCCCGTGAACGTCTGAGGTTATGTGGACCAGGAGAAAGTGTGCTGCAGAGTGGCGGGTGGAGGGAATCAAATGTCCGCCTTTTCCTAAGGGACCGACCGTGAGATTGAGCGTGTATGTGTGTGTGTCTGTGCGCGCACACGTGACATGAGCTACAGAGGAGCCACGCAGAGCTGGGGCGCAGCGTCGAGTGCGGCAGGCGCGGCGTGTGCTGGAGCCGAGGAAGGGACACCTGCTCCCTGGCAGCGCCCTGGTCAGGGACAAGTGGGCGCTGGTGTCCCTCAGCCATGTCTCTAGTTCTGTGTGAAGACACCGGCCCCCTAGTTTACCCAGCGTCTCCCAGCTTTAGTGATCAAAGGGCTGTTGCGTGGATCACAACTAGCAAAGCCCCCTGAACTCCGGCCCCGCCCCCACCGCCCCAGGGACCCGGGGGAGGAAACCGGGCGATAAAACCACTCTCGCCCCCAGGCGCCCCCGGGTCTTAGCCTCACTCGGATGTGCCCACCGGGCCAGGACCTCTGCATCGAAGGCTTTAAGGGTCCATCTAAATATTTAGGTGCTTTAATGTTCTCTCCCAGGCGGAAAATAGTTTTGAAAACCCTCAACCTGTTCTGAAATCCATCATTTTTATTGGCTTAAAACGTGATATGGGGCCATTTTCCCTGATTATTTTTCCCACTGGACTTACATTTTGACATCGTTTTTAGGGGGAAAACTGTGTAAGATTGACAGTATATTTTTCAGGAATATAACTTGTAATAACTTAACAGTCTAGCTATACTTAAAAGTTAAACCTACTTATTTACTTTTAAGTGCATATCTGATCTTAGGGATAAACACTCAACGGAGAAATGGGGAAATATTTAAACTGCTGGGGCTGTATACCAGCTACACAAACTTCATAAATTTCCTGTCCTGATTTACTAGAGCTCAGGTTATCACACTGAACTGCAAAGAACAGAGTTTTACGGCATCGACACGGAGCCGTGAGTAATAGCACGCCAGTCAGACGATGGTGTTTATTCTAGAGGGAAGACAGAACCAGTGAAGAGAGAGAAATGTTTGATTTTGCTTTTATTTGCGAACTACTAAAAAAATTAAAATGTTTTAGAATACCTTGTCCAAGTCCCTTGGACGATGTTTCGCTCTCTTTTTGTTCTTATTGGAGGGTAAAGGTTTTTTGAGCACGCGATCTCGGGTGATGCGGTCAACATACCACACGCGGTGAAATGAGTCACATGGGGACCGAGGGGGCAGCGGCATCGGGGACGCGAGGAGTCAGCCCCGTCGCCCGCAAACCACCCACAGAGAGACGAGTGCTCACACTTCCTTAACTGTCTACACCTTTGACACACTGTCTGGTGCCCCGGGTGACTAAAGACACTTGGATACTCGCCCGTCTTACATCTTTGACAAATGACCGGTTCACTGCCATCCTGCCAGGGGGAGTAAAACAAATAGAACAGCAGGCAGGAGCCTGTGGACACTCTAAATTTCTACTGCACCGTGTTCAGAAAGGAGCGCAAACATGCTGTTTTATACCAGGGTCATATGTGTCTGTATTTACTCAATAGAAAGTCAATGGTTAACTATTATGATTGTCATCAGTTATCCATCCGGAGACCAGCAGTTCATTGCCATCGACTGTTTTCCTTTAAAAAAATATGAAAATTCATTATTTATTGCACTGAGCAAGTTCAAAGTTACAGACCAGGTCTGCTAGAGCAAAACGCCTATTTTATCTGACGGATTTAAGCGCAGCCCCTGAAGGGGTCACGATGCGCATTTGCCCCCAGATGTGGATGGAAAGGGCCCAGAGACCGAGGCCCCAGGACGCGGTGCACACCGCAGGCACCGGGCATCCCTAGCCAGGCGGGCAGTGTGGGGACCAGAGAAGGCGGTCTGAAGGACGGACGATCCGGGGGCGTCACCCTTTCCTTCCAGAAAAGTCATAGGCGCCTAAAAACCCCTCCCCGACAGGCACGTGCTGAACAGCTGCAGGCACCAGTGTTCCTCACAGGCAAACTGGCTTCTCCCCGGCAGCAACGTTGTTCAAACCCGGGCGCTCCTGCCCTTCCCTGGGACAGATGCCGGGGGCACCCCCGCCTGTTCGGTTTTCCTTCCCGAGACCCCGATCCCCACTCCAGTCTCCGGGAAACGCTGAGGGCTGACGGGCCGGCTCTCTGCACAGCGTTCGGCCAGGGCCTGTCCCACACGGCCAGGGCTGTCCCACACGGCCAGGGCTGTCCCACACGGCCAGGGGACAGGGAAGCCCAAGGGTCCGTCACAGGCAGGGGACAAGCGGCCGTGGCGAACTCCTGTGATGCCTGCTGACTGGGATCTTGCAGCCGAAAAAGGACTTTGAATAAAGACGGGCATTACTTAATAACAGTGTCTACGCGTTGGCTTACTAATTTTAACAAACGCCCCGTGACAGAGAAACTGGATGCGGATTGTCTGAGAACTCTGAGTTCTGCCTTCCCTCCTTTTGCGTAAATCCCACACTCTTCTGAAAAATGAAGACGCAAAGTCTGTTGGGGAAAAGTCACCCATATCGAGGTTCCTTCCGCGATTACGGGTCCCCTGTACCCGGCAGAACACGGGGACTTGTGACCGGTCGTATGGAGGGGAACGGAACAGCTACCTCAACCCCACTCCGTGTGCCAGGTGAAGGCTTTCTAAGAAGCATCGTTAAACTCCAGACAGCAGCACATACGTCAGGAAAAATCACTGCAGAAATAAACTTCCTATAAAACTCGCTATGGATGAAAGGTGAGCGTCCTGTGTCTGTAAGGAGTTTGCAGGAGACGAGGTGTTGGTGTCTCTGTCATTAGCACAGAAGGTTTCAACCACTTTTAAGGAAGTACGTACGTCCTTAAAAATAACCGCCTTCGAATATCCATCCATCCAGGTGTTGGAACGTACCTGGCGGAGCCAGATATGAAGGGCAGATGTGTTTGAATGAACACCCAGCACTCACAGCAAGCGATGTACACGAGGCCCTTTTCTGAGCAAAATTGTCTAAAGGCATCTTTAAAAAGTCAGTAGGTAACTCCCAGAGCCAAAAAGGACTTTGTAATTCAAACGGGGAAGGGATGGTAGAAATCAGCCAGTTAGTCTTTTGGTTGCGAAGGCTCGGTTACAACTTTTAAGAGTTATCTTTTCTCTTTTTTAGAACCTTAAGCTCCCAAAATGTTGAATCACGTGCTTCGGCCGCCCAAGAGCAGAGGTTTCCTTCCACCGCCGCCGTGTCTGCGCCGCGGGGGCCGGACTGCACTCCCTCCGCGGAGCCCTGTGGGGGTCTGGGTGCCGTCTGCCGTTTGACTTCTGGGCAGCTCGAGTTTCTTTTGTTCCCGGGGTGGATCCGAACCCCAAGGTTGTTTCCACAGGTGGCCCTGAATAGGCGAGAGCTGTTGTAACCGGTTGTGCGGCGTCTCCATGTTGGGGGGGTGCCTAGGGAAAAACAGCTCAGACTCCAGAGAGAAAGGCCTCCTCCTGTGGTCCTCACGATGAGTGTGTTAACATAGAGAATGATACAAAAGAGCGTGTGACCGCGCACACTCTGGGCACAAAGAGCACGCAGACACGCGGCTTGCGGGCCAGAGCTTCCCCGCAGAGGGAAGGTGCGTGGAAATGAAGCCGTTTGTCCGGCTTCGACAGTGGGGTCTCGGATCGAATGTGTGGTTCACGCTGATTCCTAGCAGCGCTCTTCGCCCGGTTTAAGAGCGACTGGTCACAGTGACCATCCGTGGTCTCTGGGCCACTCTGGCCGCCACGTCCCTGCAGCCAGGCCGCCGGGAAGCTCCCTGCAGGACTCCCAGCCCTGGTGGGCCCAGGCCCCGGCCGCGTGCCCGTCTGGGCTCTCATGGTCGAAGGCAGACCACAGACCTCGGAGGGAGGGGAAGCCCGGCTGCGAGATCACGAACCTGAACGACACGCCCTCCGGAGGAGCAGGCCGCCTCACTCCCTGTGCAGGGAGCTCTCGGAAGCAGGGCCGACGTTTGGCTCTGAAAGTCCCTCTGCCTTTCTCACAGTGAAGGCACAAATGGGGGACGCGCATTTGTCCGGAACGGAGAACAAGTCTGCGATGATCGCCAAGTGTTGACCAGAGCAGTTAACAGGACAGCATGAGAGGAAAAGGGAAAGAAGAAAGCTCCTCGGGACGTTGCTCTCGGTAAGCGTCTTCGAGGGAAGTTCCAAGACAAGTCGGGGTCCTCCGCACACCGACGCCCCCGCCCCTCACAAACCCCAGGCTCCTCCCGCTCTCGCACCCGCCACAGGACTGACGTTGAAGACAGCACATCAGCTGTTCGGTGGAACGCCCTTCCGTTTGGGTGTAATGAAGCCCCCGAGCTGCACCCGCAGCTCAGCAGTGGTTGAGGGCACGCGGTCTGACCTCCTGTTGCCCGGCCGTGCCGGTCCCCAGCCCCGTGAACTTGGCCATTCGCCCCCTCTGCGGCTTGGGTCCTTCTCACACACTGAGCAGCAGCAGTCGTCACGGCCACCGCCACCAGGGTTATGGGAAGGGCTCAGGGAGTCGGGACCTGCGACGCACTGGCAACGGCACTTGACATTCGGAAGTTGTCCGAATCTGGGATGGGGGGGGCGGGTTCTTGCAGCGTGAACTGGTGAGGTCCACTTCCGACCCACGGAACTGCTCTAGGTAAAAGAAATTAGCTTCTTTGTTCCAGGAGGCAGGAGAAAGGCAGCGTTCCACGGGAGACCAGAGTCACTCGCTGTCGGGACAAACAGAGCTGCAAAAATCACTGCGCCCGGTGAAAACCCCCACCGAAAATGGGTGCGAGATGCAGCACGGCCGGTCCCGCGACAGCTGCACAGAGCCTCCCACAGGCCAGGCTGCTGCTCATGCGGGAAAGAAGGGCTGCTCCCCAGTGAGCGGGCCGCCCTGCCGCTTTCAGTCCTTGTCCGCTCTTATCCGTGCGCAGGTGACCTTGCTGGAATCCCAGTCCTACGAGCCTCGTCACACAGGCTCGGCAGTGCAGGAGAGGCCGGCCAGCACTTGTGTGATGAGGGGGTGTCAGCTGACGGTCCCTGTCAGCCAAGGGACACTTGTAGGAGGGTAATTCCTGCCCTGTGCAGACACCCGGACAGACGGACGTCAATTTAGGATTGTTTCCACTTAGGGAGACGGATTTTTATTGAACTAAGAGGAAGCAAGTCACGGTAGGAAGGGCGCCCGCGTGCTCAGGCAAATCCGGTGGGAAAAACCAAGTTTGCTCCGTGTCATGAAAGTTCATTGCAATTCGCAAGAAGCCCACTCTCGAGTTTTCTAAGCAGGGGGTTTACTGTGTCCCCCCTTGTTGAGAAGGCGTCTCTCTGGGGGGATTTTGGACAGGCGCTTGGCCCCTGCTTTACATCACTATTTCCCCCAAGTGCCTGGAAATTAGGTGTGGGTCTGGAGTGATTCACTCCCGAGTCTTTTGTGGGATAAGATTGTGATGGGAGGTCACGATCCACAGCAATTTCAGAAAAGACATTTCAAAGACGGCTCCACGTGGCAGCTTCCCTGTTACCTGGGGACCCGCGCTTCTCTGTGGCCCCCGTGCTTCTCTGTGACCCCCCGGCGGAGAAAACAAACACCCCGTGCCGCCAGCTGCCCGGAGCGTTTGGGCTTAGAGAACCAGACCACCTGCAGTTGAACAAAGTCAGATTGTTCGTGTGCCTCTTTCTACCTGGTATTGCTTCGGTTGGATCTCAACAAACTGAAGGAAAGCCGTTTTGGTTTGAACGTGCTGCCGTCGGTACCTACGAATGTACATAGGTCCGTGCGCCCAGTTTCCCCTTCTCGTGGGCCTATTTGGTCCCCATGATCGTGTATTAATGGCTATTGATCCGTCAGAAAATGTACTTCTGTTTCTGTTGCAATAACCTCTGTAAAATCTGACCGAATAGTCAATGATTTAATTAAATATTTTATAAAGTAATAAAGAAAAAATGAGAGGGGACAGCCCACAAAATGATTTGTTAACATCTTGAAGCCTTTAAACATCATTGAGAGACTTAAAGGTCACTACTAAATATTATATTTGCCATTTTAAGAAAGTTCGATTAAAAAAATCAGTAGCTTAGTATGTTACAGTAGAAACAAATTCTTGTTAAAGTTGGATTGTTTGTTAAAAAAACTTCTCTGAAAATGGATACACAATGTGGAGCAGATTCAGACAAGGGTTGTTTTCAATAAAATTTAATTCTAAAAATTAAGCATTTTTAAAGTATTTTCGTACTTTTCAAAATTGTACATCTGTCAGTAAGAAGTCATGTACCAATGGCATTTTTCAGAGGAAAATCCTTTCAAAATTTTATTTACTTATTTATTTTTAGAGGGGGGGAAGGGAGGGAAGGAGGGAGACATTGGTTGTTGCCTCTTGCTCGCCCCCTACTGGGGAGCCTTTGCTCCACAGGCCGGCGCTCAGTGTGCTGAGCCGCACCAGTGGGGCCCAGAGGAAGACTGGGAGAAGCTTTCACCAGGCGTGCGCGTGGTCTGTGAGCAGAGGACACGTCCGCATCCGTCGCACGGACCAAGGAGTCCACAGGGAGGCTGCAGGCACCCCCTGGGGGCCGGAGTGACTGGGCAATGGAGACATCGGACTGTGATTATCTTTATTAAAGAAGTGGGCAGCTAACACCAGTTGCTTGGTTACTTGAAACACCCTAGAACTATGTACACTTTGAATTATAAATAATCACAGGGCGCGAACACCATACCGTACAGTTGCCCGACCGGCAGCTCCGCTCAGTTAGGCAGGCGACCAGGCCGCACGGACGCTCCGGGAAGCTCATCTTGAGGAACCTGCCACCACGGTGCTTCCTGCCTTCTGTGGGAGGCAGGCAGCGTGGGCTCCTCCCCGAACCGCAGGGCTGGGCGGGCCTGGGAGGGACCCCGGTGGGGACAGGCCAGGCAGCCTCGGCCCCCAGACCCAGCACCAGATGCAGGAAACCCTGGGGGAGGGCAGGGGGGCGGGGAAGAGCCAGAGGCCCGGACAGAAACTGAAGACGGTGGAAAGGCAGGCTGGTGCCTGGGAAATGCAGGCATCTGAGCATCAGGGAAGTAGGGACTGGTCGTGCTGGTTATGTTTTTATTTTAATCAAATTATAAACGAGTAAAATCTGCATAAACCCATGAGACAGAAACTGTTCTGTCCCCTCTTCTTTTTGGAGGGTCCGTGCAGAGGGTCCGTGCACGCTTGGTTAATGAGCGTAAATGCTTTGTAAACAGGTGCGAACCCTTAGAGCAGCGTCTGCTGCACTGTAAGTGCCCATAACATTGACTTATACATATCTATGCCTCTGTGTGTGTGTATATATATGTTTCCCTCCCCCCAAATGAGCATCCGTGATGCCAGGCCATCTCTGGTGGGGAATGTGTCCCATTAACCCCTGTGTCCCCAGCACCCAGCAGAGTGCCCACACAGAGCAGTGCGGGGACGCCTGCTCAGCCCTTGGACATGTGTGTTCCTGTGCCGGGACGTGACCCAGGCATGTGACTGGGGAGGCAGCTCTCCCTTGCAAGCCGACGGCTGTGCAACCTCAGCCCATCTGAGCAAGCCTGCGGGTTCCATTTCCCGTACCTCAGACGGGGCACATCTCATGTCCCTAAATAGTCCCCTTTGTCATGGTGCCTGATGTGACGCGTCTATAATCAGCCTCCCCAGGCGGTCCCCCAGATTTCGTCCTAAGAGGTTAACAACTGGCCGGGCTGTGCCTGCTCAGGGGGATTTCACATAAATATGTCGAGTATTACGCAGTAACCGCAGGCTGTGCAGAACGGAAGCTGCCCCTTCGCTCTGACGGACACGGCACCTCTTCAAGTGGCGCTGCCCATGACCACGTGCCAGGACGGCTGCAGGAGTTAAAAGATGCCCGGAGAACTGAGTGGGAAAAGGAAATGGGCCCAGTGAGGCCGGCCATGTAGGAAGCTGTGGGAAGGGCCTCCTGGGAAGAATTGTCACACGCAAGAGTCCCAGGAAACCTGGGACCCCAGGCCTGCAGTCGGAATCTAAGCCGAGCTTTCAGTCTTAAAAAGAAGACAAATATAACACAAAGCCGTGATTCCCCCAGACCTCCTCACAAACTGAGGCGTCATCCATCAGTCCTCCAGCCCCTTCCGAACATTCTGAGCACTGGGTCACGGAGTCGCTAATGGCAGCATTTCACTCGCATCAAAGCTGGTAAGTTACTCTGCAGGGGAGCGGCCGGAGTCTGCGCTGGGGTGGGGCCTGGCCAGGGCACGTTGCAGACGAATGTGGAAACCACGCCTCGGTGGCAGCGTTTCGGTGCCTGTGAAAATGACCTTCGTCGTGGGCCCATCACATGAACGCAGACCCGGGAACCCACTCCCGAGGGCGCACGTGTCCCCCTCCGAGTGGCCTGCTGGCACACACGTGCGTTTCTCTCTCGTGAGCATCCCACGGGGTTTGCCGCTGTCCCGGTCAGCCCAGGCCGCTGCTGCAGACGCGGCCCAAACAGCCGCCACTGCCCTCTCCTGGCCCTGGGGGCGGGAAGTCCAAGGTGGCGGAGGCTTCGCCCCCGGTGAGCACCTGCGTCCGGGCAGGGCGCCCGCTGCCTTCGCGCTGTGGACCACACAGCCTCTCCTGGGTGCGCCCTTGGAGAGAGAGGGGGCTCTGCCTTCCCTTTCCGACAGAGGCGCCCCTCCCACCCTAACCTGACGCTTAGTGACCCCGAAGAGCCACCCCCAATGCCACCGCTGGGGACGTGTCCCTGTGGAGAGACCCAAACCCTCAGCCCTCGTCAGGGGCGCAGGGGCCGCCTGCGTGGCCTCTGAACACACAGCGGAGACGCCGGGTGAAGCACAAGAGGCCTCGTCCTCGTGCGGAACCCGGGTCATCCCAGGAAGCTCACACCGTCCGATGACCCGGCAGGTGCCCCGGTCTCTCCGTAGTAAAGCGAACCTCATTCCCAAAGCCACGGGTTCCAGGTGGCCGAGTCACCCTCTCGTCCCCCCAGACCAAGCTCGCCATTGGGATCTGAGCTCCACGGGGCTGGCTAACCCCGCGCCCTTCACCTTGGCTGCACCACAAGTACCTGGACCCACCACTCCGTCTCTCAGGCCCTCCTGGTCCATCCCACAGCCGCAGTGCCAGGGCACGGAGCTGGGACATTTTCACTTCCCCTACTGGGTCCACGATGTCACAGCCTTCACGTACGTCGAACCACTGTACCACCCGCCAAGTGTCATGGGCAGACACGTCTGTCCTACTGCCCAGCTGCTGGGAACTGCCGGAGAAGTGGTCAGGCCTTTGGGGAAGAGAAAATGCTCCGCCAGGACACTTACGACCTTCATTCGAGAACGAACGTGGGAGCCCCTGGGGGTGGTTGAAGGAGGAGGAACAGGAGGCCAAAAATTGGGAGCCATGAACTTTGACCCCACGCGCTGTCCAGGGCAAGCTGCTCACCCGCCCTGCGCACCTCCCCGCACCTGTGAAACACCAGTGGGGAAACAGCGGGTCTACAGTTGTTCGTGTGGAAAATACAGCAACCCAATAACTAATAAACAGTATCACGGGAACAAACGCTCCGACCATGCACTGGCTGCTGCAAACCCGCCTGGAGCTGGCCCGCTCACATCCCACAGCCAGGGCGCCGGGGGCAGCAATTAAACGCCGTGTCCACGGGCCGTGCCCCCTGTTCCCGGGCCTGGATCCTCACCCAGAGCGTGAGGGCGACCCGAATTCACTCCCAGTCCTCGTCCGAAGCTCCTGGGGGCAGCCTGGACTCGAATTACTTCAACCACTTTTAAAATTCATTTGGACTTTCCCATGAATTCAAAATTCTCTAATTATTTAGCTAAATTACCGTTGGAATTGACCATTGATTAAGTGAAGAAGTGAGAAGCCAGGGTGACTAGTTAGGTGTGAAGGGAGCCTGGCCTGTGCGGGAAAACACACGTGTTTGCAGGACGAGCACAGCCGCGCCGACCCACCGTCCATCTTTTCCACGCCGGTCCGAGATGCAGCGGCACCCCCGTCACCCCGTCAGGCTTCCCAGGACACGAAGACCACATCTCAGCGTCAGGCCCACTGCGCGTCACCACCGTCCCCAGGCTTCCCTGTTCGGAGACACAGTCCGCTGTGGTTTAACCTCGGAGCCACCAGACTAGCCGAGCTCGGTTTGCACAGACACCTGCTTTCCAAGTCACTTTAACACGTCAGGGCCATCCCCACACTTGCCACCGATCCCTGAGACAAAGGCAGGAGGAAAGATGGAGAGGTGCCAGGGGAGACTGAGTGGGCGCCAACCTGCGGGAAGGAAGGAAGGCGGTGCGTTCTGAGTGCCTTAAATCTGTTTTTCATTGTCTGTGACGGCAATTTCACTCGTTTTAGGCAATCTGATTTCAAAAGGAAGTGAAAGATTTTACCTCCCGCCCAGCTTCTGGGGCCCACGGAAGAGGCTGAGAGAGCTGGGCAGGTGCCCTGTTAACCACGTCCCTGTGAGGGAGCTGGGACCTGGGGGCTGGGGGGGGGGGACATGGGGACCGGGTAAGGCAGTCCCACCGCTCGCTCTGGACTGTTGCCTGGGAGACAGCAGCACCTCACCGACAGAGACCCAAGTAGCAAGCCCTTACGTTTGACTGGTTGGCTCACTCATTCATTCATCCATTAAGTATCCACTGTAGTAGTAAGATAATGAATCCTGTGTATTTATTTCATGACTTCTAAAGATCTTGAAAATATCGGCCAAAGTCACAGCAATAACCGCTACCGTTTCTTGAGGACTTGGAACATGCCGGTGCTACTCTCAACAATTTAAGTAAGTGACCCATTCATTCAAATATGTCCGGAGCCTTAACTGTGTGCCAAAAATGCAATGTTCTAGGAACTGGGGACCGAACGGGGAAGAAAAGACAAGTCTCCACCTCGAGGAACTCACTTCCTGAGCGGGGCACAAACACGAACAGGTAAAACAGCTGGCAGCCATTCCGATCGCTGGGCCGAGCAGCCCGGGACGTCACAGAGACAGTGGGGGGTCGGCGTGGGGGGGTGGACAGCGGAGGAGTCGACACCCCGCGGAGAACCATGGAGAGTGCCGGGTCCCGGCCCCGGGGTGGGCGCCACCTGTGAGTTTTACGTGGGATGAGAACTGTGGCCAAAGAGAGCACTGCTGCCCCCGGTCACTGGGCTGAGACCTTGTCCCTCTGTCCGGTCCCGCCCCGCGGTGTCCACCGTGCTGCTGTCTTGCACGTACCGCGTTAATGGAAGATGACCCGCACGCTTGAACACGCTGACACCGGAGCGCAGGGCAGGGCAGAGGCAGAGGCAGGTGTGACAGCGACGGCTTCTTGGCAGAGTCGTCCTTCGATGTTACGGCGTGTCATCGCCGCACACAAAGACGCGCCAACGGTTTCCTCGGAGTCCAGAAGCGTATCCTCTCGGACTTGCCGAAAACACCGTAACGTGCAGCGTGTTTGTAACTTTCTGGTGGCACTTGGTTAGTTGGATCTGAAAAGCGTCGTCACGCGGGAAAGGTGCCGCGGGCTCCGCGTTAAAAGGCGCGCAGGTCTCTCCCTCCTTGCGCCCCCTGGGTGCCCCGCCCGCCACCTGCGGGCCCTGCAGCCCGACCCTCGCGGGTGGAAAGCCCTCGCCTCCACCCAAGAGCAGGGCGTTCCGCTCAGTGACCGTTGCCATCGTCCACCAAGGTGGCCGGACTCCAAGTCTGCAGATCATTCTAGCGAGTTCTTCTGGTCCCCGGTTCAGACTCCTGCTCTCATTCTGGTCAATTTTCTCGCTCAAATGGCTCTTGAAATTGTCCCTTTTCTGTGTCTCCAGCCCCAGACACTATGAGATCCTTGTTAAGTCGTCTAAGGAGAAAAATTGCCCCAATTGAATTTTTGCTCTGTCGAGTCAAATGACCCCCTACAGAGTCTGGCCCCCGACTCACCCAGACCCCTGGGCTCCAGGAGAGGCAGGGGGGACTGCGGCGGATCACCGCGTCCTTGGTTTGCGGGGCTGGTCACCGTGTCCCCTGTGTGGCCTCCAAGCAGCGTGAGACAAGTTGCCACGTCCCTCCTGGGTGTGCACGACCTGCCTCTACAGCGAACCTGGCGCCCATGCTGGGCGGGCGCCAGCCGACCCCCGAGACAGTCACAGCCACGCTGCGCTCCTCCTGGGCGCCTGGGCTGCAGGGCCGTGGTGGGTGGGCGCTACCTCTTCGTGAGTTGAGTTGGGAGGGAGCCCACACGGTCAGGCTCCAGAGCATGTACCGTTAACCCCCACCGCAGCGCCTTGACAAACGGCATTTCACTCCGATTGTGAGATTATTGCGCCCTATTGATTATCATTTTGTAGATGAAGGAGCTGAGACCATCAAATGACTTCTCTAAATTACCCAGACTCCAAACCTGTGATGAATCTGACTCCGGAACTTGCATTAAATTAATGGATGAAATCACTCCTTGTCGTACAAAAAAATAAATAAGTAATAAAAATGAAACAGCTAAACAAGATAATCTTTAAATTTTCCTCCATTTCCAGCAAGTATATTGTATTATTTTGATTTTTTGAATCACCCAGACTCTGGTTTTACTCTGGAGACGCTTCAGTCAGAAAGCTGATTGTTTTGTTTTAGTTCGTGTACAAATTCATATACTAAGATGATTCTAAAAGGTCAGGTTTTGGGGAGAAAGACAAACAGGAATGGCCCCAGAGGAGGGGTTTTCTGCAGGGCAGGGGGGGAGCTCGGGACAGCGGGAGGCCGGCAGGGTCTGTCTCCGCAGCCTTTCTCAGTGTTGGCTTCCTCCCGGGCCGCGGGGCCGCTGACCTGGGCTCGGCCGCTGAGCCGGCAGCCTGTGCTTCAGCCTTCACCCAGCGGCGGGTCACCCGCTGCCACTGTTCCAGTCCCGTGGGTCACTCCCCCAGGTCTGCTGCACCAAATTCCAGCTCCCAGTGGCAGGTGTCCGATCTGTCTACCAACCCTTCCCCTCCACGTAAACTGAGACATCACTCCCCCCACCCCCGCCTGCTCCAGACATGGCGACGGTCTTGCCCCAGGATTCGTCCTCGATCACCCAGCACCTGGCTTCTGCCTTCAAAACTATCCAAGTCCCTTCCTCCGGCTGTTTTCCCAGCCCAGTCCCCGGCTCCGGTGTTTGTGGTCCTCCTCCTACCCACCGGGGAGTCGCTACTGAAGAACCACACCAGAGACCAAGCTGCTCGCACGGGTCAGGGAAGCCGCAGGGAGGGGTCGCTCCGTCACGGCTCCGCCAATTATTTCGGCCTCGGGCTCCCTGGTCTGTAACGTGGAAACATTATTCCAAACCCCGCTGGGTGGAGATTAAACACGCCTCGGTGTCTCCAGCACCTGCGGACCGGGCACCCACCGGGTGCAGACACCGCCCCAGGAATGAGATGCCCCTGCGGTGAATCAGAATGCTCCGTCCCGTGTGGTGGGCCAAGGTGTATCTTTTCCCACTTAACTACAGACGTCTCGGTGTCAACCACAGTTTGGACACTCGGTGCCAGAGGGTGATGTTCATCAACTGGAAACACGAATTCATTTACTTAATAGTTTCCAGTTTAAAAGAAAGCGTGAACCCCTTCCCCGTGGCCAAGCTCCCACTCGCACTCCGCCGTCCGAGGGTTCGAGTTGGTAAAATCAAACAGGTGTCCGGCCTTCTGGACGAGCTACGTGATGGAACGTTCTGCCCAAACCTGTGGTTTTCTAATGAGACCAGACAGTCACAGAGGAGCTCCGGCCGCGGGCGATGCCGGATCAAACCTGTGTCAGAGCAAAGCGGGGGAGGGGCTTTCAGACAGAACCGCCGCGTAGATGCAGAATGCGGTGTGCACCCCACGGGCTTCCGCTGTGACGCCCACACTTAGAGGGAAACCCAAACATTAAAGGGGGTGGTCGAGGCTGCGCGGAGCACGGCTCATTCCCTCCCCTCGCCAGACTCCGCAAGTGAAAATATTTCATGTGCGATATTCGTGTGAGAGTCTCGATGACGCTGAGTGATTCTGTTCCTTCCAGAGATATTTCACCTTTTACGACTGATTTAAGTGCTTGACATTTTCTTGTGCTTTTTCACAAAAGAGATGATTGAAGAGAGTCAAAGAAGGACCATTCTTATCAAAATGATCTAACGTGATTAGTTTCATTCTGACAGAAGTTATTACCGTATCACACAGTTCACTGAGGTGTGGAATTTAAGTTAATTTTAGAATTAAATGTCAAAAGAGATGTTATATCAGAAACTTCGTGGGGATCGGCGGAACACTGTCTGGTCACCTGATACGGATGAGCACCGGGGCGGGTGGGGCGGGGGGCAGGGAGCCGGTTCCCTCTGTGACCCCCTCCCGACCCGGGGCAGACACAGGGGCTCTCTTCACCCCCATCTCTTTCCCAGCGCTGTGTTTTCAGAAGTGTGTGTGCACACGCACGTGCCCGGGCCGACTGCAGCTTCGGCCGCAGGTTTCGGGAGCTGCCACCAGACGCTCGAAATCGCTGCGTGTTGAGTGCTGACCTCTCAACTCTGACTTTGCAGAGATGGTTTGCCTGGGGCGTCCGCCGTCCTGGTTTCACACAACGTGGGGTGTCGGGTTTTCCGGATGAAACACAACGCAGAGGGCACAGCAAGCCCACGTCGGGGGCCGAGGGCCTGGTCTCCGCCAGCGGGCTGGGTGGTGATCCCGCGGGGCGCCCCAACTGCCCACCCTCCGGAAGGAAGTTCCCGGTGGAGACCCTTCAGCGAGTCCACGGGCTCCCCGACTGGCTCCCGGCGTTAGGGGGCTTCCAGGTGCCGCACACGCCCGCCGCCCGTTTGGGGAAGAACCAATCGAGGGGGAAATAGGAACGTTTTGTGAATTCTGCATTCTAACTAGAGAGGTGAGGACCGCGTGAAAACATTTGTGATATCGGAAATTAAACCGTAGTCCAGACAAGAGGGTCACATGGCTCGTCGTCAAACACAATCAAATTCCGGATTTACAGTCGGACCTGGTATCTGGCCTAGGAGGTTCAGAAAATGTCACGGGTGAGACAGGACTTGCTTGGTGTTTAAAAAAACTGTAAAATGGACATAGATTGTCAAAATATGTATTGTTAGTTTTTATCATTACGACTTTCGACTTACGTGTTGAGTTTTTATCTTTCTTCTTTGGTAGTAATTCTGTCTGAGTGTATTTGGAAATTAGCTAAAAACAGGACATCAACTATAAAGAAAACCAGTCTGTAACTCACTTACTTTACCTGCTCTGTGATGAAACACACTATTGGGCGCAGAGAGACTGCACAGCCGCGGCAGTGGGAGAAGTTTTCCGAAACCAGGAGCGATTTCCTCACTTGGTAATAGTGCAGAGGGCGTCTGTTATGAAATCCTTGTTAAGTGGATAAAGGACTTAGAGGTACGATACCACCCAACTCCGGCAGTGAAAGGCCCGAGGTGCATCAGAGCATTTCCCAGAATGGGAGGCGGAGGAGGAGGAGGAGGGGCAGGGAGAGAGGAAGAAGGAGGGAAGCCCAGGTCTCGGGACGAGGAGGAGTCTGCGGAAAGACGCGCACAGTCTGAGCACCGGGGTCTGCCCGACTGCTGGGCCCCCCGGGCCAGCGCCGCCCCCCATTCTCAAACAGGGGTACAGGGGTTCTCTCTATCCTGTGGGAGATGTTTAAAAGAAAAAAGGAGTAAATACCTCTTGTGGCTTTTTAAAGTTAAAAACACATACGAACAGGTTCTTAAGGGAAAATATTTCAAAGAAAAATATTTTAAAGAAAAAACATGACTCTCACTGTATCATACTATTTTCTTTTTCATTACCCCCTCCACATATGTTTATTGCATTAAATCATTATGTGAAGTTTATTTTGTATTCCGTACTTTTTTAAAAACTTGCATATTTACATGGAGTTGGTTCACTTCTCATTTAGATGAAATGTTAGAAGTCTGGGTGCCTCCTTGTGGGGCCCTTGCTGAGAGTCCGGCCTCGAGAAGTCACGTTCCTTGCAGATCCTTCGGGGAGCAGAAGCGTGCACGGATTTGGGGCGTTTCTGTGAGGACTGCGGGAGAGACTCGGGGGACTCGGGACGGGGTCGTCGGGGGACTCGGGACGGGGTCGTCGGGGTCGCCGTTTTTGTGTTGGCAGGGAGGCCTCCTTGCAGAGCTGGAAGGGCCGGACACCCACTGCCTCCTCCAGCTCCAGCCCGGAGGACGACGTATCGGGAAGGACGGTGGAAGGCGGGCCTGGACTGGCTGTCGTGAGCGGTGGGGCGTGGAGGCAGCCCGGGCCTCAGACCGTCTCATTGCATGAGCAGTCGCCCCAGATGCGTCCCCACGCCCACGTGGTTACGGGTGGTTCGCTCTGCTTGTTTTCTGTCTCAATAAACCGATGCCTAAAACCCGGGCTGGGAGCCCAGGGGCCAGGGACACGTGGGTGAGGCCGCCCTGGGAAGCCCAGCCCCTGCCCGAGATAACCAGAAGGGAAGTGGGGTGAGGAGTCACGGTCATGGGCGTGGCCTGCATGACCGCGGGGTAGAGCTTCCAAACGCCCTCGCCCTCCCCGAGAGGTAAATCCGCTAAATCCACTTCTTGGGAAGGAAATTGGAAAGTGCCTCAACTTTCTGGGAAGCCGCAGAATGAATGCGAAGCAGCCTGGAAACCCGAAATTCTCTG
The DNA here is from genome assembly GCF_021234435.1 of Artibeus jamaicensis. NCBI lineage: Eukaryota > Metazoa > Chordata > Mammalia > Chiroptera > Phyllostomidae > Artibeus > Artibeus jamaicensis. Next base: position 49,870,901 of record NW_026522046.1, read on the forward strand.
GCTCTTCCAGCTCAGAAAGGGTTAACACATACTCCGCAAAGTGGCGCAGCTCAGAACCAACATGACACTCGTGGGCTATTGAGCCAGAAAACGTGGCTCAGTGTTTATAAAACCACCGCACAACCAGCAGTTCAAGTGCCTGTGGTGGAAAAATGAGGAGACAAGGGAGGTTCAATAGACTCTGTGCTCAGCGTCGCCTGAAATAAACCTAACGAGGGATCTCCACGTCCAATTCTGAGTTTTTCTTTCCCCCAACTGACCGCCTTAGCTGCAGCTTTGTTTGGCTACACGCACTTGTCTCTGAAGTGGCCTTATTGTTTATCTGGTAACTCGGTTCTTTCTCCTTGTTGCTGAACGTGCACACGCGGGGGTTTCCGAGCTCGCTCACCATCAGATGTCTGGCTGTCATGCCGGCCTGGAGCTCTGTCAACCTGGTGACGGAGGAGGAAGCAATGGGTGGGCCACAGTGAAGGGCTGAAGGACCCGGGAGAAGGAACAGGGAAGCAAGACCAGTGGATGTTTTAGTTCTGAATTTGCCCCTGGAGTATCTGTTGACAAAAGAAGAATGCATTTTCAGTTCTGGTCCCCCGCCGTGTCCCACGAGTTTCAGGCACTCAGGAGAACGCCCCCTCGTCCTGTTCCCTGTCAGGGCACTGAACGCCCCTCGCCCTTCCACCTGAGCCGCCAGCATTCCCGTGCCAGCCGGCTCCGCCTGCACCTGGCCGGTGCTCTCGGCCGGTATGTGGGAGCTCACGGAGAACCGTGGGGGAGGGGAGGCTAAGGAGTGAGTGGGCTTCTGTGGCTCCTCTCTGGATAAAACCAAAATGCACTTGTGCTAATCATGACCCCTGGGAACTTGCAAGCATTTCCAGTTTGAACTCAAGTTCTGTTCCACTAATCTCGTGCTATAATTAAAGTCTAAAAAAATTGCATCCGGCGTGTGTGTGACTGACACCAGGAAGTGGCTGCATTGTGCACTGAACATTTTGCAGAAGCCGCACTAGGCACGACAGATCCGAGGGAGGTGGGTTTCAGAGGGAACATCCGACATCAACCAGACCCCGGGGGCCCATGCGCGGACCTCCTGCTGACGTCGCCTCTGGGTCAGTGCCCACCACTAAGCTAACGGTGGTCCCGAAGGGGGAGATAAATAAGACCAAATGGCCAAGAGGCAGCAATTGAACGATCTGACTCAGGTTTTCCTGTTTATATCAGTTATAAATTTAGATAATCGGCGGAGTTCAAACAGATGACAGCATTCAATGCTTTTGATTGATTCTGGCGGTTCATTCACCCGCTACGGTTGATTGCTTCCCGGGAGACAGCACAGCGGGCTCCCTCTCACCGAGTGGCGCGGGCAGCCACGGGGGTCCAGGACTCTACCGTCAACGCATCGGCCTCACGCTCACTGGTGACAAGGTAGAAATTCTCACCCTGCTTGTCCCTCACCCGACCTTCCCATCGACATCTCCTTCGAAACGAGTTTCACCAGACAGAGTGTTTACTCACAAAAACTCTAAATGGAAAATAGGAACTGCCATTGGCCCTGGCCCGAGTTCTCTCCGCACCGGCCGGCCGCACCGCCGCAGCCCAGCTCTGCCGAGGGGCTCGGTCTCCGCCGAGATGTGACAGACGGACATGGGACACCTTTGGCAGGGCGAGGAATTGACAAGTCACGGTCTCCGTCTGAACCACACGGTGACCGCTGCCCGGGCCTCGAGTCGGACCCCACGGCCCACCCAGCCCAGGGCCGGCCACGGTGCGTCCCCGCCAGCGCAGCCCGGGACCGGGGGCTTCCCCAGAAACCTCAGCCGCGCTGAGACGCTCCCGCAGCTCCCTGGGCGCAGCGGGAGGCAGGCGTGAAAGCTGGGGGTCCGGTGCCTGTCAGCCTCGTGGCAGGTTCCTCATCTGTAACGGGGGTCATCACCCTGATGACCACTCTCCTTCCCCACCTGACCGTCCGGCTGCACTGACGCCCACCCCACACACTTCTCTCTGAAACGGGCTTTGCTGCCGTCCACCCCGACCTGGCAACACGTCACGTCGAAGTTGTCACTGCCAAGGCAGCGTGGCCGGGGGACCCGAATGAGCGGCTCCGAGGGTACAAACGGGGACGGCTAGGTCAGAAAGCTGGGCCCTGTCCTCAAGGTTTCTTGCCTATCATGTCATCCAACGGCAGACGGAGAGGAGAGTGGCTGGCAGGTGATGCTCCCCGACTCTGTGGTCACTTTTCCTCCTGCTTCTCCGGCCACTACACTCAGGGTCTGGGGTGGGGACGGGGGGAGGGCGGGGACCAAACCGCCCGTCGCACGGGAGACACTCGCTGAGCTGCTGTGGCCTGTCCGCCCTGGGCAGAGACGTGTGACCACGGCAAGCAGACCCGCTCTGTCCGAAAGCTGCGTGAGTGGCAGGAAGAGACCTCCTTTCCAAGGCGCCTGGGACAGGAAGGGCTCGCGGTGGACACGCCTGTGCGTTTGGGCAACGGCACCTTGTGCCGCACCCCGGCTTGGCTGGACGCTCGGCTGGGTGGACACTCGCTCACACGCCCGCTCTCCCCACTTCCATCAGAAATAACGCGTCCGGACGGTAACCGCCCACACCCGCCAGAGGGAACCCCATGAATCACGGCGGTGCACCCCTCTCCAGAGGGCAGCAGCGGGGCGCCCACCTCTGCCGTGTCTCACTGACGGATGCGGGGAGCACCCACCTCTGCCCTGTCTCACTGACGGAATGCGGGGAGCACTCTCCCCCGTTTCCAGGCCAGTGGGGCCTGTTGCAGCCCCCGGGATGTGTCTTGACTGGCGTTGGGTTGGGTCTTTCTTCGTAACTGTTCTGCGGCTCCCCTGATATTACTCAGGGCAGAATTTAGCTATTCTAAGTGGAGGGCCTTTGAGATGTATCTGTTCTAATTTTCTGTAATGAGGAGGAAAAATACACATATTTTAATAAATGTTTAAATCATTGTGAACCAAAGCTTTAGAATTCCGCTCTGTATCTCCCAGGATTATACTGTGATTTCTTTATAACCTGAGAACTGCTTATGCTAATCCCTCCCCAGGGAGCTGGTGTGATTACAAACAAGGTGTGGATTTAGCCGGTCAAAGGAGCGTTCGTGTTTTACTCTGTACCCCTTCCATTTGAGGACAGCGGCGCACTCCGCCTCCGTGGCCGGTCCGTGACCCTCGGGGCGAGCGTGACGCTCCTGGGTGTCACTGCGACTTCCTCTCCTGACCCCAGTGTGAGCCCAGGCTGAGTAAGCGGTGACGCCGAACCAGGGCAGGCTTACGACCTGAGAACGCTGCGTTTGTTCAAGGTCAAGTGTGTGACGCTGTTGTTCTGCTTCACTCACCAGGCTTCCTTTTTGATTATTACGTTTTCTTTTTTTAAATGTATTTTATTGATCATGCTGTTCCGCTTGTTCCGATTTTCCCCCTTCGCCCCTCCCCCCAGCACCCACATGCCCTGCGGCCATTCCCGCTTCAGTTCATGTCCGTGGGGCGTGCACTCCAGTTCTTCAGCCTCCCCCTTTCCTCGACTGTTGAACTTGCCCCACCTGCTCTGTGTGTGCTTCTCTCTTACACTGTTCCCGGAACCTCAGGGGTTTAGGAGCTGAGTTGAAACAGTTGCTGGAAGTTAGGTGAGCGGAACCGCTTCCCGAACATGCAAACACACTTTTCCGCCCTCCCCACGCCATTGGCCGGCCACCTCCCACATGTACTGGAAGCTGCTTCTGTGGGCCCAGCACCGTGGGGACCACACGGCAGCGAGTCCCCGGGCTGTCAGCGACGGGCAGGCAAGGGTTTCATGAGCCCGGCTCCGGGTCATAGCCAAACGGGTAAGGACGGACTTCTGTCTCCAAGGGCCCGGGGAGCTGGCTGGAAAGAAGGGCTCACTCACGCGGGAGTCAGACCTCGAGACCCAAGCCCCTCGGGTCGCCGGTCATTGGTGGGAAAGCGGATACGGAGAGCAGAGGGCAGCCAGGGCGGTCGACAGAGGGCGCTTCTCCGAGAGGCCAAACCTCACTCGGGGCTTACAGGTCAGACTCGAGTCTTGCGGGTGCGGGAGCAGAGACTTGGCAGCCGTGTTCCGTGACTCAGGCGCAGTGACCCGGCACCAGCGACAGGCCAGGGAGCGTGCACTGCAGTCATTCTCTGTCCTCGTTCTGGCCCCGTGAGCGTGGAAGCTCTTTGCCATTGCAAGCTTGCCACACAGGCCTCCCCAGCGACCAGGCCCAGTCAGCCCTGCCTGTTCCACACTCTGGGGCTCGAAAACCAACCGACCGACCGAGAACCCTCGTGCTTCTCCCTCCTGACTCCGTGGGTCTCCCAGCTCAGTGGGCTGGTTCCACTTCACCTGGGACTGTGGGGACGGCAGTCACCTGACAGTCCGCAGGGGCTGGAGCCTCCCGGGCGGCCTGTGCGCGGCGGGGGTGCTGGCACTGTGGGGGTTCACGGGGTGGGGGCTGCCACCAGACGCTGGGGCCTCCTCCCGGGGCCGTTCTCTGTGCAGCTCGGGCTCCTCACAGCTGTAGGGCTGAGCGTCCCGAGTGTGTGGAAGTGGAAGCAGGTCCCACTGAGTCACCCCCACACCTCACTGGCTGAAGCCAACCCCAGGCCAGGCTGAGAGCTCCAGGGAGGAGAGGCCACTCGGGGCTCTGTCCCTCGCTGTCACGGGGAGGGCCTGCTTGTGGCCCTTCAGCTCCTAAATCAGCGCCGCCCTGTGAGGTCTCTGGGCTCCCTGTCGGACGGTCCACCGCCCTCTCCCCAAGGAGCAAACGCTCCCTGTTACGGCGCCTGCTGGTTTTGTTTGTGGCTCCTGACACACTGGGCTGTGTTGTATGTTTAGGTTGTTGTAACTCAAGTTACACAGAGCGGGCATTTCGTCTGCATTGCTGGTCGCTCTCTCTTTACACTAAGAAGAGCACCCGCCACACAGTAGGTCCTCACGAAACGTGTTTGGTGATAAGTGGAGAGACAGAGATGAGAACAAAACCAGCTCCTACAGCTTCTCCAGCAAAACTTCAGGGTGTGTCAGTTTGTGAAACTATCGCAGATTCTGGTGGCACCCCTGTCGTGCTGTGTGGGTGGAAGGGGCAGGCCAGCCAGTTCCACCAGGCAGCGAGAGCAAGCTTTCCTGGAGGTCACGTCGCAGGGCCTGACCTGGGCCTTCAGGGTCTCACGGTCCAAGAATGTGCTGGGTGTGCAGACAGCTGGAGGGAGGACAGGACAGGCAGTATGAACCGGTGCACACAGCAGACACTCCATTCGTTGGCCCCGGTCTGAGGAGGGCTCGTGGGAGGGGTGATGGGGGAGAGAGACCCACCCTCCTCTGAGAGCTCCGGCACTGTGGGTCTGCTCTTGGGATCCAGCCACAGACAGAGGGCCACCACCACAGCACAGCTGTCACCCTGGGCAACTCCCGCCCAGCAGCCTTTTCTTCCAACACGCTCCCAACCAGGACGCCCGTCTGACACCAACACGGGGGGGACCATGAAGAGCCAGCGAGCACTGGATGGCGGCGGACGCTGGGAACCACCCTGACGGGGTGAGGGTCAGGGTGGACCGACGTGGCGTCAGCAGGCAGCCGCGGAACTGACCGCGTGGGCCCGGGAACAGAGCCGGGAGGGTGCACACCAGGCTGAACCCGTGGGGCCCTCGGCCTCTGCTCCTGAGCAGACTGCGCAGCGCAGCTCCTGCGTTCACCACCCACAAGGCGGTGCCGCTCTTTCCCAACGAGTAAAACCACCCGATTCCAGGCTCTACTGAAGTCCCCGAATCCGCCTGCCAGCGACGCTGACCTCACTATTTCCCTGCTGCGGGTCTAACTCACCTCTGCTCTCACCCGGAAGGCCCCCCAACCCCCACCCCCCAGCGATTGCCGGCATCTGTCCTCCGTCAACCCCGCGGCACCGAGGGCTAAGTTTTAAGGATTTTGAATTCCCGTGACCCAGCCTGCAAGGCACCTCGGGGGGCTCCATGAACAGACGAAAGAGCTAAATGAGCAGATGATGGTTCAGAGAAAATGGGCACTGCACCACCTGTAGAGTGTAGAGTTGTTTCTGGTTTGCTCTTCTTCTGAATTAAAAATTGCATACATTTTTTTAATACCACGTTGGGAAACAGACAACCAAAACAAACAAGTGTCCACCATCCTGTATGTCAGGGGGCGACTTAAACTCGGGTGAGAGGTTTGAGGTCCCCTCTGCCCCGAGGGGTCAGGACACAGCAGGAGAGGGCGGGGAGGGGACCAGTGGCCGAGACCTCTGCCGCGGTCCTATTCCTGCTGACCCACCACCGCCTTCCTCTTGGGCCTCCGGTCAGTCACGGGAGGGACCCAGGAATTGCTTGGCAGGGCGTTACACCTCGAGTTCCCAACAGAGTTCAGACGTGAGTTGGAGAAGCTTCGTCCCACGTGGGATGAGCCACTTTCTCCCTCTGGGCCTAAATCCTCCTTCGGAAACTGAACTTCCCTAAACTTCACAGTCCAGTTTTTTGTTGTTTTTTTTTTTCACTTCTGCCTGTGGTTGATGCCCTAGGAAAATAAAGTGTGATTTTAATCCAATTAACTCAGCCCCCCTAACAATCACACACACACACCCCCAGGAGCGTTTTAAGACAGGTGAGAGGCACCTGGCAGAGCTGCAGGGAGTCGGACGGAGGCACAGCCTCGCTCGGGGCAGAGCGGCCGAGGGGCAGCCCGTCCAGGTCCCCAACTCCGGGCAGCTCATCCCCGTGAGCGAGCGCTCACGAGGCGCAGAGTTCAGGGTTCACGCTGCTCACGAAGGCGAACAGCTCAGACCTTCCTACAGAAGTTCAGCCCTCAGGCTGGGCTGCGGGTGCCTCGCAGAACGAATCACAGGGCGCTGCCCAGCAGCCCCCTCCCGGGGCTCTGCCCGCCCCAGCGGCCATAACTCATCCTCCGGCCTTCCTGGACAGTCCCCTCCCGTGCTCTTGAAGAGCTGGCACTGGCTGCGTGTCACACAGCCATGGGGGGCCTGGGCCCACCGCTGCCCCTCGGTCTGCTGGGAAGACAGCTGCGTGCCTGCAGAGCCCCCCGGCGCCGTCTGGACCCCCACAAATCAGCATGAAATTAGGTGCTCATCATATCTGAACGACTCGCCATCTGCGGCTCTCCGCTGTGCAGAGTTGTCGCGAACAATATGCTGCTTGCGATCTGAACATTTCACAACAGACGAGGAAATTCAACAGCCGCCAGAAATAAAGCCGGGATGGGGGGCCGTGCCGTCAGGGCTTGGCTGGTCCCCAGAACATCACCGTCCACTTAGGAGGGTGCAGAGCTAAGCAGATTCAGACCGAACAGCATCTCTGAACTTCCTCTGTGGATAGGAAGGGAGAGGATAAAGGTAATGAGATTCTCTGATCATAGGAAATTGGAATTTGCTATCTTGCTGGGCCATTATTCTTAATGCACAGATGAAGTCGGAACGAGGCCTCAGCAGAGAAATGGAATCGTCGAGATGCAAAGTAACACGGAAATGGCTTGGTAAAGCTCCTTCTGATGACGGCATCGTTCTGTGGGGTTTTTTTGTACCAAATAAATGATAAATACTTCCTGTTGATGCTTAAGGATTATAAATGTGCATTTGATAGTATAAAGTTTATCATTGTATTTAGCTTCTCAATAATTGATTACATCAGAGGCGGACTAGTGCAGTGTTTAAAATACTGTGGAACGCAGTTTGTTTGCTGATGAGGGTTTTAATAAAGATTGTATTTGGAAAATCTGTGGCTCCTCTATAATATTTAGCACCCCCCCAGAGATTCAGGAAATTATTATTGTGGCAATTGCACATACAAACTTTTCCACAAAAGTAATACTAAGAGGGTAAATGCTAATTGGCTTTGAGGTTGTTTGCTCGAGGTTTCTTTGGTCTCCGGTTTGATTTCGAGCATTTGTTCTAAAAATACACACAGGCCTGGGGCTTCGTGAAGAGGCTGTTCCTGCCTCCGACTACAGGAAATGAGTTGAAGACAGTTGCAAAATTGCTCGCCTTTATTATCCCGTTTCCTTTGAATAAAATTAGTCTTTAATGAGTGACGTTCTCCCTGAAATGCCTCCAGACGGGAGAAGGACGGCTCATTGTTCTACAACATGTGCCGCGGGGGGGGGGCTGCTCCAGCCCGGGGAGCCCCAGGCAGCGCCACCCGCCCAAGTCCAAGACGAGTGGGACTGGAGTCGGTTCCAAACCCGCGCATTCGGGGGCAGAGTAGAGAGGAGGCGCTCCCCGCCGGTCGCCAGCCGGGCACGGTCCATCCGCACACTGGCTGCCTGGGGGTTTTCCATGACGTGACGTGTACTCCCGCGCTCCTGGGGTGACGCCGTGGCTTCGCCTGCTCCCCACAGCCTTTGCTGGGCGGCAGCCTGCATTCCGCCAGAGCTGCTCCTGGGGACCCCCACTCAGCCCTCTCCCCGGGTCAGTGATGCAGGTACATGCCCGGTACCTGGCGTCCCCGGGAACGGCAGACCGCCAACCCCCGTGAGGTCTGAGAACCGCAGACAGGTTTCCCTCCATCATTTCTGTCCTGAGACGTCCCCAGCTGTGTCCTCCGACCCCCACTCGGTGCCGCTCCTCCTGCTCGCAGTGCCGAACCCTCCCGTGTCACAGCGGGAACTTCAGCGTCCCCTACAGCTCCTTCCTGCCCTTCCTTCTGCCCTTCGGCAGCTGAATCGGTGGCTGCTCCCCCCCAAAGTGCCAGAGTCCGTTCCCTTTTCTGACACCCTCCCTCTCCCTCCGCCTGTCCCTCCAGGCACCGGGGCTCCATCCGTCACAGCCCGGTCATGCGGCTGTGTCATCCCTTCAACTGCCTGCACACGTGGCTCAGCACCCGGAGGGGCTCACTGTGCGCAAACCCTCCAGCCACCGCCTCCTGCGCTCTTGTGGAGGCTGCAGCTGGCCCCTCTGGCCTGCTGTCCCTCAGCCACAGTCCAAGCAAACGTGGGCACGGGGTCGCTGGTTGGACACTGTCCCCGTTCTAGCTCTAGTTCTGCTGCCTAAGTTGTGCTTTCCCAGGTCTCCGCCGCTGCCCACTCCTGGGACAGAACCCACACTGCCGTCTTCTCCACGCCTTCCTTGTTCCTGTGTTCACCCAGAAAAGCCACCCCAGGGCCCCTTGACACAGGACAGATGCCACCGCGTTCAGAAGCACGTTCCCACTTCCTTTCTTCATCTCTAGTTGTTCGGTTGTTCCAGCCTTGATCTTCCTTCTCTGCTACTAAAGGGACGAAAGGTGACTTCCTCTTCTCTGTGTCTCTCCTACACTTTCTGTGCACCGAGGGCCTTGGGCTGAACCAGCCGGGTCTCAGCTAACTGGGGCACACCCACGAAATAACAGGCTCGACATCGTCGGGCCGACCCTTGCCGCTCCAAAACTCTCGGCCCACAGAACAGTGCCGACCACGTGAAATAGTAAGGGGACGTACATCAACCGCCAAACACTGCCCGTACAGCTCCTGGGGGAGCCCCGAAAACACGCAATTCGCAGTCCACATCGCGGTGTGCAGTGCCGTTTTGGGGACTGGGTGCCCCTTGGTCTTGACCCGACTCTCAGTGATCTCTCGTTCATCCTGCAAAACGTAGTCAGGGGTTACTGGGCCCTGTGGCTTTCTCAACATGAATAACAGTGGCACAATCTCTCTTGTTTTATCTAATGCCTGCTATTTGAGAGTTGGAGAATTAATGAGGATATGCTTTGAAATACTTTCTCATCAATCCTCCAAAGACCCGCCTGTGGTAGATGTGCGAATTAATTAGGGACTGAAATCTCTCCAGAAGTGAGGCCACCTCTGGCGGCCGCACCTGAAATTTTAAAGTTACAGAGTACAAAGGCGCTGTAACGCGTCTTGTTTGTGCGGCCTTGGGAGGAAGCTCTGACAGCTTTTGTTGTAAAAGCGAAAACAAATATGGATCTTTGTCAGCCCACAGAGACAGATTTCTGAGATACACTTTAGGAATGTTTTGGCAAGTTTTTGTTCAGAATGTAATGGGAAGTACACTTCTGACATGTGTCTTCTGAGAAGGTGTCGTTTGGCGTTCGGTAAGCTTTATTTCCAGAGCCGTTTATTTGCATTCCTGGGAGATAACTCTTCCTAATTTGCAGGTTATTAAATAGATTGTAATTTATCACGCAGAGCAGATTCTTGGTTCAATGATTCTTCTAAGAAGCACCGTTGATGAACCGTAATTATTTTCCGAAAGCGCCAGGAATGATGCAACTTCAGTTACTGAATTCAGGACTGTGGTCATGCACGAATTTCCCAAACGTTATAGATTTCTTTAAAAAAATACCCCGTGCTCACGTGACTTTTTAAGTCTGATGCCAAGCGAACTCCAAAGACGATACCAGACGCACCGCAGTGACGCACAGCGACGACCCACCCACCGGGACAACGCGGTGCAAACCGAGGACCTTGTCCCGGGGCGAAGAGCACGCACGGGCGCGGGTGACTGTCACCCAACGCAGGGACTGACCGCGACGCGCCGGCAGGGGTCCTGACGTCGGAGCCCGCGTGGGACCCAGAGGGTCGCGGCGTTCAGAACTGGGGACCGCGAGACCCGGGTCTATTGCCGCTGCTTCAGGGGAAACAATGTGTTTGCCGTAACGACGAAGGGGGCAGGGAGGGAAGGTGACCAACGGCCGGGTCCTCGGGGCACCCAGGCGTCCCGCCGAGGACGCAGCATAAGCTGCTTCCGGAACTGGCTCGGCGGGCCCTGCGGTCTCTGCGGTTCAGACCCCTCGGTACCTTTACATCGGAGACTGTTCAGTGCAGTGTCTGCAGGAGGCGCTCGCGCGCTTGGCAGCCGGGGGGCTGCATCCCACACGCGCACGAAACTGTAACATCACACATCGGTATCTGTGTCTCCTCCCTGTGTGCGCACCCGGAGGGGCTGCGGGGCGCCCGGGCAGCCGGCAGCTGCCACTCCGGGCGGGCCCGCGAGGGGCTCCTGGCGGAGATCGAGGGCTGACTCGGAAGACAGGGTGCGGCCCAGGCCTCGCTCTTGGGGGCACCACCAGCTCTCCGGGGGCCAGGATGGGCCAAGGGCGGGTTCTCTCTCCCCTGGAGCTGGGGGTCCACCTGCCCCTGCCTCACATCGGAGCTGCCGGTCCTGGGCGTTGGGACCCCGGGGCCCGCACCACGGCTCCCAGGCTTGCAGGTCTGGGCTCGGACTGAGTCTGGCCCGGGGCCCTCCTGGGCCTCCAGCTCCGGGAAGGCTCCCGACAGTGAGACCCCCCCAGCCCCCGTGGCCGTGGGAGCTGTTGCTTGTCATGAGCCGCCCCCTTCGTCTGCGTCTGCATCCACGTGCAGGGAACCCGACCAACCCTCTGTGGAGAGATTTATATGCGTCCACCCGCCGGGGACTGCGCAACAGGAAAAATAGACAAGCCCCTGCCAGGTGACCGGCTGAGACAGATGCCGGTGCAGGGGCCTCTCGCCGTCCCAGGCTCCGGGGCAGCTGGGGTGGCAGGCTGCACCGCTGGCCAGCCAGGAGAGCCCCCAGCTCCGAGCGGCCAACAGTGAGCATTAGAGTCAGCCAGGCTCCCGAATCCCACTGGAGAGCTGAGGGGTTTTTCTCTTGTCTCCAAAACGGACTCGGCGACTCCTGCCTCCAAGGATGCAGGCAAATTAAACCAAGACAAGTATGTGAGGGGCCCACGTGCAGCAGGGTCAGGGCGAGCTCCAACTGTGCGGTGGCTTAAAACACTGCGGACAAGAGGGGGAAAAAGAACAGAGAAGGAAGAGGAAGATGAGGGAGGAGGGGAGGGGAGGAGGGTGGAGGAGGAGAGATGCTGGGAGTCGCTGACCTAGAAGCTTGTGTAGTGGACGTTTGTCACGTGATCTGATGACGTCACCGTGGTTGCTGCAGCCCAGAGGACGCCAAGTACAGAGGGCGTTTGGCATCTACTGGCCGGGGTCACCTGGGGCAGCAGGAGGAGGTTCAAGGCCAGGCTGCCCTGGAGCCCGGCCCAGGCCTCCTTCGGTCCCAGGGCAGCTTCTCCGGACACCTGGGAATGTGCGGTCATCACTGACCTTGGTCCTCACTGAGTGAGCAGGGGGAGCAGTCATTTCTACCGGGAAACCTGGTGGAAATGAGGCCCCCAGACTCACAGTGCTTTTTGTGAGCCAATTACAGAGGCCCACGCGGCAGCCTGGCCCTCAGACGCCCCGGGAAGCAGGCTGCAGGTAGAGAAGGAGTCGATGGCCTGGCCCGGAGGCGGAGAAACCCACTCTCTGCACCTCTGTTCGTGTGAAGGAAACAGAGGGAGTAAGCTGGCCAGACACACACGCACACACACACTCTTCATTGAAAAGCTGGAACTATTATATGCAAACCGATAGGAAAAATTCCGATCAATGCCTGCCTGTCCTTAATGAACAGTACTTCTGGAAGCCCTATTTGAAACTCCGAAGTGGTAGCTTTTACGAAGTGGTCACAAATCCGCTCATGCCTCGTTTCACTGAGTGCGAAGGCAGCCCACAGAGAATCAGTGGCCGAGTTCCCTCCATCTGCACACACTCGCCTGGTGTGTGTGACATGCACACTCGCCGCCCTTCCAGCCCCCAGCCCTGCCCCATCTCGCAGGCAGAACCCCTGCCTCCACCCGCTGCTCGGGGCTCCTACTCCTCGCCCCCCCATCCAGGCTAACACTGCCCCCAAACAGAGCTTTGCCCACCCTGCCCCTGGGCGACACACCTAAACGCTGTCTCTAAACTCCTCGTCTGCACGGCCCAGGCCCTTCTCGAGGGCGAGAGGCGGACTAGAGCCCTGTGCTCCTACGGCGTCCCGACCCTGTCCTGGGAGCCGCCGCACGGAAAAGAAGAAAGTGCTGAAGTACGAGTTAGGGGTTCGTTTGCGCCAGACCCTAGGAGCACCGTGTGCTTCATGTTGCTTAATCCTCACACGTCTACCTAGTTGTGTGACGGGGAGGAAAACCGGCCAGGGCTTAACGAGGCCGGGACTCTCTCCAAGGTTCCATTCCTGGGGGTGTCAGAGTGGAGATTTGAACCCTGGTAAGTCAGCCTGAGCTCCGAGCTGCGAAATGCAGGGGTGCTGGCTCCTTCCTGTGGGCTCCGTGGGTGTGAGCGTGTTCGCGTCCCCGAGACGTCCCGACGGACAAAACTGTGGGGTTTGCTTAAAGCAGTCGGTCTCACTTCACTGTGGAAAATACATTTTATGGAAGCCTTTGAACAGCCCCGCAAAACCGGGTTTCAACAGCCCTTTCCAGGAAGCGGGGAGCGCGAGGGTTCCCGACGCCTCTGCTCTCAAGCACCCTCTGCGCTACCGCGCCTGCCCCCCACCTCCACCCGGCGACTTTGCTGCACTGAAACGCTCAAGGTGAATGTGCTTTAGGTGCGGCCTCATGCCTTGTCCCTGGGACTCCCCCATTTTACTCTCCCCTAAATCTTTGCCACCCTTGACAACCCTGAAATCCCGTCTCCCGTCGGAAGCCTTTTGCTGGCTGCCCCACTGCGTGGGGCAGTGCCCTCAGCTTCTCTGGAGCATTTTCAGACACAGGAGTCACGCTGCACAAGCGACAGGCCGTGTGCTGGGAGCAGCCCGGCCCCTCGTCTCGTCTTGTGTGCAGACCCTAGGTGAGCACCGAGAGCGCCACGCAAACTCGGTGTCCGCGCCGCGCACCTCCCTGGACACCCGGCAGCACTGCGCCCGCGGCCTCGCTCCCGCTCTGCGCTGGAAGCTTCTCCGTGGCAGAGACCCACCGGCTTTCTGTCCCTGACCCACTGACACGGGGTCTGTCCAGAAGGTGTCCAGCCATGGACAATGAAAAATAGAAGCATTTATTGAAGATACAAGAAACTGTACACAGGACAGTGACGCCTCAGTCCCCTTCAAAGTGGGCACCTTGGGACCTCACACAGTTCTCCCAATTGCCCATCAGCTGCCCTGTTATATTTTCCCGAATCTCATCAACAGCCTGAAATCCCTTCCCTTTCACAGGTGATTTTAGTTTGGGGAAAAGCCAGAAGTCTCAGGGTACCAATTCTGGGCTGTAGTGGGGCTGAATCACCTGGGTGATTTGATGTTTCACCAAAAACACACCGCACAAGATGTTATGCCTGAGCAGACGTGTTGTCGTGATGAAGCTGCCAATCACCAGTTGCCCAGAGCGGTAGCCTTCTGAACCATCCAAATAATTTCCAGCAGAATGTTCAGGCTTAATGGAAAATTGGATGCAGATTCATTGCTCACTCGGTCATTCTGAATTCGATGGCCACAGTGCACATGCTCACTCAGTGGTGTCTACCACCCCCACTGACTAGTGCTGTGAAGTCGTCATTGTTCACACACATGCACATTCCAGACCAGTCTCCCCGATGCTGCCAGGTGACATGGACGTGGTGCAAACCGTTCTCATTGTACTAACAGTGGCCAGACGTTTTCCCAGACAGACCCCGGACAGTGAAAGCATTAGTTCGAAGCTCAGTCACCAGCTCTTCCACACACCAGCCGTGTCCCCACACAAGGGGCTTCGCCTCCCTGGGACTCGGCCCCATCCCCTGGGAAGCCCGCGGAGGTGGTGACACTCGCTAACTCGTTGGGTGTGTGTGGAAGTGAAGTGAGTTGACACAGAGCTGGGCACTTTGCAGTCTCTCAAACTCGGGTTCCCGTCGGTGCTGGTGCTGTGACTCGCTTCCCTGCCGAGCTCCTGGCGTTCACAGGACCGTTGGACCCTTGGGTGTGGCGCATCCCCTGCCCCCCAAGAAGCTCGTGTCGGGTAAGAGAGCGTGCGAGTGAAGGGGACGGGGAGGCCAGCCCTGCCGGGGAGGACGGGGCGCACAGCGGCCTGGGTATGTCCCCGGGCCTGGGCACTGGGGGACCGGAACTTCATGCACATGACTGGCACCTGGTACATGATGAGCAGGACGCGAGCTGCAAACGGAGGTGGCCCAAAATGGAAAATCTTACCTGCGTTAAAGGCACTCACACTTGACACCCCCGAGAGGGGGGTGCGGGGGCCGGTCACTGTGGGTACATTTAGAGCAGAAGGAAACATGACCAGACGTGGTTCTGGTGCGTGGCGGGGGCGGCTGGGCTGGGGGGGGGGGTCCGAGCAGGGACGTAGCTGGTGGCAAGTTTGCCGCTGCACCAGAGCCGCCCAGGCCGGCGAGGCTACGGGGGAATTTACCAGCCATTTCAAAATATGGGTTGTAAAACTATATATCTTAACATAAGGTTATTTCATTAATATATTTTATTTACTGTAAAATAAATGTGCTATTATTCACCTAAACTGGCAAGGAATGTAAAAAGTAATTATAATGCTGGCAAAAGCAAAGGGAAAGCAAATATAATTTGGCAATTGCTCTGATGGATTGAAAAGCTTGTTCTTGTCCTGGGGCCAAATAATTTCATTTCTAGCCATCTCTTTTGAGAAATAGTGTAAAATGCAATGCTTATCAGGATAAAAAATTGAAAATATGTATTTCCAACAAAAAGGGAATGGATAAGTACTCAGCGATGGTATTTCACTGTAATCTAATATTTTGAAGACGCTGAAAGTTCCATCACTGTGTTTTGAATGGGATTGCCCGATTGAACACAGGAGTTTTAGTTGCATTTGAACTTGACACAGACAACAATTTGTGTAGCACATGCCCCAAGGATTTCATAGGACATAAACTGTGGAGTTATTCACTGTTTATTTGAAATTTAAATGGGTCTGGGTACTTTGTAGTTTTATTTGCTGAATCTCTCCACCCTGGTTTTAAAGCACCCACAGCAGCGTAGCTGACCACACTGAGCCCATGTGAGATAATATTCATATATTTATACACATTCGTAAAGTGCACTCGTGCAGGGGGTGGAGGCAGGCCTTGAAAAGACAGTGAGGACGCCCAGACAAAGTCAGTGGTCACAGGTTGTGGGATTCGGTCGCAGGTTGGTTTGCTTACAGTGTTTCTGTCATTCTCTTTTCCGCAGTGAACATGGGTTATTCATGCAAGCGGAGAAACGTGTGCACACAGGGCGGGCGAGAGCAGGCTCACGGCAGTGCACAGGAAGCGGGGTTTGTTCCTGTGTCATTACTCACTAGTGGTCGCACTGTGTGTACGAACAACCGTGCACCTGCTTTGCCCACCCTGCGTGTGCCGCATGTGTGCACGTGTTAAGTAATTCTACATTTGTAAACGTCGGCAGTGGCCCGTGACTGATGTGGGGGAGCGTGTCCGGTGGTTCTCGAGTGACTGCCCCACACAAAGCTTCCTCCAGCTGCCCCCGACGGCACCGCATTCTGAGCTCGTCACCACCGCCCCCCGCACTCCGCCGCCCCCACCCCCGCCGCCTCCGTCAGCCACCGAGTCCTCTCACGGTCCAGCGCCAGCGCTCGCCCTCCTCCTCCCACCGGGCTTCCGCACGTCCTCACTGGAAAATGGAGAAGACAGAGAAGAGAGAAGGAAGACCGGGACGGCACACGTCTCATCAGGTCCCAGCCACACAACTGCGTGGACGCCCAGGGCCACTGTGGCTGATGCCAGAGTAGAAATCTGCAACATAAGCTCCGCGAAAATGGACAGAAAGAAAAACCAAGATCGGTAAAAAGATATGTTTGTAGAGACACTTCAGTGGAGCCAGGAGTCCAGGAAGACCTCTGATAACCACACAAGTGGAAGGGGAGACCCCCAGATACACCGCAGCTTCCAGACTTCTTCCGCAAGGTGGCGCCTGCTCTTCCCCAGGCGGCGATGGGGGCCCACGCAGCGGACAACGGCCGTGTCCCGGCTGGTCCCCCTTAACGCAGGCTGGCTTCTCCCTCCAGGTGTTTTCCATTTGCTCTGCACACACAAATGAGCATCACACCAACAAACAGCAGACAGAACCGCCGTGCTCTCCGGCCCGACTCGAGCAGAATGCTGGGAAGCCTGTGGAGAAGCAGGTGGGGCGTGGGGGTCTCTTAGCGATTCCGTCCCCACACCCGCTTCTCCATCAGCCTCCCCTCACGTCACCACCGCCTCGCGTCACCCTCTCATGCTCTCTCACACCGTAAGCTAATAGCTGACCTCCTACTGCCAGCACCCAGCAGCAATGGGCACCCCAGCACCCAGCAGCCAGCCGATGAGACAGCAGACATTTCCCTGAACTGGGTACATTTGAGTCGGGGGCGGGGGACAGAGTAGGGCGACTTTCCCCAGTGAGCTGGGCTGGGCAGAGCCATGGACACAACACAAGCGGGAGCGGCCCGTGCCCTGCACCGGCCGCGGTGCCCCAGTGGGGCCGAGCCCCCGCTGGCCCTGGGGATGAAGGTCTGCGGGGACGTCACAGGCCGGGCGCCTGGAGGGCAGAGGGCAGCCAGACACCCCAGGACGCACAGGACTCCCCACAACCAAATGCCCCCGGAGCGAAGTGCGGGCAGGGCCGCGCAGCCGGCGGCGTCAGGTCCTTCTCCGTCCACGTCCGAGCTCCCACTCCCTCGAAAGGAAGGTTCATTATGCCGCCAACTTCAGAGCCATTTCCTGTGAGTGGTGAGTGTTTTTAAAGACCATGTAAAATGTTTTGCCAGTGGAGGATGAGGAAAGTGGTGTATTTAAACTGCTCAGTGAGGCTGGAATTCCTTTTATATTAAAAATTATATATTTTTACTGCTCTTAGAATGGGGCCTAACAGTACTTTAAGGGTGAGAACGTATGTTGATTTTATGCAAATCTTGAGGGTGTCAGATCTATAATCAGCATAAATTATGTTGCCGAGAGGGTTTTTATCCAGACACTGTACAGTTTATTGATTGAAATGGTGGATTGTCAGAGAAGCGTGACAACTTAAGAAGCCCTGAAATAAAAAGAAATGTCTGCTGCCTCCTCACACCCACGGGGAAACGCCGTAGCACCATCACCGGCACTGAGACTCACAACCGGCTCTCGGGCTGGCACGGAAACGCCCTCCTGTGCGCCACGGCGGCGCCGAGTCAGGGCGCGACTTTGTAGCCGGCATCCACCGGCCGGGAACCCCGCGGCGACGCGGAGCATCAAGGACCCGCCCGTCCCCTCCCTCACGTCCACACATAGACCGTGCTGGGCTGGCGCCTGCTCTGGGCCTACTGTGTGCCTGCTGGGAGGACGACACCAGCTGTGCTCTCCTGCATCCTGTCCATCAGTGAGAGGGACGCGGAGGGCACTCGGAGCGCAGGGTGGACCCGCCGTGGAAGTTTGGGGTGACGGGGGTGGGGGAGGCCTGCACAGGCGCTGGCTTCCATGTGAGCCCCGGGGAAGAGCAGAAGCAAAGAGGGGCAGGGACGGAGGCCAGAGCCTCCGAGGACGCAGGAGGTGCATCAGCGACCAGCTCCCTCGTGGGTTCTGAGTGCAGCGTCAGAGAAGGGTGTGCTGCGTCGGGGGCTGGTTACTGAAGCAAAGTGGGGTCAGGTCCCTGTAGACTTCGAGGGTCGAGCTGGCAGCCTAAGGACCAGGACACAAGGGGAAGGAGTCCTGATGGGACAGGGGTCAGGGACAGTCTCCGGGGGGAAACGAGCACACAAGAGGAGCCAGCATCAGCAAGAGCGTGGCCAAGAGGCGGCGTGTGTATGGGCTGGACCGCAGACCTCGGGGACAGAGGGGCAGGGACAGACAGATGGTGGAGTCTGCTGAGAGCCCCCGGGCAGGTGCACAGCCATGGAGGGCGTCCAGGTGACGCTCCGGAAGCAAAGGCCAGCGGGGCCCGGCCACAGAGGGGGCACGTGCCCCTGTGGCTCACACCACGGCAGGGCCCTCGCGTCTCGGACAGCCGTCCGTGGCAGGGTGGCTGTGAGAGACTCATACTTGCATCGATCCTGAAATGGCCAAGGCTTGCACAAACTGACATATAAAATTAGGAGTTGTATTGGCGGCGTCTTCCAAATTACCTTGCATCGATATCCTGAGTCGAAGTTTGCTTTCAGGCCACACTCTGCTGACGTGCATTTCGTTTGGGGACGGTCGAGCTCTTACAGCAACAGCGTCCTGTTGGTCACCGTGTGACACTCACCGCCCACCCCTGCAACGTGACTTCCACCTGGAAAGGACCTGCGGGTGTGAGGGGGGGTCCGCAGGAAACGAGCCGCAGTTCCAGCCCTCAGCGCAGACCGCGCCTGCACTGCCCGCCCTGAGACGGATGGCTTGTCAGAGGCGGGGTGGGTTGGGGGGCCAGGACGCAGGTTTGGAGAAGCACAAAGCAGGGGGGCTGAGAGCAGTCGCCCCACCCCCCTCCCAGGGCCCGTGAGCACTGCCCCGCGCCTGGTCCGGTTTGCTCCGAGCCACTGAGGTTGTAACTGGCGAGGTTGCTGCCGTTGCTCGAACCGAAGTGGTCGGCAAAGGAGGTGCCGCGGGCCGGGCGCAGGGGCGTGTGCGCGATAGGGCGCCAGCCCGGGGGCGGCAGCACCGTTGGCCTTGAACACCTGGAGATGAGGAGCGCGTAGGACCACGTGACTTAAAAAGCAGAGATTTGCGAACCTAGAAGCTGCTTCATTTGTATCCGCAAAGGACAAGTGGACATCTGTTGACTCACGTCTGCTTCTGGAGGAATTCAGAAACCTCCTTACTCGCGACCACGCGCACATCGGCCCGAGGCAGCGCCTGGACGTTTTCTATCGGCAGAAGTTACCGAAGTGGGGAAAGCGCCCTGACCCTTCCGAAGACCAGGGATCGGAAAAGGTCGGCCGCGCACAAGCTCCACCTGCTGTCTGGGGGTTCGCCCAGGTCCCCTCACAGTCCAACCACCTGCGTCCCCAGGCCCAGCGGCGGGGCAACCTGCTCTGCGGTCCAGCGGGCCCCCTACAGGCACCGGAGGGCACTGCAGGGCGCGGAGACCGGCGGCCTTGCTGCGGCTCCTGCCCTCGCAGCCCCTGCGGACCCGGGCGGTGTCCTCACTCAGCGCCTGCACCGCAGTCTGTTAGGGGCGCTCGCTGGCTCCACCTGGGGCCTGACCCACTCTCTCGTCACAGGCAGGCTGAGAAGCGCGGTCGGGCGGCCAGTAAGGAGAAGGGAGGGGAACCACACACACCCAGGGTCTGGAGTCAAGAACATCTCCGCAAACAGCCAGTTTCTATGGCCTTTTCTCCTTCCCGCCATCACCCTACACCTGTCCTCTGTGCGGTGACATGCATGAGCTGTGCTGAACGGCCTGAGGAAGCAGGGGACAAACAAGACAACGCCGTGACTGTCCCCATGGAGATGGGTGCTTGGCTGACTGCTCTCATCGGCAGCCGGCAGCCGGAGAGGCTGCCATCGACCATCTGTGATGTCCTGGCAGCAACTTAATGTTGTTCTGAGGGTGGAACTCGATCAACTTAACTCGGCCAGGACTCATCGGTCTCCCGAGTGCTGGGCAGCGCGTGCGGGCGGCAGACTCGCCAAGTGAACAACCCGCTCTCCCTTTTTACTGAAAGGACCGAAAACGCTGTAAAAGCAGTGACACGCGTGCATTGGAAAACGTGTCACAGAGCAGAACGCGGTAAGAACGTCCGTGAACGAGCGCTCCCTCCCGTGAGCCCCCCCAGCACTGCAGCCCTGGTCCCGCCCGCCCTCCCAGGGCCCTCGGCCAGGCAGCGGGGGCTGCAGTGAGGAGCCTTCGCTCTCGGCCTGCACTGCGGGGCGGCGGCAGGAGGACGTGGGTCGGAGCGGGCACTGGAGCGGGCGCAGCGCTGTCCGGGGGGACGCCGGGGGCTCTGGTCAACTAAGCAGCTGATCAACGACCCGAAAAGAGGAAGGAGCTCGGAACGTGGAAGGGACCCAGAGCGGCCGGCGGGTGTGCAAACTGATGGCAGAGGACGAGGTCCACGCGGCCTGGCGGGGACAGACAGTGGGGGCCGAGAGAGCCACCCAACCAGGGACGAGGGCCTCCCAAGGAAGGCTCCCGGGAATGTGAGGAAGGCGAGGAAGGCTCGGTCAGCGTGAGCATGGGAAGCAGGACTGCTGTGCACCAGATGGGGGCAGAATGCAGGGTGTGAGCAGGGTGGGGCAGAGCCGGTGGCTGTCACCCGGGCGGAGCCTGCGAACGCCAGGGTTGTGTGGGGCGTGAGGGCCAAGGCAGGAGCCACGGAGGGCACCCGAGGGCAGTCCGGGCCTTCCGCCAGAGCGTCCGCACTGCCCAGGGGCGGGCACTCGCGAGTGCGTGGGCACAGAGTCAGGGCAGCCACTGCAGCAGCCACACTGTGTGTCTTCCTCTCCGCGATCAACTGTGAACCCGCTGTGCCCCCCCCCCCCCAGGTAACCAGGCTGATGGTGAGTCACCGAGTGTGTCAGACAGAGGATGACACTGAAGAAACAGAAGCAGGTGGTGAGAAGAGTCGCCGCCACCCAGAGGCAGCCCACGGGAAAGGGGGTCCGGGACGAGCGGGTGCAGAGGGGACGATGGCCAGGTGTCTGCGAGGACGCCGGTGCGCAGTGACGGAAGCTGGGGCCGCACCCGGAGCAGGGGGGCCAAGCTGCCTCCGCCCCCCAGAAGGACCCGGCAGGGCGCACGGGGGGTGCCCGGTGCGGACGGGAAGGAGGGGAAGTGAAAATCTGCAAGAGGCAAACGAGAACCTCCCTTCAGGAGGAAACCGAGAGGGACTGTAGAGGACGCCTCACGTTCTCCCGGCTTGGTGTCCCGAGGGGAGCACCCGTGGGGACAGAGACAGGATGGGAGACAGGGCAGCAGGATGGGAGCTGCCGGAGGGACGGGAGCGGCAGAGGAAGGAGCCACCGCGGAGTCACCAGGAGAGAACGGACCGACACGAGGTCCTCAGGAGCCTGACAACACAAACGGAACCCACCGTCAACATGTCTTTGCTTAACTTGTGTTCCCGAAAAGAAAGATTCCCTGCAAAGGGGGCAAATGTTCGAGACCACAGGGGAAGGAATTCGCCCAAAATGAATTCGCCCAAAATGAACGGTCCCACCAGGCAAGTGCCCCTGAGAACAAGACCAGCACAGTCGACTCTAAAATGCTCCAGCGAAGTTACTCAGCTTCGAAGATAAAGGAAGTATGTCATTGAGCGTGAAGAAGAGCAACGTGGTGCTTGACCTCTCCGGGCAAACACTGTGTCTGAAAGAGCCTTCGGCCTCTAGAGACGACTGTCCCCTTCCCTGTCATCAAGCTCAGAAGGGCCTCTGGGTGGGGCGAGAGCTCCCCACTTTCCTGGGAAGCCCCCTTGATGGGAGTGCTCCCCGCGCAAGTCACAGTGAAGACCCAGGAGACGGAAGTGGTGGTAAGAAGACGGGTGTGAGCAGCGTAAAATCTTCCAGCTGTGCCAGGAGGCCATCGACCTCTGAGAATTAATTTGACAAAACTGTGCCGAAGTGGCATAGACACCAGTGACATAAAAGGGCCTGTGTGGTCCAGCTGGGGGCAGCGGGGGCACAGGCAACGTGCGGAGCCACCGTCCACGCCCCCGTCCAGCAGCGAGACACGCTGTCGGCGGCTGGAGGCTGGAGCCAGGAACCCCGCTGTCTCAGCATCCCCACTGCTCATTAAATTCCCTAAATCTAGAGGGATTTTCTGTTATTAACTTGTTCTGAAAAACATTTGCTTGAAGCCCAATAATTCCTTTAGTTTTACTTTAGCATCTTTTCCCCTAAGCACATCTAACTTTAAATTTAATAGGCTTACATTTGAAACAAAGGGAAGAGAATGCGTCCGATCTCTCGTCAAAAGTGGAGGCCTGAGGGGCCCCTCACGGGGCTTCAGCTGAGGGTGTAATTTTGGCCTTTGGGTTTTATGTGCCTGAGGACAGAGGATGCTGGGTACCGGTGTCCGAGACTAAATGGTCGGCAAGAATGCATCACCTTCCATCTAGAGTCTTCCAGTTTAAAAGAGTCATATTTACAGGAGATAAAATGAAATGTAGCCACAGGAAAAAGCGGACTCCCAGAGCCTTGGACCAGAGCCAACCTCCAGTCACACTCAGTGACCCACCCAGCGTCCGCTCAGCGCGGCGGGATGTGGGTGTCATGCAAGCCCCGTGTCACTCAGCTGTCAGCTGTGACAGGCGGCAGCGTCAGCCCCGGTCCCCACGCAGGGACTCAGAGCAAAGCCTGGGGGTGGCTGGGCCAGTGTCCTTCAGCCGCTGGGATCTGCGGGGACTGAACCATCACTCTGGGAGGAGCAGAACTGCAGAGCTGGGTTACAGACAGACAGACAGACAGACAGACGCTGATTCCAGACCACCTCCCTCAGTGGCAACCCTTCCCACCCCGGCACGTGAGCCAGTGTGTAGGTCTGTCCTGCTACACGGGCCCCCCTGCCATCTCCTCCCAGGATTTTCTGCCATAGAAATGGGAGTTACCTGTGCCAGGTGCCCCGGAACCTTCCGGCAGCCAGCAGAATTCTAAAATAAGAAATGCTTTAAATCATCAGGCCCATATCACTTACACACAAGGAAAACATCTAATTCTCCTCACGTAAAAAATTTTACTTTCAACGAAATGTTGGCGCAGAGTTATGCAAGCATCAGATATCAGTGTCGTACCTGTACAGTATTTCTTATTTTTCGAAACCCCCATTGATCTTCACGACAGACAGGACACCAGCTCTCCTTCCTGAGAACAATGAAATCGAAAACAAACCAAAACAAGAGGACAGCTCTGTCCTCCGAAGGTCCGGCTGCACCGTGAGCAGGGCTGGGCCGGGCTCAGGACCCTGACCCAGGTTTCGGGCGAGCCCCACGCTGAGCTACGGAACCGCCCCCTCAGACTCCCGGGGGGGGCTTCCGTGTCCCCTCGTCGTCACCCGGCCAACCAGCCCCACAAACGTCACACTCGGACACCGTGAACTCAGAAGAGCCTGCCCGGGGATTCACCCCCGTATTCAACGCACGTTTATGGAGCCCCACTGCGCGCAGGCCACGGGCAAGGCATGGGGCTCGGGGAGCAGGGCGATAGGTGGAAAACGGGGAGGAAACCAAATCATGGGGTTCCGGATCGGAGCCGGTAACAGGAAACACACACTCTGCTTCCTTTGCTTGGCCTGGCCCCTCGCTAGGGTTCTGAAACCCGGCCCTGAACTGAATGAAACTCGGGCCCCCCACCAAGGAAGTCCCCCGGCGAGCCCCTCAGGTCTCAGATTAGGTTCTGCCCAGCAGAACCCTCTTAGGAGCGTCCCTGCCGTGGCCAGGCCGCAGGCCCCAGGCCCCTGCCGGGCAGTGAGGGCCGCAGCTGCGAAGGTAAGGTGTTCACCGCAGCAGAGACGCACGCAGCTGACGCACACTCGGCCGGCCGGTGGCACTTCCGAGACGTCACCCAGACCTCTGTCCCCCTCCTCCGGCGACGACTGACCCGGGAAGCACCGCACTCCCACCAGGGTCTGCTCTCCGGTCGTGATCAAAACTACACACACTCTAAATCTCAGCGCTGCTCTGCTGGGTGTAGGATAA
The DNA here is from genome assembly GCF_021234435.1 of Artibeus jamaicensis. Lineage (NCBI taxonomy): Eukaryota > Metazoa > Chordata > Mammalia > Chiroptera > Phyllostomidae > Artibeus > Artibeus jamaicensis. The sequence goes on from NW_026522046.1 coordinate 49,895,254, forward strand.
GAGATTCTCTAATCAGCTTAAACGGGCCCCTGCCCCGAAGGTGGACCGAACCTTGGAAAACGTCTGGCCAGCACTCAGAACTTCAGCAACAGCGACTGGCATCTCGAGACACCATCCTGACGTCACTCCACCTTCCTACGAAAGGGGACGCAAGTGTCCCAGCAACAAATCGTTTATGTCCTATTCTCAACAGACGTCCGAATCACCGTGACCACAAACAGAAAAGGGGGTGACCCGCGGTGCCTCTCTGGTCCTGAGCTCTTGGGGCCACACCAAGGGCACCGGACGATAGCGACCCCGTGACCCTTCACGGGGTGGGGGGGGAGCCCAGTGGCTGGGGGGGCTTGCAAGGTGTTTGTCACTGGCTGTGCGACACGAGTCCTGTGTCTGGCCGGCCAGACAGCTGCCTTTGCTCAAGCAACGCACGTGGACGCAGCGACGGCCCAGAGCGCAGCGCATCCTGCAGAAACGCCCAGAAATGACCGACCGTCGGCGAGACGGAGGCGACGGCCGTAGGCAGGTGGAGCCCGAGAGCCAGCGGAACGGATCCCTGCAGCGTCCACTGTCTCGCAGCCGCAGGACACGGGTGGGCGTTTGGGAGGAAAGGCTTCCGAGCGAAAGAGGCCACCGGCCGAGTAACTGCAGGGGAAACAGGAAGTTGGTTGAAACTGCGAGTAGAGATCGGTGCACGACTTACCGCCTTTTCACGGTGACGACGGCACAAGCGTGGAGCACGGGTGGCGTGGACCGAGCCCCGATGCGTCGGAGGTGAGAGGGTTACGCTGTTTAGTGTGTGAGGGGTCGGCACGCCTCGGGGGTGCTGGCCACCTGTGGGCCTGTTAACTGGTCACGGCCACAGGTGGTGTGTCATCCTATTTCAAAGGACATGGGACAGACCGAAGGGGGCGGCTCACGCGTCCGACCTCTACTGAAGGAGTGCCCACTTCACGACTGGGACGGGACCAGGAATCCTCGTCTCGAGTCAGAGGCAACGCGTCACCCTCAGGTGGAAATTAAAGTGGCGTCGAAATCTTAAAGATCCGTCTGCCGTGGCACTTGGGTGTGCAGCCCGGGCCACGGACACGCAGCGGTGACGGGCAAGCTCCTGCGATGTCCACGTGCGTTTCACCGATGGGCAGCGTCCCCTGGTCCGCGTGGCTTCTCTCTGCTGAAGTCAGTGAAGGTGTTCGGTTCTCAGTGGACAGTGGGAGCAGGCGATTGCTGTCGCAGAGTTCAGTAGGACCCAGTGTCCAGCTTGTCACCGTGCGTGTGTGCCACACAGTCTCACAGAATGTAAAGTGCAGTCCTTTCCGATTTACTTGCACAAGTAAATAAGGAGGCGAGAAAACCCAAACATTGCATCTGCCTCCGCTGGACGGTGAACCTGCCCGGTCGTCCGGACATGGGGCTCAGTTCAGCCTCCGTGTAATCAGCCGCTGGCCGGGCCACGTCCCCCCGTTTACCTGCCCAGTCAGATCCCCGTCCGTGTTTCTCCAGCCGGAGCGCGTACTTGATAGGACCCGGCTCTCGGGGCGGCTGAGTTTGGGAGCTGTTTTCTACGGCACGTTTATTTTTTTACTTTGCCTGCAGCTTTCTTGTTCCACACTGAGAGTCATCTCGGTATTTCAGCAGCAGCAGCTAGAAAACACCACTGAGCACTCAGACACAGTGCGTGACACAGCATTTCCACTGAATTTATCTCACACGAAGTCACTGTCCCATCACTCCCCGTCCCTTGCAAAGCCCGCCGTGTCCTCCGAGGGGCTGTTTTGAAACGATGGCGCCTGTCGGTTGGGTCACGCTTCCTCAGACCAACCGCAGGTGCCTCCTGAGAAAGCCGGTTCCCGGAATCCCAGTTGGATAAATAGCTGTGGCTGAACCCGATGCTCCCATCCATTGCCAAGATCCTCGAAGGTGATTACTGTGAAAAAATTCGCACAGCAAACACAAGCTGTTTATAGAGTGAATCTCAAACTGTCCCTCTCCTGTCTTTCTAGAATGTGAACTGGCAAGGGACCGCATCTGTTAGAAAGATCTGGCTGGGGAAAGTGCTAATATTCCTGAATATTTCGAGACTTCAGACCCCCTGTGTTCAGTCCCCCTCACGTTGCTGGGGAGGTAATGCCCTCTAACCCCATATTTGTTCCTTCCTCCTTCTGAACGGTTACAGTGAGGGGTGGAACCAGGATGAAAACGCTCTTCTCCAAACCCAAGTAACAGATTCGAGTATGAAAAGCACAGTGACCGACTCACCAGGGCCAAGGTCATGTCCTCTGTCTTCAGTGCCTGCTCCGTGTAACCCGCAGTCTACCCCGAACTTCCAGCTGGGCGGCACTGGGGATCTCAGCGCCTCTGACCACTGTCGGAACCAGCCTTCTGTAGGTCTCCACCAGCTGTTCTCAGTCCGGCCTTCGGAACTCGGAACTCCTCTTCCCCGTGAAAACCCTTCACGTGACCGAATACACACATAACCGTCCCCGTGACCAGAGAGCCTAGTTCTCTTCTTACCGAATGTGACCAGTCCAGCCGTCCCCCCTGAGATGTGGGGTTCAGTTCCAGCCTGTGGCCTTTCCCACAGATTCGCTCTAACTCCTTGAAATGCAGGACCTTATTTCAGACACGGGCGGAGCAAGTCGGGTTCCTCGGCACCGGCCCTTCCGCCGCCCGGACCGGGGTCTTTGCGTTTGCTCCACCACATCTTGCTGGAGAGTCACACTAACTTCAGCGAACAGGCCCTCCCCCCGGCTCGCAGCATGGCCCATCAGCCTCACCTTTGCCTCCTGTAATTGTCTGCTTGCTTGTTCCTTTTAAGGATTTTATTTATTTTTAGAGAGAGGGGAAGGGAGAGAGAAAGAGAGGGAGAGAAACATCAGTGTGTGGTTGCCTCTCGTGTGCCCCCTACTGGGGACCTGGCCCACAACCCAGGCATGTGCCCTGACTGGGAATCAAACCCGTGACCCTTTGGTTGGCAAGCCAGCACTCAACCCACTGAGTCACGCCAGCCAGGGCTCTGCTTGCTTTTTAAATCCAAGAGGGACCTCACAGGTGTCACTCCGGTTACGTTCAGACGTAGGCCACCTGCAGAGTCCACTGCAGCTTTGGGCCCCAGAGCCCCTTCGTCTGCTGTTCCCTGCAAGTCCGACGCAGGCTCCGGCAGGGGCGCAGACGGACTCCTGAACCCGGCCGCAAGCGGGGCGCCCCTCGTCCTGACTGCCCGTCCGTCGCTCGTGCTCGACAGTGACTTGCCTGGACACGCCCTCCTCCGTCTGGCCCACAGCACGGGAGAGCGTGGCCAGATCTCTTTACACAGGCTCACTGCTGTCAACCCCGTCCCCGAGACCGTGGGCCCGTGCCTCTGACCGCAGGCGACGCCCCTTGTTCCAGGACTTGTGCTGGGCAGACCCCGGTGCAAGGTGTCCGTAACAACCGTTCCCCCGGAGGGAGCACGGGGCGTCGCCTCACCAGCCGGATCCGCACCCAGCTCAGGGCTCCCCTTGGTGAGACCCTTACTCTGTGGGGAGCCAGGGCCACTGGCCTTCCCCAGCCTTCTGATCTCTGCTGTCCGCTGTGACCCCTCAGAGGCCCCCAGTGCCCTGCTGCCCGCGAGGTCCCGCACCCCCCACGTCAGAGCCGAAACTGCCAGAGAGCAGTGGGGCGTGGGGAGGGGCCGCTCAGACCCCCAGAACCGTCCTGGGCCCGGATCCCACTCCCACCCACCCGTCTCACTGCGACTGCACCGTCAGTGCAAACACAGGAGACGCCGGCTGGCCGTTGAGGAACGTCCTTTGGTTGTTTGGTTTCCTGTGACGTCCACTGTCACCCCACCAGCGTGCAGTGGCCCCAACGGCGCTGGTGCCACACAGGCACTGAAACAAAAGCCTGCGCTCCGTTCGCTGACTCCGCCTCCGCAGCTTCCGAAACCCCCACCCGCTCGGGTCACTTTAAATCCGGTCCACAGGGGTCTGCTCTGCAGTCTGACTGGGTGTAACCCTGTTGGCTTCTCTTCTGCATACTCTTCACAGATCCTGAAATACTTAGGTTTAAATATAAACGCCAGGCCCAGAAGTGGCTCCTCCTCGGAAATACATTTCTGTGTCAACAAGCACCGATGTTGCTAACAGCTGGCCGCAGGAGGGGGATGGGACGCTCGGTGCTGGCCACTCGTCCTCCCGATTCCGGCACCTCCTGTGTCCCGCCTGCAGAGCAAGCCTTGAACTCCAGAATTCTCCAGCTAATGGGGGAGAGGACAACCAGAAAATATACGATGTGCACCCGTGAGATGATGAAATCAGGATTACTGTGAGTGACGGTTCCGGGGTAGCCGCTGACCCAGTGGAGAGGAGCCGCCCCCCCTGCACAGAAACAGTCGGGAAGAACATGAAGTAGCCTTTCGGGTGCTGACGACGGCAGGTTTGGGGGGGTCCCCATCCGCCAGAGTGGCCAGGAAGATACAGGTTCTGGACCGGGAAGAAACACAGGTCTAAGCTGAGAGTTTGGACTTTGCCACTAAAGCTACAGGCGGTTTTTCCCCAAATCCTCACCAGAGGATACATTTACTGATTTTAGAGAGAAGGGGGGGATCGAAACATTGGCCAGTCGCCTCCCATACGCACCCCAACCGGGGACCAAACCCGCAAACTTTTGGTGCACGAGACGAGGCCCCAGCCAACGGAGCCACCCTGGGTGGTTTTGGAAGTAAAATCCTCAGGGCTCCTGGACCCAGGGCTACAGGCAGGTCCCGCCCTCTTCTGTCCCCACAGCTGCCCCACTCCCAGTACCCTCCCTGCACCAGGCGAATGTCCAGGGAGGACGGTGGACTTCCCACCACCTGCACCACTGTCTCCTGCATCACCAGCGTCACCAGCGAAGGGACCGTGGAACCCAGGCGGAAGTGCGGCACCGGGCTGGGTCCGCAGGGCGCCCTCTGGTGGCTCCTGCCGTGAGTGCCGCCCAGCCCTGGGCAGGCTCACACCCACGGGTGCGCCGTCCCCACCCTCTGCGGCTCTCCGTGCGCGGGAGCCAGTGGTCTGCGTGCACCCAGGCAGGTGTGAGCAGGCCTTGCGTTGCGTCCGAGTCCAGCAGAAAATGTTGCATTTCATAGGCGTCTTGGTACAATTGTTGTAACTGTCCCACTGTCCATGGGCACTTGGACAGCTGAGCAGCATTTTAGTCCACTCCACACACAGGCTCCCCTCCACCCAACTCGCTGACAAAGGTGTTCCGGTGCCAGTGGCCTTGGGCTCGGGCGGCCTGCCGGCCTCCCACAGCCGTGCCCTGTGCAGGGGTCTGAGCAGCGCAGGCCCCCTGACCCGACGGAAGGTGCCGGAAACCACACTGCCAATTCCAGAGCCAAGTGCTTCTTTCCACTTATTTTCCCACTGCAGCTGACGAGCGGCGTTGCGATGCTTTCAGGTGCAGGACGCGGGGACAAGACACGTCACACACCTCGCAAAGGGCTCGTCCCCACGGGACTGACGCCTGACACTGTAGCCGGTTATTACTGCAACACCATCGACTGTTTTCTCCGCGCTGCACTTGACAGCCGTGAGGGTTTTTATAACTGGCAGTTGGTATATCTTGATCTCAAAGAAAAAGGGACTGAGGAGCACAGAGCTGGCTTCAAGGAAGCCCGGTAGCTTCTGCTTTTGCTGTTCCGAGAGCCACCGGGGAAGACCCGCGCCGCCGGGCTGGAGAAGCAGAGAGACCTAGAGATGGGCCCTGGGACCGGGCCGCAGAAGAGCGGGCTCCAGAGCCTCCATGTCCCGGCGACTGGCAGCCCCCCATCCCCGACCCCTGCTCAGCACACACGCGACCCCTGTGAGACCAGCAGAGCCACCAGCGGAGCCTGGCCCAGGCTGGGGGCCACCCGCCAGCGAACTGCTTCTGTTTGAAGCCCCTGAGTTCCGGGGGGGTCTGTTCAAACAGGGCTTCTCTCCCCTCCCCTCCACCCGCCCATGGGTCCCGGGAGCCCTCGTGAGCTGTTCTGAAGTGTCTCTCCAGTTTCTTCCCACTTCGATGACAGAGGTCAGTTAAAAGGTGACAGGACACGTGGGGACCCCCGGGTCCCGCCACCTGGCTGCCGAGGCCGAACGTCCCATCAGACGTGTGTCTGTGGGGTCTTTCCCTCAGAGCAGCTGACCTTGGGTCTCCTCCGACGTCTCGCGCTTCTGCGACTTTCTCCGCCACACTGGGGACCCCTCGTGGTTTGGGAATCATAACACACTGTGTGCGCCGTGTCGATAGAACGCTCATCGTTCCCGAACCTCTGCCTGTTTCTGTGAGGTTCTAGCAGCCTCCGAAGATGCACAAATGAAAGCTCGCTCTGCCTTAGGGTGTGTGCTGTCAGAATTAAAACAGCGATTTCAAGGCCTGAGTGTAAGGATTTCGAATGTTGAATTTAGTGCCTCTCTTCACCTGGATTCTTGCTTCTTAATTCTAATATTAAATGTTACATAGTATCAAGCTTTTCTGATTGTACTTAACCGTTAAATAGCCCTGAAGGACAGGCACATTTCTACTTAACAATGAGTTTGAGCCGGTCAAAGGTTTACCAGTCGGGGCGGTTCTCTGGCACCGCAGCGTGGCTCGGGCGAAGGCTGCCGATCAGCAGTGGAATGAAGGCCTGAGTTTCCACGAGAAAATCTCTGACGTCCAATCTGTTGTTGCCTTGTAGAGACTTCAGAAATTATTACTTAAGTTTACAACACAAGCAAGTGACCATCCTCTTGGTGTTTTGCAAACAGCATCTGTTGGGATTTAAGGAGTGGTAACCAACCACATCCCTCCGCCACTCTTAGGTCAGCATCCCACCCAGAAGTGAGAGCAACGGGGGGCAGACAAAGCTGTAAACACGGAGAGAAACGTGGGGGATTCTGTTTAGAAGCTGCCTCAGCAAGCCCAGCCTGCGCACTGCAGCCCAGTCTCTGTGGCCACCGGGCTGCCGTTGCACAAGCCACGCTCCTTGTATGGCAACGGCCGGACTTTTTCTGGACGGACCCCGTTTTGTCCGAGGCTGCCCTAGCGCAGCGGCGTGGTTGGGACCGAGACGGCGTGGCCCACAGACCCTGCAGCTCTGACCCCGCGACCGTTTACGGAAGTTTCCTGATCGTTGCTCTAGACCAGGGGGCTCACGTTTGTGCAACAGACTCGGTGTTTAGTTACCCAACGGTGTGACTAGAAAAATACCCCCCCAAGACAGCCCAGTGCATGCACTTTTAAATAACAAACATGCAATAAAATAGGGTGTGCCTGGGTTTTTGTCCCTCTCTGCACTAACTGTGAGAATTGGGGCGAATGGCTTCTGCCTCTGTTTCCTCGTTTGTGAGGCGGGAACACGGCGGCTCTGACCTAGAGTCAGCGCGAGGGCCAGGCTGCTGCCCACAAAGTGCCCGGTGCCCACGGCTCCAGGGCATCGTGCCGCCTGGCAGCAAAGGAGCCACTCGTTTGGCCACTTTCTTGGGCCCCAACTTGACAGGAGGGTCATCGGAGTGTCCCGGACGGATGGCCAGGCTGTGGGTTTCGGGACGATGATCGTCGTCCTGATGTTCAAGTTCTGGCACATTCACTTTCCAGGTGGGTGGCCTCGGGTAAGATTTGGCCTCCGTGTGTCATCTCTGAAATTGGTATAAAAATGCAGATTGCCAGAAATACACCAATTAGTGCACGCAATTACCTTAAATCAGTGTCTGGCACATTTCAAAAAATTAATGATGTCATCTATTGTCCTCCGCTAATCAATAACACAGGTTTAATTTCATTAGCATCAGAGGGATGCTAATCACATCAATATTTAGAATTTTTGACAGAGTCCCCGTCCTGCGGCCCTGACTCGGCCGTGGGACCCGTCCTGCCCTGTCCCGTCTTCCCTTCTCCGACCCACCACTGGCCTCGGCCGCCTGCCCTGCGGTGCCCTGGGCGAGACAGAGGCCGATGCAGCCCCTCAGGACCGGCCTCTCCGGAGGGTCGGGGCCGTTCTTCAGCAGCGAGCGAAACTCTCCACTGGCTGCTGCTGGCCGGTCAGACAGAAGCACATGGGGCGTGTCCACGGGTCCGCCACAGCAGGGGCCGAGGGCGGCCTTGGTGACAGCCATGAGCGCGATGACGGGGCGGGGTGCGGAGATCAGGCCGCCGCACTGGAAGCAGCAACAGGGGAACGGGATTGGCGAGTTCAGACCGCCGCCGAAGGGTTCGCCGAGGGGCAAAGCCTGTGTCAGCGGTGCCCGTGGCACAGGGACACCTCGGGCAGTACTGACCCTCGCTGTGTGTGGACGGTGTGCGGAGGGCCCCACGCACAGCCTCTGTCCCACAGGCAGGCAGCATGCAGCTGTTTTCGGGCCTAAAGGAAGTTCCAGAAAAAACCTGCTGTGGTCACACTGTGTTTCCCAGTCTTGTGAGTCTAATGTTAAAACAATGGCCGGGCTTCCGCTTCAGACCCCGCCTCCCCCCAGCTACTGTCTGAGCAGAGAGGAGGGTGGAGCGCTCGCTGGGGAGAAAGTGCAGGGCGGGGCGGGCGGCAGGGTCGGCCACAGAAGGGCCATCCCTTGACCTTGCTTGTTTGCTTTGAAAGTTTCCATTTCTTAGCTTTTATTGCAAGTGCTGTTGGCTGCTCCGCTCAAGGGTTTATCCTCGAAGCTGCTGTCAGATCCTCTCACGGGGAGGAGGGATTCTGCTGACCTTAGAGTCGTTGGTTTTATGTCCACCACTTAGACCTGGAGGATTTGCAGCCTGTGACCCACGATGGTCCCTGCCAGCAGCCTACACGTTGTTCCAGAGGTGAATGCAGCTTGATTAAAAATCCCCTCCACGGTGAACTCCGGCACCACACGGTAGAAACAGAGAGAAGGACGAGCCCAGTAACCACACGCACACGCACAGACACACAGACTTTTCCGGCAGCACCAGACCTGCCTGCTCCGACTCCTACCCTGGCTGCGTTTGGAAGGAAGCAAGCGTCTGCCATAGAGACCCCGACTTTATGGGAACGCTTCCCTCCCCGGGAGCTCAGGTGCCGGGCTTCCGGGCAGCTCACAGGCCGGGGGTGGGGGCGGTGAGCGCTCCGAGCTCATTCGGAATGGAAGTGAGGGTGCGTTTTAATCTAATAAATACTCATCACCCGTGCCTGCTTGGGAAGAGCTTTCTTGTTGAATAATATTTCAATGCACAACATCTTGAAACGAGGCGGCCGTGACTAACTCAGGGGGAGCCTGCCACATAAATCCTGCAAACCTGCGCGCGCTCGAGGCCGGAACGGCTCTCCAGGGCCACCTTCTCCTGCATCGTCTCGGGGAGAAGCCCGTTTCGGCGCTATTAGGGCTGGTTCCGGCGGGGACTAGCAACAGCTGCCCCCTTGGTGACTCCCCGGCCCCCGCCAGGCTAGAGAGCCCCTCTGCCGGGGGTACTGCACATCTGTGGGTGGGCTGTCTGGGTGACTGGCAGAGACCCAGCACTCGGGTGAGGGCAGGCCCGTCCGGGCCGTGACCCCCACCACCTCCGGGGCTGCAGGCTTGTCCGCTCTGCCGCTGCGTGTGGGCTTCCACCAGGAGGAGCAAGTCCCACGGAGCCCGCGTGCGCCAGCGGCGTGGAGCTGACCTTTGAATCACAAGTGGACGCGAGGAACGCTCCCGGGAGCGGGCCACGCACGTTCAGTGACAGGGGTGACAGCCGTCTGCCCTCTGGAACGCCTCCCCATGGCGAGGGTGCGCCCACCCTGGGCAACAGAGCAGTGGGCTCCACACGATTCGTTCCTCAGAGGGAGGGAAGCCCCCCAGGCAGGCTGGGCGGAGGCCAGGGAGCCCCAGGGCCCTCCCTCTGGCCGGGGATTCTGCTGGGGGGGCGGGGGGCTGCGCTGGGAACCCAAAAGGGTGAGACCGCAAACCCAGCTTCTTTTTTCCCACGAGCATTCAAACCATTTGGGGACAACCCAGTGCAGTTTGGGTTGTATCCAAATCACCCAAAGAAACCCGGCTTCGCCGAAGCGTCGGTCCTCGGAGCTGGTTGTCTCCGAGTACCCGGGGTCTGGCCAGAAGAGGCTGCTGGCACTGTTCCCGCGGGTTTCAGACACGCGTGTTAGAATCCTCAGGTCCAGCGGACTGGAGTGGCTGAGGTGTGGACGTGTTTCACCCGCAAAACCACCGTTTTGTAGAGTTTTCCCTGATAGTTTTCGTCCTTAAAATGACGTGTTGCCAGAGACTCCAGCCTTCAGCACGAGGCAGACCTGAACTGAATCTCAGCTGGGTCTCGAACACGCCACGTAGCACGTCACTCAGCACTGTGGACTCTGCCCTCAGCGGCTCTCCAGGAGTCAGGAGGCCCAGCCCATCGGGACCGCAAGGGGGGGAACGAGAGGATGCGCTGGATGCCTCCCGGGTGCGGGGCTCGCAGCCAGGCCACCGTGAGGCGCTCTGTCTTTGTTACTCGGCTTTTGCCGCGGCAGCAAACATTCTTAACCCCCGTGACTCCCGACCCAACAGCAGCTGTTTGGTTGCACATTCCACACCGACTGCCGGTCGGCTGTGAAGTTGCCGGTTCCACTCGGGCCACCGGGGCTGCGCGTGACTTCTGCGAACGGCCCGGTCCCCTCCAGCTGCCACCGGCTACGTGAGGGCACAGTGTCCAGAGCGGCGTGGGCCCAGGATGCTGCTTCGCGTCTGTTCAGAGCCAGGACACGGCCACTCCCGGCTGGGACAGGTGTGCAGCCCAGAGTAGTGCCCGCCACCTGGGAGGCAAGCGGGTAGTAGCCAATAATACTACTTATTTTATACAGATACAAGAATGCACTGTTATTAGGTGACAACCATGAGCTCAAAACACTTTAAATCTCTTTTCCATTTTGGCGGTAATTAGGAGTGAAGAGTCATTGTACTTCCATTCTGGTATCTGACTTTTATTCTGTGAATACTGGCCAGCGGTGGTCACAGCTGTAATAATGAAATCATTGCCTCAGACAGAGTGAAAAGGACGCTGTTGCTATGAGCAGTCTTTTCTCTGCGCTTTTTTATCATAGTATTTAAAGGGGCAGAAGGCAAAGTTTTCAGACTGTATGTGTGTTGTCAGTAGAAACTCTTGTTCTAGAAGAAAAATGGCTGAACCCTGAATCATGTCTCACCGCAGTGCGACGGGCGTCCCAGGATCCTGTCCCCTCCCTGAGACACAGCAGCTCACACCCACCGAGCATGTGCCGCGTGGCAGGCGCTGCGGTTTTAAAGAGACGTCCCCATGTGTTCTAAAAGTGCCCTTTGAAAGATCCACCACAAATGCCACCATTTCACAGATGGGAAAGTTGAGGCTGAGAGAGGGTCAGTGGTTTGCACGAGGCCACGCAGCTGGGAAGAGCTTGAACCAGGACGAGGAGCCAGGCGGCCGCCGCAGGGCCTCCCTGCCTCACGTGTCCTGCACCCCCGCTGGTGGGGGTGCCCGGTGACGGTGACGGCCGAGCGCACTGCTCCCGTACTGTGAGTGCAGCATCGTTTCCGTCATTATTTCACTTAATCCTCAGACCACACCGATGACGTGGGCGTTCTCGTCACCCCCACAGTCCAGGTGCAGGGTGTCCCAGTGGCCAGACCGGGACCGCACAGCCCAGGGAGGGCAGAGGCGACTCGAGGCAAAGCGTCTGGCGTCCGCTCCCTGCACTCTGCCTTCCTGAGAAGAGGGGGGAGGCGTGGCCCCCAAAGGCCCGCCCTGCACCCATGTTCCCAGCCGACCTCACGTGCAGATTTTAAAGACGAGTTTCCTTCCCAACTTCCATCCTCCCTTTGCCTCCCAAGCTGGTTCCCTTCCTGTCACCATAACAACCCACGACCTGCAAAACCAGTTGCAATCGTTCCTGAGACAGGCGGAGGGAGAGGCTTTGGGGGTGTCTCTTCGGGGGTCCTCTCCAACCTCTCTGTCCCCTCCTGGTAGAGCCTTGGGCACCCTGTGACCTACTGACAAGGAGGCTGCGGACGGGCCGCTGCTCGGTGCACGCCCAGCGGGGGAGCCAGCGGCCAGCTGCACCCGCTCCCCCGCCCCACCCAGCACCCAGACTCAGAGCGGGAGGGGCGTCTACGGTCCGTGAAAAGTGACAGAGTCGGTGCATCAGTGCGGGACACAAGGGATGCCCCTGCCTCTCTCCTCTATCCCAAACTGACCACTCCGGCCACAAGCAAATGGGGAAACAGAACGCTCCAGACCCTCTCCTGACTTAATGAAATGAGCGGACCAGAAATCAGTGTGCCACCAGCCCGGCGTGGAGAACGGAGAGAGAAGTAACTCCCAGGAGATGCAACCTGGCCCCGGGGGCTCTCGCCCTCGACCCGGGGGCTGGAAGGAGCCCCTGCCCCTCCTCCGTGGAGGCAGCGCCCTCTGCCCGTCAGTGCGCAACTGCACACTCGAAACCACAAAACTTTACTAACCGATGTCACCCCCAAAATTCACTAAAAGTTAAAGAATTTTCCCCAAGGCAAAGGGATACATGTGAACTTCTTTCTCCTGTTAGCGGGTCTCCTTCCCCAAATGTGCTGCGTGGACCCCAGACGTCCCTGGGGCCGTCCCCCACCCCCGCAGGCCTTGGCTCAACCTGGGCCCCGTGGCTCGCTCTGTGCCAGGTCTGCTTTGCAGACCTGGGACGCATCCTGGGCCTGGTCTGCATCAGACCCGTGAGTGAGGAGACCGAATAACCTGAGGACGTCTCTGGGGAAACCCGACCCTCGTGCCTCAGGAAGGAACTGCGCCCCGAGGTCTGTGGGGTGGTGCGCAGGCCGGATGGGGAGCCCCCCCCCGGAGGCGCAGCCCCGCTCTGCTTCACGCCGTACCCCTGCTTTCCCAGCGCCTGGCAACAGTGGATGCAGAAGTTTAATTTTCTACACCAGCGATTTTCAACCTTTTTCATCTCATGGCACACAAAAACCAATTACCAAACTTTTGCTGCACACCAAAAAATATATTGGATTACAACTGGTGAAATTGAAACATAATAAAAAAAAAACTCCCAAAACAAAAGTCCTGGACCAGAAGGCTTCACAGGTGAATTACACCGAAGAATGAACACCTCCCCTCAAACTATTCCAAAAACTTCCGGAGGAGAAGAGGCCCCTAAGGTCATCGTGTGAGGCCGGCATCATCCTAATTCCAAACCAGACGAAGACACTGCAAAGAAAGAAAATTACAGGCCAATATCCCTGGTGATCATATCCACTGAAATTGGCAAGAAAATATTAGTAAACTGGGTCCAGCGATGCATTAAAAAGATCACACACCACGATCAAGTGCGATTTATTCCAGGGATGCAAGGCTAGTACAACGTCCGCAAACTGATAAACATGATTCACCGCACAAACCAGATGAAGGATAAAAACCAGGCAATCATATGAAAGGACACAGAAAAAGCAGTTGATAAAATCCAGCACCCATTTATGATAAAAGCCCTGGGCAACGTGGGCGGAGAAGGAACACACCTGTGTGAAATAAAAGTCACGTGTGGCAAACCCACTGCCAGCATCACACTCAACAGGCAAAAACTAAAAGTGTTCTCCCCGAAGATCCGGAACCAGACAGGGATGTCCACTCTCCTCTCTCTTATTCAGCTGAGCGCTAGGAGGTCTAGCCACGGTGATCAGACAAGAAGGAAAAAAAGGATACTCGAACTGGAAAGGAGGAAGTAAAACTGTCGATATTGGCAGGTGACACGATTCTGTATATAAAGAACCTGAATGATTCCACCAATAAAACTATGAGAACTGGTCAATGAATTCAGCAAAGCAGCAGTACACAAAATTATATGCGGGAATGGTTGTCTTTTTACACAGCGATAATGAACTATCAGAAAGAGAAACTAGGAAAATAATCCCATGTACAATTACATCAAAAATAAAATAAAATGCCTAAAAGTAAGTTTCACCAAGGATGTAAGACACGCGTACTTGGAAAATAAGACACTGAGAAAGGAAACTGAAGCATTAACGTCATTAACGTCCGTGCCGCCCGAAGCATCCTTAGACTCGCGCGATTCCCATCAAGACACCAACGGCCTGTTTCACAGAGCTAGAACAAATGTTCCGAAATTTACATGGAGCCACAGAACACCCCAAATAGCCCCCACCATCCTGGGAAAGAAGAACAAAGCTGCAGGTATCACACTACCTGGTATCTATAGTAACTACAGATAATAACTACGATAGAAGGCCACGGTGACCGCAACTGAGGACACCCAGCTCAGTGAGCGGAGTAGCGGCCCGGACACAGACCCGCATGTTCACGGCTCGTTACCGTTTGACAGAGGCAGAAAGAACCCAAAGGGGTGAGGACGGTCTGCTCGATAAGTGGTGTTGGGGAACCGGACAGAAACACACAAAGAGGTGACACCCACCCAGCGTCTCACACCACACGCAAGGCCAAAGGCAAACAGATAAGAGACTTACATGCAGGACTTGAGACCACAAAAGTCCTGGAAGAAAACAGGCGGTAAAATCTTGGATGTTTCCCATAGCAGTATCTTTTCCTGATGTATCTCCTCAGGCAATGAAAACAAAAAATAAATAAACAAATAGGACGATCTCAGACTAAAAAGTTTCTGCACAGCAAAGGAAACCAACGAGATGAAAAGACAAGGCACTGAATGGGAGGCCACGCCAATGACACAGCCGATAAGAGGTTAGTATCCAAAATTTATTAAAAACCTACACAACTCAACACCAGAAAAACACAAACAATCCAGTTAAAAGTTTGGCAAAGGCCCTGAACACACACTTCTCCATAGAGGACAGAGATATGGCAACAGACATCTGAAAAGACGCGCAGCATCACTAACCACCAGGGAGATGCACATGAAAACCACAGTGAGATGTCACCTCACACCTGTCAGAACGGCCGCCATCAACAAACAAGTGCTGGCGAGGACTTGGGGAAAGGGGACCCTCGTGCACGGCTGGTGGGAACGCAGACTGAGGCAGCCGCTGTGGGAAGCAGTGCGTATTCTCCTCAAAAAATTAAAAATAGAACTGTTTCATGACCCAGTTATTCCACGTCTGGGAATAGGTCCAAAGAGACCTGAAACACTACTTCGAAAGAACATATGCTGCCCTGTGTTTATCGCAGCATTTTTTCCAGCCGGATCTGGAAGCAGCCTCAGAAGAGTGGATATAAAGGCCGTGGTCCATTCCCAGAGTGGAACACTGCGTGGCTGTGATGAAGAAGGCGCTCCTGCCCTTTACGACAGCGTGGACGGACCTGGAGAGAGAGACAAGCACCAAGTGATCTCACTCATACGTGCAACCCAGTGAACAGACAAACAAAATAGAAACAGACTCATACAGAGAATAGACTAATGGTAGTAAGAGGGGGCGGGTTGGGGGGATGAGAAAAGGCGAAGGGATTAAGAAAAAAACCCCTCATAGACACAGACAGCAGGGTGGTGACACCGGGGGCCAGGCGGGGGAGGCAGAAGAGGGTGAAGGGGTGTAGATGGTGAGGGGGGGGACTTGATTTGGGGTGGTGAGCACACAATACAGTACACAGATGATCTATTATAGAACTGTGTGCCTGAAACTCATAGTTTTACTAACCAAGGTCGCCCCAATAAATACAATAACTAAAAATTATACTACAGTGTAAAGATCTACAATTGTCTACATCTATATAGACGGTGTCCCTGCTTTCTCAAAACTAAAACTCCATCATTTTACCCCCAAAACAGACATAGGAATAAAAATTTTAAAGTTTAAAAAAACAACAAAATATATTTTTGCTGATCAGACATAATAATAGGTATAATTTTAACTTACAAAAAAATGGTACTTATCTACTGTATTTTGCTCCAAAGTAACTTTTTAAAAAACTAGGTGCCTGCACTTGCACACAGTGATTTCCAGCACCGCAGATTAACCACTCGCAGGCGACCTTGTTGTGCGGCGTGAACGGCGGAATGCAAGTCGCTTGTGTGCCCTGTGTGCTTATGGTTGGAGACAGAGCTTCCCCGCCCCCCCTCCCCCCTCCCCCCCGACAGCTGCCGCCGTGTTGGCTGCTGTCGCTTCCCATCTGACGGTCTCGGGGGGAGGAGACCGGTGGCCCTAATAGTCAGATGCTGCAAGTTTCGGACGCTCCCGCGGCGGCGTGGGGACCGGAAACTGCTCTTCTACATGGACACAGAAACGTGGCCGAAACCTGGCTGCTCACCAACACACAGCAGCCGATCGTCACCCTCCGTGACGGGGACGGGTTTTCCCGGAGAGTTGACGTCAGCTGGGAGACCACCCGACTTACATTTTGTTGGTCCGAGCGCCCCATGCCCGGCTCTGGCGGGAATCCGTCCCTGGGTCTGTTTAGTAGCAGCCCAGTCCAGCCGCCAGACAGCGGACGCCGGCCAGCGCACGGCACCGGCTGTGCCCAAGCCCGGGCAACAGATCTTCCAACCATGCGGCTTTTCCACACCCACGCCAGGCACACGAAAACCCTGCTTCTGAGAGGGCCACCCCTCGGCCACAGTATCGGGCTCACTTCCCCACAGGGGTGCACAGAAAAGGCCCACGCCCCGTCCCCCGGCCACCTGGTCCCCTCTGCAGCATCTTTGGAATTCGAACACCCACCACTGTGTCCATGTCTCAGAGAACCAAACGCTTAGGGGGATGCCAACTGCAACGGCCACACGATTGCCACAGCTTTCTCCCCTCTAGAAACGCGACCGCCCCGCGCTGGGCGGAGCATCAGTGAGACGCAGGGGCCGACAGCACACCCCCCACGTGGCCGGGCCCCCCAGCGAGTGTCAGAGCCAGGGCACGCCCACTCGTCTGGGGGCTTCCCAGCGGCTTCCCAAAGGAGCTGGTGCTGGATGTGAGGTGCCGGTTGTTTTACGTGTGAGACAGAAGCCAGAGCTCACCGGGGTGTTCGCGGAGGGCGGAGCCGGTGCGCCACCCTGACGCGGCCTCACTGCATTCCCAACAGCGGCCTTAGACAGAAGTCGGGACACGCTGCTGTCACCCCTGGAAGTAAGCCCTTACCAGGCACACACAAAATTAAGTTGCAGGTCAAGGTTGCTTTTTAAAAAATAAATTACAGTGGACTCAAGAACACGCTCCCATCCTTCCGACTTTCACTCACATGTGCTGTGCACGCCTCCCCACCGTGAGCAGCAGCATTTGTTTGGGAGCTCGGAGCAGCGTGTTGGCCTCGCCATTCAGCGACCTGCCAGATAAGGGAGGAGCCTACTGTGTGCCGGGCGCTATTCCGGAGGCCGCCACAGCAGTGAAACAGACGCAGGCCCACAGAGCTAGTTTCCCGCTGAGAGAAGTAGAAAGATTCAAAGGGCTTGTGTGTATGTGTGTTCACGTGGAGGCAACACACATGTGAGAAATGAACCGGGTGAGGCACAAAGGCTGACTGCAGGTTAATGAACCATTTTTAAGATTTTATTTATTTATTTTTAGAAAGAGGGGAATGGAGGCAGAAAGAGAGGGAGAGAAACATCAATGAGTGGTTGCCTCTCACGCGCCCCCTACTGGGGACCTGGCCCGCAACCCAGGCATGTGCCCTGACTGGGAATGGAACTGGCGACCTTCTGATTTGCAGGCCAGCACCCAATCCATTGAGCCACACCAGCCACAGCTGAACCATTTTAAATGGGACGGTTTGAAAAGGCATCTCTGGGAGACGACATTTCAGCAGGGACCTGGTGCAGGAAATGAGGAGGCCGCCTGCAACTCGGGAGGAGCGGCCTCCAGGAAAAGGGACATAAAAGGAGCAGCTGTAGGGACCTCACTGAGCAGACCGGCTTTGGACTTGTCCCCCTCGGCGTTTGCTAGGCTGCCCCAGCGCAAGGGAAGGGAAGGAGCCCTCCGCCGCCAGCACTCTAGCTGCACAAGGTCGCCGGCTTTGCGGGAGGAAAGTGCCACCTCCGCCAACTCCGTCCCAGCCCGTGGTCTCACCTGTGACAAATCGTGGCTGCTGAGCGTTAGATGAAGTTCCAGCGATTTGCTCGTGTTCCTTTCCATTTCCCAGCATGCCTCTGTAAAGTGCATTGAAATAGGAGTAATAACACAAACCCTCCGGGCCATTAGAGTAAGAAGAAAGCTTTGGCTTGCGGAAAAAGACAGTCTGGGAGGGAGACAGGAGCTGAGCACTTCCACGGAACACCCCCAGGAGCGCAGGTTTTAGCCCCTCCTCCGAGATCCCGGGGCTCACCGGCTCCTTGAACTTGAAGGAGCCTCGACTCTGTACTGCCCCCCCTCACTGCCGAGGCAGGAGAATGGGGGTGAGGACACTGACAAACCGCACCTTGAAAGACGGGGGACACTGGGAGGGGGGGGTCTGATCTGATCGGAAAATCAGGGAGGACACCTTCGGAAGGGGCCCGGACAAGCACCAAGAGCTACAGGCACTTGAGTCCCTTCCGTGCTTATGGGCGGAGCCAGAGCTGGGCGGGGACTCGGACATGGAAAGGAGGAGACCGGCCAGTGTCCTGTGCCTCCGGCCACCTGCTCACATTGGAACAACCCACCTTCTGTCACCTGGTCCTTCTCTGAGCCTCCCAGCAGTTCCTCGGATACACAGAATGTGTACGAGTGGGGGCAGGGCGATCTCCAGCAAAGGCCGGCCCCGGTGACACGCTCCACGCGCGCACACACACACACACACGCCTCAGCTCTGCCAGCAGCGGGTCGGACTGCAGCTACTCGGTGGGCGCCGAGCTTTGGAACCAACAAAACCACGGGGGGGGGGGAGGAAATAACTCACTTCCGTTGGCTCCAGCATCTCAGAAATTCTCGTCCATCCAGCTCTCACCGGAAAACAAAACTTGTGTCCTTCATTCTGGAAATTTCTGCAGAAGTGGGGATCGTCATTCTCCTGCCATCCCTTTTCCGTCCGTCATTCCCGGGAGAACAGCCTCAAAGTCCCCTGGGGAACAGCCCGCTCTGGGCACCAGGTGCCCCTTTCTTTGCCTCCTGCTGGGACTGTGACCTGTTCCCTCTGTCAGGTCACCCACCCCCTCAGTGAGGGGACCTCAGTCGCCCCAGGTGTGTGTCGCCATGGAAACTGAGCAAGCCCACTTCCCCGGACGAGGCTGTCACTCACTGCCGGGCTGATGGGCCAGACACAGCTGGAAAGGTCAGTAACAGTGACCGTTGACGCCCTCGGCCACTCCAGGTCCCAGACAACAGCCAGGAGAACAGTGAGGGGCTGGTCCCAGAGGCCACCAATCTCACGGAATAAGGAGCAAGTTGCTGTGTTGTGTGTAGAGTCGGTTCTCGAACCCGCTGCTCTACTGCTCTCTGGGTGTCGTGGGTTTTTAAACTTATTTCTGAGAACAACACGACTGTCGAGGGACTGTCTCCACCTGGACATCCACCTCCGTCTCCACCTGGCCTCAAGGTTTATTCCTTAGATCTGGACGGCAGTTTAGGGACAAACTGCTCTCATGCACAAGTCTCCTCTTCGTTCTTCATTGTGACGCTCTTTCTCATCAGAGAGCAGTTGACACGTAACATCTGATGCATGTCACCGTACGGTTACTGTGGCACCACCGACTGCATCCCCGGTGCGGTGCCCACACCCGACTTTATGTCACCACTGTAGGTCCGGACCTTCTGTCTCCTCCACCCTTTTGCCGAACCCCCGACTGCACAATCCTCCGGCCACTACGAGTTTGTCTGCTTATCCAGGAGTCTGTGGTGTCGTTTCTTCACAGCCAAACACAGGCTCCTCTCCCCCGGTGCCGAGGCTCAGGGCAGGTGACACTGGCCAGCACCTGCCTCCCCTCCAAACGGCCACCTCGAGACCCCGGCTCTGCCCATCGTGCGACTCCGTGCTGTGCGTGCGTCTGCACCAAGCAAGCTGGCGGGACGAGGGGGGCGAGACCTGAACAGCCAGGGAGGAGGTGGTGTGCGTCCCTAATGAACACACAGAACTCAGTGAATCTGGTCACCCGCAACGAGAAAGTGACCGAGGGGACACAGCCCCGAGGGGGAGGGGACCGGGCGGGGCGGACGGCTGCCGGTGTCCGAGGGCAGCCGGCCAGTGTGAGTATCCTCCACCTTTCCATGTGCATTTGTCTCCTCTCCTTGAACAAAAGTGCAATAGCGACCCTTTGAGTCCAGACAAGTCTCTATGAAACTCAATTTCAGGGGGAGAAAGGTGAGAAAGAGCTAATTCATTAATGGGTTATTGATTTAGAAAGAAAGAAAGGCAGGAAGGTCAGAGGGCGGACAGGAAATCCTGGCGGGACCCCTCCCCAGACGCCCAAATTCAGAGCTGAATTTCATCCAAGCAAAGGAAACATTACCCCGGAGGCCCCACCTGGGAACCGTGGCACCACCAAGGCCAAGGGCGCAGGCTGCTCGCTTGGCCCTGGAAGAGAGGCAGGAACTGTCGCTGCCAGAGCCGGACAGAGCGGTGGCAACTGGATGCTGCGGAGACTCCGGCAGGGGGAATGCGGGGTTCAGCTGCGGGTCCCCAGGGGTGACTGACCCCTCTGTTCCCCAGCCCCCCACCACGGCCGAGGTACAGCTGCATAGGGAGATGCGGCCACTGGATCGCGCTGTCACCGGAAAATGGTACACACGTCACCTCTGACCCCACGGCCACCCCAGGGAAGTGACCCCCCACCCTGTTGGCAAGCGACCAGATTGCCACGCTTCACTTGTCTCCATAAATCCGGTTCGTGACCAGCCACGAGCAGCAGCTGTGGAAAACAGCCTCATTTTGTCTCCAAAGAGCCGCTGAGAGGGGCTGTGACGCGGGCAGCCGTGGCCCGGCGGGGTCCCCTGGTGCCCAGAGGGTGGGCCGTCCCCGGGGGCAGCAAGACCTGGGAACGGGTGTGAGGGGGTGAGGACTCGGCTCCCCGAGAAAAGCCAGGAGGACCACAGTCGGCTTTGGGCGGTTCCGATGCACGTTCCCTGGTCTCTGCGGACGGTGACCGCAGGGAAGGTGTTGAGCCCTTGAAAACCCTCCGAGGACACATTCCCGTTGCTCGCCTTTGTTCCTCAGAACCAACACCAGAGGCGCCCGTGAGGACGCGGGCCTGTCTGTGAGTCACTGTTGGTGTCCCCAGTGCCGCCCGCAGCGCCCGCCCCAGGGGGCACCACGCGGGGATAATGCTGGAGTCTGCGGTGACTTCATGGAGGACCGGAGATGGGTCCCCAAGGAAACTGTTAAACCCTAAACAGTGACACCCCTTAGTTGAAGGGTCAGCAGAGGTTCAGACGAAATTGTTTTACCATTATTTTTCGTGGGAAAAAGTGCCAGGACTGTTCACAGGAACCTGCTTATCGCGGGACGGCTGCGGGATCGGAGGGCGGGTCCAGGCGGGCTCCGCCTGCGGGACCGCCTGTCCCCCAGGAACCGCGAGGGCCCTGAGACGCGGTTGGACGGCTAGTTTGTTACTGGTTGGCTGGCTCGTTATTTTTTTTAATGAACTGGGCCACCAAAAGGCTTCTCTAAGTTAAAATATTGATGTCAGTTGGAAGTCCAGTTAATATCTGCATCATCTCACAGATGCAGATATTAACTGGAGTGAAGTTAATGGCGACCGGAGCTGTAACTTTGTCGGCTGCACTGCTCACAGCTCGCGGGCCTTTTAAAATGAAGTGAACGCAGCATCCAGCTGTTCCTGGGGCTTCAGAGAGCAGCTCCCACACTTTGAACCACTGCAAAGGTTTACAGTCGAGCTGTGTTGTTCTCCACTGTCCTGTGACATGTGACCTGTTTGCTTCCCGCGTGACGAGGCGACCCCTGCTGCACCTGTGCCGCCGAGGCGAGAAGCTGGTTCACGACAGGGCAGGTCACAGGCGGCCGGTGCATGCTGTGGCCTGTGTCAGTGACCATGGGGAGTGCAGGCGGGCGCTGACCTGCTGGCTGCATCTGCGGCGAGCGCGGGGAAGAGGGTCCCCCACCCCCGCTGGGCAGGAGCCCTGTCACGGCCGGTCAGCGATGTCTGCAGTGGGTGTGAGGGTGGGCAGGCGGCCCCCAGGTCTCCGCCGTCTCTAAGCCACAGCCACGCATGTTCAGAAGCAAACACACACGGAGCTGCCCGCACTGGCACGGCTTCGTAACGCGCCTGGTTGTCGCTCCGCTCCCACTGGAAGAGCACTCCCGACCTCTCCTTGGTCCTCAGAGGTCAAAGTGGGGGGATTAGACTGTTTGGTCAGCTCAAAGCAGCCTGAACACCTAACGGAGATGAACCAGCTCACAGTCTGGAAGTTCACGGGAGGTCGGACTTCAGAGGCAGGCGGTCAGCAGTTCAGTGACATCTTGAAGGACCTGGCGACTCTCATCACTTGTCTCTGCACCCCACACAGTCAGCTTGTTCGACCAGGTTCCTCATGGTGACAGAGTGGCTGCAGCTGTTCCAGGCTTCACAGACACACCATCTATGTCAGGGAGGGTGCAAGGCTGCCTGGCCTCCAACCCGTGTCTGGAGCCTCAGCTGGTGCACGATACATCGCACGGTAAATTGCAGAGTGGAGACGCCATCATCTCCATACCTCTCTGCACAACTAACTTCCCGAGGATGCGGACCACGCGGGGTTTGTGGGGAGGAAAACGG
Organism: Artibeus jamaicensis; assembly: GCF_021234435.1. NCBI lineage: Eukaryota > Metazoa > Chordata > Mammalia > Chiroptera > Phyllostomidae > Artibeus > Artibeus jamaicensis. The sequence goes on from NW_026522046.1 coordinate 49,917,764, forward strand.
CATCGAAATGCTCCCAAACAGCTGGCGGTTTGTGTTCTCGGCACTCATCGGAGCGAGCGGCCGAGGGCACTCACCCGGAGCGAGCGGCCGAGAGTGTAGAGGGGTCGCCTCCTTGACCCGAGAAAGGCTCGCAGTGAAACTGGAAGTAATGAGCCCACCATCTTCCCTACCGCGTTCCATACGTTAACCTCAGGGTCCTCGCGTGACCGTTTGGTGACTTTGTAATGAGAAGCAGGCTTTATATTCCCTCCGTTTAAGTAATATTGCATTTACTGAGAAAGCTTTCGTGTTCGGTTTTTTTAAATGGCAGTTGGAAAGAAGCCGCAATCTGTTGACGAACTGGAACCAGGTGTCTTGGGCTCCCGGTTTGTCAGGAGGCACTGGGGGCAGGCGGGACCGGGGGCAGACCCGCCGCCGGGAGACGCGTGTAGAACGTCTTCAGAACCCCCTCCTCTCGGGGGTTGTAGCCTCAACGCCCCCCACTGGCCTTGACGGATGCTTCCCGTCCTCACAAACGTAAATAAAGCACTTTATTTATGGCGAGTGTCGGTGGGGGGAACGGACCTATTGGGGGTCCTTACCAAAATAAAGAGATGGACCCCACATTCCCAAGACTGCCGTGCCGGCTGCATTCTGTCCAGCCTGACCACTTTGTCCACACCAGGCTGGCCGCTGGCCAAATGGCGTCCTTTCCCTTGTCCTCCCTGACCCCAGGCGGGAAAACTTCCAGGGGAAGAGTCCACGTGACCCGTCCCGGCCACGCGCACTCCCTTCTGCCTGGCAGGGGGCTGCAGCACAGACGGGGGCAGGGAGGGGTGCTGCCCACAGGACAAGCCATGGTGGCCGGGAAACTGTCTGCAGGAAGACAAAGGGGATGTTTTCCTAGTCGGCCAATCCTCCGAGGCAGTGAGTCCGTGGTGGGTTTGGACGGAGCTGAACACCACCTCCCCGCAGTGGGGAGGCAGCCGCCCCCCCCAATAGCCTGCCCGCCTGCACTCACCCTGCCGGGTGCACGGTGGGCCAGCCCCGCCGGGTCAGGCGGCCCCAAAGAGGCCCCCGGCACCCCACCCGGCCTGCAGCGCTCACAGTGGCTGGGCTCTGAACAACCCATCAGCTCCACACAGGTCTGGGGACACTTCCCTGAGCCCCGGCCCAAGGACAGGGGCCAGGAAGTGGAAAGCCTGCCTGTGGCCGAGCGGTCCCCGTGCCGATGCCAGCACATGTCTGCTGATCAGTTCGGCACCGACACGTGGGCCAGACGGACACCTCTGCTCCACAGGAGCTGTCCTGGCCCTCTCTGCGACTCACGGGACCAAGTGTCTAAAGACAGACGTACAGCTGGGGTTACGGGAGGTTACGACGCCTCCCACCGCACAAGCAGCCGCCCACCCTGAACGGAGCTGCAGGCTTGTGCCCTGAGCCTGCTGCTCGCCCGCAGGCCGCCCTCCAGTGCCGCTGACCCGCCGTGAGCGGTGCGGACCCCCCGACCCACCTGCGGCCGACCAGGTTGTGTGAAAACACAAAAGAAGGATCAGGGACTAAAATCAGGGTGAAGGGAGAAAGTACATCGCTCCGCACTTCACCTTGGCTGGGCCGGTAGGATCTGCCCCCAGGGAGATACGGGGCTGGATCAGGTCTTGGTGGCGGACGGAGACACGCGATTCACTGGCGTCTCTAGCCCTGCGGTCGGTGCAGACACGCAGGGCTGGACTCCCACGGTGGGCAGGGGGCACGGCCTGGACGGGCCATGCAGGGGCTCGGGAGCCTGTGCAGCCGCAGACAGCACTGCACGCCGAGTCGCCAGGCCCGTCGGAGGGGGACCGGGGACAGAAAGCTTTTCATTTGGCAGGAGCGTTTGCTGAGCAGGAAAGTAATGGAAGCAATTTTCTTCTGAAGAATAAGCCATTTTGCTGTGTGTGTGTGCATGTACGTGTGTGTGTATGTGTGTGTGTGTGTGTGTGTGTGTGCACGTGGCGCGGAAAGGCAGCTGGGGCTGCAGGCGGCGGGGGGAGGGGGAGTCAGATAGATTGTCAAGCGCAAGAGTAAGAAGCCCAGGCCTTCTCGGAGGCACAAAGCAATAAGGCTGCAAGTTACGGCGACGACAGAGACCTAGCGAGCAAGGCTGCAAGGAAGGTCGTGCAGACATTTCCTAAAAAGGATGGCGGGCCCGAAGAGGCTGAGACGGAAGGCGGGGGGGGGGAGGGCGAAGCCCCTGGGGCAGGGGGGCCGAACTCATTTTCACTGGGGGCCACATCAGCCTCGAGGCTGCTGTCAAAGGGCCGAACGTTATTTCAGCTCCTGAACCGTTAAGGAGCAGTGAGGTTTACACAGCCCTACAGTTACTTCGGCCTGAGTCTGTCCCGCCTGAGGACCCGGCGGGGCTTGCACGTCACGTCCACACGGTGACAGCGATGTCTTCCTTTCAAAGCCTTTCCAACTAGAGAGGGTGGCAGGTGGGCGGAGGGGCGAGCACGCGGCCACACACTCGGAGGAAGGCCGGCTTCCTTTCTGCAACAAGACTGCTTTCCAGGACCCTCGGAGGCGCACGGAGAGGAAAAGGGGACAGTGCAGCCCCCCTCGCCCCCCGCACATGTGCAGGGACTGCGAGTGCCTCTGGCCACTCAGGCTTTGAGAAAGCTGGACCCTGAAAATATAAATATTAATTATGTTAAATAAAAACAGAATCTGACCCTTGAGCCCGGGGGTCACAGATTCCTGGGTCTGGAATCTGACAGCATGACCTGGGCAAGCGACCAGGGGCTTGGGCAGCTCCGCCCGCACCGCCAGTGAGAAGGTCCAGTCCCACCTGACACGGGCCGGTGCCCGAGGAGCGCAGAGCAGGGCTGGGCGCGTGGACCCTGCCCCTTCCGGGGTCAATGGCAACGGACAGACGCAGCTCCTTTCCACATCCTGCCTGACCTAGAATTACGCAGGACAGCTCTCAAATCTAGTGGTTTGATAGTCCCTCTCCAAGCCCGGAGGGAACAGGACTATTTCCAAATGATGCAGCAGATGTGGGGAGGGGGGCCACTTCCAGCGGAGACGCCCTGGAGCCCAGGTGCTGGGGGTCCCGGGTCTCGGCAGCTCCGAAAGCGCGCACGGCGCCGCGGTGCTCTCTGAGGCAGCGTCCTCTGGGGCCCCGGCCCCACCCTCCGGGCACCAGGGACCGGTTTCGTGGAAGATAACTTTTCCACGGACTGGGGGTCACTGTGGGGGGGGGACAAGCGGCAGAGCTCAGGCGTCACCTCGTCTGCTGCTCACCCCCTGCTGTGTGACCCGGTTCCCAGCAGGCCACGGGCCAGTGCGGGTGACCTTTTGTTGATGGTCATGCCAGTGAACCTGGCTGAGCCTTCTCGGCTCCTCTCCAGCCCCTTCTCACCCCACACATGCAGCATCTCACTAAACCATCACGTAAAGCAAACCCGTCCTGTGATGGCTTCCGGCCGGATGGAGACGTTTTCAGCCTGTGCATTTTCAGAACAAGTGACATATACGCACAGTCCCAGAACCTGCGCGGCTGTGACGCTGCTCCCGACGCTGAGGGGGCTCTGGAGAGGCCGAGGCCACTGCAGAATTGGAACCAGGGGGAGCGAAAGGGTTTCTGTGGATCCCGCGCGGAAGCCACTCTCACGTTCCTCCCAACACGCGAGGCCCGGACGGGGGTTTGTGAAATGCGTCCTGATGCTGGTCCTGCTTTTGCTTCTTCTCAGCAGCAGGCGTAGCAGGACCGGGTCCTCGGGGGTCTGTTACGGGAACTACGGAGTTTTAAGGGACAAACAGCCCAAAGAACCCCCAAGTCACCTGCGGCTCTACGCTGGGCTGTTGCGAGAAGCAGAACTACTGTGCTCACAGCCGCCTGAAACCAGTCAGCACGAGACACACCAAAGGCATGAAAGGCGACCGCGGTGGGCGTAGCAGAGCTAAGTTCGACCCAGGATGTGATCCGCTCCCTCCACGCAGTCACCAGGAAAGCGGAGGTCAGGGACACAGTTAAGTCACTTCTTTCTGTCCTTCTAAGAACTTTCGGCAGCAATACCCTGGATGTTCGTAGGAGGACCCAGTACAGCTCATCCTCAGTCCGGACCAAAGCGACACAGAGCCAGTGTAATGTCAACGCCAGTGGGTGGAAAGGATATTTAATAAAAGCAGCACGTTTCCTACAGTCTGCACTCGGGACTGCTCATGGTGACAGATGCCACCCCCACAGGATGTCTTCCAGCAGGACTGGGGACTCGCGGGCAGAAGGAGGAACGTGTCGGCCACGGAGAGCAGAGACCGCACCCGAGTCACACTGAAGACAGACCTGCCTCTCCCAGGGGCACAGGCGGTGAGAGCCCCCCACACGAGGTGACGTTGAAGGGACAACTGGACACTGAAAGAGGGACCTTACTCCACGACAGGCCTTCTCCTCTCCTGCTCCGAGAGGTCGAGGAAAGGCTGCGGGCTCAGGCAGGGAACCGCCTGCCCTCCAGCCCCCACGGCTGTTGGATGGGACCGTCCTTCTCCGACCAGTCAGCCGTCACTGAACGTGTCCCGCTGGCCTCGCGAGCCCAACCCCGACCTCACTTTGCTGACACACGTAACCCACGTTGGAGCTGCCGTCACCCAGGGAGAAGGGTTCTGGGCCCTGAGGGAAGGACTTTGGCAGCAATCCCTGCGAGGGAGGAAGGCGGGCGGGCAGCGGGCCTGGGCAGCGTCCACTCCCTGTGCAGGCCCTCAGCCCCGCGCCAGCCCCGCGCCGTGGGAGAGACCTGTCGTATAACTGGGGCAGAAGCCACCGTCACCGTGGCCGTGTGTCAGAAATCCGTGTCTGCGTGTGGCACCCCCTGCCCTCCCGGAATTTGAGTGACAGAGGTGTAGTGGGCGGCAGCGCATCGTGGGCGTGGGGGCCTCCCCCTGGGGCAGACACACAAAGCCACCAGGCACTCACAGTCAGGAAGGGACCCACCAGGCACTCGTACTGGGGAAGGGACAGCCCGCTTCCCACACTCACCAGGGCCAGCACATTCGGGCCTGGCCACCGCCTCCCTTCATGGGTGGGGACCTGCGCTGCTGCTGCCGGCGCACTGGCAGCCGCCGGGCTCCAGATGGGAGGCAGGGCCACCTTCTCCCCAGCCCCTCGAAACCTTCTCCTCCCTCCCACCCGGGAGGCGCTGTCTGACATGCCCTGGTGCCAGGGGAGTTAGTTAACAGAGTTTTTTTTTTTAATATTTTATTTATTTATCTTTAGAGGGAAAGGGAAGGAGAGAGGGAGAGAAACATCAATGTATGGTTGCCTTTTGTGCGTCCCCTGCTGGGAACTGGCCTGCAGGGAACTGGTCTGCAACCCAGGCATGTGCCCTGACTGGGAATCGAACCGCTAACAGAGTTTTTAAAAAGCAGGTGATGTACGCTCGTCAGAGCAGAAATCAGATGAACCACTGAGTGCCTAAATGAGAAACCAGCTTATGTATCCCTTCATACGTGTCATAGATTATATTCTTATATGATACATGACAGAACCTGTGCATAATTTTATATAGTGTGCAAGACAGGGCGGGGCAAAAGCAGGTGTACGGTCGCTCATGCGGGAGACACTACAGTGACTAGTGAAGGACGAGCCGTGTGCCGCACACTCGCTGCTGCCGCCCAGCATTTCCACCCTCCCTGGGACGGAAATTGGCCACGGGAAACAGTGGGACAAGGCCGGTCTGGGTTCACTGTCACTGAGTTGCCCGGGGAGACCGGGCCCTTCTCCAGATTCAGCTGCTTCTCCGTCCGTGACACGGAGCTTATCTGGGGGGCGGCGAGGAGCCCAGAACCGTGCTGTGTGTGTGGAGCTCAGCGGGGCTGGGTGGGCCCCACGCTCAGACCCAGGCGGACTCTGCACGGTGTGTCCCGCCGAGAGCCGGGCGTTCGTTTCTGACTACCTGCAACTCCTAGATGCGCGGGCGTTCACGTGAACTCCCCCGATCGACAGGGCCGCCCTCACGCGGCCCACGAGGGTGCGGAGCAGTAAGACCCCAGCCCCGTCTGCATCTCAGGGGACACAGGGAAGGTCTGGGAACACGCCCGAGTGGACAGCGACACTCATCCCGGGTGATGCGCCAGGGACGTGCCCCGTGTGCAAAGATGGCTGCGTACCATCAGCGTGCGACAGGCAGACTGACGGGGGGGGGGGGGCGACCTTGGGAACCCGGGACGGAATGGAGAGCTCCTTATTCTGCAAGGACGAGGACGTCTGGGCCAGGACTGGGCGCTGGGGGAGGGGGGGTGGGCACCCTGGCCCTCAGAGCAGACCAGCTCGGGTGACCTGGCCAGCAGGTAAAAAGAGGAAGCAAGAAATTGGTCGGAAAAGTTAGAAGGTACCCAAGTCTTTCTGCTCACAGGGTGGTCAGAAGTTATTTCCGTGTTTGAGAAATTTTATACTTGCAGTTTTGGGGACCTTGTTGGAATGATTCGCGTCTGGGAAACTGTTCCAAACCAGCATATACTAATTCCGGTTTGGGGTCACAGGACGGAAGAGAGTAAGAGTGGTCCCACCTGCAGGGGAGATGAGAAAACTTGGCAAGTGTGAGGAAGGTCGCAAACACATGAGACCTGGTACCCCGGGTGACAATGTCAGGGAAGTGGACCAAGAAGGGGGTCCGGGGCGGGGCCGGCCCCACACCGAGGGGGCTGCCCTGAAGGAACCCGGAGAGCAGGAACCGGGGTGACCCCGCAGGTTCGGGGGAGCGAAGCGGCCGGAGCTCGCGAGGCTGGCCCTCTCGAACTCAGGTGGCCCTCGCCTGTCCTCCCAGGACGCCCGGTTCAGTCGTGCTGGACCAGCAGCCGGGTCTGAGTGGCGAGTGAAGGTGCTGGCCGCCAGTCGGAAGAGCAAGTGCAGAAGAAGCTGCTTCCTCTGCAGGGAATTATCAGCAATAACCGAGTTAATTAACACAACAGAGACAAATTGTGTTTGGTTCAGGCGCTTTCCCTGCCATAAAATCATCACACAATAAACCCCAAGCCCAGTAAACCCTTCCTGCTCTCCGGCCTCCGGAAGCTTCACGGCCTCAAAAACAACCCACCCCGAGGCCCGAGGCAGCTGCCCCGCACACAGCGGACCCCCGGCCCACCCAGAACTCGGGCCGCGTGGTTCCTTGTTCTTGGCCACGACACCGTCTCTCGGCGCGGTGACCACAGAGCACGGAGACCGAACCCAAGACGGCAGGTGGCACTTCGGACCCACGCTGACCCCGTCGGACAAAGGTGGCCTGATACAGCGCCGCCGGATGTTAAGGGGCCACAGACTCGGGGTTCCTCACTGAACTTTGACCCTGACTGAGGAGCGCAACTGCTGTGCACCAAACTCTGCCGAGGTGCCCATTGCAGAGACATTACTGTCACGTGCACTATTCTACCTGATGGTTACTAGATCACTGGAATGTGAAAAAATAAGGGGGTGTAATTATATGTCTTTCACCAAACAAAAGGCTCCTGATCACAAGGGTAAGGACTGATCGGGGTCACGCTAAGGTGAAAACCAGGAGGCTCCTGTCCCACCACCGACCTGCCGGCTGTCACGGCCGCGCCCACACGCAGTCGCCCTCCCAACCCCGCCGCAGGTCAGAGCGAGCCGTGGCCACGTGAACCTTCGCGGGGCAAAGTCCATGAAGAAGGTCAACCAAGTGCAGGGGTGTTCTGAGGCCCCCAAAACGCGCTCCTTTAATCAATAGCCGTGCATGTGGCCCGAAAGCGGGACAGCGGAGGGCGGCTGTGTCTCCTGGGCCTCGTTTGCTGTGCTTATGTGAAAGCCATAGTATTACAACTTATCTTTAATTGAGTAAATTAAAAACATACTGGTTTCCTTAACCGCTTCCCAGTTAATCTGAATTACTTATCTACATCATTCGGATACTTCCCTCCCAGTAGGAGGAGTCGGCTTTTCTCTCTCAAAGCGTCTTTGTCCACCATCTTCTCTGTGTCACAAAGAGGGGAAGGTGCGCAGACTCAGGGGAAGGAGGAGCGAGGTGACCAGGAGGACAGCGGAGGACAGGAGGCCGCCAGCGAGGCCGTCAGGCAGCGAGGCGCGCTCCTTCCAGTCCGACGGCATCGCGGGCGCAGAGCCCCGGGGATGCCCGCTGTGCGGTGCCCCGTGCGTGGGGGAGGGGGGGCGGGCCGTCGCCCTCAGAGGGGCCCTGGGCCTTCAGGACGCGGTTTCCTCGGGTCGCCCCCAGGAAACTCGAGTGCTGGTGGTCGCTGGTCTCCCGCGACTTCCCGACCCCACCCTGCAGAATCCCACAGGAGCCCCCACCTTCTCCCCGAGGGACAGAGGGACGTGGCTCTCACTCCGCTGAAGCCGGTGTGTGTGCAAATGTGCGCACGTAAGAATCTGTAAATGCTTGTGTTATTTCATTGTGTGTATTTGGTGTATAAGTTGACTTCAATTTACAAATGAGTCGAATTCTCAAGTGTATTTGTAAGTTACTTTATTAAAACGCGACACCTTTCTTCCCTACCAACCACGTTGTTATAAACAGAAGAGCCAGCTGAGGGGATCCCGCTCTTAAATCGGAACGAAAGCGGAAGCCGAGCACAGGCCGTTGACAGTGTTCGTGGGGACCCAGGTGTGGGCTCGCGCTGCGCAGCCCAGTCGCTGGCGCCCGTGTGAACCCTGCGTTTGCAGTGCCACGAGCGCAGGCTTCCCCGGAGGCGGCTCGGAGTCTCGAGTTTGTTTAAGGGTTTTCTGCTCCGAGTGCTTCGACGAGGACATCACGAGTTCAGCTCGTCGCTGCCCCTGCCGACGGGGCACTCCCCCTCCGCTCCCGAGAAGCGTCTCCCCAGTTAGCAGGGATTTTTCTAGGGCTTTCCACTCGATCAATGGTGTATCTGCCTGAAGAATGAGTTTCCCTCTTTAGCCGAGGCTGAGAATCCGCTAAGTCGCTGATGCTTTCTTTTCATGAGGTTCCGCATTCACTCCGACTCCCTGAAGCTCATGGAGTTACCTGGGCTGCAGAAGTACCCCCTCCCCCCTCGCCTCCCTCCCGCCAGGCAGGCGGACCAGACCCGCATCGGGGGTCTAGGCTGGGACCTGCAGAGCTAGAGCGCCAGAGACCCCTGCGCTGTGGCCCCACCCACTCCCCTGCCCCGTACGACCCCCCCCCCCCCCCCGGTCCCACAGCGCTCCTTTCCCGCCTTCGGTGCCCAGAAGGACCCCGCACCCCCTTCTCCCCTCACCACTGCTCCCTGGGAGTAGACGGAGGCAGGGGGACTGCCAGCAGGGAGAGACGCCGGACATCAGCTCCCCACCGATTTCTCCGCCTTCCCATCACACTTAGAGCAAACGTCCCGCGGCTGCTGTCCTACAAGGTCCCACAGGCGCCGGGCTCAGGTCGGGGGGCAGGACGATCGGAGGGCTGGATTGGACCGGTGAGCGGGAAAGGTCGGCCTTTGTGGGGGGTCCTCAGAAGGGGCCACGAAGAAGGGGCTGTTCTGAATCCCAGTGTTTGTTTAGCTGCAGGGGTGAGCCCAGTGCGGTGCCCTGTGATGAGGGAGAAACTCAGCCGACAGGCGGTCAAGTCCAACCAGCAGGAGTTTGGTTCCCACTGGGCAGTCGGCTGACCACTTAGGAGAGGACAGCCAGAACGTGGAGGGTGAGCGTGAGGCTCCACCCCAGCAAACAAGGCCGTCATCCCCAGTCCCGTCTCAGTCCTGGGCGGGAGGACCGGTATTTACAGCGAGCCATTTCCAAAGGCTGGGGGTTCTGAGACCACAGCTGATGTCCGGGAGCCCGGCACGCTGCCGGGGAAGCACGGTCATTTCCGGGCTCTCTAGTTCCGAGGAGAATCGAGCATTTCTCAGTGGCCTGCAAGGCTCTGGGATCTGACTGCCACCAGCGCTCTGAGCTGCCCCGACCTGGCCAGCAGGGCTCCCTGGCCCTCTGGGCCTCCACGTGGGGCAGGTTTGCGCTCCGAGCCCCGTGGCCCGTTCGTGCTCCTCCCAGAACGCTCGCCTCCGCGGTTTCGGCACAGCTGCGTCCTTCACCACCTGCAGGTGTCCCGTCTTTACCGTCTGACACCTTCCGCCATCACACGATAACCCTTCTTCAAAGCCACGGCCCCCGAGCCCCGAGCCCATCGTCCTCACTCTACCCGCCACCCCACACCGCACAGGCACCGAGCGGTAGTCGGTCCCACACTCACTCAGCCTCTGAGGCCGGGCCCGGCTTGTCTGTTCACCACGGCGCCATCCTCGCCTGCACTCGTTCCTCGGGTGAGCGAGCGAGCTGCCAGAGAGCATGGGAAGCTTTGTGAAAAAGGTGGATAATGTTCACAGACTGATTTCTCTTCGGCGCCTCTGGAAAACGAGCACCGAAATGAGGGGCGGGACAGAGAAGAAGAAGGCCACCAAATGCTGCCCGTCACTTCTAGCCCCAGAAATCGGCCGAGAAACGCGTGACTTCCTAAAATTCCTACGCAACCAGCAACAGAATGGGCACGAGTTCCCCATGCTCTGCTCACCGATCGGCCTGGAGACCCCTCCGGGACGGAGCAGCCCACAGAGAGCTAACGCGCCTGCAGGCCGAGGACACGCGTGTCCACAGGTCTCTGACTACACGGGAAAGCAAAGGAAGAGTGGTGACTAGAGATGCTGTTGGAATAGACACAGGATTCGGGCTCCAACTCTAGAGAGACCAGACTAATCGAACGTCACAGTGACATTTCTACCCCCCGTGCTGACCCCTCAGTGCACTGCGCCTGCGGGAGGGAAGGCCCCCCGGGGCTGCTGGAGCAGCAGGAAGCTGTCTCCTCCCCAGAAGGCCGCGTGTCTTCCCGTTTGCTTCGGCGCCTGGTGCCCGGAAAGCTGGACAGGCATTTGCATGAGATTAATAACTCCTCCTGCTCTGCCCGCACCCTCAAATCACTGTGTCGCTTAACACCCCAGCGTTATCTAATATCTTTGGAAAACAGGGGGCTTCCAGTGATAAGAGCAAATTAAAAATGGCTTAATATGTCAGGAAGGATCACAGCGTTCTAACACAAAGTCCTCGGCATTAACAAATGCACCTGCAAGGCTTCCGAGATTAATGATGGATGTCTTGGCAGAATTCATTTGAGCGGCAATTTGCCTTGTTATACTTAGAGGATCATCCTAAAATTGCCTGTGTGAGCACAGACAAAGGTATCAGGAACACGTATCTGAAAATGAAATTTAAGTCTCAGGGAGGCCCTGCCCATCGTTGAAGAGGAAGGACCAAATGCGTCGGTCACACCCGGGCAGACGAGAAGAGCGGGGTCTGTGGGTTTCTCTGAAACGGCCCCGAGTGCGTGGAGTTTGAGGGAGCTGCTGCCGTCCCTCCGTGGGCCCCGGCTGAGGCGCTGGCCTCCCAGGGGTTCACGGGTCGTGGGTTCAATGTCTGCACACTGAGTCTGTCGGAACTGGGAGGGGCAGGCCGACACTCTGCGTCAGAGGCGGGTTTGCTGCAGGAGGCCCGTGGGGGCTGGGCTGGAAGGTGCTTTGGGGACCCAGCCAGACGTTGTCAGCTGTGCACAGTTGTCAGTGTTCTGATGGCCCAGGAAAGGAGACGATTGTAGAGATTTACCGGAGGCCCTTTATGTTCAGGTTTCTTTTTTAAATTTAAATTACATTCCACTGATTATGCTATTACAGCTGTCCTGATTTTCCCCCTTTGCCCCCTTTGCACCCGGCACCCCCCACTCCCTCAGGCAATGCCCCACCATCGTTCACGTCCACGGGTCACGTGTGCAAGTTCCTCGGCTGTTCCATTTCCTGCGCTGCACTTTACATCCCACGGCTGTTCTGTGACCGCCTGTTCGTACTTCGTAACCCCCTCACCCCCTCACCCATCTCCCCCGCCCCCACCCATCTGGCAACCATCAAAATGCTTCTCTGGATCCAGGATTCTGTCTCTGCTCTTCTTCGCTTAGTTTGATTTTTAGATTTAATCGTTGATAGATATGTATTGATTGCCATCTCATTGTTCATAGTTTTGCTCTTTTTCTTAAATAAGTCCCTTTAACATTTCATATATTAATGGTTTGGTGGTGATAAACTTCTTTAGCTTTTTCTTCTCTGGGAAGCTCTTTACCTAGTCTTTCATTCTAAATGACAGCTTTGCTGGACAGAGTCATCTTGGATGTAGGTCCTTGCCTATTGTGACTTTGAACACTTCTTTCTAGCCCCTTCTTGAGTGTAAGGTCTCTTCTGAGAAAACAGCTGAAAGGCTTGGGTGAACTCCCCTGTAGGTAACTAGCTGCTTTTGTCTTACTGCTTTTCAGATTCTGTTTGTCTTTAACCTTTGGCATTTTAGTTATGACGTGTCTTGGTGGGAGCCTCCTTGGGTTCATCTTGTTTGGGACTCTCTGTGCTTCCTGGACTTGGACGTCTGTTCCCCTCACCGAGTTAGGGAAGCCGTCAAGAAAGCCAAACAGTGAATGGATCCAGACAATGAGAAGAAGCTGATAGCTCACTGCCATTTATATCAGGTTCGAGAACAGGCTCGAAGGTGTGCCACCCCCAAACTATGTCCAAATCCCTAACCTCCAACAAATGTGACCTTCGGAGAGTCTTTGCAAATGGAATTAAGTGAAGGACCTGGGGTGAGATTCTCGGAATAATTCAGATGGACTCTAATTGCAAAGGCCAGTGTCCGCATGGGAGACACACAGAAGGGAAACACGGAGGGGAGGTCGTGTGAGGACAGAGGCAGACACTGAGCGGTGTGGCCACAAGCCGAGGACTCCAGGAACCCCCAGGAAAGGAAGGAGGCAGGAAGGAGTCTGTCCTGGAGCCGTCGGGGGTGTGGGGTGCAATCAGTCCTGCTTGCTATGCCTTAATTTTGGACTCCTGGCCTCTAAAAAGTGTAAGAGAATAAATCTCCATTATTTGAAAACACCGAGTTTGGGGTCACTTCTTAAGAAGGTGCAGGACTCACGCCAGGGTTTGCCTGGGGTGGGCAGGTCTGACCCGGAAGGTGGGCACAGTGCCGGTCATGTGGAGAACGTTCCAGTCTCGACCGAGAGGTGGCCGCGTGGGACACCGGCTGCACACCCTTCGCTGGGTGTGCGACGTCCCTCAACACCAAAGTAAAACAACTTGTAATGAGGCAATTTTTTAAAAGTGAGAATAAATCCTCAAAGTTCAGTCTAAGCTTTTTATACACTAGTGTCTCCTGACAGCAGGCTTTGGACAAGTCTCTCTTTATAAAATGATCTTGCTACTGACACTTTGTTAGGAAAAGGTGTTAAAAATGCAATCGCACATCGTAAACGCCCTGGAAACACTGTGCATGCAAATCACTTCTGAAGCGTTTCTGACCTGGCTCCCCATCCCGCCTGTGGCCGGCGTGTGGCCCGCGTGTGGCCTGCCTGTGGCCCGCCTGTGGCCCGCGTGTGGCCCGCCCGTGGCAGCGTGGATGCCTCGACGGAAACCACTGGCTCTGCCGCGGTTTGTCCTCAGCAGCAGCGTGTCCAGGGCGTGTCTGCGGCTTCTCTCCCGCCCGAAGCTTCTCACTCTGCTCATCAGCTGCGACATGCCCTCTGAGGTGAGAATCAGAGGACTTGAAAGGATCCTGGGTGTATAATTTTTACCTTCACCACATTCTCTTTAATAAAACCTCTAAATCTGTATGGTCGTGGAGTGGGAACCCACAATTTTAAACATCTAAGGGATTACCGGAAATATAGCATTAGATGTGTGAGATAACATACATTAATCAATAGACCATCTGTGCTCATTTGATCCTGATAAATCATAACAACAGCAGACGACCACAGGTAGTACCGTGAGTGCCTATTCCAAGAGATTTTCCGTGTCTGGCACATCGTATTAAATAGAAATGTCTCATAGTTCATAACTCGTTGACTTTAGAAACACTGCCGTTTAATTATTTAATGGGATTAACAACTAGCCGAGGTCGACTGTCGGCTCACACACCACACGTGGGCACCCATCACTAGCAAACAAAACTGCCTGACCTTGAGGAGGACGGCCGCCGACATCTGTCGGAGGCACAAGTGCACTTCCAGGAACTGTGCTTCACGCACGCTCACGCGTGCAACGCAGGTCCGTGCAGGCCACTGGTTCCAGCATTTTCTGTAACAGCAAGTCTGGAGAAACCTAAACATCCGTCAACATGAGGCTGTTTAAATACGTCGCACTCCACCCGCCTGGTGAACAGCAGATGGAAGAAGCTCCTTCTGCTCTGGCAGAGCACGGGCTGCGGTCGAGCTTACATACGTGAGATGCGCCACAATCCCTCCCGAGCACTGTCTCTTTGGAACAGTCTGGAGGCTGCGTGTCTGCTCACGGGCATGGTCGGTGGGAGAAACACTCTCCTGTGCACCCTTTGGTCTCTTCTGAACTTCGAACCATGTGACTATACTATGTGGTCCAAGAAAATAAAATGGAATTGTGCCCTGGCTGGTGTGGCTCAGTGGGTAGAGCACCGGTTCCATTCCCAGTCAGGGCACATGCCTAGGTTGTGGGCCAGGTCCCAGCAGGGGACGCACGAGAGGCAACCATACATTGATATTTCTCTCCCTCTCCCCTTCCCTTCCCCTCTAAAGATAAATAAATAAAATCTTTAAAAAAAAGAACGTATACAACTTAACACAAAAAAACCCCACAACAATACAATTAAAAATAGATAGATGGCAGAGGCCCTGAACACACCCTCCTCCAAAGAGGACACACAGATGCCAGCAGACATCTGAGAAGATGCACAACGTCACCGGCCATCAGAGGGATGCAAACTAAAACCACAATGAGACACCACCTCACACCAGCCGGAAAGGCCATCACGACCAAACCCACAAACAACACGCGCCGGTGAGGACGTGGAGCAAGGGGGCCTCGTGCAGTGTTGGAGGGGACGCAGACGGGGCCAGCTGCTGCGGAAAACAGTGTGGAGGTCCCTCAAAATAGATCTGCCTTTTGACCTGGCGATTCTACTCCTGGAAATAGATCCTAAGAATCTAGAAATACTGATTCAGGAGAATTTGCGAAGAGGTGCCCTTCAAAGTGGAGTTGTCGTCGGGAGGCCGGGCCCTTGGAGGACAGGCCTCCCTGCTCGGGGAGGGTTCGGGAAACCATCTAGATCAGTGCGCCAGCTGGCGTTCTTGGGAGAGGCTGTTTGGCTTCTGTGAATTTTTTTAAAGACTCTTTCAACATGTTTGTCTATTCCATGATGGTGATGTATGAGCTCAACTGCGCACACTCGCTGCACGTTCAGCAGTTTTTAACAAAACCGGTGCGACCCCGAGTCCCACCCTCCCTCCCTATTCACCCGATTTCACCCTGAACACCTTTGTTTTGTTTCCCTGGGTGAAAAAAATCCCCCAGGGAGAACAGTTTGCTGATGTGGACGAGGCGAAACAAGAAATGGCAGAATCGCCAAAAGGCGCCGACACTGACAAGTTCAAACTCTATTCTGAGCCGCGGGAAAATGTCTCGATGGATGTGTTGCATCGAATAGAGAGGACCTGGAAGGGACTTAAGTTTCAACACGAGAATAAACACACATGTTTATAAACAAATTCTGGGTTTTCGGTCCCCCCTTGCATGCACCCCTGTGTTGGCTGCGGCGTTATTTACCGAAGTCCAGATCTGGAGGCGGCACCGGTGCCCGTCGGCCGACGGGCGGTGACCACCCTGTGGTGCCTTCGCACAGGGGGACGGAGCTCGGCCGTGAGAAGGAAGGACGCCCGATGCCCGCGACCGCACGGGCCTGGACGGGGACCCACTCAGTGAAGTGAGTCGGGGGGAGAGATCGAAGACCACGTGGTTTCACCCCCACGTGGGATCTGGAGAAGAACGTGATGAGCAAACCAAACCAAAAGAGACGCAAGACACGAGAGCCGGCAGACATCTGCCAGAAGGGCTGGTCGGGGGCTCGGGGGGAAAACGGTGCTGAGCCGCCGAGACCAGGAGTTGGCGCTGGGGACACTGGGGTGTGGAGGGGACGTGGTGAGGTGGGTGAAGGCCCGGCCGCCGTGACAAACACGTTCAGTCAACGACATTTGTCAGGCACCACCGAGAGCCAGGAGGTGGCACCGCCTTCGCCCGGCAGGGAGCACGCAGGCCACAACGGTGGTCTCGAATAATGTCCTGCGAGGCTCGAGCACGCACCGGCAGGCCCCGCCCACCTCTCGCTCTCGCAAAGGGGGCCCAGGACACCCGTGAAGCAGTGAACTGCCCTCCAGGAGCTGGACTTGGCGTGGGTCCAAGCACTTCCTGAAACTCACTTTTAAAGTTGTCATCGTGTTGTGTAAAAGTTGGTGGGATGAGAAGCTGAAGAACCGGCCTGGCCCTGAGTTCTGCCCGCAGTGGGATCCTGCCACCGAACGCGGTTCAGGGCCCTCGAGTTTGGTGCAGAAGGGGGGGGGACACCGGGCAGTGATGACCGAACACACGGCCACGCGCTTTTCCCCACTGGGACCGAGACTCTGAGAGGAGGAGGCGGGAGGCCGAGGTTCCACACCCACAACCTGGAGTTCAAGGCCGTTAGACCTGCTGGTGCCCCCCGTGAGCCAGCGTCTCCCCATCATGGCAAAGGCCCCGCACCCCACGGGCCAAAGAGCAGGAGTCGTCAGGACAACACCCCCCACTCCATCAGCCCCCAGACCATCAGTCTGCGGATTCGTTCTGGGTCCTGCTTCCTTCCCTCGGTGGCCCTGGGACCGCGTCACTGTGGCAGCCTCTGGTCTGACTGTCCCGCACTGGCCGTCCACAGCGAGGCTCGCACCCCCAACTCAGGCCCCTCGTGAATCACCACCAGCCGTGGGACGAGGCGCAGACCCCTTACTGTGGCTGCGGCGTCACTCGGCACCAGCCGGCTCACCACGCCAGCTATGCCTGCAAACGCACAGCGTCGCCCGCCAGGTCCCGGGTGTGTCAGACCTGCGTCAGCTGTCCGGTGCTCCGTCTTGACCTGTCACAAGCCACCCTCCGTCCCGAAGGCCTCCCCGCCTGCCTGCTCTCTCTCTCTCTGTCCACACGTCCTTCAGGTCCTGGGTAAAGTGCCACGTCGTTGCAAGGATTCCTACTACCCATGTAACGCGGGTTCTGGCAGACGGACAGCCGGGCGGCCCCTGGAGCTCACCAGCCGTGCGAGCTCGGAGCTGCACCCAAGACCGGACCGGGAACCGGGCAGCAGCCGGACAAGGTGTGGCTGCCAAGCGCTTCCGCAGGTTCCGACGCTGAAGAACACTCAGGTCCGCCACCCTGTAGGCGACCCCGGGGTTCGCCCTGAGAACCCCGGGGAGCTCTTCCAAGTACCACTGCCCCCGCTGACCTGCGGGGGGTTCGGTCTAGATGCTAGACTTCAGAGGGGGCTTGAGAACTGAGTTTTGTCTGACTTTTGAGTTTTCCCACACGGTTCCAGGGTGCAGCGGTCTAGGCTCCCTCAGCCTGACGTAGGTCCAGTCCCGGAACTTCCCATCTTGGCCTTGACCCCTCTGTTTTCTTCTCCAATGTCCGACACCCTCGGCAGGCGTCAATGACGAGGGCCCAGACTGGATGGGCCAGTGGAGGCGGAACCGCAGCGCAGTGTCACAGACATGGTGGCTTCGCCGTTAAAACACGTTTGAAAAGAGACGTGGAGAAGATGTTCACCTGAGAGCCCTGGCGAGAGTTGCCTCAACCACCCCCACCAATAAGTCTGTTTTGTAAAAGAAAGCACAGAATCTGTCTGCTGACCCACCCGTGACAAGCACTTCTAAACTCCGGGTTCACCTGCTTTTGTCCCCAGAAGCCAGAAAACTAACGGCAGCTGTCAGTCACCAGGCACAAACCCCGTCCTCTTGCTCCGCGCCGCCAGCCAACCTGCCTTCTGTCCGTCTTGGTGGTGTTCGCTCGTCTTGACCAGGAGGAGGCGCAGCTGAGTAGACTAACCTTTCAGCCCCAGACGAAGCTGGAGAAATGTCCGTTTGGGGCACTGTTTGCTGGTACCGAGCTCACGTGAACTGGGCCCCGTGCTGTCCGCGTGGACCCTGGGACACTCACCGCCCGCCCCCCGTCCGGCCGCACTGTGCCGAGGCTGGGACGCGGTTTCTCGTGGAGGGTGTGACGGACAGCAATGAAATGGTTAAGTCTCGTATGAATTCAGTGCAAAACTCTTGAAACTCTCGAGAGGGGGCGGTTCCTTTAAACCCACAAAGAAAGCCAGGTCGTCCCCGGAGAGAGGGGAAGCTGGGAGGCCAAGAACAGGCCTCACGGGGAGGGTTCGAACCACAGATTTCCCAAGGAAATGGGAAGTGAGAAGTGCCTGCCAGAGGAACCGATCACCATGGAAACAGGATTAAACCCGGGGCCTCCGCGCGAGTGAAACACCAAGTAGCTGGCCCAGCCCACCTCCTCTCCGCTCCCTTCTTCTTTCCTCTCTTCTGATTGGGAGGGAGGTTCGAGAAATGCGGGTGGCGAAGAAATGCCACCCAAAGGTGAATGTCTTCCTGGGCATCCCTCTCCCTCCGTGGACAAACCGAGCTGGAGGGTGGCTGGACATGGGACGGGGGACGAGCGGCCTCCGGGGGCCGTGGCCAGGTCCGAGGCTCCAGCTGTCCAGGCTGGTCGGCCCCGAGCAGCTGAAGCCCGTGTACCACCCGCACAGCCGGAGGCCTCCGGGAGAGGCCCACAGGAAGGAAGGGGGCGCTGACCCCCGGGCAGTCGGTCGGGCCCAGGGCACGGTGACAGTGGCCAGCTCTTGTCCACAATGCGTGTGAGACTTTGAAGACAGCAAGAGCAGACCTGAAGCCGTAGGTGGGGCCGCAAAGGCTGCCGGGTCGGAGGGCTGCGGCTTCGAAAGCTAGAGGTCGAGACGCAGCACACGGTGCTCGGTGTGGACAGCCGGCCGGTGTCGGTTCACTTCCCTCCTGCCCCGGCCGTGATGCCGACCTGAGGTGGACAGCGGCCCACAGTGTCCCCCGCACATGGATGGGACGAGACCGATTCACACGACTACAGTCCTGTGGGGGAAAAGGGATGGCGCGGCTGCCATCTCAGTGAGAGGGGGCCCGACCCCCACTTTCACGGGCCTTTATTGTTTTTCTGGGCACATTACATCGAGCATGGTCCTCATCTACTATGCACAGGTTCACTCTAGGTGGTTGCCTTTTACAGGTAACAAAGGAGAGGATGTTGGTAATGACACCACAGAAGAATCATATTGGCAAATGCAAAGGGAAAAGTGGTTGAACTGGTTGCACTCCATACTGGGAGGTTCAGCATGGATTTTAGGAAGTTCCTTTAAAGATATGCAGTGAGCATTTTCTGCCTCAATCCAGGGTGAGGGAGTTTTAGCAAAAGCAAGTCTCAAAGCAGCCCAGGTACAATGCAGGCCTGATTCCCCACGGGAGAGCCGATCCATGGGTGTGGGTCCTGTGAGCCAACCTCGCTCCCACTGGCCTTTCCGAGTGGGAGCTGGGCCCACACCATGCAGAACGGTCTCCTGTACCAACCCTAAGAAATCGTCCCGAGGACGTATAGAGTTCTGCTTCTGGGACAGAGTCTGAGTTGCTGAAGTCGTGTGATAATATTTTAAAGTTATATGAATGCATTTAGGGAAGAGAAGCTGCCTGTGCAGCAAGCCCAGGGAACTGACCGCTTCCTGCCGGCACTCCCAGCACCGGAGAGGACAGGCCCATCGGTCGAGGTGGGGGGAGCCAGGGGGGGGACTGCAATGTTGGGCTGGCGGAGCTTCTCTCCAGAAATAAGCAGACCCACTATGTAGCGGCAAACACGGCACCCCCATGTTTGATGCCCAGCCTGGCACACAGGTGCGGGCCCTGACTGTACACAGCCCAACAATGAGGGTCAAGCCGAGTCCCAGCTGGCGTGGCTCAGTGGATTGAGCCATTCCCAGTTCCATTCCCAGGCAGAGCACATTTCTGGGTTGCAGGCCGGGTCCCCAGTAGGGAGTATGCAAGGGGCAACCACATATTGATGCTTCTCTCCCTCTCTGTCTCCCTCCCTTCCCCTCTATGTCTAAAAATAAATAAATAAAATCTTCACAAAAAAGTTAGACTGACTCAGGAGCAATCTTCCAGGTGGGACAGGGGCACACCAGACCTCGGAGGTGTGTGGATTTGCAGACATTACCAGCTGGGGGAAGGCAGAGCTTGAAGCCCGAGCTAATGACGGGATCCCCACCAGGCCACGCATGCCCAAAACAGGTCCCCGGGTGCTGGGTGCTGACCCGCTGCCCTGAGGCCTTCGCCCCTGCGTGTGCCGGACACATGCTACTGTTTGTAGACGAGCTCTGGGGTGTCAGGGTGGGAAGAACGGAAGGGAACTGGCTATGCCTCGTGGAGACACACAGGAGCCCTGGGGACGATCCGGCAACTGCCCGTGGTGGGTGACGTGGGTGTGGGAAGGAAACATTTCATGCTTCCACCTTGCCAAAAAACAGGAAGCCACATAGCAAAAAAAAAAAAAAACCCTTTCTGCATGGCTCCGGCAGACAAGGAAGATGTGGGGGAACCGGGGAAGATGCTGGTCACCTCACCGGGCTGAGAGGCAGCCCGGGCCCCATGGCCCTGGCCAGGGATCACTGTGAAATACGTCCGGGATACACGGCCACGGGCCCACGGCGCTGAGGCCCAGGACACGCACGGCCCCGGTGCCCTGGGCACTGACCTGCCGCCAGCTCCCTGGTCTGCAGGATGTACCGAGGCAGAGCTCCACGAGCCGGAGCTGCCGAGAGCGCCCCCCGCCCTGTGTTAACACGAAACTAACACAGAAAGGCGTTTTCGTCACCTGCACTCGGTCTGGATTAAACTCTCCCAGCCTCCCCTCCTCAATGCAGCTGCGCCGCCATCAGGAAGGACGTTTGCTAACTGCTCGTTTCCTCGTCAGTGGAGGAGTGCAGGTTTCAACGAAAGAGCAAGGAATAAAATCTCCAGCTTCCAGGAAAGTTAAATCTAGGACACAAGCTTTGGCACAGAACAGTATGTGAACTTGGCCAAGAGTCTGGCACCGGCCGGTCCCGGGGCTCACATGCTGCCAAAGAGGAAATCAGAGCCCAGGGGCGCCCGTCGCAGTCCAGCCTGCCGCCCACTTCAACCTGGACCCCGGCCTCGCCACGGCCCTTCCCCGACGCATCGTCCCCACAGAGCTTCTACTCCGCACCTGTCACCGTCAGACACGGAGGCCCTGGTGCGCGTGAGTGAGCAGGGGTCCCGCTCCGCCACACGGTGTGAAGGTCTCCAGGACGCACCGGACGAGTAGCTCCCTGGGGACGGTGACACATATGAGCTTCGGGGGGTTTAAACACTTTGCCAGCGCTGTGATAGCTCAAATGAAAGAAAACGGTGGTGTCGTTTTTAATTTAAACACGTCACATGAGTAAATCTCCAGCGGCTGAAAACCACCGGCGGGTGCAGTGTGCATTTTCAGAGCTGCACATGGAAACACGTCGATAAAACGCCAGGACAGATCACAGTGCGAAGCCGTGTGTAACTCAGGTCTCCGAGCATCTCGTTTCCATCTCATCGGTTTTCCCCGTTGGGGTCACAACCTGCTCAGGACACGTCCCCCTCGCGAAGGGGACTCCGTCCGCCAAAGGCTTATTTAAAGAGTCTGTTTTCTGTTTCCTGGGAAACAGACAAAGTGCCATTAATAAAGGAAAGTGCTGCTAACTGTGCGGTTTTGCACGAACCACCAGAGAACACAGGCCACGAGGCCCTTCGCCTCCGTGCGTTTCCGGTGAAGGCGGTGGAGAGGGTGTGGCGGAGCGGCCGTCGGCGCAGCCCAGGGACAGAGGCCGACAGAGGTTGTGTTCCCTCTGGTGGCCCCGAAGGAGGCGTGTGAGGCCAGAGCGGCCACACGGACGCCAGCGTGTTTGCACAACGGCAGGGAATTAGGCGTGTCTGAGTCACACGTGTTTAAAAGCCTGCTGGGAAGAGTGGGTGTGCCATGCGTGACTCGGAAATGGTGTGTTTTGGTGCCGGCCCGCTGCCTGCCTGGACTCGCGGTGGCTGCGCGCTGGTGTTCTCCACAGGTTTACACAAATACCAGTGGCCTGTGTCCCCGTGCGACACCCTGGAGTCCTTCCGGTTCACGACGCCGACATTGGAACCGCTGCCCGCGGGCGTGAACCGCAGACCCAGACGCAGACGCCCGCTGAGAACCAGGTTTGAGCGGCGACGTCCAGGGTTTTCAGTGAGCAACCGCGTGTCCCGGGCACCCGTGTGACCAGCCGGCCGCCTGCTCAGCACAAAGACACACGCGTGTGCCGGGCCGAGCCTGTGAAAGCATGCGCCATCCAGCTCTTCGAGAGCAGTCGCCAGGCAGAGTTGGCATCGGCCAAGAGGCAGAGCTGCACCCTGCTGGGCAGGAACGCGCTCGCTGCGTCGGGAGCCCGGGGACGGCCCAGGGAGCTCGTGGGATTCCCCGCATCAGTCATCCCCAGATCTACGTCCTTCATGATCAGTTCAAATCAGTCCCCACATTGGCTCCCAGTCTCTGCGGGCAGGAAGTAAGGAAACGAGGGGAAGGGAACAGAGAGGTGGGGCCCCCGCCACCTGAGCGCAGCCTCGGCTCCCAGACTGAGCGGGAAGAGTCCAGGCGAGGGAACCGCTCCAGACTCCACCCGGCACCTCCCACCAGGTGCCCTAACATGGTCAGACTGAGCAGAGGCCCTTGACTTCCTGTCACTCCCTCAGGGGTCCCTCTGTCCTTGCGGGAGCCACTACCAGAGGTGGGGTCACCGGAGGGGAGTGCAGGGCAGGGGTCAGAAGTCATGGTCTCTGAAAGAATCCGCGTTCACTGCTTCGCTCCCCCAGTGGAAAGACGCTTTATTTCACCCTATTGGCTTCACGTTTCAGAGCCAGTCTCGAAGCACAGATGTCTGAGAGGGCTGGGGCACGTTCCATAAATAGTCCAGGGGCAGAGGGCTGCAGGCCTCGGATTTTCTGAGCCCACGATGGCGGTGTCTCGGTTCCACCATGCAGTCCGCTGCAGATGGACAAGACGAAGTTCATTTGAGTGTGCAACGAATTTAAAGTTTGTGTCCAAACTACCAGGAAGTGAGTTCGCAGTGTCCCTAGTTCTGATGCTTTGCAGCCGGGCAGATCTTTCCCTCATCTGAGCGACCGTGCGGAAATCTGTGCACCGGTGACCTGTGACCCTGTGACCCTGTGACCCACTCCAGAGGGAGGGTGGAGTGAGTGCTGTAGTGAGGAGTCTTCCCTGACGACCTGCTCTGGGAATCCAGGCATCAGATTTTGAATTTAGAAATCATGTCTGCAAAAGTTGGCTATATCTTTTTTTGGTGCAGTTCCCTTTAAATGGCATTTGGGGAAACAGGACAGTCTGAGCTGCCACCAGGGCCAGATGGCTTTGCGGAAGGGAGAGTCCTGTCTCATGGACGCAGGGACCCTGGGGACACTGCCAGGTGATACTGACTCTGCCTGGAGGGCCCCAGCAGCCGTACGACCTGGTCCTGGTGTGTCCTGCAAGCCCCCCGCTGGTCAGGGGAGCAGCGTGAGGCTCTCTGAGCTTCGGGGGGAAAACGAGGTTTTCTCTGGGGCTGTTACACTAGACAGTGGTGCTTGACCTTAGACGATACTTTCACCACCCGCGGTTTTTTCTTCTTTCTTCTGCCAATCTGTAAAAAGACAGGAAGCTCCGGCATCGCCTTCTCCCGGTCCCCAAACACCCTGTGCATCCAGGGACCGTGTCACTTCCAGCCCCAGGCCGAGCCCGGTGGCCCCAAGCTTCCCTCCACTCTCCCCGCTCCTGCTGCGGCTCCGGGGGGGCCCACATCTGGTTCAGAGCCAAAGCATCTGAAAACAGTCGTGTCTTTCTTGAACAACTAACTCATCTGTCCATTTAACCAACACTTTCTGTGGCACCTGCAATGTGCTCAGGAAGCAGTAAGTTCTGGGACATTCTGTGCCAGCAGCTCCCACAGTGAGAGACGAAAGCGAACAAGTGCCCACGCCGCTGCACTCAACTCAAGGCGTGCACCGCCCCCCCGACCCCCACTGTCGGCAGATGCGAGCTCTGGGTGCCCTGCTGTGCTGGCACAGTCTTCACGGCAACACCGAAACCGTCACCGGGGGCCCGGGCCCCTCATGCTGCCTGTCCTGGTCGCCTTGTCTTGTCTCAGTTCGGGGGCTTGGAATGCCAGTAGGGTGACATTTGCCCCAGACTGAAGCAGAGGAATACACTCTGTTCTTGTTCCACCATCAGACACAACTCGCCCTCCTGGCTCTTTTTGTTTGTTTGTTTTAGAGGAGAAAGGGAGAAAAAAAGGGAAAGACATCAATGTGTGGTAGCCTCACTCCCTACTGGGGACCTGGCCCACAACCCAGGCATGTGCCCAGACTGAGAATCGAACTGGCAACCCTTTAGTTCTCGGGCCGGCACTCAGTCCGCTGAGCCACAGCAGCCAGGGCTCCCCTGGCTGTTAAACATCAGGACAGAAGAAGAGGCCCACAGAACAGCTGGGCCGGCCAGAAGGTTCATCTGGTCTTTTCTGTACGACGGCTCTAGTAGCCCATTTAAGGACTTAGTTGTCCTTAACTTCATTCAAGACACGGTTGTCAGATTGTATTGTGACCATTGTCCTACCAGCATGCATAAAAAAACATCAAAATTGGTGAATTTTAGTGCAACCATCTTAATATTGAAGATGGAGGAAGATACATGACATTTCTGGTGTATTACGCTTTATTATTTCAAAAAAAGTAAGAATGCAGCTGAAGCACAAACAAAGATGTGAGCAGTGCACGGAGAAGGTGCTGCGACGGGCCGACCGAATCAGAAGGGGTTTGTGGAGTTTCCCGTGGAAGATGCTCCACGGTCCGGTTGCCCAGTCGAAGTTGGTAACAATCGAATCGAGACATTGATTGAGAACGATCGATGTTATACCACTTGGGAGACAGCAACACACTCAAAATATCCAGATCAATAAAGTTATGGGTGAAAGATAAAAACACGTCTCTTATTTTACAGCAAAGAGCCACACGACCTTTTTGGCCAGCCCAGCACAAAGACCAGGCCGCGACTGGGCTCTGATGCCCGGGCCTCACCCAGCAAACGGTGCGACCGACCGACTGGCCGACCGACCGACCGCAGACACGGCTCCAAGATGAGCTCAGCCCTGGAAGACTTACGCTCAGCTGCTATTGACGCCCCTCAGAGAGAGGAGCCTGGAGCTATTTGGGGGAGGGAAAGCGGCTCATCTTCAGGGCAGGGAGTCCAAGCTGGGGACCTGGGGGGCGTGGGAGAAGAATCCAGCCTTGATTTTTCCTCGTCAGTCAGAATCCTGAACTTGGGGAGACAATCTCAGCCGTCCCTGTGACGCACAATGTGCCACATCCAGTCCCGCAGAAAGCTGGGTCGGTGACAGCGGCCCACCTGTGCTCTCCAAGGTGACTTTGCAGAGGCTCCGAATCTGAGTGCAGTGGGTCCTGATCTCCCCGGCGCCACCGCGATGGAATCCTCGCCGCACTAACCAGGTCACACCGAGTGCAGGCATTTGCCTGTCGCCGGGTATTTGAAGGCCTGGCACACTTGTGGCGTATACTTCGGGGGACTCGCCTGAGTCACAGTTCAGCCCCCGGGGCATCCCCCCCCCACTCGCCCACTGAAGGTTTCCGGCCCCCGCTATGGGAGAACCAAGCCACGGCCGTGGGGAGCAGGTCAAGGTGCGAGGAGGATCCGCGCCAGACCCCGCCGCCCTGCGTGTGCCCGGAACAGGCGGGGACGTGTCAGAGAGAGAACGGGCAGGCTCTGCGGTCAGAGAGCCCGGTCCACTGGCTGGGCCCTGGGGGCCACACCGAGGAGCAGGTGCCCCGAGAACGGGGCTGGAAGAGCAGGCGGGGCCGTGTGGCCCGAGGAGCGGTTGGCGCTCTTCTCCACCATCGCCGAGAACAGTCACTAAAGGTTCTGTGGCTGAGCTGCGAGGTTAAAACATTCTTTAAAGAAAATGTGCTCGTTAAGCTTGTCCCAAACGGAGTCACCTCGGCATCTGCTGCTGCCTGCCTTCCGAGGCCTGGGGATGGACGGAAAGGGGGTCGGAGCCGGCACCGGAGGGGACCCTGCAACCAGAGGGACGTCACGCAGAGCAGAACACCCGGGGACCCGGGCGCCCGTGGCAACGCCGCAGGGAAGGAGGCGTCTCAGAACGACGGGGCGAGGATGTGTTTCAATGGACAGTGGGGGGGAATCGGAAACTGTGGCACCGTTCCTCATACAAAAATCAACCCCAAATGAATTAAATGTCTACGTGCAAAAAGGAGCTCATACAAATACTGAGAGAAAACATGCCTGGATTTCCTCACAACCCGAGTGCGAGAAAACCCGGTTCAAACACTGACAAACACGGCTCAGTCGAAACCTTTACAACCCCGCATAACAAAACCTTCAAGAAATGTATCCGCACACGGCTCCCATTCGTTTACTGAACCAGCAGTGGGGCCGGTGCTCGGGGTGACGAACGTCCACGCGTCCAGGCAGACACGGAGCGTGTGTTGGGTGGCCGCCACGGGACTCGGTGCTGCTCCGGGGGGGAGCACGGTGCCCGGGAATCTGCGTGTCCAGCCGGGGCCTTTAACTTTCTTCTGAGCCGGCCGTGGGACGTCACCCCTCCTCCCCCTCCTTACTTAGGTTCCCACCTGGTACGTTTCCGATGAAGCCGCGGGCTGCGCACTGAAGACCCTTCGTGAGAACGAAGGAGCATAGAAAGAAGGAAACACTTTTAAAAACAGAAATAAACGTGATCGTGCCTGCGTGAGGGACCCTATTTTCGTTTACAGAACCTCTTGCGAGAAAATGAGGCAGAATTCGGTAAATCCCATGCCAGGGTTTTCCCGACTCGCTTATTTTTATTCGAGGGCATGTGGTGAGAGCCTTCCCCTGAGAGAACACCGTGAACTTCACCCTGACACGTCACCGCACACGAGGCCCCTGCGCCCCTCGTGACCAGACGTTTGCCAATGTCACCCGGAGCCTCGTCCAAGGGACGGTTTACTCCCCGCAGCCAAGGCCTGGGAAGTGCGGACAGGCAAACTCGAGAACGTGCCCAAGGACCCCAGAACCGGCCAAGCGGACAACAGCAATCAGCTTCCCACCACGGTCCCTGTGGGGACAGGTAAAATCCCCAGTGAGATTCTGCACGAGAAAAGCAGCTGACGGGCAAGTTGCAACATGACAGGTTAATAAAAATGGCCCACGAGCTCCGGAAACGTCTGGAATAAAATTAAAGTGTCGGAGAGGCCGATGCGCCCCCAGGACACGCCTGTCTCCCGGGAGGGCCGGTGCCTGTTCACATTTAAGTCACCTGTTTTCCCAACCACACGACATTTGGAAAATGGTTCTAGACCTCCAGGGATGGAACTAGAAAAGACTTTTTCCCTGACATGAATGTTTTTAAAACATATTTCCCGGGCGGGAGGGACCCCGCCACTGCCCATCCCACACGTCCCGGGACCCGACCTGCACCCGAACTCCAGCAAGTGCACCTCAACTTCGAGCCCTGGTGCCAGAGGGGGTCCGATCAGCACCACAAAACTGCGGGCTCTGATTTCCAGCCGTGGCCGGAGACGGCCGCTTACAGGATGGGCCGGCGGTTTCTGGAGCTTCCGCCTGCATAGCATTCCCTCCTAAAGCCGAGCCACGCCCACAGCGGACAGCCCTGCGAGCCACCCCTCGCCCCCCACCTCGCCTCCTGCAACCCCTCACGCTCTGCGCAGACGGGACCGGCCACCGTACTCCCCTCGGCGCACCCCCCACACCCCTCCCAGTTCAGACCCTCTCCCTGCGAAACCGTCCTCCTCCTCGCGTCGCCCCAGCCAAGCCCCTGTGGACGGGCCACCCACACGGAGCCTCCCACCTGGGCCGCCCCCGCCCCCGTCCCCTCGGTCCCCTGTCCCCTCGGTCCCCCTCTTCGTCTTTAATCACACCTGCCGCACCGCCTGTTGTCATGTTAAACACCTTCCTCCAGCGTCTTCCCCCCACGGCTGTCACTCACCTGAAGGCAGTGGCAGGCAGACACCAGTGGGTGTTGTCGGCGAACCACACGTGAGCGAGAACCTGCTGCCACACGGAGTCTGTGTCCCCTCACGGTCTAACGTGGCTTAGGCGTGTGCTGGCCTGAATCTATCACAGAGCGTCATTGACGGGACCGATCTAGTTTCATCTGAAAATGTTTTTCACAACATCTAGGGGGTTTTGTTTCTTTTTAAAAAACAACTGTACGAGTAAGAACCGTACCAGACGACCAAGTTCTCTTTAAACTCTCTGACCTCAGGGGCTGCTTCTATGGTGACTCAGGACAGGCAGGTGCGTTAAACATTGTCACCTTGCACGACTCAGGGACTCCTGTTCTCTCCAGTGTGGCCTCTCTTCGGGAACCACTCAGAGATGTCAAATCTACGGTGGAAAGAAAAAGTCGTGCGTGTTTTCAAGTTCATCACTAATGGCTTTGACACAACGTATTTTTGGAAACCTCTTAGGCACAGTGTATCCCTTTTGGCTCTTCATGTGGCAGAATGGCTCTTCTGGGGGCCACTCGGTCACACCGGACACCTGCCCCCAGGGACCGTAGGGATCCGACCACCGCCCCTCGGCATCACGAGTTCGCAGCCGGGCAGGCATGTGTGTTTCCGAGTGCACGACTGGGACTTCTTCGGAGGCGGTGGGTGCTGCGTGCTCCAGTTTTAAAGGCGACTTTATGAAAGAGTGAGCACACATCCACACGCATGAGCAGGTGAGGGGTGAGGAACACGCGTGAGGCACTGCTGGTCAGTGAGCACACGGGAATCTCCGTGACCGGGCCCCTGCTCCTGCCCAGCGCAGCCGGCTGCAGAGCTCGGTCCGAGTCCTGGTGTGTCGGTGAGGCCGGCCCTGGCTGTCAGTCCCAGCACACTTGGCCGTTTCCCGACAACCCACCCGGGTGGTTTTTGGGGGGACTGGCTTCCCAGAACCCAGCAAACTGAGTTTTTAAGGAGCAGCAGGGCTCAGAGCAAAATCAACGCGGAATAAAGAAGGCCTCCCTGGGCGGGGAGTAATGGGCAGGTGCGGGAGCCCCGCCCCGCCCAGCGCGTGTTTCAGGCCTTCAGACGGTGTGGCTGGCAGACTGCCCCGCACGGTCACCGTGCCACGCCGAGGCCCCACGACCTCCCCAGCTGGGGCCCTGCCGCTCGGGAGTGAACACAGACCCGGCTCCGCAGCCCGGTCACCCGGGGGCCACCTCGGTCCTCTCCAACGGGACAGCACAGGTCTCACAGGAGCACGGGAGGAGGAGACGCTAACAAAGACCCTGGTGGGGGGGGTTAGTTCCCAGTGCAGGTGCGGCTCTGGGAGGCAGGTGGGCACAGTTCCCTCTCCCCCCCGGGAACCTGCCGGCCTCAGAGCCCCATGCGCGGCTGGCCTCCGGTTCCCAGCCCCCCGCGGCCTCCTTCTTCCCTGGCAGTTCCTCTCCGGTCTCTTGGCTGAACACCGGCTCTGCTGGCAGAAATGCAAAGTGGGTGCTTTGAAGCCTCGCCCGGCAAAAGCCCATTTCAAACAGCCCCTGCTCAGGTGCCTGTCCTGCGGGAACATGCCCTGGGTTCCCTGCCCCGCGGACGGAGACCTCAGAGCCGAGGTGGCCGGGTTCTGCCCGGACCCTGGGCGAGCCCCAGGCGAGGACTGGCCGGCCACTGCAGAGGGGACTTCCTGACAGACGGGGCTGCTGGCGCGGAAGTGGACCCGCTGCGGGTGGAGAACTCGGAGCCAACACGCCTGTGCCCCGACCCGCGCACACTCCCTTCAGCCGCGACACACGCTCAGTGACCCACAGAAGCCACACTGACGTCTAAACCACACTTTTCCTTTTGTAAAAATGCCCATTTAACGCATATTTAAACTAATTTATGAAACATAGCCTTAAGACTAATAGTAGCAGTTTTCAGATACTATCTGATTTTTATGACTTTTTCTGAGGACGAAAACACCGCTGTACCCATTTCCCAGGTAAAGACACCAAGGCCACGGGATGCACCTGCTGCCAGCAGCTGCTCCTGTGGCCCCGGAGGGAACCGCCCCCTGCCCACCTCGGCGCCTCCCTTCCTGGGAACAGTCGGGGAGGGGGGAGGGGCGGGCGTCGGGGCGGACGAGGGGCGGGGACCCCCGCCTGTCTGGCTTCCCTCCATCGGCAACTGAGGCCTGGCCGAGGCGAGACCTGTAACCGACTGAGCTGCTGCTCCCAGGGGCCTTCGCCACTTCCTGGGTCCCTAGACTTGTAATGTCCTTGCCGGGCCACCGTGAAGGAGAGAGACGGGCGGCTTCTCCTCCTGTGTCACTCGGCCGTCCTGCAACTCTGGGAGCAGTTGGATGGAGCCTCCATTCCCCCGGCCCCTCTTCCACGGACCCGGCCGGGAACTGCTGTCTTCAAAGAGGTTTTGGTTGCGAGGGGGCCCAGACCCCCCTTTGAAGGGTGGCCGTGCGGCTGCTCCGTGACGTCCTGTGCCTCCTTCTCGCTCAAGGTGGGGGCACGTGCACCCTGCCCCAGGCGACAGAAGGTTCCAAGGGCAATGAAGGAAGAAAACACCTTCGGTTCCGGAATATTTTCACAGCGTGTGGAAAGGAGAAACACAGGGTTTGCAACGGGAGGAACCGGGCCGGCCGCCAGCCCGCGGCTGCGGCTCCTGAAAGGAGGGATGTGGCTTCACCCGCTTGTGTGTCCCCAGAGCCCGGAGACACGTCTGCCACATCACAGGCGGGGACGAGCGTCTGAGGAGAGCACACCTGAGTCCCGGCTGCGGCTCCCTGACGGTCCCCGTGGGCTGGCCCGCCACCGACTGCCCCAGGGCGTCTGTCCCGTGGGCTGTGTCCTGCTCTGGGTGGACGCGGCCTCGGGGAGCAGGGGGGCCTGGCCCCGTGACCGGGGGGCACAGAGCCTTCCCCTCAATCCCCCTGTGTGAACAGCAGCCTCCTTCCCCCCAAACCCGCCCGCCGGGCTCTCTGGGAAAGGCAGGGACACGCCGGCTCTGAGAGCCCCGGGCGAGGTCCGGCCGGCCGGACGCCACCCGCCCCTGTCCCACAGCAGGCGACACGGGTGGCTCCACCTCGCGGCCGCCGAAGCAGCACGTTCACTGGGAAGTCCTCAAGTTTTCTCCTCCTGGTTTATGGTTTCTGCGCTGCGGTTATGGCTCTGTAATGGGCCGTGAGGCAGGCTTCGTGCGCGATTGTAATTACAGGCGATTACGGTTCACGCTCTGCGTCTCGGCGGTTTCATGGACAATTAAATGAAGTTTCTGGCAGTGCGGCTGTGACTCTGACGGTCGGCGTCCTGACAACCTGGCAGGCGAGTGGGCTCCACGTCTGTGTCTGATCCGCATGGGGGGGCGCAAGCCCCAGCTGCTCCCCCCACGGGCCCAGCCCCACTCGCAGCGTTTCCCACCCGTTTGTGCTGCCAGGACGGGCCGGCAGGGCCTCCCTGAGCCGCAGTGGCACCGACGCCAACAGTCGCCCGGGACAGCACGCTCTCCTCGCAGGGAGAGCGACACCCCGCTATCCCCTTCCCCAGCCAGGGCGGTGCTGTCCTGTCACTCCTGCCGGCGTGCACACAGGAGGAGCAGCGTGCCCCTGGGGGGCCGGACCCTTCCTCACTGCGCCTTCGCCTCCTTTCTTCTCACCGAAGGGCTCCTGCGCAGGGTCGCCAGCCCTCGGTGACCCGGCAGGTGCCTAAGTACCCGATGAGGGACACCTGCGCGTGGGCTGAGCGGGCTCTGGGACAGGTGTCGCTGATACTGCGAACACCCCGCATGGCAGGAGAGCTGAGCGTGTGGCCCGGACTCTGGGGGTCGTAAAAGGACTTCACGTAACAGCGTGAAAAGGAAATGAATCAACAAATGCCCGGTTTCCACTCTGAAGGGGCGTCGAGAAAACTCGAGCGACGCCCAGCTGAGAAGACACGGCTCCCAGAGCGAGAACGTGAGCAGCCCTCACCGGGGCCCCGCGGCCCCTCCCTCGGACCCTCTGCGGGGAATCGGAGCCTGTCTGCTCCTCCACCCGACGGGCCACGCCCCGCGGACAGGGTTCGTGCCGTCCACGTGAGCTCAGCGCTCTCGCAACACCACCGAGGAAGTGCGGCCTCCTGAGCACGCGGCCGCGTTCTTTACAAAGAAGCCACACACCCTCCCCAGACAGGACGCCCAGGCTCCGCGTGACGCGGGCCCCCCCAGCTGTGCGTGGGGCGCAGCCTCCACCCCAGGCTCAGGGCCCGTTGCCGAAGCCGAGGGCTTCACTGGTGGGACGGCATCTCCTGCCACACACGTCCCCACGTGAGTCTCAAGAAAACTGATGCTTGCGTCCCTGGGAGCAGACACGGCCCTTCGGACCCACGGGCGGAGCCCCGCTGCTGGGCTGTGTCGGCTCCCGGCGGCAAGTGCGGAGTGCGGCCTGGGGACCCGACGGCCGCTCTGCCGGCTCACACTCACGTCGTTGGCGGAGCTCCGAGGCCAGCGCCGAGGAAGAGAGGGCGGCGTCCTGGCTCGGAGTCGTTGGAACAGGCTTCGCGGAGCACGGGGAGAGGAGGAGCGCAGTCAGGGGAGGGGGAGCGCCGGAGGGTCGGGAGCAAGCCCCCCCAGCTCCGCATCGCCCCAAACACTGGCGCAGGCGGGTCCGGTCCCGTGCGCCTGACCGTGGGTGGGCTTCAGGCCCCCACAGTGTCCACCTTCTCGGACAAGCCCCTGCCGGGCAGGCGGCCAAAGCCGATGGCGACTCTCTGCTTCTCCCTCTGGGAAGCTGCTCGCCCGTGTTAACGTTTCAGCAGCTTTCCTCTCCACACGCCCCCGATTTTCATCATCTCGGAAATTCGGGAGATTATTCTAAAGCTGCTGATGAGCAAATGAAGAGACAATGGCTTACCACGTTTTAAAACACCATGAAAAATTAAGTCACATTTTTCTTGAAAAACAAAGACTAGTAATAAATTTAATGGTTAAGATTCTCTACTAGGCACAAGAGCATGGAGTTCCCTCAGCTGGTAATTCAACTGTTTGTTGAAGAACGCATCGGCGTCCGCAAATTTCACAATGAAGGGAATGAACAAGATTTATTTTTTTGTTTAAAGTGGGAAATATCCAAATTATGCATATTTTAAAGATTTTATTTATTTTTAGAGAGAAGTAAGGGAGGGAGAAAGAAAGGGAGAGAAACATCAATGTGTGGTTGCCTCTCACACACCCCCTACTGGGGACCTGGCCTGCAAGCCAGGCATGTGCCCTGACTGGGATTCGAACCAGCGACCCCTTGGTTCGCAGCCTGTGCTCAATCAACTGAGCTACACCAGCCAGGGATCAAATTATGCATTTTCACAAGTAAACTAGTAAAAATATCTTCTTACCAAGTACTTGATGTTATGTGAGGGCAATTTAAAATTGAGACAGATATAAAGAACAAGCTAAAGGTCCTGTGTGGTCCGATTTCCCAGAGTAAACTGCTAATGGTCCAGTAACTCCTGGACGGTTCCTCGTCACAGGCTCCAGACAGGAGCAGGCAGCTGCAGCCCAGCCGTCCCTGTGGGTGGGGACTCCAGCGACGGTTCTGGAGGCCACATGGCACTTGGGAAGCAGCAGTCTTTCCCGGAGACGCCCCTGAACTGAACAGGAAGGCCCCAGCGGTGGGGGCGGGGGCACCACTGTCCGGAGGCCCGGCTGCAGGCGGCACCTTGAAGCCCCACGCCCACCCACTGTCTGAAGCTCTTGGGGGCCTCAGTCTAGTCTGCGGTGCACTCACGTGTTCCGGGGGGGGGCTCTGTCACCTTGAAGTGACCATGCCCAGCGCAGTGCCTGACACGCGGGGCTGCACCCCCACAGCTTGCAGCCTAGCTCGGGGCAAGGGGACGGGCTTTCTGAATCAGAGGGAGGCTGAGAGCCGTCCGGACCCCGGTGTGAGCAGAAGAAAGGGACGGCTCCACCTCAGAGAGGCTGCGTCTCACACGGAAGAAAAACAGCAATTGGCCAAGAAACGTGGGCACATGGCTTCAGAAACAAAAACCGCGTTTGCATTTAATGACCTGTCAGGGTTGACGGAGCTGGGGTCTGACAGACCCTGGAGGGGAGTCTCTCTACTCCTGGGGGAACTGCTGTGCTTTCTGCCCCTTTTCTCAGGCAGAAACCGCAGCTGGGAGACCCCGACTGGAAATCAGAGGGTCCGAGTGCAGTGAGGTCTGGGGCAGTGCAGGCGTCTGTCCTGCTCGAAAACACTTTCAAATGAAGAAGGGAATTCGGAGTCACCCTTCCAACACAATCAGCTTTTAACCAGTGTCCCCGCAGTCAGCCCTGGGCTGCGGACATCTGCAAACAAGTCAGGACGCGCGACCTGCTTCTTTAGAAAGAGGGACGAGCTGCGGGGAAGTCTCGGGACGTGAGTTATGCCGGTTGGTCCTGCGGGGAGTTTCGGCCTCAGCTCGAGCCGACCCCCCAGGGGACCGGGGGGGCTCTGCGCCTCCGGGCACAATGGGGCGGCCACGCGCGCAGAAGCTGCTGGAAGAGGCCGAGTGGACGCGCCCGGGGTCTCGCCGCCAAGGGTTCTGCTGACGGGTGAAGATCCAGCTGCTGGAGGGGAAGACCACCGCGGGGACCCACTGCCCACCTTCCCTCAAAGAGACTGGCCGAACACTCGGAACCTCTGTGTCTCACGTTCTTCGGAAAGAATGCAGTCGAGTTTAGGTAAAGTATACTGCTACAAAGAAATGCAAAAACTGATAAACTTCAAGGCACAAACTCTGTTCTCTAAAGCTCAAAACAGTCACTTTTTGATGGAGAACCCCCGAAGTTTCAGGACCTTGCCTTGCCCGTTGACCCTTTTTTTGGAGCACAGATATGAACCATTTATGTCCACGAGTTGTGAGCACTTGACACACTCTTCTGACTCCTGCGAACGACAGATGTGTGCAGCCCTGCAGGGCCTTCCCTCCTGTGTGTTCGCGTCCCGTGTCCGTGTGTCCTCCACGGCACCTGACACGCAGGCCCTGTTCCAGTCAGGTGCATGCTGTGGTGACGGGACATTTGTGCACGGTGTGACATGGTCCCCATACCGTCTGTCACCGTCTGTCGCTGTGGAATCACAGTGACATTTCTGACCACTGCAGTGGCCCCCAGGACTCACCTTCTGACTGGCCGTGTGGGCCCCTTCATCCTTCCTCCTGGTAACAGCCGGTTCGCTTCTTATTTCCAGGAGGCTGTGCGTGCCTTGTTTTGCTCGTTTTGTCTCCAGATTCTACATGCCAGCAAAGTCACATGGTCTTTGACTTTGCGCGTCACCTAGCATGACGCCCTCTGGGTGCTTCCCCGAGTCCTGCGTGGCTGAGTCACCCACTGTCATTCCAACACTAGATGCTTCCACACCTCGGTCACCACACCCAGCACCGTAGCGAGCACGGGGGCGCCTCTTCCAACGGCCATTTCTGTTTCCTGCCTTCTCGCGGGTCCTGCTCTCACGTGTCGGGCAGAAGCCTCCGGTGCACCCCGTTCTTGTTCAGGAGAGACCTCTCCGTGCACAGGTGCAGGTTCAGGGCGTCTGGGGCAGGAGGGGGGGCATGGACCCGCCGCTCAGAGGGCCCTTAAAACAGACCAAGAGAGCAGCTGCTGGAGCGAACGCAGGGAAAGACCGCAGCCAGGCTGGCCGTGCTCCAGGGCTCCTGCCGCCTGCCGCCTTCAGAGCTCCGCCCTGGGCACAGTAAAGCTGTCATTCACTGAGTTTTCTGCACGAAGCGAGGCTCACGTCATCCCGTGGAGCCACCGCTGAGTCAGAGGCCTGGGGATGGACCTGAGGCCCTGGGTCACCGGTCTCTCAGCGTCACTTTCTCGGCAACGGGGCCAACAGCGGACCTGGTTCTTGCCTGTCAATCAATTTCAAGAGTACATTTCCCTGGAGACACGTTTGCATTGTCGCTTTTCTCGTGGGTGTTTCTGTCTTAGACACGTGCGAGCATTTGCTTGTAGGTTTTCCTCACGTGCCTTAATTCTGTGCCTGGGGGGGTGGGAGGGCAGGACAGAAATGATCAACGACAGCGAGCGTTTTGCACCCATCCGGGCTCAATTCCAACGCAGACTCCACTGCTGACCAGCCATGACAGTGGACATCTGTTTATCGTCTCTGAGCCTCAGTTCACTCCTCCAGAAAGTAGGGGCAAGAGTGTCGGCCCCAGGAGACAACTAATCAGAGGGGTCACAGGATAATAAAATGGAGAGAAGACACCTCCCACAGAGAAGGAGCTCGAAGCGCTGGGGGCCCAGTAGCACATGAGGGGCAGTGAGCTGTGGACAAGGCCCTGAGTCCCAGGGGCCCCCATTCATGTTTTTTCCAAGGAAACTGGGATGGCGGGTGCATCAGGGAGCGAGTGCAAGGCCTCTGCCGTTCACCTGTGTCTGCCGGTGCCACAGGACAGCTCTTAGCGGGAGTCAGTGTGCAGTCAGTAATCCTCAGTAATGGCCCCTGGAGTGCGGGAGGCAAATTCACAGCCGGACTCCCTGATGAGGCTTACGCGCCAGTCGGCCTTCTGCACGCGGCTTGGGAGCTGACCCTGTGTCTATGATGCCTGTTATTCTTGTTTGGGGGATG
Source organism: Artibeus jamaicensis (assembly GCF_021234435.1). Taxonomy (NCBI): domain Eukaryota; kingdom Metazoa; phylum Chordata; class Mammalia; order Chiroptera; family Phyllostomidae; genus Artibeus; species Artibeus jamaicensis. Next base: position 49,954,298 of record NW_026522046.1, read on the forward strand.
GGGAGGGGGACATGCTTCACCACAGACTGGAGGCTTCTGCACAGGGCCGAGGGGTTTTTGAAGACAAACGACCTTGAGTCAGCTCGTGTCGGCTCGTGCACTTGGGAAAGTACCAGAATGTGAGATGGCCGCTCAGAGGGCCCTTAAAACAGACTGAGGGAGCAGCTGCTGGAGCAAACGCAGGGAAAGACCCAGCCAGGGGCTGGCCGTGCTCGAGGGCTCCTGCCACCTGCCGCCTTCAGAGCTCCGCCCTGGGCACAGCTGTGGAGACGCTTTTATTCCGGAATCTCCCGGCCTGCCAGTCTCCCTTGGGCCCCACCCCGCAGCGCCCATGGGCCCTTCACAGGGCAGGCTGTGCTTCTGAATTCAAGGCGCTTTGCCCTAAGGACGCGACCCATGTCCAGGTGTCAGCTGGACCTGGACCTGCATGTCCTGCGACCAGAGGGGGGAAGGGAGAGAAGCAGAGAGAAGCATCAATGTGTGGCTGCCTCTCACATGCCCCCTACTGGGGACCTGGCCCGCAACCCAGGCCTGTGCCCTGACTAGGAATCAAACCTTCGACCCTTTGCTTCGCAGCCCGGTGCTCAATCCATTGTGCCACACCAGCCAGGCGCTTTGGGCCTTTTATTTGAACCCTTTATATTCTTTTAATGAGACTAATGCTTCTCACGCATCTCTCTTTTGCTTCTGCAGGAGGGATTTTTGAAACTGTGGAAAACGAGCCTGTTAACGTGGAAGAGCTGGCGTTCAAGTTCGCAGTCACCAGCATTAACAGGAACCGGACCCTGATGCCCAACACCACGCTGACCTACGACATCCAGAGGGTCAACCTGTTCGACAGTTTCGAGGCCTCGCGGAGAGGTAACTGTAGCCGCACTTTCCACGGCTTCTCTGGGGGCCGTGTCTGCTCCACGGGTCGCCAGCCCTCGAGTGAATGGGCCCAGGGAGCCCGAGCCCTGTCCCGTTGGGCGGTGCCGGCTGTGTCCCGGGAGCAGGCGGGTAGCCGGCCCTGAGACCCCGCCCACATATCCGGCTCCGCCCACCACCCGAGACCCCGCCCACATATCCGGCTCCGCCCACCACCCGAGACCCCGCCCACAGGACCTCCGGTCCCGCCCCGGCCCCGCCCCGCCCCTCTGCGAGTCCGCGCTGGGCTGTGCACCCCAAATCTCCGGCCGGATGTGCGTTCCCTCCCGAGGCTGAGACGCCGCCGTGAAACGGGGCAGAGCCGTGGACGGACGGGCGCCTCCACGGAGCGCGGGGAAACGCCCGCGACACACCTCAGCTGCAGCCCACGGGCAGCAGCTGGCCAACCGCGGGGCTCGCCTTCACGACTCCTCCGAGCCCTGGTCCACCAGCTCGTGGAGAGAGGAGGTTGCAGATCCGAGTCCACGTGCTGCAGGCCCGCGAGTGACAGGGCGTCGTGTCACTCACAGCCCAAAACAGAAGAGGAGGAAAAGCACAGATATGGAGCCGCGCGGCAGAAACAGACAGACGGGGTCCTTGGGTCAAAGGCCAGCGCGCGATCCGCGGGCGCCCGGCGTGGGGACGCGAGCCGCTGCGAAAGTGGGTCGATCGGAATCAGGATTGAGTTTAGAAAGATGAAACCCGTGGGATCAATCCCTGCAGGCGGCCCTCCTGCCTCCCACCGGGAGAGTCCCCGAGAAGTGGCCTTGAGGGCCCGGCACACACAACGCCCCTCTTGTATCACAGACTCTCTTGTCACCGAAGCCCACGCACGCGGTTCTGCAACACAACAGCATCCCACTCACGCACACCGCGTGACGTCTCCGGGGCGATGTTCCAGTTAAAACTGCCAATTACCACCGCCGTCCGCTCAGCCCTCCGACCGTCCGCACTGAGCTCCTTCCACGGGGCCTGCGCCCACACTCGGCGCCTGGAGCCCGGCCTCCCGCCAGGGCTCCGAGTGGAAGTGGAGGCTGCTCCCGCCCAGAGCGGGCGGCTCTTTGTCTCGAAGAAACAAAAGCACCCAAACAAACTGGCTGCAGCGACTGCCGAGTTCAGGCTGACTTAGCAGCTGAGCACGGGTCGTTTCCACATTGAACTAACCCAGCTGGATGTGCCCGCCCGATGCGCTCTTCCCAGAGTCTGCGTGTTCTTTACAAACAGAACATGAAACTGTTTCCCAGGAGCAAAGATGAAAAGCAGCAGCATAATGACTGCGCTCTATGGCAGGGCCTTAGTAATGGCATTTTCTTTTAAAGATGGAGCTGCACATACTATTGCGTTGGCCAAAAAGTTCATTAGGTTTTTTCCACATGGTGGCTCTTGTGGTGCTTAAGTGTCTGTAACTTCATTTCAAGCAATTCTGTTAGACTGTATTGTGACAGCTGCCATATCAGCGTGCATTTTCAAAAAGCTGTCAAACTGGTGAATTTTTGTGCAGCCATTTTAATACTGAAGCTGGAAAAAGATACACAACATTTTTGGCATATTATGCTTTCTTATTTCAAGAAAGGTAAAAATGCAACTTAAATGCAAAAAAAAGAGAGAGAACGTTTTGCTCAGTGTGTGGAGAAGGTGCTGTGGCTGATCGAATGTGTCAAAAGTGGTTCGTGAAGTTTCTTGGCATTAGTGACATTTTGGCCAAGGGGTTCCTTGCTGTGGGGCTGCCTTGGGCTTGGGAAGATGTTCGGCAGCTCCCCTGACCTCTGCCCTGCAGGAGAAGCCAGCAGCAGGAGACACAGCCAACGTCCTCAAAATACCCCAACCAAAGGTTATTGGTGAAAACACAAAATGTGTGTTTTATCTAATGGGAAAAATGTGATGGGCTTTTTGGCCAGCTCAGTATATGGATCTCCCTTGTCTCTAAACACACGATAAAAACTTTATATTTTATATGTAAATAGCATTGTCAAGTTTATAAGGTGTCTTCACACAAATCATCTCCAGGGGTCAAATCTCCTGTCCTCCCTCTCTCTGACTCGGTCTTCCTCTTACACACACACACACACACACACGCACACACGCATCGCTGAGCCAACCACACTTCAGCCCACATAAAATTGAAAGCTTTCTTTGTGATCGGAAGCACCTGCCAGTGCTTGTAAATGAAATGCCTGCTAAGCTGCTTAAAACTGGTGATCTACCGGCACAGGGAGTGGGGGGCTGACTGAGTCTGTGCTGACCGCCAGGGGGCATCCCAGTCCGCCAGCCCGCCCCCGACGGAACAGCCGGTCACTGACTCCCTGCTCTCGAGTGGCCCCCTCACCCACGGAAACAGCGCCAGGAAACTCGCTCCCGAGGACAGTGGGAAGCTCCAGCATGAGCGCAGGGGTTGGGGCCTCTCAGCCCGGGGGTGCGAGCCCCCCTCACAGGGCTGTCCTCGCTGCCCGTAGGTGCTTGGGGACGGCTCTCCAAGTTGTCCTTAGTGGTTTTTCTCTCTAAATCGACTTGGATGATTCCGACTAAGCACTACGGCTTTTCAACTTACTTTCATTTGTACAGTGGCATCTTCATAAATATCGACACAATTTCATGTATAAATTTTCGCATGATTTGATTCAAATATTCAGTTATCTCCCAGCAATTTCGAATTCCTTTAAACTAGCATTAAGGTATCCATTTGAAATGCTTTTACGTCCATATTTAATGCCAGCCCAGATTTACATCAGCATGAAAGGCAAAGGCAGTCCCTGCAATGGTTGTGGAAGATAACCGTTCCTGACCTGTCTGGAAGGGACTGTGACCGGTTTGTCTCAAGTAACGGAAAAGTGTCAACACCCTTTCATTACATGGGCGCCCTCCCCCCAGGAAGCAGCGTGAACTCAGACACACGTGAGAACTACGGTAGCTGCTGTAATATGACTGCGAGTGGCCCACGCTCGGGAGCAGCGTGGCTGTTCCGTGTCTGGGGAGCAGCGAGACAAGCCGCTCCGCCGTGCGTGGGCTGCCCCAGGCCCTGGAGATGCTCCTGAGGGTTGGTGACGGATACGGGAGGCGTGCCCCTGGGTTCAGAGGAGTGTAAATGAGGGAAACAATGCACCGACTCCGTCTGTACGAGGACTCGATTTGTTGCCATAAATTGGAACACCAAAAAAAAAAAAATTAGCCCAAGATGATGGAATTACATGGCCTTTTTTTCTCACACTTCTAAACATTCTAAATTTTCTCCATCGGTGTACATAATCTTACACTGAGAAAAGTGAATGGATGTTGAACTAATTTCCACGCACACACATTGACTCTGTCTTGTTAGGTGTCACAGCTGCTGGGACCAAGCTGGGTCAGGGCAGCGACACTGAGTGCGTCACCCCCCGCCCCGCCCCCCACAGGCTGGGACCTCAGGGGCCGCACAGGGTCTCCTGACCCCCTGTCGGCCAGGCGGTTCCCTCACTCTGTCCCTAGTCGGTGTCGGGGCCACTCCACGGTCTTCAGGGGTCTTCCAACAGGAGCCGCAGCAGCCTGCACGGCCCCTCGCCCCCGCGGCTCCCTGGGACCTCTGCTCTGACCGGCCCCGCCCCAGGAGTCACCCGCCAGCACTGCAGTTAGTCTCCAGGGTCTCAGGAACGCAGTGGACCCGTTCATCCTCCGTGGCCCAGGAGGTGTCTGAGACCCACTTCCCATCTTTGGCCCTCAACCCCTTGAGGGTCTGGATGCTGGACTAAGAGCGCAGGTGGGGGGGGGGTCTTGGAAGGTAAAGAAAAGGGGAAATTCACGGCTCTCGCTCTCTCTCTCTCTCTCTGTCTTCCCCTCCTGTGTCACCTCCCCCATCCCACCCCCCACCCCCCACCCCCATCGGGATGCAGCCTGCGACCAGCTGGCCCTGGGCGTCGCCGCGCTCCTGGGCCCCGCGCACAGCTCCTCGGCCAGCGCCGTGCAGTCCGTGTGCAACGCGCTGCAGGTGCCGCACGTGCACACCCGCTGGCGCCCCCCCGCGGCGGACGGCCGGGACCCCTTCCACGTCAACCTGCACCCGGACGCCGCGGCCATCAGCCGGGCGCTGCTGGACCTGGTCCTTTACTTGGGCTGGAGGGCCGTGACGCTGGTCTACGAGGACAGCTCAGGTAGGCGCGCCCGGGCGCCGCCTGGGCCCCGGGAGCCCAGGGCGCGCGTCGCATCCCCTTGCCGGGCGGAGGGCACCGCGGAGACTTGACGGGGTCTCCCAACCCAGGGGCACGCCGTCCTGCTCATTCCTGGTCCTTCTAGGGGTCGATTTTCCATCAACCACTTTAGAAGACTTTTTGGAGCAATGTCACCTTTTTGATGTATATTGTTAACGAGGCAGAACGTTAAAGACGTCACTGCGTATCCAACTCTCTCAGCTTGGGGCCGGGATGCCACCCCTTCGCTAGAGCAGAGCAGTTTGGAAACGACCGGAGCAGGTTCCTGACCTGACCACACACGGGTCTGGAAGTCTCCAAAGCGGGTTAACAAGGCAGGTCCAGTTACTGGCAGGGCGTCCAGCCTTTCGGCGTCTTGGGGCCACGCATTAAACACACTGTGACACGTAATCACATAAATAAAATCTCACCCTGTTTTAAGTAAGTTTACCATTTGGTGTTGGGCTGCGTTCACAGCCACCCCGTGGGGCCGCAGGTGGGACGCACTGACAGAGGTCAGGTGGATAAAGCTGACCGGCCGCTGGGTTGGAAAGAGGGTGACCCGTGGGTGACGAGCCCTTCACAAAGCAATTCCTCGTTCCGCCTGCTCGTCTGAGGGGAGGACGGGGTGGCTTCAGCACCTGCTCCCGGACGACACTTTTCTGACCCTGCCCTCTTGAACTCGCCTTTAAGGGCACCTTCCCGCGTGCCTCCCGGTCACAGGCTGAGGTTCGTGGGTGTCCAGCCCCCCAGCATTCGCAGGGCGCCCCGCCGGTGACTCCGCCGCCCACACGTCCACGTGCAGGCCCCTCCCCCTTGGCGTCGCCCCCGCGGTGACGAAGCACCGCCACTCCCACCCTGCATTCTGGGGGGGGGCCCTCACTTTGGATGCCTCTCCCCCCTTCTCCATGGCAACTCTCACGGCCACCATAGCGCTCATGGTCACCGCAGATACAGCCGCCGCATTGCACGTGGTTGTCTGGCTACGAGCCTAGGAGGCCAGGGATTCCCGAAATGGAGGGTTCAGCGCAACTATTTTTATAACCTGACGCCTAACCCAGCCCCTGCGGACCTCGCGTGGTGGGCACCAGACCCCGCGCGCCCACCCTGCAAACAGAGGGCGCGTGAGCCAGCAAGGCCGTGGGCTCTGCGTCCCACAGTGGGTGTCCCAGGGTCACCCTTTCTCACGGCCTCTCCTCCTCTGCATGGCAGGGCCATCTGAGAGCGACACAAACCACTGAACCATGTTGGGACCCCTGGGTCTCACTCAGCGAGCGGTGCGGCAAAGGTGCGGGCACAGCTGCTGCCGAAGGTTTCACACTGTCTGAGGGCACCCGAAACTAAAGGGAATTACCTTCTGCAGGGCCGGGCGCCTGGCAGGACAGGCTTCCCCCGCCGGCTGCTCAGGAACCCACCTGGGTCAGTGCACCAGCTGGCGCTGTTGTCAGAGGCTGCTTCAGCTTCCGGGAGTTTTTTTTGAAGACACCGTGCATTTGCCCATTTCATGATGGGGGTTGAGCAGCAAACCTGCCCACACCGCGCTGAGCGTGCAGCAGTTTTGGAGCAAAACTGACGTGACCCCCGTGGCCCTCCCTCCATATTCACCGGGTCTTGCCCTGAGCAACTTGGTTTTTTTTGTTTCCTCCAGTGAAAAAAAATCCTCTAAGGGAAACATTTTACTGATGCGGACGAGGTGAGAAAAAGTGGCAGAAGCACCAAAAGGCATCAAAATCGACAAGTTCAAACTCTGTTTTGAGCCGTGGGGAAAGTGTCTTGACATTGCACGCCGGGTGTATTCACTTACACTGCCAGATGCACAAGGAACACAGCTTTTCCGTTTCTCAGCTCCCATCTTCCCACCCCCTGGAGGGCGCAGACATGGAGTCCCCTTGGAACCCTCTCAGGTGTGAGCACACTCGCACACCCGTGCCTTTGTGAAATGCCGTTTTGCACACTCCTCAGTTCAAATGCAGGAGAAACCAGTATTTAAATGCACGGTCTCGGCCCCGGGCATCGGTTCGTTTGAGGTCAGGGCGCGAGCCCCCTGCTGCGGTTCCACGGGCGGCAGTGGGGCGAAGGCTCAGGGAAGCCTGCCTGCTTCTCTTCCAGCTGAGGCTCGTGAGCAGAACTGAGGCCGTCCAGACGGGACAGGCCAACATGCGGGGCGGGGACTCCCGCTCGCCCAGCTGTCCAGTCGGGATTCACTCGTGCAGGAGGGCTCGGCCTCTAAGGTCCCTTCCAATTCCTGGCAGCTGTGACTCCTTTTCAGGGCCGGTCCCAACGACCGGCCTCGAGGTGCCTGGCTTTCCCTTCTGTGGAGTTGCACCGACCCCTGTCGACCGGAGGCAGGTTCTGAGGGTTACAGAGCCATTTCTGAGGCCTGGAGCCAACTTCCTGTAGAGGAGCCGTGTCCACAGCAAAGCCCTTGTTATTTAAGGAGAAGAGCTGAGAACGAACGGTCAGACACCCGGGAACTAGCAGGCTGTTTCTCCACACACTTCCCACCCCCCCGTCCCCAGAGCCACCCAACAGGCATGCAGGTCGGCAAGTTTCTTTGTCACATCTCGGTGCAGAGGGGACAGGTGGCCAAAAACGGTGTTGAGAACTGGCCACCTGTGCGTATGCAGAGCGCAGCCCAAACTCACAGGGAATCAACGGGCTTCGTGCCCCAAGTGAGGCACCTTCCGAGACCGAGTGGATTCCCGTCACTTCTGTGGGGGGGGGGGGTATTTTATAGCTCAGGCGTGTCCTTTTCTCTAGAAAGATTGGAACGTAGAGGGAAGTGGCAGAAATGTCACTGAAAGCCCCCACGCCCTCCACCGAGATCCAGCAGCTATCCAGAGGGCACGTTTACCCAAAAGCTCTGACTCCCTCAGCACCAGGACAGCTACGACAGCCAGGTGCCGACAGGTAGCGGCGGCGTGGAACCAACTATCGGAGAGACATCATGGCGATTCCACCCCTGAACACGCTCGGGTGGGTCTGAGACGGGGGCCGCCCTCGCTACAGCCCCACTCCCGACGTCAGATTCCGAAAACTGCAGGCCGGTACGGGGCTGGCGTCACACAGACACGGTTCGAGTAAGAACAGAAGAGGCCCCCCCGCAGCTGCCCGGGGCTGGGGGACGGGGCGGCTGGTGCTCGCCGGCCACAGGGCCTCAGGGAAGATGCTTCCTAAGCACCTGGAGTCCCTGCCCAGTGACCGGAGGTGCTGGGGTGCCACCCGGGACGCGGCCTGTCCCAGGCACCCAGAGAGCCAGCCCGGGTGCTTGTGGCCAAGGACGCTGTGGGCCCTCTGGTCTGTTCACCCGTCCAGAGGGACGCAGAGCCATGACCCCAGCCCCTCCCGACGGAGGCGTCACGCCACCTGGCCCGGGTTGTCCTCCTCACGTGCTCCCCTCCGAGGAAGGGGCTGATGGGGGGCCTTGGTCACCAGCAGACAAACTTCTGCTGAACCCTGTTCTGTCTCAGTGCTCCCGAGAGAGACAAGACGAGACCCCATGCACAAGAACACACACGTGCACACATGCGCACACAGGCACAAACTCACGTGTACGGACGAGTGCACACATACTGCATGTGTGCACACACCTGCTTGCAGTGTCTCTCGTGATCCCAGCAGTGCCCTACACCTGACTGGAACCGGGATCACCCCCGTGTTCAGTGTCTTGCCCCGTCAGCCCCTGTGGCATGAGACCGTCCCACCTCCCTCTGCCTCCCGCGGCCGCGACGTCTGTAGAGCGTCCGGGTCGGGTCTGCGGCGCAGTGGGCCTCGCCCGGGATTGCTGGCTGCCTTCCTATCGGCATTTTGTCTCTGAAACCCAGACCACCGTGAGGAATCAACACCGTGCCTGGTTCCCCCTTTGCCGGCGCCCCTGCCGGTCCTGGCAACCGAGCTGGCCGGTCGGCGGTCTCGCTCGGCGGGCCAGCTTCCAAACCCCGGACCTCGGGGCCTTCAGAGCAGGGCTGCTCCCAAACCAGTTGCCTTTCGCTGAAGAAATTGTTCAGAAAATAATGTTTAACTCGCCTTTACAACCAGGTGTATGTGATTGATGAACAGCTGCGAAATGCAAATAAAAGGGACTGCCTCCTCTCCATTTTTGTCTCCTGTGAACTAAAAGAGCCTTTGAATTGTAAATTCTGCAGCCTTTGCTGATGAGCTTTTCTGAGTAAACCGCTGCTTTGGGAAGGAGAGGGTGTGGCCCCTCCTGTTCTGCCCGCCGCTGCCACCGCAAGCAGCCCCTCAGCCTGCTGGTCCCGCGTCCCCAGGCTGTTTCCCCTGCGGGCAGGCAGACAGACAGACAGACAGACAGACGGGACTCCACGGGCAGAGGGTGAGGGACGCCCAGACCTTCTCCAAAAACACCGTGGTCTCTTGTGTTAGTTTTTTACCTTGTTCACTTCTTTTATTTATTTATTTATTTATTTATTTATTCATCCCTTTTTAATTCTCACAGTTGACACACATCACTGACTCAGTTTCAGGCGTGGCCCCCTGGGGATGGGACGTCACCGAGATACAGGGTTGCCCAGGACACTGTGCACCCCCCTGGCACCACCCATGGTCCTTACAGTGTCCTGACCGCCCTCCCCACCTGGACGTCAGGACCCGAGACTGTTCTGTAACTGCCCCTCGGCCCCTTCCCCCTGTCACTCTGTTCTCTGTGTCTGTGAGTCTCTTTCTGTTCTGCTTGTTTATTTTATTTTTAGATTCAGTTGTTGACAGATTCGTATTTATTGTCATTGTGTTGCTCCTGTTTTTATCCTTCTTTTTCAAGAAGACCCTTTAACATGTCATATGATGCCGGTTTGGTGGCGGCGAACTCCTTTAGTGTTTCCTGGTGTGGGACACCCTTTGTCCGCCCTGCGACTCTGAATGGCAGCTTCGCTGGGTGGAGCGAGCTTGGCCGTAGGTCCCTCCTGCCTTCCATCACTTCGAATACTTCTCGCCAGTCCCTCCTGGCCTGCAAAGGTTCTGTTGAGAAATCAGCTGACAGTCTAATTTTAATCAAGAAAGGATTTTCCAATTCAACAGGCAATCACAGTGGAGAGAGGACATAATGAGCCACTTTTACGTAGTTTCCATGGCGAGAACTGGAAGATTACACAGAACCGCCCAACCGATTAACAGGCAAACAGCTGTCACAGAGACACTCGGTGTGATGCCTGCCAGGGCTCACGGCCCCCACATTCTGGCTTTGGGGGGGCAGGTGCTGGCTATGTCACCAAGCACCTTTGGAAACTCGAAGCAACTTTTTATTTACATGAGTTTTGAGGTCCAGACTTAACCTGTTAGGAGGTGAGCTGCCACATTTCATCCAAACCAGCTCAGAGTGCGCTTGGGAGAGCCGGTCACACATCGCCCCTCGCAGGCCGGCTCCACGGGATCCAACGCGGACCAGGCGTGAGAAAGGAGAGAGGGGTCAGCCGATGACCTTCAGGTGGCAGCCCCGCGGCTCACGGTGGGGACTCTGTGAGTGTGACTGTAAAGGGCACTAAACAAACGTGCCTCGGACTTTTCCAGGTCTGATCCGCCTGCAGGAGCTCATCAAAGCTCCCTCCCGGCACAACATCAAAATCAAAATCCGGCAGCTGCCGTCGGGGAACAAGGACGCGAAGCCTCTGCTGAAGGAGATGAAGAAGGGCAGGGAGTTCCACGTGATATTCGACTGCTCACACCGCAGGGCCGCCGAGATCCTGAAGCAGGTGAGGCGTCCTGAGGGGCGGGGCGGGGATGCCCTTCTCTGGTCTCAGGAATGCGGCGGGTGCCACTCTGCGCAGCCCGAGTCCCGCGGCCACCTGTCGAGGCTGGGAGATGCTGTTTTCAGAGCCCCTTCCAGGAGCCTCAGGCTCAGAGTGTGGGTGTCTTGGCTGAAGCCCCCAGCCACCGTGGGGGGGTCCGAGGTCCCACGCACAGTGGGACACAGGCAGATCCAGCTTCAGAGGGGGGTGGGGAGGGGACCATTGCAGGTTAAGCATCTCTCTCTTCATCTTCACACCTGTTGAAGGATGGAGCCAGGTTTCTGTGCGCAGAGCCTGACCCGTTGTGAACACACTGTCCTCGGGGAGGGGCAGGATTCCCAGCAGTGATGCTTCTCTGTCTAACTTGTCTGGACAATGAGGCTAATGCGAGTGGAAGCCCTGGGAAAACTGTGCCATCTGAGATACGTGGAAGACGTTAGTGATGTTAAGGATAATAATAACCACCCTGGCTGCGTGGCTCTCTGGACTGAGTGCTGGTCTGCAAACCAAAGGGTCGCCAGTTCGATTCCCAGTCAGGGCACATGCCTGGGTTGTAGGCCAGGTCCCCAGTAGGGGGCACATGAGAGGCAATCCAACATTGATGTTTCTCTCCCTTTCTCCCTCCCTTTCCCTCTCTCTAAAAATAAATAAATAATTTAAGAAAGAGTCATTAAAAAATAATAACCACCACCACACAGTGAACTTACTGAGCACTTGAGGATATAGCCTCGTTCTTACGCTCGAGAAAGAAAACTCAGAACTGGAAAAAAGATAAGCAAAGACACCAGTTCTGGCAGCCCCTCCGGGGGTGGGGGGGGACACTGGGCAGCATCTGGATATACCTTTGGTTGTCCTTTTGGAGACCTGGTGGCCTGCGGGTAACATGTGCTCGGAGCCCAGGGCTGAACCCCCGCACTGCACGGACAGCGCCCCCCCCCCCAGAGCCTAGACGGCCCGGAGGGCGAAGGCCCCGGGGCTGAGAAGCTCGGACGAGCCCAGGAAAGGCCAGGGGGCGCCTCACGGGTGGTGCCAGTGGCAGACCAGGGGCTCAAATGGGGGTCAGGGAAAGTGGCCCAGCTGCACGCATGTGGCCTAACGGGTGCATGTCATGTAAGTGTCACTGCGGCGTCGGCAATGTCCCCGGAAGACGACACGGCTGTGACTGCACTTCCTGCGTCGGCAGTCGGGTGTGCCGAGTGCCTGCGTGGGGCTGGGCGCCCCAGCCACGAGCAGAGCAGGTGGGGTCCACGGGGCTTCACCGGACCCCCATGAAGCTGCTAGGACTGGACGTGGCCGTTACACGCTGAGGGACCGGGTCCCGCCTGCCCTCCAGCCTGATCCACTGGGGCGGACACACAGATGGAGGCCACGCCCCGGCCCCCCCAGGTGGGCCTGTCCCTCTCCAGGCAGCCCGGGGAGCAGAGACGAGGGGCCTGACTCCAGCCGCCCCTGCACCTGTCTTTTCACCTGAGGGAGAAAAGAGAGGGAGGAGGAGGCCCCGCCCCTTCACCGAGGGCCCACGGGAGTCCTCGGCATCCCGTGGAGCTGCCCCCACGAGCTCCCACCCCCCTGATCTGCACGCAGCTTCCGCAGGGCAGAGGCCGGGAGGCCCCACTCTGAACGGCCAGCCCGCGTGGGGTCTCCAGACCCCGTGGCCCCCGTCCCCGCCCCACGGACCTGCAAGGGCCCCGGTCGGAGCGGATGAACCCGGAAAATGCCTCGCCCGGGTGAGGCCAGTGTGAGTGCTTCCGCCTCCCTGGTGCCCGAGCTCAGCCGAGCGTCTCCTCGGGCGGGCCCCTCGGCTTTCTCTTCATGCTCGTTGATCCTGACTTCCCCGCATTTCCCTGCGGCTCCGCCACATTTCACCACTTTTCGATGGTCCTTAAGGGAAAAACACAGCCAATGCACTTTCAGGCAGATATTTGACATTTATCTAAAAGCAAAACTTGGGGGAAAGTCTGCAGTTATTCTTGGGCATGCTAATCACTCTCTCGATGTAATTATTTCTATTCATATTGAACAAGTACTATATGATGAGTATCTGAAAAGTTACTTCCCCAAAATTAGTTGGAAACTCAAACGTCAAGACTTGATGAAGCTCCCGACACTTGGGGCCTTTGTGTGAACCAAGTGCCTTTGCCAGTTTCTGCCGTCTCAGCCCGGCCCGGCCACCACGGCTCGGCCTGGGGCCCCCTCTGTCCCAGCCCACCGGCCGCACCAGCAGCCACCCCGCTGCTCTGCCAGGAAGCTGCTGTCTCCTGAACCTGCCCCCAGGAAGAGACCCCCCACCCAGGCTCCTTCCAGTGTCTCCACCACCACCTGCCCCTCGCTCTTCCCACCCAGTATCACCCCGGCCCCTCCGTCCCCCACAGGCTCTGGCTGGAGGGAGAATTTAAGGAGGAGGCCAGGGAGGGAAGGCCGTGGGTGGGAGCCTGCCGGCCGGGGCTGGGGGAGGGGCGGCCAGCACAGCAGCCTGGGAGCTGGCGATGCCATTGGTTTGCAAAAGCAGCCTAAACTCAGGGGGCACGGACTGAGCCTGCTCTTCCCGCCCCGACCCAGCCCTCTCCAGACAGGAGCCACGGCAGGTCCGGCACCCCGTTCTGTGCCCAGTTCGCTGCCTCTCACTGGCCGCTGCTGTCCCCCCGGGTTGTTCTGTCAGGGCTGAGCCTCGCCTGTGGTCCCCTGCGGGAACCGGAGCAGAGGCCGGTCACTTTCTCTGACCTGCCCTCTCCCGGCTGCTGCCCAAGCCGAAGGGAAACCTGTAATCAGTCCAGGACACGCATCACCTGATCCCCTCGGCTGCCGGCTCCCAGGGGCAGCGGCCTTCTGTGACTTGCTCACCGAAGCCCCCACGCCCACCCCATTGGGGCACAGCTGTGTGGAGGGAGGGACTGGACCTGCAGCCTGAGCCACACCCCGGGCTGGGAGTCCCACCTTCCCTCCCCCCTCCAGCAAGTTGCTCCTCTGGGCCTCGGTTTCTTCAAAAGGACAGCTTTATGCTGCCCTGAATTCTGTGCTATGACTGTAATGCAGAATCGAGCCTGCGACTCTGCTTCCTGAAAATAAATGTGCCTCTTTGGGAGAACAGTGTGGTCGCCTCCCGACCCTGTGACAGGGCCCACAGAGCAGGTCACTGCTGCCAGCACAGCAGGGGGACAGGCCCAGCCGGCTCCGGACGGGGGAGGGTGCTGGGGTTCACGCCACAGGGAGGGCGGCAGGGGCGGGCGGTCCCCGAGCTGCAGGGCGCCCCCGCCCTGGGAGCCCAAACTCACTCCTTCTGCGGGGCCAGCCTGCCCTCTGCTCGCGGAGCCTGGGCGTCGAGAGGGGACCCACGCCCCCAGCGCTGCGGCTATAATGTCACGACGTCACACGTGACTGAGCCATCAGTCTCCATAACACATTTCCGCACCAGGATAGTTTGCACAACTGCATCGCATTTTCTCTTTTTCGCATTAACATAAAAACAAGGCTGGGAGGAAATGTGTTTCTTCACGCCCAGCTTCCCTCTGCACAGAGGCGCGGGGGCAGCGCCCACTGGCAGAGCGATTTTGTGCATCGGTCCTCCCTCCTCGGAGACTCGCCCAACGGCTGCCAGCAGGACGGAAGCAGGGGTTGGGGGGGCCAGGTGGGTTCCGTGCTGTGCCCCACCCCCCGCATCTGTCCCCTCTCCACACAGTGCCCCCAAGCCTGTGCCTGGGACCTGCCCCCGCTGAGTCAGATCTCCAGGGTCTGATCAGCAACACAGGGAACCAGCTGAAGGCCTCAGGAGCCGTCCTGTAGGGCGTACTTAGCACAGGCCGGCAGGGCACCCGCTGATGGGGAGGCGGGCCCGTTCCACTTACAGGAGATCGTTCTGCATTCGGGGGCAGACGGAGCCCACAGAGGCTCTGTCACTTCCCCCGTGGCCAGGCCAGCAAGCAGCTGGCCTGCACCTGCAACTTGGGATTTAAGAAGAGACACCCCGTTCTGCTCCCGCTGCGTGTCCCAGACGTCAGCTGGTCCTCGGAGCAGCGGCCAGGACACATTTTATTGCCAACCTTCCAGCTCATGAGTTGTGGATGCTCCACTTCACCCCCAAACATCCTTTTGAGTCTAAATGTCCCCAAGAAAAACGCTGGCTGCCTCGAAAGCCACAGCAGAGAGGAGAGGTGGCGGGCACCCGGCGGAGACGCTGGCTCTTTCCTTCGGCACACACCTGTCGGCGCGGAGAGCAGGGGAGGAAGACACGGTGAGCGAAAACCACCAGGCGCTCGGGTCCCCGCCCCCTTGGCACAAAAAGGAGCCTGAAGAGCAAACGTCATGAGTACAGACCCCCGGAGCCTGCCCTCCAGCGGAGACCCTCCCCCCCAGGCTGATCCCTGAGCAGTGACAGTTGTGCGAGAGCCCACACGCAAGCTCTGCGTTTCCCCGACAGAACATCCAGCTCACGGACGCTCGCTCTGCGCCAGACTGAGCCGAGCATCTGACGGGAATGGCGCTTTTCCATCTTCTCACAATAGCCCCGTCACAGGGGAGAAATGTGGAGACTCCTCTCCGTCGCAGGGGAGGAGGGCCACACGCTGGGTTCCAACGCGGTTCCAGCCTGCCTGCCACCCCACCTCTCGGACCCTCCCAGGCTCCTCTGTGCCGGCGCCTGCCCCCAGTGCAGCCCTGGGTGTCCACGCACACTGGTGGTCAGCGTTCCCTCACTGGCCTGGACGTACAGAACTCGCACTTGGCCTTGTGCTTAGGAGGCGCCCGAATTTAAGTGGGCAGATAATTGCGCAGGCCATTCTTATTCAAAGCTCCCAGAGTCCTTTGGGCGTCTTTGAGACGGTTAACTGATGATAAGCTCATTACTTTAGATAAACTCTGGCAACATAACGATGATGAATCTCTACTTATAGTAACGGGATGATAATTTGTAGCATATTATATAATTATTTTGGTGAGACACTCCCATTGTAATTAGATCTCTCTCGGGCTGACATGAAAATTGATTTACATTTCCTGAGCACACAGTCTGGCTGTAAGGAGCGGTCCACAGATACCAGTGTGTTATTAAATGTGCACAAGAATTTACTGACCTCTGTGGATAATCGACGATTCACTGAAGGGGTTAGAATTTGTCCACGTTTTTGGTGAATGGGATGCTCAAAAAACCTCCAAATTACCGACTGGGAAAGGACCTGGGCTTGTTTCAGCCTGAGTTGGTCATAAAGATCACACGCCTGCCTCAGAGCCGCTCCAGCGCCATGGCAACGTCGCTGCGACAGACGACAAACGGAGATCACTCGGCCTCATGCCCCTCGGACAGGCTTCCTTCGGGGGAAGGACTGTAGCTTCTATCAGGTCCCTTCATAAATGCGAGATGCCACCTAAGGACCCCCGCCCCCCACTCTGTCCTCTGGGACTGTTAGCTCAGTCCCCTGTCACGAGGGTGGCCCTGTAAGAGGCAGATTCGGCCACTTATCTGGCCAACGAGTGCTGTCTGTTTTCTCGCCTGTGCCTGTGGAAAGGGTGGAAAGGATACCAGGAAAGACCCCAATGTGCTAAACGAGGTCATTTCACGGCTTTGCTGCATCTGTAAAATGAGGGCATCACAGCACCCACATCACGCTGGTCGGGGAACGGTTAGCTGTGACGTGCCCGTGAGGCACGGAGCCAGGCACGGAGGTGTGCCACGGTCCACCGTCACCGTCATCACCAGTGAGAAGCGGAGAGATGCAGGGATTGCCCAGCCGTCACCGCGTCACCTCCCCCGCCAGCCCCTGCTGGGCCCCAAGGGTCTTACTGTCTCACGGAGACCTTGCCCGACCGGCTGAAATCTCCGCGCCACACTGAACACACTGTGCCTTCCTCTAGCCACTTCTCCCTGTCCCCGTCCGTCCTGGGACTAGAAAGGCCACCCAGTTGCTGGTGCCGGAAACCCAGCAGGGCCTGGGTCTCGTCGCCCTGTTCGCAGTTAGCAAACGCCTTCTTCTGCCTTCCGGGTGGGTCCCATGCCCGACCTGCTCCTGCCCCCTTCTCCTCACCGAACTCGAGCTAGAGACCAGGGTGGGGTCTCTCAGCCACAGGCCCCTGCCCTCTTTCCCCACCCGAGGCCTCAGCAGCCGCGCCTTCGAGTAACGTCCGGCCCACCCTGCTCCCGGTGCGGGCCCCCCCCGAGCGGCCCCCAGCCCCCGCTGTGCAGCGTGGGGACACCCCGAGACCGGCCTGCAGCCCATTGCTGCGTCTGTTACGTCGCTTCAACACAACTGGGACACGACTGTTTTTACAAACTGTCCTTTCTCGGTGAAAGCTGACTCCATTAGGTGATTAAATTTCTCAAATGTCGCCAAGGGGTTTAAAATGAGGATCTGGTCGATTTCAGTATCTGAACAGACCTGACTAAGGGGCCGCGCAGGTCTGAATCTGAGACGGAAAGAGGCGGAGGGGGTGGGCCCCACGGGTCTGGGCCAGGATGCCCCCGAGGAGGCAGGTCCTGGCTCCAGGGTCCCTTCCTCCAGACCAAGCTCCCCTCTTCCCTGGCCCAGCTGGCTCGCGCCCGACAGCGTCCGGCTTCTCAGAGTCCAGAGGGGCTCTGTGCAAGTGACTGGCCTTCCTGCACACACACCGGTGATGGCCAATTAATACACGAAGGTAGCACAAAGGATGGAAGTCAAACCGGCCCAAATGTTTTCACCACGCTCTGTTCCTCGTGTGGACAAACGGACGACATCACTTCACTCCTGACACTAAGTAAACAACCTATCGCAGCGGTGGGCACCCACAGCAACCAGCGAAAGGCCGCTCTCATCTCTGCTGCCGCTGGAAAATGCATGAGTTTGGTTAACACAGTCCGGTGCTTCTCACCCCGGCCCCGAGGCCCCGGGGCCCACCTCAGGCCCCGGAAAAAAGACAATGTCCGGGGTAGGGGTTGGAGCATCCGTGTTTTCTTCGAAGCTGCGGAGCTTATTCCTGGCTCTCGTCCTCCTGCCCAGGCTGGCTCCGGGGCAGCTGCTCCATCCGCGGGCCCGGAGCCTCCTCTTTGCCGGAGCGCGGCAGGCCGGCCCCGTCTGCGGGGGGCATCCTCTCCCCAGCGGAGCCCCGGCCCTTCCGTGAGATGGGCTCCTGGAGCCAGATGAGGCCGCTGCTCTCCGCTCCGTTTGGGGCGCTCCATCCCATCAGCCTCCCGGCCCTGACCCTTCCGTGGGAGGGAAGGGGCTATAAAGGGGCTGAAGCCGGAAGCCACCGTCAAACACCGCAGGACCTCGTGGGAAACCCTGCGCGCTCCTCTGGCCTCGCTTGGAGGCGGAAGGAAAGGGCTGGGTTTGTAGACGGGATGCCTGTCCCAGTCTCTCTGTCCCCACGCGTGGCCTGGGCCTGTGAACGTGCCCGTGGCAGGCGTGTGTGTGAACGGAGGGCACAGAGAACTGCCCAGGAGCAAGGGGCCAGCGCGTGCGCCCCCTCACATGCCCTCTGGGGGTGGCACCAGAGAAACATCCCCGCGCGGGTGGGGCCCCCCCGGAATCCGCAGAGCAGGGACTGGGCCCCCCAGGGCCATGCTGCTGTGTGGGCTCTGGGAGCAGTGGCCACCTCGACACGATCGCCTGTCCTCCTCTCTGGAAGTTTCTCCCGCGTCCGAGTCCTCCACAGTCCTCAAGGTGACCTGTTGGTGGTCCATGGCTGCACTTGTCCGTCCACTCCCATGCCCAGGAAGTCCCCGGGAGGGGTCGGAATGCACTGCCCGGCCCGAGGTGGGACAGTCGGACCTCAGTTCTCCCAGCACACACACCAGAGAGACAGTGGACCCCCGCGGCCAAGCGTCCCTTCTGTGCTGAACGGGGTAGACCTGTGGGCTGTCTCCTCGCTTCTTCACTCTCACTAGCAGTGACTAAGAGGCAGGTCAGATGGCGCTGGCCTCCCAGTACAGTGATATACTAATAAAAATAATCAGCTGAGTGGCTACTTTTTAAAAAACCATCACACAGCCCTGGCTGGTGTGGCTCAGTGGATTAAGCACAGGCCCATGAACCAAGAGGTCGCTGGTTTGATGCCCAGTCAAGGCACAGGCCTGGGTTGTGGGCCAGGTCCCCAGTAGGGGGCGTGAGAGAAGCAACCATACACTGATGTTCCTCTCCCTCTCTTCCTGCCTCCCTTTCCCCCTAAAAATAAATACAATCTTTAAAAAAAAGCATCACATGCTTTGTTCACTGGCGAAGCCATCTGGTCCTGGCTTTTGTTCTCTGGAGACTTTTGATTACCGCTTCAATTTCATGGCTAGTTGTTGGTCTGTTTAGGTTTTCTGCTTCTTCCTGGTTCTGTCTTGGAAGGCTGTATGCTTCTGGAAAGGTACCCGGGTCTTCCAGGCTGTCCGGTCTGTTGGCATGTCACCATCTGGGTGTTTTTGTGGCGTCGGCTGCAACCTCTCCATTTCTCGTGGTTTCATTTATTTGAGGTCATTTCCTTTTGTAATGAGTTTGGCTGAAGGTGTATCAGTTGTTTGTCTTTTCAAAGAAGCAGCCCTTAGTTTCACTGATCTTTTCTATTGTGTTTTTTAAATCTCTATTTCACTTATTTCTACAAAGATTTTTATTTCCTTCCATTCACTTTGGGTTCTGTTTATTCCTCTTTTTCTAGTTTATTTGAGACTATTGTTTCTTTTTTATTCTATTTTTTAATTGATTATGCTGTTACAGTTGTTCTATTCCCCCTTTCATTCCCCTCCACCCTACCCCCGTCCCCACCATTACCCCCCCTTTAGTTTATGACCATGTGTCTCAAGTCCTTTAGATTCTATATTTCCCATGCTATTCTTGTCCCCCATCTATTTTCTATCTACTGTCTATGCTACTTATTTTCTGTACCTTCTCCCCCCTTCTCCTCCTCCCACTCCCCTGTTGCTAACCCTCCTTGAGATCTTCATTTCTATGTTTCCACTCCTGATCTAGCTGTCCTTTTAGTTTGCTTTCATTTTAGGTGTGGTTGTTCATAACTGTGAGTTTGCTGTCCTTTCACTGTTCATGTTTTTTTAACTTCTTTTTCTTAGATAAGTCCCTTTAGCATTTCATATAATAAGGGCTTGGTGATGATGAACTCCTTGAATTTGATCTTATCTGAATAGCACTTTATCTGTCCTTCCATTCTAAATGAAAGTTTTGCTGGATAGAGCAATCTTGGTTGTAGGTCTTTAGATTTCATGACTTGGAATATTTCTTTCCAGCCCCTTCTTGCCTGTAAGGTCTCTTTTGAGAAATCCGCTGACAGTCTGATGGGAACTCCTTTGTAGGTGACTGTCCCCTTAGCTCTTGCTGCTTCTAGGATTCTCTCCTTCATTTTAATCTTGGCTAATGTAATTATGATGTGCCTTGGTGTGTTCCTTCTTGGGTCCAACTTCTTTGGGACTCTCTGAGCTTCCTGGATTTCCTGGAAGTCTATTTCCTTTGTCAGATTGGGGAAATTCTCCTTTATTATTTGTTCAAATAAGTTTTCCACTGGTGGCTGTGCCTTTCCCCCTTCTGGTACCCCTATAATTCGGATGTTGGAGTGTTTAAAAAGATGTCCTGGAGGTTCCTAAGACTCTCCTCATTTCTTTGAATTCTTGCTTCCTGACTCTTTTCTGTTTGGCCATTATTTGCTTTCTTCTGGTCCACTCCATTGATTTGAGTCCCAGTTTCCTTTTCATTGCTACTGGTGTCCTGTGCAATTCCATTCATTTCGATTAGTTTCGCCTTCATATGTTTGTCTAATCTGTGGCTATAATCCACCAGATCTGTGAGGAAGCTGATGACCAGTGTTTTAAACTGTGCGTCTGAGAGTTTTGCTATTTCTTCGTCACTTAGATTTATCTCTGGGGCTTTGAGTTCTCCCTGCGCCATTTTTGGTCTGTTCTGGCCCTTTAAGTGTGAGAAGCGGCGCCTTGGACTCCCAGGTCGCTGGGTTGTGACGCTTATGTGGGGGCGTGGCCAGAGCGGGGAAATGGCGGCACCCTCTGATGTTTTGCACCGCTGGGTAGGAGCAGAGCCTTAGGTGGTTCACCTGGGCCAGGCCACCCAGAGTCGCTGGGTTATGACGCTGTATGTGGAGGTGGGGTCAGAGCAGGGAAATGGCGGCGCCCTCCACTGCCGCTTGCTGTGGGGACCCGCTGGGTCCCGGTCCAATCGCCCACTCCCTCGCTTGTCTGTCCGGGCACAAATGCGCGACCACAGTCAACCCGCAGCCCTGCTCCCTCGCTGTTTCCCCGCGGTCGCTCGCTCGGTCGCTCACTAGGTCCAACCCTGTGCCTGGATTCCGCGCGCCTGAGTCCGTCTGACGGAGTTTTCCTGTGCAACCCTGCTCCACCAGCTGCTGATTTCGCCCCTTACCGGTCAGGCTGAAGAATTTGTTGTTATCAGACATCCGAAAAGTTCAATTTTCTGTGTTCTGGCTGTGTTTTCTGTTGCTAATATTTAGTTGTCTCTAAACTTGGTTGTGTGAGAAAGCACGGCACATCCACCTATGCCTCCATCTTGGCGGAAGTCTGAGACTTTTGTTTCTTGAGCCTGTGTAAGCAGTGAGCTTCCTCTCAGAGCTAATTTGGTTGCATCCCACACATTCTGGCAAGTTGTGTTCTGCGTCCCAGGTGCTGTTTGGTTTCTTGCTTGATGTCCTCTGGAGCCCTGGTTCTCAGTGCCAGGTTGTCTGTCCGCACAAATTTCTGCTTCTCCCAGTTTTCCTCCCACAGCTGAGTCCCAGTTTCCTGCCCCTGTGGTCAGAAAAGACACTGGGTTTGACTTCAACCCTCTTGAATTTGCTTTGCACCCTGACACGTGGTCTGTCCTGGAGAATGGTCCATGGGCACTTGAAATGAAATGGAATCGGTTTTTGAATGAAAAGTTCTATAAATGTCCAATGTGACATTTAAGGTCATTATTGCATTATTAATTTTCTGTCTGGATGGTGTATCCATTGACATGAGTGGCATGTAACATCCACTGCTATTATTTATTGCACGACTGTCAACTGCAGTCGTTGTGTCTATTAATAGTTGCTTTGTATAGCTACTTGCTAGGGGCGGATAAGACACCCGTGGCTGTCACAGCCCTTCCACGGCGGCCCCCTGTCCACGACCCCCTGACCACTGCATAACATCCTGTTTTCATGTCTGGGATCCTCTGCCGGGTGTGAGCACGGTGCCCCCACTGCAGCCTCCGCCCTGCACTTGCTGTCTGTGTGCCTTCGGACTGAAGTGAGACTCATGTGAGCAGCACGCACACCGGTCGCGTCCTGTGGTCCGTCAGCCACCCAAGAATCTTCGTATGGGGGCGTTTAACCCACTCGTGTTTAAAGAATTGCGATAGGCACGCGCTGGTTGCCAGTTCGCGCCTCGTTTCTGCGACCCTTCCCCGCTCCTCCTCCTCCTTTGCGGGCTCTTCCCGGCCGTCTGCCGGGCTCCTTCCTCTCGGCTCCGTGTGCGTCCCTGGTAGACTTTGGTTTGTGGCGACCGCGGCTTAATGCGCACCATCCCGTAGCCACAGCAGTTCACTGGCAGGCGGTGCATGCTTACATTCCAGTAGATTCCACAAGGTCCACCATTTACAACCCCCTCCCCCCCCATTTTGTGCCCTTGGCGCAGTGCTTGGGCTTTTGTTTTGCGTATCACTACAAAGTATCAGTTTCTATCAAAAAGCCTGTGCCTCCGTGGGCGATCAAACACCCCCATTGCTGTTTTCAAAGAAGCATCAGCCCAGGTGAAAAGCTGAAAACGGGTGGCTTTGTGTTTCTTTTTCGGTCCCAGAAGCAACATTTTAAACCTCTGTGTCCAGCTCTGTATCTTGACATAAAACTCGCCCCGCCACCCCCCCTACAGGGGGCGAGTCTTGGCTGCCATTATGCCATCCGAGGACCGAAGAGAGACACCGGACTCCTGGCTGACCCGCAGGTTAGCTCTGCAGGCCCCAGTGGCATCCACGACCAGCTGACAGGCCTCCCAAATGGGCTCCGAACCTTACCCACGGCCGACAGCAGCTCAGCCTGGGAAAAATCCCCGGGGACCGAGTCCTGCATGACCACAGGCGTGACTTCCTCGCTGGGGGCTCGTGACTCGCAAGGAGAGTGTCCGGTCATTTGTCGTATCTTCGCGATGTTACAAAGTCTCTGGTCCTGCGTCGGCAGAGGGCACAGCAATGGGGGCGGGGTGTGCTCTGCGCCCCGCGCCCCTGGACACCCGCTCCCTCCCTCGTCCCCTCTCTTGTGAACCACTCCAGCGCCTCTTCTGACTAGTTGCCTCTTCCCAGACCTTCCCAGGCCCTTCTCACTGGGAATAATACAAGCCTTTATTCTTTAATGCAAATGGGCGTGTCTCATGGGGCGCAACCCTCCCCGCTGCTCGGAAACACAAAGCCGTGGCTGCGCACTCAGAACTTCTCACCCGAGCGTCTGCCACGGGCTCCGAGAGCGTCTGGCTGCCCAGCTCCCTGGCGATGCTCGTCTGCAGCGGGTCGTGCGCCCTCGCGCCTGGGAGGTGCGATTCCCGAGGCTTCCCCACCCACTTCTCCACAAAGCCCCGCCCCTCGCCCTCACCGCGTCCCCCGGGGACCTGTCCGGAGGAGGGCGATGGTTGACCTCCAGACCTTTTGCAGCCTTTTTCTCTCCGTAGGCACCACGTGCAGAAATCCCAAAGGCGGCCCACAGCTCAAGGAACCCGCCCCGCCCACACCCACTCGCCCCGCCCACAGCACTCGCTCCGCCCCCGCCCACTCACCCCGCCCACAGCATTCCTCCGCCCACCACCACCAAATACGAGGAAGGCGCACAGCAGGCCTAGGGCGGGCAGGGGGCCCCCCCGCTGAGACCCAAGTGCAGGGCAGTGTGAACTGTGCCCGCAGACGTCCCTGTCCGTCAGTCCTCCACGCGTTCTGTAGGGCGCGAGGGGGAGGGGAGGAGGCACTTCCAGAGATTCACACTTATTTACAAGCTCTCACCAAAGAACATCTCCATCCCGGGGCAGCTAATTCCGCGCTTGCGAGCCCCGCTCCGAGGCATCGCCTGCAGCCCTAGCGCCGAGGGCCAGCACATGCGCGTCTCAGCGTGGGGCTACTCGGGAACCCGGGTGGGGGGCCACCCCGGGCCGTGGGGGACAACTGCACGCATGACACTGGCTCATCTCAGACTATGTTTAATTTTGATCATCAGCGCACCCACTCCTCCAGGTCGGACGTGTGCAAAGGAAAAGCGCTGGATGGAAGTCCCCGGGCCGGGTCTCGATTCATCCGTTTCTCAGGACTGAGTCCACGGATCCCCAGAGCGCCCTCGTTCTGCGTTCCGCACAGTGGCGCTCACCCTACTCATCACTGATTCCCCGAGAGAACCCCGCCTCTGACACCCCCTCTCTGTTGCAGACCCTGTTCATGGGCATGGTGACCGAGCACTACCACTACCTCTTCACAACCCTGGTGAGTGTGCACGTGTGCGCGCAGACGCCACCCGTGGGGGGGTTAGGGTTAGGTCCTTCGCGGCCATCCCCCGGTGCCCAGGCAGGTCGCTGTCGTGGAGACTGGGCTTATGAAATCCAGAAACGGGGAAGCAGGCTTCTTTCTTTCTGTCTCTAACCGGCATCAGTGCACTGCAGCCGGAATGGGAGGAAAGTGAAAGAAATAGAATTCTACTTCCGTGAAATAGAATCTGTCAAACTGCGAACGCTTCCTCAGAGAAGCACCGTGGACACTTCCCACAGACGCAGCAGCCCCTGGAGTGCCGCGTGGGGTCCTGTGGCCGGATGTGGTTCGCCACGGGGGTCTGTGGGCAGCTGGGTAGATTCTGCCAGGTGTCCTGAAGACCGTTGGAAAGAGCAGCTTGTGAGACGCTCTGCACATCGAACACCTTGCAGCCAAGAAAAATCACGATTCTAAGACCGAGAAATTTTTTAAAAAGCTGTAACACCTTAAATTTTGAGAGATTGCCAGATCAAGGGAGAATGATTTAGGGCATTTAATGCATCAGAATGATGTGCTAGCTCTCAGTCCAGCCACACACACACCCCACACCACTGTCACATGGAAACACGCTGAGGCCAGGCTTTGGGGAGATTTGAGGAAGGACGCGGCCGGCGGGAAGCCGGTTCAGGCCCTTTAAGGGAAGGAGCGGCTGTCCTCACTCTCGGGGACTTCAACTCTCTCCATGCCCAGAACCCTCGGCCTGCCAGCCCCCCCCCCAGCTCCACACGCTTGGGGTTGTGGGCGAGTCAGCACATCACACTTCCTGCCGTGGAACCCCTGAGGGACTCAGTGGGCCCCTGGGAGCTCCTGCCTGAGCTCCACTGGCCAGAGTGACTTCCCTTGTTTACTGAGGGTAACAGAGGAGTCATCCGTGGCTGGGATTGGTGCTTTAAATGTGCTTATCACGCACTTCCCCTTGGTTTCCTCTGAATTCTGCCCTTCCCCATGAGTATGAACGAAACATAAAGAAAACAGAAAATTCCTTAGTGCACAGCAGGGATACAACATTCAAAAGCAGAACACTTCTTCTGACCCTGAGCTGGGAGCACAGAGCGAGTCCAAAGTTTTGCTGGGAAAGGGCCGGAAGCGGGTGGGCGGCGATCAGCAGAATGGGCGGGCACGCGTGTCTCCTGAGAAGACAGCCAGGCCGCTTCCAGGCGGCTGCCTCTGTTCAGGGACCACCGTCAGTGCGCGGAGCGGCCGCCTGGGCTGCGCTTCAGTAACGCAGCTCCGCACGCTGTTGGGAAACGCTGATGGAGGTTTTCCTTTCCTGTTAAGTGCCATTCTGAGAGTTTCAGATGGGCTATATAATTTTAATCACTTAGCTTACGGTGCGGCCCTCTTCTGTAAGGAAGTGAGGCTGCTGTGCGCGTCCGCGTGAGCTGGGAGTGGACTCGCACGCTCCTGCTCTGCCTGGAGACCGTGGCTGCAGGTCAAACTCTTCCCCGGACACTGCTGGACGGGGCGGGCCAGGGCGGAGCAAGTTCCGCTCCTCTTCCCAGGGGGGCCCACACTGAGGGAGGTGCCGTTCTTGCCTGCTGAAGGCGTCTTCCCACCCAGGAATAGGCAGTTTCCCAACGTCGCCTCCTTTGTGGGGGCGCAGCAGGACGTGCTGACCAGGGCTGGGGCAGCCCTGACCAGGGGGCCTTTCTTTCCCAGGAGCACGACTCACCCTCAGAACCTGCCTCCTTGTTAATAAAATAAAAGCAGTGAACCACATAGACACAGGGATACCCATCAGTTCCCCAGTGACCCTGCCCCAGAAAGAGGACCCTCGAGCTTCTCAGAAGTGTCACACACTGGGCCAAAGGCTGCCGCTGGTTGGGAGCCAAGTTCCTCTTCGGGGTTTATGCAAACCCGACAGCTCGAGAAAGATCGATGAAGACGCAAAAGGTAGAGTTGCTCCCGCCCATGAGCGTCCGGGGGCCCTGCCGGCGGAGCACAGGGGACCACGCCTTTCCGGAGCAGTGTGGCGGCTCCCACGGTGGCCGGACCCCCTCCGGTCCTTTCACACAGCGAGCTCATGGGCACTCATTCGCTCTGCTCCTGTCGTGTTTCTCGATGCGCAGGACTTGTTCGCCCTGGACCTGCAGCTGTACAGGTACAGCGGCGTCAACATGACCGGCTTCCGGCTGCTCCGCGTAGACGACCCTCGAGTGGCCGCCGTCGTGGAGAAGTGGTCCATGGAGAGGCTGCAGGCGCCGCCCAGGCCTGAGGCGGGCCTTCTGGACGGCACGATGACGGTGAGCATCCGAGCCAGACCCTGGAGGAGGGCCTGGGTTCCCCGGGGGCCGGGCCAACCGCCTGGTGCAGACAAAGTCCCGTGAGCCAGCGAAGCCAGGACTCAGAGAAGGGACACAGGGAAGGTGCCTGGGTTTTCTGAAGGCCTGAGCGCAGTTCTCGAACCTGCTGCTTTCGGGTTTCTGACTGTGCTTGTCCTGGGTGGAAACAGCTGGAGTCACCACTACAGTTGGCCAGAGGGGGACAAAGCAGAAACCACGCCGAGGCCGTGGTGACAGCTTAGCCCTGGAACTCGGCCACGACAGGGACAGTGGGGAGGGGAGGAGGGCGGCAGCCTGCAGGTCCCTGCCCCATCTCAGCGAGGGGGGCAGCGTGTGGAAAGTGCCGGGGCCACTCTTGGTGGTCACATCCACGCGCTGTCCCGGGGGCCAGAGCCCCCCTTTCAGACTTGGGGGTGCTCCACAGCCGCCCCGCGTCACTCTCAGGTAAGTGCCAGGCCACCCCGGCAGCGGGGGGCGGGCGGGGCTCCCCATCCACAGCTTCTCCCGACATCATGTCCTTTGCTGTCATCCACCCTCGGTGGCTCCTCTAATGGAAGTCCCTCGTGACGAAGAAAAGAGCAGGGGACTTTTAAAAGCTTTCAGTGTGGGGACAGCATCTTCTGCGGGAAAGGGTGTCGGGACGCAGGCAGGGAACAGAGTTTCAACCTGGCCTTCCCTTCCCTGTTCCCCTCGTCCCCAGAAACACTCTGGCCTTTAGACACGATTTACTGATAACAGAAAGATACCTCACGGAGAATGAACAGGGGATTTTTTTCCTCTTTCTACTTTTTTTAAACTGAGAAACAAATTCACGGAAGAGATAAATGAATGAATGAAGTGGTTCCGTACGACCTTATGTTCAAGGTCGCCGGCCGTTTGTCAGACCTGAGAGAACTCTTCACAAAGTGACGTGAGAGGCGAGGATGGGAAGCACTTTGCTACCAACGAGCCCTCCGTGACTTGGGCATTTCTGTAGGTGAGAACAAGCAGAGAGGGTCCCGGAGACACTGGACTGGGGGGCGGGGGGCACAGGGAAGTCAGGGGAGGGGGAGCCGTGTTCGTTTCTCTTCTCTGGGTGTGACTCACTGAGTCCAGACGTGTCTCCAAACCCTCTGCCCGTCTGCAACTCCCTGAAGCACCTCTGTCCCAGGATGAGACCCCAAACAACTGCTCCCGCACTCGGCAGGGACCACCCACGCAGGGTGGACTCTCCCCCAACGTTAAACACTCATCACAGGTGAGGCCCATTTCCACCTGCCTCCCCCCAAAAACACACGTGCGGAGCTGACAGCAGTTTATAAGTGTCCACCGAGCGAGGAAAACCTGAGAGAGTGGCAGAGACCGAGCCCCGCGATTCTCACCGGACTCAGGGCAGCCGGCGGGGGGAGGGGGGCCGTCCTGTGGGCGGGGAGCCTGGCACAGCCAAGCCCCCAAGTCCTGGCGGATGAAGCGGCCCACGTGGCCTGGAGGTGCTGCGTGGTCTCGCCTGCGGAAGGGGCCTCGGGCTGTCACTCTTCTCACTGTTGTAACTGAAGCCACCAGGGGGAGGCTGGGGTGTGCCAGCAGGGAAGAGGGGGCTCCCCAGGGGCGGCAGGAGTGGGTGCAGCAGCCTCGTCAGGACATGTGCACACAATCCCCCCCGAGACGTAGCAGGACGCAGGGGCCCCTGCCCGTGGGGCCCTTAGCAGACAGAGCGGAGGCGGAGCCTGCGTGCGGAGCGGCTGGTGACCCTGGCTCACCCAGCAAGGTGGGTGGGCAGTTCAGTGTCGTCCTTCTGCCCCAGGCGAGGCACTAACTTGGGGTGCAGGTGGGGTGCAGGCACGGACTCACAGGAAAGCTGAAGGCAAGCAAGTTCAGGGCATCCGGTGGACAAGTTGCTGAGTCCAGAGAGCACACGCCACTCTCCCTCCGAGATGGGGATACACGTTCAAGTGCCCCAAGAACACCGTCCGGAGCAGATCCGGTGTGGGACTGCAAAGCAAGTCTCTGTGGATTAAAGAAGACTGAGATCACAGCAGGCGCCTTCTCAAATCACAACACTAGGAAGCTGGAAATCAACCAGGAGAACAAAACTGGGAAACACGCAGACACCTGAGGCTAAAGAGCAGGCTGCTGCCAAGCGCTCGATCGACGGACACGCAGAAATCAAGGGAGAAAATTTCCTGAGACCGATTAAAACGGAAACCAACAACCCAAAATCTACTGGACAGAACAAAACAGTACTAAGGGGGAAGTTCAGTGACATAGGCCCGCCCCAGAAAACAAGGAAAATGTGAAATCAACAGTCTAAACTCCTACCTACAGTGACTAATAAAAAGCCTAAAGTGAGTTAACAAAAGGAAGTAATCAAGATCGGAGCAGAAATAAATAAGATAAAAACTAATAAATAAAAGATCAGTTAAACTAGAAGCTGTCTTTTGGGAAAGATGAACAAGGACGATGGACCTCGAGCCACACTGAGCGGGAACAGAAAGGGGCGGACTCACAAATGAGTGAGTGGAATCGGCAGGGGAAGCGCCGAGGCACCACCCGCACCAGGGACTCGCGGAGGGTCCCGAGGGAGCACCGTGATCGGCTGCCGCCGACACACCGGGCGGCCCAGAGCCAGCGGCTGCGTGCTAGAAACACTCAATCTTCCAAGACCGTATCAGGGAGAAAAGGGAAATCTCTGAAGCAGACCGATCGCTAGGAACAAAATTGAGGCCGTAATCGAAAAATGCCCCACAAACGAAGTCCAGGACCAAAGTCCTCACAGGTGAATTCCGCCAAACACTCGAGTCATTACTTATTCCTCTAAACTATTTCAAACCGCTGAAGAGGAAGGAAGGTATTCAAACTCACTCTGAGGCCGCCATCACCCCGACACCAAACCAGACACTACAAAGAAAAAAATCGTAGGCCAATCTCCTGATAAACGGAGGTAAAAATCCACAACAAAACACTGGCAAACTGAGTTCAGCAACACATTCAACCGATCGTACACCACGATCCAGTAAGGAGGGTCTCCTCCGGGGATGCGAGAACGGCTCAGTACCTGCAAATCAATCAACACCATGGGAAACATGAACAAAATGAAGAGCGGCGTCACGTGATCATCTCAACAGACGCAGGAAAAAAGCAGCTGACAAAATTCCACATCCTCTTTACGATAAATGCTCTCGACAAAGTGCGCACAGAGGGAACTCACCTCAGTCTAATGAAGACTGTGCATGACAAACCCACAGCTGACGTCACGCTTGATGGCGAAGAGCGGAGACCCTGTTCCCTGAGGTCGGGCAGTGGGGAGGGTGCCCACTGGGCCAGGACTAAGTGTCTTAAAGTTATGGTAGTAAGTCTGTAATATAGATTCATAAAAAGAATAAACAGCCCTGGCTGGTGTGGCTCAGTGGACTGAATGCCAGCCTGCAAACCAAAGGGTCGCAGGTTCGATTCCCAGTCAGGGCACATGCCTGGGTTTTGGGCCGGGTCCCCAGTAGGAGACACGTGAGAGGCAACCACACACTGATGTTTCTCTTCCTCTTTCTCCCTCCCTTCTCTCTCTCTAAAATTAATTAAGTAAAATCTTTTAAAAAATGTATAAATCTATGGCATCTAATACATTTTGTAGGCAAAAAAACAGAAAGGTAACCCCTTTCCCCCACTGGCTGTGGACAGAAGGGGAAGGCAGTGGCCACTCGCCGACGGCGATCCCCGGCTGTGCGCCGACACCGTGTGGGACTCAGCGCTGCCCGGAGTCAGGGGCGTGCGCAGTGCCGGCCTGTTGCCAGGCTCCCCCGTCCTCCAAGGGCACCGGGGCACGAAGTCTCAGCAGCCTCGTCCCACATGTGAGCTCTTCCTGTGATCCTGGCCCCCTGGAAGACGCCCGCGAGTGTCCCAGCTCCTCCCACCGTGACAAGCAGGAGCGTCGGGGATAAGGAAACCCAGTTCTAAGTCCTCGCCGTGTCCCCAAGTGAGCGGGTAGCCTGAGTCAGCCACTGAGCCTCTCCGATCCTTCTCGCTCCTCTGTGAATCTGTACGACGACACCACGGTGGCACTGAGCAGAGGACATCGGACACAGACCTGAATTTCGCTGACGGCGCCTGCCCTCCTGCCCACCTGTCACCAATAGAGGAGAAACGCGCTCCCAGGCACTGAGGCAGATCTGTTTGCTGAGGGAGTCGCACTGCTCAGACTGCGCACACTGACCACGGGGGCGCTTACCCCGACCCTGAGTGACCTGGAGGGCCAGTGGGTCCCCCAGCTGTGTTCTCTCTTCCCAGTGCCTCGGACGCTCAAAAGCTGGCAAACATCCTCTGAGACTCACAATACAAAGGCCTCCAGGATGGGCCTCACCCAACCCGGGGCCCTGCCGCCCCCGTGACCCCATTGCTACGGTGAGCACACGGGGTGTGTGGCCACCTCCCCAACCCTCTTCCAACCCCGGTCTGCGGGTGGGCTGCCCCCCCACTTCCTGGGGCTCAGGGACCCCTGCTATCCTCCCCTCGGCTCCTACAGAGAGGACACCAGCCCATCCCGGCCCTCAGGACGCTGAGCACTTGGCCGGGCAGGTCTCAGAGCAGAGGAGGGACACTCACCGATCCCGATTCGCTCCGACAGGCACCTCCTGTTGGCTCCGCGCTTTCGGTCAGACACTGGATTTTAACAAAGGAGGCTGTTAGCACCAAGTGAGCTCGGAGGCTCGAACGGCGGGCGGGGGGGGGGGGGGTTGCTGGGCAGCACCTCCCTCCCAGGACACCAGTCTCCACTCACGTCAGGTAGTGAGTGTTCCCGAATGCGGAGAGAAGATGGACGTCCCTGCTCTCTGCCCACCTGCTCTCCGGGGCTGGGGCTCCCATCAGCGCGCGCTCTGCCCTGCTCTTCCAGCCGCAGTTACGTGCCAGGCAGGCTGCCGGAGCTCTGTCGGGCCACGTCATGTCACTCGCGCTCAGTCCTGCAGTGGCACTGCATCCCGGGGCTTGTGTGGGGGTCCCTGTGACCACAGTCAGCCCCAAGGACTCTCCAAAAGGACTCACAGGGGCCAGAATTGCTGTCACACTCAAGATGAACCAGCCAAGAAAAGCTCAAGGGGACCAAGGCCAGGAGAAGGCTGTGTGGGCTCCGGACCCTTCCCCGGGCACTGCGTCCACAGCGCCTGTTCCCTCTGCAGCGTGGGGGGCCTGGGGCCAGCCTGGGAAGCTCCCCCAAGCCTTGGTGTCCAGGAGTTTTCTTGGGGTCAGTCACACTGGGGTATGGCACCCCACAGCTGAGACCAGTCACTCAGTCTCCAGCCATTCCTTAGCTGGGTGCTCCGGGCCTGTCAGGTCAGCTCCCAGGAGCCGGTCCCGCCGCTCCCTCCTTGAGCCTGGGCAGAGTTCAGGCACCTGGAGGGCCCTGCGTGAACCTTCTGCCTTCGCTGTAACCACCCCCACTGCACACCAGGGAGGAGCCCTCTCCACACATGTGCTTCCCGCCCCACGTCGTGGAAAAGGCTCTGCTGGAGGCACCGAGCGACGCAGCTTCGCACAGGGTGTCGGCGTAAAGAAGGCGCCTGGGAGAACGGCGCGTGAACACGGGCGGATCCGTCCACATCCACCTGAAACGGCCGAGAGCCGCTCAGCGCCCAGCACGGCAGCGCCCGCACAAAGGAAACCACAGCCCTTTCCGCCGGCACACTCGCGGCAGCACCCCCACTGTGGCTCCCTCCCACGCTCCCCCATCACATCACTCGCTCGGCCACCTGGCGAGCGCACACACGGGTTTATTGAAGGTCGCTTCCTCGGCCGAAGACGCCAGAGTCCGGCACGGAGGCTGGGCGTTGAAGCGGGAGTGTCCGTGCTGCCTCACCGACTGCAGCCTTCAGCCGAGTCACCACGCATCCCGACGCCCCCCCAGCCCCCATCTCCCCGCCTGTGCCGTGGGCGAGAGGCCTACGTCGAAGGTCTGGTTTCAGTAATTGAAGGAGACTCCATCTGTGTAGCGACTGCACACCGACCACTGAGCTGCCAGCACAGTTTTTGATTATCAGGCAGACACACAGGTGAGACGCAGCTCAGGTCTGTGGTGAAGAGCGTCAACCCTGTACCCGCTTCCAAGGCCTGAACTTGGCCTGCCCCCCACGAGTCTGAAGACACCATTCAACCGCGTTACTCCTTTGTCCACAGAGGAGGGAAGGTCATGGTGAAGGCTGAATGCAAAGTATCCACATCAGCGCTTGGTAAAGGTCGGCTGTCATTTCTGATCAATGTCAAAAACTCTCCTTCTGCCAACGGACCGCCCTCCTCCCACCGAACCCCACGAGCAGAGCAGAGCAGCAGCCACCAGGGGAGCCAGGCCAGACGGCTGTGGGCTCCCACCCTGGGCGAGTCGCTTATCAGCAGAACGGCCTTGATCGGGTCACTCAGCATCCCTGAGCCCCACGGTTCACATCTCTGAAACGGACTCGATCAGCCGTGAATTAAAACAGTCGAGACACGTTCGAGCTCCAACCACCCTGCCGCCGCCCGAACTCTGTCTGCCAGTCATGGAGTGCAGGACAGTTCGTCTCAGAAGCACAGCTCAACACCTTGGTGTTCCGGTTCTCGCAAACGTGCATCTTATTTTTAGGTACAAAACACCATCAGAGAAAGGGTGTGACGAGAACCGTGCAAACCACCGGAGAGTTGAGTCGAGCAGTTTCTACCAAGAGCCCGGCACCCTTCCCGCAAAGCAGGTGCCCACACACGACTGAGCACGTGTATGAAGTGGGCGGCGATGGAGACTGCCCAGCACAGAAAGGACGCAGCGTGGACCCGCCCTCTGGACCCAGGCCACCCGGGCACCCGTCCAACGTGTGACGAACGGGGAGCGGCTCCGCCGGGTTCACGGAAGCGGGGGGCGATCCTCACTCCGTGACCAGGGCTCCTGGTTTCACCCTCCTGTCAGCCCAGGGCGACGCCCTGCAGGCCACACGCCCTGGAGGCCGCGACCCCTGCGTGGCAGAGTTCTCTATCCGTTCTGATAGCCTGTGCGGGGGCCTTGAGGACTTCAAATGCACTAACATATTTGAAGTGGCTGCGAAAACCTTCAAGTAAGATGCGAAGGTGTTACAAGATTTTGTCCTTAAAGAAAACCACAGGCGGTCTATTTGGCAACAGCTCTGGAAGTGCTGATGTGAGTGTTTGCGAGGAGACAGAGGTCACGAGGAAGGAGGAAGGGAGGCTGCACCCTGGCACGAGTGAGGACCCACATGTGTGACTGGGGACACCCGTCCAGCGTGTCCCCACGCACCCGGTCTCCAGGGGCCCCCACCCCCCCTGTCACCTTCGGTTCTGTAACGAGGGCCTCCTCTGCCAGTAGGGGAACACACACCTGAAAGTCACCTGCGGTGTCACCTCTAGCAGTCCCCAAACACACACAAGTGCGCAGGTGGGCGAGGACACAGAAATACTGAGAAACAAAATCTGACGCTGAAATATCGAGCGTTAGTTTTTAACTCGGGAGCTTAACGCCGGGTTTAACCCCGAAGACTCTGCAGACGTGCGCCCCCCCGGAACCAGACCCGTGGCGGCCGGTCCGAGTTGCATTTTCTTAGACCTGAAAGCAGACCTGCGCCTCCCGCTGACCCTGGGCGAGAGGCAGGGGCCCTTTCAGAGAAAGCTGACCCCTGGGGAGTGAAACGGCTCCGCGGCAGAACAAGTGGCCGTTGAGACCCGAGGCGGTGGGGACACAGGCGAGGGCCGGGGCGCGGGCGGGCGAAGAGGCAGGTGCAGGCCACGCTGAGCCCGTGGTGTGTGTCTCTGCAGACAGACGCGGCGCTGATGTTCGACGCCGTGCACGCGGTGGCCCTCGCCGCGCACCGGGCCCCCCAGCTGGCCGTCAGCTCGCTGCAGTGCCACCGACACAAGCCCTGGCGCCTCGGACCCCGGTTCATGAGCCTCATCCGAGAGGCAAGTGCCGCGTGCTCACCGCGCTTCCTTTCTTCATGGCTCCCTGGGAGGGGCCGTGGGCGTCCCTCCTGGGGGCAGCCCTGCAGCCGGGAGGTCCATCAGGGCGTCTTCCACAGGCCGCGGGTTGGAGGGGAGGGAAGGTGGGGCTGGAGCTGCCAGGCATCTTCCCGGGTGATGCTGGGCCCTCGAAGAAGCCACCAGACCCCAGCACCACACCCTTCGTCCCAGCTGGGCCCCCCTGCCCGCGGGCCCCGCTCCGGCAGGTTGGCAGGCTCACAGCAGCTACTCCTGGGCCCGGCGAGGCAGCCACCGTCCCAGGGGTCTGTCTCCCGCATCCTGGGTTGTGCAGGACTGAACGACAGGACCTCTTTCCTGGTG
Source organism: Artibeus jamaicensis (assembly GCF_021234435.1). Lineage (NCBI taxonomy): Eukaryota > Metazoa > Chordata > Mammalia > Chiroptera > Phyllostomidae > Artibeus > Artibeus jamaicensis. Next base: position 49,989,103 of record NW_026522046.1, read on the forward strand.
GTGTTCGGTCTGTTCTGCCGCTCGTCAGCTCACTGGAAAAGTCCACTCACAGCCACCCAGCACACGAAGCCACCTGCAAGAGGACAGGTGTTGGGGCAGGAGGGGCCTTCCCCGTGGCTCTGGGGTCCTGGGCATCCCTACGCTGTCCTGCGAGGGTGTCCGGTCTGCGGCCCAACATAAAACCGTAAATGTACTCAAAACATTGTAAGATTTGCTTTGTGATCACGTGTCACAATGTTTTTAATGTGTGGCCCAGGGACACCACAAGGCTGGACCCCTGCAGGGACCTCACTTCCCTTCACAAGGGCCCGAAGTCCTCACAGACACGCAGCCGTGGGCTGTCTCTGATCCGCACAGGCAGCGAGGGCCGTGTCTGCCCCCGACAATGGGGCCACGTGGCCACCAACCGGGGCTCCGCCGTCCTCCCTGAGGCGGCTCCAGGGTGCCCTGGGGACAGGCGGGCGCAGGCCCGCACCTCAGCAGAAGGGCATCTCGGCTCCGGCTGCACACGGTCCGGGAGTCGCAGCCACGAGAGAGAAGAATGGGAGACGTCCGGGGAAAGAGCCCATGTTGGCCTCCTTCTTGGGCTGTTCCATCCACTCCCCACGAAAGAGGAGTCCGGTCCATTATGGTGAGGACCGGAAGGACGAGGGGTAGCAGTGCCCAGGGTCCCTACCAAGGTCATCGGCATGTCCAGGCCCAGGACGTGGGAAGCAGCAAACAGGTGTCCTCAGCACACGTTGGGAGGAGACCCTTCCCCTCAGGTCGGAGCCCTGCAGCGAGCGCCCTTGGGAGACGAGAGGCGGTGTGTACGTGCTCAGGTCTCCTACTCAGGCCCCTTGCGCACCTCACCTGGTCCTGGGCGGGTCACTCGGCTTCGAATCCCAGCACCACCACTGCTGATGGCAACGCAATTGGACCAGTCACTCAGCTGACCAGGCACGACCCCGTCCGTGTGCCTCAGTTTTCTCATCTGTAAAGTGGTGCAACACCTCCCGTGTGCACTGGGAGGTGTTACCCCACTTTACAGATGAGAAAACTCCGAGGATAAAAGAGGATAAAGAGCAGGCAACACCTATGAACAAGAAGAATCAGAAATGCTGGCTATGCTCTTACCCCTGCAACAGACCGTGAATAATGGCCTTGCTGGGTTTCCTGCGACAATGCCAGCAATGTAAAAACCGCAGCCACAACAGAGAAACCACAGACATCATGGAGTGACACACCCATCGACAGCTACAAACATCTGAGGTCCTGTGACCACCAGGAAAGCGACCCAGCCCCCGCCCGCCCCACAGCGGTCTGGGGCACATCCAGAATCACGCGCCATCCTGGTCGCCTTGACCTCTAACGAGGACACAGCTGGCCCCTGCATCGCAGAGCAGGGCAGGCAGACACACGCTGCCGACCTCAGCTCAGACCAACCGTGAAGCACGCCTGCCCCATCTACACCGCGTGAGAAGGTGACGTTCCTGAGCCACACGGGACACGTTTGGAGCATTAATGAGCTCCAAACTAAGGGACCGCGTCCAAAGCAAAACAGCACTTCACATTCATTTACTGAAAAAGCCAACTCCCGGTTCTCAGACTCCCCAGCAGAGGGTGTGGGAGAAAACTTGCTGGCCATTTGCATCACCATTGTTCTCAGCTGCCCTGTGTCCCTGAGTCCCCAGCCCAATGCCACCTTCAGCAAGGGGCGGGGCCTGCAGAGAAGGTGGGACTGGGGACCCCCAGGGGCTGCCCCGTTGGAGGACCGCCCCGAGAGAATTCTGAGACACACGGCAGAATTCTCCCAAGGAATGTGCCCTCCAGCCAGACTGCGCGGAGTCAGTTGACCAGGAAACACTGACCTGAGGTGGCAGGTCCTGAAACGTCCCTGGTCCTCTCCTTCAGTCACCACCACTTTCTGAGGAGCCCCCGTGACTCCAATCAGAAACGAGGTGAAGGCAGGCGCCAGCTGACTGAATTCACAGGATGACTGTCCCCCGCACACGGGTGAGAATCGGATGAGCCCTCCGGACAAACTGAGTGTGCGCGCGAGCCATCTCCAAGTTGGGGGGAGGGAGGGAGGCACTTCCAATCGAGGACAGGCGACCATGGTGGGGACAGCGGCAAGCCCACAAGGGGTCAGCCCCCGGAGCGTTGGGAGAATGCTGGCCGCCAGCCCCACCTCAGGTCCAGGTGGGAACTGCTGGCCGTCGGCCTGAGGTGCCCCCTGTAGGTGGCAGGGCAGTGGTCAGGATGCAGTCAAGAGGTCAGGTGGAATCGCCCCAGCAGGGTGGGGTGCGGCAGGGCTGGGGGGAGCAGGGGCTGTGCCGTGGTGCTGGGCAGGGCAGGGGACAGGCAGCAGGGGCAGCAAAGTGGACAGAACCACAGGCCAGTGGTTCCCAACAAGGACGTGACCCAGGCACAGGGACCAGCACACTCTCGCCCCCACTCCCAGCCACCACGTTTGGTGAGGCTCCGGGCAGAGCCCGGGACTCTGTTCGCTTCTGGCCACACGAGTCTGGGGGCCTCGTGAAGCAGGACCTCCCTCGGCAGCACGGCACCTGTCCCGGGACCTTCACCAGAAGCCAACCTAACGGAGCAGGAAGCTTCTCTTCTGCCCAAGTGACAGGCTGCTGGGTGCTCTGGGGGAACCGAGGGCACGGCTGCCCCTTCCCTGCTCCCTCCTCCCTGGGCCCTTGGCGGCCATTCTCTGGGGCGACTCGAAGCTCGCAGGGACGGCAGATCAGCAGTGCGCCCGGGGCCTGGGCGGCCCTCCAAGCTCTCCACCTGACACTCCCTGATGGGACAAGTTTCTTCGGCCTGTTTCAGAGGGAAGCGTGGGCTGCTTCCTCGGCCCTGTGACGTCCCGTGGAGCCTCGTGCTGGGTCTGTCCCACTGACTGTGACGGGGGCAGTCCCAAGTCTGGTCCACAGGAAACACCGCAGAGCTTTTCCCGCACCAGCACCGCGTCATCCTGCAGCGGGGGTGGGCCGCTTCCCCTTCCAGCCGCAGCCCGCACCACGCACCCCTTCGTCTTAGCGCTGGCAGCCGGGAGAGGGCTGCCCACACCTTTCGCGCCGCAGAATTCCTTTCCTCCGTGGAGCCGCTCCCCTACCGGCAGGTGGGCCCTCTGCTGCCCGAAGCCCCTGGACACCGAGCTCCCGTCAGCACTAACCGAGCTGGTGCAGACTCGGTCAGACCGTCTGCTGGGACAAGGACGACGTGGCTGATGCTGCGTCCTCAGAGCTCTCGCTGTTCCCGGCAGCACTGAGATCCTCGAAGACCCAAACTCAGGGACACGCCGTCTAGCACACTCTCGGTAGAGTTCGCTGAGCTAATACTTAAACTATGACACCAGCCCCTCGGTGATCTGGCCCAGAACAAATCTACCACTTGGAGCGAAAGCTGTTTCCGAACGCCAAGCACATGAAACATCGCTGGGAGCTGCACCAAACACGGGCAGCTTTCCGCCGCTGCTCCGCTGGGAAGACGGAATTGATGGGTCCTGTTTTCACGGAGCGAGGGCCATAAATCTGAACACATGAACAAGATATTTAAAGTCAAGCTTTTAAAAATCAAAGAGTCAAAGACAAAATCCTCCCCCGAGGCCCCTGCGTTTGCCTTAACGTGCACGTGGGCAGGTCGGCCTCGCGCTGCTGCTGTTACCAACCTGCGGGGCCGGGTGGACCCTGCGGCTCCAGGGGCAGGGCGCTGGGGACGCGGGGACGTGGCTAAACACAGAGGTGCCTGGGAGGAGAGGTCACGTACGCGCTGTACGTAAGGACGCATGTGCTGCATGTGAGGACACGCCCTGCGTCAGACCCAGGACAGCAATGACGACGGGGGTCAGAGGGCAAAGCTCACGCGAGGGCGGGGCGCGCGGAGGCCCCGGCGGAGGGAGGGGCGCGGGCATCCCCGCTGCAGAAAAGGCGGCTGGGAAACAGCCCCGCGCTGCCCGGGAGAAACAGTGCGAGTCTCGTAGCTGCGGGGCTGTCTCGCAGCCACGTTAGAAAATGAAAACGGGCAGATGAAATTAACTTTTATAATGTATTTTACTTATCTCAATAGATTAAAATATTTTAACATAAAATTATTAATCTATTTTCATAATAGGTTTTCTAAATCCAGTTCGTAGTTCAAGCTTGTAACACTCGGTTTGGGCTGGCCACATTTCAAACGCTCAGTGCGTCTCGGTGACGAAATAAATGTTTAAATACCATATCCCAGGTTAACTAGAGAAAGATAAAGATTAAACCATTGTAGGATCCAAATTCTTATCTTCATTGAAAACAAACATATCGATTATGTATAAAAAGTAATTATCTACCCAACAAAGACGATAACCGGATTAATACGATGCGTGCAACTCCCGGTCCCAGCGTCCCGGCCCGTGTCCGTCCCTGCGGCTTGCACGCCCCTGGGTCTCCACGTGTTCTTGCCCACTCGGTTGGCTTGCAAATTCGGAAGCCAGTTTATTACATTTTGACAAACCAGTCACCCCATGAACCAGCGCCGAGGAAAACAGACCATGAAAAGAAGAAAAGCGAGGAGCACGTTCTGAGATAAATCGTCAGGAAGTAACTATTCAACCAGAGCACACGGCACAGATACAGTTAAAGTCGGCAGATGTTGAAAATAAATAAAGCCAGCCGATGCAGCGTTGGAAATCAAACATTGGGAAGAAAAGCTATTATATTTTTAAATTATGCAGTGATCCATGCAAGCTGTTATTGCGAGATAATGGGTTATACACAACACACACGATAGTTAAAATAATTATACATTGAACAGATGAGACGGTGATAAGTGCATCATTTCAGGTCCTGAAACAGCTGACCTCCGAGGAAGTTCTGTGGTCTAAAGGTTATGTTTATCATGTCCTCCTCGGCTTAACGATTATTTTCACCCCATTACTGAGTGTGCTTCGGGTTTGTGTTGAAACAGCTTTTCTGAAAACCGTCGCAAAGTCACAGGTGACCGCGGACCGCGTTGCTGGGGGGCGGGGAGTGCGTCCTCCGGGCTGGGGCGCAGCTGCGCGGGGACCAGCCGGCTGCAGAACAGCGGCCTCTGGTCAGAAACGAAGTGAGACGCCGCGGCCTGCACTTGTTCACTGCCGCCTTCAGGAGACGGAGCACAGTGAGGACACGGAGCACAGTGAGGACACTGTTCACATGCATAAAATTCTCCCTGCGTTTTCTCCTCTCGGCACCATCTCCCCCAACGCACTTTCACGTCCTGGTCTTCCTGCCAGTTACTCCACGACCAAGCGCCAGCAAAGGGGAAGTTCGAAGGATGAGTGAGCGGCCACGCTCAATGGGGACTCCGCGAGTGCCTGCAGGGCCACTTCCCCCGGCAGGCTCAGGGACGCCCTAACCTGGGAAGCCTTCCACAGAGAAAGCTCTCCTCAGAGTTGGACTGAGGGATGAGAGCTGGCTTGGGATGCAAATGAGCCACATCTGACTGCCCGTGGACTCCACCCCCACCGACCCACGGCCCCGGGAGGGTGGACGTGTGCCGGTGGTATGGCCAGCTGGCCCCCACGTCTCAGGAGGAGAGGAGAGGGGACTGGATGCCGACCTGGGCACAGACACTTGCTTCTCCTCGTGTGACCCTGTGGCCCCGGGGACCTCCTGGCCGCTGCCCCTCTGCCGTTCTATCCCCACTTCAGAGCGCACAGCCTTTGGGGGTGCCCCCTGGTCACTCCCACCTTCAACAAACATGATCTGTCAGATTCAAAGATGAGTGAACATTTTCAGCAACCACAAAATAACAGAGAAGAGATAGCTAACACAGTGAACATAAAACACAACTATTAGGTCTACACTCACAGTTGATGTGATACAAATATTTAAGGTGACAGTCCTCCTGAGGCCCAGGAAGTAGGCCCTGCGGGAACAGAGGCCACACACTCCCTCTCGACGTGCTGGTGCTCCGCAGCCCCAGACTTCTCCCTGGTAACTGGAGCCGCATCTCGGAACAACCGCGCTACAAACCGGGTGCAGGACCAGCTCCCCAGGCAGCATCTATTTCCAAAGCCCCCGCTGTCCTGGGGCGAGTTCCAGGCACTCGGCTGCCGGGAGGACTCCGGGCTGAGGACCCCACGGAAAACGTGCTGGGTGACCCGCTGGCGTCAGTGAGGGGGTGACTGTTCTTCAGCACCCCCGGACCAGGAGGCGTGTGCTCGACCACTATGAAAAGCAGACAGCGCTCACCACTCATGTCGATCAGCAGAACTGTGACCAGAGCATGCAGGTCAGTGAACAGAAGCCGGGGAAAGGACACCCAGCAGTGCCCACTACCACGTCACAGACACCCTGTTTGAACAGGAGGGGGGCCAACGCACCCCACCTGCCCTGCCCGAGGTGGATGGGTGGTGGGACAGGAGGCGGCAGCATGGGTGCAGAGTCAGAAGGACGGTGACAGCGGGTGCCCATCGCACCATGGACACGCCAAGTTCTCACCAAGTAGACCCAGTCAGTGAAGAGCAAAGGCCCCCAGTACCACTCACCGAGGCCACTGGGGGACATCTATTCTCCAGCCCACACAGAGCGAGACATGCGCAGGAACGATGACCAGCTCTGCACATGAGGCCAGGAGGATGGGCCCCAGGCGCCAGGAGGGCAGAGCCAGGTAGGAGGACGCATGAGGCAAATGCACATCCCAGTGGGACTGGCCCACGGGCTGGGGGTGTTTGGGGGACAGCGAGGATCCCGGCACTTCCTGTGGGGGTGGAGGGTGAGTTGTGGGGGCTGCTGGAGGCAGAGGAAGGGTCGAGGTCACAGGAGGAGGGGGACACGGGTGGAGGAGGGGGACGGGACCCGCAGCCCTTCCGTGGGCCTCAGAGTATCAGACGTGTATATGCCCAAGGAAACCGCTAAAAAAGACTCATTTCCCGCATCTGACCTCCGGGCCAGGCCGGACGCCAGGGCAGAGGGGCTGCCTGTCCTGCTGGAGGACGGGTGGCACCCTCTGTGGCACCTCCGCGGTCCCCTGTGTCGGATGAGGACCACTGACCATCGGAGTGAACAAGGCTCGTGCTTCCTGAGGCTCCGTCTTTTGCATTTGACCTTCGACCAGCGTTCCCCACGGGAAGCTGCTCCCGGAGCCCTGCAGGGGCCGAGGCCCTAAGCAGCGTGACCTGCTGCCCCAGAGACTCAGGTCAGCCCTGCAGGTGCCCTGCCACGTCCAGGCCGCACTGTCGTCTGCGTACGGACTGCCGAGGGCGCCAGAATCGAGCCCGCCCCACCGAGAGCTCCACGGCGGGGACCCGGGGGGGAAATTAAAACATGCAAACACAGAACTAAAAAGGAACAGAAACAGCTTGGTCTGTGGCCACGCCAGGAACTGATCCCAGAAGAAGGCCTTGGCGGTCGCTGTGACCCCTGGTAGTGACAGCAACCAGGGTCTTTGGGGGACCTGCTTCCTCAGGGCCAGCCTCCTTCCAAAGAGACCCCCAGACCCCCTTGGCCTGCAGCGTTCTCCCGGGCCCCTCGGGCATCGGCCTCCTTGGGTGGCCTGCGGACGGTGGCCGCTGCCCACAGGAAAGACCATGGGGTCTTTTCCATGTCTTCCTTTATTTCCCAGTTTTCATGTTTCCGTAACACATGGTACAGTCATTTAAAAATGATTTTCCACTTGCTTGAATCCTCAAAGAAGCCGATTTTGGGTTTTGCTGCAAACCCTCTGTTCATAATGTCCTGACACAGCAGTAGTGTTTCTAAGACAGCACCAAAGAAGCGGTGGAAACTGTTGTTCTTAAAGGACCGCGTCTGCCAGGAAATCTCCCCCCTCCCCGCCAACAGCAGTCTGTCTTCCCGAAGGAGACATTCAGAGCCTGCGCCCAGGGGAGCAGTGAGTCCGGGAAAACGCGGGGGCTGGATGTGCTTTCGTATTTAAGTCCCTTCAGGAGATTAAGTACAGGCAATCACTTTGACTAAATGAAGTTGAAAGCTGAGTATCACGAGAGCCTAGAGTTAAGTGCTACCTACTTACTTCCTTGATACTAAAAATATATTTTTTATTTGGGCAATAAATATCTCGAAAGAGCGCACAGAAGTGAGACGCGAGTGAAAACTTCGGTTTTTTCTTTCTGTCTCTTGGCTGCCAGCCACGCGTGTGATAGAGAAAGCGCCACGGCGTCGGACCACGGCCGTTTGGGGGTCTTGGCGAGGGTCTGACGCAGTGTGGGGGTGACAGACCCCGTCCCTGTCCCTGCGCAGACACTTCTACGTGGGCGGGCAGACTGTGATCGCAACTATTAACGTGATCGTGTATCATCGTCTGAACGAGCTGTGCGTCCGCCTGGTGTGGACACGTGTCCCCGACTCCGGTGAAGTCAGGAGGGAAAAGAAATGGCCGAGTGCAGGCAAAGGGCTGGGCTCTCCTGTGTCCGACCTGTGAGTGGGCCCGAACGAGACGAGGGTCCCGAGTCCCTGCAAAGCCAGCCCCCGGGCCCCTGTGTCTCAGTTAAGGAGACCGGCGATGTCTGGTGTCAGTTCTGTGCAGGGCGTGCTGTGCGACTTCAGCTCCTAACACAAGGTTGGCTCGTGCCGTAGACTGATGGGGGCCCCACGCTCACCCCGAAACCTGTCCCTGCCTCCTCGCGCTGCCAAAGGTCTCCGTCCAGGTGGTTCAATGAGGGGCTTCAAGGCAGGACAGGGAGGTTTTCCGGGGGGACCTTTCCCAACTGCGGTCCCCGGGGGATGAGCCAGGAGAGGAGGCGGAGGCTGGAGTGACGCCGCTGGGACAAGGACAGTTCTGACGGCAGGAAGGGCGCGGAGTGCAGGCTCCGGGAGCCCCGCAGGGAGCCCCGCCGGGCCGGCCACTGGCGCTGGGATTTGCCCAGTGGCACTGATTCGGGGCTTCCACTCTGGCCTCCGAAATGGAGACCAAATTTCTGTTGATTGAAGCCACCAATTTATGACCATTTGCTATAGCAGCCACGGGACATTATTATAACATTGGAAGTGACATTGGAAGGCATGAATCATGCTGGGAAGCACCCGAAAAGTTCAGTGACATCACTGAATCATAGTCTTTCCACAGAGAAAGACAGAAGGCGCTTCCACGGGGAAGTTCTCGGGAAGGGCTCTGGACCGACCGTGGGCCGCGGGACGCGGTGACCTCCCAGGCTCTGCGTGGTCCCCGGGCCGACTGAAGGGACGGCCGACTGTGGGACATACACACGTGTGCCTGGCCCTCCGGGACCGTGACTGTCACAGAGCTGCCTGTCAGGCCGGTACAGCTGCCGAAATAAACGCGTGCTACTTACACAGCACGGAGTGGGGCCCATGGCGCCAGGGCGCAGCCAGTGACCGGAGGCGGCGGCGCGTGTGAGGAAGCGCGGCGGGGTGGCGCTGGACGTGGCGCTGCGCTAACGACCCGCCCCTTCCCCACAGGCTCGGTGGGACGGCCTGACCGGGCGCATCGCCTTCAACAGAACCGACGGCTCGAGGAAGGATTTCGACCTGGACGTCATCAGTCTCAGAGAGGAAGGGACTGCCAAGGTAAGCTCCTCCGTGACGAGCTCGAAAGCCCACGCGTGTTAACTGCAGCTATGATGCGGGGATGAGAAACGGTCTTGGGCGGTGGTGGCTGACGCCGGCGTTCGGCTCTCTCCCGCCATCTGCGACTTTGCCCTTTAGAAACTTACAGAAGAAAATATTCGAAACCCCTGAAATAATCAGGTGAACATCAGAATTCCATAATCTGACATTCTTACTTTTTGCAGCAGTGGACTGGAAGCTATGCACAATGTAAGAGAGTTTGTCTGGGAACAGTGACTTCCTGGGAATGTTTGGGGTGACTTTGAAAGTGATATAAATTCCCATCTCCGTTTTGCTGACTGTCCGCTGGGCCACAGTCACGGGAGTCAGGCTGACGCAACAGCCCAGGCCGCCGGTGCCGCGGTGTTTGAGGGAAGCGGTTTGCAGCGCTGCGGGCGCACCTGCACACCCAGGGTTCCGGTGTCAGAACGGGGCCGTCTCCCCCTCCTCCCCCTCCCTCCACCCCCCAGAACCCAGGCTCCCACAGCAGCCGCCCAGCCCCACACGGGATGCGGGCAGGAGGGCGCAGGAGCACCTGCCAAGGACCGAGTGCCTCTGAGCTCCTGCACCTGCTCCTCTGTGCGTGGCTCCCTCCCTGGTGTCCGCGCCTCCCAACGCTCAGAACGGAGGGGAAGGAGGGCCGTGCGCCAGGTCGGCGTCAGGTGGGCGTCAGGTGGGCGTCAGCGGGCGGCGGGGCGGGGCGCAGGAGCCGCTGCTGTGTTTCCATGCCCAGGACGCCGCGAGGCCCGCGCACGCCTTTCTTCCAACAAAGGCGGAACCAGACTAGAGGAGAGTGTACGGTCGGTCTGTCCCTTGCCTCCTCCTCGTTTGCAATACCGTTTTTTTCTCTGGGGGACCGGGTTCCATCAGGGGAAGGCTGACTGGGCCTCCAGGGGGCGGGTCGCTGGCCCCCTCCTCTGCCCCGAGGGAGGGGCGCCCAGCCAGGGGGCAGCCCCTCCGGCCACAGGGAAACCCTGTCAAAGCCCATTTCCCCCGTTTCCACCGTGGGGAAGCCCGTGGTCAAACGATGAGCCGTTGAGTGTGCGTCCAGCATGGGAGTAGCGTGCACACGTGTGGTGTGCCGTGCGTCTGCATGGTGAACGGGTCTCCCTAAGGAGTGACGGAGCCCTTTAGCGCTCCAGCCGGCCGGCCGTGCATAGTCACAGAGCGGGAAGCCACGCGCTCCCCAGGAGGAAGGAGACGTGGAAGCCAGGCCACCGCCCCGCCGAGCAGGAGGCGCTGTGTGGGGCCCGAGCGCTCGGTTCCTCTCCGCTGCCCCCGTTTCTCTGGCCCTGCTCCCTTCCCTGGTGGGGCACCTTCCGAACAGCGGGTGGGGGGTAAGACACGGGGCCGTCACCGTGACCCGTGTGGGCTCCGTGCCCCATTTTAATTAAGTGCTATTTTTATTCTCCCTGTGAAAACCGAGGCTGCTGGTGAGGTGTCAAAACACTTCTGTGAAGTGAGAGAGAAGGCTTGTCCTCGGGAACAGTCGGCAGGGAATCTGGGGGGGATGGGGTGTCCAAGGCCCGCCAGGCCTGCGGCTGCAGTCCGGGTGCAGGCAGGGGGCCCCTGCTGCCGGAGGGAGGGCGGGCTGGCTGCACACAGGGTCCCGGGAACAGAGAACCGGCTCTCGAGGGACTCGGCGTGCGCCCCAGGCTCTGTCTCCCCGGGCGGGGCCCGTCTCTGTCGGCGAGGAGAGCAGCGACGTCAGCACAAGCACACGTGTGCCTGCGTCTCAGCTCACTCGCCTCTCTCCCCGAGGGGCAGGACGCAGCCACCCACTCGATGCATCGGGCCGGACAGGTGAGGCCGGGTGGCTGGGAGCCCCTCGAATGGGGCCCTGGCTCAGACACCCGCCCAGGGAGCTGCTCTGGATCTCGTCCTGACAGAGGACAAAACCGTGTCCAGGGCAGTGGGAGGCGCCTCGGAGCTGTTGCACTCACTCTCCCGCTCTCGGGCCCACGGGGTCGGTGACTGTGCATGAGACGCTGGGCGCAGGAAGCGTCTGAACCAGGCAGAGGTCCCGGGACGCACTGACACACGCCTTCAGTCCCTCCCTCCCTCAGACGACCCAATAAGGTATCTGTGGTCTCCAGACAGACTTCAGTCACGTCAGGCTGTTCGGCCCCGATGGCTCTGTTGGGGTCACAGCCACTTTGTCAATTGTCACTTAGATCGCAGACAGCATGGTGAGCAGCGTCTGTCTGCTGTCTTCAGAAAGCTCGTCTCCCTCGGGGCCACGATCCAGGAGGGAAGCTCCCACGTCTGCCTTTCAAGCTTAAAGGAGACCCGGGTTTAACGCCCTTGTTCTAACCGTGGGTGGATCAGGCACCAGTGAGCTCAGTGACAACTACCCGCCTCGTTCTAACCTTCAGTGGAAGGTGTCCAGTCTCCTCGCAGCTGGAGCCTGGATCCCAGGAAGAAGCGCGTCGGGCTGGCCCGGTGGAGACGCAGACGCTGGTGTGGAATCGGTTCAAACCAACACCCGGGGGACGGAACTCAAGCTCCGGGAGGACGTGCGGGGAAGGCACCGGCGTTTGCTTGTCTCTGAGCTGCAGAACCAGCCCCCTGCCCGAGGTGCCCCTGCTTCCCACTGACCCTGCACGGCGCCCTCAGCAGCCTGTGACGGGGACCAGCACCCAGGGCTGTTCGGACCCCCAGGCACAGCCTTTCCCAGCAGGGTCCCCAGAGAGAAGGATCCCTGCACGTCCCCGTGCATTCCAGTTCCAAAGCCCCTGCACGATGGCCCTTTCCAGCTCACTGAACAGGACGGTTCACCGAAGCTCCTCCCAAGAGGGACACACTGCCGTCTTGGCAAACTGCACCCCTGAGACCCATAGTCGGGGGCTCCCGACTCAAAACCAGATGGACCTTTATTCAGCATTGTTTGTACCCCAACCGTTCCCCTCGGCAGCTGGGGGTCTGAGTGTGCATGAACCACGGCCTGGGTTTGGAAGGGAGATGCTACTCCCTCCCTGAACGTACCGCTTGATGCCACCTGGGCTCTCACTGACATGTGCCCCGGGACCGTCCGGGGCAGCACATGCCTGTTACGGAGAGAAAGACAGGGCCACCCAGCGCAGCTTCTGGTGACTGTCCCCACAAAGACCTGGCCCCCAATGTGGGGTTCCTGCCGCCAGGTTTTCTGCACAGTTTGAAATGTTGACCCCACTTCCCGGAGACACGTGTCCCAGGTCCGTGAACAGGACAACGGACAGTCCGAAAGGCCAACGGCTCAGGTGTCTGGTAGCTCCAGCCTCCCCGCCCCCTCCTAATACACCTGGACCACGGGACCTGCTTCCCCAGAAGATGCTGAGCTGTGACGTGTCCACTCGCTTCCGTTCACAGGCAGAGAGTTACCTGCCTTGGCTGAGCGCACACACGCGCGCACACACACACGTTCTGCCAATGGAGGACCGAGCGCAGGAGGCCCCAGTCATTCACGCCATGTGTGCGCTGCCCATACCCTGGGGACAGCCGGCCCTCGGCCAGATCCTCCTGCCCTCGTGGTCTAGATGTGAGGGGACTCCGGTCACGCAGACGGCAGGAAAAATGCCCCTTTTCCTCGTTGTATGGAGGAAACTCGTCCTGAATGGGCCTCTGGGGCCAGTGGAGTAGGACACAGCCACAGGGGGTGTCTGCCCTCCTGCCCTCGGTGGGGCCGCGGACAGAAGTGGAGGCCGCCGTGACCTGCCTGCAGCTTCGAGCTTGCGTCCAAAAGGCGAGCGGCACTGTGTGGTGTCCACCACGGCCATTTTTAAACGTTGTGTAGTTCCCTTGAACACACACTTGACATCAGAAAGAAAAGAGGTAGGAGAACACATTCCCTGGCTTCATGACTTGGCTACAGACAGGGTCATCTCTCCACCTTTCTTTCGATACTCGATTAAACACTTAGGCCCCGTTCTCCCCAGTGCCTTCGTCCAGGTTTAATTAGAAGAACAGCCAGCACCAATTTACATGCCCTTTTACAGAGCCAGATGCCCGTGTCCCCGACCACCAAAAGCAAGGCCTGGGGACAACCAGTGGGTTCTGGGCTGTTTGGTCTGAGGTCTGCGTCCCAGAGGCGAGAGTCCCGGCCTGGGAACGGTGGGAGGGTGAGGAGGGAGAGAGGAAGGCGTGGCCGCCTCTGTGGGTCTCAGCCGCCCGGGAAAACTGGAGGTTCTCAGACCAGCAGATGTGCACGCTCCAGGCAGTAGGCGCCGCGCCCAGTCCCTCAGAGACCAAATGGCTTCTCACCGGGGAGTCCCGCCTGCCAGCTTCTCTGCCGTGTCCTCCGCACGGGCAGGACGGACCCCTTCCAGCCCCCACCCACACAGACGGTCTCCGCCTTCCCCCCACGCTTTCCTGCCTGGCGGCTGCCGCAGCATTCAGTCACCTTCGCTCAGAACAGTTCTGTTAGGTTGCACCGTGACAGCTGTCTGGTCAGAGTGCATTTACGAAAACGTCAAAACTGGTGAATTTTTGTGCAGCCACTTTCATATGGAGGATGGAAGAAGATACGCAACATTTTTGGCGTGTTATACCTGATTATTTCAAGAAAGGTAAAAATGCCACGGAAACACAAAAAGATTCGTGCAGTTCATGGAGAAGGTGCTGGGACTGATCAAACATGTCAGAGGTGGTTTGTGAAGTTTCTTAGCACTACTGACATTTTTGCCAGCTCATTCTCCGCTGGGGGGCGGTCTCACGCACGGGAGGATGTGGAGCAGCTCCCTGGCCTCTGCCCACTAGAGACCAGTGGCAGGAGATGGCTGACACAGTCGAAATACCCAAATCAATCAAGTTATTGGTGAAAATGAAAATGTGTCTTCAATTTTATGAGGAAAAGTGTGACGGACTTTTTGGCCACCCCAGCAGGTCACCTGTTGTGCCTGCATGGACGTCCTGGAAGCCTCGGAGAATTCACGCTCCCGTCCGTCCAGCTACATGAACTTCCAGCCACTGCTGCGTTTAGGCAGAAAATCAAAGTAAAGAAACAGGAGAGGGAAGAAGAGGCCTCACGTTCCCGTGGTGCTACTTTACTCAATCGTCAGGGTTAGTCGCCTCGCCCAAGGTCGCACTGCCGGCAGGCCGCCACACCAGGGCCTGGACGGAGGTCTCCGGGATCGCGCCCTCTCTCCCGCCGCCGGGCGGTTTCTACCCGTGCGGATGCACCCTGTCCGCCCCAGAGCCTGCCCCTGCTCGTCATACCTCCTCTATTTTATCTGCTCCTAAATGTAAAAAAACACAATTCACATCTTGTCACCACAGGGCAGCCTCGGACCATCCTCTAGGACTGGAGTTTGTGTGGCTCTGAGCACCTGCCCTGCAACCGTTTCCCAGGCAGGGAGCCCAGGGGTCTCATCTTGTCCGAGGTTACACCCAACCAGCGGACTGCCTGGCTCACCAGGCTGCCAGGAAAGGCCGGTCACTCAGCCCCCAGGCCCATCTCTGGGCTCCTCCAGGGCCAGCACATCAGTGCCCGTCTGTCTGTAAGCCTCACCACCCAGCAGACACAGCACCTGGAGGACACTGTGGTCACTCTCTTCTGAAAGAGCACTGCGCTTCCCTGGCTGCCAGTTGCCGCTCCGTGATGCAAAGATCAGGGAGCAGTAAATGTGAATACCCTCACGGATGGAGTTCACGGTCAAGTGGACAGACAAGACAGGTACACAGGGGAGTAACAGGAGTGCCCAGAGCAGAGGGACAAATGGTCCCACCAGCGTTCGGAGGCCCCTCCTGCCAGCACTGGCTCCTTAGCACGGAGAAGCCCGGGGCTCGGCCTGCGCTCAGCCAGCCTCTCTTCTTCAGACGCCCCTCCCTCCACCACCCGCCCCCTCCCGTGAACCTGCAAGGCACTGTCTGCCCCACGTGAGCAGCGCAAGCTTCCTATCGCTGCGTGGGCGAGTTTCCGCCTGTTGTGCCCACTGCCTCGGCCTCATGCTGAGCGCAGTGCCGGCCGTGGGCAGGTGATCGCCAAGTGCGTGTGGGAAGAAAAGAATTCTTCACTTAAAAGTAGTATGTTTAATAAATTCAAACAGAAAGACCCCCGGGCTCCGCCCCACGCAGCCCAGGCGCTCCCTGTCCCGTCTGCACGCTCGCCAGCCCCTTGTTTCGTTTTCCCGCCCTGAGCAGCTAGCGCTGTGGCGCCCTGGCGTCCTGGTCCCAGACCCTGAGCGCCCTGTCCCTTCCCGGGACCCGGGGCCGCCCGTTGGAGTGGGCGCCGCCCTGCAGCCCGCAGCCCCTGATCACTGTGCTCCGTGCAGATCGGGGTGTGGAACTCCAACCGCGGGCTCAACCTGACGGACGGCAGCCGAGACGGGTCCCGCAACGTCACCGACTCGCTGGCCAACAGGACGCTCATCGTCACCACCATCCTGGTAAGCGGGCTGCGTGGAATCCTGGGCGTGGCGTCAGGAATCCCCTCACTGGGACACCCGCGGAGACCTCGAAGGGCTCAGCCCTCTAAGGTCCAGTTGTCAGGACGCCGGAGGTGCGCATGCGCCCTGAAACCCCGCCCCCGTCCGACAGCCCCGCCCCTCCGCCTTCCAGCCCCGCCCCTGCGCCCGTCCTGCCGGCTCCAACCTCGCGGTGCCGGGCCAGAGGCTGGGAGGGTGGGGCAGAGACAGACGGAGGGGACTTCTCCCCCTGCTCCCACCCGCTGGGTCAGAAACGTCCCGACCTCGGCCCCTGTCCCCTCGGGCCCGGCTGCCACACCACTGTCGCCTGGGCCCGAGTGGTGCCGCTTCCAGTAAGGCCGGCCCCTGGCGTCTTGTCTCCCCTCCGTCACTCTCCCATGAACAGCCCCTCGCTCAACCACTCTTCCAGCGCCCGGGTTAGGGCGCCTCCCGCTCCCTGGGGAGCCCGGACTGCACGCCTGGCCGCCGCTGTGCGTGCTCGGGGACCCCGCCCTGCTTTCCGGGCCCTAACCCCACGTCCCCGCCTTATGTGACTCGGCCCGTAACGTCAGACCAGCTTATTTCGGAAACCGCCAGCCTCTGCCGCTGGTTCACCCAAAATAAACCCGTCTCTCTGCCACTGTCTCATGGAAATGCTGTTTCCTCTTCCTGTCCGTGTGCGGACAGACCCAAACGGGCACAGATACCTGAGGAAAATGCATAACGAACAAGAAGCAGGAAGAGGGCAGGTCAGTAGAATAGTAACTGATAGGATTTTACAAAACAAAACTTCAGTCAAGGAAGAATTAAGGTTATTATACATGGTAGTAAGAACATGCCCATTACTCACAAAACAGAAGATTTCTCATTTAAGCATATGAGCAAGAACTGTCAGCTGTGAGATTTCAGGTGAGCTCAACTAAGAAAATGAAGCTGATGATAAAACAATATAGAAATGGTCCTCGAATAAGACGCCCCGCAGGGAACCAACCAGAAAGGGGTGGATGATAAAGCGAACAGGGAGCTGGAGATGAAACTCAGCTGCGAGAGAAGGAACTAAGAGTACCCAGTAGTTCTCCGATCTTCCTCCTAGTGACTTAGATTCACCTTCTGTTGGCAGGCGAGGTTCTTAGACACAAGACAGGGGGCGGGTCACGCAAAGCAGTCCAGGTGTGGGGACAGCCATGGCCAGACAGGCCTGCAGACACCTGTCCCCTGCCCCCTCAGCCAGGCCTGAGTGTAAACGTGGCCGAGTCCCTGTCACACCATTTGCTCAGGTGGCAATGAGGAGAGGAGGGAGGGAAGTGCCACACACCACCTTCCACGCCTGCGGAGTGTCAGGGTGATGCACCCGGCAGCGGCGGGAAGGGGAGGGTTGACTGGCGCTCACTGTCCAGGATTCACAGCTCCCGGCTGTGGGTGGCACTCTCGGAAGTGATGCTGCCCCCGGTCACAACGGGGCTCTCACACGAGATCTGTCGATGCAGGAAGAGCCCTATGTGATGTACAGGAAGTCGGACACGCCCCTCTACGGAAACGACAGGTTTGAAGGGTACTGCCTGGACCTTCTGAAGGAGCTGTCCAACATTCTGGGGTTCATCTATGACATCAAGCTGGTCCCCGACGGGAAATACGGAGCCCAGAACGACAGAGGAGAGTGGAACGGGATGGTCAAGGAACTCATAGACCACGTAAGCAAGCGTGCAGCCCCTGCAGGTGGGGTTCGGGGGCCCCGAGAAGTGCACACTGAGCAGGGAAAGAAGAGGGGGAAACAGTGGCATTGGAGTCGGAAGAAAAACTTCAGCTGCTGAGTCATCAAATCGGTTTTAAAGCAGGAGAAAAGCGCCTGGACACGGCGCCTGCTTACTCGGGAGGGCTGGTGAGGGCAGAGGCAGAAGATAAGGGCGTGGGGGCCGTCCTTCCCGCTGCAGAACAGAGTCCGTGACTCTGAGCCACAGAAGAGCCCTCGAGTCTGCAGCTCAGGGCAGCCTGGTCCCTTCAGCCGATTCGGCGGCCAGGCCGCCCGTCCACACCTTTCTCGGGTGCTCTCGTAAAAGACTCCCTTCTGCCGCTTTCTCACTCCTTTAGTCCCAGAATGTTTGCACTTCCGGGTCTGTGTGTCTGCACGCATTTTGTCCCTCCGGGTTCTGCCTCCTGAAGATACACGTCCATAAACACAACCGTGTGAATCAGCCTCTGTTCCACCAGAGCCGGTTCTCACGAGTGCTTCTCTCGTGGACGGGTGGAGTCGAGGCTAAGGGTCGGGAGGACCAGGGTCAAGCCAGGCTTCTGCCGGGAAGCCGGGCGCCGAGACGGTGACCTGGAGCCTGCTCTTGCAGAGGGCGGACCTGGCGGTGGCTCCTCTGACCATCACGTACGTGCGGGAGACCGCCATCGACTTCTCCAAGCCCTTCATGACGCTGGGCATCAGCATCCTCTACCGGAAGCCCAACGGCACCAACCCGGGCGTCTTCTCCTTCCTCAACCCCCTGTCTCCAGACATCTGGATGTACGTGCTCTTGGCCTGCCTGGGGGTCAGCTGCGTGCTCTTCGTGATCGCCAGGTGAGTGTGCGGGGGGCTGGGCCACAGCGCAGAGCGCGGCCGGTCCCCGGGCGGCCCGTGTGCTTGAGAGGCAGGCGCAGGCTGAGGGCCTGGAAGTGGCCTTTCGGTCTTGCCTGGTGCTCTGTCCTGTCAGGTCCTCTCGTCAAAGCCCCTCTGTGAGTGGACACCTTCTAGTTCTCCCCAAAGGTGCTTTTAAACGACAGTAAGGAAATGATTTTATATAAATTGTGTCAGTATTTGAAGCAAAACAGGATGGTGATTCATGCATTTCCTGGGGGTTATGTCACAAAGAGGCGGTGGCCCCACCAATGAATCTAAAACATTTCCACAAGAAAAGCACAGCCAGGCCCATGAGTTCGAGCCCTGGAGTGTTCTACGAAGCAAAGCAAAAGAAAGTTAGCTGGTGGTTATTGTAGCAAATAAGGATCCCCGGACTCAAGTTGTGAAATTCTCGGGAACAAAGAACACTGCTTTAAAACGTTTGTAAAATCTGTTCTAAAAGCATCAGAGAGGTGAGGGAACTCCAGACGTGGCCACCACAGGGAGCGTCACTTGCATTCAGAGCCGGTGGCCCCGCAGGTTCGCTTCCCGGGGTGGCGCTGCGCTGTGCCACGCAGATCTTCCGAGGGCCTGATACCTTCCGGAGATTTTCTCAACGCCTCCGATGCTGGGTTTCAGACGGCTGTTTAATCTTTCTGCTGACTTGCACATCTGACACCCGTAGAGAAACCGTGTAAAAAATAATAATTGCTTTTGCGTGTCCCCTACTCACTTTCCATCTTTTTTATCTTCCAACAGAACTCGGTGAACTTCTCCCTAATCAATTTTTGTTTTCCCTGCAGGAATGTCTAAGAGAAATGTTTCTTCATGCTCGCTCCGTATCATTGTTCACTGTCTGGTTTTGATTAATGCCAGGTAGCTCTCTCCCTGGTGTAATTAGAAAGAAAGGTTAGAAAAACAACCCAGGCTGGAAGGGCAGACAGCGCCGAGCTAGCGCCACGGGAGCCCCGCTCGGGGGTGTGCAGCACGCACGCAACCGGAGCATTTCTCCACGCCCGACCCCGACCATGTCCCAGATTTCAGGTGAATGTTAAGGTCCATCTGAACGAGACCAAAGCTCTACTTCCACCGTCTCCTCCCAGAATGTAACACGTTGACAATTATGCAGTGGCCACACCGTCTGAGGGCCGAGACTGAGAGTCCGTGGCTCTCAGCGTGGAGGGGTCCTGTCTTCCGGGGAGACAGCTGACTGTGCTCTGGAACCACGTTTTGGTGGCCACACCTGAGGACGAGGCGGGTCCTGGCGTCCAGTGGGTGGCACCCAGGGAAGCTGCCCCCACCCTGAGGCACTGGACACCCCCCAGGAACCAGGAGTCCGCCCCCAGTGCCGAGAAGCCGTGCTGTCAACCACTGAAGACGCTGTCTGACGTCAGGTTTCCAGTGACAGGTCGGCGGCTCACACTGGGTGTGCGTTCCTCCCTGTTGGCCCCTGAGTGAAATCCCTGCAGCCCTAGAAGTGACAGCGCTAAGGTGACGAACCTCCCACAGCAACCGGAAACCATGTGCCGCCTCTTGCTCCCTGTTCCGGGCCCCACACCGGGGGTGGGGGACCCGAGGGACAGTCAGCAATGCCCCCAGGGATGCTGAGAGGCGGGCAGCCCACCCGAGCTGACGAGGGGGGGACCCCGCTGCTCGCCCACGGCCTGGTCGCAGCCAGTGGGGAAAGCCCCTCGGCGGCGCCCACAGCTCTCGCGAGTGCAGGGGTCCCCTGAGCCGCCTGAGCTTCATCACCAGAATGTGTCCAAACCGTGTGACGTCCAGCAGCTCTCCCGCCCCATTTCCTCTGTGGCTGGTGGCCCGGGCCACACGCCTTCCGACAGACAGTGCGCTGTTACCGTTGGGGAAGCAGCCTCCCCCCAAACTGTGTCCTCACAACAGCACCGCTCCCCGACGGCGCCACCCACAGACCAGCACACCTCCCTCTGCCTCCTCTCCGGCGGATGCGCCACAGCACCCCTCCCCCTCCGCTCGGGCCTCGGGGAGGCGGGGCGTCTGCACCAACGCAGACTGGGGACAGCGGCAGCAGGACAGAGGACGTGCTGTCCTGGCGTCCACTCCCAGCCCTGTCCTCCTGCCCCTCCCATCCGACTCCTCTCCTGCCCCTGGAAGCCACTCGGTAGGTTTTGGAGGCCATGCCGGTCGCCTTTACCTTCCACCACAGTCGCGGCCGGACCGTGAACTTGGCCGCTGTGCACATTTAGCTCAGGTGAGAAATGGCCCCCGTGACCAGCTCCGTGGTTTGCAAAGCTGGTGGTGACGCAGGGGTGGGAAAGCTACTTGGGACCACCTTTCTGTCCGGAGGTAGATGCCCCTCGTGCCCTTTGCAAGGGGAACACAAAGCCTGTCACTGTGTGTGGGCCAACAGGCTCGCGAGACAGACGCCTAAAAATCATTTCCTAAACTGAGCTGACTTTGTGACATTCGATCTCCACGCACAAACTAAATGAAACCACGCAGAACTCCGGGTGCTCTGTCTGGCACATCAGCGGCTTGTTCTGTGCTGGATGTCTTTCCACGCCGTCCTCTAAAAACTACTTAGGGCCGGAAATTATGTCTATCGTGACCACACAATTTAAATGGACTAAAAATCCAGATATACTGCCTACTTATGATTTATAATAGATAATATTTGTCTCCTTAAAAATACAGTTTTTAAGTTAATACCTGTAATGTTACGGCTGTAGCGAAGCCCACCTGTTTCATCAGAAGTTCAGAGAGCTCTGCCTCCTTTAAAAGACGGGCAAGCGGCTCGCTGTCCTCCTGGACGCCCGACTCCCACCCTCAGCCACCATGGGGGCTCCTTGCCGAAGGTCCCTCGGTGTGGTTGTAGTTTTACAGCTTCCATGCAAGTGGCAGCCGGGCACCTGTGAACATACACGCACAGTGAGTCCACATTCCGACACGAGACTCATTTTTAGGCAGTTTCTACAGATTCCAAGCACGTGCACCCTCTTCTCTTGCTGCTTCACCAAAGGCCAGGATCAACGGGGCCAGCAGCTTCGAAATGTCATGGGGGAAGGTCGCATGTGGCCCCTTCCCCAGATGTTCCGACAGGGCCAGTCTCCCGGCAGACACGAGGGATTTGGAAATGCTTACGTCCAGGCCACGGGCAGGTGCTTTGCAAACGAGAAACCCACACCTTAAAGGACAGCATTCCATGGTCACTGAAAATCCCTCCGTCCACGTGTGCCACAGCCACTCCGGAGTCCTGGAGAGGAAGGGCCCTCCGTCTCTGCAGAGCCGGGAGTCGCGCTGCTGTTCAGGCCGCTGTCCCTTGTGCCCGTGAAAACCAGAGAAACTGTTTGCTTGTGACTGCGAAGTGTGAGATACTGGGAAAGGCCCAGCTCAGAGCAGCTGATCAGCCAGCACAGGGTGAGCCCGTCGGTCGGGGCCGCCGTGGGCAGGAACTCGAGGGTGCTGGTGGGCGGCCTCAGGAAGACTGCTCCCCTGGACGCGCGGACCTCCCGATTTGTCACAGTTACCGGGTTTAAACGGTTGCACAGGCAGCGGCGGTGGTGTCTGAGTCGCTGCAATTAGCAGGGTCGTTAGCAGGGTAATTTCTCTAGCTCAGCCAACCAGTCTGCTTATAAGAGCGTGTAAATTCACAACGTGGTCACGTTGCTGAAACAGCCGTCCACTCGCACGGGCACGGCGTGGCGTGAGCCTCCCCGTGTGTGCACTGCAGCTGTGGGGGAGGGTGGAGGTGGAGCCCACTGCCCCCGGGGCTCAGTGAGGAGACGCTGCGCCTCCAGGAGGGGCCGGGGCAGTGGCTGTGCGTTGGGAGGGGCCTCTGCCCGCGTCCTCGCGGGACGCCCTGCGCGCCCAGCCTCTGGCTGCCGACGGGGGCTTATCCCCCAGGGTCCCACCTGCTGCTGTTCGCCTCATGGCTGGAGAACACCCAGGTGTCCTCCTTGGCGTGGTGGCATGTGGTCGGCGTTACTCTGACACGCCGGCTTGCGTGTCAGGGACGTGGTGGCAGGTGGCTAAGCGGCCCGTGCTACAACCCGCATTCGACATCATCCCCATATCACTGTGGACCTTCTGCTGACGTTCCTTTGGAAAAAGAAGTGCCCTTGGCAAGATAACCCCAAACCGCCTCGGAGCAGGGGCATCGCCGTGCTGTACGTCAGATGCTTAGGGACCAGAGAAAACCCAAAGCCCCAGGAAGCCCCGCAGACTCTGATTGTAACGCACATCACGAATACCTGGAGTCCATCTTCCCTACGGACAAGGCGACCACGACGGTGAGTGACCTGAGCGAGGCCGACCTCCTGCCCGGGGCTGGCGTGCAGGCAGCCACAGTGTGTCACCGGAGACAGCGACCTGAAAACGAGCGAGGAGTGGCCGCAGACCCGAAGCTGCCCAGTGTGGCCGTCACAGCCCTGTGCCCGAGGGCACACTCCGACGTGTGACCCCGTCCCCTCGTTTAAGGGTTGTGATTTTTGTTTCCACAGACGCCCCCAAACGCTAGTGCTCCAACCTCCAGCCTTCCTTCCCATAACTGCCCAGCCTTGCGGCTCCCTGGACGCACCTGAACTCACTGGGCCACGGACGTCCCTTTCATGCTTCCGTCCACAGGTGCCCTTGGGGGCCGTCACCCCACGCTCTCATGCCCCCCACTGCACGGTGTCTCGACATCACGGGAGGTGCAAGGAGAGGGGTCGTTGGCTTTGCCGCCCCACGGGGTACACACTTGGGACCAGTGACCCTTTCCTCACCGTCCGTTAGCTGCCCAGGGAAATGAGAACAAGTCAGAACTCGGTAGAGGCCGGGACACAGAGGTCTGAGGACCTGGACGTGAGAAGTTTGGCGAAGGTCACTTCTAAAGCCCCTTCCAGTTCCCCCAAGAAAGCCCCTCGCCTGCAGCCTTGGCCTCCGGCCCGGGCCCTCCGTGGTAACCGCTGGTGCTCCGCACCGTCCAGCGGGGTCTCTCCCTGACGCTGACCGGCTGTCTCTGTTGGCTGCCGCAGGTTCACCCCCTACGAGTGGCACAACCCGCACCCCTGCAACCCCGACTCGGACGTGGTGGAGAACCACTTCACCTTACTGAACAGCTTCTGGTTCGGAGTCGGAGCGCTCATGCAGCAAGGTACCTCGGCCGCCCGCCCTGCGCCCCACGGTCTGCGGACGGCTTCCTGTGCTGGTAAACTCCACCGGGGGACAGGCCACCCGAGGAGGTCAGAGCCGTTCTGAACACGGCGGAGACAGGAAAGGGGCCTCGGTGGGACCGGTCTGCCCTGTGTCTGAGGTGGGGCTGCGTCAGGCAGGGAGCACAGACCTTCCCGGGGGGAGTCGGACCTAAGGCGCCCGAGAAACTGCTCACCAACCTGCACAGAGGGGGTCGCGCCTTTTCCTCTCCCATCAACGGGGTGGGCAGGGCCCCTCTGAAAGATAAGCTGACTGCAATCTTCCTGAGCGTCAGCTACTCATGGCTGCGGCCAACCCCTAGGAGGTGCAGGGGGTGGGGGGCTCGAACTCCAGCCAGAGAAATGCACGCAGTAGATTTTACACATTTGGTGACATGGGGGCTTTGGATTTTGTTGAGCAGGCGGGAGTGAGTTCTTTTAGCTCTGGAGAAATCTCTGGAGAAATCTAGCTGTTCTATAGATTTTCCTCGGCTTTGACAGCAAGTGTCCAGTGTAGAAACCCTCCCCCAATGAAATGCACTAATTTAAGAAAACCACAGTCACAGAGCTGCTCTGTCTCAAACACCTGCTGAGCTGACAACACGCCCCAGGTGCGCAGCGAAGCGGTGGATGCTGACTGCGTGCATGGCTGGGGCTGGGCCGCGGGGGCTGTTACACGACCTGAAGTGTTCGTGCCGCATGTCTACAAACCAGAGGGGGAGAGCAAGCTTCTCCGGGCGGAAACACCAAATCTCGCCATGCAGCGCGGCAGAGCTCACGCAGGCGCTGCCGGGCAGGTGTGGACCCAGCCCCTGGTTTCACAGCCCAGGGTGTCCCTGAGAGTGCAGAGCACTCTGACCGCCCCGTCACACGTGGGTGCCGCCCCCAAAACTTCTCCTTCCTCTCCCACCTGTCTGGAGTTTACCACCACCTCCCAGCAAACCGTGGGGCCCAGGGCCTGCTGGTGACCGATACCTTGGGTACATGGCAGTCAGCCCCAACCAGACTCTGCTTGTTCCTCAAGAAGCAGAGAAACGCTGCCAGGCGACGCGGAGACCGCTGTGTGAGGCCTGCGCTGCTGGTGGCTGCTGGTCCGTTGTCCTCGCGCATGGCATCGGGCCAGGCCCGTCTGCCTGTCCTCACGGGCAGTGCTGGGCCGGCCAGCACCCACCGCTGCCCTGTCCCATTGACAGAGCCCCCCACTGTCCTCCGGGCGCCGCCGCCCCCTCGGTTTCTGACTGAGCAGCAGGGTCGGAGCCCAGGCCACGTCTCCATCAGGACTGGCTGTGACGCCGGCCAGTGCCGTCTCGGTCCCAGGTTCTGTCCAGCCATGTTCCACTCAGTGTTTACTGTCTCCGTAACTTCACCTCCCGAGCTCTGAACACCGACAAATCGTCCCCACTGGGGAAGCCGTTTCTGAGCAAGTCAGTGGATGTTAAGGGTCACAGAAGTCAAAAAATGTGTGAAATAAGGAACACAGTGAAATGGCAAGAAATGTAATGCACGCCCTCTGCCAAGGGCGAACAGTGCATCTGAATGGTTTTCTGCGAATTACTTTTACATTTCTAGGACGGTTTTATCCAAAAGCGTGAACATGTAATATTGTAAGTGTGGTAGATGAGAATTTATATCATTTTTATTATGCCAGCTGCTTATTCGTCCGTCTGTCCAGTTTTACTGTCATGTAGTACTACTTACACAAGTAATAAAACTAAAAGCTTATTGTTTTATAAATACATGCGAACAGCATGAGAATGAAGTTGCAGCAGAAAATCCACACCTACAAGCCGAGAAAATACATCTATTACCTCCGCTACTCGCCCATGGCTGTCTTATGACATAAATGGCATCTTAACGATACCTGACTGCAGCTCTGAAGGAGCCCCGCGCGCCACCAGGCTGCCAGATCAATTAGGTGCGGGGCCGGCAGCGGCCTTGGGTGGTAAACACACCCACAGGCTCATGCATCCCATTAAACCGAAAGATTAAAACATCAGGAACAAACTATCTCGCCAAAGCCTCGGAGGCAGCTCAGTGGAAACTGTTACGAATCTCAGTGACATTCCACACCCAGATCCAAACAGCAGAAAAGCAACGGAAGGAAACGGACGCGCAGGGAAGCCTTGGACCTCGTTAGAAGGGCGTCCAGCACAAACCTCACTCGTGCACAAGGACACACCCGTGAATTCCAAGCCTCAGTCCACCTTGATCTGCTCACCAAGAGCCGGGGCTGCTTTTGATTTCATGAGCAGTGGGTGTGTCTGTCTACAGATTAAACACGAGCATAAACTCATTTACTGGTAGACAGCTAAACTCCAACCTCCTTCTCTCTCTTAAACCATTAGCTCCAAAACTCTGAAACACACAGTCAGAATAGTGGAAGAATTCTTCACTGTAGTCCACCTGCCCTGCTTAGCCCTTTGGATTCTTAAACTTCGAGTGTTTTAAATGGTCACATACACTGTGTTCTGCCTCTCAGCTCACAGGGGTGCGAAGCTCAGAACCGAGGCCGAACTCCGGGCCAGTGGATGAGCCCCCACATGGGTGTCACCAGAGTGAGCTCTGCGTGTACCCCTCCCGCCCCTTGTAATCCCCTCCTGGGTTTGCGAGGCCCCCGCAGCCCCGTCTGACCAAATGTTTCAGGCCTGAGAATTATCGCAGCCGTCTGTCCTCTCTGTGAGCGTAGGCTGCACACCCCGTCTTTAAGGAGAAAGGCGTTCTGGGTAAACGCGTCAAGTGCCTCTGCTTGTTCTTTTGCACATAACCAGGAGTCCTCCGAGGTCTCCAAAACGACTCCACTAGGCAGGGCCCCTTTCACCTGGGAAACGGCCAGTCTTTGAAGTATGACTGAGAAATAATACTTAATGTAAGGACAAAAGTACGCCTTTTCAGTGAATATATTTTTCAGTCAAATAATCTACATTAGAAAAAATAATTATGACTATAAAAATAACACAGAACAATAAAAATCGAGTCACCAACTCCCGAGTCTGCCTGCACCCTCTCTAACCGGACTTGTGAGGCCCCATGTTCCATGGGGGGGCACATGGGACGGCAGGACACGCTCACCTGTGGAAAGGCTCTCACCCCCCTTCACCCGAAACAGAACACGGCAGCGCGGCGAAGCCGGCAGGGCCGTGCTGAGGCCTGGAGCCTTGTCCCCCCCACAGGAGGACGTGTGTGGACGGGTAAAAGGCCAGCAGTGGCGATCGACTTGTCAGCCAGAACAAAGCAGCTAAATTAACTCTACAAACTGGACATAGACTATCTCAAGGTCGGAACCATCAATGTCAGTAAGTTGCACTTGAAGCGGAGCAGGGACTGATGATAAAAGATCCTGCAAGTTGGGCTTCATTGTCTTAAAAATAACAATTTTAACAAAAATAAGTGGGGTCCAGTTTTACCTGCCCCCAGAGAGCAGGTCCTTGATGGGTCCACAGTCTCGATGTCTCGAGAGCGCACTGTCCCCCAGACTAGGCTGGGTCTGAGTTCCCACTCCTGCCCGCTCCGTCTGACCCCGCCCTGTGACCCCCGCAGGGTCGGAGCTGATGCCCAGGGCCCTGTCCACCAGGATCGTCGGGGGCATCTGGTGGTTTTTCACCCTCATCGTCATCTCGTCCTACACGGCCAACCTGGCCGCCTTCCTGACGGTGGAGAGGATGGAGTCACCCATCGACTCCGCGGATGACCTGGCGAAGCAGACCAGGATCGCGTACGGGGCGGTCCAGGACGGCTCCACCATGACCTTCTTCAAGGTAGGAAACCCACAGGGTACCCCCAGAGGTGACTGGGTGCTGGGGGCGGGGCGTGCGGACAGAACGGGTCTGTTTTGTAGCAGGAACGTTTTCACGGCACAGGCCAGTCGCCAGGGAGCCCTGAGCCCCCACTGCTGGCACACAGCCCTTTCTCTGGTCCCTCCGCGCCCTGCACCATGCAGGCCCCAGGTCAGCAACACAGCCGTCCGTACCCTGCCTCGCCGCTAGGCCGAAAACAAACAAACAACAAAAAAGCAAAACAACCTGGTCTGAGGCCCAGGAATGGATCGCCGGTGCTTGGACCCCCCCTCCCCCAATAAAGACCTTCTCTGGGAAGGCAGACCGCCAGGGGTGTGAGAGCACCGGAGCTGAGGGAACCACGTCTCTGCTCAGCTTCTAACACCGCCGAGTCTCCGATCCTGTCGCTCCTGAGGGGAAAAGGGATTTCAACAGGTCCAGGGGGTGTTGGAGCCGGCAGGCCACCTCCGAGATCACCGGGTTCAGCCCTTAGCTTTGCGCGTGAGGAGAACACAGCCGCACTGTCTGCTCAGAGTCACACACGTGGTCAGTGACTGAGACGGGCAGGAACCTCCTTTATGAGGCGATGGTGGAAAAGGCCGGGGAGCAGGGGAGTGAACAGCCACTGTGGCCAAAAGAAACTGTAAATACACCTTTGTCAAGAGACCCAAAGTGCCAAAGACAAAGTTGTCACCAGGGACTGAGTGGGAAGACTTCTGACAACTGTTGATTCAGAAACAAAACGGTGGGGGCAGAAAAGGGGCATTTTCCTGGCGCAACAGCATCCGCTCCCGGAACAGGTGTCACCTGTGCAGGAAATCTGCTCTCAACAATGATCGGTAAAAGCTTCCTATAAGAGTGAACTACACCAGGAGGTTCGTCAAAAAAGCAGAATAGGGTAAAAAGGCAGGATTTGGTTTTTGTCTACGTTAAGCAGATGATCTTTACACATTTTCTTTCATTTTAAGCAATCTGTCACTGATTCCATGAGTGTGAAGAAGCGTGGTGACCATTCTTCCCCGGACACGTGTTTTAAGGACAATGACATCGACTCCACGAGCTTCCGAAAGCTCGTCCCACTCTGAAGTCGATGCTGTGAGGAGAACCGAGTGACCCCCAGCTAGTGTTCATCATACTTGTCAGAAACCAGGAAAGTCACCTGCGAGGCAAACGGGACACAGGGACGCTGCCAAGGCAGAACGGGCGAAGCATCTGAGTCGGAAGAGACATCTGAGGCGACTCAGCTTGTCCACTGACACCAGAAAGTCCTGTCGCACCAGGACATGGGCAGGTGGGAGCAGGGAAGACCCTAGTGCCTCCCGATGGAACAGACACGGGAGAGGCTGCCACGAGCCCCCTGCATGCCCACCACGCGCCTCCAGCCCCACGCTGGGCACTTCTGCTCCTGAGCCTCCGTGCACGCCCGGGCGCCTGCTCTGGGCACCCACCGGAAGCCCAGTGCCACTGCCACGCATCTTCAGAGTGGGGCCCTCGCATCCCTGGTGACAAGCATCTCGGGAGGAAACTGCACGAGGGCAGGCCCAGGATGACCGTGGGAACAGCCGCTCACATGTCCCGACTCAGGGCCACGCCCCCGACTCAGGGCCACGCCCTATCCCGGGCTCTGCATCTGCACCATCTCGTCTCATCCTTACATGGCCCAAGGGGGGAGCACCAACACACTCCCCACCGTGTGGTGACCAGTGGGGCACGGCCCCTCCCAGATCCCGCCCAAATGTGCAGAACTGGTCATGGAAGAGCCAGGACTTGCTCAAACTTCAGAAAGTTCTAGAAGGCAAGCTCTTGGAGGGGAGACAGTTGGTCTGTTCTGTCAACCGTGACGTTCCTAGGACATAAAACAGAGCCTGGCCCTCGGTGGACGCCCAGATGATGTTTCCAGAAGATGAACAAACTGAGTTCGCAGACGGGGAACTCTGTCAGGGGAGGGGGCCACACGGCCGGCCAGCCGGCAGCCCCCTCCCACGGCTCCAGAGGCAGAGCTGAGACCGCAGCCAGGGAGCCGGTGTGAGCAGGCGGGGCCTCTCCCAGGCCACAGGGGGAAGGGGCCAGGGGACCTCTGGAGCCTCTGGCACAGGGCGCTGACTCCCTTCACAGGGGCTCAGCTCCCACGGCCTGAGCGCCCCAAGGGCCAGCCCTCCTCCTCCCGGCCCCTTGGGAGTGAACTTCAGTACAAGGACGTGGGGGGCGCACTCTGCCCGAAGTAGGGGCACAGACAGAGATCTGTGCAGGAGAGAGTCCTCGGCCAACTTCCACGGTTTCCAAGGTAGCTGGCGGCCCAGCAGCCCGGCAGCCCCACTCATCAAAGGGGGATTTATTCAGAAAAGAACAAGAACTAATTCCGACTTAGTTTCCCCGCCCCACCCCTGAGCAAGGCCGGCTACCAGGAAGCCTCAGCGGGACTGATCCCCACTCAGGGTCCTCGAACTGGATGACCCCACGAGGGACACATAGGTGTTGGGTGCCTCCCCACCCCCATGTCACTAAGTGACAGCGGTCACAGTCACACGGAGCCCATGCTGACCTGGCTCCACGTGGACGCCCCCCATCCCCTCTTCGCTGAGGACCACGTCCTCTCCTGAGCTGCCGGGTGAGTAAGAAAAGCTACATCTGCCAGAGCCAACCTGACATCCGACCCCTTGCCAGGGCCCACACGGGCCTGCCCTCGGGTGCAGGGGAGCTTCTCGTAAGCAGCGTCTCTTCATCTCACACAGCGTGACAAAGGGCTTTTGTTCCTGGAAGAAATATGCATGTGTGTGTGTCCCGTTGGCAGAGATTGTCTCTTCGCTTTCAAGTTGATTCTACATTGTCTTACAGCTTCAAATGAAGTCAGCAGTTTCAGGGAGGACAGGCCTATAGCAATTACCGGAACCGTGAACAAACAGAATTGCTAATCCCCCCACTGGCCTCTGTGATGCTTTTAGTGACGTGTCTGCTTGAACAACGTGGCCAGAAAAATGCTCGCTAAAATCTCAATCAAAATCCATTGACCTTTCTTTGCAAAATTGGCAGTTCTTGCAGAGTGTGCCCTCAGAGTTCATATCTGGGATATTGGATTTTCAACCTGAAATAAAAACAGAAACTTAGTTTTAAAGAAATAGTTCAGATGAGGTTCCACTCCTGCCATGTGCATCCGGAGAGGCTCTGCCAAGTCGGGGTCAAGGTCAAGGTCGCGGCGGTGGCTTCCTTCACGGGGCCGCCTGTGTGTGGAGCGGCCACGCGGATCCCAGGGACCCTGCTGACACGGAGAGCCAGGGTGCAACCCCAAACTCAGCCCCCCAGACGCTCACAAGGCCTCGTCGGACAGCCGAGACCCCAGCCCACACTGTCCATAGAGAAGAGAACAACTCTGGGTTTGGGGGTCACCGCCCCACAGTGAGGGATGCGCGTTAACCAAGAGCTTCCCTTGAGGTTGGCAGCCTTCGCAGTCTGCATGACGTAGATAATGTGGCCCGTGTGGTCAAAAGACACCATCACCCCGGGCGAGACCAGCAGGAAGGATGAGGCTGAAGAGGGCGGAGTGTTTCAACAACAGTCCAGAGACCTGTTTCCGGAATTTCTCCCAGTGCCAGGGGCCTGCTGGGTTCTCTTTGTCGCACCATTAACGAGTTGATGGACTCTTTAAAGTCTGCGTATTCACATTTCAGAACTCCAGGAGACATCATTTAAGAGGAAGTTCTGCAAACTTTCTCCTGTTGGTCTTCTGGGGAGGATATTAGTCAACAGCACGATAGGAACTCTGCTGGCCTCTCAGCTCTGCTGGAGGTTGCCTGGGGCCCACTGTTCCCACAACCAGACCTCCCGGTGGCAGGGCGGGGAGCCCCAGACATCAGCGCGGGGCAGGCTGTGGCCCTTCACTTAATTCAGCTGCACAGATTTTTCCCCGGATCTGCGGGAGACCAGGCTGGCACCATAGGGGGGAAAGGCATAAGTTGTGTGCGGGACTTGAAGACCTGAGCAGCTCCAGAGAGACAAGTGTCATGGGCCTGAGCAGTCGGTGCCCAGTGGGATCGGCGGGCATGTGTGGTGCGCAGCTGCGGTGGGTGCATCAGGGGTCTCGGAGAGCGCACTGGCTACGAGGCCGTGGTGGGAGAAACACTTCCTGGGAGAACGAGCTCTGCAGCAACTCCCCGTCCTATCAGACCGAACCCAGAAGCTCACAGGGGTTAGGTGACAGGTCAGCCTGAATGACCTGGGGGGACAGGTTGAGCCCTAACGGACGTGTCGTTGCTGGCCTGGCATGTATGGGGACTCAGCTGTCTCGCCTCTACAGCCTCCTCCCAGGGAGGGCTGGGTGCAGTCGTCCACCCAGAAGACATTTCACAGAAGTGCCCGAGCAGCGGACCGGTGGGACGGAAGCAAAGAGCCACGTGGGGGGCGGGTCTCGGGCGGAAACGGCCACTGAAGGAGCGACACGGTTCTCAACCCTCCCACGTGAGGCGGCGCAGTTCGCTAAGGCCTGTTCGCTCGCATTCCAGGCATCAGCCCGTGTCACCATCAGTGTCTGCGGTGTGACGCCCCCAGAGGCCAAAGTGCATGCAGCTGGGAAGGAACCCACAAGGTCAGCCAAGGTCGACCTAATTCGAAGCCAGGAGTGTCATCCATAACAGACTGACCTTTATCCCCAAAAGGGAAACTCGAGAGATGTCTTAGCCAAGGGGTATGACCCACGGGGCAACTGTTCAAAGGGGGCAGGTGCATTCTCCAAACCTTGGAGACTCTGCAAACGCCCTTTCTCCCAGGTCAGGACCAGAGCACATCAGCTGTGGCGGCCGTGTCACGCGTGATGTGGGAGAGGCCCCGTGGAGCCGCCTCGGTCTTTCCCTGAATGTTGGCTCCTGCACAGTGGTTTCTGTGTGTTGGATCGTGTGTAAAGCACTGTGAGAGCTGTCGTTACTTAATGACGTGATACGAGTGCTCATGTGTTCCAGGAAATGGTGGTTTTTAAGGCGACTGCTCACCTCTGATGTATCTACTTCACAAGCTTGGATTTCTACATAGTAATTTCCACATCTTTGGTTGATATTAAGGTTTTCTTAAATCAGAAGATTTTAAAGTAATAGTATGTGGAAGATTTTTCAGTGTAATTGTTTCTGGCATTTTATTTGTTCAATATGGATATATTTACTGTATTTATAAGATCACCTTTGATAAGATAACCAAGATCAAATATCAGTAATCTGCCCAGAAGGGTATGTGTGTAGGATGAAGGAGATGTGTGAAAGTAAGTGAATAAACATGGCTCTACAAGTATGAACGTTAAGTCCTCCGACCCACTGGTCTGCAGTACTGCGCACTCATCCGACCGCAGGACGGGGCCGCGCATCTTCCGTGCACGAGCCCCGGCCCCTTGCTGCGCAGACCGGCGGTAACAGGCGCATCTGAGTGAGGACCGGATGCTGGAGGACAGACTCGTGAGACGGAGCCTCTGTCGGCCTGAGAGTGCGCACGCGCAGCGCTGCCGCATTCCCTGCCGCCCCCGAAGCCCCGCAGCTGGAAACAGCAGAGCCACGCGCAACACTACCCACTGTCGGCAACGACTGCGGGACCTCCTAAAACACGGTCTACTTTTTTGTCTGAACAAGCGTGAGTTGCCCGAAGCCACGTGACTCGTTCCTTCGTGTCGTGGGACGACCGTGAGCATCACGGCGGCTCCGGCGGCCGCGGAAGAGGCCACAGCCGCTGCTGCAGTGGAAGAGGCCACAGCCGCTGCTGCAGTGGCCGCTCAGGGAAGTGGCTGAGGTCGACACGGCCCAAGGACCAGGCCCGAGGGGGACGCTCTGTGTGCGGGGACTCTGACCCCCTCTTGGGGCCGGATCCTGGCTGCACCGCTTCTTCCAGCAGAGAAGAAACTATAACGGCACCCTGCCCGTGCGGGCCTGTGAAGACTATAACCCACGCAGAGTGCTCAGAGCGGCGCCCGGCACTCAGGACCCCCGGCAGGTGCTGCTGTCCCCGCCCTCGGCAATCGGCAGCCTGCAGGCGCTCACGGACCCGCTGCACAGCGCCCCCTGGGGGCTGGCCTTGCAGGCGTTATGGGGAATAAGCCGTGGCCATCCAGTGACGCTCCCTTGTAACGGATTTTAGATGAAAAGCTACTGATCCTTTGCCAGTAACGTTCGCCAGCATCAGCATGGCCACATAATCAGCTTAAAGACAAAATGAGTTTATTTCAACATGATGCCCTTCCAGGATTTAAAAAAAGCTGATGACTTCAGATTAATAAATGAGTCCTATTGGTTTCCGTGACTTTGGCTAAGGAGCTCAGTGCACTTGACAAACGTTCTAATTAACCTTCGACCCTTGCAATGAAACCAGAGGCGGCCACTGTTTCTGTTTTTTAAACTGGCGTTACCGACAGCAAAGTAGCTGAAACCGCAGAAGATGTGGGAGCAAAAACACATCTGGACTGTCATTCAAAGAGTTGGCCCGGACTTTTCACACTCGTGACAATTTTCCATGAAGTATGCTCCTATTTTTAAGGATCCCTAAGTTTTGTACTAAACATGGAAAATCTATTCAAGAAGAAATAAATCTAATTTAACTACCCCCAAAATAGTACTTTTTGACCCAACAAAAAACAAACAGGGCAGAACACAGCGTGAGGTGGACACCGCCCAGGACTGAGGGGAAGGAGGTGGACCCTGCCCCGGCTCCCTCGCTGACCGGCACGGCCTCCGGCTCGGAGGTTGGGCCCCACGCCGCCCACGTGAAACACTGGCCTGCTGGGCGGACGTCCTTCAGTGACTCTCATCCGACCACGACGTCCTTGCGGGTTTTCAGGGGTAGAAAACTCCCCGTCCCCAAGAGCGGGTCCCGGATGTCCCTAACTGCGGGAAATGCCCTCCTTAGCTCCCTGCTGCGTCTTCCCCGGCAGCCCACGGTCCCTGGCAGGGAGGGGCACGGGGCCCACACCACAAACTCCGTCGGTGGTGCGGGGGAACGCGGGATGGAAGCGGAAGGCACTGTCCTCTGTCCTGCTGAGTCTGTTCGCCATTGTCGGGTGGAGCGAGAGTGGCAGGAGAAGGTCAAAGGAACCGAGACCTGTCCTTGTGCCTTCAGCTGGGCCACGCGCATCCCCCACTGAGAGAAGGCTTCCTCGCCAAGCGGGTGCCATGCCCCTGCAGCCGCAGGGCCGGTCAGCCCGGTGGCCGTCTCTCCCGGCACTGCCCGGGGCTCAGACCCAGACGGCTCCCACCCCCCGCGGGAGAAGCGGACGGGGCCGAGTTCCACACATGGCTGCAGGCCCACAGGGCAGTGCCACCGAGTGTGGGTGACGCTCGCATCAGCCGGCGTCCCCAGGCCGTGATGGTGCGGAAGTGCTCTGGTGGCCCTGGTTCTGTGGGGTGCCCGCCGCGTGGGGCGTGGGCAGCATGTCCCAGGTGTAGGCGACCTACAGGGCCCACGTGGTGTCAGGTCTGCCCGAGCCAAATGCTGGCCACCTGGGCGGGACCACAGACGGGCCTGCCTCGGGCTGAAGGGAAGGACAGCAGGCGACACGAGGGCCACACCTGGCAGGCTGAAGAGCAGGCCCGGGGTCCCAAGCGGGGTCCTTCCACGGCCTTCCTTCCAGTGCGGGAGGAACGAAAGGGCCCCCCGGGCTCTGCCTCCTCACCTCAAATGCACTTGTCACCAGCGGCCTTCCGTCCTCCCACGGACCAAATACCCAGAACACACAGGTGTTTCGTGGGACACCTGGCGCGGAGGCTGACTCCTAGTTTGCACCGACGTGAGTCCACGCGTGTCCCTGGTAGAACAAATAAGATGAAGATCATTCCTTAAAAAGGTTTGGCAACAGAGACACCCACCTGCCCAAGTCGGCAGGACAGCCCCGAACCAGCCGCAGGGGTCCTGGGTCCAGTGTCAGCTCTGACGCCGACCAGCGCCATCACCTTCATGAAGCCCCCAAACCTTCTGTACCGACACCTCCGTCCCCTTCCCAGTGGCCGGGTGACAAACCGGGTCCCGAAGTCCAACAGCTCGAAGCTCCATACCCCTAAGGAAACGCTCTCTCCGTGCGGCGGGGCCCTGGCAGGGAAACGGCTTTCCCCACCGCGCCGAGCGGCGAACGGACCTCCCTGCGCTTGTACCAGTAGCTCTTTGTCACAACTTGAGCCTCGTCGGACCGACGTCACAGGCTGAGCCACCCAACAGGTGGCGCATGGACTGTGCCCCGAAACCTGCCTTGACATGGAGACAGCGCCCAGACCCACAGGGGCCTCTGGGGTCCAGAGCTCACGGGGCCCAGTGGCGAGAGTGGCCCCCGCAAACCCCGGAATCTGGGAGACGCTGCTCATGGAAATTTGTTCGTCTCAAGAGGCCGAGCTCTTCGGTGTCTCACACCGAAATAAAGCCATCGGTCCTCCCCAACTCACAAAGCCAACAGCACTGATCCCGGTCCTAAACGGAGGCAGGAGCCCGGGGAGCCCCGGGGAGGTCGGGCCACCACGGAAGACGAGGTCCCACAGCCCTGCCCTCTGCCTCCGGAGCCTGAGTCCCATCTGCAGCCGTCTGCCCTCCCGAGGGGACACGGCTGTGCCAGCCGCAAAGCTGCCTGGTGGGTGCGCCGTGTCTGGGGGTGAGAGCCAGTGGGGGGCGGGGGTGCAGGCTGTCAGAACCCCGTCAAGCCTCCCATCTCCCCAGTGAGGGGAGGGGCGTGCTGGTGCAAGTGCAGACACGGTCAGAGGACAACTGGGGCAGGGTCCCAGCGACAGTGGACCGTGAGAGGCTAAGCACAGATCGCTGTTCTGAAGGACAGAGAGTCCCTGGCTGAGCAGTAGGGAGATTAGGGGTGTGTTTTAAGGGAGAGAGAAGCCAGTGAGGCAGTGCAGTGTACACCACATGTGGGGTTTAACGTTAAATCCAAAAAGCGAAGAACAAGGGAAAAGACGAAAGCATGGGCACTGTGAAATCAAACATTCCCCCTTCGTTACCTAGAAATTAAAAATCAAGCACGTGGGGCACGTAAGCACCGTCAGAGGAGCCTTCTGATGGGAATTTTCACTGAGCAGAGCCCTGCAGCCTCGGGTTTCGGGGACAGGGAAGAGCGGGGGCCAAGGGGGCATGGCGCCCACCCCGGGGCCTTGCCAGTCCAGGCGGGTCAGGCCTGTGACTCAGCCACCCTGCGAAGGGACAGGTGATGGGGTGAAAGGAAAGGGAGCCCCTGAGTCCAGCCCAGGGGAGCCCGGGGGCCTCGCGGACCCACTCTGAGCACTGGAAGTCCTTAGGCAGATGCTCTCAGGAATGCGGTTCTTCCCCAGATGAATCCCCACCAGGACCTCCAGCCCACGTCTTCCCAGCCAGCCAAGGTCTCTGTTTTCTCAGCGGCCCCCACGCGCCAGCAAGCCCCTCCCTGCAGCAAAGGGGGATCCTCTCAGCCCCCAGCCATCCCAGGACCGTGCCTATCGGCTTCCTCCCTGAGACAGAGCACCTCCCCTGCAGGGGAGCCCCTGGGAAGTGCGCGGCCCGGACGCCCTTCTCAGCCCCTCCCGCCCCTCTCCCCACAGAAGTCCAGGATATCCACCTACGAGAAGATGTGGGCGTTCATGAGCAGCCGGCCGCAGACGGCCCTGGTGCGGAACAGCGAGGAGGGCATCCAGCGGGTGCTGGCCACGGACTACGCGCTGCTCATGGAGTCCACCAGCATCGAGTACGCCACGCAGAGGGACTGCAACCTCACCCAGATCGGGGGCCTCATCGACTCCAAGGGCTACGGCGTGGGCACGCCCATAGGTGAGAGGGGCCGGGAGGGTGCGGCCACGCCCCAGGGGCTCCCAGGCTGCGAGGGACGGACGCCCACGGGAGATGCCCGTGTGGATCAGAGGCGGGTTCCGAATGGGCAGTTCCCAGACATCGCACCAAGCTCCGAACTCCCCATTTCTCCCAGGTTCTACCACGAGGTATCTGTTGGAGTCCGCAGACTTTTTTACCCCAAATATCTTTCAGAAGAATACCTTCTAATTAACTTTCTAGACGTTATTTTCTTCAGTGCCTATACACATCTATGTATTTTCCTGCCTTAAACTGTATTAAAGTATAACAAAATTAATGATGCAAATAGATGACAGAAGTTGAAGGGCTGAGTTCCCATGCCCACGGATGGAAAAACAAAGCTGCAGACTTCAAAGACCGAGGACAAAGGTTAAAGTGTCATCTGCTCAGGCCCGACGCCGGTTCCATCCGCCATGAGACTCAAACACTGCGTTTGCCAAGCCCGCCCACACTCGGACACGCGGGGCTCGAAGCCAGGGAGCCCCCGGCCCCGGGTGAGAGGAAGCCCACGCAGGAACCTGCCCTAGTGGCTGCAGACCTGCCGTGCCCTTAAACCGAACCCGGAGCAGGTCCCTGGGGAGATGTCTGCCGGACAGACTCACGAGGGGCTGCCGGACGGGCTGGCCGAGACCAGCGGCTCGTCAGGGCGGCCGGTGAGCGACGCCTGCAGGTGTCCAGGGACGCGGAGGAGTCGGCCCCGTGCCATGCAGCAGCGGCGAAGACAGAGGCCGAGGCAGACACGGGTGTGAGGGACTCTGCGGCCTCTGGTCCCACCTGGCCGAGTCCACGCGGGCTCCAGGCTCTGCCCAACCGTCCGAGATGGGTGGGGTCGGGGGTCACAGACGTGCAGAAGTGCAGACTCTGCTTCTGAAAGACCCCCAGGGCAGGAACCCTGGAAGGTGCCTTCTGAGGGATGGAAGATGAAACTTCGGGAGGACGGAGCAGGCGAGGCCTCCACAGGCTCCCGGGAGCCGGGACGTCCCCATCCCTGGAGACGACCTGAAACAGAGCCTGGACA
The DNA here is from genome assembly GCF_021234435.1 of Artibeus jamaicensis. NCBI lineage: Eukaryota > Metazoa > Chordata > Mammalia > Chiroptera > Phyllostomidae > Artibeus > Artibeus jamaicensis. Next base: position 50,027,345 of record NW_026522046.1, read on the forward strand.
GCCCTTGGGGAAGGAGCGCCCGCCGGGTGGCACCTCATCTCCGCCCTTCCCAGCTCTCGAGCGCTGGGGCTCTGGGCGCTGCTGTTGACCGCTGCCCTGGGGCGGCCAAGCCAGCAGCCAGGATCTTGTCATCGGCTTTGCAGAGCAATTTTCCCACTGAAAACCCACACTCCTAACCGACAGGCCTCAATCTAACTAGAAAACACTTGGCTTTTCGTTTAAGTTTGAGTCTGAGTGCTGACAATGACTCTGGGAAGTCTTGGGTAAAAAGAAAAACAAAAAACAATAGTGAACGTGAACCGTTAAAACCCCCCGCTTTTCTGACTTTGACAGGAGAATGTTACAGGCAGAGCTTGGGGTGGGCGCGCACGGGGCGGAGACCACGCCGGCGGCGAAGTGAAGGGAATGGACTTACTGACTCTGCCGATGACCGTGACTGCCACTCACCAGGCCCCTTCCACTCTAAACTCAGGGGACTGGACTGCATGGTCCTGAGACTTCTGGTTCTGATGCCGCATTTTTCTGTTTGCGGTTTTCTGGGGGTTTGTTTGCCATTCCGTTTCTACCAAGAAGAGCTTTAAAGTTTGCTAACAAGCAATTTTCCTACTAAGTAGAAGACATGCACACAGAGACTCCTAACACCCGAGGACAAACCGAGTAACTGAAGTTCACCTGCGTTTCCCAGCTCCCTTTGAATGCACATGGGGACCCAGGGTCGGGCAAGCGTAGCTGCAGGCCAACGTGGGTGCTCTCTAGCCTAAAAGTTCTGTGGCATTACTGGAATATAAAGTATAAATAATATCAATAACGTCCTTGCAAATTTTCCAAACAGTGAATTTTGTCAGACCTTTGAGTTAATCAAAACCTACTCTGAACAGCACATTAACCAGCAGGTGCATTAGCCAGTACAGACTACTCCTGTAACCGACAGCTGCCATTTCTCAGTGTCTCACGCCGTCAGTTTCTATTTCTTGACCTTGTCACAGTCCTATGTGGACTGAAAGAGCCTGGGACCCAAGCAGCCGGGGACCCAAGCCCCTCAAACTGGGGTCCCACCATTCCGGGGCTGGGAGCTCCTTACCGTCCTGCTGGGCGGCTGGGGAAAGGGCCAGAGCAGAGGGTGGTGTGGGGAGGACAGTGAGTCACGGTAGGACCCCGAGGCTGAGACGGGCCATGGTCCACAGCCTGGACTGTGACGGAGACTGGGGAGTGTCGGCTGCTCCCCGGGGGGGAGAGGAGGTGACCCGAGTGTCCTCTGGCCAGGCGGTCACAATATCAGACAACCAGCAGCCTGCAAAGAGCAGAATTGAAGCGACCAGACCCCCTCATGTGGGGAAAGACTCCTGAAAAGCTCCCCAGCGCAGAGGTCCGGCCCCGAGGTCCCAGCTCAGCTTTCCTCACTTAGAGGACAGAGAGTTGGACAGGAGAGCCTCCCGGCCTGTCAACACCCCTCCCCCCCCCGTGCCCTTGGCCACCAGCACGTGGGCCGCATGTCCTCTGAGACAGCCCCCCGCCGGGCCTCCTCCAACCCGCGGTGACCTTGCCCCCAGGCTCGCCCTACCGGGACAAGATCACCATCGCCATCCTGCAGCTGCAGGAGGAGGGGAAGCTGCACATGATGAAGGAGAAGTGGTGGCGCGGCAGCGGCTGCCCCGAGGAGGACGGCAAGGAGGCCAGCGCGCTGGGCGTGGAGAACATCGGCGGCATCTTCATCGTCCTGGCCGCCGGGCTGGTCCTCTCCGTGTTCGTGGCCATCGGGGAGTTCATGTACAAGTCGCGCAGGAGCAGCGGCGACGTGGAGCAGGTGAGTGCCTCCCTGCCGGGCCGTGTGTGCTGAGTCCGGGGACCTTGCCGGGACACGTGCCCGCTTCAGTGACGGGCCATCAAACTAGGTGCCTGGAGGAGCCACTGCCCAGGTAGAGCCGAGGGCCACTGAGCCCCTCGCAGGCGCTGCTGAACACGCAGCCCTGTCTCTCACTCGGTGACACAGGCAGAGCAGCGCGGTGCCCGCGAAGCCCGGCTCCTGCTCGTGGGCGCGGCAGTGCAGCGGCCCAGACGCGTCGTCTCTCCCGCTCACGGGCTCGTCAGGCAGAGCGGGAAGAGACAGGCCCCAAACCGGCAGAGACACAGACAGGTCGCAGAGAGACATGTCACTGCCCCCAAGTGTGGGTGCGGAGCCCACACACTGGAGCAGAGCAGTTTATATAAAGGTATCAACGGTATTTTGAAACTGGCCTTTAACTCTATCAACGTGTAGTTATAAAAGTCAGTTCACCAAATTTTATTGCCAGAAACCCGATCGGCAACCTGAAACGACAATGAGGTGCGTGAGAGACTGCCTCTCCCGATGACATTCAGGGTCACGGTTGGTCTGGGCAGCCAGCCACTTCTGCCCGTCCAGTCTGTTTCTGACGGAAACCGGAGCGCACGCCCGTCTGAACACTGGTTGTGAGGAGGGCTCGCTCCCTCCTAAATGTGCAGAGAGAAACAGCGCCGACTCGCGCCCTCGCACCAGCAGGGGCCGCCCCTCGCACCGAGGCGTTGCTGGGATCCTGAGACACCAGCTCTGGGCAGCAGGGCTGGCCTGATGCTCAGCTGTCAGTCTTAAAACCCTCAGTGATTCAGGGCAAGGGCCCCAGTCTTGGTTACGCTCTGGGCCCTGCAAACGCAGGGCCAGTGCTGACAGCTGATCTCACACCAGCCTCACGTCCTGGTCCTGGGGGCTCCCCCTGGGGTCCCAAAGCTGATGACCTAGGGTGACCCGGCTTCACCACGAACAGGCTCCCCAAGTCACCAGGCAACTGTGAGGGCACTGACACCCCTCCCGAGACCCTGTGAGAGAAACGGTCTTTCACCGAAGGGAGGGCGGGCTGGTCTGCTTTGTCTGAACTTCCGATTTGCTCTCAAGGTGCCTTGTTCTGTGCAACTGAGTCGACAAGTGAAAGCCTGTATGTGTCCTGCTTTAATGTGCTTCTCGTGTTGCCGGCTTCGTTCGATTTGCATTTTCATTGAAACGCTCATTTTTGCATCTGATTTACTCATTTTTCCATATTTCTTTTCTCATTTCTTTTGCATGCAAGCCTTTTTGTTTTTTGCACGGACCGCAGTGTAAGCAAAGCCACCCACCCAACTCCACTTCTGGGACCACTTTGTCTACGGAGGTGGGATGTGGCAGATCAGTCCGAGAGGAGAGAGGGGTGCAGACACAGTCCTCCGTTCACACGGTGTGATTGGTTTAAAAAAGGTGCTCCCGGTAGAGTGGTCTTGTGCAGCTGACGCTGTCGACGCTCTCTGGGTCCACGAAGCATGAAGAGCCGCAAGTCCCTGTCCCTTTAAGACAGCAAAACCCGTGTGCAGTGGGCGTCCAGCTCCGCGAGCTGGAGACAGATGGGACATTAGGGGCCTGCGGCCTCCAAGACGCGTATTTGCAGAATCTGCCAGACCATCAACTTATCTTAGTTCCGTCTTCATGCATTGAAAGCAAACAGCTGTTTCCTCATGAAAAAAAGTCGATTCAGACTTTCAACCGCGCAGAGCAGGACAAGAAGATGCTAATCTGGGCAGTTTTTCGTCTTTGTGAACCTTTTTCCCGGATTCCTACTTTCTGTCCCAAGTGTTCTGTCGAGTCACACGGTTTCCAACAACCCGAAGTCCTTTATTTTCATTGTAACTCTGTACCAACCTTAATTTTTAATTCAAATCTATTTCACTGTTTAAAATGTGTTATTTAGACAAAGACCCAAAGATGTCTCAGATTTTAAAGATTCAAAAATGTGCTCCAGAAAACGGGAATGAAATGAAACCTGGTGTCTCGGACCACCGGCTGCGTTCGGCACCGCCCGGTCCAGAAGGAGCCCGGGGCAGAAGTTCATCAGCACCACCCTTTCAAGTAACGTTTGCCAGTAGAGCCTCGGCAGCCGCCTGCCCGCATCTCGGAGGACCTGCAGGTCTTTCCGCTGGGAGCTCTTCCGAGCAAGCGCCAGCGCTCGCTGAGCTGGGGTGCACGCAGAGACCTCTTGCTCTGCCGACCCGCCCACGCTTTGCTCGGAGGAGCGCCTCCCCCACACATGTGGTGTCATCTGTCCGTCCATCCCTCCAGCACAGACGGGGCTCTGGTCCGGCCTTCCCTGAGCATCACCATGACCACACCGGCTTCTCTGGCTGCCTGGCCATTGTTCACTCACCCCAAGTGCACAGGGAGGAGGGCAAGGGGGAGACCACGGGTGAGAGGACCCCCACCCACCTTCGCCGGGGACCTCTGCAGCTTCGTGCTGCACCTGCTCTCGGAGTTGCCTGGGCGGCCCCTCCCACTCACCCGGGTGGGGGGCTGTTTCCTCCCCACGGGGAGCCGGGCAGGGATAGGCTTTTCATCTCCCCCCAAATCGCGATCAGCTGCCCTTTGTCTCCCTGATGGGGTTCCTTCTGATGGGAAGCGGTCCCCCAAACACAGTTCTCAGCTAGGAAGGTCTGCCGCTACGATCACGGGTGCTCTGAACCACACACACTATTTCCCTGCCCAGGGCGGCAGGAGAGGGGCCCGGCCAGGACGGTTTCCGTCTTGTTTTCCTCTCTAAACAAAGGCGCTGCTGACGTGTCTGTAACTTTCACAGTTGCTTCCATGCCGCCACGTGGACCGGCAACACCCCGCCTGCCCTCGGTCCACACTCACGTTTTTACAACCCGCAGAATCAGACGCTGGGTCAAATATGATTTACTTTTAGTTTTCAAGTGTATTGGTTCTGTACATAGAAATTACAGATTACAAAAGTTCATATTCCCAAGGGTTATTTAACAAACCAAAAATGCTACCAAGAGTTCAAGGGTCGAAGCTCGAGTCTCCACCCAGGCCCTTCCTTTAGAGTGTGACAAGGAGGCCGGGACAGAGGAACGGCCCAGCCCCCCAGCGGGTGTTTTTGTGACACTGTGAACTGTGCGGGACCCGATTCCGGTATATCTACGTCATTTCGGGGTTTCAAACAGGCTTCGCGTATGGCATTGCATCTAAGCCCCTCAAGAGCTTTCTTTCAGCCCCACTAACAGTGAGGTCGGTGTCAGAGTTGGAGACCTGAAGTCCCAAACTGTAATGTCAGAGGCGAGTTTTCTAAAAATTCAGAACTAAACCAGGACTGAGGCTCAAGTTCTAGTACAGACGCCTGCTGAGTGACTGCAAACAAGTGAGTGCCTTCCGGAGTCGTGGCTTCGTAATGTGAAAAACCAGGACAGGGTTTCTAGGTCATCAAGTTGAAGGAGCCTTTTTCAAAATAGGTTCCATTGGCAAGAGTTACTCAAACGTATGCTCACGGTCAGGGAACCCACGGACCGGCTGTCCCCTCTCTGCTGGTGTCTTGGCGTGTTCCACAACTCATCCGTGTGGGGTGGAGAGGCACCCCGTGTTCCCCAAACTCACTGCCTCACAGAACACGCTCGGCCCCGCCCCCGAAGCATCTCAACAGCCCAGCGCCCTGCTGCTCAGACTCCAGGGCCCGGGTGTGGAGTGACCGCCCCCACCGGTGATCCAGACGCGCCCCCCGCCCCCACACGCACGCTGTTGCCGCTCAGTAAATAACGGCGTTTTCATTCAGGGTAATTCTCCACCTTCTCCGAGCCCCCGTGTCCTCGTTTGTAAAACGAAGGCAGTACCTGGGCTTACACTTGCTTTGAGAGTTAAATCATGTAACGGCGTAGAAATGAAACCCCTCACGAGCCCTGCGGACAAACGCTCGGTCCCTCCAGGGAATCCCGGGCTGCTCTCAGGGCGCGCGGGCGTCTGAAAACTGGCTGCCTGGGGGGGCAGGCTGCCCGGTTCAGGGGTCGCCCTGTCTTGAAGACCCCTTTCCTCACACGAGTTTAGACACCAGTGGCCCCTTCCCTGCAACCAAGAGAAAGACCCAAACTGGTGACAGAGACGAGGCTCCACAGTGGTGGCAGGAACGTCCCCTCTGGGATTCTGACGTAACGGGACCGAGGACAGGGCGGCAGGTCCCAGGGTGCCCAGCAGATCCCACTCCACTGACGACAGGCACCTGCGGCCTCCTCCTGCCCACGGCGGGTTCTAGAGGCAGGACAGCTGGGTCTGAGCGCGGAGACAGCACCCACTCAGCACTGGGTGCCGTGGGCCCTTCCAGGCAGAACTCGGGGCACCGCACCCGAGGCAGAACCGTCACTGCGCTCCGCCCAAGAGCTCCCTGTGGGCGAAGGGGACGGGCCAGGCAGGCAGCTGGCCTCTCCGTGACCGCCCCCCTTCCCCAGGCGCCACCACCAGGGGCCTCGGACTCGGCCACAACCCCGTCTCCTCCCGCTTTTCCTCCTGCCCTCGGGTGGCCAGGCCTTCTGCCATGTCAGTGACCACGGACACCATGGCGACCCACAGGGGCCAGGGCCTCGTAGGGGAAATTTAGGGGAAAAAGGGCTTGAATGCAAAAGAAACATGTTCAGACTCTCTATTTTACATCACTTGTCCTCCGACTCTGTGTCCCTTGGAACCACCTGGGGACAACTACTTAAAATACAAGTGACAGGCTCTCCTTGCAGAGATGCCTCCTCCGTGAGTCCGGTCCCGGAACCAGCATTGCTGGCAGAAGCCCAAAGCGGCCCCTCCAACGAACCACGCCCGTCTGTCTTCATAAAAATGGACTCACACAGAGCAGTTTTCTCCAAAATTAGGTCACATGTACACATTTCCTCAAAGCTGTCCTCCAAACGTGGGGATTCTTTTTTAGTATCTTCTTACGTGACTCCCCCACCACCAATAACTTTAAATACCATCGTTAAAAGTAGTTGGTAAACAAGTGTTTTCTTTTAAACTAAATTAAACACAGCAGTTTGGCTTCAAATTTGGTGGTACGTGTGACTTTTTATTGATACCAGCAAGTCATCCACGGCTCGAACTTTGAGAAATGCTGTTGAAAGTCCGGAAGGGAACAGAGAGGTAGGAAAAGATCGAGCAAGCGTTTCAACAGCCATGGAGAGGGGATGTCTAATTTATCATGTAAAGAGCCTGTCTCTAAGCTAATGCAATAAGGGGGGGAAATAAAACTTATTTTGTTTTAGACTAAAATCACAAATTAAATTATTTTAGCATCTTCCAGCAAAACTGGAACTACCTAAGCAACGCATGGTGGGCAGAGATCATGCCCTTCAGAAAATTAGCTGGATCACATGATCGCGAAGCTGCAAAGGAGAACTGTCTTCCAGCAGCGAGCTGCACTTGGCCAGCCCGGAGATGCTCTGCTGGAGCCCGCTGAGGCAAAGCAGCAAAGCAACGGGTCTCGATTAGCTTCCGCGCCTGTGACCCCTAGACTGTGAGGTCCGCGTCCCTGGAAGCAATTTAAAAGTAACCCCGACGGCCTTGAGAGACGAAGCAAAGCAGAGCGCTCCTCCTCCTCGTGCTCTTCTCTGCGCATCTAACTGTGCCAAGTGGCATCGTTTATTAACCCTCACGGATAATGAAAATTTCTGCTGGATGCCACAGTTCTGGCGTGCCGCGGGAACCTTCTCATTAGGCTTTGCGCCATTAGGAAATTTTATGTCCAGATGCACAAGCATATTAAGATCATTTTGCTTTCAAAACCCTTTCCTCCAAATGCTCAGAGAAATTCCATGTACGAAGACAAAGGCCTTGTTGTGACAGGAAACCAGCTCCAGGGGCCCGCCGTGGGCTCCACGCCGTGGGCTTCGCGCCCTGCAGACAGGCTCCGGCTGGCGCAGTCACACCAGCTGCAGGGCGGAGTGTCCGGCTCCACAGCCCGAGCCGCCCTGTGGCCGGTCCACCCAGACTCACGGGAGGGGCAGCGACAGCTGAGTGACGTGGTGAAGTCCTGTTTCCCTGTCAATTAAAAATGTCTAATTCAGCTGGACCAGAATTTGCTTTCTCCGTGACTTTTCAGCTGAGGTGTTCAAAGTTCAAATATGCAGATTTTTCAAGGTCAAACAAGAACGTTCCCCTGACCACTTGGCCTTCATCAGCCATGAGAATTGAGAGACTCGGGCCGCAGGTCACCGCTCTCGCCTGGGCCCCTTCTCTCCTCGGGAACCGCACTGTCCGACACTCCGGGTGCCATCAGCTTCACTTCTTTCTAGTCTGCGCACTTTGTGTAACGAGTTATTTGGAGAAGTCTCTTTAATCACGTTATCTCTGTAATTGTACGAAGAGCCTTTCCTTCGCCTGCAACCCAAGGTGGTGGGGGTGGGACAGGCCCCTCACATCTATCTGCCTTGACCCCGCCCCCCATGGGAGCGCCACCTCCCACGTGGCAGGTGAGGGGCCCTTCCCAGGTGTCCCCGGAATCCTGGCTGGACGATTCCCCTGGGAAGCAATGTGGAACAGTCCTCTCTCCCTCCCCGTCCCCACCCCCATACTCTGGGTCCTCAAGGCACTTCCTCAGCCCGAGCACCTTCGGCTGCCGTGACTCCCAGCTTCCCACACGGCAGAGGCTGCTCCGGACCCACAAGACCAGGTCAGGGCGCACGGCTGCCAGTCTGACTTCCCTCCTCCCTCCCTCTCCTCCCTCCCTTCCCTCTCTGCCTTGAGGGCACTGCATGTAAAAGCTCTTCCTCTAACGTTGGACATGGGAAACGGGGTTTTGGTTTCAGAAGAACTGGAGAAGAGCCCGTGGATTAATGCCAACGTTCCACTGTCTCAGCATCACCTAACTTTTCAAGGTTTTCCATGAAATCATCCCTGATGTTAGAGGAGAACGAACTGGTTCCTACACCCCAAGAGTCTGGGTTGTAACCCTGGGCAACCACCACAGGTTAAAAAGGAAGAAAAACTTCTTTAAGAGTTCTTTGAAAATAAACAAGTTTCTATATGTACACACACACAATGCCCGCCCGCAACATACTTACATTTATTTTAACAGCAGAGAAGTTTTGTAGACGAAATCCTGCCACACACACGGGCCCGAGAAAGGCGATCCCTGTGTGTCAGGAGTAACCCCGTCCCCACCCACAGGCCCCACCCACGTTCTGACGGACAGATGGCGCTCTGACCGGGAGATGAGCAGTTCTAGGGCTCACAGGCAGCACAGACCGGGACCTGAGTGGGCAGAGCCCTGTGTGGATCCCAAGGGAGGGTGGAGCAGAAAAGCAGACAGACAGCGAGGCAGTGAGAACAGGGTATGGGGGGCGGGGGTGCTAGGAAGAGCGAGCAAGTGAGTCTGGCCACCACAGACGAGGGGCAGATGGGGCCGAGGCAAGCGACCCAGGGAGAGCCGGCTGGAGGCACCACAGGCGCTGGGGACAGCTGGGCAGGGAAGGGACCACACTCGGAAGTCCTAGTGCAGTGTCTAGGTCCCCTCTACCCCGAGACCATGGGCACAGGCTCGGAAGGGCGAGTCGGCATCCTCCCAGGCTCCCGGTCACGACCCATCATGACCCATCTTCTGGAAGCCTCAGTGATGGCTGATCCTCAACCTCTGAAATCCATTTAACTTCAATTCCAAGGACAGTTGTAAGGAAGATGGTCCAGGGATTCTGAGTAAGTTCAGTGAACTGACGAGCCAGAGTTACAGGTGCCCAGACCCTGAGACCAGGGACAGCAGACCTCACACAGAGGTGGGGGCCGAGTGAGGACCTCCCTCCCTGCCCCTCCACGGGGTTGGAGACCCCGACCCTGACCTCCAGCCCCCGGGTCCTTGACTGTCCCCTGAAGATGTCAGATCCCTGTGCAGACAGGCAACCAGATGTCCAAAGTCTTAACACAGCGGATGTGTGAACGGGACTCTTCTGTCCTTGTTCCCTGCAGAGCTTCCTAACTGCAACCCCAGGACATTTTGACTTGTCCCACATTCTAGGCTTGTCCCACATTAGAGCTCGGAGTTAAAAATGGCAGGAAAGGAGGCGCTTTGACCTTCTTGTTACAAAAGAAAAACAAAAGAAAACCACTGAGCTGCTGCCTCCGCAGACGCGGGCAGTAACCCGACCAAACCAAGGAAATACTGATGCTGATGACCACGCCATGGTCCCCAGCGCCTCCCCCTTGGTGCTCTACACGCCACTGAAATCCGTCTTTGCAAAAAGACTCCGAATCACAGCTGACCTTCAGTTGTAACAGGTGAGCACGTAAAACGCGAGCTCTTAGTCTGTAAAACAACAATGTATCTGTATTCTTCGTCCACGTGTGACATGGGAATTTATCAGACAATATCACAGATCCCTTCAAGCATTTATAAGTAAACTGCATAACAAAACAGAAAGAACGCCGGACAAAATGTAAGATTTATCTTATATCTTTAGTGAGGCTACAGCCTCTGAAACACAATGTGTCCGGAGAATCCTTGCAGGCCCGCACCCAGTGCCGCCTCCGAAATGCGCCAGCAGGTGAAGCCCCGGACACAGAAGCGTCCACCTGCAATGAGAACCATGGCTGCTGGCCCCGTGCTGAGGCCCCACTTGCCCCCGGTGGCAGCCAATCCCAGACACCCGGCCCCGCTCACTGAAGTCAAATTCCAGCTCGGGGCTTCCAGCTCGGGGCTTCCCACAGCTTGAAAAAAGCCCTTCCCCACCCACAGGCTTTTCTCTGGGGGGGTTCATTTCAGGTTCAAAGCGGGGAGAACTGGGAGGCCCTCCCTCCCCTCCAGGCAACAGGTGCAGGGGCGGTCGTTTGTGTCTGGCTCAGACCCGGGAGGGATCCGAGGACTGCCGCACAGCCAGCGATCACGGAGAAGAGCAGACCAACGGGGAGGTGCTGCCGCAGAAGAGGCCGGGGTGGGGGAGGTTTCTGCAGAACAAACAGCTGGTCGCCCCGCAACCCGACCCGGGGCGCCCAGGCCCAGTCAGCCGCGGCTGCAGGCTCTCCCAGAATGATCTGTGTTCCTCCGTCTCCTGGCTTCCGCAAGAGAACTCACGCACACTCACGCACACTCACAAACACGCTGCACATGCACACACGCGCACGCTCCACTTTGTGCTCGGACACAGACAGGAGCAGCCTTGGGGGCAGCGACACCGCGGTTGGTGCGCACGGACTCGCTGGGAGGGCGGGTCCTCGCGGAGGCACCTCGGGCTTCAGGCCACGAACACCTGCCGGCTCTCCTCTCCTACCCGTCACTGAGCACCCTCCCTTCCCGGGAGAGGCTGCAAATTTCTGCTCCTTCCATAAAAAATATCCAGCAAGTGCTGTAGACAAAATATTTTCAGGGAGGTATAAAGCCCCATCTTAAAGAAAGAGCACGTACAACGTGCCAGGCGACGCGCCAGCGTTTGACATCCGTCTGCCCCGACTCATGTGACAACTCCGGGGGGAAGGGCTCCACCATCGTTTCCACGGCGCAGGTAAGAAAACTGAGGCCGAGACGAACTGAGCAGCAGGGCTGCAGTTGAAGAGCCAGCATTCCGACTGCAGGGGCCCACTCGCAACTGTAATTCACGGTCGAACGTGCAGATCCATTAGAAACGAGAACTCCGTCCACCAGGGGGAAGCGGGGAGCGGGGGCCCTGCCCCTCGATTCCCCTGCCCGGGAGCAAGGCGGCCGGGCAACTACCAGTGTGCCTGCCACTTCCTGCAATGAGGGTTTTGGGATTTCGTGCTTAAACATAGTTTTCCTGTGACCCTTCACCATGAAGGAGTTCCCGAAAGCCAAGTGCAGAAACAGAAGCTGTGGAAAGCTACTCTGAACTGTGACTCTAACGCAGACGCTCGATCTGCATGTTACATGTACCTTTAATTCTGAGATTATCACAGCCAAGTAGATGGACAGAGACAAGCCCACCCGAGCCACTACGGACTCAGGGGACGGACCTTCACGGGCCCATTTCCACGGCTCCCGCGAACACAAGGCGGGCAGGGCCTTGGAGGCTGTCTGCCGTTCTTCATGCCCACAGGGCACCTGCGATCAGAGAGGCTGCCTGTGGCCTGGCATTTGCTCTCTGACTGTTGGAGGAAAAGGGAAAACCGGAAGGAAGCCCTAGTCTGGGGCCCACGAGTGAGGAACCGGGGCACCAACAGCGCCATCCGACACGCCCCGACACAGCAGCAGGGAACAAAGTCATGGGGGTCTGAAGGCACAGAGACGTGCATCGTGTCCGGGGGCGGTGCAGGCCTGGAGCAGAGTTCTGGTTTTCCAGCAAACATCACTGACACGGCACAGGTGGAAGTGAAAGCCCCCACGACCCCGTGCACCCGCGGCAGGAAGGGCCCCGCCGACCCCCGCCTGCAGCTGCCCGCACACCACAGCTGGACTCCTGCTTCCGCACTCTCCGCGTGAACTGAAGGGGAATGTCCAAAACCGAAGGTCTGAGAGTCCGAGTAAAACGGGGTGACGTTTTGTGAAAAAGAATCTACAGGAAAAGAACTTTATAGTGACAATAAAAAAGGATCCATCGAGGGGTAGAAGATGGCAGGTGGAGGCAAAAGCGTCTGTGAGTGCGAGCCCCACGGGCTGAGTCCCAACGCGCCCCCTCCCTCCCCGAGTTTCCAGGAAAAGCCCCCAGGGCCTCCCCCGGCAGATTCCTCCGAGCTCCCTCCTCACCAGGTGTCTGGGGGTCACATGGAGGAGCGTGTGTCAAACTCGGGTAACGTTCCGTTCCCGCTGCCCCTCCCTCGCTTTGTAACCAGCAGCACCTGGAGCAACACCCCCTCGTCCTCCGGAGCAAGTTTCGGAGCCAAGGCCGCCAAGCCCCGGCACCACCCGCCACCGTGACCCTGCAGAACATGCGCCTGGTCTTGGTGGCACCACGTCAACTCCCCTCCACTGTGGGTGACACCACAGACCCCCCACCTCCCCTGGTGGCTGGGACTCCCCTGAAGGATGGATCGCAGGAAGCGTTTGTGAGTCTGCTTTGTGCCACGGTCCCCGTTCAACTCTCCGAGGCCACGGCGCACCATCAGAAAGACAGTTGACACACAGACCTGAATCTTTATTTGTTAGCATCACAGGAAAGCAGGAATGAAATTCAAATTTTACTTGAATTTGAAATTCAAACACTTGTGAAGGAGACAGAGTCACAAGCACACGGTGATGTTTTTCGGGGGTGTGGGTCTGTGGGAGGCCAGTGACTTACATCTAGGATCTAAATACACGTGCCTGGTCCCCCGTAAAGTAGAAAAATTTAAAGTACTACCTACTTTAACACCTCTCTTACGGAACCAATGGGGTGCAGCTTTGCAAAAACACACCGTGCACAGGAAGCGGCGCAAGGAGCCCGCGGGGCAGGCTGTGCTCCGCACGCTGGACGGGCCCCCTCCCCCGCTCAACACCGGGGGCGCCGAAGGGGAGGGGGCGCCCACCGGTGCGGAGTGCGGCTGTCTGGTGAAGGGGCAGTGCTCACCCTTCCGTACACGGTACCAAGGGCGCTGACGTTTTCACAGGGTGTTTTGGAAGTGACCCCACCCAGAACAGCGTGACTTTATAGAAATCCCCCCAGCAGGAATCTGCCCACGATCCTGTCTGGGCCGGAAGAAATGACAGCCGCCTGTGCGCAGCGTCCGTCTGTCCTGTGCCTGCGAGCGGGGGTGGAGCACTCACACACGCACCCCCGGTCCGTGTGGCGTGTCGGCGGCATCACACGTCACCCCGCATCGTCGTCACTGTGCGTCCACCACGCCGCTGTCATTTCAACCACAAACCTGCATCGTGGCTGCTGGCACATCTCTGTCTTTTCGGAGAAAATAATACAATTTAAAATTTTTTTTTCTTTTTCTTTATCAGAAAGGAAAGTCATCAAGAATTAGATTTTATTTTAGGAACAAAGTAAGGTTTCATGGGAGAAAAAAGCAAAGCCTTGGTGTAGAGAAGGTCTGTTCATTCCGTAGCGTTTCTGAAGTGCTCATGTGCCTTGATAAGCCTCGGTGTTCGCATCACCTCGGTGGGGAAATGACTTAATTTAACTCTGTGTTGCTGTCTCGGCACAGCTAAGTTGTCTGTTTTGAGAGCCTTCCTGGGTAGTGGCGCGTCGCTGCCTCTGGGGATGAAACGCCAGCTCTGCCGCTGGCTCGCGGCCTCGGCTGCCGCAGTAGGAGAGGCGGGTGGCTGGTGGGTGGAGGCCGGGAGGGGCTGGGCAGGACCCGCTCCAGCAGCGGGCAGGAGACGGGGGTGGGGGGTGCACCGACGCTGACGCCCTCTCCTTTCCTGCTCCCCAGTGTCTGTCCTTCAACGCCATCATGGAAGAGCTGGGAATCTCACTCAAAAATCAGAAAGAGTTAAAGAAAAGACCAAGAACTAAGGGGAAACCTTCGCTGACCAGCATCCTCACTTGTCACCAGAGACGGACTCTGAGAAAAGAGACCGTGGCCTAAGCCCGCCGAGCACCTGGGAGAGGCCTCGGGGAGAAACGGGTCTTGGAGGGGAGAGTTCCGACGTGCGTGTGGCGTGTTTCCATGTGTCTGTACACGTCAGTGGCTTGTGTCTGTAGATCAGAGAAAGACGAAGTTTAAAAGGCTTGTGTAGCTATTTCCTGGAAGGAGACATCATTCCTTTGGAAATGAGTGCGTATGCTCACGTACTTTCTCTCTCACCCCAATGAATGGCTGTGTGTGCTTTCTAAACATTAATAAAACGAGAGCTTTTTCCTAGAACGAGTCCGAGTGTCGCCGTGTGGCTCCCAGCCCCGGTCTGCCACCCCTCGGCCGTCAGGTCTGCCGTTCCGACGGATCCTGTTTGGACAGACTGAGCCATTTCTGGCTGCATTTAAAAATACACTTTGAAGTTTATTACAAATATCTAGTTATTATAGTGAAGTGAGACCACTCATCTCTGTGTTTCAACATTTAATGTTATAAATAGTTTAAATGGTGCTCAGAGCATCAGTGAGTATAAGTTAAAAGAATTCTAAAGAGGAAAAGTTCACTCAAAACAATGTGTCCACCGCATTCTGGGCCCCTGCTCCCCCCAAACGTGAAGAAAGAACTTCCCCTCCTTAGAGCAGGAAGTCAGGACAGCCAGCGCCTGGGAGAGACCAGAGTCCGGAGCAGGGAGGTCCCCAGGTGACTCCACTGGGTGGAGGGAGCAGCGGCGTCACAGGGCCGCCTGGAGAAAGGGAGGTCGGTGTGGCCGCGGGGGGGGGGGGGGTAGGGGGGCTGAGGCCTGACCGGTAACAGCCCCGCTGGGGGAGAGCGGAGAAAACACAGCGGGAAAGGACCAGGGGGAGGAAGGGGTGCCGAGGAGGGTCTCAGTAACCCAGAGGACGGAACACACGGCACCCCGGATGGAGGGGACTCGGGGGCCCAGGGATGCCCCACTGTGTCAGGAGCCGAATGGAAAAGCAGCAACATTGGATCAATATTTCATATAACAAAGTCCCGTTGGTTTCTGTAGGATAATTCTATAATGGAAGGAAACTTTTAATCTAGTCCTTATAGAGCTGAAGTCCCAAAATGTCTCCAGACACAAAAAGAAAACCAACTTTAAAGCTGCAGTAACAGGTACCGGGCAGGTGTTTTTCTATGACTGTAATAAGCACCCAGATTTGGGATCAATCTGAATTTTATTAACGGCAGAGGGAAGAGAGCGCAGCTCATTAAAATGCATGAGGACGCTCACGCTCAGAACTCGCAGGCAGACCGGGTGCAGGCGACCCTGTAGTGGGGCCGGGATGCGCACCCAGTAGCGGGAGACGCAGCTTGTGCCGGTCACCGACTGCCACACCCTGCTCCACATTCGCCAGTGCGACTGCACGACGGCGTCTCGTTTCCTAAAACACGGCTGCGCGTCTCCACACTGTGTTCCAGTGATTCGTGGGGGAAGAAATACGAGTACACCGACTTTTAGTGCCTAAAATGTATCAATCTGGCTTATGGAGAGTTTAAGGCCCACTAACCACTTTCTTCTTCAATTACTGAAGCAGAATTTTTATCCGGGGTGTCTAAAGTTTTCTAAGACTGGCTGTGTTTCTAAAAAGTGTCTCAAACTGGGCACATGTGCAGAACGTGACTTTTTAGGTTGCTTGCACACTCGGTGCAGTCCCCTCTCCTTCCCCACATCTCCCCCCGAACAGCACGTGTGTGTCCGTGTGTCTGCGTGTCCATGTGTCCGTGTGAGAACAGAGGACCCTGAGGAGCTTAGAGGAAGAGAAGAAAGTGCAGTCTCTCTGGAGCCCGGTCCAGAAACCCCGAGAACTATGGCTCCCTCCCTTCCACTCGAGAACTGTGGCTTGGACGGAGTCAGGGGAAATGGATGGCAAAGACGATTAAAAGCACATCTCAGATTTTCTCCTCTGTGACCCCCCAGTGCTTACGGGGGCGACGGCGCAGGCCACCGCTCAGGCAGAGGGAGGGGCTGGCGGGTGGCGGGCGACAGCCCCAGTGGAGGCAGGGTTTCCCTCCAAGTTCAAAGTCGGAGCCCGCCTGGTCTTTCATGTTAAGGAAAGGGGGCCATCCGATCCCCCACTGACACTGACCCCGCAGGCCTGGGGCTCCAGGGGTCCGCGCTCGGCCGAGGAGAAGCTGCAGAGACAGAAATGGAGGGTGGGTGGCAGGAAACCGGGTGCAGGTCGACGTGTTGGACCAGCATTTGTGTCTGTGCCTCGGCAGTTGCTGCCGTCACTGAACTCCTCCCCTGACCCGAAAGGCGCAGCCGGGTCCCCCCAGGAAGACCCTGGGGCTGCTGTTTCAAAGCAGAAATGAGGTGGGACTGGCCTTGGGGGCTCCTGGAGAAACACAGGCCTGCGAGTCCCCACACGCATGGCCGGCCAGGTTCCCTCCAGCCCCCGAGGAGCGGGGCACAGGGTGACACATGCCTAACAGGGACCCGAGGTGGGGTTTCCTCGCTCACAAAATGATCAGTTAACTCAGGGGCTCAGAGCAGTGAGGGCAGGACAGGCGTCACCCAACCCAGGCCATTGGACGAGTGTCCGCGGGAGACGAGGCCACCACCCGTCCCAGGTGATGCAGCTCGGAGGGGCCTTAGGGGCGGTGACGTCAGAGGCCCGCTCAGCTCTCAGTTTGCGCAGGTCTAGTCTCGTGCAGGAAGGAAAACCCCGTCCAGTCACAGGCCCTAAAACACGGTGTGAAGAGCAGAGGAGCCGAGCAACAGCCGCAGACCCACCGAGCGAAGACCTGGAGGCTGGATTGACGCACAGAGACCCAAGGCCCATACACCCTGGGAGTCAAGCGGCCGGCATCAGACCGCCTCCAGGGACATCTGGCAGTCCAGAAGCAGACGGCAGCCAGTGACTGCCCCACCCTACAGGTGCACCAGGGACAGACGTGGAGGTCTGCCCACAAAACACCCAGTTAAGAGAGGCTCCTCTGTCCTACGGCTTACTCGGGCAGCGTGTGGGCACTGCTTGGTCCGTGTGTCCACAGACCCACGCCCCCTCCCTCCTTCCCCACTTTCCACGCCTCCCTGCTCTCGGCCGAGCCCCCAGGCACCGCAGCTGGGCCTGGGCCGTGCTGCGTGGGTGCGACACCGAGCAGAGCTGTAGGTGAGGCCCGTCTGCTGCCCCCAGAAGCGTCCCGATGTGGATGCTTGGTCACGGCACATGTCACTCACGGTCCTCGAGTGTCTTCTTCTTGGCAACCACACAGTGCCACCCACCAAGCTGAAACCTCATCCAAAAATGTCAGAGTGACGCAGACTTTCATTTGGACATTGCGAGAAAGATCGCAGCTACGGCTCTGGAGGTGGGTAAGGACCTGCAGAGAGCGGCCCCACGGTCCACACTGGCAGTGAATGCCGAGGTCAGTCACCATGACGGCAGCTTTGTTCAGCAAAGGCCTGCCACCCCTAGCGCATTACACGTGAACTACACGTCTGCTCCAACAGTAGTCAGAGCCACCCCAAAGTAAACGTTATTTTTTTACAGAGGTATGACCGCTTGCTCCAGATCACTAGGAACTGGCCAAAGGTGCAAGAACACGGCCAGCCCACACCATGACCACCCGGCTCCCGTCCGACTCTCAGAGAGCAACCGCTGCTGCTGACCGCGGGCTCTGCCAGGCAGCCGCATGGGGCTGCTCTCCGTGCCAGGGTCTCAGTTACGGGGAAGGACACTCCCAGCGCTGGGTGGGCTGGGTGGCTCCCTCGAGTCAGCCTGCCGGCTGGTTGGAGAACCAAGATCCTCCTTCCAGTCTCTCTGCACTGGGGGGCACCCCCCCCCAGGGCCCTGCACGGTCTCACCTCTCTGCACCCCTGCAGACCTCGGCTCACACTTCACAGCACCGGCAATAAGGCAGCGCGCTGTCTCCCACACCCATGCAGCAGAACGGCGGAGAGAGCTATGGGTGTTCCCGGAAGCTCTATTTAAGAGTGCTGAAGCTTTGCGGAGACACTTGAACTGTAAAACCTCGTTACTAAGCCTTAACATTGAACTAAACAAACTTGGCAGCGGCTTGGCAGACTGGGGGTGGGACCGCTTTGAAATTACTCTTGAACACATCTCCCTCCAAAGACAAGACGTTCAGGTCAATGTTGATACAGAGGAACACGACATCACAGCTCCCATGAGTGTCCCAAGTCCGTCGTGTCTCCAGCCCTGTCGTGAGAGACCATTAGGTCGTAAACTCCCGAGGGTGAGTCCCAGTGTCTGTCCAATATCAACCGCCCCGTCATACTCACTGAGCCTCTCAAATACGGCGGGTAACAAACACAGACCCCTGAGGGAGGAACAGCCATCTTCTGAGCATCTGCATGTGGACCCCGGCCACCAGTTCTGGAAAAGGTGCAGTCCTGGTCTTTGAGAATAGGAACTTGAGTAGGTCAAACTTCAAAGGTGAAACTTGGTGGGACCGCGATTCTCAGAGCCCTGCAGCTGTGACCACCACTGAGTTTAGGGCTGGCAGCCCCTCTGCCCACAAGGAGCACAAGCTGGCAAATTCTTCAAGAAGAGACCAAGAAATGTACCAACTTCAGGGAGATGCCCACGCACAAGATAAAGGTGTCCCGGGAAGCAGTGTGAGAGTGTTCTGGGTGTGCTCACGGCGTCTTGGGATGCGCAGGCCCATCGCTAAGGCGCTTCCGGAATGTCCCTTGGGAGGCGACCATTTTTAATAACGCCGTGCTGAGGTTTAAGAGTAACATGGTGGTGTTAAGCATAATAAACCAAATTATAGTGACAACAGAAACATTTTTAATTAAAGCTTTAAAAACAACACTCAGAACTGCAGGTCAGGACGAACTGAGCCCACCTGCCTCGATGGGACCAAGGTGACAAGTGACACTAGAATTCCAAGTTCATCAGCACAAATGTGAGATTAGTCTGCCCTTCGCACCCCACACACGGCGAGATCCGCAAGCGTGTGGGGATCTTGGCAACCACACGGTGCCACCCACCAAGCTGAGCGAACACAACTCCTTGCGAGACGTCTTTCACCGCAACACTTCACGACCTCATCCACGAGCCCCATGGACTCGGTCTGAGCTCCAGGAGGCAATGCCCCTGGAAGCCTCGTACCAGGCGAGTTTCCTGGCACCAGAGCCAACCGGCGCCTGCGACCAGAGCCAGGCTCTTGGGCTCCCATTTACGTGGAGCCTTGTTCTCTCCCCTCACCTCCTTGTCCCTGTACCCAAACTCGACTCCAAGACTCAGGCCAAATGGCTCTGATTCCAGGAACTCCCCGGTTTCTGCCAGGTCTCTGCACAGCTCCCCTGGACACTGAGGCAGCTCTAGCCCACTCCGTCCGTGGGGGGAGCGTCTATGTCATTCCGTCTGGTGCCCGGCGCGCCTCCCAACCGAGCACTCACAGGGCCCGGCTCACAGCACACAGGACGTCACACGTGTTAAGTGTGCAGGTGGGTCCGCCCAAGGCCACTCACCTACTCCTGGAACACAGCACGTGCCTCACCTCCTGCGCCCGGAACACTCGCAGAGAGAACCTGGACTCACACGCCCCCTCCTTCCTCTCTGCCTTACTTTCCTAAACTCGAACAACACGCTGCGAGTTCTCAGAAACCCACGGAGCGTGGCAGGTCTCCTCAGTAAGGGCCCGTGTCCGGAGATGCCCCCTCGGCAATGTCAGAAATCAAGTGTGAAATGAAAGACACGTCTGACCCAGACTGGACACCCACAAAGGGCACTCCCTCAAAACGGGCACACCAACAGACCAAAAAACGGGGAACAAGAAGGGGCGGGGGCCTCACCTCTGTGGGCGGGGCCTCGCCTCTGTGGGCGGGGCGGCCCGGACGGGCGGGTGGGACTGGACCCTCCACGGAGGGGGGGCGGCAGCGGCTCCTGCTGCATCCAGGGCGTGGGGGGCGGGCACTGAGCTGGACGTGGCGGACGGTAATGACCCAGTGCCAGCACCAGGATCGAGGGGTGCGGCAGCGAGGACGTCGTGACGTCCTGTCCCTTGGGCAGCTATGTCACAGCACCCGGTCCTGGCTTCCACACACGTTCGAGAGCCCTGGCTCGCGCCAGGCCTTGCCCGCGTGTCTCCGTTCTGTGTGAACGTGCCTGAGAGACACGGGGCATGAAGCCGAGCCCCACGCCCCCAACGTCTGGCTCCACAGCTGAGGGCGCCCGTGGCTCCCGGGGAGACGCAGCCCCGTCCCTGCTGAGCCCCCTCTGCCACGGTGACTGCAGGGCCCTGCGGAGTCGGCGCCGTTGGCCTGGCAAAGGGTTTCACGTGGGGCCACCCAGTTCAGTGACCGCTACTCTTCTTCTCCTACATATTTTCTGAGATTTCTGAGATTCCAGAATGAAAACAGGAAGCGACTTTAAAAAACGGAGCCCTGGTGTTTTTAAAAGTTTTTACATAGCAAAAACTGTTTGCCTAAGAGAAACCTGAACCCCAGGTGGAGGGAGCTGGAGGATAAAACGGCTCACGAGTGCTGACTGGGCTCTTTTCAAAGCCTGACCCGAGCAAACGCTGCTGTTTTCCACGTTCCATCTTCAAAGTCCACGATGAACCCAGAACACGTGCACTCATCTCGGAAGTGCGAGCAGTTGTCAAACACAAAAAAATCAATACAACCACCTTCGCAGGCCAGTAGAAAAAAGATACATGACCATCTCAAGTAATACAAAATAAAAGCACTGAATAACATTCTATTTCTCTTACAGCTTTGAAAAGCCTCTTATACGAGGAAAATGGAAGAAAATTCATTTAATAAACATTAGATACCAAGACTGAAGACATCAAACGTGATGCTTCTTGAGAAAGTTTAGGTAACTTCCCTGTAAGAGTGAGAGCAAGTAAGGAGAGTCACTAATGCAGGCGTTATTTAATCTAGTCGTGGAGATCGGAAATTACTAGACAAAGACAGAGAGTGCTTACGTGCGCGTATTGTGGAGACCGGTGACTGGTAAGGTGGCCGTGCACCTAGAAAAGCCAACGAGCACTTGACAGTGAGCGAGTCCATCGAACACGTGGCCTGGCCACAGAACCGTCTTGTTCTCCCAGCACCACCGGCTCAGAACATGCGACGTAAGTGGGATCTTAGGTCGATAATAGCAATAAAAACTATAAAGTATCTTGAAACTAATCAAAATTCACAAGAACACAATCAATAAAACTTTAACTCTCTTCCTCTTTGAAACTCAAATATTTGCAAATTCGTTCTTTTTACAGTACGCCATGAATCATGTAAGCTTTCTTCACTTTTTATTTGGTTTCTGTTTTCTCTTCTGACTGGATACTTGCAAAGATTCTGTCTTCCAAAGGAGCGACTCTTTCCTCAGCTCCGTCTGTTCTGCAGCTGGTCCCTCTATACGACGCAGTCTCTCCGTTAACCGCTCGTTTTGTCCACCTGTTGCCCTCCGGATCTGAGTCGTCTCTCTGTTTGTAGCTCACTGAGCTCCCCCAGAAACAACTGTGCTGAACTCTCAGCTAAGCCGACGCTCTGCTCTGCCTCTTACTGAGGCTGGCGCCCAGAATCTCGCTGGCCCCAGGAATCTTGCTGTGGTCCTTCGGCGACGTCCTGAACCCAGGGTTTTCCCTGCTCCCTGAAGCTTTGTGTTTGAGGAGCAGCCGCGCCCCAGCCCTCACTGCCCACCTTCCGCGATGCAGCTTGTGTTCCTGCCCCGACAGCCAGCCTGAAACCCCCCTCTGGAGACCTGGGCCTCCGCCACAGCTCTAGGCTATGGGCAACCGCCCAGAACAGTCCTTCCCCGGGGCGCCTGGGCCTCAGCCAAGGTGAGCTGGAGCCAGGGCCCAAGTCCACCTGCCCGTCCCTGGCACATGGGGTGACGCCCCTCCTGGCCCTGGCCTGCGGGGCCAGCACCCACTGCTGCTGCTGTGGCACTTCATCTGTGGGTGGGGGGTCACTGTCATGGGTGGGGGCAGAGGTCAGAAAGGAGTGAACATGCTCCTGGTGCCTCTCCTCATAAAGGCCTCTCTGCTCCCACGAGGGGACCACCCCGTTATCTATGCCTAGACCCTCCTAACGACCCCATCTCCAGTGGGGTTCCGCCGAGGGGCGGGACTTCAGCATACAGATTTTGGGGGACACAATTCAGTCCAGAGCTTCCTCAACAGATTTTTCTCAAACTGGTTGAACCCCATGGAGACTGGGCCAACGGCGTGATTGTTGAAGGTCGGCAGGAAGGCTTCTCAGGAGCCACAGTGGAACGAGACTCGAAAGATGGAAGTAGCATCCCCTCTGCTGCCCCAGCAAATGTCCCCTCACTAGTCACAGAGGGATGGCCAGCCAGCCACCGCACACCTGTAAACGGGCCGAAGTGCCAGCTGCGAGTCCCAGAAAAGGGGATTCTCTGCCAGGGACCGGACCTGTCCAGGCAGTCGGGCTGGCGGCTGGGGCAGCCTGAAGCCGATCTGCACTGATCAGCCTGCACGGCTCCCTGCCGAGAAAACCAAACCGAACACGAGAGGCCACAAGCACACTGGCTCACAGACACTCACACCCAGCGCCAGGCAGCTCTGAGTGACCTGAAGGTACGTTGGTCCAGCAGCGTTGCCACCCACTCAAGGCCACCGCGAGAGCCGCCGTGTGTCACGGGGCCGCACTCAGCTCCCAGGGAGACGCCCTGACCACACGCATTTCCCAGTTCAGCCTGTGTTGGTCAGCGGGGCGTCCCCTCTGATGAGAGTGCAAGGGAGGCCGCCACTTCCCAGGACGGGACTCGAGGAGAAGCGTCGGCCTCTGAACTTCTCCGTGCGCACTTCGTCTCCCTGCCCCGCCCCTTCTCCGACGGGTGGAGGGGACTCCCAGGGGGCGTAACTCCAAGCTCCTACGTTAAACAGTAACACTCCTTCTGCAGCCAGACGGCCCACAGAGAACTGTCGAAATGCCCGTCACCCGCAGGTCGGCAGCAGAGAGAGGGACTCAGAGGAAAGGCCCGGCTGCCACCTCCAGAACGGCACGCGCGTAGCCGCCTGCACTTAAAAGGTGCTGGCGGCGCCCTCTGTCCCCACACAGGTGAATAAATGACGCAGGCTTGAGTGAGTGGCCGGCAGGCCTGCCTACAGGGCAGGACGGAACGTAAAGCAGAGCCATCATCTTCTCTGATGTCACGGAGCCCCAGGTGACAGGACACGTTGGCCCCACCACCACCAAAAGTCTGGGGGCGACGTGGCTTCCTTATCAGCCAAATCACTGGAACACAACGTCCTGTGAAATGACAGACCTTCAAGGAGTGGCTCGGGGACAGTCCTAGGAGAGCACGGACAGGTCACAGTTTGAACATGTCCCCTAATCCCTTCACTCTCCGCTTCCTCACCCACAAAATGTGTTACTGGAGTTCAGACAGTTCCCGGGGAGACACTCAGACCAAGTAACTTCCAATGCCAGAGCCCACCTTCCTGTCCTGAGGCTTCAGAGACCCTCCAGCAGGGCTTGTAGGAGCCAGGCCCGCTGTGAGCCTGCGGCTGAGACACACGCTGGCACCAGAAGGGCAGGAAGGAGCCAGGGGCCTCTGCCCGTGGACCAACTGCAGGGACCACACTGACTGGAGCCAGGTGGGTGTGACCGCACAGAGCCCTGCCGCCCAGGGAAGCTCACCCGGGCCTCAGTGCCCAGCGTCCTCACGGGGGGGGGGGGGCACCAGACATGCGGGTGCAGCCGACAGCCACAGTCAGCCCCCACTCTCCAGGGACAGGGTGAAACAACAACCCAAGGCCTGTACAGTAAATGGCATTCTTAGCATTAACCTTAACCACCTGGCACGGCCCGAGGCCCAGAAATACAGAGATGCCCGCACAGGTGATATTCCAAGGGCGCAGAAGTCAGCCCACAGGTGCTGAGCAGAGGCCGGACCTGACTTGCAGGTGTGCGGTGTGGACAACCTGACCTGCTGAGTCTCCGCTCACGGCCCCATGTCTCTCCACGTTGTCCCAGAACCGCCAGACTCCAACACTGGAGACTAAGGCTCCCAAAGAGCCACCACGCAAACCCCGTGGCATTGCCTCCCCTGCCAGGCAGCCACAGAGCACGATGGTTCCTTCTCCCCGACAGCCGGCCTGAGGGCCTGCCCACGTCCGGGGCGGGACGTGCACTCGCCTGGTGGTGGGGAAGCACCAAGCGTTGGAGAGGTTTCCCAACTGCTCAGTCACAAGGCCATGGACAGAGCTGCTCCTGCTCCCCTGACCACGAGCAAGAATTTTCTCTGCTTCACCCTAAGGAGGAAGCATTTTCCGGTCAACAGAAATAAACACGGAGACCCTTTCCAGGAAAAGCCGAGGATCAGGCTCAGACACAGGCCGGGCTCTTGCCCGGAGGAGAAGCTTTATCTGGGTGACTCAGAATCGCCGCTGGGTGCAGGTGGCGCGGCCGCAGACACTGAGCCCTGCCTGGGTGCAGGAAGGAGAAATGGGAGACCTCACTTTGCAGCCTGGGAAATCAGTCTGGTTATCTCTCTCTCAGAGAACCGACACTAACCCTATTCCACTCAGCATTTACATTAGCTGCCCACCTTAGTTTCAGACTCTGGGAAACTGAGTTTCCTTTTTGGGAAGGACCCCAAAGCTTTGGTGAGACAGCAGGATTCTGGGTCCCAGGGAGACACATCAGCATGAATGACCCCGGCCTGGCGCAGGTGGGAGTTTCTGCAGGGGGCTCTGGCTCAAAGGATAAAGCTCAGGTGTCCAGACGAACGTCCTTCCCATTCACCGCCAGCACCACCTGCCCAGGAGAAAGCAGTGCAGAAGAGCTCGCCCAGCACCTGGCCAGGAAGCGGCTCGGGGGCCTGGCAGTTCCCTGGCCGACGTCCGCACTGCAGGCCAACGGGGGACACGGCAATCCTGCTGCAAACCATGACTCAGTTTGGAGAAGGCTGCGAGCTGGGGCCGTCAAGGCTGAAAAGCTCGTCCCGGGTGGCCCCGGAGCGCTAGTTCAGACCGTGGTCAGACTGGTGTCCATGCGAACGTGGGCCGAGCACAGGAGGGCGGAAGAGGCCTGCGGAGTCCCCGGCACTGGGTCCCTCGGGCTTCCCGAGCGAGGGGACGCATTTGCAGCGCTGAGAACATCGAAGACGGTTAAAACACTAAAGGATTCTGAAGTTTAATTTAAATTGCACCCTCCCGGCTATTTGGGCTCTGCATCCCACTTCACTGGAACAATGAAGTGGCTTAGCGACTTCTGCAGGCGGCGAAGCTTTTCATCTCCTGGCCTCCTCTCAGCACCGGGTGACCCCGAGCACAGTGCCGAGTTGTTGAGCCGCTGGCTGACAGCTCCGGCCTGACGTCGGCCAAGGTTCTGTGCACATTTCCTCACACTGTGTTCGCCCAGACCCAGTCTGGGTGACACGTGGGTCCCTCCACGCTGCATCGACCGCTCTCACCGTCTGTCCCCCACCCCAGTGACAACCCTTAGCCAGCAATTCTTCAAACGTGGCCCAGGCCTCTGCCAGGTGGCGGCAGCCCTGCAGAAGCCCCTAACCCTCCCATGACCCTGGATGAAGTCTCCCCCACCCGAGTGAGCACCAGCATGACGGGAACGCATTTTCTGAACACCGAGGGAAGCTGTCTGGGGTGATCACAGGCCGGGCTGCCTTTCCGGCAGACAGGCGATCTTTCAGGGTCCAGAGTCGTTCCTCTGGAAGCAGATCCCCGTGACCCAATGCAACGGTGCACCGACCACCGGCATGTGACCCGCCTGCGTGTGCTCGCCTGGCCCGCCCCGCCCCGTCTGATGGCGGCCCCTTCACGCTGCAATATCTGTGGAGCAACCGCTTCATCTGTCCTCTTTGCAGACCAGCCAGGGGCAGAGCTGGCAGGACCGACGACCTGGGGCTGAGAGGAGGAAGAGACGCTGCCTGAGGCGCAGTGTTCCCGTGCTGACAACTCCACCATTTTGTTCTGTCAACCGGGCCAAACGTGCGTGGCAGGCACATGCCACAGAGGCCTTGTGTCTCTGCCTTTTTCGCAGTGGCCCTCCCGCTTCCGTGTGTCGTTCTGGAGAAGAGCTCAGATGTACAAAACAGGAGCAGAGCTCCAGCTACGGCCGTGCTGAGTGACAGGCAGAGATGGGAGGAAGTCCTCGCTCTCGCCTCCCAGGGAGACACCCTACAGTGCACTCCCGTTTTCTCATCTTTAAATACAAGATGCAGCTCTTTCCGCCCGGGCTGGTTGGAGGGCTGACTGCTTCTGCGCTGCACACGCAGCCTGCGGTCCTCTGGCCCCATCATCAGGCCGCACTCCAGCGAGAAAGAGGAAAGCCCCTCCCAGTCCCTCACCCTCAGTGCTCACCGAGGGCAAGAAGTCAGTGCGACGGCGGAGCCGGCATGAGACACACCCGGACCCCTCAGGGACACTGTTGGGCACCGTGTCCTTGGTCCACTACACAAAACTGCCCCTTCCTTTGAAAAGGGAAAAAAGGATGGGCACAGGGAATCTTCCAGAAGGTTTAGCATCTTCCGATCGTGAAAACAGCAACACCCCACGCCCTCCCCGACTCCCGGGCCTCAGTGAGCGGCAGTGAACGTGGCCCCTGCTCAGACGAATTACCACTTGAAGGAGTTATTTTCAGATGCGACAGTTTCTACAAAGAAAGAAGGCACCTTCCCAGGCTGGATGCTGCACCTCCCAGAACCATGAGCCCATTTAGTGGAAAAGAAACCCAGCAGGTGAACTGAAGAACAGAACTTCCGGGGGCTCCAGTTGTTGAATTATAAGGTCAAAAACACAATGGGCCCTATAAACAGACTTTGGAAATGACTAATGAAGATGGCCGAAAAGCACGGAATGTCACCGGCCTGGGACACACCCATGTCTCTCGTGTCCGCTCCGCTGGAAGACGGGCTGAAGACCCCAGCTCACTGTCCCCTACCGCCCGCTCGGTGGCGATGGCTCCTCTGCAGGACAGACCATCATTGCTCCACCTCCTGTGCCTGAGCACTGGAGGACTCGTCCGTGACTCTGAACACAGCGGTGTGGGTCCCACCCCGCACGGCGTCTTCCCCACCACGGGCTTCCGGAAGCAGGGCTCCGGGTGGAACAGCCAGGGACGAGGATCAGCACCTGCACAGGCCGTGCTCCCAGACCCTGCCGGGGCTGTCGCTCCCCTCTGGAGAGCACCTGGTGGCCTTCGAATCGAATCCCGCCCGATGGAACGGCCAAGGCCCCTGTGAGGGGCGTCTCGGGGCCGGGATGGCCGCTCGGATGTGTCCTGCTGTCCCACGCACTCCTGCCACAGGTTTGTATAGGAAAAGGCGCTCGGCTTGGTTCTGCAAACAGACGTGGACTGTCCACGAGGCGCCCACGATCTGTCACGGGGCTCCCAGCAGGTACAGAACATGCCTCCCGAGAGCAGCTACTCGGACCCCTGAAGAAAGGGGTCTGGGCGGTGTCCAGGAGCCGGCTGAGAGCTGCTGTGTCCGTCTGTCTGGAAAGGTCTGAGGGAGTGGAATGTACCCCGCCTCTGCCAGAGCACAAGGGCATGAACAGTCTGGTCCAGAAGTTTCCTCACGGCTCAGTAGACAGTTATCAAGGACTCCCCTCGACGATCCGTTTAAAGGCACCGCCCTGCGAAGGGTTTCAGACGGACGCCCGCGTGTGGCAGTGCAGACATACAGTCGGTGCAGCCTTCTGCAGGACATAAAACCAGCTGTTCTCGGTCACGGTTGGCACTCAGGGTCAAGTCGGCTCGGCTGTTTTACTTCCGGAGCTCGGAACCGCCCTGCAGGCTGCCTGAGGTCCTGAGGGTGACTTGGGGGTGACACACGCCATGTGCACAAAGATGAGGCTCGTGGCTGTGACTGAATAGAGCAGCCGTGTGATGGCTGTGTCCCAAACACTCCTCCCACCTCACCGTTCAATGCCAGGATGACACTCACAGAAATGAGCACAACGCCAAACACCTAAACCCTGATTTACAGGATTTTTTTGTTTGCAGCTGAAACCCCCAAGGTGCCTTCAGGGAGGCCAGAGACTCGGCTCAAGACACAGGCCCTTCGCTGGCGTGACTGTCAAGGACTCAAGCCTGACTTCCAGTGACGTCGGCTGTTATACTCAGTGTGGTTTCTTCTCTGTTTGACAAAGTGACAGCAGACTTGTCCCCATAAGGACGCTTGCGGGACAAGTGTTCCGGGAGTATTTTCAGGAAACTTTCACCTTCCCAGCCAACTGAGGACACTAACAACACCTCTTCCCCTTGGTGACAGTGAAGGGACAGGCACTCCAAGCAGCACAGGACCCCCCTCGGGCACCAAGTCCCCTCGGAGCTCTGCCTGCCAAGCGCAGCGATGACACGGCCCCGTGTGGGCAAGGGAACTGTGTCTTTAAACAAAACATAAACCGTCCACCAGCTCACCCACGCGTTTTCCTGGAAGACAGTCGGGAGACAGGGTCACCGAACGCACTGGGCTCCGGCAGACCACGTGGGGCACGGGCGCGTTCCAGTGATAGGGAACTCCTTCTCTGTGCTTTATTTGGGAAATACGGCCACATAATGACACAATAAATGCTCCACCAAAGGGAAATCAGCCCTGGCTGCTGCGGCTCAGTGAGTTGAGCGTCAGACTACAAACTGGAAGGGCACAGGTTCGATTCCTGGTCAGGCCACAGGCCTGGGTTGCAGGTTCAGCTGAAGCAAGAACTAAGGCAACAAACTGATGTTTCTTCCCCCCTCTTTCTCCCTCCCTGACCTTCTCTCAAAATATAAATAAATAAATAAATAAATAATAAATAAATAAATAAAGTTTTAAAAAAAGAAACCAGGCACCTGTTAGACACATTTTTCTTTTTTAAAAAAGTAGATTACACTGCTGATATTACCATCAAAAAACATGAAAAGACACCCACACCACGGTGCACAAATTTATACCCATCACCACTCACAGATGGAGTCTCGTAAACTTTCTAAGGAGCTCTTGAAAGCAGCAGCAGAGACATGAAGTCCCTCCCGGTGAACTAAGCCCTGCCGCGTGCTTCCAAGGCAGACGGCAGCCACTCTCCAGGAAGGAGCCTTCGGGGCCGGGGCTGCGGCAGGACCCCCGACCCCCAGGCCAGGACCGAGTCCCGGCGCAGCCGCCGAGGTACCATGTTCGGGACGTGCGACTGTGTGGGGGAAGCTGACGAGGGCGGGCCTAGAACCTCGGACTTATGCGGACAAGGGGGGAACTAACAAGCCACAGCTCTCCTGCCCAGAGGTTGCACCCTCGGCTCTGGGAAGAACTTCATACTCTAAGAGGGTGCAGCCTGGGGGTCCCCAAAAGAAGGATTTGTAATGGGGTCCACAACTCAGGGTGTCCAGGAAATATTAAAAATTTGGGATGTCCTCACCCTCACCAGTCTGAGCCGGGGGATGCAGACTCGTGGAGCAGGGCCATTGAGAGCTGATTTGCATAGCGACAGCTTTGCAGCTAACCTCTGGCATGGTCATCTAACATATCTACAGCCTTTAACTGGTTTCATAGATATGTCCAATAGCTGTGGCCATGCTTTGAGCCAGGGAGAAGGGAGTGACTGCCACCCAAAGTGTAACTGGGAGGCAACCCCCCCGGTACAGACCCTGCGTGAGAGCCTGGAAATGACTGGCTGCACGCCACAGGGCCATGCCTGCCCAGACTCACCATGGCAGTCCAGAAAAGCTGGGAAACACAGGAGTGCTGGCAAACGTAGCCAACTGCGGAGGAGTCGGAAATGGGGCTGCAGAGGAAGATTAGCACTGGGATTTAAACCCAGACACAGCAGCCACAGAGGAGAGAACTAAGTGATTCGGGCAGAGTAGGACTCCCGCGGTCGTGAGGGAGAATCACCATTGGGCAGAAAGAATCATGCAGCTTTAGCGGAGAACCGCCACTCGGCTTTGCCAGGAGAGAACTATGTGGCTTTGCCCGAGTGGGGACCCCTGCAGCTTTGGTGAACGTGAGGACCCCATGGCTTCGGGTCCTCCCTTTGGCCACGTGGCTTAGGAAGCAGGAAAGACTTTGCCTGGAAGAAAAAGGAGAAAGGACTTTTACCAATGGGCCACAGGAAGGTGCCACACACCTGGACTGATTGGGGATCCGACAGCAACACAGCTGATGGTGCGGGAACTGAGGGAGACCTGCCAGCCTGGCGCGATCTCTGGGAAGAGCCGGGGGCTGCCTGAGCCACGGGCTTGTTTCTTTTCCTGAGATATGGTACCCCAGGCAGGGCAAAGCGGGGAAGGAGGTCTGGGGGGTGGGGTTTAAGGGACTTTGGGATTTTGATGAAGACATTAAGTCATTACTCTGAAGTCTGTGTAACTTGAATAATTCCCCTCTTTTTCACCAATCTCTACCATAGAGAGGTATAATTCTCTGGCAAAGGGAAAGGTGAACCTAGTAGAGGGGGACCCCAGGAGAAGGGGGGTCCATTTGGTAACACTGTGGGCCCCCCTTCCCTGGTGGCCAATCAGGGAAAACCATGGGAGACCACACGTGCAGTAGCTTTAAAGTAATAGAACTACTTGTACATGCGCAGTAGAAGCCACCAAAACCAGCCAGGAAGGATCCGCCCTGTAAGAACAGAGTCCCTCCAGCCCATGAGGTCGATCTCTGCTTGGAGTGGGTCTACTCCCATGTTCTCGGCCATAAACTCTGGGTGTTAGGCTCAATTCTTTGTCCTGATCACCAAGAACCTGGTTACCTGTGCCCACCTGTGCCCACACCATCAGCAAACAGGTAACAAGGAGACGCTTACAGTCCTGGCTACGCCGGCCACGGCAGGCAGCTGCTTCTCTGGCCCAGTCGTCCGGGCACCGCAGCACGCACACACGTGAAACTCGCACCAAGTCACCCCCGTATCCAAGGGGGACACGCTCCAAGAGCCCAGCAGAGCCCCAAACTGCGGGTGGTGCCCAGCCACGCTCACCAAAAGTGGGGCCACCGCGGCTTCTGCGCCGGCAGACGCAGCCCCCAGTGCTTTGTTGCCCTGTGTCACCACCCTGCAGCGCCAGCCTGGTGTCCCTCTCCGGTCCCGGCTGAGTCCTGGGCGGGCCCGGAGCTTCCTGGGCGACACGTGCATCCGCGGGAACACCAGGGACGCGTCCTCCACCTGCGGCCCCTCGTGAGCCCGGTGCCTGCTCTGCCCCAGCCAAGCACCCACCCCGCACGGGGCCCCAGGCCCCAGAAGACTCACTCCTGCCACGGGGCTTGGGTATCTCTGCTCGAAGCTTCCACCCTCTCCTTACAGTCAGCAATGTCGCCTCCTCACGTAAAGAACTGTCGGCCTCACCACTCTTGCCCTTCAGGGCCGTTTTCAACCACAGTGGAGCGAACTGCACACAAGCCCGTGACAACAGGCACTTTGGGCCCGACAGCCGAGCCGTCGGGGGTCACTCCTGTCCCCAGTGCAGCAGAGCCAGACTACAGGTGACTTCATCCCATTGTTCAGAACGGCATTCGATTGAAAACTTGGGAACTGCTTATTTCTGGAATTTTTCATTTGGCATTTCCGGACCACGGTTGACCACGGGTAAGTGCAACAGCAGACAAGCAGGCAGATACAGGCAGGAGATACAGGAGCGCGCACACACACACATTCACGTATCTGGTGGCCGATGGGCTCCGCTGACTGGAGCCCAGTGGTCAGACTCCGGGGCGGGGCTCCCGCTTCGCCCGCAGCCAGCTGTGCCCCAGCCACTCCTGTGACACAGAACAAGAAACACACATTCGGTCTTTGCCCCCATTTCTGCCACAGAGCTCTTAAAACCCTGAGAATTTTCTAAGTGAGGAGAGCAATAAGGTCTTTTGTTCTGCTAATGAGTAGCTTCTGGAAAGGCCCTGGGTAGCCAGAGGGTGGGGCTTGTTGCCTGGACAACCAGCCTCAGTTGCAGACTGGAACTCTCAGTCCCCTCTCTGCTGCAGCTCGAATCAGCCAGCTTGTCCAGCGATTTAATCGGTCATGTCTACGTAACAAAGCCACCATAGAGCAGAGAACAACAAGACGCAGAGAGCTTCCCGGCTGCTGAGCATGTGGAGCCTTGGGGAGAGTGGAGCCTCCGAGAGGACGAAGAAGCCGGGCCCCCCACCCAGCTCCCCCCGAGCTGCACCCTTTCGATAATGACCCACAGGTGGCCGGTGCTTCTCTGGGTCCCATGAGTCCCTCTGAACCCCCAGGGAGGGGGGTCCAGGACCCTCTGACCTGCAGCTCAGGGGCCACCTGGACTTGTGACTGATGGCTGAAGGGAAGGACATCGCAGTAGGACAGAGCCATCTACCTGTGGGGGCACCGCACACCCGATGGGGTCTGAGCACCGCTTCTCGCGGGAGCAGCAGCCGGTCCCAGAACACACCTTCCACCCTCCGGAAGCACTGGAAGGAACCGCCCTGGGCCTGGGTCTCAAGCAGCTTTGTCACCTCGCTCCGAGACTCCAGCCGCAGTGGGTTAGGTCTTCAGATGGGCAAGTTCCCCGCTCAGGGGGTCAAAGAGGCCCAAGTGGAAAAGAGGGCGGAGCCAGGACAGAGTTGTCGGGACTGGAGAGGAAGGGACTCTGCAGAGAGGGCTGTGCCTGCGGGTGGGTGGTCTCCTTCCTGGGGCGGAGGTGGGAGGAGGAGGGGGGATCTGAGCCAGGAACAGAGTGTCCCTGAGAGTAAATTTCCGGCATCAGAGGAGGAGCGACCGGCCAGGCTAGGCCGGCTCCACGGAGCAGCCCCCAGGCAAATGTGTGGGTGGGTGGGAGCCTCAGCTGGAAGTCCCGGGAGCCCGAGGGGATGGCGTCACATCGTGAGGTCTTTGTAGACGCAAGTTCTGGACACCTGGGAGTGGAGCTTGGCAGGCAAAGTAGGCAAGCAAGAGCCACCGAGCCAAACAGCGCTGGCCGCATGGGGCCCTGGAGCCGAGGGCCAGCTGCCGACCCTGCACACAGAGCCTGCTAGGAGAACGGCCCTTGGGCGTGCGGGGCTAGTGGTGGGTTGCGGAACCCAGACCCTGGGGAGGGTCCCACGAGCTATCAGGGCTGTCCGACCTTGCGGGGTCTCGGGGCCACCCTGGAAGAAGAGGAGCTGTCCTGGGCCACACGTGAAATACATTGTAACAGGTAATCACAAAAAAGTCCCACAAATACATCTACGATTCTGTGTTGGGCTGCGGGTCGAGGCCCCTGGCGGAGAACAGCAGTCTTGTCAGGAGCAGACCTGCAACAGTGGACCCGCCCACAAGGCAGAGACGCAGCCGCTGCCCCGTCGTCCTGGACAGGGAACCGCGACGCCAGCGGCAAAGGCCCCGTGGGCTCCGAGTGAGCACCTCCCGGCCAGGAGGGCGGCCTCCACGTCCCTGCCGCATCCGTCCACGAATCGAGACGGTCGGCACAGGCTATTGCCAGCGCGTGGGGCATCTTTGCCCTGCCACACGAGGATGGTCACCCACAGCCATCAGTGCAGGCAGCAGGTCACAGGGCACCGGCTGGGAGAGAAGAGCCGGCACAAACCGAGGGTGCCCGTGGCCTCGCCAGCACCCGCTGGGAGCCGAACGCCGGCACTGATGTCAGAAGGCCCAGCTGTAAACTTCGGGGCGCAGGCGCCTGTGAAAGAGCCCCCCAAGGACGGCGTGGGGTGCTGCGGGAAGCAGTTCCCTGTGGGGCTTTGGGCAGACCCCACAGCCCTGGACAACAGTCAGTGCCTCCTGTGTGCAGTGCCGGATGAGGGGTGGTGTCGCTGCCATGTGTCAAAACTGTCCCTTTCTCACCCCACTAATCAGAACACATGACTGCTGTGACCACACACATGGCCTGGTCTTCCCGGCAGAGGCGTCACCGCAAGCACAGACAGTGAGACTCTGCTCTCTCAAGACCTGATCACGGTGGAAAGACACCAGATCGCCCCATGTCCATGGACTGGGGGCTGTCACAGTAACTACTTAAACCCACCCGTCCGATAAAGAGCCAGGAAGCCTCCACCATGCAACGGGCCTGCTTCTTTAATCAGGCCTCTTGCCTGCTCATGGGAAGTGCTGAGAACACCACGTGGTTGTCGTCAGGGTGGGAGTTACACAGGCTTCACCGCGGACACTCACAGGCGAGGTCGCCCACGAGAGACCAGCCCAAAGCCTCCACCTGTCACTAGGCCCGGAAGCCAGTGCAAGAGCCGAGAAGCCAGCACTGCCGTGACAGCCGGCCATCTACCCAGTGGCCATCCCACCTGCAGGCCCCCGTTCACGTGGCCACTTGCCAAAGGGAAAGAAAATCCGTTTATTCCAGGAATCGAACAGAAGCGTTTGCCTTTCCTCTTAAACTTCTGCTGGAGAGGTGAGGACGTTGGAGAAATGCGTCGCCCCCAGAGACCCAACCTTCCTTTCTGCGGGATGTTTCTCAGCCTCCCAAAGCAAGACCACCAGAACAAAGGGCGGGCGGAGGTGGGAGGTGAGGCACAGGGAGGTGACCGGGGCCCACAGGGAAGTGGTGGGCAGCAACCCACGGAGGATGCCGGGTACAGCCTCCGAAGCAGAGGGTGGGCCTGTGAACAGCAGTGTGAAATGGCCGAGGGCATCTCCATAACCCGGGTGACGGGGGAGGGCATCCTATGCCCCCAAACCAGCACCCTCCTGCGTTGGTGGCCACGTTCTGCAAGACACAGCAACGCCCAGGTGGGGGGCAGCAAGCTTTGGTAACCGTTTATTTTCAACGCACTTTCCACTTGAAACTCTAAAGAAAACCAGCCTCAAACCTCCCAGAACCACCCCCACCCACTGCCGAGAACAGAGCCAAGCAGCCCCGTCTGCAGGCCCAGAGGCGGCTTCCCAAGGCGAGTCCATTAGGACAGCGGCTCCTTCTCAGTCAGGCACCTGCCGGGCAAACTGCCTGCAGAGCAAGAGATTCGGCTCAGAAACCTGGAGGGGCTGGAAAGCCCGGATGTGGCTCAGCATTCCTCAGGGTCCTCGGGGACAAGGACGAGTTTTCCTGAAGGTGCAGGGGAAACTCGTGCGGCCAAAGGGACGGAGCACAGGAAGGAAAGATGAGCAAGAACAGCGCCAGACTCGGGCAGCCTGTGCACTGCCCACTGGAGCACAGGCCTCTGTGGGCCCCTCCCTGCCGCCTGGCCGCAGGACGGAGGGGGGCCGCTGCGTTTCTGCCCCTGCCCACCGCAGCCCTGCAAAGCCCAGCATGAGCCTCTCTTACTCACACTTCCCAGAGCCCAGAGGTCAGAAAAGGGACAAACGGGAGCCATGTGGTCACTACAGTGTCCACAGGGGGTAAGTGATACCCCAGGAATCTCAGCATCTGTCCTCATTGCTGTTGGTGTCCAGCTACTCTGATGTCCCTGGTCCCAGGGAGAGGCCTCTCCAAGGAGATGCAAAGGGGTGTGAACGCAGACACCCTCCCACCTCCCACTCCCCACATGACCCCAACTCCCAGACCTGGGGGCACAAACCACAGTGTGAGCTCCAGGAAACCCTGCCCTTCACCCCTGGGCCCCTTCACACCATCACAGCCTCCGGGGCGCAGGCTCCGGCTGCAGCTCCCAGCTTCGCTGTCCACTGCTGCTCTCAGTCCCGCTCCTGCTAACAACGACAGCGAGCGTCCAGTGTGCGCTGGTGACACACTTTACACCTCGTTACCTTATTAAGTCCTCGACCAGCCCACTGGAAAAGCACAATTACTCCACCATCAGATCATTAACCTATTTCTCAAATTAAGAAATTAACACAATGAGAAGTAACTCATCCAAAATGGCACTACAAATCAACCATTTGTAGTTAAGAGAGGCAGTAAAATCAAAAACATGGAGGGAAGCATGCACTAAAATAGAAATATTTTAGCTGGCAAATTACCAGCTGGTCCAGGTAGTTTGTCCTTCGGGAAAATCACTCAGTTGTACCAACACGTGTATAAATTCTTTCCAAGAATTCTGGAAACCTTGTAGAGATCCATCAGGTACAAAAATTGGAGACCTTCTACAATCAAACTTCAACGGGTTCGGATAAGATTCTGAAAATGGGGTAAGGAAGCGATTGTTTAACTTTACAGAGAAGGCGGTGGAGAGATGGGAGTAGAGCTCCGCGCTGCGTGCAAGGCACCGCCCAGGCACACTCCGGCGTGCGTCCTCGTGCCCTCGCTCCTGTGCCTCTGTCTCGGACCATCTGGCATCCTCAAAAATGCAGGAGCCACATGTTCACCAGCAAAACGGGGAGGGGGGGGAACAGCAGAGGAACTGCAAGGCATGGCATCTGCCACAGGCCGGTCAGTCCAGGGGACGGGGCCTGGCTGTCCCCAGGCTGGGAGGGGCTGGGAAAGGCCTGCATGGAAGCCTGGGGCGGAGACCGGAGGTCAGGGTCGCCCTGGTCCTCACAGGTTGGGCTGTCGCTGACCAAGAACACTTCCCCTGCTGGGGCAGGGGCAGGAGTGGGAGGCTCCGATTCAACGGCATCGCCCTCCATCCACGTCCTCACGTCATACCTGCCCTTTCTCTGTCCCTACGTTTAGGCCACTGGGTCGTATTTTTCTCCCCAGTGTCTTCAGTCTGGGTTCCCTCACTCACAGAAGAGACATCAAACTTTCAGAGACTCGGGTCCGAATGACCCGTGACCTTCCTGTTCCTTAATGTCCGCTCCCCACTCAGTCCCTGGACGTGTGGTCCCTTTGGGTCCCCCCGTGTCCCCAATCCACTGTGCGGCCTCCAGGTCCCCCCGCTCTGGCCCGCACTCCCCTTCCAGGTGCCCTCTGCTCTGCCAGTGTCCTGGCCACCCGTCACCGCCACGCCCCGCCGACGCAGCCGGAGAGCCCGTCTCATGTCCGTACACGTCAGGGCCACTGCCCAGGGCCTCGCTGCTGCTCGGCTCTCACCCTCCTCTCACTCCACCTGTGGCCCCTCGGCACCCACGGCCCTGACCCGGGCTTACCCACTCCAACTAGCTTTCAGATAGCACCACAGGTTTGACGTCTCAGGGAGCCCCAGGCTGACCCCCAGCCTGGGTCAGGGTTTGCTGGGGACCAGGTCTGTGCTTATACGGTGGCTCCTTGGGTGTCCCCTGGACGCCAGCTCTTCCTGGCGCCTCCCTGCTGGCCCCAGGAGCCCAGGCCACACCCAGCTGCACTCGCTGCACCTGCCAGACACACAGTGTCTGTGGCCTGAACGGATGATCCCACCCAGAGTTCAGGGCGAACTTGACTGTTGTGCCTAGAACACATGGCTGCACAACCTCTGAGCTTCCAGACAACTCGGTTCTCACGTCCAGGAGCCGCAGAAAGGCGGCTGGTTTGCCAAGTCCCGCTGCCGTCTGGGGCTGCAGAGAGCAGCCCAGGCTGGCAAGGTTTCGTTACTCAAGAAACAGACCAAGTTGAAGACATTAACGCTGGTGGACCTGAGTGAAGGGAACGTCT
This sequence comes from Artibeus jamaicensis, assembly GCF_021234435.1. Lineage (NCBI taxonomy): Eukaryota > Metazoa > Chordata > Mammalia > Chiroptera > Phyllostomidae > Artibeus > Artibeus jamaicensis. The sequence continues at coordinate 50,064,895 of NW_026522046.1, forward strand.
GTGCCCCTTCCACATACATGCGTGTGTGTCAATTCACCCTGTCTGCGTGAGGACACTCGCCTGAGAAAGACCTGCCCCAGGGAGGCTGGTGAAGGTGTTGCGGAAACACAGTCTGCTCTCCCCGGGACTTCGTCCGGCCCAAACCGTCAGAGAAAACTTTTCCAGGGGCCAAAAGGATCCACCTTTCATCCTCGAGGTCAGTCAGCATCTGAATTAAAGGAGAAAACTAGAGAAAAACCTCCACACCCGCAGGCAAACTGCGTTTGCACACACAGAGCCAGAAGCCGCAATATTGAGGATGCGTCGCCAACGTCGGGCTCCCCCAAAACACGCGCATGGCTGAGGGGAAAACAGCGGGTCCACAGAGGGGCAGAGACAGAAACTGCTCCTTACACCAACGGGACTTCCAGAGCCCGCAGGCGGCTGCCGCCCAGTGGCCACTGCGGGAATTACAGCTCCTTGAACTGGAATGTCCAAGATCCGTCCCCACCCCGCCCCACACCACCCCAACCCACCCGCAGAAACTACCTGTGCAAACTCTCACATCTAGAGTCATGCTCCGCGCTTGTTCCTCATTCTATCGAACTGCCATTCTGACAAACTGGGGCTCCCCTCTGAGAGCTGGATGGGGGGCAAAGTAGAGCTCACGAGTGGACCAGCAGGCCTCACAGCATGTAAATCTATTTTTGCCCCTTGAAATGTGTTCTGCGAGGTGGGTTCTTTCCCTGTTTCAGGACAAAAATTCAGGCTGCCCAAGATTTTTCCGGTTCCGTGAAACACTGTTGAAATGTAGTAATTAAAACAGTTGGGCCTGTGCACTGGCCAGAATGTCGACCGAGCAGCAAAGGTGTGTCACCCACGGCGCAGCCGGATTCACACCGAAAGTGGACTGTTGGAAAGAGGAGTGCCCCCCTCCCAGCATCTGCAGCCCCACTTCGTTCTGCTAGCCCCCGTCTCCAGCCCACCCCACCCCAAGGCCAAGGCTCCGAGAGGGAGGGCAGAGCTGGCGTGCAACCTGGTGAACACTCGCGACCTGGGCTTTCATGGACTCTTCCCACCCGGCCACCAGGGGCCCCGCCCAGGCTGAGTGCTCTGGGCCGAACTGTGCGCCCTCGGAACCCACGTGTGGAAGGCTTAACCCCAAGTGTGACGATGTTCGGACATGGGCTTCGAGGAGGTAATTAGGGTTAGTGGGGTCACGGGGGGTTCCCCGTGGTAGACATGGAGCCCTGGTTACAAGGTGCACCCAGGAACATTCTGGCTCTTCCCGTGGCACACCAAGGCCACATGAGCAGGTGGCCTCGGCCCTCCAGGGAGACCCTAGCCCGACACCCTGGCATGCTGGCACCACAGTCTCAGTGAGAGTAAGAGGTAACAATCTGTCGTGGGAGCCACCTGCCTACAGTTTGTCGGGGCGGCCCAAGCAGGCTCCTGCTCGGGGTGAGGGCGTCTCTGCTCCCGCTGGTCTGGCACCTGGTCCTCAGCCCCAGGGACACAGCCACGCCCACAGCTCCTCCCGGCCCAGACTGCAGTCTCTCCAGGCAGCGCACTCGGACGAGACCGAAGAGAACGCTGCGCCAGCGCTGCCGACAAGGCCACAGCCGCTCAGGAGAATCGCTGGGCCTTCTCCGTCGCAGGCACGGGGGCGGCTGCACTGACCTCTCCTGCCCAGCCCTCACCCTCTGAATCCCCGCAGGGGAGTTCAGACACCCTACTGCACTCCCACCACACTTCAGGGTGACGCAGTCAGCCCCCCAGTGGCCTTCTAAAAGCCTGTGACAATGACATGTATGTGTCACCGTGGCTGAGCCACAAGTACACAGTTATGTAGTCAAACGTTAGTGCAGATGTTACTGCGAAAGCATCTGTTAGCTGAGAGTAAGGTTCTAGTCAGTGGAGCAAAATAAAACAGATTGCCCTCCACAGTGTAGGTGGGCCTCGTCTAATCAGTAGACGGCTTTAAGAACAAGACAAGCAGACACCCCCTCACCTGAGGAAGAGAGAAGTCTGCCTCGCTCCATATGCTTCCAGACTTGGTCTGCTGCCCCCACAGTTCCTGGGGTCCCCGATCCTACAGCCTTCCCTGCAGATGCTGGGCTTGCAGGTCCTTCCACAGAGTGAGCCAATAACTGAGACTCAGTCAAAATTGATGTCCATCTATCCGTCTACTTCCATACATATCTCCTGTCAGTTCTACATCCCTGCAGAACTCTCACACCCTCTCTCTCGACACTTGAACTGGGGAAGGAAGTGCCCTCCTCCGCAGCGAGTACAGAAGATGCCGGTGTGTCTCGGGCCATCTAACAGGCTGAGCCACGTGTGGTCCCTCGGCAGGTCGCAGCTGTGCAGGTGAGCTGCGAGGTGTGGCCAGAACCCAGGGGTGAGGCCACCCTGGTCCCTGATCCTTTGTGCACCTTGCTCGAATATCCCTTTTCCAGTCTCAGGCAGTTTGCAGAACTCAGTGGCCTTGTCCCACTGATCTTGTCATAGACCAGGGAGGGATGCTTCTTCCCTGGTGAAGAATAAAGACCCACAAAGGGACACACCCTCTCCCTTCTCACCCTCAAGTCCCTCCTCCCTGCAGCGGGACGGCAGGTTGCCGACAGCCAGACAGCACCAGGAGCCTTCGAGGGTGCAGAGGTTGAGAGACCCGCCCACCCCTTCTGCCCGAGGTCCCCTGGCCGCTGCCCTGCAGGAAGCACCTGGTCCAGGTCAACTGTCAGGAGAGGGCGACTCTTCTCACCCAGATGCTCAGTTGCTTTCAGGGAAGTGCGTCCCGCACTGTGGCAAAGGACACGTGATGGTGTGTGCACGACAGAACCACCACACCTGCAGCCCCTCCAAACGAAGCTGAAGCAGCGAGACACACACAGGCCCCATGGCTGGGGGGTGAGGCCAGCGCTGCTCCCAGTGTCCCCCACCCACCTGACCCCAGCGGGAAGGACCAGTCAACCATGTAGGATGAACCTCAGCTCCACACAACTCTGAACGCAGATATTTCCAGCTGACTGAGGTGCGAGGTTATCGTTTTCAGCTCAGAACACACTTGCTCCTATTTAAATATGAGAAAGGGACAGTGTAGCAAAACACCAAGTTGTGGCATCAATGCCTGTAATGATGCCCTGGTCAGTGTGGCTCAGTGCGCTGGAGCGCCGTCCCCTACACCAAAAGGCTGCAGCTTCCATTCCCAGTCAGGGCGCACACACCTAGGCTGCAGGCTGGGTCCCCAGCTGGGGTACATTCAGAGGCAACCGATCAATGTTCTCCCCCGCCAAAAGCATAGAAAAAAGAGCATCCTTGGGTGAGGATTAAAACCAGTAATGGGGAAAATCCTACTAGCTCAAGAGATCAAAAATCCCCAGAGAACACCAAGTGCTTCGGCATCGACTGTCACCTGTGGGGGGCAACCTGGCCAGCAAATCCCCCGTTCGCCATGGATGAAAGTCACACTACCAAGACATGATCTGCTTGGGGAGCAGAGGGGGCCAGTCTCTCAGAGGAGAAAGGCCAGGAGCCCCTTCCTTCAGGGGCTCCTGTCACTGACTGACCGACCAAGCTTTAAGGGGCGGGGGGTGAAGCAGAGACAAGCTTTGTCTCCTTGTGGCTCGCACTCCGGAGGTCGCTCACTCAGTCTTAGCCACGGGGTGCGGTTACACCTCCTGAAACCAGGCTGAGCAGTTCCCAACAGTCACCGTCACTGGGCCACGAGGACTCCAATCTTGCTAAGACTGAGGACACACAGACTGCGTCCCCACTGTCATGAGCCTGCACTAAGCCCACTATATCAGCTTCTGGGGACACACGGCCACCCCCTCCTCTGACTGGTGACAGCTGGCCGGGCTTGCCACTGGCACGGCAGGTTTCCCAACGGTGCCACCCTCATCGAGACCACTGCATGTCTCAGAGTATTCAGTCTGTTTTATGGCATTTGTCACGCTGTGAACTGAGGACAAAAATCGGGTTTTCAACCCTGAAGACAACAGGCCCAGGACTCAGGAGGGCAAAGGACGTGAGAGGAAGGTGAGCTTCACCCAACGCAGAGACAATGGCACAGGGTCAGCCTCCACACCCCCCATGGACACCTGTCACCAGCTCTCCAATTCTGTCTGCAAAGCAAACAATTAAATAAAATGTTCCAGGTACTAGAATTACATTGTCGAATATGGAGACTCAAATGCTAGGGAAAAATCGTAACTTGGCATTACTTAATCTGCAGAAAATAAACCACACCCCCCACACTACAAATGTGCGAATCTGTCATTGTGTCTCTGCGATCGTGCCTCACACACAGCTCTGTGGCTACATTAGGGACACAGGTAGCAGAGGGCTTACGTCATGCCTGCGGCCACCAAAACCTGTGACCTGAGAATAACACAGCAACTCTGCTTCTTCCAAACTTCGGCAGTTGAACAGAGTGCCACCAGGATGTTGCTGTCCTCCAGAAACCAGACCGCAAAGGGGGTGCGGGGGTGTCTGCCACCGCTCACGTGGTGCACTGCGCTACTAGTACTCGGGACTGGCCGTGTGCGGACCGGACCTCTGTCCCCAGTGAGCCACTCATGTCCCAGGAGCCAGGCCCCGGCCTGGACACTGTCTCCCTCCTGACAGTACCCAGTAGAGCCCCGAGCAGCGGCTGTGCTCTGACGGGCCGTGGACCGGCACCCGGGTCATCGCTGCACTCGGCCTGCCATGTGCAGGCAGCGCCCTGAGCCTCACATCAGCTTAGCTCATGACAGTCTCCTGGGGCCCCCTGTGAGCCGACCCCCCCAACATGGGGGAGCAGGGGGTGGGGGCACACTGACCACCGGCCACCTGCTGCTCTGTCCAGGCCTCCACAGGCTCCGTGCTCACGGGTGTCCTGTGAGTGCTCTCCGAGCTCCCGCCCCAGCGACAAGCACCTGAAGCACAGCGTCGGCTCCTTCCGCCGGTGCCTGCCTCTCATGCCCAGGACCAGTGACCCCCCCATCCCAAGAGCTGCCTCAGCAGCCTCCCCCCACCCCCAGAACTCCGTCCCAAAACTGCCTGCATCAGAGTTCCACACTCACCTCTCCAGACAGAACCTGTCCTAAATATTTTATAGGCATGTCAGAGAGATTGATCGTATTTATAGATATGACTCTGAGTATAAAAACTGAACAAGTGATAAAGGGTCATTTTAAAGAAACTGATAAAAAACAAACAGGCAACCTTTGCTTGATGAGTTTCATAAAAGACTCAGTTTTAAACTCATGAATTTACCATCAATTCACAGCTTTATGAAGAATTGTAACCCACTGTTTACCTTTTACCTTAAAGTTTGAAAAGTAAAAAGTGACAAGAGGCATTTCAGTTCCACTGTTCACGAGGAAAAGAAAATCCTGACAGAACCACACCATCCGGTACTAAAATGAGCCGCCAGAGGAGACAGTGAGGCCCTGGCCGGGCCGGGACGGACTTTCAGAGCCTGCACCTGCCGGGAAGAAGCAGACGGTGACCTCCGGCCTCCGCGAGGCCAGGGCCGCCAGCGTCATCCCGCCCGACTTGTGTCAAAATCAGAGCGCGCAGCCGAAGGCCCAAGCAGCTGAACACGAATGTGAACTGTCCCCAGGAGAACACACATCTGGGTCGAATGCCCGAGAAGCCCACACACCCTCATTACTACTGCCAATGAGTCCGTCGGAGATTAATTCTGCCTGTGCATCCATTAGGGATGGTGCCGTCTATTTAGAGAGGTGATAAAAAATTAACAACCACTTCTCATTCCATTAAAGGAAAGAATCAGTTAAATACTTTAACGCACATGATTGCCAAGACTTAGAAGTAAATTAATGATGTATTCCCTCGCCGTTCATTTGCAAATATATTCCACCTTGTTGGGAATGTGTTTATTTCACTTAATGAAATAGCCAGTGAAGATTCAGAACCACTTATCATCAAAAGCAGCAATTTGGGATTAAGGAAGAATCCTGGGTGGAAGAGTAAAAAAAAAACCAGAATAATTTACAGGTGAAAACTTACCGGGTCAGCCAAAAAGTTCGTTCTGTTTTTTCCCACACGATGGCTCTAGTAGTGCTTAGTTGTCTTTAACTTCATTTGAAACAATTCTGTTAGATTGTATTGTGACAACTGTCTATCAACGTGTATTTTTTTTAAAAACTTATCAAAACTGGTGAATTTTTGTGCAGTCATTTTAATGTTGAAGATAAAAAAATGCAACATTTTGGGGGTATTACGCTTTATTATTTCAAGAAAGGTAAAAATGCAACTGAAGTGCAAAAAGAAAGATGTGTGCGGTGCATGGACCAGGCGCTGTGGCTGATGGAACGTGTCAAAAGTGGTTTGCGACGCTTCTTGGCACTACCGACACCTTTGCCACATAAATCTCTGTGGTGGGGCCGTCTCTACGTTAGGAGATGCTGAGCAGCACCCCTGGCCTCTGCCCACTAGAATCCAGTAGCAGAAGACAGACAACACACTCAAAATATCCACATCAACAAAGCTATCCGGGGAAATGAGACTTGTGTCTCTGTGCAGAAAACACAAGAGGGGTCTCTCGGCCAACCCTACAGAACGAGGGGACACTGGAGGAACCAGAGCCTGCTGGTGGCAGAGCCCTGGTGTGGCAGCGAAAGGCTCTCTGGAAATTGCTGGTTCGGGCCCCGGCGCGGGTGGGGCTGACAACCACAGAGACTCTCGGCAAAGGAGCCTCAAAGGCCACTGTAGTCACGCTCTCCACCCAGTGTTTCCATGACCGCAGTGGGGTCGGCAGGCAGAGTGGACCGCGCCATGCGCAGCGAGTGGGGCCGGCGGGCGCTGGGTGGGGCGTCGCGAGGCACCTGAGGTGTGGCCCGGCGAAGGCTGCGGCTCCAGCGCTGATCTCTGTCTTTGCCTGTGGGCCCAGGTCAGCCTCCCGTCCGCACATTCAGCACGTCCCCGTACACACTCACCTGGCCTCTACGTTGCACTTCTGCTGTGCTCCCCCCTCTGCCACTAGCTCGGTGCTCACCCGGCAACCACCCCCACCCTGCAGCACCTGCAACGGGCTCCCAGTCACACAAAAACATGGTTCTGGGATGAGCGGGTGATGACGGCAGAGAGAGGACAGGATCGGAGGAGGAGAAAGAGCACGGTCCCCAGGGCAGCGGGATGTGATTCTCTCTCTGTTCAGACTCCTCCCCAACAGGGTCGGGAGGGGAGGGATGGAACCAGCAGCGAGAAAGGAGGGACCAGGGCGTCCCCTTGCCTCCCCTCCCCTCCCAGGCCAGGACTGCGGCTCCAAGAGGACACCGGGACACGGGGCGAGAGGTCCAGAGGGGGAGAAGGCAGGGCGGACACAGACAGGGGGAGATGGATGAACACCCAGGGGAAGCTGGAAACACGCCCCACGGGGCCCGGACAGGTGGCCGAGGCTCCCTGAACCCTTCGTCAGGGCAGTGTCAGGTGACACTCCTGCCTGGGGTGGAACCAGAGCAGATACGGGGCCAGTTCACCTGAGGACAGAGAGCGGCTCCTGGGCGGAGGTGGCCAGCCCCGCAACCAGGGCCTCGGAGGCCGTCTGCCCTGGGGGCTCACCGCCGGGTGAAACAGCTGCGGGACGCAGACTGGACTGTCCGGGGGCAAATGACAGTTTCCTGTGCTGGCCCCTGCAGCCCAGCCCAGCAGGACCTGCCTGATACACCCGTGCGTGCGCGCACCCGGGGCTGACCTTCGGGCAGCAGGTCTGCCTCGGCCTCCAGGTCTAGGTCTGCTGGACTCCAACCTGGCCTCTCACCCAGTTTCTAGTCCAAAATGTGTCTAAGTCAAGTCTTCCTACTTCTACCCACCACTTAACCAGGAGACTGGGCGTTTTTAAAGAACCGCCTACGACACTGAAACACTGTAACTTTCAGGGGTGCCCAACTCTTTGGCGTCTCTGGGCCACACTGGAAGAAGAGTTGTCTTGGCCACATATTAAATACAATGCAACACATAATCATAACTCAGTGCTTTCAGTAAATTTATGACTTTGTGTTGGGCCGAATTCACAGCCATCCTGACGGGAGGCCCAGGGGCCACACTCAGGACCTGACCACGGCTCAAATGCTGTGCGGAACTGTGCCCATCAGCTTGTGCAGCGTCACCATAACGACAATCCTCTCAGTGGTTCCCTCCCTGCCCAACGCCAGCAATACATGTGCTCCCGTCAAGAGGAAGGGAGTCCGCACCTCGCCACCCGGCAGTTGTTGTTGGGATCAAACTGCTGAGTGCGCCTCGCACAGGTGACGATGGTGCCTGTGACGGAGTCAGCGCCCAACACCTCTGCTGGCGCTGGCGACTTCAGACTCTCACTGGAACCATGTCAGTGCTCGGGCTGTCTCCCCACAGGTAGGAGCCCACCTGGGAGCCCGCGGATAGTGAGCCTGTCACGTCCCCACTGAGTCTGCAGCCCCACTTCTCCTCCTTCTCCACTGTGCGTGGTTTGGCAGCAGTCGATACATTCCTTTAAGCCTAAGTCCCTTGCAGAGCTGCAAAGACTGTAAATAAATAAAAACTAACAGATGAAACTGCAGACGCTTGTCTTACAGTTTAGGAACATTTGCAGAGTGAAGATGAAACAGCAGTGGGAAGCTGTAGGCACAAACCAGAATTTTCCCTAGGAGAGCATTCTCTCTCTCTCCTGCTGTATGAAAGACGAAAACCTTAGCACCCACGCTTGGAAGAACACAGAAGCCTCTGCCAGGCTCAGGGAACTAGTCTGACACATTAATCAAAGCTTACAAAGGGTGGAAGCGCTTCCTGCAGGTGAGCTACCTTCCAAACAGCCGCCTGGTGCACCGGGAGTCCTCGCTCATGGGCCTGAGATGTGTAAGGACTCTGAACAAAAGCTGTAACTCTGGTGGCCAATTTCTTAAACCCTTAAGACCCATGGTGTGATAATAAGAGTCATAAAAGAAGAGTATTTAAAATATAAAATTGTTTGAAACATCTGGGCTTTATGGTTGTAAGGCAATGAAATTAAAAACATTAGTGCTCTACTCTCAAAGCAAGTGAATTCTGTTCAGCCCAACAAACACTTTCTGCTCTTTATTTCCTGGTTAATGCACTGGGCTCGGGAGACCAGAGACAAACAAAGCACAGCCCGAACCTTGAAAGTCTGCTATTGGGCAAGGCTTAACCAATCATTTCATCGTGTCGATCACAAGTAGCAATGCATTTATCAACCTGCTCACACGTTTCCCCTCTGCCTCCCCCCAGGCCATCCACTCATTGGGGCCACGAGTACGCTGTGTACGGTGAGTTCAGTTTTTGTGCAGAAAGCTTTTAAATAGTACTATAACCATACGTAATATTAATAGAAATATCCTTCATGTATACAACACTCAGAAGACGTAATGGAAAAGATTCATTTCTAACGTCACCAACGATTCTGAGGATAAAATCTCTACATATAACCCTAACGAGGAACGCAAGGGAAAAACGAGAGCCCCTGAAGGACAAGGGAGGCCTGAATGAGCAGAACGGGACACCAACTCTGTACACAGGCTCTGTCACAGAAATGCCCCCTCCCCACGTTAACTGATAACTCAACAATCTCAGTAAGAACAGTAAAAGAAGACATTTCGTCCTAGAACTGGATAAGCTAATTCTAAAGTTCTTAAGGAAAAATAAACTTGGTAATAATCACCAGGAAATCTCCAACAAAGAAAAGCCTTACGAGCCAATAAATACAGTATAAACCTTCGATAATTAAAGCAATGCAATATCAGGAGATGTAACAACCCAAAGGAGGGAAGATAAATTCCAGAAAAGATTCCAATGTACCTATTTAGTGCATGGAAATTCGGTGCGGGATGAAAGTGGTGCCCAACCTTACGGGGCTGCGACATCACTTCCTCGACAAGGTCACATCGTACAGTGAATGGGAGGGGACGACAGCCCAGGTCATGTCACTTAGAATAACTCCTCTCAGCAGCTGGTGGCCCACAGCTTCCCTGCTGGTCCTGAGGAGCCAGCCTGGCTCTAGGGTGGGTCTTGAGTGAGAAGCAGGGGGTGGGCGGAGCCCCGGGGTGGGCGGAGCCCCAACGCTCCAAGGTGCGGAAGGACTTGCAACAGCTAGAGGACCTGCAGCCTCAGGGGAGCCAGGGGCCGAGCGCAACCCCAAGACCTGGAGCAGAGGACCCACCAAGCCCCACGGGCTGCGGACCCCGGAGATGGCGGGTCACCACCGGCTGCGCTGAGCCGCTGTGCTCCTGGGTCACAGCAACAGAAACCGCTGCACCAACCACCACACGGGTGGAAAAACAAAAGCACGGGCGTTCAGGGTGCTGGGCCAACCCACAGACCCTTCCCCTCCTTCCCCTCCTCCCCGTCCTCGCCGCGGAAATAAGATAGTTGGAGGCCAGCGCGCACACTTGGTGGGCCCATCACATTTAGACCTGCCGTTTGGCCCAACAACCTCACTCTGGGAAGTCTGTGCAAAACCAGCAGACGTGTGAAATGATAGGTGCGCTGAAGTTTTTGTTAAAACAATGTCTCATGTAACAAATGACAGTTGGGGCTGGTGCATTATTCAGGGCCTGCTACACGTGGAATACTGCACGCCCCTAAAACAGGAATGAGGAGGATCCCAAGTGACGGGAAAATTCTCCAGGATGCGCTGCGAAGTGGAAAAAGCAAACTTCGGAACAGGCCCCACCACAGGCTGCCTCCCACAGGAAACTAAGTACGTGCACACGGAAACGGTGCCTTAGGCTGGAAGACGGGCAGGGGTCACACTGGGGTCAGTCTTTTCCACAAACATGTTCTAAAGTTTATTTTTGAAACACGTAAGCATATTACCTACTGAACATCGATTCAGTTTTTTGAATGGAGTGTCTTGGGTGGACCAAGACTCTGCCCAGCACGTGGAAAGATCAAGAGTTCGGACAGACGGCCGAGCCTCAGCCGGACACTGCGGACAGGGCTGGGGGACACGGGACAGGCGAAGCGGCAGGAGGGCGGGGCTCTGGGTGCCCAGACCGAGTGTGAGGAAGGCGGGCTGAGGCCACAGCCAGGGACCCTCAGGGAGTGTGGACTCACGGCAGCGTAAGCCTCCTGCCTTCACCCGGTCGTTCCAACTGTGCGCTGGGGCCCGTGTCCAAGGGGATCTGTCAGCTCCTGTGACAGGCTTGGTGGCTTGAAACCATGGAATCTACTGTCTCTCAACCCTGGCGAGTCGGAACCGAAGTCTGAACTCGGGGTGCTGCCAGGGCCGCACCCTGGGGGGCTCCAGAGCAGGCTCCTTCCTGTCCCTCACAGCATCCGATGGCCACCAGCACCCTAGAGGGCAGCTGTGTCGCTCCAATCTCTGCCTCCACGTGGCTGCCCCCCCCCACCCGACCACGTGCCTGCCTCTTCTGTCTGCCATCAGGACACTTGGCGCAGGGTCTAGAGCCAACCTGGGTAATCCTGGATGATCTCGATCTCGTCCTGGTCCCATCTGCAAAGACCCTTTCTGCAAACAAGGTCACCCTCACAGGGCCCAGGGGTCAGAGGGACGGGGACGTGACTCTTCTGGGGCCCCCACAGTCAGTGCTCAGGACAGGAGACTATGCAGCAGGGAACTGCCACCGGCCAGGGAAGAGACATTCCACTTACGTTCAACTTTCCTGACCGCAAATCTCCAGGGCGAAGGCCCTGTACCCTCCAGCTTTCCAGCAGTCCCCGTCCTTTCTCAGGAGTCACGTTCCTTTCTCAGCCCGCCCACCCCCACCACCTCGACTTCTATTCCAGGAGCTGGATGCGTGTTTTCCACAACCCCTCATCCCTTCTAGCCTTTTCACGCATCTGTATAACTGCTGTGCTGCATTCTGTGCTGTCCGGACAGCTCTGGGCCCCGGATCTGGAGTGGCAGTCCTGGGGCCTTCCTGGGAGAGGCGGCTCGTGCAGACAGAGGTCCCACAGTGGGGAAAAGGCGAGGCACAAGCACGACGTTTCCCGTCAGGTCTGGGCAGCAGGGCACCGCTCCCCGTAAGCCCCAGACACGAGGGTCTATGGACCACCTGGAACACACTGAAGCAGAAGACGTAACGCCAAGGGAGGAAGCAAACCCTTGAACTCTGAGGAAGTGAAAGACAAGGGGTCTCAGCTGTCACCTCCTTCCCTCCAGAAAGGTCGGTTTCTGTCAGCTTTGGGAGAAGAGTGATCCTTCAGAACGCCCCTCGCCAGATCTTAGTTGTGGCCCCTCCATCTAATTAACCAAGGCCCCCGTGTGGCTCCTCGCTCCCCACCCAGTAAGAAACAGCCCATTTTCTCGCAGCTCGCACTCTGACCCTAACCGCCCCTGCTGCCGGAACTGTGGCTGGCGTGAGGGAAGAACTAACTCTACCGTCCGTTGATACTTAATTCATTTAACTAGAAACCACCTAACGTGGCGAGCGGCTGTCACCCTGGACAGTGCGACTCCCTACGCCCAGGCACGGGCGCGGGAGCATCTGCCGTGGGAGGAGGCGGGTCCAGCCTGGCGGTGCCGCAGGCTCGCCCTATGGGTGCACCTGCTCCCTGTTCCGGCGAGTCTGTCGGAGTCACAGCCATCGATCACATTCAGTGACATGAAGCGCTAAGGTTTTCTTCTCCCTTCTGTCTTCAGGATGTTATGAGAACAGACCTGGACATGTTGACCAGATATTTTCAAAGAAATGACCGTAACTCTGAGAATCCCTAAAAGCGACAGCCCGCTCTCTAATTTTGGGGATGAACTCGCCCTTTCCTCCTGGCTTCTCTTTCTAGACGAATCACTGAAGACTTCCTTGGCCCCCAAACCGGTGCTGGTGTTAAAACACGTCTATTCACGTCCACGGCCTTCTAAGTGTGAAGCTGCGGAAGTCTCCCACGTGGTCGTCTGAGCCCCGCCATCTGGGTGAAGTAGGACTGAGAATCCACGGACGGGCGTGTGGGGGGCATTTCGGTCGAGACTTGCTCTCTTCTGAGGGACCCCCACGGAGACAGGAGACCACCGCGTCCGTGGGTGAGTTTTACCACCTCTGCACCAACGCCTTCAAAGAAAACCGGACTCGCCATAAGCTAGACTGGAACCGAGGCCTTCACTGAAAGGACCCGAACTCTCCACTCCCGAAGCAGGCAGAGCACTGTGTTCACAGGGTGAGGGGAGCTTTCGACACCGAGATGCTGAAGAGGCGTCGGGACAGGGAGGCCCGGCGTAGGGGGCCCAGGCCAGCTTCCGACCAGACCGCGCGGTGGAGCCCGGCACGGGGAGATGCCAGAAAACAGACCGACCCTGCAAATGCTGCATGAGCAGTGGACACAGCGTAAGAACGGATGAGAGCAGATCTGTGGGTCACACTGAATGACACAGACGACACAGGAATGAGACACTCGGGGCCTCTCGGGGACAGCGGTTCCGAAACTCTGTGTGTGCTGTGACCACTCGGGCCCAGACAGGTTCACGGGACTCGGGCAGACGGAGTAACGTTCACGAGCCGTGGGGGTGTCCGACATGCCTTCACTCACCCACACAGGATGCACGTGTGTGCCCCCTGTGTCCCTGTGCGTCACACTGCGTGTCGCACCTGTCCCCTGCATGTTCCCCAGCAGGAAGCCGCATCCCCTTACACACTTCACAGAGACAGAGACGGCAGGGCGCCACCGTACAGCGTACAGCACAGCGAGACAGCACAGCGTGGCCCCGGGTGGGTGCACGCCCGCCCACCTGGGGCCACAGGAGGCGTTCACCAGACCCAGTCTCAAGGCTGTGGGACCACTGCCTGTCAGGCCCGTTCTCCAGGTCCCAGAAAACTGCTTCCCTCGGTTGCCTAGACACCTGGGTGAGGAAGCCAGACGCCTCTACTCACCCTACAAGGCGGCAGTACCACAAATCGTGAGTGTCTTGCCTGACTGTCTTGCTGTTCTTTTTGCTGTTGATTTTTCCATCTTCTTAAGTAAAAGCCACTGGAGAAAAAACGATCTGACAGAACTCCTCCCAGCGGCGGTCAGCAGCGGCTTCAGTGTTCACTCCTTCAGGGGCTGTCCCCCAGGGGCCAGAATCTGGAGAGCAGACCGGGCAGACCGACTCCCGGGTTTCCATTCAAAACACGTGACTGCCTGCCTGGTAAATGATGGCTACAGGAATATGTATTTCTGAAACACAAATTGTCAACTTATGATTATCAAGTTGGCCTTCAAATCCAGTGTGACGTGTTGTTTCACCTGCTTCCTCACAGGTGTGAGTGTCCCTTAAAACAGACTCCTGGACTCTGAAGGGACGTCAGTCACAGTCATGAGCCCTGAAGCCAATCCACAATGCTGTGAACCTGTCTTTGCTGTACGACCTGGAAAAAAATATTTAACCTGTTAATGTCTCGGTTCCCTCATCTGTAAAGTGAGAAAAACAACACCTACGTCATAGGTCGTTGTGAAGATTAGACGGGTTCACTGTCTGACAGAGAGAACAGTGCCCGGTATATAGGAAGTGCTTGTAAATGCTGGTCCTTACCATCACTGCCGTCATCCTCATCGCCATCCTCATCACCACCACCCCCCTCACTATCACCACCCTCATCACCATCCTCATCATCACCACGACCACCACCACCATCCTCATCCTCATCACCATTTTCATCACCATCCTCATCACCACCACCACCCTCATCACCATCACCACCAACACCACCCTCCTCATCCTCATCACCACCACCATCTCACAGACAGAGACGGCAGGGAATCCCAAAGCACAAGGAGAACCCGCGTCCCTGGGCTCCCAGGCCTTTGCCCTGCCCTGCGCGCTGCCCCCCGAGCCCACACGGCACCAGTCTGCTCCGCACCTTCTTCTCTCTTCTGCAGGAAGTCCTTAGCAGGCACGGCACATAAGGAGAAAAGAACCCCAAGCACTGCCGTCCCCAACGTCAAGGCCAGGCCATATAGGCCAAAGTGGCTGACGGAACCAGTCATGGTCATGCCTCCACTGAAGGTCCCTGTACCCAGTGCGTCCCCCGTCTGCTGCTAGCCCCAAAATTCCTTGCTAAGATGAGCAGTTTCCATCGCATAGCAACACCAAACAATCAGAAATATTGTTTTAGTCATAAAAGCCATGCCCTGACATTTTATGCATTACTCATACCAAAATGTCCCTTCTAATCAACAAGACCACAGAGAGGTATGAAATAAGAGCACAATGAACACGAACGTGAGGGAGTGCAGCACAGAGCAGGGTCGCTGGAGGGTGGTGGACGGGACACCTGGATGTCGGGGGCCCAAAGCAAGCTTCGCTTTCGTCACTGTTTGCTGGGCGCTGATAGGACCATTCCCAGGACGATTCAGCCAGGAGGGAGTTGTGCTCTGCCACGCACCATCCGTGAACAATGACAAACACGTGTGAGAGGCAAGGCCTGACCCCTCCACGAAACAGAAATGTCCCTCGAACCCAAGTCTGACGGGGCCTGCAGCCCAGGAGAAAGGGCAGTCCGGGGACCCCGCAGGACAGCCGCCACCACACTCGCGGTCACACCAGCTGACCTTCGTGGGCACCCTGGGGAAAGGCTCTTGTACAGGCCTGTTCTACACTTCCCAACTCACGCAGCACAAAAAAGAAGTGAAAGGAAGCCACCTGCAACTCTTGCCACCTACTTGCCCCTTTCCATCCTTCATTCACCCTTTTCCATTCAAGCCTCTGGAGTAGAAAGACTTCCTCGACCACAGCACTTCATGGAAATCACAGGCTGAGGTCCATCCAGAGTGGCTCTCCTTTAGTCCCACGTAGCATCTGCAAACCACAATGACACATTTTATCAGGAGTCACAGTGGCTCCGAGGAGAGCGGCACCAACAATTGTAACATAAAAGCCTCAGTGTCTGAGTTCTGGGCCTTACCGTGCGCAGGTAACAGCAGGATGGGAGCTGTTACTTTCTCCACGTCAGCCTTGAGCTCAGGCAGCGTCTGAAGCTCATTCCCCCGAGGAGTGGACCTGGCCGCCACCACACGCCTCTGTCACATCAAAGCTTTCTCTCCTCCCCAGGAACAGGCTCTACCTGCCTCTCGCTTCCCTGCTGCTCCAGCAAGATTCAGAGCCCAGATCCATTTGGGCCGCAGTGTTAATGAGAACGACTGATTTTACCCTGTTTGCAGTATCTTCTCCGTTCTTGACCTCAACCCCCCACCCTGTAAGAATCGGGATGCCCAACTGTTACTTAGAATTTCAGTTACTGTCTGGAAACTCCCCTGGGAACATCTGCCTGCTAAATGCCTCGTGGGAACTACTGCTTCTGCTTTGTCTCAGACAGACACACACAAGGACGCACCCTGATGCATTCGGGCAGCCGGAACGGAATGCCAGACCGGGCAGCTTCCGGACCACAGAAATTAGTTTCTCACGGTTCTGGAGGCTAGAGGTCTGAGGCCTGGGTGCCAGCGTGCTCAGGCCGGGACCAGCGTCCTGGCCGCAGTCTCCTCCCTGTGCCCTCACGTGGCAGGAGGGAAGGGACTCCTCCCCATCCTCACTTACAGGGGCAGAGTCCTGTTCAGGCTCCACCCTCCCTGCTGAAGCACCTCCCAAAGGCTCCCCTCCCACCACCATTCCCTGGGCGGGGGATAAGGGTTTCAACCTAGGACTCCTGAAAAAACACGAACATCCAGGCCAGCAGCAGGGCATGTGTGCACACGTGCAGTTGGGGCAAACGCAGGTTCACAGCTGTTCGTGTGGAAAGTAACGTAATTGTTAATACATAACAATACAAGAGTATACTTTGTGGCCCTGGCTGGTGTGGCTCAGTGGGTTGAGTGCTGGACTGAGAACCAGTCATTGGTCTGATTCCCAGTGGGGGCAGGCACATGCCTGGGTTGCAGGTCAGGTCCCCAGTAGGGGGCGCATGAGAGGCAACCACACATTGATGTTTCTCTCCCTTTCTTTCTCCCTCCCTCCTCCTCTCTTTAAAAATAAATAAATAAAGTCTTTTTAAAAATACATTTTCAAAAGAAAAAACTTTGTGTCTTGCACACTCACAACTGTAGGCTGCCTTTTGCCCACTCTGTATATGGGATGGCAACTTGCCCCCTCTGAACTCTCCCCTTCTGGCCGGGAAGGAAACCTGCCGATTAGCTGAGCACCGTCCACTTGTCTCCCTGACCACCGGAGGGGCGGCGCCAGGATAACGCAGCACAGGATGCAGACAAAGACCAAGAGGAAACCAAGTAAACCAACCCCAGAGCAGAGCGCAGGGCCAGGCAGACGGCAGACAGTGGAGCAGAGGGCTGGTCACCGACGGGTACTTTTGTTTAGCCAGAAGGAGCTGTCACGGTGCGAGAGAACACTTAATAATGAATGTCCGCTGCACGGGAGACAGGAAGAGGCTTTTATGTTTGTTTTATACCCATCAAATTGCATGACAGAGTGGTCGCTTAACTCCAACAAAATGCACACTTCACTTTAAATGTGTCTGTGTGTACACACCATCTAATGGGAAAAACCGGGGTAAAATGGGGTGGATTCTGCGATGTGGTCCGTGAGCTAGTATCGGCCTCTAAACACGGGAGAAGAACATCCCTGCACGGATGTGGAGACTGAAAACATCTGACTTCCTCGTCCTGCCGGACCCAGCGTGGGCAGAGACAGGAGATGACGCAGCCACTTTGCAGTGGCCGCACGCTCATCGGGAAGTGAGCCCACCAGTGGGTGACAGGCAACCAGATCTCTCCAGGAGCCTAGTGTTCCCTGCTGTCAACAACCGAAGGAAAGGATACAGAAAGAACTGGTGAACAAACGAGACAAAATAAGGTCTTTGGGAGAAAGTGCTTTTTGCAAGGTGCTCAGAAAGAGCACAGTGTAAACACCTGCGTACACACACACATACGCACACACACCGAGCTACACAGCACGATTCCATGAACATCAGCATCTGTCGCACCTTCAGAAACTACTGACTTGGGTGAAGGTCAGCACGCAGTGTCGTCGCCACGACAAAATCAACAGTTCTCAGCAGTTTTCCCAGACGCGAGGGAGCCCACGTGCCTGGTGTCACTGCATCAAGTCAAACCGTGGCACTTTCGGCCAGGAAGACCCGCTGGCGGTGGGACCACGAGCACCAAGCATTCAGAAGCACACCCGGGCCCTCCTCTGCGGAGCACGGGCAGAGGAAAGGGGGCTGGAACGGAGCTCAGGGACAGGGACACCCCCGTGCAGGCTGCAGACAGAGGTGGGCCTCTGGGCCCCCGCCCGATACATACAATTCCATCCATTTTCTTAGACCCCAACTTGCCTCATGCTGACTATACCTCTGCCTCTTCCAAGCTCCCTGCTTATCTCCAGAATGAGCGCAGGCGATTACACTGTAACCCCACCCAGAAGACCCAGTGAGAGACTTAGGACAAACGTCCCCACTCCTTTTCCAGCCGTGGGGGTCACTCAATACTGTTTCCACGGCGGGAAGGCGGAAGTTAAAAGGTAGCCAACGCTCTCCTGTGCAAATACAATGGTCTGCACGCAGAAGCTGGGCCACCCCGGCCAGTCCTCACAACCGGAGAGGTTCGACCCAGGACAGACGCTCGCTCGCTGACCGGTGGTGGCCCCACGAACACACAGGACGAGAGTTTTCCAAACGGCGGGGACGAGCGGACTCTGGAAACAGAAATGGAGGGCACGGCGACAGACGGAGGCGGCGGAGGCGGCGGAGGCAGCCCCTCCAGAACAATTTCTGATGACGGGTTTCTCGGGAAGAGCCGCCAAACTGCCTTCAGCTAAGACTGCAGAGAGGAGCCCTGGCTCCCACTCTGTCGGCTCCACCAGGAAATGACGGGCAGGCGCGGGCTCCCCAAAACCACGCTGGTCACACTCCCCCAGAAACAACAGACACACGAGGAAAGGGGTGAGAAAAACCAGCCGCAGCTACAAGTCTGAAGACACCCAGTTAAGTCCCATGTGAGCCCGAGTTGCCAGTCCCTGAAAAGGCTCAAAGAGCAAGATGGTCCCACGTACCCAGTGTTCACAACCGGGGACATCGGAGAGAGCCAAGGTCTCATTGTGTTCCGACTTACGTTTCCAGAGCGCTCGCCCGTGAATCAGCGTGAACTGTGGTACCTGAGCTGCCCACAGACACGAGAACCTTTTAAACGGCCTGGAGATGCACCGTGGTCCCCTTTCTCCAACAAGAAAACCTGCCAGGAGAAACACGCAACTAGTCCGCGACCGCACCGTCCTCAGGGGCAGAGCTACCTGCGGATTCACGTCTTCTCGTTCCCAACCCAGGCCTTTGTTTAGGTGTCAACGGAAGCTGTCCAGGAACAAAAGCACACCCTCCCTGTCTCGGCCGAGGTTCTCCGGCAGAAACTCTGGGAGTCCATGTGCTCGTGTTCACGTATGTTTGCGTTCGAGGAGAACGAGAGGCGAGCAGGCCCCCCCTCTGCAGGGCCCAGTGCAGCAGCCTCGTGGCTCAGGCCGAACCCCACGCCTGGAAGCAGAGTTCCTCTCATTCTGGAACCTCAGCCTCTGCCCTTAAGGTCTTCGTCTGATTGGCTGGGACCCCCCACGCTGCGGCGGGTCACCTGCTTCACTGACAGCCAGTTGACTGTGAATGTCCGTCACACCTAAGAAGTCCCCTCAGAGCTGCAGGACAGCCAGCCTCTGACCAGACGGCCGGGTCCAGGATGACACATGCAAGTGGCCACCATGCCACCGTTTCCAGAGAATGTGGAAACCCCTCTTTCGGGCAGGTTCCAGTATGTCCATCTGCACACGTCCTGGAATACAGCCAAAGTGAGACCTCACTAGATGAAATGGCTCGTTTCAATGCCTCCCTCATCCACAGGATGGTCTGATGTCCCTGGGAGGGCAGGTCACGGCAGCAGCTTTCATGACCCGGGCAGAAAGGCTGCTGCCCTGACCCCAGGCCCAGGACGCCCTCCTTCACGGGCCGAGTTCCAACCGAAGTCATGGAAATTGTCACCAAAGCCATTAAACACCTGGAGGATGGGCTGCCCCCTTGGAACCACGCGGAACGTTGCTGGCAGGCAGACGCCCGACCCCAGGGCTTCAGACCAGAATCTCTAATGGTGGGTCCACACTGCACCTCACCAAGGCCCTGACGACAGACACGCAGCCGCGTGTAAGAACCGCGGGGCGGAAGGCGGGAACAGCGGGCGCGCCAGGGAGACTCGGGCTGTGCGTGGGTCTGCACCGGGGACACTGGGCGACAGCCAAGCAGAGGTCAGGAGGAGGAGTGAGAACAAACCTCCTGGCTTTGGCAAAAATAAAGACATTGGTTCCTGTGTGTCCTCAGCAACAGAGGCCCAGGGCCCAGTAAAAACCACTGTACGATCGTGGGGACAGAGAGGCCCGCCAGGCAGAACATGGTCGCCTTGGCCATCCGTGGAAGGGAAGCACCCACTGTGATCTCCAGTCGAGTGCCCTGAGCGCGGGGGCACTCACTCTCGGGGGTCGAAGGACTGAGGGGAAATGCAGTGTCCCCTGGGGAGCAAGCATCTCAGTTCCGGGGGGACTGCTTTCCACAGGAATCCTACTCCTGGAACCCGTGCTACAGTCCACTCCCCAGCACTTCCCATAAACCGCCGGCCAGCTAAACCTTCCTCTTGGCTCAGACCCTTGGGTGGGGGGACGGGAGGGCGAGAACCTCCGGGCAACTCCTGATCTGGCTGCACTTCATTATGGAAACAAAACAAGTGCATATTTTTAAAAAACTACTAAAACGCTGCATAGTTTAGGGATCATTGCACGGGGTTATTTTAAATGTAAGCACGTGGGGAAGGCACAGAGCACAGGGGGCCCTGGGGCCCTGCGGGTGGGAAGGCGAACAGGTGCAGCGCCGTGGGAGCCAGTGGGGGGCCCTCAGGACCGTGCGGCCCAGCCCGCCCTCTGCTGGGTGCTCATCCAAAGGCACTGGAATCGGGATCTTGCAGACACCTGCCCCCCACCCCACGCTCAACGCAGCACGTAGACAAGAGCCGCACGAAGCCAGCCAAGTGTCCGTCGGCAGGTGAGTGGGGACAGATGACGCAGTGTGCACAGATGGTGGGCCACGGCTCAGGTGGGACAAGGGGGAAGCCCGCAGTTCGCAGTGAGCTGGGCAAAACTTGAGGGCGTGCACTAAGTGAACCGTCAGAGAAAGACAAGTATATGTTGTCACTCACATGTGGAATCTAAAAACAGTCAAACTCAGAGAAACAGAGACGGAGTGGTGGTTCCGGGGGGGGGGGGGGAGGGGACCGGGGAGATGCTGGTCAGAGGGTCCGGACTTCCAGCTCTAAGATCCACACATCTGGGGCCTAATGTAGTGGTGGGCAGAGCCAACGATGCCCATCACGTGTTCGAATGTTGCCAAGTGTTCTCACCACAGAGCAAACAGTGACCATGTGACCGGCTGGAGCAGGCAGCTGACGCTGTGGTGGTAATCGTTCTGCAACATACAAACGCCATCAGCCAACACACACCTTCAATTTTCACGTTACATGTCAATCACATCTCACTGAAGCTGGGGGGAAACGAAGAAAGAAACAAATGAATAGTGAACACCAGTGTGCATTTTTTAAGTACACCCTGTAGAAGAATGAATTTTACACACGGCTACTTGGAAAAGTATCTGTTTTTATTTTTTGGTTGTCTCTCACACACACACCCCCCAATCGGGGGACCTCACCCACAACCCAGGCGTGTGCACTGACCAGGAATCGAACTGGTAACCTTTTGCTTTACGGAACAATGCCCAACCCACTGAGCCACACCCACAGGTGGGAAAGTGTCTATTGAACTAATAGAAATAAGTTGGTAGGTCTTTTCCAAAAGACCATTATGTGAATATTTACATACTATACATATGAATTTAATCAATTTTAAATCAATGAATGAATCATCCTTGTGTTCAGGGTGCTTCAGTGTAAAACGCAATGGTCTGGAAGGGGAAGGAATGGGTTTGCTGTTCACGGCCCCCACTTGTTGACACGTTTGGAAGCACGTTCCCTCGTCCCTCTGCGCCCCGGGTGTGCCCGCCCCCAATCTGCAGGATTTCCGGGTCAACACCACAAACTTAGGCTGGGACACAGAACTTCCCGCCACTGACATCTAAGCAAGTGAGCAAACGAGGGCCACAGCAGCACAAGGGAAAAGCATCAGATGAGGGACATGCTTTGTTCACAGCGACGGAAGGGAGTCTGCAGAGGACCCGGAGTGGAGGGAGGGCGCGGCGTCATCCCAGCCACAGCCCCCCTCCTGCCCCACCGACGCCCAAAGGGGTGACGGGCAGTCTGCGTGGCCTGGGGCGTTCATTAGGGCCCCGCCCACCCAGCAGCGGACTGGATGTGCGTCTTCACCTTTTCCTCTTCTCACAGAGCAGCCATGGGATGGTGGGGGGGGGGAGCAGGGAAACGGGGCAGCGGCCAGTGTGGGCGACTCTGTGGGATGAAAACCGAGGCCCCAGAGCTGCAGCCCGACCTGGAGAAGAAGCCGAGGCTCACGGGCACCTCCTCCCACGGAACCGACAGGCGCCCTGCTGGGCCCCCGACGTGCACATTCAGCACCATCTTGGAGGCGGGAGACCCTCCACTGACCCCGCCTCCTGTCTGTCTTCTCCCTCGTCTACTCGCCAGTGGATAGAAGCACAAAATAGTAACTTGGGCTTCAAGGTGTAGCTCGGAGGGGAGAGTGAAGTCTCCTCTCACATGACAAGGGGAAGGCTAGGAAGTCCCTGGCTCTACACTGGACCAAATACAAAGTGAGCTCAGGCACGAGAAGGAACAGCCCAGCAACCCTGCACACCCGTGGGCATGAAAAGGCGGGAGTGGAGGCGGTGCGGAGTCACGGAAAATGGAGAACGAGCCTGGAAGGAGAAAGCACTTAAGGAACAGAGGGCGAGTCCTGTGCGCACTGTGCGATGCTGCAGAACGACCGATTTCACAGAGACGGCGGGACGGTCGACAGAACAGAACGAGACCAGTGCCGCGTGCACAGCCAAGACAGCAAACGGGAGCTCAGGCCAACGTCGCTTCTGAACCACCAACATGGATCCGAACTAGTGCACAGCCAGGCCGGTGGGGGCGTGGGGAGGGCAAACGGGGCCGAGGCCCCGGCACTGAAAGGAGACTTGACTTGGGGGGTGAGCTCACAGCACAACAGAGACGGTGTGTTACAGGGCCGTGTGCTCGAGACGCACGTACTCTCATTAACCAATGTCACCCAGGTAAATGTCATAAAAACAAGAATAAATCAATGCTTTCAATGCTTTTACGGAAAAAACAATGGAAATGAAAATCGGTTGAATAATACTTGATATCAAACGTGCCAGATATCTGTGTCACAGAGCCTCTCACTGAAATTTGCAAGAACAGTGACAACACCTCAGCCTTAACACTGAGAACAGGCACGAAGATGCACTCACTCAACAGGCCCTTGAGTACTGGTCACGCGCCTGAGAGAGAACATTTCTGGTGACGGCGCCCACATTCGGTGACAATGTGGCCACGCCGGCACTCCCCTATGCCACCTGTAACGCTGCATGCTGGTACGAGGACTTGGTGGCAATACTACAGAATGAGCACCAAGGGACCCAAAACCTTGTGTTCCGCTGTTACCACTCCCAGGAGACCCCGGGATGAGTGTAAACTCTGAGTTCAAGTGGAGACGGGTTCTGTGTGAGAGACCACCTCTCGGCCTGACGACTTCCTCCACTGAAGGAGCCGCGCCGCTGAGGTTTCTGGGACGGTCAGGTACGATGACGGTGCCTCCATGTGACACACACTTCGTAAGACACAAAACCGATTTCACCACCTGAGTTTCCTCGCCCCTCCCTGCTGCCCCCACGAAACACACCCATGACCGTGCCCACACACATGCACACATTCACACGTACAAACACACACTCATGTGCTGGGTTGGCCAAAAAGTTTGTTTAGCTTTTTCTGTAAAATACAAGACACATTTTTC
Source organism: Artibeus jamaicensis (assembly GCF_021234435.1). NCBI lineage: Eukaryota > Metazoa > Chordata > Mammalia > Chiroptera > Phyllostomidae > Artibeus > Artibeus jamaicensis. Next base: position 50,088,767 of record NW_026522046.1, read on the forward strand.
ATTTTCACCAGTAACTTTATTGATTTGGATATCTTGGGTATATTGGCCGTCTCCCACGTGGCAGAACGTGTTCTCTGCATCCCAATTTGATCACTGTCAGCTTCAACGGGTCTGCCTGACTGTGGACCATTGTCCAGCAAGAAATCTCCAGCATGAAACTTCACGAACCACTTCTGACGCATTCAATCAGTCACAGCACCTCCTCCATACACTGCATAAGTCCCTTTTTGTATTTTTACCTTTCTTGAAATAATAAAGCAAATTATGCCAAAAATGCTGCATATTTTCTTCCACCTTCAATATTAAAATGGCTGCACAAAAATTCACCAATTCTGATGGCATTTTTAATGCACGCTGATGTGACAGCTGTCATAATACAATCTAACAAAATTGTTTCGAGTGAAGTTGAAGACAACTAAGCACTACTAGAGCCATCTCATGGAAAAAAAAAGAAACGAACTTTTCAGCCCAGCCAATAAATACGTGACAATTTAAGGATCTAATTTAACAATGCTCAGTGCCACGGAGAACTGAGGGGAAACGGCAGGTCACTCTGCAACGTGGCCAGAGCTGTTAAAGGGGGTGGGGTTCTCCAGCCGCAGACCCATCACCGTGGGAAGACAGCATCCCACACGGAAGCCAGGAGCAGCCCGAAGCAGCACCAGCCCGTCCGTCACTGGGGACCAGCAGCGTCCTCCCCACACCCGGACTCTGCCCCAGGGAACCTGCTCTGCAAACCACTCCCCATGGAGCCTCGCTGCTGCTCAGGGCTGTTTCATTCATCTGGTCGGTCTCGTTTAAACTGGCCGAACCGTTAGCTAATGCTCCCACTGACCTTAGGTGAGCTCTCAAGAGGAAACCCAGATCCACTGTAGAGAAAAAATAATTATCTTACCCTGCACATCATGGTCATAGAATGAGTTAAAATGTGCAGATCGCATGTGAAAACTCTTTTAATATACTAAGACAAACTAACTTCAGATACTTTTAGACTTACTCATCCTGCCAATACCTGTTCATGTTTTTTCTTGAAATGGCAGCAAAGACTAAATATTTAGAGCGGCCCTAACGTACAATCTCCCAAATTCGTGAGACCAGGCGGCTCACTGCACAGACCCCCACGGCTCACAGGGCCTGTGCAGAACACGCCCCACGCCAGCCGTGAGCCCCCGCGCACGTCTTCCGGCCTCTGCTGCTGCCTCCAGGTTCTTGTGTCCCAACTGCTCACTGGTCCCTTCCTCCTGCTGCAGCTCCACTTCCCACATCTGACGGAATGATCTCCAGTAGCCAAATTCACTCTTTCCAATATTTCTAGGGGATAAAAATCTCCTCTTCAGAAATAACCAACCTCAAAGCAACTCATTTTATTGCTCAGGCTTTTCACAATTAAACGGCCTTTTCGTGTTCGTGAATCTGAACAGGCTCCTCCGCATGATCCAGGTTTTCAGCTTTTAAGTGAAGGATGCAGCTTCCGGGTGGCATTTTCAGTGCTGGGGGCAGGGGAGGAGATTCTGCACCAAAACTGTTCTTTCTTAAAAAAAGATTTAGCACTTGGCCCACCTTTCACTTAGGCTGCAGAACTACAGGAACAGGTTCATGTTCATTCAGGTGGGACGGGTTCTTAGTAATTACCCAAAGGGACAAAGTAGAATACAAAGTGGATATAGGTACTAATGGATTTCTGTCTCATAAAATCACACATTTATGCAAATCGGTACTGGGAAAGCATTTTATGTGGGTGCATTACTTCTTAAAAAATTGTTTCAACCATTCTAAAAATAATCTGTTCCCACTATGGAAAATAACAGGAAAAAAGCAGACAAAAAAATCAACCTTACTTCCAACTATATAAAACAAGATTAATTTTGACATTGGTGAGTTAATTTTCTTTTTTTGTATATCTAAATAGAAGTTGGGGGTCTGTTTTATTGTTTTTACTTTTACATAACTGTGTTTACTCTGTATATGAAACTTTATAAGCATACACTTATATTTCTATAAATATTTAACTTGCCTTCTTTACTATGACAAGAACATTTCTCCTACTATAAATTTCTACAAAGCACATGAAAACAATTGCATACTATCCCACTGAGTGCTAAGACCTGACCTTATTCAACTATTTCATCATGAAGTATGTAAAATGGTTTCCAATTTCAACTATTACATAAAGCATGAGAAGAACATCTCTAAACAGAAAACTTTCTCATTAGTTAGAGTTAGTTCTTTAGGATTAATTCCCCAAAATGATATTATTAGTTCAAAAGGAAGAAATGTTTGAAGGTGCATGTTACCAGTTTTTTTCCAAAAGATTTGCAGCAGTTGGCACCTGTCTTACAGCGAGTGCAGCCACCCACACCCGACCCAGGCCTTTCCCAGCAGAACGTGTGCTCGTGGGAAACAGCCACGTCTGTTCATCTGCTGCCTTTGTCGGGAGGGGGCGCGCCCTGGTGTAAAGCAAAGCGGCTTCTGGGACTCATGAGTTTCCTGGGAGGAGAGATGGAAATGAGCCCCATCTGTGCTGTGCCTGCAAGATGCCTTTTCGAACCATAACGGAACTCTTAAACTCAAAAGCACAGTTTCAAAGCATTTCTCTAGCTTTTCAATTGATTCTAACTGGGCAGCTGTCCTCCCTGCATGTGGGGTCAGGGAAACCCGAGGTGGCGGTGGTAGGTGGTAGGAGCTCGGAGCAGGTTCCTGCTGCAATTGTTTTTGAAGTGTAACACACATGAGACCGACTGAGTAATAACATCGTTTCAAAATGGGTTTTGATCTTCTTGATACCAGATCTAATTTATAAGGAGAAAATACTCTGACGAGCACAGAGTACGGCCCAGTTTTTCTATTTCTGAAGACACGTTTTAGAGAAACTAGGGGACAGGTACACGTTTGAGCCGCCGCTGTCGCCAGAAAACAGCGGCAAGGACCAAACGCCACAGAAGGAAGTCAGTCCAACCAGCGAGGACCAATCAGGGAACGCAGGCTCCGTTAGGAGGCGGGAGCTACACCACAGCCCTCCTGTCTCACATTCCCACTGGACACCCACGTGCAGCACACGCGCCGGTGAGCACCCTCCTAATTAAGGGGACATCTATGGAGGATTTGCAGAGGAGTGGCTAAAACCAGCTCCAACAGCCTCTGACAGACATTCCCCGTCAGAAGAGACAACAAAGAGGAGGCAGGAAGAACACCTGAGCAGGAAGCTTTCTCATTATTTGAGCTTAGTGCGTCAGATTGATCCCCAGGCGTAGAAGTATCCACTCAAAGGTGAACCTCGTGGGGAGACTGAAGGCCCTGCACGCACCTTCCCCACACAGCGCAGTGAGGGGTCAACACGGGGAAGAGGACGTGACTTAACCGGACAAGTGTCCCTTCAACTCACAGGAAGCCTAGAGATGTGAGGCCTGTGGCACCTGCCAGGAGGCAGAGCCAAAGGACAGCATCTCAGTGGTGGCAAGCAGCCTGCGGATCTCAAGCTGGGAAAGGCCAATGTGCCTGGAGAAGCAGGGGACCGGCCGCCCGCATCCAGGACAGACAGCAGCCAGAGGGAGGGGTCTGGTCTTGCTGGGAAAGGGGGACGGCAGGTCTTGGGGTCTCCAGAAGAGCCACACGTGTCCCACGAGAAGAGGGATCAGCTATGGACATGTGCCACCCCCCCACCCAGTGAAATGACACCCACTTTGTCACTGGTCGGCAGCGCCCAGCACTGTGGCCGTCAGCTCTGGAGAAGCCATGGTGGGCGAGGGGTGGTCAGTGCAGGGGAGGGAGCAGCAGCGGGCCCAGCGTGGCCTCGTTCCAGCCGCAGGTCCCGCGGTGCAGGCCGCACTGGGACGGAGGTTTCCGGGAGTGACGTGCTCAAAGTCACACTGCTGAGTGAGAGGCAGAGCCGAGGTTCAAGCCCAGAAAACTCATTTCAGAGTCCGGAAGCTTTGTTCCCTCAGATTAAAAAGCACCACGAAAAAAGACAAATCCCCAACAGGGAGTGGATTCCAGTGCAGCCGACCGTTGCTGACTCAGTCCCTCACACGCCCGCCGGCTGGCAGGCGGCTGGCCATCCTCCTTGTGGCCCATCACCCCAACGGGAACAAACAGTTGTGATTTCCCTGACACGCAGGCCCTGCCAGGACCCTGCCCAAGGTCACTCGGATCTTTCTATGGTTTCAGATCCTTTCCCCGCGATGTGTCACAGCTGTCACCCGGTATGTCCCCGAACGGTCCTCAGCAGAGCAGTGAATAACAGCAGGAGGGAGCTGCTGGGCAGGGGAGCCCTGGGGGACACACGTGCCCAGGAGGTCCTGGGCAGAAAGCCGTCAGCGGCCAGGAAGCGGATGGAGCCCCAAGGATCGGGCCAGGAAGCGGAAGTCTGGAGCCCAGAGTCCGCGGCGAGCCAGGCAGGCTCTGGTCTGCAGCGCACAGCCGCCTCTGGCCTCTCGCCGCCCTGTGCGTGGGCCGAGGGGCGCCTTCTCTGCTCTTCGGCATTTGGAGCCTCTGAACCTTATTCTCAATCATGGGTTGGTGTGGAATCGTAAGCCCCGTTAAAATGCGTTAAACGTCTCAGGAAAGACCAAAAACTGCCCTTCTCCGCGCACCATACAATGAGGACCGGACCGTGACCGCTCTGGGCCCTCTCTCACCAGAGCGTCTGCTTCTTCCTGCAAACGGGAACCTCTCTCTCCAGGGTGCCCACGTCCTGGCGCCGACCTGGCCCTCGCTGCTCCCGCCGAGGCCCTCCCGTGGGCACCTCCTGGCAGAGGCTGCAGACGGGACCTGTGGCCTCGAGAAGCGCAGAGGCCACTCCCCAGGCACCCTGGGGGCCACCCCAGTGCGAGGCCACGAAGAGCCGGTGCAGGTGGCTCACAGCAAGCAAAACCCGCACAGCCCGCCACGCCTGGGCCCGAGCTGCCGCGGGACACCCATGCTGGTCTGCAGTCAGGACGTGCTCCGACCCCTCTGACTCTCCCTGCAAACGCCTGAACGAGGGCATCGAGGCAAAGGCTCGCACCAACGACCTCCGTTCGGCAAAGAGAGGGACCTGCACGCTGCGCCCTGGCCGGTTCACTGCGCGGTGAGTGAGAGTGGCGGGCCGGCCCGGAGGCAACAGCAGCCGTGGGTGACAGCGGGGAATCTCCTGCGTGCAGGCCGAAGGCGGCCCTGCGACACCCGCGTTTCAGAGGAGCACGCGCCCCACGCGAGCGCGGACGCGGACCGGCGGACACGGACCAGCGCTGACGCCCTGCCACCACAGACGACCTGGCCGTTTCTTAAAGACAACTCGGTCGTCTCTTTTAAAAAAGACAAAATCAAATTAACCACATTTACCTCCTGACCCAGTAATCTCACTGCCGGAACACGTCCCAAAGAACCGGTGACCGGGGACCGCAGAGACACCCAGGCGACCTGTCTGCGCTGGCACACAGCGCCCCGAAACCAGGCGGCGGACACGCCTCGGCAGGCGACAGCCCGCACCGCGAACAGCGCAGCCCCCGGGGGGACCGGCCGGCAGCAGCTGCACGCCACGGCCCCGGACGCGCGCCTCGAGGACGTTCCCGAGGAGGGCAGAGGGGGGCGCGAACGCCGCCCACCAAGCGGCAGCGTGCCTACCTCCTCGGCGCGACGTCCGCGGTGTCACCGGACGGAGAGCGGACCGGCAACTCGGCGGGGGGCGGGGCAGCGGTAGCAGGCGTGACACGCAAAGACCCGCCGGAGCGCGGGCTGGTAGCGTTGTGTGGCAGAGCTGCGCTGCGTCAGAGCTGCACTGCGTCTGCGCTGTGACGAGAAACGCAGACGCCGGCCCACGGCGAAGGGACGCACACGTAGTGCCACTGCCGGCTCCGGCTTCAACGTCGTCACGCTGCGACGTCACGGTCACGTGACATAAGCTGTAAGTAACTACTGGCGGAAACAGAGTGGAGGGTGCATGGCACCTCCCTTTACTCTGTGGCGAAATAATTATTTCAAAATAAAAAAATAAAATAAAGAATGTTTTGTGAGGTAACAAAGTGCTTGTTTGACCTGGCTGGTGTGGCTCAGCGGGTTGAGCACCAGCCTGTGAACCAAAGCTTTGGCCAGTTCAATTCCCAGTCAGGGCACATACCTGGGTTGCAGGCCAGGTCCCCAGTAGGGGGTGCATGAGAGGCAACCACACCTGGATGTTTCTCTCCCTACCTTCTCCCATCTCTAAAAATAGACAAGTAAAAGAGAATGCTTGTTTGAAGCAGGACAGCTGATGGGCATTCAAAGAAGCCACGCACACTCACACACACACACACACACACACACTCACACTCACACACACACACACCACTTCCGAACGAACAGTGGCTTGAGGGAAACAGCTCTCCTCCTGCGGGCTCTGCCCGTGGGCAGCGCTTCCGAGTCCGGTTTCTTTCTGCCTTTTCGTACTTTCAATATTGAACACATGTTTTACAACCAGACCCCGAAACTCCACCTCCTTGTGCTTCACCAGAAAGCCCTTCAAAAACATAAATTGTACGCGATCTGCAAAAAACAGGAAAAAACTGCAGAAGCAGAAACCTTAGCTGAGAGGATCAGTGGGACCCCCAAGCAGCGCCCCCGACAGCCCCACGTGTGCAGGACACAGACTGGAAGCCGACGCTGACGGCCAAGTTCCTGTGATGAACAAGCAAACACCGTGCCCCTAACATCGACGCCAGGTCCGCTGCCTTTGCAGCTGCTAAAGCAACGAGGGCAGTTGCACTGGGGTGTGACCGTCTCCCCGCCTCCCCCAGGCACCCACCGGAAAGGACGCTGCTCACGGTACAAACGCCAACCGCCCATCTCGGCGGCCCCTGTGCTGAACCCGGGAAGGGGACGTTTCCCGTGTTTGGTAATCTCTCCGAGTGTGTGCTCGCGGGCATCTCTGCGCCCACAGACAGTGAATTGTTCACACTCCCTCTACATTAACCCTGGACTCGTCTGGGACAATCCACCCGGAGGGACGTGCTCTGTCAGCGTTTCTCAAGTGGACGGCACTGGCCCCCAGGACAGGCCAGGTGGCAGGAGGCTCGGGGGAGGAATTTCCCCGGCTGCTTATGAAAACGAAGAACTGCCTGTTCATTCTTTGGGTGCAAACCTCACCATCAAAAAGGCCTTGAGTCCACATTTTCAACCAAGCCTCCTGAATTATTTCAAGTTTTGAAACAAATTTTAGCCACAGTGGAACTTTAAGGTAGGCTCACAATCAAAAGAAGTAGCCTGAGTTCAAATCCTGACAAATGTTTCCTCCCCTCTGTTTTTCCACTTTGAATAACAGGGATGTGAAAGCGAAAAATACACACACAAATTAAAAATACAAATAAAGAAAAACTCCCTTAAACCAATGAACAGCGAGAAGAAAGCCCCGCCTGCCACCATGTCAGAAGTGGAAGCAGATGCCAGGCAAACATGGGAGTCGGAAGAAGGAGCCAAACAGGTGGAGACCCAGGTGGGAGGGGAGGCCCGTGTCCCCCTCCCAGGCCGCTGGTGCTGGGACCAAGGGCAGGCCTGGGGAAGGTCAAGTCCAGGCACAGCCCTGAGAAGGGCAGATCCCGAGGGGCCGCCAGTCACACCAGTGCAGAGACACCTGGGCTTGGTGTGTTTGGGCCACGGCGACACCTTCCACCCCAGGGCTCAGCTGAATGTCATGGATTCTTCAAAACGTCCGACTCATACGCGCCCCTTCCCCCACACCTCCCTGCTCCTTCCTGAATCCCTGCCGACATCCAGAGGAAGAGAGATAAGGGGTCCCGGCCTCTGTGGGGGTTCACTACCGGGACCAGCCACCCTCACCCCAATGCCAGGGCTGACTCCACCTGCCGGGACCACCCCTGAGGCTCAGGGGCCTGGCCGACACCCTGCTGAGAACTTTCAAGTGTGGCCTGGTCGGGTTCCTGTCCCAGCAGCAGCCTGCAGGTGCAGACACGGTGTCCATTTGGGGGAGAAGACATCAGGGGTCGGAGCAGCCGTGGAACCAGTGTCAGCGTCGGATTGGAAGCACTTCACTCACTGAGTGCCACCCCACACAGCACGGCTGGCTCCACCCCGAGACAGCCAAGAAGGTGACACGTCCCTGTCTTCAAAGCCATCCTACCAATCCACCGGCACAGTGGCCACAGGACCTGCCTCAGCGGCCCCTGCTCGCTGCTCACATTCACGGCCAGGTGCGAAACGCGTGAGGATGGGGACACGGGTGGGGGTTTGCAGCGCACGAAGCCCCCCACGTCCTGTCGTTCCTCCTCCTTCCTCGGGTTCCAGTTACGGGAGGACACGCACAACACCGTGCAGTTATCTGACAACAAACCTCCAGGGACTAGAAGCTTCTCGGCTGGTGAATTCGGAGCACAGGGCCACCGTCTCGCTGAGCTTTGTAACATGAACACGTCGGTTTTTAAATGGCATGAAGGGAACAACCATCAGGCAACAATCCACACAGAGCCAAGAACTCAGGCAGACGTGCCTTCAACCTCACGGCAGCCCTTGTCTGAGTCCGGGCTCCCCACCCGTGAGCCCTGAGACAAGGACTGGTGCACCAATCTACTCGGAAATCGTTCCCCCGAAGGGAAGCCAGGGGAGTGGGCCAGTCAGGTGTGCAGAGAGCTGGACGAGACCGGGCGGCGGGTGTCCTGGAGACTCTACCACATCAGGCCTGCGTCAGGCCTCGGTGGCCCCTGCTGTCCCAGCTTCTTCCGAGTCTGGGTCTCCACTAAGCGGAGGCCCGTTGTCTTCCATCTGACTGTGCCCGTGGGGGCGGGATCACACAGGCCTCCGGGCCGGTCCTGTGTCCTCATCCTCACATTCGGACTCGTGCAGGAACTGAAGGCTGCAGACGGAGCCGCGTCCAGGCCGCTGGCAGCCGCAGACCAGAAACTGCTCCGGCTACACAGACGCAGATGAGTGAAGCAAGCACGAGACAGGTTCTGGCATCGTGACTGACAAATCCTCCAAGAACAGGAGGAACCCTAAAACCAGGAGCACCCCCAGAGCCAACACTGACCACCAGCACACCCAGGGAAGTCAGGGGAACCTGACAATCAGGACGCGGTGACTGGGAGAGAAATGAAATCCTGGAACGGCCCAGGCCTCCTGCCGCCAAGTGGTCAGGCACCGAGACGGGAAAACCCCAGTCCAGCTGGAGAAGAGAAAGCTCATCCTCACAGTGGGTCAGGGATTGTCTCCAAGTCCCAAGTCGGTTCTTTCTCTGCTCCTCGTAGTCACTCCCTCCCCTGCTCCCGGCCCCTGACCTGAGCCTCAGAAGGTAAGAGGGGAAAAAGGGGTAAGGACTCTAATCACACAGAAAGTGCCGGGAATTGCACTTTACCAATTAAGAATTACGTGCAGAAATGCAACCATAAGTTACACTAAAATATCCAATTCCAAAGTGAACACGGATCTTACAAATTCCAAAGTCAGAATCCCCGACTCACAAAATCTTCATTGTTCTGGGAACCAAAGGAAAAGTCACTTCCGTCCCAGTTCTCTCGGCTTCCTTGTCCCAAGACAGGCCTCTGGCCAGAGAAGGGCCCTTTTCTATTGAATAATTACAGGTTTTGTGGGTTTTTACGGAAGTGTCTGCATACGTGATTTCCCACAGTGCTCCTGGCTTGCCCACTCGGGGAGGAAAGCACTCCTTCCCATCAGGCGTCACGGGGTGGCCCTCAGAAATCAGGGTGCTGCCTGGGGACAGGGTGCAGTGTCATGGGTCTGCCCCACTGAGTTCTGTCTCCTTATATCCTCTTAGTTCTCTTGTATTCAGTGAGACAGAGGAGAAGGAGGAAGAATAGGAAAAGACGACAACACGGGCCTTTCTAAATGACCCCGAATCCCTCAAACCCATGGTCCGCGCCTACAGAAGGGAAAGGGGAACTTCTATAATAAATGATTCGGCTCGACCACCTCACCCCTGAAGAGGAGGGGTCCCATCGAACGGGCCCCCCCAGAGTCCACTGCGCCCAGAAACTGTCAGGAGGCTGCAGCATCTGCACAGTCTCCTGGACTTTACATTTTCCTGCAATAAAAACTTAATAGATCTCACTCTCCATCCACCAAGAAACACACTTGTAGACTGTGGAACCCAGTCTGGAGTGGAGTCTGACACTGCTCTCGCTGGTCCTTTCATCTGTCACTTTAAAACTGTTCCATCATTACCAGGTGAGCGTGTGCCTGGATCAAAGCCTTTAATTAAACAGTGACAGCTTCTCAGGTGCCTCTCGACAACGTTCCCTCTTCTCCACGGAGTTGTTAATGGCACCCTCTGCCCACGCGCCTTCCGTGGGTCAGGGAGAGAGTGGCAGGGCCTCTCGGGAGGGGGCAACATGTTTACAGGCGGCCCGGGGAGCCGGGTGCTTGTGTAACCACAGGGATGAGTAAGGAGGAGTTTTGTAAAATAGATGCGGGAACCACGCCTGACTGTGCTCCGGGATAATGCAGGAGACGAGGGCTGGTCCCCGAATCCACGGGTTCCCGCAGAGACGCCGAGATGGATTCAGTCGTGGGATAAATGGAAACTTGGAGGGGAAGCGAGCCTTGACGTCTGACCAGAGAATGGTTTGTGGCTGAAGGAGGACAGCTGGAGGGGAGGTGACAAGGGCCTGGGGACATGAAGTCTTAGACCATCGGCTCCAATCCCAGGATGTAAAGCAGCTTAATGTCAGGATGGGGTGGCGGGGCCTCTGCTGGTGTCTGGGACTGGGGCTGGACCTTTTCTAATTTGAGTCACTGGTGCCGAATCCCAAGACTGTGTGTCCCTAGTGGGACCTCGGAGGGGACCTGCCACCTCGTGGGCAGACGGAAGCTGCCTCCCTCCTCCCTGGTCTCCAGTGCCACCCCACTCTTCACACCCCACCCCCAGGTCTTTGGTGCAGACAGACGGCATCCTGGGACTTTAAGAGAATGAACTCGGAGAACGTGATGCTCCACGCGCAGCCTGTCCCCCTGGCGGCCGAGGACTCGCCCTCCTGGTGGTCAGTGAGCGTCTGTCCCGTGGCAGATGCAGGGCCCAGGCTTGGCCCCGGCGGTTCTGGCTCCCTGTGGACCATGAACGAGGGACGCAACATTTCCAAAGCTCAGTTTTTCTCATCAACAAACTCAGATCAGCAGTAACTGAGCCACTTGAAATTGCTGAGATTCTACCATTTTTGACCTATAAAGATGGCAATCTCATGTGGTTCAAACGCATAGCTACCACCCAAGGATGTTGTGTGGATTAAAACGAATCTACGTAAAGCACGAGCTCTTTGCAGACACTTACCTGGTAGCTGTTTTACGTGCAGTAACCTCAGGCTCATCCTCACGCCCAGGCGAAGCCCTTCTTGACAGCAAGGGCTATGGAAGGACCGCAGCCCAGTACACTCAGCCCGGAGCCCCGGGGAGATGAGGGCAGGAAGCGCCCGGAGGCCTTGGGTGTGGCCGGTCGGCAGCATCACACCACCCCCGAGTCTACAGCCACCACTCCGCCTGGGTCGCCAGCTTCCAACACCTGGATGACGCTCCGGGGGGACAGGTACGTCTCCCTCAGTTTGGCTGCCCAGAGACGGTGGTGGAAGTTACATCGAGACGTTAATTTACCAAAAAGCTTAAACTTTCTCATGATTGGAATGAGCGGCAGTGGGGGGCGGTGAGGGGGAGTTTAGGGGCCGCTGAAGTGATAGACGACTATTGCTAGACGATTAGTTGCATCCTGGGTAAATCTGTCACACGAACTCAGTGACCTCTGAGATTCTCTCCAGCCCTAAAACAGTCCTGGCTGGTGCCCCGGCTGGTGCCCCGGCTCGCAGGCTGGACCTGCCTGCCAGCCTCTCACAGGCAAGCGCGGGCCAGGACCCGAGGAGCGCCACCGCCGCTGCCGCCCCACATTCCTCCGCCCCATGAACTCGTCTTCTGTCCAGCACGTACCCGAGACCTCCACTTTGTCCCACACACCTTGATTTATCATGTCTGCTAAGACATGGGGAGAAAAAAGTCGATTTAAGAAGTAACAAGTCCAAGTTCAAACCTGAATCCAAGTCTTTTCTCATGAAACTGTTATCAAATCAAAGTCGGCAGTTTAATGTTTAAACTGGCTTTTCCAAGAACAGGTCACTGGAACTTATGTTGGTAACAGAGGAGGGAAGAGACTGTTTGCAGGGAAGACAAAATTAGAAATCAGCCGTTGGCCTGAGAGAGACACTCCGATCAGCTGACCCCCAGGAGGGACGGAAATACTCCTACCAGCCAGAGGGGCACGGACACCACGGACAATATCTGAGCTGACTTCTGATAGATCAGAAGCGGCACGGTGACAGTGACAGACAGAGCCGAGGTGACAGCATGCACCTCGAGAGGCGGGAGGTCCAGGTGCAGCAAGGGGGCCCCACGGCCGAGGGCGGAGGGGCAGGCAGAGGCAGGTCGCGGACACCCCGGGAGCCTTCAGCCCCTGGAGGGGGCCTGGATTTATTATGAGCATAATGGGAAGCCACTGGAGGCTTTCGAGGAAAGTTTATGATATGATCCGTCTGGCTTCCAACGTGGAAAATGGATCATGGAGAAGCCAGTGTGGACTCAGAGTGGTGTTGACGCGGCCCCTGGAGGAAGGGCTGCGGCCAGGCTGTGGCGATGGAGAAAAGTGGGGAGTCAAGGCATTCGGGGGCAGAATGAGGCAGAGGGACCGATGCCCTGGATAGAGGGTGACAGGAGAGCCCACTTCAGGGCTGACTCTTAGGTCTCTCAGGGGACCAGCTGAGGAGAACGGCAACAGGTGCTGAGACGGGACCAATGGGGGCCCCTTCGTGGAGGGGGGAGAAGAGGGTCCAGAGCTTAAACAAGAAGCACGGCAGCACGAGAGAGGGGGGAGCGCGGCCGAAAAGAAGATTATTAAAGACATGGACACAGTACGGTCACAACTCATGAGATACAAGGGTTTACAGGGAAGGGGGACAATGAGTGAAACCATCCAGGAGACTGGGAACCACGGAAGGGCTTGGGCTTTAGGGCGGGGCGGAGCGCGAGGGTCCTCACGGAGAGAAGGGGAGGCGGGAGGGGTCGGGGCCGCCAGGAGAGTATGTCTGAAGGTCCCAGAGCAGCACTGGACGCAGAGGACAAGGGGCGGGTCTGGCGTCGGCTGGGACAGAGAGAGGGTCTCCGTGGTGACTCCGGGACAGGTGACACCCCTCCAAGACCCCCCACCAACACATGCACACACACACGGCCCAGCAGCTGGGACCTTACCCTGTGCTCCGGACACCAGCCACCACAATGGCACCTACAGAGGTCCCCGGTCAGGACCAGGAGCCCCGTGGCCTGGCTCTCGGCTGCCCCTCAGGTGACAACTGCTCGCCCTTGAGGCCTGCCTGAGGGAGGGCCAGGTCGAGGGCACCGGGTGGCTGCCCTGAGACCCAGCACCGGCGAGGGGGCGACCAGGAAACCAGGGTTCAGCACGTCTTCCGAACTGAGTTTGAGATTGGTTTGCACGGAGTCCATTCACCCAGGGTCAACTGAACACCTTTGATGTCCATTCTTCAACACCCAGCAGCCTGCGGGAACGCCCAGAAGGGCGCAGCAGGGGGTTCCCTGAACGACTTACGGTTTTAGAACCACAGTGTGAGCGCGCGTGTGTCTACACTACAGTCCACTCGGAAGTGACTCCCGAAGTTAGAAACCATTACAGCGTTTCAGCGGTATTCTCTCCTCTGCCTCCTCCTGTCTAGAATAAAAATTTTTTTTAATGTACATTTCTAGGGCAAATAAGAGAAACAATGTCTAATGACTATGAATTTCTACGCTGCGCCTCAGTTCCAAGGTGAGGTGAATCGCCGACTTTGGGTCAGACCTCGGAGGCCTTCCTGTTCGCTGGGGCCCGGGAGACGTCTGCCGACGGGACCCGCCTCCGTGGGAAGTCCTCGGATGATTCCGCAGCACGGACACGCGGGGAATGTTTCTGTTCTCCCAGAATGCATGTGATTTCTCATCATGAAAATGCCCAGGGATTTCTTAATTAATGCTTTGATTTTTATTAGGTTATAAAACTGCTAGGACAAGCATTCGTGCTAAAAAGAATTACTTTCACATTGGAAGCCGTTACTATATTTCAGACTCTTGCCATTTTATCTCCATTATGGTGAGACTACGTTTGCAAATGCAGAATAAAGCCCCCGGATGGCACTCATCTGAGACTCTCCCCACGACTCTTTTTAATTAACACACCCGGAACCCATCTGCCGCAGACACAACTGCCTTCAGCTCGGAAAAGTTTCCAGCTGGAAAGCTACGAGGTTCACCATTTTACAACGGCCTGTTTTGTTGCAAGTTTCTGTGGTGACAGAGAAGAGGAGAAAAATGACCCCGGAGGAGATTCACAGCACCCGGAAGGGACACCCCGAAGGGAACAGCCCGGCACCGCGTGAACCTCTCACTGCCCCTCCACGTGGCGTGTGCCCGTCATCACCGTGTCCAGACGGCGAGGACTGGGTGAACCCCGCGGAAACAAATGAAGGACAACCGAATGCCAAGGCTGGTCACTGGTCACTCGGCGCTTTCCGCGCGAAGGTGAGCTGCCCCTGTCACCTACCTGGAGGGTGTCACAGTGGAAAAGGGGGCAGAGCTGGGGGCGGGGCTCAGGTCTGCGCTGGCCACAGGTGTGGGCCTGGGCCTCGGCCTTGGCCTGGGGAGGCGACCCACGGGGCGGGCGGGAGCGCGTGTCTGGCTTCCTCGGTTCGGTCCTCGGTTCGGTCCTCGGTGGAAAGCGGGGCTGCCAGTCGCTGCAGTCCACTGGGGACCGGCGGTGCCCCAGGCTGCTGCCTCTGGTCCGACCTCCCGCTCACCTGGCAGAGAGCGGGCTGGCTGCGGGTGGTTCCGAGGGGCTCGCAGTGAAAAGGGGGCGCAGGCGGGTTTCCTGGGCCGGCGCTGTGGCGGTGGGCCGGAGTGGTCCAGCACTCTCTGCATATTTCGTGTCCGAGTCGAGCATAACGTCTTGCGCCACGGAGACACGGCGGGAACTCAGACCTAGAGTGGGGTGCGCACTGCTGCAGGGGCCGGGCCGGCCACCCCGGGGGCCCTCGGGTAATTCCGCTGGGACGAGGGCCTGCCCCAACCGAGCCACGCGCTGAGACTCGAACTCTGATGCTCCTGCGGCCGCTAACACCCCCGGACAGAGACTGGACCCGAGGGCGGGTCTGAGGACAGGGCGCAGGCAGATGCTTTTCGGAACCAGGGTAATGAGAGCAGGGCCGCGGGCTCTGGTGCCAGACGAGGAAGACGCGTGTGCCCCACCCGGAGGCCCTCAGAGGCGGGCGGCGCAATCACGTGCACCCCAAGCAGGGCCGGCCTCACAGGTGGGTCCGTCCCCAGTTCCGTCGGCGGTGCCCGAGATGACCGGTTATTAACTACACCTCTGAATGTCGTCCCGCCAAAGGGAGAGCTGTGCGGGCCCCGACGTGTGCTTGCCACCCCGAACAACCCGGCGTGGTCCTGGGCACAAGCTGTGGCCCTGCGGCCCGGGGGGCTGAACCTGTCTCCCGCATCACCTGGCGGGCGGCCTGGAAGACGCAACGGGTGGGCACAGGGGGCTCTTCCCTGGGTGCGCCACGCCCGGGGAGGCCTGGGACCAACCACACGGACTGGGGCAGCCCAGCAGGTGCAGGGGTACGCGCTGACACACAGTGGGGAGGGCCAAGGGCAGCTGGAGCGGGGGAGGCCGCTTCCGAAGCAGATGGGGACAGGACCCGCAGGAAGGACATCTCCGGGAAGGGGGGCCGCTGGTCCGGGGGGGACTCTGCATTTGAGACCTGGGCAGCCTGGCCTCCAGGGGAGGGCATTTTGAGGACGGGTAGCTTTCATTTATGAGGCAGAAAAGCAATTTTCAGCTTTTAGTTTGGGCCAGGACAAATGTGCCCTCCCCTGCCCAAGGGTCACCCTTGGCCCTGCAACCAAGGGAGGGCCCTGCCGGTAACCGAGCAGCTGGTGGAAACAGCGGGGGTGGGGCCGGGGCCAGGCGGAGGCGGGGTTTGGGAGCCTTCAGGATCTGCTGCCGAGACTTTAAACATGGTCACATTGTTGACTGGGGACATGTACTGACTCGGGAGGAAGTTGGGGTGAGCGCTCAAGGTCGGTCTCCTCCCACGCAGTCTGCCCTTTTAAGCTTTTATCACAGTGACAGTAGTGTCCCCCGGAGACAGGCGACTGGGGACAGTGGGCGCATCAGTCAGCATTCCCCAGAGAAGTGGGCAGTGGGACGTGTGTGCACATCCTCTCGGGTGTACTCACAGGGCCCGTGCGAGACGGGCCACACGCGCGTGGACAAGCAGGCGCAGTGGGTGAGCCCCCGCGCCAGGCGGAGGCGGCACAGGACTCGCTGCAGAGGTGACCGCAGCCACCTGCCACCTGCGGACAGTGGCAGCCCCCCGACTCCCTCCCTCCATGAAGTGGGGTCCCCAGCTGATGACAGGGAGAGAAAGAGCAGTTTGGGGAACACGCTGTCCTGTCTTTGAAGGCCCACTGCATGCCAGGAAGGTCCACACAGGCGGTCACTCCGGGGGCCCGCTTCCTGGGCAAGGCCGCCCCGTGGTCCCAGTCCGGGAGCACGCAGACCCGTCTCGCCGCCCAGAACCGCACTGACCTCGGTGGCCTCCTGCACCGGGCAGGGCGGGCAGCAGTGACAGCCGCCAACGAACTGCACTGGGCAGTGTCTGCGGGCTGCCCAAGGGCACGCTCCGGGCGCCGAGACAGCAGAGCTGCACTGTATCCGTTCCCAGGGCCACGAGGCCAAGGCGCAGCCAGAGCCGCTTCCTTCTGAAGAAGCGCCTGTTCCGGGCCTCTCCCTGAGCGTCCGGTGGGTGCTGCCCATCCGGGGGTCCCCTCACATCCCGTCTCTGCCCTCATCCCACATAGGGTCCCCCAGACCTCGTCTTAACTTCATCATCTTCACAAGGAGCCCCAAAAGGCCACGTTCTCGGGCACTGGGGTTGCGTCCCCCACATGAGTTTGAGGAAACGTGTGGACCTGGGGCAGATGCCGCGTCTTCAGCATTGAACTGCGTGTAGCAGTGACCGCAGGCCACACGTGGACACCAGCACGAGGGGCTCGTCTGCGCTGGGATGAGCTTGGGCGTAAAATACAGACTAAAACAATACTGTGTATTACCTCAGTGCCTTTTACACCGATTACCTGCTACACTTTCTCACACACCAGGTTCCATAAACTGCAAAGAGAACAAAGACTAATTTCACCTCCTTTCATGTTCCCGGTGTGGCCGAGGAAACTCAAATGCACAGGTGACGTCACGCACAGCTCGCAGGTGCGCAGGGCCTTTCGTGTCTGCTGGACGGCACTGACCTCGAGGTCGTCGGGCCCCAGCCGTCCCCTCGGCCGCGCCACGAGAGCGACCTTGCCCCTACTTCCCTGAGAAGGACGACAGCAAGATGAGGCATGGCAGTGGCAGCGGACGGCAGGTAACGGCCATCTCCCCGCACGGCCCGCCCCCATCTGAGTGTCAGCGCGGCCTTGCGCAGCCTCGGGGGCAGGCGTGCGTGCGGGGGACGCGGACCTCACTTCACTGTCATCAGTAAGAGCACGGTCTGGAGCCGTGAGGGCGTGGCCTCTGCGTCAGGTGGCCGTCTCCAGGCACTTCGGGTGAGGACGCTGAGGCTGCAGAGCCAGCACAGCCTTCATTGATGATGTCATCAGATTGGCGCCGGTCTCGTCCAAGGTGGGTCCGAGTGAGATTCTCCACTCGCTCCCTGCTCACGAGTTCTGCGCCCCACGGCGACGACGCCTCGGTGGGTGCTTCACGAAACACCCTGGTTACCAAGGCTCTGACCCTGTTTATGAAGGGAGCGGTCAGTTCACTCAGCGAGGGCACCGGCCCGCCCTGCAGCCTGGTGTCTCCTGACCAGCAGCTCTGACCACCAGCTCCAGGTGCCTGGCCACGCCACAGGTAGTGTGGTGTGCTGCCACCTATAGGTAGAAAGAAAAACAGGAAAGCGCAGCAAGTTCTGACAAAGCCGTAACTCTGCAAAGTTTCAGAGACAGAAGGAAAAAGGACAAAATATCCCAAAGTCCACTGCCATGGACCCTCCCTCATGTCAAAATCACTGTAAGACCTTGGCTGAGTTACAAGCACAACAAAACCTGGACAGAGCCAGCCCCGGAAGAGCGGAGCTGCGAAGCCACAACCCAATTCTTCTCGGTGGGCGGGCGCCCGAAAACACCAGGACTGGGCTGGCCAAGATGTCCGTGGGGGTGTTTTTCTCTAAACTAAAAGACGCATTTTCATTTTCACCAATAACTTTATTGACTGGGATATTTTGAGCAGGGCGGCTCTCCCACAAGGTGGAGTACACTGATCGTTCTCAAGGAATGTCTCGATTTGATCGCTATCAACTGGCCCATCCGACTGCGGGGCACCCCTGGTGAGGAGTCTCCAGCACGAAGCGTCACAAGCCACTTCTGACACGTGTGATCAGTCACAGCACCTTCTCCACACATGGCACACACATTTTTCCCCCATTTCAGTTGCATTTTTACCTTTCTTGAAATAATAAAGCATAACATGCTGAAAATGTTGCATATCATCTTCCATCTTCGATATTAAAATGGCTGCACAAAAATTCACCAATTTTGATTTTTTTTAATGTGCCACTTATATATGACAGCTGTCACAATGCAACCTAACAATCGTTTTGATGAAGTCCAGGACAACTAAGTAGAGCCATCGTCTGGGAAAAGTACACAAAACGAACTTTTTGGCTGGGCAATGTGTCGAATTCAGACAGTGCGAGTTTGGCACCAACCACTTTCCAAACCAGCTACCACGTCAGCGCCTACAAGTCACTGTGGGGCCTCATGCACCCTTCGGTCCTTTTCTGGCTCCAGGATGTGACCCCAGCCACGTTCAAGGACACTGTGCAGCTGCCCTCGGTTGCAGGACCCGTGCCCGTCCAGAGGCAGCGTGGGCCACGTGCAGGCCGGCCCTTGCGCTGCTCCCTCCTGGTGGAGGGAGATGGGGGTGAACCCAAGACAAATCTGCGTGGACCGTGGGGGTGGTGGTGGCTGAGAGACAAGGCCAGGCCTCCTACAGCCCCAGTCTCTCGGGCCCAGCACGAGGCAGCTTGGCCCTGTGTGGGACCAGGAGAGGTGTTCGGCCACTGCTCCATGTGGTGACACCTGGCGGGGGAAGGGTCTTCTCAGTGGGGCGGCTGCCCTGTGCATCCCAGATGAGACAGGCAGGGTCCCGGTTCCTACCCCCGTGACCTGGTCTCTGGAAACCGCCAGGCTCAGAGTCACCAAGGCAGGGCGGTGGCCTGGCCCCACTCTGGGCTACAGAGCCCGGCCCAGGCCTGGTCGGACAGGGACGGTCCTGCGCCAGAGGCGGCTCCGCCAGCAAGTCTGTGCAGCCCAGGACCAGGCCCCGCTACTCCATTTAGCCCAGCAAGTCGGGCCAAGGTCAAGTCTGAGCCTCCTCCAGCCCCTCGTGCTGGGGAAGCTGCTTTTCAGGCACGAGAACCAGCTCATCAGAGTCCCTCAGAGGCCACAGTCACCATAGTTACTGCCCGGCCGAGGGAAGTCAGTCAGTGACTCTCACAAGATGGCAAGACAGAATTGGAAGGTACAACTCCGTTGGATCAGAAGCAGTTTTAAGGAATTTTATTTAACTGTTGATTCATCACCAACATCTAACAGTTGTCATTTGGCTACATTTGGATGAGCACATGAGCGAGAAAATATAAATTAAATACTATGAATGTTTACTTTTAATGAACCATGATCTTAATACGACATGGATATATAAATTTAGTGGTTTTATTGCATTGTTAGAAAATTATATTAAGAAAGATACAAAAAATCAACAGATGTTTATTTACAATAAGTATGCCATTACGGCTTTAAATTTTCATTTACCTGACAGGTTTCAAAGAATAGGTTATTACATGCCTGATAAAACACTTAAAATATTTACAAATTCAAAATACAGGTTCTATAACTGAGAAAAGTTCACCTGAGACTTCGTTATAACATTGCCGTTGTTTGATTTTCTTCCCAAGCTGTCAGTGCGGCCGAGTGTCCGGCTGCAGCCGTCTCGTCCGCCCACCGAACACGCCGCCTCTTATTCCCAGCTCGCGAACACTCACCGACAGTGAACCGTGTGACGGATGCTACAAGCAGGTCCCAG
This sequence comes from Artibeus jamaicensis, assembly GCF_021234435.1. Classification (NCBI taxonomy): domain Eukaryota; kingdom Metazoa; phylum Chordata; class Mammalia; order Chiroptera; family Phyllostomidae; genus Artibeus; species Artibeus jamaicensis. The sequence goes on from NW_026522046.1 coordinate 50,108,904, forward strand.
GGTTACACCCACGTTTGCCTGGACGTGACACGCTGGGCACAACCAGCCACTGCGGGTGAACGGAGACGACAGGGACACGCCGGTGACGTTGCTCTGCCGAGTCGGCCACGACGGCTCTGAGGCCGGGAAGCACCGAGAAGGCCAGTCCGCACGGTGGGGGGGGTCTGGCCCCGGACTGGCTGCTTGCAGACCGGAAACAAGCCCCCGGAACTCTGCACGCAGGAAAGAGGCACACTGTGCGCACACAGTCCTGTCGCTTGTCTTCCACACCCTCGAAAAAGTCAACTTGAAACTAATTCTTAAAAAACCTTGCTCGGAAGGTGAAATAGGCATAGATGTGTAATGTTATGCAGCAGACAGAAAATTCTCCCACCTGACAGCCCAAGACAAAGAGGAACCCTTGCAGCCGTCTGTCCCTCTGTGACGCGAAGCCCGGGGAGGAATGAGGTAGCGTTGTTACTTGTATTGCATGCTGGCTACGCACACAGTGCCACGTTTTACAAAATCCTACACTGGGCCAATCATCAGAATAACATTAAAATAAACCCCTAATGCTAAGCTGTTCATATGCTGAGATAAACTCGAACGAAACGCCTTAAAAATCATGTTTTGACTCCGAGACAAGCAGGCTTTGCCATCGAATGGGAAGGAAGCTTTCGAAGCCTGTGCACGGGCGGCCGGGCGTCTGCGCTGGTGCGCGTGCCGCTGAGGTAGGAACCGAGGGCTCTGCTGGCTGGTTGAGAGTTACGTTGTGTAAACCAGAGACATTTTTATATTATACTTTGAAGTTAACCCTTAAAATGACAAGCATCAAGGAAACAGGTACGTGAGATGTGCGTGTGCACACACACTTTATGGTGTGCACACACAGCGCCACTCTCCCCGACACACTCCTGAGTGTATTTGTAGAAGCCTCTAGAATATAAACAAGCCCAGCTACTTTTCTCTCATAACAGCTAAGCCAACAGCAGAGATAACACACAAACCACTGAGAATGTGCTAGGGCTGTCCCCCAAACCGCCCCTGATCACAAAGGGTGGCACCGACAGGACTCGGAAGCATGCCGGGTGGTCCCCAGACTCAGGCCCACACGGCTGCCTGGCCCGCTGCCCCCAGCCGCCGTCCGCCCCTCGGGCGCCTCACCTCGGTGAAGTGCTTCCTGACCCAAACACCACGAACTTCTCCTTTGTATCCTTTAAAACTGGGCTCTGCGCAGGTTTCTGGGAAGGAGGATATACGCGATTTTTTCAATCGCAGGAAGTTGGTCACCTACAGCTTTCACCTGACTCTCAAACACGTCTAACACCCGGTTGCCCAAGAACCACCGAACAGTGTCACGGGGCGAGCACTCGGATGAGAAAAACAGCGTTTTAGAGTAGGGCTGGACACACACAAAGAACGTTACAAAATGCCTGAGTGGACATGGCCTGCGTGCTCAACACACCAGCTCTGGGACGAGGGCGACACTCAATCTGGGGTCCAAATGCAAACCCACGGCGAAACGAGACTGAGTCTCCTTCTGTCTCACAAACCCACGTGACTGCTCTAGAGGCATTTACGTCCGTAACGATGCTGCTCACAAGTGCACCGTCAGACCTCAAAGCCGGGAGGACGGGGGACGGCCGCCGCTGACCGCGCAGGCAGGCCTCTGTCCTGACGCCTGGCTCTCGGGCACACGAGCTCTCGGGCATCCAGGGAGCCCACGGCAGCCCAGTCAGCACGCACTCGGGCGCTGAACCCCAGTCCTACTTCCTCCTGCAAAGGGACAGAGCGCCAGGAAACAAAGACCCTGAGGGACCCAGATGTGGGAGACTGAAGAGAAGGAGGGAGAACGCCAGCTTCCCAGAACCTCTACCGTCAACACTGACCAGGGGCAGGACTCTGCCCCAGGCTGCCCGCCTGCCTGCGTCCCAAGTCCCAGTGTGGCTCAGGGTCCCGTGCAGGCCACCCACTCCCTGTGTTCAGCTGAACCTGAAGAGCGAAGCTCCAGGTTGCAGGCACACAGCTCTACCCGAACAGCCCAAGTGGCGGCCGCCCCTTTCCGAGCAGCTCTCCAGCGCTCCTCCGTCGGGGCCGTCTCCTCCGGTGTCGGAACACTGCTGAGGCCGCTGGCTCCCCGTCCGTGCCCAGCTGCCTCTCCAGCAGGAACCGTGTGCAGAGGTTTCAAGGCGCCGCACTGTTTGACAGGACACAGTCTTCACTCACATGTTTGGTCTGAGTAAGGGAAAGACTTGTTACCAAGAGTCATCGCTACATTTTCACGCGTGACTTTCCGCACACAGGAAGCCGGTTGTTTCTGCAGCTCCTGCGGAGCACAGAGTGGGGCTGAGAAAGTCAGGGCCGGCTGCTCGGGAGTCCCCTGCCCACACACGGCCAGGGGTAGAAACAACATTGTTAAGAGACAGGTGCCCGTAGGAGGTTTCAAGACAAACGTCAGAACTTCAGTAGGAGACTCGACGGTTCAAAGGAAGCGGATGCACGCTCACTCGTCAGTAGTGCACTTGTCTGTCATCTGCTGACAGACGTCCGAGATGCCTGCCCCCGGCCGACACAGCTCCGTGAGCCCGGCAGGCTCGCAGGCCGCCTGGGAAGGTGGCCCCGACTCCGGGCCCCGAGCGCAGCCTGACCCGCTGCCCTTCCTGCTGGGGCCGCAGGGGCTTCCCTCCTCCGTGGGCGGCGCAGCTGGAGGACCCTCGGGGACACTCACACTGGGCGGAAACACAAGAGCACCATCAGACGTGCTCTTTCCTCTTTCGGAAATCAGAAAGGACAGCGGGCAGTCCGAGGCCGAGTACTTGGCGAGGATCTGAATCTGTTCGGGACTCAGAGCTGCTTCCTTGCAGACTTGCTGGCAAAGGCCCGTCAGGCTCTGCTTGGTCTCGCCCAGCGTGGACAAGATGCGGTCTCTCTCCCTCAGCAAGCTCTCCTTCTCGTGTTGCTGCGGAGAGAACACAGGACTTGGGTTTATCGGCTCAACCAATGTTTCTAAGAGATCAAACGTTCGTATCTACAGCATCCTCTCACTAAACAAGATCACGGGGAATTCTTCCTTTCAATTCAACTGAAAAATAAACACCTCAGGTCCCTATCCCTCACCCCAAACTCTTAGGCATGTGTACGCTGGGACTCAGGACCTTTCGGATTTCGGGTGAGTGGTGCGGGGACACGTCACTCCTCTGGCAGGGTCTGAGCAAGCACCTCACTATCGGACATCTCGACATTTCTACATAAAACATATTCAAATAGCAAATAATGTGCAAAGTAGGTAAAGTAACACAGCCCAATGTTCTCTGCATCCGTTTTGGGCCAAAACCGTGTGACACACTTGTAGAGTCTTCAGGGCTCTCTGGATTTACGGATTACAGTTAAACAAGTGTGCACTTGATGTTTTGGTTAAAGCAGAACCCAAAAAAGTACAAGCACATCAGTCAGAACTGTCACACAGGCTGCTGGCTGGAGCAGCACCGAGCCCCTGTGACAGGGAGACTCAGGCTGCGCATGCCCAGGCCTAGGACACCAAGGTCAGCGTTACTGATGTGGGAAGTGTGTGGGAAGAACTGGGGTGTGTGGGGGGGAGGGGGTCAGTCTGTCAATTATTTTTGTTGCTGTTATTATTATTAACTAATTTTTATTTCTACATGAAAGTCTAGCACAGAATTTTTCCAGCAGCCTCGCTGGTTCCTGCACTCGGCGGGAGGAGGGGCAGAGGCCATCGTGGCGGCCCCTGGCCCTTGGTGGCTGGGAGGCCGGACGCTCCCCCGGCTCTCGGCCCACACGGGGCTTTGGGAGAGGGTTTTGAACCCGCGGCTGGATCTCCCCCCACCCACGCTCGCCCTGGACTACAGTGGCCAGTGTGGCCTGAGCACGGCGGCCTGGGGCACCGCCGCCCGAAGATGCCCGCGGACCAACTCGGCCACCTTGTTCGTGGCGCATTGGGTGGGAGAACGGGTTCCTGGCACAAAGCTGACTGAGGGTGACGGTGGTTTTTCTTTGGGTGTCTTAGCGGGAATGGGGCTGAGGCTGAAACGTGCCATTATTTCCAAGACCTGGGTGATAACAGACAGCACTGCGAACAGATTTCTGTTCCATATTATTTCAGTTCTTGAACCTATGTAGCAGTGGTGATGACAAGTATTTAAACAGCTACTTTTGATATCACACTCTGACTCTTCCTTTCCCCTTACACTTGTTACCCAGACATTTTAGGCAGAAACTTGCCATTAAATAAAAGACTCATTTCTTGTCCACAAAACGCCCCTCTTCAGAGATGCGCCAGGTAGGCCGAGAGCCGAAGGACGCCCCTACTGGCGGGCTGCGGTAACAGCAGCACACGCCGCATGTCCCCTTCTCCCCGGGCTCGGGCAGCAAGCCCACTTTCCCAAGTCCAGCATCTGCGGAGAGCACCCAGGGAGTCTCAGAGAAAGGGCCGCCCGAATCCCGGAACCGGAGCGCCCTGGGCGAGCCTGTGACACGTTGCAGACGGCACAGAGCCACTGATGGGGTCACTTCCAAAGGCCACAGGAGCTGGCTTGAGGGGACTCTCCCTGGGCAAGTTTGAAAAAATGTCAACACAAAAAAGATCAATAACCATTCTGGACTCTAACAACCTAAATGAGAAAGAAATGACCCCGTGAGCCCGCGGTGACACGAACGGAGCCTGGAGGGGGTGAGGACCGCGAGCCAGGAAGGGAGGCTCTGGATGCGGAGGAACAACGTGTGTGCACAAGGCAGTCAGCCCCCTGTTTCACGGCCCGCCGTGCAGGCCGCCCACGAGAACGCGGGCTGTCTAGAGAACGAGCGACGCGCAAGCACCTGAGCAGCCACACAGATTACTGAACCACACAAACGCAACAAGTACACTGGGGGCGAGGACCTGGCCATTAGCCTGGCGCTGGCGCCACGCCCCCAAAGTGGTGCACTGTGAACCCGGACACCAGCAGGCGTCGGATCTCAGTGGAACTGCTCAAATGCCTGCTGTTACACGAAGGGATGAACTCGATAAAACCAAGGGAAAGAGTCAGCAAATATTGAAAGTGGGATATTTTGTGAGAAACATGGCCTAGACTTTTCAGAAAGTCATTGTTGTGAAAAAAGAATGAACCTGTCCTAGACTAAGCAACTAAAAAACATAACCCAGTGAGTTACATGACGATGGGACCCCGGTCTGAACAACAAGCACGTGTGTGAAATGCATTTGGGAAATGACGCAGGTGACGTGAAGAGGAGCCACACACAATAGCGAAGATTTTTAACTTCTTTCGGGCGTGATAAAGATCTGGGTGACGATGTGATGGAGATAGGGGAGAATGTCTATTTTCAGTAGCGGCATGTTTAAGCAGGTGGGTGAAGTGTCAGAATGCGGTTCCGAATGATCCACAGCAGAAAAGGAGAGAGAGCCACAGAGCCGGGCCGGGGCGGGGCAGGAAGGGGGATGAACCGACTGCGGTCAGAAGAGGCCCAGAGGGACAGGCAGGCCAGGGAGGGAGACACCCACTGCCCAGACAGACGGACGGACCCACAGAAAGAAAGATAAAGCACGTGTGGCAAAAATGCCCACAACCGCTGAATCCACATGAGGTTGTTTATCCTCCTATTCACTCAGCTTTTCCGAAAGCCTGAAATGTTTAGAATGTGAGGGGAAAAGATGTATCTCAAGAAATAATCAAAATACATGAACCTGGCTCCCTAGGAAACGACTGTACAAGTATTTAACTGACAAAGACTGTATCACATCCATCTTTAATTTCCTGGTACCCAGGACAACACTTAATACTTGAAGGTAGTGCTCAGCAGGTGTTCAGAGAAAGAGAACCGCTTTTATTTAAAGTACAACCTCGAGCACTTCTCAAGACCCGAACGGGTGCTGGGCACTTCAGTGGCTGGACTGTCCCTGCGGCCCCTGAGCCTTGCACCTGCCCCCAGGCAGCCTCCATTCTCACCCCACACCCCAAGGAGCGATGTGCCCACCAGGGGGGACGATAATTCCCCAGGCCAGGGACCCACCACGTGCCAGCTCCCAGCCGTCTGCCTCCAAAGCACCACAACCAGCGCCTGACCTGTGTGAGGCAGTGCAGCAGGTCCTCAGCACTGAACCTGCACAACACGGATGACCCTGACCTTTTACAGAGGGTGCGTGCCCCGGACCCTCCCATGTACACCACGGGCACCCCCAGAAGTGAGAGAGGGCAGTGTGCACGTGGGAGGGCAGCCAGTGAGTGTGCCCCAAACAGACTCATTTCTGATGAAGTCACGCAGTCCGCACCACAAATGCCAGTCGGGACAGACGAGCGCCAAGTCCTGCGGCCCCACCACGGGCACAGGCGGTGCGGCTGAGCGGCGTCTGAACACCACGTCGAGTGCTCCGTGACTGTCCCACTGCTGACCCCTTCTGAGTCGGCATCGGTCGGCATCGGACAACTTGTGGGAGAAACACATGGCAGTAATTTCGTTCTCTTCCGTAAAAGCAAGGTTCCCTTCATTCCGGATTTCCTTTGCTGGAGGCTTAAACGGAATTAGAGATACGCGTCTTCGAACTTCCGAACCAATCTTCCGGTAAACAATACACGTGGGCCCCGTGCAGAGTCTCACAAGGACAAGAGCTTTGTGAGCCAGACACGTCACAGAGGCTGGACGTCCCTGGATCCTGTCCCTGCCCTTCCTCTGCACGCCCAGTCTCACAGGAAGTGCTGACTCGCAGCCCAGCCTCCACCGCACCCTCAGATCCAGAATACGTGTTGAAGTCACCACCGTCCACTCCTCCACTGAATTGACACACAAGCTTCCTTTTTAAAGGCTCTCCTGACAGAACTACTTATTGAAAAATGCAACTCATTAACTTACTGAATTGGAACTGACACCACCCTTTGACTTTCTCAGCACATTAAGACCATAAAAGTGTCCTCTGTATGAATTATCCTCCTGACCCACCCTGAAGACATTTTAAATTCATCCTCACTGTGACGAACACCCTTTCAGTCTGGAGCGTACTGAGGCACCCAGGCTGCTCTCTCGGGACCAACGGCAGAGGGTCACGGCCTCCAGCCGGAGACAGGGCCCACGGAGCAGGGGCCTCTGCTGGCTGTTACCGGACTGGGCAATGTAGACTGTGAGTTTATTCCTATGTTCATCTGATCAATCACTGGCTGTAGCAAAATGACTGTTTATGAAGCACGCAGCTTCCCTGGAGTCAGCTGCAGAACGCCCCCCAGACGAGGAACACTGGGGGTGCTGCCTGCCAACCGGCCATGCTGTCGAAAAGGGGCTCTCAACTAAAAAAGAGGGCACGGCCCCTCCTCCGCAGCCTCCACTCTCCGTGCTGCGACTCCGAGCGAGAGGCAGGAGTGCGGCTGGGACTGGTTCCCCGCCTCGCTTCACGGAAGACGAGATCCGCAGTGCCACCAGTAACCAGGGTCCAGGGAAAGTTCTTCATGTACGTATCTCAGGCATCAGATTCTTCGCCTTCCAGTTTTCACATGGCGCACGTTCTGCTCAGTTTCATCCTCAGGAGGCACTGAAGCAGGGTGGAAATTTGTAACACGCCCCTTACACTTCATGAGTGGACTCTGCCTGCACATATCACCAGACCTGAGAGCAGAGCTCAGGAAAGCTGAAACGAGGCTCGTCACTCTGACTTTAAAAAGTAACCCTGCTGTCTCCTCCGGGGCTATTGCGGAGAGGAGGAGACAGAGAGAGCTCAGCAGGGCACACCCGGCGAACAGACCTGGGCGATCGGGCCTGTGAGCCCTGCCTGCCGGAGGGGTGGGCTCAGAGCAGCCGCGTGTCTGCTGTGAGTCAGGGGAGGACACCTGGCCAGAATGGGCCGACGACACGCTCTCCTCCTTGGGAATTTAGAGCGGATGCACAGGTGTCAGTCCAAACCTGGTGGACTAACTGGCTGAACTAAAGCTGCAGTCCCCTCTGCAGCAGTCCCTGGAGGAGGAGGGTCCCAGGAGCTGCGCCGCAGCCACCCGGGCTGTGCAGGGGCAGCGATGCGCTCTGAGAGGTGTGCGTGGCGCCTGGCGGTCATCCCTTTTCCTGTGCTGTGCTCACCAGGCCGGGCTCCCTCTGGCTTCCAAATGACACACCTCCACCCTCACAGCAAATCCATCCATCCTCCCACTCACCCATTATCCACCACCCATCCATCATCCATTCAGATGCCTTATTTCTTATAGCCTAAGAGTCCAGATCAGTAACACAGGGAAACAAGGTACTGACCAGTCTAGCTTTTTATTTTATAAGAACTGCTGGGAAACCAAACATGCCTTTGCATTGGAAAGAACCAGCAGGTACTCCTGACAATTTGAAAGGAACCTTACTGGACTGAGAGAGGCAGTATAAGGGGGGGGTCCAAACCTGAAGTGTATGGTTTGGGCAGAGCAATGAAGAAAGAAGAAACTAAGGAAGAGAAAACTGAAAACAGGTCAGTAGATAGCACAGCAACAGGAAGACCGACAAGGGCAGTGTTCACTGGGAGCACACAATGCGCCTCGCACTGTCCTGAGCTCTTCAGCTGGGTTAACTCGTCTCATCTGCACGAGCCCCACTCTGGGGAGCGAGAGTGAGTATGAGCCCATTTCACAGACGAGACACCCGAGAGACACTACACAGCCTGCCCACAGCTACAAAGTGCCAGTGGCGGGAGCTGGAGCCAGAATCCCACCCTCCAGACACGGTCGCCCACACCCCCTCTGCTGAAGCAAAGGCACAGGGCGGGGAGTCCGAAGGAAGGGGCGCAGCCCCTCCTTCCCAGAGATCTGAGATGCAGCAAGGAGAGCGCGTGTCCAGCACCCAACACCTCACGTCCATCAAAAAATATAAACAAGACCTATAAGCCGGGAAGTGGACTCGTTCTAAAAGGTAACGGCTACTCCCCAATACATCTGCTGAGCATCCATTTATAAATAACGCTACTTATGAAACAGACTTGATTGATCTAAAGGTTTGTTTTTGTTTGTTTTTAGGAGAGGAGGAAATTCTACCTGCAGCTATCACCCACTGAGGAAGCAACACCTAAAACACGGAGGTCTAACAATGGTAATAGTATAGTTTTATGCAGATTCCAAGTAGCTCGACATGACCCAAGAGTCTAAAAAGCATCTCTGCCCTTCAGTACAGAATCATCGAGAAGGCACAACACACCTAACGGCAGGTGGGTGTCCAGTTCAAAGCTGGAGCACGTGAAAGAGCTCGAGAGTGTTTGGTTCGGACTGACAACCCCGCCCCTGAACACTGAACACTGGGTGAACACGCCTGAACTCACAACTTTCCTTCTCTGAGCCCAACCATGTGATCACTCTGTGAACTCGCACAGGTTTTCTAACCTTCCTCATGCCTTCACTGGCAAAATATCTGCTTTCCACTTCATCCTTGCACAGCCGTGCTACGTCTTTTCACACAGGTGTATATCTTTCTCTTTCTGCACAAGTGTATACAAAATGCATAATTTTTCCCACTTTTTTGAAGGTATATAAAAGCGTTTTTCTACATTGTTTAATTGTAACTCAGCTAGAATGTTCACGCTTAAAGATCTGCTACAATAACGCACCCGCCCTGCACGCTGAGGGCGGGCTTCCGCTGTCCTAACCCAGCTCCAGCCCTTCCTCCTTCGCCACTAGGGGGCAGAGAAACAGGTGCAAGCTCACCCACTTTTCTGTTAATGTATGTTTCCATCCTGGAATAGAAACTAAGATCCAATAAAGTAAGCATTCTTCGCACTCAGGGTCTCAAGAGATCTTAAGATTTTCCTTTCATATCAGCATGTGAATTTTTTCCCTTAGATACAAGATCCAAGTTGGTTTGTTTTGGTATCAACCAAACAAGTTACTCAAGTCCATGGTTTATTTAAACTAACAACTGAACCATTTAAGTTCCATAAATGCCAAACACAGCACCAAGAAACCCAGTGCCTCATAATTTCTTTAGTCTTTACTCAACCACTAAGACTTAGGTAGACAGTAAAATTATCCTTAACTTGTAAATCATTTAAAAAGCTCCCAGAAATTGCTCTCAACTTACACATTATAGCATATAATATGTAGAATACTTACATAAGTAAAATATTCTGTGACCATCCTCTTTTTCGCTTCCTAAGTTTTCTGAAAATGTCATATAATTTATATGCTTAAAACGGTGACTGGCGAATTTAAAACTGAGGTATAAGTGAACACTACGATCTGACTTAGAAACCGCAATGCTCTCTCCTCCACGGACAGGAGGAGGGGAGGGGACCTGGGGGACAGCGGCAGGAGCCCCGCCCTCACCAGCTTCTCGATCTCCGACTCCAGGTTCTGTATGCAGTCGAGCTTCCTCTTGCGGCAGCGCTGGGCGGCGATCCTGTTCTTACTCCTCCTCCGAATGTCGTGGATGCAGTCCAGCTGCTCCGGCGTCAGCTTGTGCATTTTCAACAGGGATTGGAAGTCGTTGCGAGAGAGGGAAATTATTCGTTGTGCGTTAAATGGCAGTTTCACCTAGAAGGTGAAATGAGCATTAGTTGTTGTCCTACATTTTATAACTACACTTAAACCCAGGAAGAGAAAGACAAGTCTTTGTTTCCCAGAAACCTTCGTTTAGACTTAGAAAAAAAGTGGTCTCTATTCCCAATTACTTCACAATTCCTTATAATAAAGATTGATATTTTTTGCTATTTCTAGTCTCTTTTAAAGAGGGTTCAGAAGACAAATAAATTGAGAAGCAGGTATTTTTATAAGCAAATCAAACATTAACACAAATATTAATAGATTTAAAATAAAAAGACAGAATTTATCCTATGAGGACATATTAACGCCCCACAAATATCTTTATGCCTCTTTCTAAAGTGTTTTTATGATGTGTTTTCACCCAGCCTCCTGCCACAAATCTACTTTATTCTTTGATTTACATTAAGGTGTGGTTCTTTTTCAATACTAGTATGATTACTCTAATATTTCTAAAGCACTTCAAAAAATGTATTTTTCTGTCAGGAAATGGTAGTTTCACTTAACTTGTTTTAAAAACTACACATCTCATTTGCTAATGTAGAAATAATTAGAAAAGCCCTGTAAATATTATAATTCATTTTCAATACATATCAATTTGGAAAAGGAAATTTTTTAATGACAAAATTGTGGGACAGTTTAATTATATTAATGAGCAAAAACACAAACACACTGGTCAGTTTCTCTAGCAACCTACTTAGTTTGCTACACAAATGAAACAAAATGATTTCTAATTTTCTTCGATGTTCTATTTTTAAACTTCTCATAGTCCCAAACCCTGGACTTGTAAACACCACACAAAAGCCTACCAATGGAATACACACACACACACAGCTTCTCCAATTAAATCGCCCGTCGCCTCCTCCAGGAGCCGAGGTGAAGAGCGACCCCTTGTCCTTCCCAAACCTGCGCTGCCCACCAACTACGAAACCAAGGGCCGGTGCAGGGAAGTGCGAGTCCCCACTGTCACGGGACTGCAGGACTGTCTGCCAAAGAGCAGCCATCAAACACACACCCTGCACTCGAAGTGCGCAGAGCGTGCCTACTGGGACAGACGCCATTCCAGCTACACACAGCACCTGCTAAATTATTAAGACGTTCACTAAATTAACACCGAAAGGATTAAGGGGAAATGAAAAACAACACTGGCTGTGAAAAACTAATTCAGAGAAAACTCCTCAGGGGCAGCGACCTCCCAGGGACCAGCCCAGGCCCTGGTATGGAGCCCTGAGGCCACCCTTCCCGGGAGGGGCCTGCAGTCACCTCAGAACCATTATTCTTTTCCTCTTGGGACATGGCATTGGACACAAACAGTCGAACAGCCCGGGTGTGATTCCGCGCCACAGCTAACATAACACACCTGGGGAAATCTGGGGACGCCAAAGCCCTCACCTGTCACACCCTGGCACAGACCACTAGGTCCGTGTGCGGGTCTCCCCCTCCCTGGGCCTGCACCGGTGCCTAGTGCTGCGCCAGGAGCTGACACCAGCAGTCCCAAGGAACGGTGGCAAACAATGGCCCAGCCGCACCCGCGCGTCCCCTCACCTCGCATTCCTGCTCTCTGGCTGAGCAGGGCTCACTGTCCCCTTCAGTGTCTGTCTCCGAGTCGTCTCCCAAGGTGATCACACAAGCGTACGGACAGGGCTCCTGCTGGGGCCCGGAGGCACAGTCGTCGGTGCCAATGTCCACGCTGCCGGGCCGGCCTGCGGCGCTCAGGGTGCTCATAAAAGGGCAGCCGACAGAACTTAATGTGGCAAAAGTCCTCTGATCCGGCTCTGGGCTCTCACTGATCCTGATCCCCAACCAGGGACACTCCGACCGTTTCTGGGGGTGAATCTGTTCCGACCCAGCTTTGGCCAGGCCAGGGGACACCTGCATTGGGCAAGGAGAGGCCATGCCGCAAACGTCACTCCAGAAGCCCTTGGCCAGGTGCTCGGCCACTTCCCGCTCCACGCTACTCCGGGCAAGGCCGCTCTCTTCCCTGGGGCTGGAGTCAGATTTCAGATGTAAGTCTTGGCTTTCAGCAACGGTCTTCTCTCCTCCAAAGTCGGGGCCCGACAAAGGCTTTTCCGTTAACAGTGCTGTGCTTTGCCCAGCGGCAAAGTTCAAGTCACCGTACTGGTCGTAGGTGTGTAGGAGGGAGAGAGAGTAGAGCCCGGGGGGGTCTGTGGAAGAGCCGTGGGGGAGGGGAGCCACTTCGGCCGCTGCTGGTGGGCACTGAGAAGCAGGGTCTTCCCCGGTGTCTGTGCGTTCCATCGCTGGGCTGCTTTCTTCACATTTTAAAGCCACCGGCACGTCTGCACAGTCCTGGACGCCCCCCGCACACTCGTCTGCAGAAGCCTCACACGGCCGAACAGAAGCATGCACGTCTCTGAACCCCGTCTCCACGGCTCGGACTCTGTCGGTCCCGAAGGCCTTCTGGAATTTTCTGTACTTGGGGCATAAAGACGGCAGAGCCAGAGCGGTGCCCCCTTCTAGGCACATGGCCTCGCACGTCTGACTGGCACTGTCTTGCAGAGGAGGCGGTACTTTTGGGTCCCCTTGATGTTCACGGAGTTTACACTGAGGAGCTGGAGCATTTTTGTGTCTCCAAAATTCCTCCGCCTCATCAACTTCTAAATCCCTCTGGTCCAAAAGTGGAATTTTAAGGTCTGTTTTCTGACAGTGTGGTGGGAAGCATTTTTTTCTTGGGCATTCTTGCTGCTCTGCAGTGGCGTCCACAGACTTAAACTTGAGAAACTGAAAGCAGGACTCCTCGATGTCATGTACCCCTAAAATGCCCACACACTTGCACACTTCATCCACATTGTCCTTACTGAGGAGAAGTCTAGCGGTGTAGGCAAACTGAATCAAAGGTTCGAATCCTTTAACCGTCACCTGTTAACACACAAAATAGAAACAAGCGCATCATTTGAAAGCTGCCCAGGAGATGCACACGAGGGGGAGGGGCAGAGATGAAGAACTGACCTGTGAGCATGAGGACACAGGCGCCCCGCCCTGTGGAGACGCTAAGGGAGTCGGGCAGAGCCGGCCGGTCACACTGGCTTCCTGGGACCAGCCCACTCCGAACAGAGCCCGCACTCACTGACACTGTGACGGGGGCTGTGCCGTGCTCGAGTGAGGGAACAAAGACAAACAGCATGACTCTCCCCCATCAGCAGAAACCAGTCCTCAGAGGTGCAGGGCGACCGTGATGCACAGTCAGGCCCCAGGCACCCCCGGCCAGCCCCACTCCACGCAGTCAGTGCCCCCAGCCCCAAATGCCCTAAACCGGAAAAGTGAAAACGCTAAAGATAAAAAATATATATCTGAAGGACTTACAGTAGTCCTGATCCACAGTAAATAGTAACTGTTTTCTTTATCTCATGCCAAAACCTCTAATAAAATTTTTAAAGATTCGGATTTAAAAAGTGAACAAAGTGAAGTGTAAAACTCATGCCTAACACTGTTTGGCAAAGATTCACAGACTCAAGGTAACAAAACCTTTAAGCTTCTAAATGACATAAAATAGAAAACCAGCAACAGCAGCAACCCTGCTGAGGACGCAGTAGAACCGGGGGCTGCGGGGCCGCCGGTGGGAAGTGTGATGGGCAGGCCACCAGTTTTCTGTAAAGCCAAAAACACGGCCACCGCGTGTCCTGGCCACTGTGGTCAGGTCCTTCTAGTAACTTTATTTGTGATAGCCAAAAACTAGAATTAGCCTAATTTCCTTCAACGGTAAACTGATACATCCACACTCTGGCACACTACCGGGCAATACAAAGAACTACTGATACATGCAACCCAGACAAATCTCCAGGGAATTAAGGTAAGTGGGAAACCAGCCAATCCCAAAAGGTCACACAGCATGTGATTGAAATTATATAACATTTTTGAAACGATAAAACAAGGACAGATCAGTGGCTGCCTGGAACCACTCAGCATCTCCACTGTGGTGGACACATGGATCTCACAAGGGAGGGGTCTGACTGAACCCCACACACACACACACAGCTTAGTGCATCTAAAACCAAAGAACCTGAGAAAGAAGGCGGACTGTACTGATGGCCGTGTCTTGGCTATGGTATTGCACTGTCGTTTTGCAAAATGTTATCCCTGGAGGAAACTGGCCGAAGTGTACAAGAAACACCTATGTTTTTGTGATTTACAAGTATCTTAATATAACTTCAATGAACAATTCTTAAAAATACACTGAAATAACCAAAAATGGCTTCTACGTTAGTGATCTGTGTCTTTTCACCAAGGCACACCCCCACTGCGACACTCACCGCTGCCCTTTAGAAACAGTGGCTACCGCACAGCCGACCTCCCCTGTCACGTGGTCGGCATTGCCTGGCCCGCTCCCACCTCTGACACCAAGCTGACGTGGGCACCCCTGAGCGGCGGGCATGACTGAAGGCGCGCACACACGCCTGGCCACGCAGGCGGCCCACGCAGGCCTGGTGCACACAGGGCTCGGGCACTTTCTCGGATTCCCCTCAACGAGCTCTCGTCTGAGTCCCCCCAACTGGGGGCTGTGCCAGGCCCCCAGCTCTCCTGGCACAGTCCCCAACTGACGTGTCCTGTTTGTTCTTGGGGTCAGGGAGCCAGCCCACCCCAGCCCAGGAAAGGTTTCAGGGTGCAAACGCTGAGAACCCCGCCCCAGGCTGGCAGAGGAAGATCCATGAGAACAGACTCTCTAATGTGGCCCAAGACGGTCTGTCTCCTACCCCTGCACGGTCACAATCTCAAGAAACGAGGAGAGAAAGGGAACAAGGACACTTCGGAGCACCGACCTCCCCGGGGATATGCCGTAGCGCATGGCAGGAGCGACGGGACCCCAAACCCAGGCACCAGCTCCCGTCCCAGGGAGAGGTCCCAGGGAGAGGACCGCCTGTGGCGTGGCCTCTCCAAATGTCCTGACTCCACTTGCTGAGCCCTGCTTTGGTCATCGTATCAGAAATAATATAAGTTCTTCATCTGCTCTATAAAATACTCTGAACATCCAAAATTAGTGATTTTACATGCAAAATGTCATCATTTTATTTTAAAAGTTCAAGAAATGTTCTGCTGCAGAACCTAGGAACTGTTCCTGAGTCTCAAAACAAGACGGCTTCATTTTCGACTTAATGAACCAC
Source organism: Artibeus jamaicensis (assembly GCF_021234435.1). Lineage (NCBI taxonomy): Eukaryota > Metazoa > Chordata > Mammalia > Chiroptera > Phyllostomidae > Artibeus > Artibeus jamaicensis. The sequence goes on from NW_026522046.1 coordinate 50,124,496, forward strand.
AGAGGTTCAGCTAAGTCACATTAAAGTAGAACCAGGGTGATTTCCGGGGGGCAGCCTCACCTCTCCTGGGAGAGCAATGCTGAGCTCCGCGTCGGCCTGGCCCACGACCCTCGCGTGGAAGTAGCTGCTGCAAGCCGCCAGCACAGAGCGGTGGGCGCGGAAGGGCCGCCCCTCCACCAGCACGGTGACGTCGCACAGCACGTCCCTCTTCCGCTGCTCGTCCAGGCTGAGCAGGACGTTGGCGCTGTGCACGGAGGACTCATAGGCAAAGGCCGCGCTCTCGCTCAGCGACATCCTGCGTCACGCACGGCGCTGCGAGGCCCAGTGGGCGCATTCTTCTCGCCGTCGTCGACCCTGCGGGGAGACAGCGAGACTGCACTGAGTTAAAGTCTTGCTACGCCTGCTCTAAAAACGGCAGTGTCAAAGGTACAGCGAAACACTTCCCGACAGCAAAGATAAAAACGAAGCCCCCGAGAACCTGGAAGCACCTATCCGATCTACGTCGTTCCAAAGCGGGTCTTTGCGGCCCTTCTTCCAACCAGTTCAGGTGCGAGGTCCTCAGGAGGAAGGAGTTTTGAACCGAGGGTTAACGGTCTCTGACAGAGACATCCCACACCAGGGAAGCGCCTCTGAGGAGCGGCAGCCGGTCGGGGAATGCATGGGTGGCACCTGCGCCGCAATGGGCGTGGGCGTGGGCGTGGGGGTGGCCCGAGGTCCCAGCTGCGAGGGGGCTGGGGGCTTCAGAACAAGGGACTCGCTCTACCAAAGGCAGAGCTCCTCCGACCCTGGGAAGAAAGTGACTTCTCCAAGAAAATGCTCAAGTCCGTCAGGCCGGATCGTGTTAACGAGCCCTTCCTGCCCCGAGCCCGACTCCACACGACACAGTGCAAGGACAAGCGAGACTCTTTCATCACTGAAAACACGGCTCACACGCAGAAAGGCTCCCGGTTTTCTCAAAATGATAAAACACAAGAGAATGTTACCAAAATGTGTGTTTTTAAAACAAAAACCAACACAGGGCAGCCTCCAGACATTTTTTGATCACATACACACTACTTGCAAAAAAGCCCCGGCCTCTGTGTGTCTGTTCACTGTGTGTTCACGCGGGCACTGCTGGTATCACACGCAACACACGCTTTCAAACCCACAGACGCTGGAGGTGAGAGGGCAGGAGGGCTCCTGTTGCCGGACGCCAGTGGGGTGGTGAGTGCCCGGGGCGTGTGGCCCTGTGACCCGGGTCCCTTCCTGTGACGGCCCCTTCGTTCTCCGACACCTTAGTCACTGCCTGAAGCAGGAAGGTCCCCCCCCCACGTGCTCAGTGACTGAGCCACTGTCACTGCTCTCAGACGCTCTCCCCTCCAAACAGGAGTGAAGAGAGAACGAGGACAAGGACGCCCAGACGGCCCAGGCCAGGTCCCCGGGAATCCCTCCTCCGAGGCACAAACGCGTGAAACGCACCCCAAAGCCCCATCCTGCTCGAGTGTTCATCTTCAAGGTGTTTGGCGTTGTAGCCAAGAAGCAGTCGGCGACAACTACTCACAGGCTGACTGTGAGACACGGATGTCGGGTGCCGGCCCCAAGGCCCATCGGCTGCAGCCAGGAGAAGCTGGAGAGGCAGGTGGGGAGGAGCGCGGAAGGCCCTGCACCCGCACGGAGCACCCGCACGGAGCACATGCACCACGACCGTGGTCTCCCACCCACACCCGGGCACACCCTCCCCACGCCCCCGAGCGCAGTCTCTCACCCGGTGGCTGCCACCGCCCCTTCACACCGAGACCCACTCCTCACCACCAACACCGCCGCGACGCCTGTCCACGCCAGCACTCGCTGGTCAACAGACATGCAGTTCACTTTCTGCAACTGCTTCCCAGCGCACAGACGCACAGATACAATTATATAAAATAAAAGGGGAAACAAAGTCCCACATACCAATACTTCACCTTCACTGGTGCAAAGCGCTCTGGTTTCCGTTCTATTTTTAAATGTCCAGGTGTGACCCCCTCCGTTTCAAGAACCACTCACTACTAAACCCTCACCTCTCGCCGTGAAAGCACAAGCCAAGCGGCCCACGGTGCAGGGGTCAGAGTCCCACACCGTCCGGTTCAACCCCAGCCCTACGGCTCACTGACCACTGACCTGAGGCAAGCTGCTTGCCCTCCGGGCTCTTCTCACCCGTAACAGAGCTGAGAGCAGCGCCCGCTGGGCTGTCGTGCCAGCTACCTGGGACGGTGCGGGTGAAGGGGTCAGTGTGCTGTCCAGCCTGCGGCAAAGGAAGGGTAAATATCAGCTGCTATTAATGACAGTAACAAAGTTCCTTTCCCCTCAAACCCTCTCGATCGATACCATCTCACTTATTCCTCCAAACGAAAGGGATTCTCCCTTGCCAAAAACCCTGTAGTGTCTTCCAAACTTCATATGATCAATTTTAGACCCTCAGCAGGTCCTCAGACCTGCATGGTCAGACTTTCTACCTATTAATCCAACGTTCTCTCGAGTCTCTGACTCCCTCTCATGCTGTTCTCCAGCCTCACCCTCCTCCCCCCGCCCCACAGGCACCGACCCCCCTCCAGCCGCAGGGCCCGGGCTGCACCCACTGCCCAGCTTCTACTGTTCCACTGGCTGACACCTCAAAACGCTGAGGTCTCTGCTTAAACGTCAAAACCTTGCCTGACTCGCTTTCTAACCTCAAGCCTGTGACACAGCACCTGGTCCCATGCAGGGACTTGCTTCTGAATGAGTGACTTGGTGTTTTCATTACAAGCCCACACCGCAGACTGTCTACGTCTTCCTCCAGCACAGCGCAGTCTGCTACCTCCCTGCGTGCGCCACGGAGACAGGCCCTCGAGCGCAGCCCTGCGCAGCTTTTCCGGGGCCAGAGGAGCGAGTGAAAGGAGCGGGCGCTGGAAATGTCCCTGCAGGACAAGGGACCCCAGACAGCAAGGCTGGGCGACTGTGGGCACGGCCACCACAGCTGCCTCGGGTGGACGACGCCCTGCGACCCTGCCTCATGGGCACAGAGCACCAGAGAAAGCCCCTCTGAAAGTCGTTTTTCCTAATTCTGAAAACCATTCGAGTGGTCACTGATCCCTTTTTCCCCAGCAGTGCAACTAAGCCGTGAGTAAACAGGTAAGAACGGCACAGGCCCTTCCAACACCGGTCACCTTCCCACACTTCGCACACCTGCGAGGTGAGACCCAACTCCCCCGGACCCCAGACTCTGGTCCCTGACTAACACAAGATCTGGGTTCTTTTGTTACACATTTTTCCTGTATTCTCAGAAATATATAAGCTATCGTTAAAATTCAAAACAAAGGTTTGCTGACCTCAGCAAACTGCCGATCGGTGATGCTGACCAAGGATGAAGACGGTCAAAGCTTCCTGAGCCCCCTTCACAAATAAGTCCTGCCCTCCACTCAGCTGCACTGGTGTGCTGCAGCGCACACCTGAGGTCTGTGCTCTCAGAGTCCTACAGAAAGGGAGCAACGACACTGTGACTTCATCGCGGGTTAGTCATTTCACGGGCCATTTAACATCAAAACCCTGCGCAGTTGTGGAGCCCGGCCACGCCCTTTGCGGCGGGAACTCAGCAGGAGCCGTGTGGGGACCGAGTCCACCCGCGTGGACGGCCTCAAGTCTCACGGACGGTGCCTTTAAGTCCTCCACGGAGGGCCCACAAACTATGTGGTACCGAAGGCCCACAGAAAAGACAAGACTCTCACCAGACACTCCGCGTCTTCACTGGCCAGTGGCGCCCGCCGTGTGCACGGCACAGCAGGCCCCGTACAGCGGTGGCGGCCTCTCGCTCAGGAAGAGCGGAACCCAGAGATGCCCGAAGGAAAAATGACGCCTTGGGCGGAAGGAGGACCCTCACAACAGGTCTCACCGCCCCCTGCACCCAGAAGCCGCCCTTCCCTCCCACCCCAGTCCAACGCAGGCCAGGGCACCCCCCCCCCCCCGCTGCAGCTCCCCTGGCTGCCTCCTGCACACCACACACTCCCAGCCAGACCCAGCTGCGGGCCCCCAAGGTACCCAGGGCATGCCATCTTCAGACACCCAGCGGGGAGGGGGGGGCGGCAAAGGCCCCATGGCGTTGCGTACACACACCTTTGGTCCTTTGTCTTTCCTTTAGGGGCCTTTATAAGAACTTTTTTAACTTAAGTGGAGATGTGCACAGGAAAGAATTTCTTTAAAAACAGGGCTTTTCTTGTTACCACTCCCAATTCTGAAAGAACCATAACATCAAAAAGTCTGTGGGCATTTAAATCAGAGACAACAATGTCAGTCAGCCCTCTTTCCAACACTTTAAGACTTAACTCGGCTGGCGGGAAGAGCCAGGAAGAATGACGCCGTGACCGAGACTTGCTATTTTCTTTCAGCTGCAGATCTTAAACATCACCCTTGTTTAAACATCATATCGGATAACCACATTTTCGAAATCCATCTCTCTCGGTCGTACAGAAAAGTCTTAAGTATGACTAGATAAGGCGCTCGGATGAACCAAAACAGGCTGAATGGAAATGGAAAGCGGAAGTGCTCCATCAAGTCCCCCTGTGTCATAGGCTCACGGGACGACACACCGGCTGAGGCACTTTCCCAGCGACAAGGGGGAAAGCGAGCTGGTGCTCCGGGCCGGACTCCGTGCCGCAAGCACCACAGGCAGCAAGGGGGGGGGGGTGTCTGTAGTCCTCGCAGCTCAGGACGTTACAGCATTATGTTTATGTTAGGTTCCGTACAGGGAAGGTTAGGTTTTTTCCACTTTCTCTTCCTAACGTTAAAAATTACATATCCACAGATCTTTGTTACATTCACTCGGTGTAATTCCATACCTAAAGTACAGAGCTGCAGTTAGAGGGGAGCAGTCTGAATGGTCACAGAGTGCAAACAAGTTTACAGACTCACCCGCCGAGAGGTCAGACACAAAAGGTAGGTTTTTACCCCCCAAGTCAACAAACCCAACTTTGACGTTCCTGGGCGGTGAGTTTAAAACAGCTTGGAAGGGAAGAAAGGAAGAAAGAGGAGAAGGGACACAGGGAAGCCAAACTCTAGAACCAAAACCAGAAACACTGATTCCACTGTGACATTTTCTTACTGTTGTACAGAGAACTTAAACAACAATGAAGTCTTTTATTTGCTTAACATATTTAGTAGCAACTTGGTCCCTGACAGGACCATGACATCGTAATGGAATAGGACTACGTTAAGAAAATATGAACTAGCAAGGGGAACTGGCCCATACCAATAAAGCTAATTTACTGAGTACATATTTTTATCATGTACCTGTCCACTACTATTTTATTTATCCACATTCAGGTTATGAATACAAAGAACAATTATTTAAGGTATACAGTTCAGTGAGTTCTGGCACTTGTACACGTGCACAGTCAAGACAGACATCGCTGTCCCCCCTCGAGACGCCACAGGCCCCATGAGGTCGCTCTCTCCCCTGGCTCCCAGTGACCAACAACTTGTTTTGTGTCACTACTCACTGGTGTGCGTCTTCTGTGAAACCACACATTGCGTCCTCTGGCTCGGGTGTCCCTCCCGCAGCTTCATGACAACCCTACTGTGTGCATCAGTAGTTCGGGTCTTCTCGCTGCTCGATAACTCTCTCTTTGGTGGAACTTCCACCGTTCGTTTACCCACTTAACCACGGACGGCGATCGCGATGCAGGTGGGCAGCGGCACTGCTTCCAGTCTGGGACCACGGTGATACGGCTTCAGCGAACAACTGCCCGGACACACTTCCTTCTCTTGGGTAAATGAACACCCAGGAGCGGGGGACTGAGTGCTATGGCAGGTTTATGTTTAACTTCTCAGAAGTTGCCAAACCATCTTCCAAAGCAACGGCCTCACTTCACACTCTGCCAGCAGAGTGGAAGAGTCCGGCTGCTCCCACCTCACCAGCCCTGGGGCGTCCGTGGCACCTGGGCTGCCCCGACCACGCACTGTGGTACCTCCCTGTGGTTTCCGTGTGCACTTCCTGATGGCACCTGTCTGTGTGTTTCCCGGCCATTCATCCATCTTCTTTCGTGAAACGCCGTCTGTTCAATTCTTCTGTCCATCTTTGACTGGGCTGTTTTCTTCTTTTCACTGAGTTTTAGGAGCCAGCAGAGTTTTGATTAGGACCGCAATAAATCTACATGCCCACCTGGGGGAACTGACTTCCAACAACCGGGTTTTCTGACGCACAAACATGGCACGTCTCCCCATTTCCTTACATCTTCTTCCATTTCTCTCAGAATTTTCCCAATGTTTCTAGCAAAGAAGTCATGCACATCTTTTGTTAAATTTATTCCCAAGTAGTTTGTTTTTTGAAGTTACTATAAATGGACTTGTTTAACTTCACTTTCTGGCTTTTTGCTGCTACTCTAAACATAAAACTGACTTTTTTACTGTGGCATTTTGCAAGCTTACTTAATTCACCTATCGCTTCTGACTGTGGCTTTGTAGCCTCCTTAGGGTTCTCTCTGCGCACGGGCAGTCATGTCACCTGCACACAGAGACAGTTGTACCTCTTCCCCGCCTTCGTTTCCTCTTGTCCCTCTCACGGTGACCCCATGGTGAGCGTGGAGACAGAGGGCACCATGGAGGCCGAGATGCCTCAGTCCCTGTTCAGCATCTCACCGCTAAGCACGATGCCAACTGCAGGCCTTTTAAGATGAGCAGCTGAGGAGCAGAGAGGGTTGTGCTGTAGCTACGTCCTGTTCAGCTCAGAGCTCCCAGAAGAAACTGAGAGGGAAAAGCAAAGAATAAAAATTCCAAAAAATTCCCCCAAAGGAGTAAAAATTCCCAGACTCAGCCTCCTCCAAGGGTCCCCTCATTCCTACACCACCCCGTGGGCACTCGCTGCAGGCACACCGAAGAGGGCAGAGGTCATCAGGGAGTGGCCAGCGGGTGGACCGCAGACTCCACCCCTCCGTCCCAAGCCCACAGAGGGGGCAGCAGCGCTTGCTCCTGGGGTCCCTGAGCGGACAGCGCAGAAGAGCCCGGACGCGTAACGCCAGCCCGGCCTGGCCGAGGGGCACACGAACATGCACAGTGTTCTAAGAACACTGGCCTGGCATGTACTGAGTGCTCGCCAATCATTAGCCGACACCTGGGTTCGATGCCAGGAAAGGTTTTGGGGGCACAGGCAGACGGTGAGACTGCAGGGAGGGAGAACGGCCGTCAAGCCTCAGCACCGCACACGGAACACCACGAACACGGTCAGCTGGTTTTCAGACCAGACAAATAATGTAAGGCTTAATGACAGCTAGAGAATAGAATGTATATGAACCCCAGTGAAATAAACGTACAGCTGAGGCTGGGAGATGCCATCCCAGAGAACTGAAGGGCACAGAGGTATTGTTTCAGGGAGAGACCAGAGTCAGGGCCCCAACCACTCACCCGGAGCTTGTGTCTGGGTTCCTCTCTCACTCGCAAGACACGGATTCCAGCGCGAGACGGACCCGTGTGGCAGAAATGAGAGAGTTTACTCATGAAACACACACAAGCAGGTGCTGGGCAGGTCTGAATGCCCCACGTAGAGGGACGTGAAGCCGTCAGTGAGCTTGTTTGATACACTTGAGCTGAGGCTACAAGTGGGCACTCTGCTGATCTGGGTGTACTGACTTTTGGGGTTCAGGAGCTATTATACCTCTGTCAGCTTCTAGGCTCCCCCCTCCTTCTTCCCCACTAAACCGTGGGAGTAACGTGCAGCCACAGTTCCTCTCGGCTAGTAAAGGCTCTTTGTCTCCAGTAGTGAGACTGCCACAGTGGCGCCCCTTCCCAGCCCAGAGTCCCAAGGACTCCCCTCCTCCCGCGCTGTCCCTGCTGGTGACCTTCTGACCCCCCTCCCCCACAGTCTTATCGGACCAGGCTCAGGACTGCTGAGTCATGACATGACTTCCTTTCCCTCTCTGCCTCCTGTTTAAAGTTCTTCGTTAGACTGTGACGGAGGGGCCCCTGCTTCATTTTCCCTCCGGCCACTCATTTCTAGCTGCTGTCTACAGGAACAGTATGTCTGCATGACTGATAATATCCAAAGGCAAAAAGGCGCTTACTTAGATGAATGAGACAACTAAAAAGATAATTCTGAGTTGTAGAGGTAACCAAGGACAGAAGTAAAATAGTAAAAGTAATACAGTCATAAACATAGGTGAGCGGCATGGCAGAATGAAACAAAGACCAGTAACCCTGGTAACAGCAAACCAACAGATCACGTCTGAAGTTCACAGATAAACAGGCACAAACATCTTAGAGACACAGAAGTAAGCAAGCACCTAAAGAATTAAAAAGCAAAATGGATAAACATAAGTATTAACCATGAAGCAGAATCAGAGGTGGGATGGGGGGCAGCAGATGAGGCTTCTTTCTGATAAATCTCTGTATTTTTTTAAAAAAAACATGTATCATTTTGATTAAAAACACAAACTAAAAAAATGTATAAACAGAGAGTAGACCAAAAAAAGTAAAACTCGGTTAAGTCTAAATTGTTGACAACTTGGTTGTAAGTCTTAAATGCAACTTTTTGAAGATTCTACAAAGAGAAAAAGAATCTGATAAAAAGGTCAACCTCTAACGGAAACCTTGGATGCCGATGTAGAAACCAGGAGGTGGGAAGGCAGAAAACAACGGAGAAGACGTCTCGGCTGGCCACGCCGCCCCGTACACACCAGGGCCGGCCGGACGGCGCCTGTGCGGGAGGAACCGCAGACCTGCCACCGGGCCTGCCGGAAGCCACGGCCCACACAGGAAATCCACTCACGGTGCCAAACCGCACGTTTGCTTTTGGTCGAACCGTTGAACTAAACCACGGGCTGATTCTTTGAGAAGACCGATAAAATGAACAAATTTCTGCAAAGTCTCAGTAAGACAAGACGAAAAAAAAATGAACATGTAGCATTTCCATTATTTCTATTATCACACGAAACACACTGCTCCGACTCTCCTCTTAGAAGAACGCGTCTGGACCCTCCCCGGACCCTGCAGTCTACAGTGAAACGCCCTGCTCCCTTCAGCGAGCTCCCAACAGGGCCGCTCCTGGCACACCTTCCCCACTTCCCAGCTTCCCAGTGTCACATGACCCCGCCAAAGTCAGGCCTCTCCCTCCACCCCAGGAACACCCTCTGTGAGGATCGATGACCCCGGTCTCCTCACACGGCCTCCCAGCAACACTCCGCAGGCCACTCGGGGCCCCTCCCGCAGTCAGTGTCCAGGCCACCGCACCCTCTGACTGCCGAGCTCTCTGCTGGTCCTCCTCCTCTTCCGAACATGCTGGAGAGCCCAGGGCCAAGCCCTGAGATGCCCCCTCCTGCTGGCACACATGTCCTGGGTGACCTCACCCGGACCTACGGTGAGGACACACTCGCTCAGGGACTGCTGGGCACACTCATGCCCTGACTTGGTCTAATCGCAGCTTCACGTATCCAAACGCACACGCAAATCATCACTTGTTCATCTACTGATAGAGGACACCTCACACTTAACGTGTCCAGAAACCTTACTTCCTCCACCTTTAGTTGGGATATATACTAAAATGTTAACAGTGGGTACCTCTAGGTAACTTTTATTTCTGCATTTAAATTCTTAATCACGAACACCTATTACATCGCAATCAAAATATTAAATAGGCAACAACTATAAACAAAGAGCGGACCTTCGTTAGAAACGCAGTTCCTATGTACTTCCCCTGAGGGCCACGTCCGCTGACTATTCCCTCCAGCTGTCACTGTGCTGAAAGCTCGTGGTGACAGTGAACACGGCAGCCCCCACGACACCCTCATGTCAACCAGGCGAGGACAGCCAATGGCAGGGTGAGCTGCGGGAGAACGAAGACGCGGCTGGGAAGGAGTCCCTGCCAGCGAGAGGAGGGCAAGGTGCGGCGGGAACGGGCAGGCGGCCCCCAGCCCCTTGTCTCACACAGCCCTTGGAAAGGACTGAGTGTGAAAAAAATACACAGAACCATGAAATGCAAAAGAAAATCAACTTCAGGTTGTTTTAACACTGCCACAGGACGCCGCGGGAACACACAGGAGAACTCGGGTGTCAGGCAGGCTGTGCCAACCCGATGAGCACCGCGTGGCCCTCCGTGAGGTGGCGGACGTCGTTCTCCAGGGCCCACGGCGGGGCACCGACACCTGCTCTAAGGCCTGGGTGGTCCAGCACCCCTCACGGCACCGAGCTTCGCACAGATCCACCTTTTATCGTCACTGTTGCCTCTGTGATGCGAGTGGTCGAAAGAAAACTGCATTTTAAAAGGTTCTACAAACCCACAAATTAAGTTACACAATGCAGAGATTCCTAAACTTTTAAAAGTAAAAAGTCACCCTGACTGATGTGGCTAAGGTCCTGGGGTGTGGTTCCACAAGGTGAAGGTCGCTGGTTCAGTTTTCGGTCTGGGCACATGTCTGGGATGCAGGTTCAGTCCCGGGATAGGGGCATGCGAGAGGCAACTGGCTGAATTTTCTCTCCCTCCTTTTCTCCCACTCTCTAAAAATAAATAAAATCTTTTAAAAAAGGGAAATAAAAATAAAAATTCAGTAAGCCTAAGATCTCAACAAAGTAAAAAGACAATGTGAAAACTGCCCGAGTCTGCTTGAGAAAACTGCAAATTTCACAAGGCTACAGCCTTTCTAACCAGAAGAGCACCAGGCACCCACATGGCCCACTGCACCGCCACCGCCACCGCAGGCAGAGGCGCTGAAGCCCTCGAAGGGTCGGAGGCTTAAAGGTGACAAGGTCTTCTACCTCCAGGTCCAAAGAGTACATTCAATTCATGTTCTGTGACCAAAGTGCCATGTGTGTCCCATGTGTGTTTGTGCGGGAAGGAGGAAGGTAGAAACGAAGACAAGAGAAAACAAGGACTGGCAGGAAACGCCACGGGTATCCTGTTGGTGATGAGAACAATGCTAAACAGAGTAAAAGGGTGTTGGGTTGGCCAAAAAATCCATTTAGTTTTTGCAGTAAAATAAGAGACGCATCTTTATTTTCACCAATAACTTCATTGATTTGGCTATTTTGAGTATGTCAGCTGTCTCCCACCACTGGCTTCTAGTGGGCAGAGGTGCTGCTAAACATCTTCCAGTGCATAAGACAGCCCCACAGCAAAGATTTATTTGGCCAAAATAGCACCAAGAAACTTCGTAGACCACTTCTGACATGATTAGTCACAGCACCTCCTCCACACACCGCACAAATCTTTTTTTACATTTCCGTTGCATTTTTTACCTTCCTTGAAATAAAGCATAATACAAAGAAAATGTTGCATACCTTCTTCCATCTTCAATATTAAAATGGCGGCACAAAAATTCGCCAGTTTTGATCACTTTTTTAATGTGCGCTGATACGACAGCTGTCACAATAAATCTAACAAATCTAACAAAACTGTTTCCCATGAAATCAAAGACTAAGCACAACTAAAGCCATCACACAGGAAAAAAACAAACAAACTTTTTGGCCAACCCTCTATTTAAGAAATAGCAAATTTTCCCTTATTGCTCAATATTTGATTAATGAATTTCTTATGAACGCTTCTTGGATTAGGAGTAAACAATCTCATCAGTGCTAAGAGGACCCGACACTAAGCTGCGCTGAACTGAGATCAACTCTACAGCCGTACCTGACAACACACGGGAAGTTCAAGGACAGGACGCTAGAGAAGACTTCACCAAAAGTGACTTTCCCCACAGAGCACTAAGTGTCCATGTCCTGCATTCAAATGGAAATATTACAGATTCTTCACATTTTGTTTTCAAACTATAAAAATTATAACCACAATCCAAATTATTTATTTCTGATTACCTAGTAGAAGCAAAAGCCCTAAAACAAGATCAAGGTCAGAATGAGTCTCTAAGAGTTGACGTGTACAGTATGCAAAGTAACAGGGGAAAAAAAACAAGAAAAAACCACCACCAAAAAAGTGCCCTTCAAATTCCCAACTGTTCCTTGAACACCGCCTCACTCCAACTCATAATTCATTTGAGTCACAAGAAAGGATTGAGAGTAAAGAAAAGTTAAGTAATAATTGTAACAAGGCAGCAGTCGCAGGGGAGCGATCAGAACACTGCATGAATCACAGATCTGAAACTCTGGAAGGAGAAGGATTAAATTACGATGATTTATTTTAGAAACCGATCCACTAACCCTCGACAGCCCCCACAGTGCTACGGGACCCTGGTACGCAGCTGAAACAAAAATGTCTAAGCCCACTTACTGTGAGTGGTGGTGACTTGGGAGTCAAACTGCCGCCTCTAAAATGCGGGTTTCCGAGCTGTGGACTGTCCACCTGACCCTCAACACAGTCACTTCCCAAAACATAACAATTGCAAAATGTAGTCAAATAATAACTTGAGGCCTGTTAAAAGAAAAACTGAAATATTTGTCAGTTCAGATGGTATCTGAGGGACAACTAAGTAGGTAAGTATTATATTTCTATTTGAGACAGAAATAGTTTTGGCCATATTACGAGTCTCTTCTGAACTCCACCTTAAAAAGCATCACATCAGAAGCCCACCCTCACCGTCTGCCACAGCCTCTATAGCCATCCTCAAGTAGAAAAGTGTATTAGCAATTAACTTCTCCTTCATAAACTTACAACACTGTTCACACGGTTACGTCATCTGTTTGCCTTTCGTGTAACATACAAAGCACCGAAACCTGGGACTGAGAAGGGACCAGAACCGCACAGGAAGTCCTCTGAACACGCCAGAGCCCTCTGGGAGTCTGGGAGTGCCACCAGGACACCATTGGGATGGGAGGGCAGGCACACTGAACCCAAGACAGCCTTCCCTCCCACGGATGGGGCTGTGTGTGTGGAGGGAGAGCGGTGTCCACTTCTGCACCCGATTCCCTGAGAGCCATAGGCGGGGTGGGTGGCCTGCCCTGCACACTCAGAGAGTGGTTCTGTTGGTGTGTCACACACTCGGAAGCAGTGAGATGTTATCCATTCTCCTTCCCCTGAAAGGATCAAAAGAATGGCAAAGAACTTCACAACTGTTTAGAACAGCCAAGGAGACACGTCCCTTCCACTTGTAATTTCTTAGAGGGAATAGGCATTTCCAATTTTTAAGTAAGTTTTAAATAAAACATTTATCTGGCTGATCTGACGTTCAAGTTAACACTTGGTCACTGTAGCAAATGCAATGAGATAGAAGGGAAAGAAGCCGCCGGAGACGCCGACTCTCCCTCCTCAGCAGTGTGCGCAGCAGGCAGGGGCCGCTCACCCCACGCCCGACCACCGACTGTGCGCACAGACCTGCTCCCCGCCCGCACAGTATGTTTCTGGGGCAGCAGACCCGGTCCCGACGCAGGAGGAATGGCGACCCACCTCTGCCCATTGGACACCACCCCCCTGACGTGGGCTGCGTGAGGCCTGGGCTCACAAGCCAGGTCGGCCCATGAGCCCCCAGAGAGGCCGGGTCGGGGTGGCTCCACCAGGAGGCTTTAGGGAAACTGACACACAGAGACCCCGGGAAAACGGTCTTCTCCTGGGAAACCCAGTCCTATTCGCTGGTGATACTTGAACTTGTGGTCGTCATCGTCAGACAAACTGAGGACATGCCCTGCATCTTCAAGCTTTTCTCACTGACCCGATTTTCAAACACCTACGTGCACAGACCCAACCTCCCCAGACCAATCTCTCTCCCTTCTCTACTCCTCCCCGCTGCTAAGCTTCCCAAGAGGCTGGTCAGAACGAGCAGCCTCCCCAACTCAACTAGGCATTTATCAGTGACGTTCCAGAGGCTTTCCCAAGTTCACCTTCTCTGGTCCCGAGGCACACCCCACACACGAGAGCAGCGGTCTGCATCAGACTGTACCTTCTGAAAAGCCCAGTTCACCTCTATCTACGGCAGTTCCTGGCATATAAAGGGAGACATATTTGTCTCACAAATCAAGTGTGACCGCACATGTTGAAACAAAGTCAGCGAGCCTGCCATCTCCACACACCGAAAGCTGCCTGTGTCTGTGAGGAAGTTGGGGAGGGGCAGCGGGCACTGGAAGAGGAGACCCAAGTGCCTTGAAACCTAAAAGCACAATCACTCCATACTTCTTCCTGGGGTTAGAGCCGCTCAGAGTCCACACCACAGAAGCTGGAGCACGTGCCACACTGCCACCCGCAGCGGGGGGGGGGCTGACCCCGAGCTCCCTGACCTGCCCCTTGAGCAAAGCTCCCCACCTGCTCCAGGGAGAAAGGGGTCCCCGAACTCCTGCCATGGGACATAGACAACAAGACAGGCCAGAACCACAGACATGCACTGAGGCAAAACACGTTTTTTAAAAATGAAAAATTGTATCTTACGGGCATTTCCTCTGATTTCTCGGGTGACAGGCGCAGCGCTAGCCATCTGGGCAAAATGATTTCTACTTCAAAAGTCTTTTGCTAATGTGGAAAAAGTGACTAACAGGGCCAATGGCTCCCTCTGACTGGTGTGGCTCAGTGGACTGAGTGCCAGCCTGCAAACCAAGTGGCTGCTGGTTTGATTCCCAGTCAGGGCACATGCCTGTGTTACAGGCCAGGTCCCCAGTAGGGGGCACATGAGAGGCAACCACACAATGATGTTTCTCTCCTTTTCTCCCTTCCTCTCCCTCTCTCTAAAAATAAATAAATATATTTTTTAAAAAACGGCTTTTTTACTTATTACTTCTCCTTCTAATTCAAGTGATAAATTCTACCTTGAAGAGAGTCCTAAACCATGCTGGGAACACTTGTCAGAAAAACAGAGTAAATAGGAGATCTTAGGTACCTTGAAAATGAAAAGTGTCCTGGGCAAAGATTTAATAAGCACTTCACATTTTTAAAATAATATTTAAGTGCAAAATACACAGTAATGAAATTACTGATCTTAATCAAAACACTTACTACAAAATGACAACCAAAAATTACAACCTAAAAAATTTATTTAAAGATTAATACATCTTTTTTGAAAGATTATATTTTTTAATTTTTAGAGAGAAGGAAAGGAGAAAGAAGGAGAGAAACATCAATGTGTGGTTGCCTTGTGTGTGCCCCCTACTAGGGACCCAGCCCACGAGACAGGCATGTGCCCGACTGGGAATGGAACCCGTGACCCTTTGGTTCCCAGGCTAGTGCTCAACCCACTGAGCCACACCAGCCAGGACTAAAGTTTTTATACTAATCAATTTTTTATAGCTACATGTTTTATAACAAGTTCTCTTCACTGATTTCCCTGATTCCCAGAAGAAGCCGGCACACCCTAGAAGGGGAATGAAGCATCATGGATGTGAAGGCGCCAGCACACGGACTTGAGTGGACGGCTGTCCCCACTCCATACGCAATTGCCTCTGTGAGCCAAAAACATCCACGCTGGATCTGAGATGATGGAGACAAGTCAAAAGAAAGTATAAAAAAACAGGGAGAAAAACGTGGGGGCGGAGAGAGAACAAGACATTTCCCTAACTATTCTGGCTAGTCTGAAATCTTGGGGGGGGGGGGGCATTGTCAAAAGGAACTGAAAAAATGGCCCCCATATAAAACATTCTTTAGTGCAATTCCCCTTTAATGGGGACAGGGACGTGGAGTGAAACTACCCACTATAACTGACCCAAGGCAAAAAATGACAAATACACAAGTAAAAATAACTTTGTCAGACACAAGTTGGGAATATTTATTACAAAAAAATTCTTTTGAATGAGTTTCCTAAGGCACTAAGAAAACGATTTAAATTTATTTTTAAAAGAGCATGACTCGCGCACAGCTTTGGCTGCCTTACGGCAACACCTTCCAGACAGTGCCAGTGCCGATGAAGGAATGGCGGCCAGGCAGCAGCAACCAGGACACTGGCTACCGCTGCGGCTCTGCTGCTTATCTTTGCTCAGGGACTGTTTCTACCATCCTGTCAATATTCTCCAAACTGCCTCTGACCCACACAAAATGAGGGCCTGTTCTAAGGAGCAATGACACTCAAGGAAAAGTATTAGATGCACAAGACGTTTAACACCCAGACAATCCAAATCACATTTTGTTCAATTCGACTCCAGGTCAATTACAGGTTTAAAAAAAAAGTCACAAATCTTCTCTCCATCTCAGGAGATGAACTAAAAGAATGATTTAAATTCAGCTGCTTCCTCCATGTTTATACCAACGATGAAAACATAAAGCAGAATTCTAACTGATCAAGTTAGAATTTCAACTCGGTACACGTTTAACACTGCTTAATAGATACAACACATAATGTTCTCCCCTCCACTTTAAAAAATTCCAAAGTTTCAAAAATACAGAACTAAAATGAGCCCACACTGTACAGCCAGTGCAGCCGCCAGTGCCTTCCCGAACACGCCGCCACGGCACGTGGACTGGACCCCAGGATCTACGATGGAGGACCTGCTCAGGGCCAAGAAACTCACCCTCGCAGAGGAAGGGTAGCTAAAACGATTGACACAACCTTTCTCAATCACCAACAGGTGCAAGAAGCCATAGGATGAAACTTTATCACAGATGACTGCCCTTCGCTAGCACAGATACATCATGTAGAGAACAGGCAAAACTCAGAAGTACTGGCAGGCACCCTCACAGCCCAGACGCTCCCCGCAAACTGCTCAGGAGTGAGGTCTATCCTGATGGGAGAGACGGGGGTGGAGCGGTCGAGCCTGCCCAACCACAGCGTCCTGGACCTTCGTGTGGGGAGCCGACCAAAGGCAGGCGGCAAGTGTGTTTTTCCTTCAAAAACCAATTCCAGCGAACTGGTGCTGACCGGCTCCAGCACACCTGGCTGTGGCTGCCTGAGTCCTCCTGGCCCTGGGAGCTTGGCTGTCTGACTTAAACCATCCACCTGAGCGGTTTCCCCAGTAGCTCACCACCTGCTGTCTCCACCTCCCCCCTCATCCATCCTGCACAAGGAGGCTGCAGAGCCTGGCTGTGCCACCAAACCCGTCCTTGATTCTGAGGGACAGGTAACAACACCTGATATGTATGGATGCTCTAACCATGTAACACGTAACAATGCATTTTGTTTGCAAGCAATCTCTACAGTACAGACTGCATTATCACATCCCCATTTTCCAGATGAGGCACAAGTAAGTGAAGCAGCTTGTCCAGGGCTTCAAAGCTGCTGACCAAGCCAGAACCTGACCTCAGTCAGTCTAGCTGCAACCTCCCACATGTAGCCACTCTGCTCACTGCGCACCTGCGCACTGTGTGGGCACACCCAGGGCTTCAGTTCTGCTCTGCACCGAGGCGCCCAACGCCCGGGTTCCACACCGGTGTGAGTCTGCATTTTGTCTGCAGTCCTGAAATACCTACTCTCTCGAAGGGCCCGCATTTGGCAAACAGTGCTCAACTTACCACATCTTGGGCTCCGGTAGATTACTATATTCAGCATATTTTTAAAATCAAAATTGTTTCAAAAACCACTGATTCCACCTCATAAAACACACCCTCCATCTAGTAGAACCCTTGGGAAATGCAAGTTGTAGGGCTAGAGCAATTACCACATTCACAGAGTATTACTCAGAAGATTCTAAGATTCCTGAACACCTTGAATCAGCACCGTGGAGAGACTCCGAACACTGGTCACTCGAACGGGCTCGGCACTCCTCATCTCCAGCATCATGTCTCACAGACCAGGCACAGGGAGCTGGCCTCCGGCCCAGGAGGCTGCACTGACTCCTAAGTACGAATCACCCCCACACCCCCAGCTGCCCAGAAGGCTGATTTTCTGACTAAAAAGCACATTCATTCTCCTAAGGAGGGAAATGCCACTTGCCAAGGGATTTGCTCAATTTGTTCTTGTTAATCACTGCTAGAGGGGGTGTGCGCTTGGCCCCAAAGAGGCAGACTTGCAAGGAGTGACAATCAGAGAAATTTTAAGAGAATTTTATATCTAAAGCACACTCCAATGTGTAGGTATCTTCAGGTGTGCCCGCTGCACCCTTTCATGTGTCACTACATGTCGGGTCATACACATTAAACAAGTCAACCTCCTGGTTTGTCTCCAAATTCAAAATACACGGTATCCAATGTAATGGGCAAATCTATCTTTTTGGTACTTCCATTCCCCACATCAACAATATAATAAGAAATCTACACTCAAGCTTCTAATCTTTAAAGTATAAAAAGAATACGACAACACATGAACTAAAACTTAAGTGAAAGTTAAGAACATTTTGAACAAGTCAGGAAATCAGGGGCTTTTCTGAAACAGTGCTGGTACTGGCAGTGGTCAGTAAACTGTCCCTGGGCCCGAAAGACGAGAGGATAACGCACCGACGAGGCATGCACGTTCGGTGACTGAAGTTAATGTCTTTCTTATTTTACATAAAAGTTAAATGTTAAAAATCAACGTTTTCACATTTTCTTCTAAATGAGTAAGTTTGCACCCCACCTTAGAGACCCTAATTTTTTATTTTAAAAAACGAGACTTCTAATCTTTTCTAGTCCCAAACTTAGAACAACAAAACTTCCCTAACCATTTTTTCAAATACGAATGTAAATAAACTACCACCCGAGAACTACTCCGTCACCCTTCTGACCACAGGTCAGGGCCAGATGCCGCCCCCCATTTCCCGTTCCTGAACTTTGTCAGCAATGGGCTGGTAAGCAGCGGACCTATTTCAAAGCACAAAGCAAGGGTCACAAATGGAACGACACTCGCACCACAACTGAGACAAGGCACAGATACGGGTCTGCTTTCCACTGGAAGCTCTTCCTTGGCTGGACTCAAAGAGACCTGGTACCTGCGCCCAGACGACTCCCGCTCCCCGCGCGCGGTCCTGCCACCAGGCAGCGAGCGCGTGGGCAGCGGGGCCGAGCAGCAAGGAGAAGTCTCCCGCGCTCTCATAAAGAATCCTTACGAAGAACAAATGAAGTTCACTTTTGGAAATGGATAAGCCACACAACGAAAAAAACACAGAAGGGAAACAAAAAAATCAAGCACAGGAGAGATGCTGCAACGACACCGCTCTCGGTGGCTCTCCCGTGAGCGACCCCGCCACCAACACGCCTTCACCCGGGACGCACCTGCCCGCGGAGCACACACCACCTGGGCGCTACCTGACCGCCTCCTCGGGGCGACCCTGCACTTCACCCACGACTGCCTGCGTCAAACAGGCACTCGGCTGGGCCCCCTTCCACCCCCAGAAGTGGATCCCCTCCGGAGCGCAGGCCCGGACCCAGGGCCCGCACCAGCTGTTCCCGGTCCCCTCGCGAGCTGGGACAAATGACTCAGCAGCCCAACTTTTTTAACGAGTCATGCTACCTTGTTGCCCAACCCACAGAGCGAACCGCGGCGAACCACCGCCACAGCCCGAGGTGGAGAACAGCAACAGTACGCCACGCGATGCAACCCCGAAACTAGGACCCTCCGACGCGAGGCCGAGTCACTGCGCGTCTCTCCGCCGCGGTTTCTTCCATCCGAGGCAGAAGTGCCTCCGGCCGGCCCCGGCCGCGCACCCGCAGGAAGCCCGCAGGCCTCCGCCGGCCCCCGCACGACCCCGAGACGCGCCCCGGCGTGGGAGCAGACCCTCGGGAGGCCGCAGGGGCCGGTGAGAGTCGCGGACCCGCCCCGCAGGGCCCCGATCCCGGCCAGACACCCTTCTCCAACAGCAGCTTCCGCACAAAGAGTCTTTGTTCCTTTTCCCAGTCACTACCGCCGGGCCGCCCGAGCCCCCGCACCAGGCTCCCCGCACGGCTGCACCCAGCGACCGCGCCAGCCACGGCTCGCGTGGTGTCCGCCCCACGCCGCGCGCCCCGCTCCGCCGGACCGTCGCGGCGGAGCCCGGCCCGAGAGACACTCCTGCTGCCGCCCCGCGCCGCACACACCGCGCGGCGGTACCGGGAGGGGCAGGAGGACCGCGCGGAGTCCGCAGGGCCGCGGGCGGTGCTCGGAATCCCCGCGGCCAGGCCGGGCCCGGTGACCCGCAGGCGGGCTGGGCGGCGGCGCCCCAGAGCGCAGCCTCCGCCCGGTAACCACCCCGCCCGACCCGGGAGAAGGTCGGCGCCGGCCGGTCAACGACCGCAGGCCGGCGAGTCGCACCTTCCGGCGGACACTGCCACTTCCAGGAACCGGGGCCGCCACCACCCCCGCGGCCAGGCGACGCGCCCTCCGCCCGGCCACTCCGCGCCGCCGCCCCGCACAGGCCTGCAGCCCCCACCGCGCGTCGCCGCCGGGACCCTCAGGGAAAGGGCGCGGGGCGGCCGAACCACTCACCAGAGCCGAGGCGCGGCGCGGCCCGACTGACTGCGGCCAGCGAACCGGGCGGGCAGCGGTCAGGTGACTCACCGCCTCCCCGCGGCCGGCCGCCCGGTCCCTCCCCTCCCTCTCCGCCCCCTCAGCCCCCGCGGCCGCCGACACCCCCGGCGCCGGCCCCGCCCACTTCCCGAGGCCCCGCCCCCAGGGCCTCCTCGCGAGACCCCGGCCCGCCCTTCCCGCGGCGCCTAGGCCCCGCCCCCAGGCCGCCTCCCTTGACCTCGCCCCGCCCCACAGCTGCGAGGGCCAGGCCGCCTACTGCTCGCAGACCTCCGGGTGTTTGTAGCTGTGCGGACTGACGCTCACACCGAGGTCGCGGGTCGGGGACGCGCGGCGCGGGGTCGGAGTAGGACTCCGGAGGCGGTGACAGGGTCCGCTCAGTCGGCTGCTGAAAGCTCCGGCCACACGGGGAAGCCTCCTTCCCTGCTGGGGGCGGGAAGGAGGAGACCGGCAGCCCGGTCTTGTCCCCGAGGCGGGGGCGGGGCGCCCAGGTTCGCCGGAAACTGCCACCCGCAGGTGGGAGAGCGTCCCGGTGCCCGGCGTTCGGTAGCACCGCGACCCCTTGCTGAGACACAAGGTTTCCCTCCACTGAGGCTTTCCGGAGCCCATGCCAGCGTCCTGCTCTGCTTTCGTCTTCTGCCGCTTATTCACTTGGTGACAGTTTTAAAGTTACGTTTAGGAGCCACTCAGCACTTCTGCAGTCCAAAGGGTCGTGTCTCTACGAAGAGATGTGCCCGTGGCAAACTCTGAGCCACCAAGCTGACTGGGGTCTGCAGGACGTTACAAAGGGATCTGGCCCTTGACTTTGGAGTTCAGGGGGAGAAAGAGACGGGAGTGGGACGGTGGGGATTGGTGGCTGAACAGCAGCAGCTTCAGAATATTGGGACTTAGTCCTGAACACAAGAGCTCCGGGGAGGGGGTTGTGGTGGGGCCGAAGGCGACCAAGATGAGAGTCGAGGGTTATCACGAATGTAGCTGTGTTTGCACTCACAGGTTCCGACATTTGGGGACATTTGAGTTACATCCAAAATACACAAGAAAATGACATGAGTAAAATTGTATGGGGGTGCACCCGGTGGGCATCCCTGTGACCTCCATGCAGGTGGGAGGTGATGTCTGCATTGGAACTTAAGTAGAAGGAATGGGGTCCAGCAGTCCAGGGAGACGGGGGCATTCTAGGCTGCCTGCGTTCGTGGTGGGGCGCAGACATATTCAGTGAGGAAGGGGGGGGCAGCTGGGCACAGGTCCTGAAAGGACTGGAGCCTTATACACAGTGAGCTCTTGAGGCTTTATTCTCCTTCCACCCACCGGTGGCCTGTTTCTTCTAAAAGAACAGACCCTCCTTTTTGGGAGGAGTCGGGGTGTCCAACCTTTTGGCATCTCTGTGCCACACTGGAAGAAGAGTTGTCTTGGCCCATACATTAAATACATTGTGACACATAATCACAAAAATATAATGTTTTAAGTAAACTTACAATTTTCCGTTGGGCCACATGTACAGCCATCCCGGGCTGTGTGCGAGCCATGGGCCGGGTACCCCTGGGTGATGGTGGCGATACATTCTACCCGATGTGTCGTAGTGTGAGAAGTCTTACAATACCAAGGCGTTGAGAGTTAGGAGTGACTCTCAAACGTTAATGTATTCCATACCCTGGGATGCTTGTGAAATGCAGATTCCTGGGCCCTGCCAAAGAGTCTGACTTAGTAGGTCCGGTTGGGACCCAAGGATGTGCAGCTGTAGCAGTGACGCAGATGGTCTTTAGGCCACACCGGAGAGGTCCCCAGTTAGAACTCGTGTCATAAGGCCAAGGAGGAAAATGAAACTAGACAGTGAAATAAAACCAAGTCAGAACGGGAAGGGCCCCACCCACCTGCCTAGAGTTTGGACTTTATCCCATGGGCTGAATGGACGGTGTAAAGGTGTCTACATCGTGGGTTTGTTTTCACAAGCTAATTCTAGAGAGCTCAGTCCAACTCCAGTGGCCTTGGCTCCTTTTGTCTTTAAATGTTCATTCAAGAATTCAATCAACAAAATTGGGGACGGGAGGATAAAAATTAGCTTTAAACTGGTGGTGGAGGGGTGTCAAGATAGAATAAGAGTCAGTCTCACCAACTTGAAAAACAAAACGGCCGATCGACATACCTTCCTTCAAAGGTGATAGGGATTACCCCTGCCCCCAGGCCACAAGATTTTTGTACAAAGTGAACCTATTTTATTTGAACATGAAAAGGAGCAGATGGGCAAACTGGCCATTATGTTTGCCTGACACCTAAATAAAAGATAAGGTGAAGGGACTGTAGCCTCAGGCTTGAGATGTCCACAGTCTGAGATTTTTTTTTTTTTAAGCAGCAGAAAAAGGAAAGGCAGAGGACAGTGTCAGAGCAGAAGAACTCAGCAGGACGGACGTGCTGCTCAGATACCAGATTTAACAACAACCAAAGTGGCTCAACTTAGGGCCCAAATGGGGAGGTACTTCTGAATCAGCTGGAGCCACAGGGGCCGCAGGTGGCCGCAAAATTCTGTCACCGTCCCACTGAGGGGGGGAGTTTGGTTTCCACCCCTCAAATGGGTCTGGCCCTGTGACAAGAGGACAGTAGAAGGGACGCTGTGGCAGTTCTGGGTCTAGCCTTTCAGGAGACTGGCATCTTCCACTTCTTTCCCAAAACATCTGTCTTGGAACTCCCCCTCTCAGAAACTGCCACCACACAGTGAGAAGCCCGGCAGGGGAACGCCCGTCGCCTCTCCCACCGACGCCCATGACGCCCCGGAAAGCAACCAGCCATGGTCAGTGTCACATGCGTCGTGGGCATGAGCCCTCCAGGCTGTGCTCATCTAGGCGAGCTCATGCGTGACTCCAGCCCAGCCACACCCCTCAACTCAGAATCCCGACATAATAAATGATTGTCGTTTTAAGCCACTAAGTTTCAGGGTGTTTTGGTTAAAATATCTGACGATGGAATAGAGTTTGAAAATGTAATTAAATTTGTAAAAAGAACTACAACCCCCAATGATCAGGGCTTAGAGGAAAGTTCAGATAAATAAAAGAGAATATGTGAAATCACTGTGTAATTGCAAACCTGTATCGATCTCCTTGATCTGAGATGACACTTGAGACATTCCTCAGTTACAGGTTAGCTGTACCCCAGATTTCCCTCCTTTTGCTGAACTTACCCCCAGGAGATACTGGTATTGATATGGGGTCGGGGGTGTGCAGGTGGGTAGAGGCCAAAGGTGCTAACATTCTACAATGCACAGGACATCTCCACAG
Organism: Artibeus jamaicensis; assembly: GCF_021234435.1. NCBI lineage: Eukaryota > Metazoa > Chordata > Mammalia > Chiroptera > Phyllostomidae > Artibeus > Artibeus jamaicensis. The sequence continues at coordinate 50,147,948 of NW_026522046.1, forward strand.
TTAAAACACTGTGAATAAAGATACCTTGTTCCCTACTCACAACAAAGAACTCTCTGGCCCATGGTGTCAACAAAGCCAAGGTTGAGAAAATGTACTTGCACTTCAATATGAGAAATGTGCATATAAATTGAAAGAGGGAATAAAAGAAAACAAAATAATGGAAAGAAAATACAATGGAGCCAGGAAGAAGCTAAAAATGCATGCCACAAAATACACACCTTGACAAAAGGGAGCTGCAGAACTAGCTTTAGGTCCCTAGCATCCAGGTAAAAAAGGAAACCCGGTAAGTCAGTGACAGGTGAACTGGAGGGTCAGGCTCGAGCAACCCCAGTGAGAGGAGGAGGTATTCAAACCCCAGAGAAGAAAAAGGGGTATAGGCCATGGCCCAGCCCAACAGCCCATTGCCTGGACTGAGCCGACCCATGCAGGACATGCTTTGGAAATAGCACAGTGGCTGACCTCTGACATTTGAAAGCTATAAACTCAGACCCACTGGTCAGCAGAGATTCGCATGCTACCATAAAGAACAAGACCCATCCCCCGGGGAGGCTGCATTTGCACCCCAGCCACTGCGGAGTCCCTGGCCAGCCCTTCCTGCTCTGCATGGGGCCACTCGAGGCAGGCTTCTAGGCCCAGCGTGGACGGTTTTTCCTGTTCCGTCACTTGGGGTGTATTGGAGTGATGGGAGGTGTCAGCGGACCACAGCTGTCACCCTGCCCAGTCACAGGTTGGCTGTGGCTACGCTGGTCTATCAAGGACCCCAGCTCCTTCGAGAGACCTCCACCAGCAACACTGGGGTCAGCCCCAGGGCAGCGCCCTCACCCCGCCAAGTGGCCCACATGCTACCTGCCGGTTCCCTGGCTGATCGACCAGGTCAAGACTTGGGGGTGACCAGAGTGAACATATTAGCACATGTGAGGTTAGAACAGGGCTGTTCATCAACGTCTGAGGCCTATGAAGTCAGTCAGAGACACCAACCCAAGCAAGGCGTGCCTGGCACTGCCCAGGGGTGAAGGCGCCTTGGCTGAGGGCGTAGCGTTTTGCTCCCAGTGCCCTGACCTGCAGGATGTGAGGGGAGCCACAGCCTTCTGTGGCTCAGTTCCACCAGATGCGCCCCCCACCCCACCGCTCACGTCCCTCTCCTCTGGCTTCATGCTTGCATTGGCCCCCGGGGAGACATCATTCGGGGCCTGGGCACTGGCGTTTGGTGCACCTGCCGGCAGTATTCACAGGGTAAACTGATACGTTATGTTTGCACACTCTGCCTGCCTCTGCAGCCTCCGGTGCACACGCATCCGAAAGATGGGGCGCCATGGATGTGCCCACAGCTGTCTCTGTCCCTGCGAGTTCGAGGTGAGCTCGATGGGTACCGCCCGAGGTGGCTGGTCTGGGTGGCGCCCACTTCACAGACTGTCCATTGTGACAGCAGGGACTTCCCTCTTCCTAGATCCCCTTTTGACAGACTGCTCATTGGCGACCGCATGTCCATTCCCCCTGTTCCTTTCTCGCATAAAACACCCCCTCCTCCTCCCTTCGCCATGTGACCTGGTTCTGGTCAACCAGATGTAGCAAATATGCCCTTCATGGAACTTCCAGGGAAGCTGTGCCTTTCCTGATTAAAAAAAGACCAAATCCGCTGCCGCGAGTGCTTGCTCTCTGCCCTCTCGCCTGGAATGAGGGGAGGTGGAGTGCTCTCCTCTCAGCCCTGGGCTGGAAGCAGAGGCTGGCCGCAGAGCAGCCGGCCACCCCTCAGGGCCGGGGGCCTCTTCTCTCCCACGGTCAAGCTTCCAGAGCTGCGTCTCCAGCACAGAGGCCAGGAACACTCTTAGCTGACACCCCTCTTCACCCCAGGCCATGACAGGCCGCGCTGCCCTTGGGTTTAAAGGCGCATGCACGAGGACCCTGCAGCCCCGCATTCTGGCTGTGTGGGCGCAAACGGGCTGCTGTGCAGACACGCGGCCTCTACGTGGGACCCCAGAGCGGGCAGACGACTCGCTGTGAAGAGCAGCGTGACGGTGTCGCAAGTCGCAGCGGGCAATCAGGAGATCCTATAACGAGACTGTGGAGAATGTTACTATTGACTTCAGGACTGCCTTCTCAGGCAAAGCGGGGTTGCAAATACGAAAACAGAGACGCAGGTAAGCCCCTGAAAACGCTCCCATAACATTCCAGGAAGCGAACCTCTGGAAACCTGGGACAGGCGCCAAGGAGGGAGGAAAGGCAGCTTCAGTCTTTGGGAACAATGTCATGGGTTTGAGCGCCAAAAAAACACGAGGAGCACATGAGAAATTATTTGGGATCATTCTGAAAATTTAAACTCTTCCCTTTTATCATGCACTTTATAATAGTCAAAACCTGCACATAATGAACAGGTCGCATGAACTGAAACCGGCAGAGCCCCTGGGAGCACGGCATCCGTGCAGTGCAGCTGCGGGAATGAGAAAGCGGCCAATGATATTTCGTAAAAGGGAATGTTTTTTATACAAATAAGTTGCAAATTTTATCTACGTAAAAGCCTCCTTTTACATAGGAGAGCTCTTAAAGCGTTCAAAGTAATATTAATAAAGTTCTAAAAGCATCATATTAAACTGAATAGAAGAATAGAAATTTGCCTCCAGGCTTAAAAAGGTTTCCGGGAGAAGTGCATTTGGAAATCTTTTCAAATCCCTTCAGGGAAACAGGACAGACACTGGGTGCCTGTCTCTACGTGGCCCCTCGGGCTCCCGAAACCAGCTCCAGCGCAACTGGAGTCACCCCTGGCGATGAGAAGGCAAGCTCTAAACCGTCTGCACAACCCGCACCACAGAAGGGAGGAAAACACAAGCATGCCTGCCTCTCTCGTTTTAATTACAAGATCCACTTAAAACGTTTCTGTTCCGCATCCAGGCAGATGGACTTTTGTCCTCCTTCTCTGGTGGGAACCTGACGTGCCCTGGAGGTCAGTGTCTGGGGTGTGAAGGTTTTGCATGTTCTGAAATTCCCTGTTAACATAAAGGTGGTTTTAAAGGCCAAACACATTATGCCACATTATGGACAACTTCCTTCGCTATGACAAGAATGAGCTCATGGAAACCTACCAGTCAGGTTCAAGTGCAGTTGGACAGGACAATGGACAGCAGTGTCTGGAGGAGGGAGCGGCCGGGAGAGTGTGAGGGCCCGAGAGGCACCCGGACAGACTGCCGGGCGCCCACGGTCTGTCTCATTCAGACAATGGCCAAGAGCTGGCACAGTCTTTGAAAACAAGTGCTATCTATTCAGTGAGGTTTGTATTGAAAGTCCATCCTTAAGTATGATATTAAAAATAATACTCTAAGAAGTATAAATTCACCACTTTCAGCAGAAAAATAAAGTACTGCAAATGCCACAAAAGTACAAGGAAGGATTCAGACACATCTACGCACCATTAACCTTGCTCTTGTGTACATTTAATACCTGATGATTTACAAACCAACGTCACGGCCATCATTTCATTTCAGACCACTCCCTAAGGTAGATGAAATAGAAATAACCCCCTTTTCAAAACGAGGAAGCTGAGTTTTCGGGCCAAGAGCCCTTGACCGAGAGCCCTTTCTTCCGCCTGAAAGTTGCCCTGAAGATCCCACAAGTTAATACAAGTAAATAAACTCGAATCCATGAATTTCGATATTGTTCTCTTACATTGATTTATAAGTATGTTTAAAAGCTTCACATTGCACAGTGTGCAGTTATATCCTTTTTAAAGTATGATCTGTGGTCATTTCTATAAAAATCATGAAGTGTGACTTGCAGGAGATATTTCTGCACCACGATCGCCTGGGACGGTCCTGGTGGCAGAACTCGGGCCCTGCAGGGTGGGATTGTGGGGCCGGAGAAGCTTGGTGGGCGGCCTACTCTCCGAACCAACACATTCAGGCACCACATGTTTATTCGTCCTGAGTATCACTGGTTCACTCGGGTAGAGGGGAATCATCTGTGAGGAAGTGGAAGGACCCCAGAACGAGACCCCTGAACCCCACTTGTGCCTGCACTCACACTCACTGCTACCATGACAGTAGGCAGGAAATGAGCCCGTGTTCAGAGAACATTTATTTTTTTTAATTTTTATAATGTATTTTATTGATTATGCCATTACAGTTGTCCCATTTCCCCCCCTTTATTCCCCTCCACCCTGCACACCTCCTCCCACCCACCTCCCCCCCTTTAGTTCATGTCTATGTGTCATAAGTTCTTTAGCTTCTATATTTCCCATACTAATCTTGCCCTCCCCCCATCTACTTTCTACCTACCGTCTATGCTACTTATTCTCTGTACCTTCTCCCCCTTCCTCCTCCTCCCACTCCCCTGTTGCTAACCCTCCATGTGATCTCCATTTCTGTGGCTCCGCTCCTGTTTTAGGTGTCCACCTAGTTTGCTTTTGTTTTAGGTGTGGTTGTTAATAACTGTGAGTTTGCTGTCTTTCCACTGTTCATATTTTTTATCTTCTTTTTCTTAGAAAAGTCCCTTTAACATTTCATATAATAAGGGCTTGGTGATGATGAACTCCTTGAACTTGATCTTCTTGTTCAAGAAGGGAAACTCTTGAACTTGATCAGCCCTTGATGGAAGGGCCAATCTGAGAAGCACTTTATCTGCCCTTCCATTCTAAATGAAAGCTTTGCTGGGTAGAGCAATCTTGAATGTAGGACCTTGCATTTCATGACTTGGAATACTTCTTTCCAGCCCCTTCTTGCCTGTAAGGTCTCTTTTGAAAAATCAGCTGACAATCTGATGGGAACTCCTTTGTAGGTGATTGTCCCCTTATCTCTTGCTGCTTCTAGGATTCTCTCCTTCATTTTAATCTTGGCTAATATAATGATGACGTGCCTTGATGTGTTCCTCTTTGGGTCCACCTTCTTTGGGACTCTCTGAGCTTCCTGGACTCCCTGGAAGTCTATTTCTTTTGCCAGATTGGGGAAGTTCTCCTTTATTATTTGTTCAAATAAGTTGTCCACTTGTTGTTCTTCCTCTTCTCCTTCTGATACCCTTATAATTCAGATGTTGAAAAGTTTAAAGATGTCCTGGAGGTTCCTAAGGTTCTCCTCATTTTTTTTTTTTTGAATTCTTGTTTCTTCATTCTTTTCTGTTTGGTTGTTTCTTTCTTCCTTTTGATCCACTCTATTAATTTCAGTCTTAGTTTTCTTTCCATCACTATTGGTTCCCTGTGCATTTTGCTTCATTTCACTTAGTGTAGCCTTCATTTTTTCATCTAATTTGTGACCAAAATCAACCAGTTCTGTGAGCATCCTGATCACCAGTGTTTTGAACTGTGCATCTGATAGGTTGGCTGTCTCTTGGTCGCTTAAAAGTATTGGCTCTGGGGCTTTGATTTGTTCTTCCATAATTTTTTTGTCAGGTCGCCCAGACAGCATTTAGAACAGTAGGTAGAACAAGTCACAGAAGGATCGGCTGTATTATGAGGGAAGCCAAGAACGTGTTAGACACACAGACAGATAAGAGCTACAGAGAGGGGAGATCAGGTCCCGCCCACCACAATCTGCTGGTTCGGAGTCAAGAACAGAAAGTCGAGTGAAACAGCAAGAAGGTGGAGCCGAGGATTTAGATGTAGGTTTGTGGTTATTGATGGGGACACTAGTCACCCGTGAACAGGACGCCGTCTGGCAGCTCTGCATCCGAATTCAATTTAAATCTCAGTGGCTCGCTGGCTGGACTCTGGTTTTCAGAGTAGAGAACGGACCTGTGCTCCCAGACGAGCAGCTTCCGGCAGCAGCAACTTCACAGGCAACAGGCTGGGTGGAGAGGATAACGTGGGTGGCTGCCCAGGCCCTGCCGACCCCTCACACCACCCCCAGGCTCGCTCCAGCTCCCACGGGCTTTGCTCCCAGTGGCCAGCATCACAGGGCTCCCCCAGCTCACTGACCTGCAGACCAGGAGCGCCGGGGCCAGGCCACCCTGGGTCACAGTCGATGGCGGGGCACAGGGTGCGGAAGCGGGTCCCCCGGTGCGGGTTGGTCCGACGCCCGTCCCGCCCTCTCCAAGTCCCTGTGGGGTCCGCCCAGTGCCGCCCCCTTGCTTGGCGTTTCCCTTCCCCGTTTCCTTCTTCTCTGTTCCTCCTCTTCCCTTCCTCCCGACGTCTCCGGGAGGAAGTAATGAGGGATAAATGACCCGCAACGCATCCTTGTCTCGGGGCCCACTTCTGGGAAACCGGACCCCAGACAGAGGCAGACGTACCTTTTCGGCTGCTTTACAAAGTGCTTGGTCCTCGGGGCCACCTCTGGTTTGGGCCGCGCCCACTTCTCTGAGCCTGCCCCGCCCCCCGTGACTGTTTCCGGTCTCGGGAGTGTGTCGTTTCCTGTCACACAAGCAGAGCCATCGTGGGTTTCCAGTTGACCCAGTGGGGGACGAACCAGTAGGGACTCCGTGCGGGGAGCAGGGCGGGAGCTCACTGCGGAGCTGGCGTGTTTAGTCTTCACGGCAGCCAAGTGGGTGCAGACTTCCCCCCTTTACCCACAGGCAGAGCTTCCTGGGCCAGGCTCCGTCAGCTGCAGCGGGGACAGCTGAGCAGCAGTCGGCGTCGGACGCCTTTGCTCGGGCACACGGAGTAAGTGGGGACGAGGCCCAGAGGCTCCGGACACCGCCCAGGGTGACGCTGAGCGAGGTTCCTGTGGAAGGAGCCTGGCGGCCACTCTGCCGCTCAGGCTGCGGGGCCTCGGGAACAGCTGCTGAGACACTGACCGCTCTTTTTGGCTTTGCCTTTTCTCACAAAAACAAGACCTGCTCGGGCCTCCTTTCACTTAGCGAGACCAGGTGCTAACGTGGGTCTTTGTAGAAGGGAAGCAGCATAACACGGACCCTGGAGAAGCAGGGGGCCTGCAGGCCCCCCACCCGTTTCGCGACGGGGAACCAGAGGGCCAAAGAAGGGGGTTATTTCCCCAGCATTACACTAAACGAGTGTTTAAGTTCAAGGAAGCAGACACAGAATGTGGGGTTATACGAAGGAATCAAAGGGACAGGGAAATTGCACTGTGGGTCGCACGGTTGTATAGAGGACTTCAGAACCCGAATTCACAGGAGCTGCAGCTGAGAGCGGAGCGAGCGCCGAGACCCCCGGGGACGTGGCTGAAGGAGGGCAGTTCCAGATTTGCAGGAGAAAGAGAAAAGGGGCAAGTGAAGCGTGCTCCCAAATAACTGGCCGGAGGGAAAGCCAGGGGAGTGGGCGGAGGGGCTCCGGTGTTAAAACGAGGGGGGGGGGATTAAGTGGATGGAGTTGGAAGGAGCCGCTGGCGGGATGGAGACAGACTTGGAGGGGGGACCCTGGCAGCCACCATCAGTCTCCCCGAGAGTGGGCGCCGGAAACGCTCCGTGCACCGTGAGATCAGCATGACTGGCAGCGTGAGCCAAACATGAGTTCGAGGGTGTTGCTCCAGGCTCTGTGCACGGCAGACACCAAGACAGGACCGGACACGCAGTGCGGTGCGAACAGGAGTGCCTGCTCGGGAGGAAGTCGGGACGGAGCCAGGAGAGACTGGCGGAGTCATGGGCCCCATGCAAGTCTGAACGCAGGCAAAGCGGAGGGCGAGAGGAGGCTGCAGGGAAGGGCCCGAGACGTGCGCTAGAGTCCTGGTGCCTCGGCAAAGCCACCAGCGAGTCCTGAGCCTGTGCCCACCGAGGCCCAGTGCCCCGGCTCCGTGAACAGGTCCACCTGGGTGTCCAGCTCATGGGAGCATCGCCCGACACAGGGGGCCCCACAGCATTTCAAAGCTCGCCACCAGGGGGTGGGGGCCCGACCCGTTACAACTGCCCCCTCAAGTAGAAGGTCCATGAGGTACGTTTCCATTGATCAAGTCCCCAGATGTCTGAACGTCCTAAAGCAACATCCCTTTTATTCTCAGGGTTCACCCTGCACGGCTGCTTCTGTGCACCCAGCACTGTGCCACTCTCCTCCTCCGCTCTTTCTCACGTCTGCACAGCCGCCCAGTCCTCCCGTCCCAGACGAAGAACCCAAGGCCGGCGAAGGCGGAGGAGCATCCCCAATAAACGAGGTTAGCGAGGGGTGAGGCCAGCCTTCCACTCAGGTGCTCTGGCCTTGATGCTGGCCACCACTTCACAGCTCGTCCCCACGATGCCAGCGTTGCGAGTGGGAAGGGTGTCCTGAGAGGTCAGTGAAATGTCCTTGCAAAAGCCCCGAAGACAGTGTCCGGCCAGGCATTAAGGGCTCAAGGAATGTCATTGGGCCAGGACTCCAATCCAGCCGTGACTGGCCGCTGCCGCCTGCCAGCCAGCAGAGTGAACAGATCAGTATCGGCAGCTGCGGAAGAGGCATAAAAAGTGAAAAGGGCGAGCGCCAACCCTCTGTCCCGAAACAGCAGTAGTCACCCAGATGGAATCCAGTGATAGGACACGTGAGAAACGCCAGGTATGCGTCTTCTGCATCCTCAGGGAAGAGAGTCACGCAGGTGCGGCCTGTTGGCTGCTTGTTCACAAACAGAAATATGCAGGCTTTACGAGGCTGCTGGTGGGAACCGACCGGTTCTCTGAACACACCTTTTTTCAGAAGCAGAAAGGAACAAAAATGTTGCCGGAGACGACGTCTAGATTTCTGTGTATGATCAAGACACAGTAACGGGGACGGTACTTGCTGTATTTTGCCGTGTCCAATGTGCATTTTTGCCCAAATTTCTGAGGGAAAAACAGGGATGTGCACCATACACGGGCATAACGCTTACATAGCAAGGGCACGCTAACAAAAGTGTGGGTGTGCACTGTACACAGCAAGACACGAGCCGCCCACCAGGAACGGCCCGAACCTAAGAAAATGATAGAGAACCACTGTTTCAGGAGCTGACGACGCAGGACCGTGCTCCCCAAGGGGGGGAAGACACACGAGACGATGAGCCCCACCTGTGCCCTGGGCGGCGTGAGCCCAGGTGACGCCCCGTGGCCAAGCAGAGGCGGGGAGCGGGGCTGGGGCTGGGGGCTGCGGAAAGGGGGCGACACACAAAGAGAACCCAGAAGTCTGCAGGGTCCCCACAAGAGCTAGCGGTCAGCCGAGCGCTGTTGGTGCCTGTGAGGGAGACGCTGGCAGAAAATCCCTGAGAGGGGCAAGGGGAGCAAAGGCCGGCACTCGGGTGCGGCTGGGTTGATCCCGGGCCCCAGGAACCAGAGGTGAAATCTCTTGAGTTTGTGGAACACTGGGCAGAGCTCCTGAAAGGCTGCTGCCTCGGTAGCAGGCAGAGTAAGTTCTGACCCAAAGGCTGCTCTAGTCTCATTTTGGAAAGCTTCAAAGCCCTGGGAGAATCAGCCTGTCTTCATAACTTCATCCCAATAAAATTTAAGAATATTTAGGAGAATTACAAAAAGACCCAGCACCCCAACAAGGTAAAATTCACAACGAGTGTCATCCAATCAAATATTACCAGGTATACGAAGAAGCAGAAAAACATGTCGATCTATAATAAAGAGAAAAACCAATCAATAGAAACAGATCAAGAAATGATAGGTGCACAAATGACAGAATTAGCAGGGAAGGGTATTGTACTAGTATTATAACTATCTTTTAGATGTCCAAGAAGGTAGAGGAAAAAATAAACATTTTAAGTAGAGAAGCGGGATACAGTAAAAAGATATAAATCCAACTTTTAGGGAAGTACCGTATTTTAAATGAGAATTTCATCAGTTGGATGGAATTAATAGATCCAGGGGTGTCCAACCCACGGTCCACCTGTGACCCAGGATGGCTATGGACACACAATCGTAAATTTACTCAGAACCTTTTTCTTTTTGCTCATCAGTTCTCATTAGTGTTTGTGGATTTAATGGGTGGCCCGAGACAACTCTTCTTCCCGTGTGGCCCAGAGACAGCACGATATCGGACGCCTCTACCAGGTGCTGTAGAGGGAAGGATTAGTTCATTTGAAGACACAGTGATAGAAACTACCCAAATGAAAAACCGTAAACAGAACACAACAGAGCGTCAGCCGCCGGGGGCTGGCCCAGCAGCCTGACACCTGTGGCTGGAGCCCCCGAAGGAAGGGAGGAGACAGGACAGTATTTGAAGCTGTAACGCCTGAATAATTTTCCAGAGCGGGGAAGACCACAGACGTGCACGTGCAAGGAGCCCGACCAGCCCCACGCACAGGGCAGGCAGCCTGCCCCCCAGTGGCACACAGTTAGAACGGACCGACCACACGGCCGTGGGCGTGCCCAGGGTCCGGGGATAACGCCCCAAAACACACACTCGAAATGAGCAGCCAGAGCTTTCCGGGGGGAATCGGGTGAAGCAGGAACCCTTCTTCCAACTGATGCCGAACAGATGAGGTGGCGTGAGGAGGAGCAGCCAGAAGCCCTGAAGGACACGTCCGCCTGCCAGACCACCGTGTGGGGCATCATCGTCCCTCCGAAGGAGGCCCCGAGTGCTTCTGTCAGAACCAAGGCGACGCCACCTCTGCCCCCTCGCCCACCCCTGAGCTCCAGGTCCTTACTTCCAGCCTCCCCTGGGCAAAGCCACGGTCCCAGAGTCTCTCATCTCCGAATCTCATCTCTTCTCGCTCCCACCAGAGCCAGGCTCCCCCGTGTCTGCTCTTCAGCCTCCACGCACGGTGTCCACCACCTCCTTCCAGGCCACCTGTGCCCACCGGCGGTGCCTCCGCTTCCTCCCGACCAGCCACCACATCCTGTCGATTTGCCTCTGAAACATTCTCAATTTCAGGCGCTTTTCTCCCCGCTCTCTATTCACCCTGCTTCAGGCCTTCGTCATTTCTTTTAATTTAATACAAACCTTGTCTTCAAATAAAGCATACATACAGAAAAATGGACACATCAAGTCTAAAACTTAAAGCATTTAACGAAGGGCACACACCCACATAACCACATCTAAATCTATGGATAGGACTCCCCAATAATTGCCTGAGTCCCCAAAAGATAACCACTCTCTATACTGAAACCTAACACCACAAATTAGTTTTGCCTTTTTTTAACTTCTTGTAAGTGGAATTATATACTAAAAAGTCTTCTGATTTCTTTGGCTTGAATTAGTTTTTGAAAAATTCATTCCTGTTATAATCACTAGTTGGAATTATAACGTTCAATATAGTGTTATGTCTTTTTTAAATAAAGAAACATAACAGAGCAATAAGTTATTCTGAAACAATTTATTCTGAAAATGTGAGCAAGGTTCTTGGTATAAAGAAAGTGAATAACCAGCCCTGGCCAGTGTGGCTCAGTGGGTTAGAGCATCGTCCCATCGATCCCAGGGTTGCAGGTTCGATTCCCAGTCAGGGCACATACCCAGGTTCAATCCCCAGTTGGGGTGTTTATGAGAAAGCAACCAGTGGATGTTTTTCTCTCACATCACTGTTTCTTTCTCTCTCTCTCACTTCCTCCCTCCCTTCTCCCCTCCCTCCCTTCCTCTCTCTCTAAAATCTATGGGGGGGGGAGCCAACCATTGGAAGCCTGGAGTTAAAGGAACAATAACCAGCTGGCTTTGCGTCGGGCAGGTGCTGCGGTGTAGCCCAGCGGTGGCAGAGGTGGCAGCTCAGAGGGGCCACGGCATTCGCCGTCCGCAGTGGCCACAGGTCAGGCTTCGGAGCCGCTGGTTTGGTGGCTCCGGCCGAGAGCCACTCCCGAGGCTGTAGTCCCGACGTCATGAGGGCCACGGTCACCTGCAGGCCGGATGGGATTCGGACCCTCTCTGAGATGACCATTCACCTACTGCTGTTGTCCTCAGGAGGCTTTGCAGGTCCCTCTTCCGAGCTGCCTGGACATCCCCGTGACAGTGACACAGGGAGTCGTCCAGGAGGGAGCAAGGCGGGCCCCATGCTGCTTTCCGGGCGTGGCCTCAGGAGTCCCACGCGCTTGCCGTGCGACATCCTGTGGGCGCACAGCTGCCCCTGGTCACAGTGGGGCAGGGACACGGGAGCCCCGGGTCATCAGGGACCATTGTGGGGACTGGTGAGCATGAACTTGGATTGAAATCTGATACTTTGGAAGGATTACATAGGACATTTAGAGTTTAAAAAATTATATTAAATTCAATGAGTATTTTTAAAATTTTTATCTGCATTCCTGAAACATAAATACTTCATTTATGTTTTTTAAAAAATGGCTTCATTTTTTTAAAAAAAAGATAGTATGCTGAGGATAATCTCTTGCCACTTAGTGTTTCCCACGTGGTCCGGTAGGTATAAGATTCGCCCAGTTGTGAGTGTCGAGGTGCTTTGCCGGAGAGCGTCAAACCCTGTGAGTGGACGGCAGCTCCGCAACCCGCTGTCCCACGGACAGGCCGCTGGGTCCGTCCCCCCAGGCTTGGCCGTTGCAAAGTCCCCCACTGCCCAGCACACACAGGCCGCAGTTTCTCGTGGACTCGGTCCTTCCAGTGGAATTCTCCGTCTGTGTTCTAATGTGACAGCAACTCCATAGTCTCCCACGAGTGCCACGTAAACAGCACACACTCAAGACTTGTTTTCTTTTTTAATGAAAAACTGCTACCGTCCTAAAAAGTCAACGAGAAATATTGCCCTGTCTTGGAGGAACAACACAATCTGAGTCAGAGGAAAAACCACGTCTGAAATGATCAGGCAGCAGCTCTGAGACGTGACACCAAGGGCGCTGGCAGCTGCTCGCAGGGCACAGAGGCCGCGGGCCGACCTCCCTGGAAGCCCCCGTCCCAGAGTCCACGGGGCGGAGGCCTTGTCTCCAAGTCACTCTGTGTTCCCAGTGACCTCGACACCGTCAGCTGTGGCTGCTCCAGAGCGATGCGCTCAGTGGTGTGTGTGCACAAAGACACAGGGTGTGGACGGCACGTCTCACCAGGAATCCGCCGTGCGGACGTGCCCTGGTGTCGGGGGGAGGGAAGAGAGGGGCTCACAGGGCCACTCCTGAGCGGTGTGACACTGTGTGACCTACTGTCTCCTCTTCCATGACCTTGTCTGCAAAAGGAACCATGACTCACGGATCCGTCAAAGGACGAAAGAAATCACCATGGTGACACCTACACAGGCGTGGGGCACAGAGGGTCACCGCGTATTCTGAGCTGGAGGCTGCAGCGGTCTGAGCACTGACTGAGCCGCAGCACCAGGTCCTCTCCGAATCTCCACGCAGCTCCGAAGCTGTACCAGTCCTGCAAAGGAAGGCGTCAGAGCACTGCTGATGGCCCACGGCGCTTCCGTGCGTATCCCCGTCCGTGTCCCGTGTGTGGACCGTGTCGCCGTCCAGTCACTGTGCGGTGTGCCATCCATGCGTGTCACACAGGCTCCCGCCCGAGTGCCGCCGTCTTCTAGGAGCTGGTGATCTGTACCAAACCTTTCATTACAACAGCATCCGCATGTCGTCCTGCACCGCGGCAGTACCTCACTCAAGCACACCGCGTGACGCTCCAGTGTCGAAATTGCTGTCCATCTGGCACGAGACGTCCACCTACCCCGCCAACCACACTCGATGGCCTTCCTTCTGTGGGACCCCGTGTGGAATGGATACGATGGAGGCCACATTTGGTCCATCTCAGGAGGGGCGAGGCTGCTGCCGACCAGAGACGAGGGGAGAAGAGGAGACAGGGGCACAGGGGGCAGCCCCCGCTCCCTGGGGACAAGCCGCTGTGGGGACGGAGGCAGGACTCTCGATGGAGGCAGACAGGCGAGGGCACCGGTTTTTTAAGGCTGGTGCCCTTGTCTCCCTTTGGCACATATTGAGTATTTTCGTCCTGGTCAGCGAGACCCAGCCCGCCAGCCGGGGGCTCTGCCGTGGGACCGTGGCCCCGTCCTTGCCTGCGGCTCTGGCCGCAAAGCTCCCCGAGGCCACCCCCACGTGCCGCGGGGCTGAAAGCCACTCTAGATGTTTCAGCTTCGTCTCAGACTCGAATATCTAGGGTTGACTCGCAGGAGCTTTCGATGGGTTAGTCAAAATTATTAAATTTCCCTCTTAAAAAGTTGCTTGTACTTTTATTGCTGTTTAAACATGCTGTGTGTTAAATCTCCTGGTCAGAACATTGAAGGAACAGATTTTCAATCGTGTAATGAAACTTCAGGAAAGATAATGGTTTCATTCACAGGAATTTGCTTTAATGCAAGCACATAGCACTTGCCCAGGACAGGGACGGCAATGCACTTGTGAAGGCATCGCACAGGCAACGTGCACATTGGTACATGGGTAAACATAACACGAATCCTGGCTCGATGGCCGAGTTGGTCAAACACAGAGCCTGGAGTGGGGAGAGGAACGGCCGAGCTCTCCTCTGGGGCCCCCACCGCCCTGAGCCTGGCCTGCGCTGAGGCGCAGAGTCAGCAGGAACTCGGGGCACGAGGAGGAACGGGCTCCAGCATCTGGCTGACCTGGTTCTGAGGCTGCCTGTGCCCCCCACTTTTGAGAACAAGTCCTGAGCTTTCCCAAGCCCCAGTTTCTTCACTTAGAAACCTTGAAGTGCAGACGTGGCGACAAGTCGCAATGACGCAGCAAAGAGAACAGGAGAAGCCAAAACTCCCTTCCCTCCCTGCCCTCGGCCCTGGGCTGCACGCTCCTCACCCACGCCTCCTCCGGGTCACAGAGCTCAGCTCCTCCTGCAGGGGCGGCCTCTCGCCGGCAAGAGGAGTGGCTTCTGTGCAAGGCTGCACTGCCACGGGCTCTCGGCTGGGCAAGGTCTGGGGTCCACCACACAGCCTGGTAGAGATGACACATACTTCTAACACATCACACAGTTTTAAAATGGATCCCATTCCTGAAGATGGCAGCATGTGTACACAGGTCTTGCCTCTTTTCACAACCACATCAAAATTACAACTAAAATATAGAACAACCATCACTCGGAACCATCGGAAACCGAGTTGAATGAAAGTCCAACTACAGAATTAAAAAAAACTACATCCATCCAGACTGAGCCACGGAGCCAGCAGACTGGTGCCATATCTGAGATTCCATCAACCTCGCTAACGCTGTTTGACACGCCTTGGAGATCCCCAGAGACTCTGTCCCACCCAATTTACAGGCCCACCCAAGCTGCTTTTCCATATGAATGGTCTTGGCTCAAGCTTCACAACTTCCTAAATCCTCTCAAACAAGCAGCAGCCAGCCTCAGCGAGCCCCAGTCCCAGAACCGACAGCAGCCAACCTAGACTCACAGCTTGGCTTTGCCTAGGAATCGCCAAGCCCAGCACAAGCAGCAGCCGTCTCAGATTGTTTTATAGTTCAAGCAGGGTGGCCCTGGGTAAAACACAGGTGGGGGCTGACCTTGGCCCCCACCACCCTAGAAACCCCAGGGTCAGTGCACCAGTGGACAAACAGAGACCACATCGGAGCATCACCACCTGCCCCTGCACAGCTGACCCTCCACAGGGGCGGAGGTTGGTAGTCAGTGCTCACAGCCAGTCCTTGCCTCTGACTGGCCTGGGTAAATCCCTCCCATTGACCTGCCAACAGCAACCAAGGCTCAACTACAAGAGGAGGGTGTGTGCAGCCCACACCAAGGACACACCCCGAGTATCCAGCTTGGGTGACAGGGGAGGCTGTGCCGCTGGACCCCACAGGACGCCGACTACATTAGGCCGCACTATCAAAACGCGGAGTCAGAGCAGCTCTACCCGATACATAGAAACAAACCCAGGGAGGCTGCCAAAATGAGGAGACAAAGAAACATGGCCCAAATGAAAGAACAGATCAAAACTCCAGAAAAAGAGCTAAACAAAATGGAGCTAAGTAATCTGTCAGATACAGAGTTCAAAACACTAGATATAAGGATGCTCAAGGAGCTTAGTGAGGACCTCAGCAGCATAAAGAAGACTCAGTCAGCAATGAAGGACACACTAACTGAAATAAAGAACAATTTGCAGGGAAAGAACAGTAGAGTGGATGAAGCTGGGAATCAAATCAATGATTTGGAACATAAGGAAGCAAAAAACAGTCAATCAGAAGAAGCAGAAAAAAGAATCCAAAATAATGAGGATAGTGTAAGTAGCCTGTGGAATTTTAAACAATCCAGCATTCGAATCATAGGGGAGCCAGAGGGAAAAGGGAAAGAGCAAGAAGTTGGAAATCTATCTGAAAAAGTAATGAAGGAAAACTTCCCTAATTTGGTGAAGGAAATAGACATGCAAGTCCAGGAAGCACAGAGAGTCCCACACAAGACGGATGGAAAGAGGCCTTCTCCAAGGGTTAAAATGCCAAAGGTTAAAGATAGAAAATCTTAAAAGCAGCAAGGGGTAAAGAAGTTAGTTGCCTGCAAACGACTTCCCATAGGACTGTCAGACGATTTCTCTAAGGAAACTTTGCAGGACAGAAGGGACTGGCAAGAAATATTCAAAGTCACGAAAAGCAGGGAGCTACATCCAAGATTGCTCTATCCAGCAAACCTATCATTTATAATTGAAGGGCAGAAAAAGTGCTTCCCAGATAAGGTCAAATTAAAGAAGTTCATCATTACCAAGCACTTATTATATGAAATGTTAAAGAGATTTATTTAAGAAAAAAAGAAAATCAAAACTATGAACAATAAACTGGCATACATACATATCTATCGATAATTGAATCTAAAAAACAAAGTACACAAACAAGAAGAGCAGAGACAGAATCCTGGATCCAGAGAGCATTTTGATGGTTGCCAGATGGGAGGGGGTGTGGGGGAGATGGGTGCGGGGGTGAGGGGTTAGGAAGTACAAACAGGCAGTTACAGAACAGCCGTGGGATGCAGACTACAGCACAGGAAATGGAGCAGCCAAAGAACTTACACACAGGACCCATGGACATGGACGATGGTGGGGGTGGTGCTCAAGGGAGTGGGGGGTGCTGGGTGGAAGGGGGGCAAAGGGGGGAAAAGTCAGGACAACTGTAATACCATAATCAATGGAATACATTTTAAATACATTAAAAGTTTGTTAAATAAAAATAATAAAATAAAATAAATGGGTCCCATTCCTAAATAGCCCTCCCCCACACCTCAATGGCATGAAGAGATTCGTCACAACCACGACATATACAAAATGCAGTGGGGGGGGCTTGGGTGTACGAACACAGGACTGGGGAAGTCGGGCATGTCCTGTAAAACGGGGGTCCCCAACCCCGGGGCCATGGGCCGGTGCCAGGCCACCCATGAGCAGGCCAGCAGGGGGCACAGATCCGGGGAAGCTCCGCCTGTGTTTGCAGCTGCTGCCCGCCGCCCGCCTCACCGCCTCGGCCCCGCCTCCTGTCGGTGGCTTCAGCGTGGCACAGGAGCGCAAAGGCCGCTGGGAGCTGCCCAGCTGCGGGATCCAGGTTGTGGCTCCCGGTAAGCCTCCAACGCCCGAGGACCCGAGGTGCAGCTGAGGCGGGGACGCGGGTGCAGGGACGCGGGTGCTGGGGCGCCGTGCAAACACGGCCTGTCGCTAGCAGGGAGGTCGGGCCCCAGAGGGACCACAGGGAACCAGCTGCCTGCAGACTCACATCAGACCCTCAGTGAGTGACAGGTGACAGTTGAGCTGCATCGGGTGGCGGCTTTAAGTCAGAATCTGACACTCAGTTAGTCTGGCACGGTCCACCGTTACTTCATTTACCACGCCCACCGGCGCCTCTTTCCCACGCTGCGCTCTCGTCTCACTCACAGTTTGGGCAGCCCAAGGGTGAGCCCCCCGCCACAGTGAGCAAACCACAGATGCCCCTGCGGGGCTTCTTTGGGAAGGGGGAAGACCCAGAAACAATTTGAAACAATTTATTATTAAAATGTGAACAAGAATCTTGTTATTTAAAAAAATGATGCCAGCAGAAGACTCTGAGACTGCCAACAAAAAGAAAGCTCATTTAAAAGAAAAACACCAGAGTCCTACTTAGATTCCGGGTCCATTGCAGCAGGTGACCCACCTTCTCCAAGCCCACTTTGTACACTGTGTGGCGACCAGCCACCCAGCAAGGCCACGAAGCCTTCGAAACTGCTTCGCTGCACGGAGACAAGCCGTGCATTAAAGGACAGGCCCCTGGAGTTGCTCAGAAGCAGGAAACATGGACGGGGGACCAGAAGCCACCACCGAAGGCCACCGCTGCCTCAGAGGTGCCTGCACCGAGGGCTTCACTCTCAGTGGGTGACCGCATTGCGGACGTGACGCAGCCCCTTACTGCTGGTGGACAGTTAGTTGCTCCTGCTGCTAAGGACATTTGTCGCAAAGTTTCAGGAGAGGCTGCAGTTCCAAAGGTGGTACTGGCCCATCTTTTGGCTCGCAGCAGAACAAGACGAACTGATGGAACCGCAGAGGAGCCTGAGGCACGCGTGTTAGGGATTAGGGAGGACTGATGAGTCACCGCGGGACGGGGCCCAGGCTGGCCCGTCCCCCACGCTGACAACCAGGCAGCCAGGCTGGCTTCCCTGCGACAGGTTTTCTGGAGGACGCGCACGAGGACTCTGGCTGCCAGCCCACAGCGCGGCTGCAGAGCTACCCGAGTCTCTGGGCAGTCACACCACAGGGGGGCTGAACGGTCACTTTGTGTTGGTGCCTGTGGGGCGAAGCGGCTGCTGGGACTGCGTGGCTTTCTGGCTTCCCTGCTCCGGGCGGAGAGGTCGCTCCTGAAGGTGAGTCTGCGCAGTCTGCCACCCACAGAGAAGGGCTGGCTCACGGAGAAACGTCGCCTGGACTCAGCATTTTGCAGGACGCGACTGGAACCATCGCCCACAGGAAAGCACCTGCCCCGGGCTCACGTGTGTCCGTCCGCGCAGCGCTGAGAGGAGACAGATGCCGGGCACCCACGTCCTCCTCACGCACAGGAGGGGCAGCTTCTAGGGGCAGATCGCCGGCCAGTGTCTGAGTCACGGGAGCCGCCCCAGAGACTTCAGAAAACCCGTCCTCGCTGGCAGCACATTTCAGTGGCACAGAATGGGTCGCAAAACTCACTCCTGTGACATGTTCACCCGGCTCAACGACCTCAATCTGCCACTTCAGGGAAGAACGACAACTGCGTTCAAGCCGGCAGATAAAGGGGCGCAGTCAAAGCCAAACTGGAGTTGTGGGGGCGATGAGAGAACAGAGGGGTTTCGACACGTTTCAGGCACGAGCAGAGACTGCAAGGGAGTCGAGCCGGGGCCTTTGTCCCAGCTGGTGCGTGAGCACCTACCTCCCCCAACAGAGAAGACCCATCTGGGAATACGCCAGGTGAGTCTGCTCTGTGCAGAGGGTCATCTGCTAGAGATCGCAAGTGACGGTGGCCTTAAAAGGGTGTTTGAGACGACCTCTGATCTCGTACGTTTGGGTTACGGTCAAGGCCGAACGTCCTGGGACGGCCACTAAAGCACAGGAAACCCACCTCCACTCCCAACATCCTGTCCCTGTGAAGAAGGGTGTTCTGCAGTGACAGCAACCAAGACAAGATTACGGAGTGGACCGGACACTAACAGCACACTCTGGCTGTCACTGTCCCCACCCCCTCAAAGGGGACCATCCAGCTGCAGGAGAACAAGCTCAGGGCTCCCCCTGCTTCTGTGTTACAGTGAGTTGTGTGTTTCATTATACATCACAATGTACTGATAATAGAAATGAAGTACACGGTAAACGTCACGTGTTTGAATCACCCCGAAACCACCCCCCTCCTCGGTCTGTGGAAAAAGTGTCTTTTGCGAAGTCAGTATCCCTGGTGCCAAAAAGGTCGAGGGCCACCACTTTCAAAGAGCAGCCTGTGGCAGGCTGCAGACCCAGGCGCCCGAGAAAGCTCTGTCTCAGCCATGTCCTGGGCCCTCCCCGGGGGGCACAGGCAGAAAGGACCGACAGGGGAGAACCAGCTTCCCAAGGCAGACCAGCCAAGTGCAGGGCAGGGGACGGGCAAAGGCCTTCAGGTGACTCTCAAGCTGGCAGTGTGACCAGGACACAGAGGACAGGCAACGGCTGGAGGGACAGGCAGGACCACCTCACACTACGAGACTCTGAGGATGACCTTGAAGGGCACAGAGCAGATATGACCAGGCTTCTCTGCAGGAAAAGACTCCCGGGTAAGGACACCGAGAATCTGGGGATGGCCGGCAGGAGGCAGACCTGCCACTGGCGCGAGGGACAGGAGAGGCCGGACCTGAGCTGGCCCCAGACGTGGGGACGTAGCTGGTTGTCACCTTACCGACGAAATGAAGCAGGACTGCCCCAAACAGTGACACACAGGTGAGATGTTTGTGATCGACAACACACACACACACACACACACACACACACACGAGAGATATAGTTTAAAAAATAATTCTTCAAAAGCATGCAAAGAAAAGCCCAAAACAAAGGAACGCATTTAAGAATGAAAAAAAAAAAAGAAGATGCATGAGGAAATCCTTAGGAATGAAAAAAAAAGAGGATAAAAGAGGAAATCCTTGAAAATTGGTTAAGTTGTAGTTACTGAAAGTAATCATGTCCCGGAGGAAATCTCAAAGAATAAGATTTTCCTGCCAGTGATGAAGCAAAGGAAACCCAACAAGAGCAGGTGGGGCGTGCTGCCCAGGTGGCGCAGTTTCGGAGTCAGGACCGGTTCGGAGAGGAGAGGGGCAAAGTCAGGCGGGGGCAGGAATCGTGTCCCAAGTTCCTACTGAGCCACGCCCACTTGGGGTGTCCCACGTCTGTGGACACCAGGCACGGCACCACTCTATGTAAGACCGACGTCTCCTGGGCCCTGTGCTCCCAGACCCGGGCTCTTCACAGCATACGGCCACTGTGATGACCACACACGACCCACAGAGGGACCTGTTCCGGACCCTTCCCCAAAGTAGCAGGTCTTCAGTGTCAAAGTCAGGTTTAGAGCCGTGGTCTGATTCCCAAGTCTACACTTTCTCTTCCACGTCACATTCTAAAGCCTTTTACTCTTAAGTCCTGGGGAAGGTGGGGTGATGGTTTCTTCCTTCCTATTTTACAGACATCGTGAGTAGGAACGAGAAATTTAAAGAAATTTGGCCCTAAGAGAAACGGCACAGGAAGAAACATTTCATGAAGGTCCCTTCCTTCGGGAAATCCCAGAACTGAGTTTTGCCCATGTTGCAATTTAAGTAACAAAGTATTTTTAAAAACAACTTTCATTAGGCGCTCACTGAGCTATTACAAAACTGTGACTTTTGTGAGGGACGCTGACATTCTCAGAGGCAGTGGGACAGAGGTGACAGCCGACAGAAGCCCCACGGTCCTGACTTTGCCACTCGCCAACTCCGCACGCAGCTTTGGGCCAGTGAGGCAGCCTGCCCGATCGTCGGTGTTTTGCTCCGAAAAATACGAGTAACAGGAGGAAATCCCGAAAGCCAAACCGTGGACCGGGGGTAACACTGGGGAGAAAAAAGCTCACCCAGTGATTCCTAAGCTGTGGGTGATTCCGTGGACGGCCGCATGTAAAGCTGGTGGTTTGGGTCACAGGCTCTAAGAAAAGTTACTGGTGCCGAGGTGCAGTCCGAGGAAGGCTGCGCTAGTCCGGGTGGGAGCCCCCCCACCCCGGGACTCCAGTGCACCACAGCACCTCGAGTCTCGGCCAGAACGCAGCAGCCAGCGGTCAGCAGGGGGCAGGAGGGACGGCCTCGCCAGCCGTTCAAGCAACACCAGCGCATCACCAGGACGGTGGCCTGTCACAGTGCTGGCAGGCGGCGCATCTGCCCACGTCGGGCACGGAGACCAGGCTCGGCGCCCCCCTTGTGGTCCCAAACCTGCGGGACCCAGGGCAGCAGGAGTGGGGACACGTGGAGAAGACACGCCGGGGTCTCCTTGCAAGCCTGCTCACAGCGTCTGGGGCTCGAGGGGAAGAGGCTGGTGTCCTCGGGGACCCGCTGCCGGTGTCCGACACCTGGCCTGGAGGGCCCCGCTTCCGACCAGCACACTGCAGTATGGCCTCCGCGTGGGGCTTCTCACAGCACAGCTGCGGCTGGTCGAACCAGCTACAGTTCCAGAAGCCCCCAAATAACTGCCACCTGATCCCGTGTGACCTCACCTGAGACGTCACAGCGCTCTTTCTGCGGTTCTCTGAGAATCTAAGCAGTCCCAAATTCACGCAGATTCAAGGAAAGTGAACAAAAACCACACCCCTCAATGGTTGGAGGGTCTCCGAGAATTTGCAAAACCTGAGAGAGTCCGACCGAGTCCCCAGGGGACAGGAGACTCTGCCCAGGACGATGGAAGCAGACGGCCAACGCGGCGCAGCTGGGGAGGAAGGGATTACTGACCCAGAAGTTTCATGTTCAGGTCACGTCACTGGGGACCCTCCTTTAAGCACTTACAGGGACTTCCCACTGCAGGAGGAGCCCCGGGCACCCCGCTTGGGTGAAGAGCAGCACCTGCCACTCAAAGGCCACTTGTCGTCACAAGTTAGTCTCTGCTTAAGACTCAGTTTCCTTGGAAACCTTTAACAAGCCTACGGCCGTACCACCCTGAACACGCCCGACCTCGTCTGATTCGTTCAATAGGCAAGAATATTTTTAACGGGGTATCTTTTCAGAGTTAAAAAGAAGCAATATACATAGTAAGAATTTTTATTTATAAGTCTCTGTATAAATCTTCTTATAGGCAATTTTGCCAAATAGGCGGATGGTTTGCATCATTTGTGCCATTTCTTGAGTTCACAACACGAGCGCTGGGAAAATGGGCCCCACGCAAGAGCACAGAGGCACTGAAGTGACGCTGATGTCATGGTGTCCGGCCCAAGGCTCCCACTTCATCGTCAATGAAGGACACAGCTCTGTGTGGTGACACTTGTCACAGAGCTGTGCATAGAAGCGAATCTGGCTCCTGTGGAATATTAGTTCCTCACTAACTGCATTCTTGATGTTACAGAGTCTGCTGTAACACCTGTATTAGTTCACATGAGAAAATCAAGTAAACATCTCAGTAAGTGCAGGAAAAAATGACGTAAAGTCAAACATCTATTCCTGAGACAAAGCAAAATGGATCAGTTCTCATATTTAATCACTTCAAAAGACAGCATCAAATTTAAGACTGAATGTTTCAACTCTCCATTCAAATTTCACAAGCAAACATAAGTGCTGCCACCACTACTGTAATTAATTGTCCTGCAAGTAAAATCCAACGCAATCCAATGATACAAATAAGTAAGGAGTCCACACACTGGCAAGGACCAAGAGGCACAGTTCTCATTATTCCAAGATTATAGGGTTGCATAAGGAGACTGAGTAAAACAGCTGCTCAAAAATGTCACTTATCAATATGAATCGCTGTCTTATACACAAATCATAATAACAGAAAAAGATGAAAAAAGTATAATAGCAAAACAAAAACAAATGATTAGGAATCATCTTAAGAGTAAATATGCAGAACAGACATGAAGAAAGCATTACAATTTTACTGAGGAGACATAAAAGAAAAGTTGAGTAAATATTTCTATACGGACAACCTAGAAGCTATAAAATGATCGATTCAGCCTTCAAAAAAATCAATTCAAAAACAAGGAAGACTTTGGGAGATACTTGACAAAATGATACTAAGTGTATGTGGAAGATTAAGTAGACGAGAAAACCGGGGGCCAACCCTGGAGACGGTGTAGTTAGAAACGACCTCTCCCGTTCAGCACGCGAACGCTGCGGGGGAAACCACGGGAACGAAGGCATCTGGGGCAGGAGCAGCGCCTTCCTTTTCCCCTGTTGTGTAACAAACTTCCCCGAAGCCGCGGCCCCAACACCCCAGGCTTTTATCTCACTGTGAGTCAGGAAGCCGGGCGTGGTCTGGCTGGCAGTCCCGACTGCTGTCTCACCAGGACATGAGTGCCCCATCCCCGCTGTCCCCTCAGGCCTCGCCCAGGGAAGGGCCTGCTCCCACACTCCCTCTCTCAGCAGCAGGGGGGCAGTGCAGACGCCCACGAGGCCCGGCCACAGGCCTCCCCGTGGGCGGCACACACGTGGCGGGTGGCTTTACGGAAGCAAGCAAATGGGGCGGGGCAGGAAAGAGCAAGTCCTGGCCAGTGACAGTGGCAGCTCTGTCATGAACGGCTGATGTGACATCCCATCTCAAGCAGCGTCCTGCACGGCCAGGACTTTCTCCCTCGGAATTCTTGAACGTGCACAATGACCACCCACCGGCACACACTCACATGCACGGGCATACGTGTGCACACTCAGCTCACACCCACTCTCACTCACGCGCCCCCCCACTTTGGCTGCAGCCAAAGGCTGCCGTGTGTGGGGGGGGTTGTGGCTGAACTGCCCCCCGACCCACAGACCTGGCCATCACCTGCTCCAGGGCGCCACCAAACACCTGGTGTCCACCGCCATCTCTGCCGAGACCACACACACTGGTGAGAGTCGGAGCAGAGTCTGGTAAACAGGCCGTTCACAAAGGCCCAGTGTGGTGACTGCCCAGCGTCCCCAGGGTGGCCAGGAGGTGGTTCTCCAGGTGGGAGCTGAGGGTGAGGGACAGAGCGAGTCTCAGGGACGAAGCAGACAGAGGCTGGACCCTCCAAAGAGGACACACGCCAGCCACGCGCAGAGCAGCCCCAGGTGGGGAGGGCGGGGCTGGGCGGGGCTCCCTTAGAGACCAGGCCCCTTCCAGTCCTTGCGGGGGAAGGGGCCGTGCGTGACCAAGGCGAGAAAACAGGTGTGAAGTGAGCGTTTCTCACCAACCCGCTCGCTGCACACGGTGCCACTGGGCTCCTGAGCTCGTTCTTCAGCAATTGCAGAGACTCTGTGGGCCGAGCTGCTGGGGTCCACCCAGACACGGGCCTTTTGTAAAATGTTTTCTCGCCTGTTTGTACACTTTAATGCACATTGTAAATATGTCTAATGAAAATATGGGACTTTCATAATGGAAAAAGGCAGCATTCGAAAAGGCCGGAAATCATTTTCAAACAGATCCTTATGCTGAACCCCAATCATACAACCTTTAAGTATCATTTTCTGGATGAATTTTGATTGTTCAAAGGTAAAAATTTCTGAGAACACCAACTATAATAAGATACCAAAACATCTTCAATCTCATTACATAAAAACTAAGGAAAAGTAGATGTTACCACTGAATAATTTTTTGAATGTATGCATCATTAATACTGTTTTTTTTTATTAAAAAAAAAACAAGCTCTGATTTCTTTATTTTGTTCTTCACTGGACAAGTCAGATTACAGAAAAAATGTGAAAGCTTAGAAATGTTGATGTTAAAGACGACAATCAACAGAAATTCTAGTCCGAGCACAGGCGGAACGGTTTAGTTCGAAAGCTCTCTACACACTTCCCTGATTTGTGCAGCTCAGTTTGCTGGGCGTCAGCGAAACCTCACCAGCTGCCCCTGCGCCTGGGCCCGGGTCTCAGTCCCCAGTAAGGACACAAGCGGGAGGCCACTGGTCAGTGACATTGCTGTTTCTCTCCCCTTCATTCTCCCCCGATTCCCCTCTCTCTAAAAATAAATAAATAAAACCTTTAAAAAAATAAAAACTCCCTACAAATTGCCTTTTTATCAGAGGAGAGACAGGTAGAAATTACACTGTTTCAAGAGCTTGGATAGAGCGCTGGGTTCCCCAGCCCTGGGACGGGACCAAGGGACGACTGTCTTTGCTGCCCCCCCAACACTGAAGAAAGCGCCGTGGTGAACAGGACACCGAACACTCGCTGAGGGAAGCGCAGCCCATTTCGTTCTTGGAAGAAGAAATGAAATCACCCAAAAAAAGCACTTTGGGAACTACGATGAAAATGGGGAAATAAGCCCTTCCTCTTGTGAGTAAAAATCCAGTGTTACTCTACTTAGTAGTGAGTAAACTGAAAATAAAAACGATAACAAGTGAACTTAATGTCTGTTCACATAACAAGAGAAAGGTAACTCACATAAAATTTGCTGACTACCCAATTAGAAGTTCATGTAACCGAAGGACAAAGATTCTATTGGGAAAAATACTCATTTAATAACACACAGGGTCCATCAGGCAGGGTCCCGCCTGGTGGAGTGTGGTTGCTGGGCAGCGATTTGGGTGTAATAATTTATAGTTCTAATTTGCACATTTCACCCATGTCGTGTGGTGTGCTTGAGTGTGATAGTGGTGTGTTACAGAATTACATGCTTATGATTTTGTAATTAAGAAGGGGCGTGATTTGTGCTGGACTTTGTATATTATAATTGAATGATTACTTTTGTTTTTGAACAAGAACCATTATCTGGTAAAGGGGAAATGTCTAATTGGATGCTGCATAAAATAACATTGGCATTTTTAAAATTAACTCAACAAGCGCCAAGTTATAAGGAACAGCGATGGAGGCAGACCCCGGGGCGCTTCTGCTGGGAGACCGTGAACCTCCCCCCCGAGGTCAACACGAAGGTCGCGCCGACGCCTCCTCCCCTTCCTCAGCATGTGGACTCCCGACGTGGGCCAGTTCGTCAGACATGAAACACTGATTCCCATTTCTCACTTGTACAATTTAAAATGTGAGCTTTAAATGTGAAGTGCACATATCTTTGTAATTTCTGATGCTCTTTATTTTTAAAACCACATTTTAATATACTGGACATTTGTGCCAGCGATCAGCCTACGTGGATACGTGGCCACACAGTGTCCACCAGGGTCCGGCCTCGGTGCATGTCCCGTGGCTCTGAGCAGCCCCAGGCGGCTCTGCGGCCACCGCCCTGGTATCAGGCCGAGCCACGCCCTGTCCTCGAACCTCTCGGCGCCCACCCACCCCTCCCTCCGGCCCCGAACTCCGGCCGCCACGAACCTTCTCACCGGCTCCTTAGTTCTGCCTTTTTCCAGAACGTCGGAATCGTATGTGGGCAGCCTTTTCGGGTCGGCTTCTCTCCATGAGTAATACGCATTGAAGTCGACTCCATGTGTTTCCATCCTTGGTAGCTTTTTTAATTTAAATTTTTTAACCCCTGAACCACATACTCCGCGGTCAGGATGTACCGCAGCTGACCCATCGCCCGCTGAGGGGCGTCTGGTTTGCCCCCAGGTTTCGCAGTTACACACGAAGCTGCTCTAAACCCCCACGTGCAGGTTTCGTGACGGCACGTTTGCTCCTCCCTCCGGAAAACACCGAGGCACACGATGCTGGAAGGCACACGATGCTGGACCGTAGAGTAGAGTGTGTCGGATCCGCGAGAAAGTGCCACCCCCGGGAGGTGCCCGCGCCGTGCCGCGGTCCCACGGCCCTGAGCAGGAGGCCCGTCGCCCCAGGTTCTCGTCAGCACCTGGTGTTGCCCGTGTCTGGGGTTCGGCCTTTCTGATAGACGCCACACGGTGTCGCACTGTTTTAATGTGCGTGGCTGTGGTGACCCGCGAGCTTGCACATCTCCTCACAAGCTGATTTGCCATCTCTGTGTCTTCTACGGTGAGGTGTTCACAGGTATTTTTTGAGGAAAACCCCTCTCTCAGAAGCACATTCCGGTTCTGCAGAAGCGGAGCCTCGGGGCTGCTCAGCCTCCGGTCCGGGCTGCCGCGCCGGTTCGGGCGGAGACGTGTGTGTTTCCTTTAGAAGAGCGGCTGGGGCTGCTGGAATGCACAGACAACTTGACTCCGAAAACCCGGGTTTCACACGCTGCTCCTTCTGAGGACCTCTGAGCAGGACACGCTTCTCCGGGCCTCCGTCGCTTCCTCCGTGAAACCCCCGGTCCCCGGGGCCGTCACATCCCACGATTCGCAGTGACCATCGTTCCAGGAATCCTGACTCCGACAGACCCGGGCGCAGTGGAAGCGAAGCCCAGGGTGCGAGGGTGTCTCGTGCTCCCTACGACCCCAGCAAGTGCCGCTCCGTGGAGCGCGGGGCAGCTGTGAAGCGAGGGGATGCCGAGAGCTCTCATCACAGGGACAGTTGTTTTTATTGATTGATTTACTTTTAAATTGTATCTGTATGAGGCACCGGATGCCGGAGAGACCTACTGTGCTAAGTGCTGCACAACACACACTGATTGTCATGTAAAACTGGGGGGGGGGGGCGGATAAAGCCCTCAATAGCCCTATAAAATAACTATTTCTCTTCACAACGAACAGACACGTTGTAGCGAACGAGGCGGCCTACGCAGTCAGTTCTTTCTTTTCGTAGTTTTCTTTACTGTTGTTCAGGCACAACTGTCTCCATTAGTAACTGTTCGCTGCCGTGTGTCCTCTGCATCAGCGTCTCTCCTCACAGTTATTAAAAGCCTTAAATAAAACTTCGCGGGGCAGTTTCTCTTTCTTAAAGCATTTCTCATGCACGCAGAATTCGAATTAGAAGTAATAAATTGTAGGCCTAGCCATGGAGCATTTTGCAAAAGCACCTGCCGGTCACAACGTCACTGCATCTTTGTAACACTCCATCGCTCCGATGTAGCAACGTGACACAGCCTTTCGCAGTGGTCTTGCTGCAACATTTAAGGAAACGGCGACCTACAGAAAACAGCCGCAAATGCCAGGAGGAAAACACAGGCTTTGTGAACACATCCCTGCGCCCGTCGTCCCCGTCTGACTGCGCTGTCTGGCTGGAGGGGAACGGCCCGGCAGCTCTGTGGTCCCCGTCCCTCCCAGCTGTCACTCTGGAAAGTGGGTTGCGACCCGGCCCTCTGGTCTGGGAAACGGCTGCGGCTTTCCGGCGGCCCCCACAGTTTGGTGTTTGGAGAGCGCAAACAGGGTCCGCACGCAGCCGCCCTGAGCCCGGATCCTGGTGTGGGTGGCTCGGGCCGTGGAGACTGGCTGGGAATGAACGTGAACCACCGACTTGCACCCAACGGGACGCGGTGCCGGTGGCCGAGGTTTCGCCGACATCTGTCTGCTGGCAGTGGGCGTGTGGTGCAGCCGCAGCAGAGCGGGGGACTGCCTGTGCTGATGACCGTGTGTCCCATGGGGACACACGCCTTTGGGGCGCACCCCTCAGCATGGGGACGCCTGCCCCTGCCGGGCAGTCTGCAGGGACACAGAGCGACGTGGCCCCTGCACTCTGGACACCGACACAGGTAATCAAGGCTGGCGGTCCAGTGTCCAGGCCACCAAAACTACCGAGGAGGCCCGCGCAGGGCCTAGGCCTGCCTGGCTCTGTGTCCTCACTCCTGTCCCCTTGGGAGGGGACCTGGGGAGAAGCCTGGCACCCTGAGCGGGCCGGTCAGGGACCGTGGCCGCTGCCTGGGTCTCCATCCGGGTGTTTCCCACCACACCAGAGGGCAGGAGGCCACTGCCGCCGAATCGTTGGACCACAGAAGCACTTTTCCGCTTTCCTGCTGGACAGACTCCGGAACGGAGCCCTTTGCGGACGCTCGGCTCCCCCAGACGGGCTGCAGACTCGACCTGGGGCCCCTGCTCCAGGCCCTCTCCGTTTCCAAGGCCCCCCGAGAGTCTGGCTCACAGGAACAGGGCGTTAAAGGCTTGGAGCACTCCGGGCCTAATCGCTCTGGTCCCCGGGCAACGCGTCACCTTTAACGGATTCACATTTGCAGCCGTGACGACAGGACAAGCCAACGTGGCTGAGCTCTGGGAACCAGCCATGTCCACGGTGCTTCCATTTTCAATAGTAATTACAAGCCACAGAATCCCAGTAGCAAGTAATGGGGTGCCACCCCGTTCGCCCCACAATTCCCGTACTTCTCACTGCTTCTGACAACTGCTCATTGAGAAGAGGGGCCACCTGACTTTCCAATTTTCTGTCAGTAAAGGCTCAAAAAATTGGGATGAATGACGAATCCAACCCATAAAGGGATGGCAACTATGGGCAGAAACGCCACACAAGTGGGGAGCAGGGGGACCCCTCCGCCTTCCCAAGCCACAGGGACGCGTGTGATGTTGGCGCGAACACGTCAGCAGCACTTTGTGGCCGATACGGAACCGGAGGTCGACACGCTCCCTCTTTTGGTGAGGAGCCCCCACTGCTTCCATCTCAGTGGGTTCGTGAAGTTGGGGGGCCATCCGCCTGGTCCCTGTGCTTCGTCAGCGGCATCCGAGGGGAATGTCGGAGGCATCGGGAGTGGACACAGAAGGGCAGTGCGGGGCGTCCCCGAAGACAGGACTCAGCCGCACGGCGTGCCTGCGGCACAGCCGCGCTTCCAGTTCCTGCCCGGCCAGGCCTGGGGCGTCCCTGGTGCTCCGCTGCTCAGCGCCCCCGACCTTGGCCTCCAGCGCACGGTGTGGAAGGCGGGCGGGCGCAAGGACGGGAGGAGGACTTCGCCCAGATCAGCAGGCAGGCCCACCGCGTAGCCACGCCGCGCCCACCGCGTAACCACGCCGCGCCCGCCGCCCCTGAGAGCATCCGCCTGTCACTGGAAAGTGTGGCCGACACTGTTTCAGTTACAGCTGACCCCGCGTTCCTGCCTCGGCAAACACGGTCCAGAACGGAGACGGACAGACGGCAAGACACTATTTGTCAAGAAAGGCAGCAGACGGACGACCAAAGCTGCCTTCGACACCTGCCGGGACCTTGTAAAAGACGCTCCACACACAGACCTGCACGCTGACCCTGCTGAGCTGCTGGGGCCCAAACACCACGAAGCGCGTTTCTGGCGCCGAAAGCTCACGCGCTGAGCTCCCGCCGGGCGGCTGCCCGTCGGTTTGCACGCTGGAGCCCCGACCACGTCTGGCTCACAGACGCATTCGGCACTTGTTTTAAAGTGAGACCAGGTATCCGCGGACGGAGGACGAGGCTGGTCTGGCAAATACCGAGCGACTCCTCTGAACACCGGGCAGCTGAGCGAGAGGCCCAGCGTCCCGCGGGGGCCTCACAGGCCCTCTGACCCCCGGTTTTCTGGGAATGACACCTCCTGTGTCGGCTCAACACGGCCGCTCGCCGTCTGGGGGAGCGCAGCACAGGTGACAAGGAGCCACGGGCGGTTTTGTGACGCGACAGATGTAACTGCAGCACTTAACACAGACCTGCTCCTGGAGAGATCGTGCCGCCCGCTAACGCACAGTGTGCGTTTTCAGAAGAGGGTGTGAGCGGCGAAGGCACACAGGTCACGATTACCTCAAGTGTGCTCACGTCATTCCGTTCCGAGGAAAACGTCCTCTTTGTAAGCAGGTTACTGTCAGTGTAGAGGGTGGGCACAGCCGGACTCCGGTTGTAACACAAATGAACGACCACTACCCACCAGTGACACGAGCACACGCTGTGCCGCACACCCTCACAGCTGCACACCCGCTCCCGCGACCCTGTTCACGCTGCACAGCCCCGGGGCTGAGAGGCTGCTCCGCTGGTCAGTGGGGACGAGACAGGCGCAGGAAGCCTGATGAGTCACAGGGAAGCGGAGAGAGTGGGGATCGGGGGCCGCGCTGGGTCCTGCGTCAGCAACCCTGGTCTGCGGATGAAGGTGGAACCCGCCCCCCGCCGAACGCTCTCCGGGGAAGCCCATCTGGAGGGGACCGGGGAGGACGTGGGGGCGGGGGGCAGAGGACAGCTGGAGAGAAGAGCTGCGCCCGTTCGGAGAAGAGCGTGTGGGTGACAGGGGACCTAGTGCTGGAGACGTGGGAGGAAGACGCGGGCGACTTGACGGTAGAAGGGCCACCGTGTGGCCACAGGCCCCTGAATCCTCAGGAGGAGGAGTTCATCACGTGAGTGAAGCGAGCCAGTCACAGAAGGATAAACACCGTGTGATCCCACTCACACGTGGAATCTACTGAACAGGATAAACTAGCAGAATAATGGCAGGCTTACGGACACAGGGGACCGACGGACGGCTACCAGAGTGGGGGTTGGGCGCGGGGGGAAAGGTGAAGAAACTACAGGAAAAAACCTATCAACAAAGACAAGAGCGTGGCGATGAGCAGCGGGAAGGGGTGGGAGGCGGAGGAGGCGGAGATGGGGGTGGACGGTGAGGGAGGAGCCTGGACTGGGGTGGCGAGCACACGGAACAACATACAGACGATGTTACAGAACGCGCACCGGAAAGTACACAATTTTATCAACCAAGGTCACCCCAGTAAATTAATAAAGTTTTTTAGAAGGAGAATTTAGTGCTGAATCAGTCTCTTCGGCACACAACCCCCACTCTCCTGAGCACGGACGGCTCCCGGGCTCCCACGGCCGCCCCTCCCGGCCTCGGTCTGTCCCCGGGGGCCAGAGGGGTCCCGCCTCTGGTCTGCGGAGCCTCACACGGGGTTTGGCAAACGGGAAAATGTCACTGCAGTAGCTGCGGGCTGATTTTTTTTAATCTTCTGTAGAGAAAGGTATGAAAACTGTTTTGTTTTGTTTTCTCGTTTTCCTTTGGTCTTTCAATCAGGCTCTTTTTAAAGTTATTAGGTTCCACCCAAAGAGCCCACATGGAGTAAGACAGGTGACGCTGTCATTGCCTGTGTGACAGGGACAGCGAAGCACGTTCCTGGGACGTCACCCAGTGGCAGATGGGGACACCAGACGTGAGTGGGGACCTGGCCACCACCCCCCCATGAAATGGAACTACACTGGGGGTTCCGTTCGCTCATGGCCTTAGTCAGTCACTGCAC
Source organism: Artibeus jamaicensis (assembly GCF_021234435.1). Lineage (NCBI taxonomy): Eukaryota > Metazoa > Chordata > Mammalia > Chiroptera > Phyllostomidae > Artibeus > Artibeus jamaicensis. Next base: position 50,180,189 of record NW_026522046.1, read on the forward strand.
TCAGCACGAGGCAGGCCCTGCAAGGCAGGAGGGAGAAGGGGTGGGACAGGGCTGGCAGCCGGTTGTCAAACCCGAAGCCGAGGAGGCCACGGGTGAGGCAGTGGCCGGGCCGGGCTGCCCGCCACGTCCCCACGCTGCCCCGTTTCTGAGGGGAGCTCCAGGGCCAGCGCCGGCCACACGCTTCGCCGAGCGCGTGGACACCACGGCTTCTCTCCTGGCTGCACGTGGGTCCGTGCGGAGACCCCCCCGCAGGAGGGAAAGCGGAGGTGTGTCCCTCCGCTGGAGATCACCGTGACTTCTGGACGCACCATCGCACTTCAAACTCCTAAAAAAGTCTGAAACTCAGGACAGTCTGTCTGCCCGAGCCCCGCGTCCCGTGAGAAGACAGAACATCCAGATGATCCAAAACTCTCCCCCGGGGACGTGAGCCAGAGTGTTAATTCCTGTGACCCCTCTACAATCAGGGAAATGGACTCAGGTTAACTGTTCCTACAACAATAAATTAACTAATCAATCGACCAGCCAATTCATCAGTTCACATCAGAGAAACCCACCCAGTTCCTCCACTCGGTCCGCCCTCACCTGCACGGGACCCTCGCAGCCCGGGCCTGCCAGGCCGAGTCCAGGCTGCCGCCCGGTTCTGGCCACAGCATCCACAGCTGCGAGAGGACTTTTCCGCGTCAACTGAAAAAGGGAGCAGCGCGGACCTTAGAAACGCCAAAGCTTCCCAGTGAGATCAGAAGCTGAAGTCACGGGCGTGGGAACAGCTCACGGTCCGGGAGGCTCGGCCCAGGCAGGAGCCCGAGAACCCAGGGCGCTGGACCCGGGCCAGACTCAGCCTCGCTGCTGGCCGCCCGGCCCAGGCCTCCCTGATAGATACCGGACCTGCCTTCCTTGGCGTCTCCCTCAGGACAGGGGACGACCACGGTTCAGAGCGTCTGTGCAGAGCCTTGCCTTTCCCGTGAGGTCACACGCTGGCTGGCCCACCCAGCAGCCGCAAGGACGGACCAGAGTGTTGTCCTCTGCCCTGGCCCTCACAAGGCGCCCACGCAACCCCGCCCACCCCACCCCCAGGGCCCCGTCTGTCCAAGGTGGAGAGTTCTTCTCCGCCCCGGCTACAGGTTGGAGCGTGCGGTTTGTCTGAGCCAGCGGATGTGAGCAGAGGTGGCTGAGCCAGTTCCAGGCAAACACTTTGAAGAATCACACTTTGCAGCCAATTCTGTTTCTCTCTTGGCCAGGAAATGAGCACGTCCCAACTAAGAGCTGCTGTCGCTGTCCCCGGAAAGGGGAGACACTGGGGCGGGACTGTGGCAGCGTGTCCGTGGCAGTGTGTCCGTGGCAGTGTGTCGGTGTGAATCCTGGGGGCGTGCGGGCTGCTCCTGCAGCTGAGCCGACAAGTACACCGGACACCACAAAGTCCAGCAGCACCCTGGGGACAGCACCTTGAGGGCACCGGTCCCGCCATGGGCAGCAGGTGAGGAAGGTTCCGGGAGCCTGTCACCTGCAGTCAGGAGGCACAGGTTGGGGGGTGACGCTGTGCCACCAGGAAGATCCAGCAGCTGCAGGTGAGTCGCCCTCCCCTGCACTGGGCCCTGGGGAAGCGGGGCCCGGGCTCACTTCTGCCCGCGGCACCCTGTTCCTGGAACCTGCAGGAGGGACCTGCCGGTCCTCCGTTCCGTTTTCCAGTGCGGAGAGCGAGCCCAGGGACAGGTGTCAGAGCCGCAAAACAGAGCCTGCTGCCTTGGCCACCACCCCGCTCGCGGTTTGAGTGTTTGCCGCCGCATGTCAACTCTGCTGCTCGGCCAGCGGCCCTGGGCACGATGACGAATACTTTGCCAGTCTAAGGTCACGTGTGTTTCAAGTCAATAAAAAGCATGTAAAAGTGTCTAGAGGAAGCCAAGAGCAACCAAGCACTAAGCAGCAGACAAGCCCACGGGACACACAGGCCAGACGCGGAGTCTCGCCAGGGCTGGCAGGAGGGGAGCGTGTGAGGGTCTGACCAGTACTCGGCATCAAGGCGAGTGGCCAGCTTTCGTCCTAGAAAGCTGCCGCCCGACCCGGGGGAGACGCGGCCTCCAGCCCCACTCGTGGTCTGCTCAGTGGGGACAGGCCCCGAGGAACAGCCGGCCAGGGCTGCAGGCGCCACCAGAGACGACGTGCGCTGTCTTCACAGTGAGTGAGTCGTCCTTCAGACGGTTTGTGGCGATGAGGGTTCCCTTTGTGGCTGGACCGACGTGAGAGCAAGGCGGCCACCTGGGCGTGTGCACCTGGGAGGGACGAGCCAAAGGAACGGTTGGAAGAAGCCGGTGGAGGTGGTGCCCGGGCTGCTGGCCAGGGGGCGTGGCAGGGCCGGGGGCTGAGGCTGCTCCCTGGTCAGCAGGGCGACCTGTCCTGCTGCGGGTGCAGAGGCTGCAGGGACCCCTAACGGCCAGTGCAGGTCAGCAGGTAGGAGGGCGACTGCAGCCGCGATGTCCCTGGGACGCATCACAACCAACGAGCGACCAGCCCAGGACCCTGACCCTTCGGCTCAACGTCTTCAACAGTGGGGGTCTCGCTGGGGTCTGCTGCAGAGAGATGGGACCTCCAACCAGCGGGGCCCAACCTGGGGAACCCTGCGGGCCGATGGCATCGTCGTGATGAGGAGCAGCCCCACCAGGATTCCAGCAGGGAAGGGGAGGAGAATGGGGAAAAGAAGCATAAATGGTAGGCAGAAAACAGACGGGGAGGTTAAGAACAGTATGGGAAATGGGGAAGCCAAAGAACTTACATGTACGACCCATGGACATGAACTACAGGGGGGAATGTGGGTGGGAGGGGCACAGACCAGAGGGGTTAAAGGGGAGGAAAAATGGGACAACTGTAATAGCATAATCAGGACATTTTTTTCTCGAGACAGAATAAAATGAGCTGGACCAAAACTGCTGGCCTGTCTCCCTTTGACCTTCTCTCGTGCACACTTCTAATTCTTCCCCTGGGTCCTCGTGTGCAAAGCCTTCAGCCCCACCCCACCCCATGTGTGCACACCAACTATCCCTTAAAAGGTGACATTCAACTGTTACTGCGACACGCCAGCTGCGTCCTCACCTTCGTGGTCGTCACCATCACAAACCACGACTGAGGATCTAGTCAGCGCAGTGGTGAGGCTCGAACGAGGCGCAAAGCCTGGCGTGTGAGACGTTAGGACCTGCTGAGCGGCGGGCGGTATTTCGGTGCGACAGCAAATTCGCGGTTATTGACTCGTCCACGTTTCAGGTTTTGTTTTCACAAAAAGGGCCGTCAACAAGCTTGTGTACGTTGTGTCCTATCACGGGAAAGCCGACAACTCGAAGCTGCCTCTTCAAACCGACAACAGAACCCTCACGCCAGTGCGAACGGCGGCCGTGGTCACACTTCCTCCACACTGGGGAGAATCCACATGTTCTCCAATCGGTGAATGAAACTGTGGCTTATTCTTAAAAACCGACAATAGAAGTTAACATACTTGATGTCATCGTTAGAGCCAGTTATCCAGCCTGGTGAGATCATTTAGAAAATTTTGGCTTTTACCCTCGGCTTTGTACATTGTAAATTTGTCAGTTTTTTAAACATGCCTTTTATGTTTACGTCCAAGTCACCGATAAACATTTTCACCGGAAAAGCCCAAGGACAAAGAACGGTGGACACCGGCAGGAACCTCCTGACAAGTCGGCCTCTGGTCTCCGTCCTGTCGTGTGACTGTCCCACCGCCTGCAAAGCCGTGTTTGGATCAGCCACCCACACGCCTCTACCGTGTTCACAGGACAAGTTAGTTGGGCTTATGCAACAAAACACAACAACCGCAAGGACTGCCAAGGACTTATTCACGTAAAGTGGCTTCTGTCAAAAGCAGAACGAGAGGAACTGGACAAGGAGCTAACTGACAAGAAAGCACAAGGAGGAACCGACCACGATCACAAAGGCAGAAACTATCTGCAGAGAGACCACCAGGCTCAGGGAGCTGCAGGGACACGGGCACGAGAGCGAGACGGTCTCGCCCCTGGAAGAACCCCGTGTCCCCAGGAGCAGGCCCGCCTCGCCCCTGCGAAGGCTGGGGAATAACTTCCAGCGTGAAAGGCTCGCACCGAACACGTGGACTCGGGGTGCGGCTGCAGCCGCGATTCCAGAGAAAGAGAGCGCCCTGCCCGAGCCGTGCAAGACGAAGTCTCGGTGTGTCCAGAACGCGCACAGACCAAAATTCAAGGTCAGAAGCCAAGCAACTCATTTTGAAAATGGGCAAAAGACAGAAACCCCACCGCAGAGAACAAGAGGGTGTCGAAGCAGCACATCGGAAGGTCTGGACGTATTTGCCGCTGCAGAAATGCACGCACCAGAAGGAGACGGCGCCACACAATCACGGGAACGTCTGGAACGAAGGCCCTGGTGGCTCCAAGCTCTGGCAGGACTCGGAGCGGCAGGAGCTGTCCCACCAGGTTTCAAAGGCAGACTCGCTCTGCCACTCACAGTCCCAGTCCTCAGGGTGCACCCCCCAGAACGGACACTTGCATCCACACAAAACCTTCACACGCATGTGCCGGGCTGCTGTGGCACACCTCCTCCCAGCTGGAAGGAGTCCCAGTGTCCCTCAGGGGCTAAGGAAACTGGCTCAGCCTGGAAAAGGGACACCGCGCAGCCATGGACAGGAACAGGGTGCTGAGATGCAGCGACCCGGGCGAGTCTCAACGCAGCTCTTACGAGGCAGGTGAGAGCGGCCGGGCTCGAAAGGCTGGATGCAGCCGAGCAAGCCACCCAACGGGGTGGGGGGCGCTGCAATCACAGTGAACAGGTCGGTGGGGGGGCCAGGGGTTGGCGGCAGGGCGAGGGTGTGAATCCCTAGCAGCGGAGAGGTCGCCAGACCGTCCTGGGTTTGTGTGGTGGGTCCATGAACCCTCACACGCGTCCGGGCCCCCAGAGCCGCACAGCAACAGAAAAGCTGGCTTTCCCGTGGGTTCATTAAAAATGCTTCCTGCTAAAGTAAAAAGACGCACTCAAGGACCATCCCTCCCTGTTGTCTGTGAAATTGGAGTTTTCAACTTACTTTGTGGGATTCAATGAAGATGAAAACTGTATCACCATGGTTTCTGCAGTAAGTAGTCAAGCTTCCTCAGGAAAAAGGTGTGGAACAAAGGTATGTGTGTGTGTGTGTTAATTTACAGAGTTGATTAAAGGTCTGCCCCCCGCCCCCCACCAGGAGAAGTGGCTTTAGTGGAGCGTTGCTTTCCTGGACCCACCACTAGAACCTCCTTCCCAAACGTCTGTTGGGTGAAGGCGATTCCGTTGGTGTTTGAATTCTCCGAGACCCTCTGGCTCACTTCCGTGTCCCCGCGAACTGTTAAATCATGCATGGATTTACACATTTGAAGCTTTTCTAGTCTCTCCTTGAAAGCAGCCTGAAGTTCATCTCTGAAGACACAGCAGCAACACCACCTGTCTGCAGCCCCTCCAGCTGCTCGAGCTTTGGAAACCCCAGCTCGCCTCTAACCAAGGCCGTGGAAACCGCCTCCTCTCCCCTCTGTCTGCGGGACGTCTGGCCTCAAAGACATTTTAAATTGCTCTGGCTTTTGGGAGAAAGGGAGTAACTTCTATATGGGAAATTATCTCAAAACTCTTCTCCCAGAGCCAACACACCCGTGCACACAAGCATCTGTTCAGAAAAAGACATTTCGGTGTAAAGAGGAGAGATGAAGCTGCTTTGCAATATCTTCACCTACTGTCCAACAGGAAACATTACGTGTCTCTGAACTGCAAGAGAGAAAGCTCACCAACCACTCCAAACACCGTAAGGCCCAGCCCAGGATCAGCGACCTTCTACACGGGCGTGAGAGCGGCAGCCGGCGCTGCTGCGTTGGGAGGCAGCCTGTCGCCTACTTCTCTCCTCCCCTGAGAAGCCGCCTGGTCCACCAGCAGGACCCTGAGAGCTCTCAGTGACAGAGCCTCACGCACGCAGGGGAGAAGGAAACACGGCACGTGACTACGTCGTCGTCCTCTCCCCCTGCCCACTGGGACGGGAAACTCGGGAGGTTCAACAACAGGGCTGAGCCTCCGCTGGGGACAGGTCCCCGGATGCCTAGGACCTGAGGACCCACGTGAGTCCAAGGGGCTAGACTCCGACCAGACGGGGACAAGGTGCCCGACCTCAGAGAGCCCCTCGGAGAAAGCAGGGTGCACGCGCACTCACACTCACACTCACACGCTCACCCGCTCCATGCCCTCAGGCTGCAGGACAGTGAGCCACACACACACCCGGCTGTGGCCCTGGGCACAGGGTGGGACCTAAACTGGGCACAAGGCCCAGCCCGGCTCCGAGGACCGGGGAGAAAGGGCTCCGACTCCGCTTGAGCTTCCTCGCCTCGTCTCGCTGTCAAACGTGCAAACGGCAGCACAGTGCAAGGCCTCAGGTGGGTGGGTGTGGGTCCCCAATGCCCTCCCCAGAGTCGCTAAGGCCCGGCTGTGTCGGCATCTTAAAGCCAGCGAGGAACCACGGGACAGGAGTGAAGAGCCTCGGCCGACAACAAGAGGGGCTGAGAGTTTAACAAACAGTAAACAGCAGGACAAGGGCGGACAGGAGAAAGGAAATACTGTAAATCCCAAAGGACCTAAGCTAGAGAAAAACAAGAAACAGGACCTTTTTTTGAAGAGCTTTGAGTAATAAGTGAACAACCACTTGAATCTGACAAAATAAGCTCACAAAAATTAGACTGTCAAAAACAGTGTGATATGAAAGGAAAATACTATTCTCAGCAAATAAAATGAGAGCCAAAGCGACGTCATTAGAAATAAGCGAGTTCAGAACAAGAAACAGAGACGGTGGAAAGAGGGAGAAACAACTCAGCCTGCGTTTGGAGGAAGACCACGGTCTCACGGCAGCGCAAGGAGCTTGGCTGTTTGCGGGTCACGGAGAAACTGCCCACACGGAGGCCCACACGGGCCCCGACGGGCGTGCGGTTCACGTTCTCGAAGAAAAACCGCAGGTGCCGTGACCTGAAATGAAGAGTTACGTGGGCGAGGTGAGTGAACCTGGAAATGGGGGGCAGAGCTCCTTACGCTGATACACGGCCCCGTTAGGTCGGTGAGTTTCGAGAATGAAGGAACAATGATTCGAGCTCTGCGAAAACACTAACCCCTCCCAGGGGGAGAGACAGACCCCGGGAGGGGGTCGGACAGACCCCGGCTGCGGCACGACCGCACTCCCACTCCCCGGTCACCGGGCTGACCTGTGCTACGGCTGTGAAATGCACGCTGGGCCGTGAGGACTCGCCATGAAAAAACGTTTTTGAATTTCATTAATGTTTTACGTTCACTACATGTTAAAATGATACCTTGACATATTGGGTTAAATAAAATATCATTAGAATAAATTTTATCTGTTCTATACATTACTTTTAATGTGGTAATAGATAAATTTTAAATTATATGATCTTTTCTATCAGGCAACATTATCTACATAGTTCTTTATGAAGAATGTAATAGCCACCTAAGATGATTTAAAGTGATGGGTATCAGTCATACATTTTTTAGTATAAAAAAGAAACTGCGCTCTTACAAACCTTCACTGAGGAGACTGCCGGAGGAAGCCCAGGAAAGAACCAGAACCGGGACTCAGACTGCAGGTAAACAGTGCGTGTGGCCAGCACTGTGCCCCCTGAACATGGCGACGCCCCCAACGCCGGAGCCGAGGTGCAGAGTGAGCACCGTGGAGCCGGAGACGAGTACCAGTGGGACTGTCCCTGGGGACAGGCCGGACCGCGAGTGCTCTGGGCCGCAGGCGGCCAGGCCTCTGTCCAGTCAGTTCGATGTCACGGCTGCGGCTGGAAAGCAGGAGCCGGTGGCACCGGATGAGCGAGCGGGGCCACCGGGCAAGTTAGGGCGGATGTCCTCGCACAAGCCAGGCAGAGCCGGCCGTGGTCTGCTCACCTGTAGCAGTGACACGGTGCCCCTCACAGCGGGTGCAGGGTCGGCAGAAGCGGCCGCCTGAGTGCCCTTGGGAGCGTGATAACACGGGGTAGAAATCAAAAGTTTTAATGTGAACGTGGCACCTAAAGTGTCCTGCGGCTTGAGTGCGATGCTGTTACGTTACAGAATGACGTGCTGATGGTTTCGTAAGAAAAGATTTTGTTATAAAAATGGGTGTTATTCGTGCCGGACCTTGCAGAGTGTTTTTAAAACACACAAAACCCATTTTCAAATTCGTTTAATATCATTTTCTTTAAAGAGGTTTTTTTACAGGAAGTAACGTCTCTGGAGATGAGGGAGCCAGCCTGAAATTCAGTCGTTTCCTCAGTTGTCCTAAGTTTATTTTCTCTATCAATTCGATTCAAGTAACAGTGAAAACATTCTGCTGAAAACATGGTTCGCAGAGTAAGTTCCAGGCCATGGCGTTCACGCTGCCCTTCACTTCCACCCCACGTGACCGGAGAACTGACCTCTGACCCGCGGGGTTTGGGGCTGCAGAGTGCAGGGCGGGTGGGGACCCTGTGGTACAGGCTGAGAAGGGCGTCGGCCCGACTCAGCCCCCGGGCAGGAGCGAGCAGACTCGTTTCTTTTTTTTTTTAATATATTTTATTGATTATGCCATTATAGTTGTTCTATTTCCCCTTCATTCCCCTCCACCCTGCACACCCCTTCCCCACCATTCCCCCCCTTTAGTTTATGACCATGTGTCTCAAGTCCTTTAGATTCTATATTTCCCATGCTATTCTTGCCCCCCACATCTATTTTCTATCTACCGTCTATGCTACTTATTTTCTGTACCTTCTCCCCCCTTCTCCTCCTCCCACTCCCCTGTTGCTAATCCTCCATGTGATCTCCATTTCTATGGTTCTGCTCCTGATCTAGCTGTCCTCTTAGTTTGCTTTTGTTTTAGGTGTGGTTGTTAATAACTGTGAGTTTGCTGTCCTTTCACGGTTCATCTTTTTTATCTTCTTTTTCTTAGATAAGTCCCTTTAACATCTCGTTTCTAAACGGTGCGTCCTGGCTGGACTCAGAGTCAATGGGAACCTTCACAGCGGCTCTGTGCGCGGCTGGAACTCGGGGGCCAGCCTGCACCCCCGCCCCGTTTGTCAAATGCCACCGTTTCGGTTGTGACAGTTCCCCCCACATCTGAAGCCCAGTCCACGCCAGACTTGACGTCCAGGCCAGAAAGGAAGGCAAGGAGTCCTTTGCCACCTGGATCGCCACTGGCCCTGCGAACCTCTCTGTCGCTGTCACCCAGACGGGCCAGTCTGCCCCACGGGTCTCCGCCCGGTCCTGGGGCCGCACCGCTGTGGGGTGGTCTCTCCTCCACTCGGGGGCCACCCCGATCTTCTTTGAAGTCAACTGTCAGGGGAGGAGCCCTCTCGGGACTTCCCACAGGGCCGCTCTCGCATCCCTCCCACCAGACACCTCACACCCGAGGTCTCCAGGGCACAGCGGGTGGCATGTCCAGCCCCTGAAGCCCCCACTCCTCAGCCCACCTGCACATGGCGCCCCTGCAGGCGCCCAAGGTGCAGATTTTTCTGCAGCCCCTTCTTCCATAATCCTCTTTAAGGAGAAACGTCTCCAACCCTGAAGTTCATTCCCGTTTTGCTTACAGTCAGTGTGCCTTGTGGTTGGAGATCCCTTTGCCCGCACTGCGACTCAGAGACTCTCACTTCCCCAGAAAACTCCGGGGAAGGGGTGTGGATAGACACGACACCCCTTTAGCAATGTGGGAGCCTCAGGGCACCTGCACCCCCAGGATGAGCGGTGGGGTGACACGCAGGCCCAGCGGCTGGGCCGCTGCTTGGTGTGGTGTGTCTCAGCTCTTCCATTGCTCGGGGAGAAGAACAGTGAGGAAGGGCGGCGGCGAGCCTGTGTAGTAAGTGCACACAAAACACTGGCTGGTGCCTTCTGGATTCCAGAGAAAAAGGTTCGACTACTAAGTGCTTTCTAATCAAGCCTCAGTTTTCTCCCCAAAAGACAGGAGAAGGCTGCCAACTTCACTGTTTTTTCCGCTATGAAAAAGGAAGGAAAACACACAGGAAGGCTGGTGTTTAAACGGCAACATCTGGCCTGGCTGGGCGCTCAGTGGGTTAGACCGTTGTCCCAACACGCCAAGGTTGTGGGTTCAATCCCTGGTCAGGACACATTCGAGGCTCAGCCAGTGAGCGCACGGAGGTTAGAATAAACCACAGCATCTGAGATCGACTGTGGAAAGAGGTTTGGGCCGGTCGGTGAGACGCAGAGAGGATTTACTGGGTGGGGTTACACGCTTCCCACCTAACACAGTTTTAAGGGGACCCTCAGCAGCCACTAAAAACAACCACTGAATTTGGGCTCACAGACCAGCGTCTGGTCAGGCAGCCTTGCCACTCGGTTTCCCTGTCTGTAAAAGCGACCACCTCCGAAGACTGCTGTAACCACTGAGTGAGTTGATGCGCCTGGTGGAGGTGAGCGCACCGGGAACCGCTGTTCCCACAGTCACGCCTGTCTCACATTTCACATCGTATCAGGACAAAATGCCTCGTTTATGTTTATTTTCTTTCAGATACTTTCCCCGAAGTTTTACTTACTTGTTTTTAGAGGGGGGGAAGGGAAGGAGAAAAAACAAGAGAAAAACATCGATGGCGATTGGTTGCCTCTCCCCTGAACTGGGGATCTGGCCCACAACCCAGGCATGTACCCTGACTGGGAATCGAACTGGTGACCTTCTGGTTCACAGGATGACGCCGAACCCACTGAGCCACACCAGGCAGGGCTGTATTTGATTTTCTTGATGTCTTCATAGATGGATCCTGCTATGGAAACCTGGCATAAACTGGGCAGACCGATTATTAAACACCATTATTCCTCATTTATTCACTCACTGTGTGTGTTTACTCACTTACTCATTACAGACCAGGGCAAAGGGAAGTTGACGAAGGCTTTGCAGAGAAAGGGGCATTTGAGTTGCCTCCTGGAGGAAGAGTGAGAACCTTCAATGCAGAAGTAACTTTGTAGCTACAAAGACTCATACCGATGAGTGTGCATGTACATATGTGTCTATAAATATGTGTGTATACACATGTGTGTGCACACATACACTGCGGAAACCTTCGCACATGAAAGTAAACAAGTATCGTCTTCGGCACAGAAGAGAGTCGTGACACTTAAGCACACCAATGTCACAGGCCTTGCGGGGAAGGCTGGACAGTGCCCAGGGCGGTTGGGGGAGGGGACGGAGAACGGTACCCCCAGAAGGACCAGCAGCCTCTCTGAGGACGCGGTATTGCAGCCGGGCCCCGGCTCTGAGGACAGAGGGCGCCGTGCAGGGACCGGGAGCAGCCTCGCTGGGTGCACAGAGGCCCCGCAGCGACTCACCGATGCGCTGGCACAACAGCAGGAGAAGCCGCGGCCCAGCTTGAAAGAAGAGGAAAGAAGCCCATGGGTTCAGGAGATGAAGCGGGAGATGGGACGGCGACGAGCCAGTCCAGCTGACGCAGCAGCCCGGGCAGGAGGGGAGCCATGCGGGAAACCCAGGCAGGAAAGGGGCGGACCGCGCTCTGACCCACACTCGGCCAGGCCCTTCTGTGAACAGGGAACTAGAAACTCTGCCCCCGAAAGCCTGGGTGCAGCCAGGCCTGCCAGCTGCCCGGACCCTAGGGCTGGGGAAGCTGGACACCGCAACCTAAGGCGGGCATGCACGGAAGGGTCCAGTTTGCTCCCCGCCCCCCTCCCTCACATCCAGATCCCTAATCAAAAGCAGAGACATTAACGCAAAGCTGGTCTAGGACCCACGAAACCACTGGGAAACTGGCAAAACTGGTATTTCCACGGTCTAAGGCAAAACCAACCCCTACTGAGCCGATCCCACAAGAAAGTGGATCAGTGAACATAAAACACACAGAAGAGACACACTAGGGAACAATCCACCCGCCAGTAATAACAAACGGAGACTTCCAGTCCCCAAAACTAGTGAAGGTAGATGTACGGTTTCAACAACAATGAGATAAAAGAAGGAAGGGAAGCAACGGGACAGCGGAGACGGCTGCGGAGAATCTGGAGGTGGGGCAGAGCTCGGGCACTGGTGGTGGTGAGCGTGGGCGGGGGCGGGGGACCCACAAAAAGCTGGCACCGAAACTGGGTCCCGAGAGGCAGGCAGGACCCCGTGTGTAGGGACTTGGATGCCACACTACGAGTGTACCTTCGTCCCCTGACTTCACCGTCAGATCCCCGGGTCCCAGGAAGGACAAGCCTTGGGGACACCCAGGCAGGAATGAGCAGCTGTGACTCGGAATGTTCCTGTGGCGGAGACGCCGGGGGGTCTCGCGGGGACAAGGGCAGAGGAACAAGGGTACTCAGGTCTCTGCAGTTGGCCCGACGCCTCTCGCTCTGGCCGAGCAGCAGGCATGTGCACAAGCCAGATGCCGGGCATGTGTGCTGTGACCTGGTGAGCGTGCTGGGGTCACACACGGGAGGTGGGGGCGCCAGACATGGGCTCTGCACTTCTCCCCTCCAAGTGCTCGTGAACCAGCAGGAGAAGCAGATGTGTGATAGGTACCGTCACACCATGTGACAGGCAGACGTGCGAGCCTGGGGCAGAGGCGTGTCAACAAAGGCACTGCAGAACCGGGACATCCGAGTGGAATCTTGCAGGAAGAGTAAGAACATTCGGTGGGGGAGGAATGTGGTAACCGCAAGGACTCATAAAAGTGACAGTAAGATGATGAAATTTCGGGAAAGACTTCCCATAAACTCCATTTCTTGGTATTGTCATGTGAATCATTGTGTAGAGTAAGCAAAGGCTAAAACTTGATCCTCACGAGGCTTTTAATGTAACAGAAATAAGTAGGACTTTGATCAGTGTCTGGGGTGCCCCTGGGTTCAAGTGCAGGTAAGACACAGAGGAGAGGGGGCCACAGAAATCAGGTGAATGGTCAGGGTGGCCCTGCGTGCCAGAGCCTGAGAGTCTGGGAGGGAGCGGCTGGTTCCACTGGGCAGTGTGCTGGGGTGGAGCTGGGCGGGTGGGAGGGGACACTTGGGAGAGGCAGAGAAGCCTGTAACTTCGAGGACTGGATGGGACCTCAGAAATCCTGGAGTCTGTTCTCCCACCATCCCCGCATCTCCGTGCTGGAGATGCTGAATCCAGGAGCCCAATGAGCAAAGACTCCGCCTGAGCCACGTGGAGCCGGCCCACCAAGGAGCCGTTTGTGTCAGGAAATGGGCGAGAAAGACGCATCTGTGAATGCTGGACCTGCGGAGCCAGCAATGGGGTTTTATGAAGGACGTAACTCCTGCTCGTGGACGGTCATCCTCTGCTGGCCAGGGGACGCTAGGGGAGCAGGTGGCTCTCGCATGTGCCGCTTCCTCGACCAGCGGGTGTTGGTGGTGCCCCCCCCCCCCACTCAGCAGTGCAGGAGACTCAGTGGGGCTTAAACCGCTTTGTGCTGGGAGCAAGCTGCCTCCCGGTCGTAAGCTGCACGTCTCTGCACATCAGATCCTAGGCCACTGGCAAACTACTGACAATATGACTAGTCCACCAAAATAGATCAACTTTCGAATCTGCAAAAACGCTCTGTGTCCTGAGGAAGAACAGCCACAGAGAAATAAACTCGAGGTGTGGAATGAAGTCAGGTCTGTAAGCCACCCTTAGCTCAGGGTGGGAATGGGACCCCCTCAGGCCAACCCTGCCTGCCACCTGCTCTGTGATCACGTCACCCCAGGACACAGCACACCAGTGTCCCTGTGTGGTCCGGAACGCCATCCTGCAGCGCTGGTGGGGCCAAGTGGTTGTGAGAGAGACCCGAAAAGCGTGACATACTTCCTTTCTGGCCATCTACCAGGAGCACACGCCAGCCCCGGGCTGCTCCGGGTGTCTCCATCGTCCACACGTGATCAGGGACACGCCCCACTCCTGCCCATCCCCGTCAGCCCCGCAGACCTCCTGCACTCCCACCACGCGGTCAGCAGTGAAGCAGTCGGGGGCAGGGGTCGACATGGGGAAGACAAGGCTCCTGCCAAGAAAGAGGGAATACGGTCCTTCCGAGCTACGATCAAAACCAAGACAGGAGTACCCTGTGACGTCCTCGAGGCAAAACAGGAGACCTGACCGGAAGAAACGAGAAGGCTTTGTGGAGACATCAGATCACAGCCAGGGGTGGAGGACCAGCAGCAGCTGCCCAGTGAGGAGCCGGAGGAGTCCGGGCCCTACCTGGCGGTCGGCAGCCACCGCCGGACACTCTCTCTGGACCGACAGCCTTGGCGGAGACAACGGAGGCCGGGAGAGGCTGGGCTGGCTCGGACGCCCCGGAGTTCGCAGGTTCGTTCATGGCACCTGCGATGTAAAGATTAATGAATGAGAAGGAAAGAGTGAATAGCTTTAATAATCAACTTATGTAAAATGAAGCTTTTGTTTCCAGGAAACTTGAGTCACATTTTTAAAGCCAGTTAGAATTTTTCGATAAATAATTCCACTTACAAAAAATGTAAACATAATTTTTAACGTGCAAAAATCTGGACACTATCCATTATGTCACAGGGTTTGAAATAAAACTTTTTCTCATTTCTGACTGAGCCCCCAAAACCACTTCAACGGGAGACAAATAACCTCCTAAAAAACCTCTCTGTTGCCCTAACTGGGAGCAATGGCCAGCCACGCCAGGGTTGCAGGTTTGAACCCCGTCCGGGCTCAAACAGGAGGCGACTGATCGATTTTTCTCAGATCTCTCTCTCACTTTCTCTATCACTAAAAAAATATATTCTCAGGTAAGAACTAAAAAAACCCCACCTTTGTAAATTTGTCTACGTGGTATAAGTTACAGAGAACAAAGAAGGTCTGTAGCTCCAGAGGCCTCTCCCCCACCAGTCACTGAACGCGTCCAGCCCCGGCGTTAGAGACGACACCCCGTAGTGAGCACGTTGTCTCCCAAGGCCACTCACCCTCAGAGGCGCACGCGCGGGACCTGAGAGCTATCCCGCGGCAGGGTCGTTCTTTCCACCAGAATCACTGCTGGGATCCTCCTTCCTGATTAACAAGTGAAAAGTAAACCCGAAAGGCCTCGGACAAACAGCTCGCAATGCAGTCAGGGCTTGGGAGGCAGGAAAGATCCAGGGCCTTAGATTCTGCAGATTTAACGGGTCACGCGGTGCAGAAAAGGCCAGGGGACAACGGGGACACACCTGGACAATCCGACGGCGGGATTCCTTCTCCACAGGTGGGCTCCAGTGAGTGGGTGTGTCTGCGTGCACCTGTGTCTGCGTGCGTCTGCGTGCTTGTGCACCACTGTGCCGGTTCGTTGTGTGAAGTCCCTGCCAGGAGGTGGCAGGTGGGCCATGTGCAAAGCTGAGGACTGTGCTCTTCAGTCCAACCCCAAATTTAAATGCCAGTCGGAAAAGAACAGAATAAATCAAGGGCTCAATCAAGTCACTGAAAAGTAACACAACAGAGACAGAAGAGAGAGACCCCAGCCAGCAGCGACTTCAGGCCGACGGGCTCGACCTCTTCCTGAGACCGGCCCGGCCCCCGACCGCAGTGTCGTGCGGCTGTCTCCACGTCCAGCATCTCCATCACTCATGGACCACTGTTGGGGGACCACTTACGTGGCTATTCCTCAGAAAATAATCTCTAAGCAATGGCACTACAAATATTATAAAGTGTGTTTTCATCTAAGGTACAGAGAGGTTTTTTACTATAGCCTTAAAATGTAAAAAAAATGCTCTCAATTTTAATAGTGTAAATAAAATATCCTTAGGGCTGCCTTGTCCACAAAGTAGCCACTGGTCACCTGGAGCCACTGGCCATATTTAAATTTAAGTTAATTAAAGTTTAAAAGTTAAATGAGATAGAACTGCCGCATGATCCAGCAGTGCCATTTCTGAATATTTATCCCCCCAAATTAAATTGCTGTGTCCAAAAAATACGTGTCCTGCATGTTCCCGCAGCTGGACTCCCGGTGGGCAAGACACAGTAAGAACCCACGCTTGCGGGACAGGCGACCGGATGAGAAAATGGGGTCCGCATGCACACCGGGAGGTTCCAGGGTCATGAAAAGGGAGGAAATTCTCACGTTTGTGACAGCGAGCACGAATCTTGAGGGCTTTGTGTTAACGTGAAGTAAGTCAGGCAGAGAAGGACAAGTGCTTCCTGATGTCACTGACATGCAGGATCTGTAGAAACTCAGGAGATGGGTTGTGGTTGCCTGAGGTGGGGGCGGGGGGCCGGGGCTTTCAGTTACAAGACAGGTAAGTCCTGGGGCGCACTGTACGGCGTGACCGCAGTTGACAATACTGTTTCGTATATTTTAAAGTTGCCGGGAAAGTAGGTCTGAAATGTTCTCATCACAAAAAGAACTGACTGTGTATCAGCGGCTGCTGACTAAACTTACCGGGGTCGTTTCACAACAGGGACATGTCAGATCATCATGTGATATAACTAAAACTCATGCGATGTTACATGCCAACTATATTTCATGTTTTAAAAATTAAATATTCCATTTTTCCATCAATCTGGCCAAGGTTCGAGTGTTAAGGAGCCCGGTGGGGCCAAGGGCTGCCCCACTGGGTAGCGCAGCCACAGAGCATTTTAACCTTCACCGGAAGGTGCTTGGGCACCACCACTGCCGCGTCTCGGGGCCGCCGTCTGACCCTGAGAAAGCGCCTCCTGGTTCCTCTGCATGACTAGGTTCGAAACATTGTATCCTCGGCGAATGCAAGCTTTGTAAAGTATAACAATACATGATATCAGAAGCTTGTTAGGACAAAGTATTATTCCTCACTGCAGAGGCTGGTCACATTCTTTTGATGTTTATTTTTAAACAGTTTTATTTGAGCAAAAAGATGGGCAGAAGTCCAGAGTTGCCAAACTTTTTCCTAGGAGCCTGAATGTCTTTCCGATTCCTTGTAAACCATAAAAATTCAGCCCCGGGGGATTTATAATGTTGAGTGAGTGACTTCACACATTTAGCTTCTCAGAAGTGTTCATGATTTCTCTACTAAACACAGAATGGACTTCTTTATATCACATTCTTTCCCCACATTGTAGTTTTCACTTCCCTTTTCCATATACATGTGTTACTATGTTTTGGCTACACTGTTTGCTGACGCGGATAGATTCTAGCGTGAGCAGTGAGGGAGAGCACGTTATGGAGTATTTTTAGCATTCTGTTGTCTTAGAGACTAAAAAACTTAGAGACCTGTTAGTTAGTTGCTTGGAGCAAAAGAACAAAAACGAGTTCGGAACACTTTAGAGTTCAGTACATGGCTCTCCCCCGACCAGAGGACAGGCTGAATGAGTCTCTGCACGGATTTACGTGTTCCCGCCCTGCTCCCTGTGAACGGCTGGAAGACTGAGGCACCGAAACCACATCATTGTCTAGAAAGACACATTCAAATCTCAGAAATTGTATCTGATGTCAAGTCAAAATACGTTCTTTAATTTGCCTGGAGGAGAAAAAGCCTGTATTTAACCCGTAGGTTCTTATTATGACTTTTTAAAACTTCCAGTGAATTACAGGGAGACTGAAAAGACTCGTCCCTAACAAGCCACGTGGCCACCAACGGACCTCCACCACCCCCGGCACAGAGCAGACCCAGGGACGCAGCCCCACCCCGCCCTGAGAACTCGCGGCTGGGCTCCCACACAGTTCTCCGTGGCCCCGCTGCTGGTCCTGGCAGTCAGGGTTCGGGAAGTAGGTCCCTGGGTGATGACGAATGTTACTTTTTGTATGTGCAGACTTGGTATTTTAACCCTTAGAAAACTTTTTTTTAAACAGAAAGGCATCATTTATACACCCCACTCTTTCCTACAATGAAAGAAAGACTCAGAGAGACTCAGGAAAACCGACAGGTTCCACAGTTTTGGGAAGGCGATGACTTTTCTCCAGTCTACAAAGTCCTCCTAGAATGTTGCCAGGCCCAACGTACTGCTGGGCACAAAATGAACTACACAGGATCTTGGAATACAGAAAAGGGAAAGAAGAAAAACAGTGTGAGTGTAATCAGACAGTCAAGGTTTGAATTTCCCGGGAGGAAGCAGCTCGGGAATTAGAGACGGAGCAGACGGGGAGGGGGGGGAGGCTGGGGCCACGAGGGGCCGGAGTCCGTAGTGCAGGCCCAGGAGTCGCAGCACCGGTGCGGCTCCTGCAAATGCTCCTCAGTCAAGACCTGAGCCCCCGGCGCACCCCAGGCTCCCAGCCATCAGTCATCGGTCAACTGCTCCCAGGAAAGACGCACGTTCGCCCTGGCGCTTGGCCGCCCGAGGCTGGCCCTCCCGCGCCTCGCTCCGCTTTGTCACAGACGAACACGGCGGGATTCCGTGACCTGGTCAGCGTTACGGGCCGCCCACGTCTCCTGCACTTGTCTTCCCCGCACTGGAGGGGGGCAGACTCGCCTGCAGCGAAAGCGTCCGTGCTTGGAGAAGGTGCAGAATGTTAAGCACAGTCAGACGAGCTTCTTATTGCAGGACTGCCAGGGCCCTCCGCACCCGCGTCGTGATGAGCCTTCGAGAGAACTGACCACCGGGTGCTGTGTCCCCGGAACCCTTTCCGCTCCTCCTGGAGAAGCTGCCGGCCGTGAATACAGGCTCGCAGGTCGGTGGTACTTACACCCACAGGTACTACTTATGTCAGTGTGCCAGGTCAGCCAAAAAAGTCTTACCTTTTGTCCCTACGATGGCTCTGTTAGTGGTTAATTGTCTTTAACTTCATTCAAAACAATGTTGTTAGTGTCCTGGCTGGTGTGGCTCAGTGGATGGGGTGCCAGTTCAATTCCCAGTCAGGGCACAAGCCTGGGTTGCAGGCCAGGTCCCCAGTAGGGGGCGTGTGAGAGGCAACCACACACTGATGTTTCCTTCTCTTTCTCCCTCCCTTCCCCTCTCTAATAAATAAATAACTACATAAAATCTTAAAAAAAACAATTAGGTTAGATTGTAATGTGACAGGTGTCACATTAGCATGCATTTAAAAAACATCAAAATTGGTGAATTTTTGTGTGGCCATCTTAATACTGAAGATAGAAGAAAATAGACAACATTATTTCAAGGAAGGTAAAAGTGAAACTGAAACGTAGAGAAAAGATCTGTGCCGTGGGTGGAGAAGGTGCTGGAATGGATCAAACGTGTCAGAAGTGGTTTGTGAGGGACCCCGCTGGAGACCGGTAAGGGAAAACATATAATCAGATCATACATATTGTTTAAATGTACCTTGTGTTTCACAAAAGAACTGAAGGGACAGTTTGGCCAGCCCAGTAAGTGGTGACCCGTTATGCTTCAGTGTCACACACACGGCAGAGACCCCAAAAATGGTCAGGCCTCGGGTTAGAGTGGACGGTCACCTTCACATCAGGTGGCCGTGCCAGGGCCATGGGTAGAGAGCACAGAAAGCGCTGGAAACACCCCCATTTACTGGACAGGCCGCCCCTCCCCCACCCAGGCATCTGCAGGTTGTTTTCGGGGTCTCCCCCGCCCCGCGGCGCTGCAGGTTCGGTCTCACACCCGAACCGGGCTGCGCTGGTCCCCGCAGCCCCGCCCGAAGTTTGAATTCGGGAAGTGGGGCACCTCCAGCTTTTTCTTTCTCAAGACTATTGACTATTCAAGGTCTTTTTTGGTTTCATCCAAATTTTAGGATTTTTTTTCCCTGTTTCTGTGGGGAAAATGCCATTGAAATTTTGATAGGGATTTCCCTGAATCTTAGGTGACTTTGGCTAGTAAGAACATTTTAACGTATTGATTCTTCCGATCCGTGAATGTGGATCTCAGTCAGGTGCCCAGATCACCGTGTCCCCATACCCAGAATCAGGGGCGCCCCCCACCCTGCGTCCCGACTCTGTGGCAAGCGTCCCATCCCCGGGGTCGGGCCGTGTGCCAGGGGGTCTCCCGGCAGCTGTCAGGGGCGTGGGGAAGGGCCGGAGAACCAAACGCCCACCAGCCGGCCAGCCAGGGGGCGGGGCGGGGCGGCGGTGCGCTGGGGGCTGGGGTAGATCCAGGGGTCCCCCCACCCGCCCCACAACGCGGCGGCCGCGTTCCACTTCCAAACGCTGCCCGACCAGAGCCCGTGTCTCCGCGGCCCAACGTGTTGTGCACGTGACCCTTTTCCGAGTGTCGTCTGCCATCAGGTGGACGCTGCAGCCCCACGGAGCTCGCCCGAGCGCGTGGCGGGGCCCTGGTGGCCAGGACACAGGGGGAGGAGCGAGCGGGGCTCACGTGAGGGTCCCGGTTCTGTCGCCAACATCCCGAGGTGGGGACACCTCGCAGGCCCACGGCCTGCCGTCTTCGTGGAGGGGGTGTCCTCTCTCTGGTGGCAGCTTTTCGAGTTTTTGCTCCGTTTTTGTTTTTTGCCTCAGAGCAAAGCAGGAAAAGTAAAACAGAGCAAAACACAGTTTAGAGCTGTGACTGCAGCACCAGAAAGAGGCATGAAAGTCCTTCCTCGCCTGGGCCAGAGACGAGGACAAAGTCGGCGCATCTCTCTCTCTCTCTCTCTTTTCTTCTTCTTCTTTTTTTTTTTTTTTTTTTGTGCTCAGGTACTAAATGACTCGCCTTTCGAAGCCGGTGCAGAGAACAGAGACGGGAACAGAAGGGAGTGCAGCGCCCCGGGGAGCGAACCATCCCCTCCCCCCGCCCCAGTGGGCGGCCCACCCGGCGTCTCCGCTGCTACACAGTTTGCTTTGCAATCTCTTTGTATTACGCTCCCTGATGGCTTTTCTGCAAATGGCTGGAAGTCGACGGTTCCAGACTCTAAATCTGTCTGTTAGGACAAAACACCCAAGTCCCTCCCGGTCTCTCCACTCCCACAATGGGGAATAACCCGGGTTTTTAGACCTTGAGAAATCTCCGGAAGCGTTGCTCAGAGGCTGAGCCAGCACTGCAGGCCCCGCTGGCAGCCAGGGGAGCCGGGCGGCCCGTGGAGGAGACGGGCCTTCGGCTCCGCTCCAGGCTGTGCTGCCTTTGAAACGCGCTAATTCACATCATTCAGTGAAACACGTTTGCTTCCGTTTTCTTTACTAAAAACAGGAAGTCAGAGGAGGGAAGGCATGAGTTGCTTTTTCATAAAATGGGCATAACTGTATGCAGGGTATGTGGTGTCATGAACATTAAGTGTAACACAGGACCGGTAAAACACAGCCCGTGCCGGGGGAGGGGTTGGTGAGCACTGCCTGCCCTCACTGTGACTGTCCACACTGCAGACACAGGGGGACCCGGGAGTGACAGGGAGGCTTGCCAGCAGGGGAGCAACTGCTCCAAGTCATTTAGGATGCTTCATGGAGTGTGCACAGGAACCAGAACAATATTTCAGTGTCTGTGCCAAAGTATAATCAGGTGATGCCAGACCCTCAAAAGCATCCTCAAGTTTTATGTTATTCTCCAAAATGAATACCAGTGCCCAAATTCCTGTATGCTTATCTCCAATCCCCACCAACTAATTTTGTTCACCAGCTAATTTCTGAGTCTTGAATTATTCACAAATACATCGACGACAGGTGCACCAGAAATGCCCTTCAGAGAAACACGTGGCAGACTCGGTGTTTGCTCCGGGCCCTGTCCGGCTGGTCCACCCGGGGCACCTCTGCCCTCGGCTGCCTCCGTGCCTTTCACAGCCTGTTAGGTCCAGGGACGAGTGCGGAGGAGGTGACAGCAGTGTACACAGCTCCTGTCCACGAAAATGGCGTTCCTCTGAGTATTGACTGGTTTTACCAGTTTTGCCTCTGTTTGTAAATCCACTTTACATTCTTTGACTATAAATGTGTGATTCTCTTTTGAACCGCTTATAATATCAGTTGGTCCCTCATCAATTCATTGAGTTAAATAAAATCTTTGATACAGGTTGATTTTACATTGTATAAAAATCATAATTTTATCATCACTGAAAGTTTATCCTTGAATACATACCTACAAGCTTCAAATGTACATGACTCCCCTCATGAGGAACGCACCTGAAATTCAAACACATCACCTCCCTCGCAGATTTTCCAGCCTGGGCTGTGTGACCCACCTCCTTCTGCGGCTTCTGAACCACCGGAGCCGTCACCTGCAAAAATCAACCCACCGAGGACAGCTGTCCGAGCCCTCCAAGCACAGAGGGTGCCCGGGGCATTGCCGAGGAACATGTTCTGGGCTAGAAAAACTTGTAAACCTTGTAAGGCAACGAGTAAGCTGACCTGAAGGAGTCAGGATCAGTCTGGGCTTGAGCCGCCCAGAATCCCTGTTTGGGTTACAAGAGGTAGGTAGTGTTAGCTCACTTCAGAGCGGTGTATTCAAGACTAACACTATGATGTCTTAACTTAAAATTTGGTTCATGTCTTTAAAAACATTTTAAACATTTTTCGTGTTTTATCCTGTATCTTAAAAAATATAGAAGTAGAATTACTCAGCTTCATGGATAATGTTGCTAAAGTCTCAGGCCTTCCTTTTTAGTTTCCTTATGTAACTAAGGGACTGAATATTTCACAACTACAATACTATTCCAGGTCTGTGAGTAACATTTTACATAATTGAACTAATGATGTGAGGTAATTTAGTCAACCTAGCAAGGTAACCATTCATGTAGGTTACAGAATTGTGCAGACATTTTAAACATGTTTCCATGTAAATGGTAGTGTTCTAACAAGAGAGGTACCAAACTATAATCATAGAAGGAGCTGAAAATGACAAATAATGACTGTTTATTAAGTATGACTAATGATACCAGCGGGTGTTTACTAGAAGAGGAGCAAGTATGAGAATTTAAGTGTGTCATCCATGTGGAATATTTCACACACGATTGCATAAACCTAATGAGAGCTTTTCAGAATGAACTCATTGTTTGTAAAAACTAGTCACACTTCTTTTACTTGTGAGTGTTCTGCAGGCACCGCCTGGCACCAGTCCCCTTGGAAGGTGAGATGACTTCTTCAGTCCCTCTCAGGCACCCCCCTGCCGGCCCCCCAAAGCCCTCCTCGACCACAAGCCGGAGCGGACGCCCTCGCTGGGCCCCAGTGCAGGAGCCGCAGGGGCTTAGTGACCGTGGTTACCTGAGGGTCTTGTGACTGTAAGTGTGACATTGGGGAGACCACACGGACGGTGGGGTCAGATCAGATGTGAGTGCCAAAATAACTAGCGGCTCGTTGAGTGATCACGGATGAGCAAATAAACACTGTGCACCTCGGCAAGATGCCCCCACTGTTCTCGTCTTTCGCGTCTACTTAAGTGCACGACCGCGGTATCTTGTTGCTGAGACTGAGGGGAAGGCGCAGGGAGCCCAGTGAGTGCTCAGTGGGTGGTGCCAGCACCTCCACCTCCTCCCTGCAGCGGGAACAAGAAATCTTCGTCCCCTTCACTGCGCACTCGCCACACTGCACTATCCAGGCGCTGGCAGAGTGAGGCTGCCTGAGCGAGGTTTGTAGGGTAATAACGAGGCTGTAATAATCTGTAGTTTTAATTCGAACACTTCGCTGAAAATGTCACATGGTGTGCTTGCGTGTGACACTATTACGTTACAGAATTACATGCTTATGGTTTTGTAATAAAAGTTTGTAATAAAAGGGGCGTTACTTGTGCCCGACACCTGCATATTTACGATATTTACCACATAATGGTAACAGAAAATCGGAAAAGACCGAAGCCACAGACACCGTGGGAGCAGCACTGTTCCCCGGGTCACCCCGCGTTGTTTTGACAAGTCATCATTAGTTTTCACCATTTGCTGTTTTGACACCAGTGTTTGTTTGGAAAAAAAAACACAGATGGTTGAGCAATTCCTGGCCCTTGCAACACACTCCTGGCGGTTCCTCTTCATTATTTAGGGAGAGACTAAGGTCCGGCCCTGCCCAGCCGGGGAGCGACGCTGGTGTCCAGACAGAGCCCCAGCCCTGCCTCATCCCGAAGCCCCGTGGCCGGAGGGCGGGCAGTGGGGGCTGCGGGGCTGCGGCCTGGCTCCGCCCCAGCTCCCCAGGCCGAACCGGGTCCCACCCGGGCCCCCAGAGGCCTTCTGCCAACCTGCGCCCCTCACAGTTCAGTTCCTGCAACCGGCCTCGGTCGCCGTCTTTTCCAGAAAATCTTCGCCAAACCATCTCCTGTCATCACAGCCCCCGCCCCATCCCCGTGTTAACACGCGACGCGGATTCCGGCGCCGGTTCCCACGAGCGGGGCCGCGCGGCGGCCGTTTGCCTGAAACCCGGCGTCCGTGGGGCGCCCTGTGCGGTGCCCTCTGTGGAATCTGCTGCTGCGGTGGCCTGACCTTGCCCGTCTGGGGTCACACCAGGTTCTCGGGCGCCACGGCACCTGCGTAAGAAACAGAAAAGGGGAGTGGGAGGCGGGCAGGCCCTCGAGTTCCAGGTTCCCAGGGACCAGCCGCGCCTCCGAGGTTCAGACGCCGCCGTTTCTACACCGACACGTGCGCACCGCCGTGCGGAGCGCACTCTGGGCAGAGACACGAAGAAGAGCCTGGATCTGCCTGAATCTTTCCAGGACTCGGGTCCGCTGGTTCGGATGAAGGTCCTCTACCCGACTCCGCGCGTGGCGGGCCTCGGCCTGGAGCCCGCGCCCGGCCCCCTGCGGACGCAGCACCCGCTGGCGGGCGTGAGACCAGATCTCCGCTCGCACCCTGGCTCTCTCCCCGCGGACTTGCCCCCCACCCCCGCCCCCGCCGTGCTCCAGGTTGTCGGACGGCCCGGAGAAGCGTGGAGGGGAGGGCGGACAGAGGCTGATGAGTCTCCAGATCCGTCCTCCGAGGCCAGCAGGCGGGAGGGAGGCCCAGGACGAGGTGGCATTTCTGTCCGAGGCTAAAAGCAGGAAAAGGCAGTAGGGCCCCCCCTCCAGGCCTGCGCAGCGGTCTGGCCTTGGGCAGCGGACGAGGCCCCCCCATGTGCGGAGGGCCGGCAGCTCCGCTGCGCCCACCAGCGTGAACGCAGGTCTCGTGCACAAGCGCCCACACCCCCACGCGGGGTTTGCCCTCATGTCCCGCACCCTGTGGCCAGTCCCGCTGGCGCGCGAGGTTCACCACCCAGGGACGTGACGCAGCATCTGCGGTGGCCCCGGGCAGCCAGCCTGTGCCCCCCTCCGCCACTGCGCGCCCCCCCCACTCACGTGGGCGAGCGCAGCCCTCCGCCGTGGCAGAAAAGCCCAGGACCCCGACGGTCACAGAGCAGAGGCTTCCCGTCGGCCCTGGACTCCCGTCTTTCAAGTCAGGGAAGAAACTTCCTGCATGTTCGGGCGCTGACGGGCGTGGTGGCAACCGGGGGTGGGCCTGTCCTTCCCAGGCGGGACCGAATTCTGGACCAGGCAGCCGAGGGGCTAAAAGGCCTGCGACTGGGAGGGGAAACCCTAACACCTGTGGGGGGCCCGCTCTACCCGGGGCAGGGGGTGGGGTTGTTCATAGAACTTTGCGCAGCCTTTCATGACGTCATGACACCATTTCTTTCCGAAAGCAGCCTTCGGAGACAGTAAAGCTGATGTTTTCACCCTGATGTTTCCCTCTGAAAAGATGTAGGGCTGCCCCTGGGTGGCCGATAGTTCAGTTTGAACCCGTTCTTCCCACTGGACCACGTGAGCAGGGCAAGTGGAGGGTCCAACAGTTTCAGTAAACACAAGGCTATCGCTTTAAAACGTCCTTATACACGGAAATGAAGCCTTAAGGCAAATACAATGGTACAATGGTTTCAACATGCTGGGCACGAAAATGAGTTTGCTAAATTCAAACTGATTTTGGTGGAACCTTGGGGTGACTGGGGAGCACAGCGGTCCCAGGCATCGGCCTGAGCTCTGCTGGGCTGTGCGGAGGCTGGGAGAGACCCCAACGCTGCTTTCCCACCTTTGACCGCGGAACTGTTTTCTTTTCAGACACACGTAACCTTCCAAACACTGTGTCACGAGCACAGTGTGGGGAAGGCGCCCTGCTTCCCAGGCCCTTTCTTCTGAAGAAACACACCGCTGACGTTCAGGGGTCGGGGGGGGCACCTGCAGAGCCCTCTCCACACCACCCTTCCCAGTTCACATTCCCAGGTTTCTCCAATGGAAGTACAGGATTCTCGGTTAAAACTGAACTTCAGATAAACGGTGATTGTTTTAGTACAAGTGTGGACCATGCAGTGTTTGGGACTTTACTATATAAAAAATTCCTTCGCTATCTGATTTCTGACATTTCATTTTAACGGGAAACCTAGCATTTGTCTAATGACTGCCCCCTGACCCCACTGGGGAGGACAGGCTCCTGGTCCCTGGTCCACATTTCCAGACATGGCACGGGGGCAACAGGCCCCAAGGGGCACAGGACCCACAGCCTGGCCACCCGCTTTCTGCCCTAGTTTGTGCCCACACCTGCCTCCTTGGCCCCGGTCTGTGCTGGGGACTCTCCCCGCCCTCCCGCCCTGCTGTGCCCGGAGACCCGCTGTCTGACCTCAGACAGGGGAATCCTCGTCCTCTGGCTTTGGGTTCAGCTTGGCCAGTGCCAGCCTCCAGCAGAAGATGGAAGGACAGGCGGAGAAAAGACAGGTGCTCGTCCGCTGGCCCCGGGTGGGCTGTGGCCTCACCGCCACGGAAGTCCAAGCTCTCCAGGGTGGGGTGGGGGAGCCTCTCCTGACCCAGCTCCCAGCAGGTCCCCACTGCTCCCTCCCTTCTTGGCCCTCGAAGACTCCAGGGAAACTTCCTTGAGGCTGCACCAGCCTTCCAGATTTCCCTTAATTCTTCCCCCAACTTTCTAAAGGGACATCATTAAGTTCATTTTCACTGACTCCTCTGGAGGGACACTTCTTCCCTGCCAGGACCCTGATTGACACAGGGAAGACTGAGATTTAGGGGAAACAAAGATTCCCAGCCTGAACCTTCACCTGAAATCTCAACCCAAACCTTGGCTCATGGTCTTGCTCTGGGGGGTCTTGACACCGACATGAAAGTTCCTCATTCCCCACATCCGATCAGATGGACAAACACCACTATCGGCTGGTACCTGAGCACCTGTGTTGGTAACATGTCACTGGTTGTGGTCAGCTTGGGGGTCACTGTATTCAAAGGCCAGCAGCGCCTGTAACTCTGCACCTCACCGAAAATGAGCAGGGGCCTTATCTCTCTCCCAGATCAGCGATCTGACCACTCGAATGGTCTTCACGGGGCCTGAGCAGGAATGCTGTGACCTCGCAGGTCACCTCAGCTTTGCCTGCGACACCACACCTTCTGTGTTCTTCTGGGATGGGACTGTACCCGCACCTCTGATCACCATTCTCTAAAGTTACAATGACAGGTGCAATTATTATCTTAAGAGTTCTAATTACTTAAGAATATTCTCCATTCTCTCACCAGCTCTGGAAACATGTAGGTCAGATTTTTCCAAGTTATCCTGAGGACACATAATGATTGCTGAGAAATCAAACCCATTGATGAATTAAATCTCTAACTCGGGCCAAACAATTTCAAAAGCAAAATTAATAAATTCCTTTTGCATTTTTATAGGAAGAAGAAAGGAGAAGGAGGAGAAAGAAGGGAGAAGAAGGAAAAAGAAAGGAGAGGAAGAAAGTAGTGACCACTGGTTTGACCCGAGAGCTGGGCCAGGGCAGAGCCGTTGGAGGTCCCCCACCTTCCACGCCCTTGGAGCATGACCTCTGCTCGCCTTCCCAGCTCCCAGAAGTACCGCGAGAAATCAGCCTTTGAATAGAAATGCAGTTGGGACTCTGTGTACTGGGTATGACCCAGTTAAAGCCCCTTGGGCATGTGACTGCACCCACTTAGGGCATCTACATAAACTTTTACGATTTGGAGGGTGGATGGGGAAAACTAGTCTTCTTGCCATCGCCCAAGACAAGCCTCACCTGCCACCTCCCACCTGGAATGTCGGCCTTCCTCTTAGATCTCTGCCTGCCCCCCACCTGTGGAGGAAGCTCCCTAGAAGTTTGTGACCCAACACAAGTGTGTAAGAAAGTTTGTGATTTGAATTCTGTATGGTCCTGAGCTAGTGGTGCATCCAAGCTCAGAGAAGCTCCACTAAGACCAGAGGTTTGACTTCTGGCCCCACGTAACCACATTCTCTCACGGTGGTTAAAGCGAATGGCCCACAAATAGCAGATTCTTTGGGAAAGCAAGCGCAGAAAGTAACGCTGGTCAGATTTTCCCTCCATTGCAGCTCTAAAGCAGGAAGCGCGTTTACCTTAACACCGGCAGGGCCGCGGTGCCCACTGGGGATGTTCTCCACGTTCTCACTACGGCGAACAGCAGGACTATGCCGTGAGCGTGTTTGAAGACAGAGACCTCCCGCGTGGTTTTGTGTCACATAAACACTGTGCCGGGGAGAAAGGACCGAGGGGAACGTGGCAGACACACGAGAATGTGAAACTGACAAGGATTTTGCTCTTAGGTTTCTTTTTGCTGCAAAAGTGGGTGATGTTTTCATATTACTAATGAATAAAAGTCTGCTTGAAACACCCCCCCCCCAGAGAAATGCTTGCTTTTCAGTCATGAATGGGTGTCTTCTGGAAACAGAAAAGTTTTGGGCTAAGACTAGCAGAGATGGGAAACCTGTTTACCCAGCACCTTCTCCACACAATACAAGGAGTGTTAAACTATTTTGACCCTGTTAAGCTATTTTGATTCTGGCAGAGTAAAGAGATTTTGGAACTTGTTTACCTGGCCTGCCCCACCCCCCAGTGTTCTGTGAGGGGCCATCCCTGCTGGAGACTGTAATGCATCGTGGGTAGTATCAGAGCCGAGTTGTTCATCTAGAAGCCACGGTCTTTCCAAGGAAAGGGCTTTCGCTGCTCTTCAGAACATGCAACCCTGGCTAAGAACCTCTGAGGAGGGTCAGCCAGCTCTGACTCTAAGCACCAGGGAGGTTAACACAAGGACAAAACGCAGACTGACAGTATTGATCATGTTTAATGAAAAAGAAGTTACATGAATAGAAATGGAGATAAAACGAAGAGATCAATTTGGGGAAATACGGTGATAAGTAAAACAAGGGAAAATCGCTTTAATCCTGAATTTACTCACATAGTTTCATCAGTTATTACTGACCCAAAACACCTTAAATCTAAAACAAAGCAGTAGTTACAATTTTGCTGTTTTTATGGGAACTCACCAAAGTAATGTCTAAACAACCCCTTCCCGTTTCCCCGCCCCCCAGCACACGGCACAGGCAGGTGGTTCCCGGGAGGCAGGGCTGGAAGACACCTCGTCTGCTAATCCCTGTTTCAACCGCCCGGAGGGCGCCTCGGGCACAGACCGACTTTCTGCGCGCACGCCTCGGAGACAAAGCTCCTACGCTGCGCAGCTGCGCAGCCTCAGGGCTGACCCACCCCCGAGGGCAGCTGACTCAGGAGGACGTGGACACGTGGACATGTCGGGGCGTTCTGACGGCTCAGCCTTGAGCCCAAGGACACCATGATGATGCGACATTTAATGCACAGCTGTGGGCCCACCATGAGCATCTTGCTGGTCTGTTCTGCGGTCTGTTTGGGATTCTTAGTGGAGCCAATATTCTATTTCTGCCATTTTCTACCCTGATGTATAGGAGGCTCCTATCTTCCTAAATAAGAAAAATACCTTGGAAGCTAATTACAATCTCTGAAAACAGATAAGGGTAACAGGTTTGCTTTAGTCATCTTATTTAAAGTATAACATCCCCTCCCACCCCCATGAGCCTGGACAGCAAGCACTGGCTCCAGCGCCGGCGGCCACGTGGGGAGCCCGCAGCGCGCACGCTGCGCCTGGGCTCGGGCCGAGCTAGGACGAGCCCTGTCGCTTCTGGTACTGGACCCTGAGTTTTTCCAGCTGCTCCACGCACTGGGACTGTGCCAACTTCAGGGCGCGGTTCTCCTCGGTCAGTGCCTCGAATTCGCGGGCCAGCTGGGCCGCATCCACCTTCTCCTTCTCCGCCTGCGCCAGCTTAGCCATGAGCTCCTTCCTGCAGACGGGGAAGAGCACACGCTGTAGCGCACGCGCCGGGGCAGGGCTGGGAGCCTGGCCGTTTGCGCCTGCGCGTCCCACCCTGCGCATCTGCGCGTCCCACCGTCTGCACGTGCGCACCCCACCCGCCGCACCTGCCTCCTTTATTTCACACCAGCACTTCTGCTGAGACATCGCATAGTACTAACCAACCATTGTCCAGGAGACGCTCAACAAATCCTTGG
Organism: Artibeus jamaicensis; assembly: GCF_021234435.1. Taxonomy (NCBI): domain Eukaryota; kingdom Metazoa; phylum Chordata; class Mammalia; order Chiroptera; family Phyllostomidae; genus Artibeus; species Artibeus jamaicensis. The sequence continues at coordinate 50,210,219 of NW_026522046.1, forward strand.
ACAGTCAAAAGAGCGAATCTTTTTAAGGGTACAGCAAATAGTAAAAACTACAGGTAGTTGAAGGGGAAAACCCCTAAAATCTGCCTATAACTTAAGACGCTCTCTCTTGCCTTATTGGTGGGAGAACTTTTCTCTGTCCCCTGTTACCATTCGCCCTCCCAGTTCGGGTATCTTCCTTTGTTTTCTGTCTCTGAGTTTAAAAAATCTTCACTGGTCCCTTGAACGAAGAATTCCACTCCTTCCTGCAGGCATTACTTTCCCTGCCTTCCCCTAAGGTACAAAACAAGACCCTGCATTTGCGGTGCAGACGGAACCCCGGGAGCAGGCTGAGGTGGTGGCAGGGACGGGCCGCAACAGACTCGCGCAGTTCTCGGTCCACGCCTGGAAACACCGCATTGCTGTGAACATGCATGAAGAGGCGCTCAAGACTCACAGCCCCTGTTTAGATTTAATACACATGACGACCCCAAACTGGGCCATTCCACTGCGCGGGTCAGTGACTCCTAAGCGGAATGATTTTTTGCTACAATATAAGCGCACATGGCATCTCCTCCTCTGCAGGGAAAAGTGCAGAGACGCCTGAAGGCCACTGAGTCAAGCGTTCTGACCTGACGTCCCTGGGAGTGGGACCAGGATATCACAGAACACGTCATCCTTCCCGGCGTATTCCTCCCCAAAACGCTGGCAGCACGCACCTTCAGACTGAGAGGTCTGCAAGATTGCTAGCCTATGCTCCTCAAGAAGAACATATTTAAGGAAACTAGAGAGAAATGACAAATAAATGAAAGGTGCAATTGTGGCCTGAAAAAAACTAGCAGTGAAGGACAGGGCTGGGAAATGGCCACTACAGACTTGCATACCCTTTAACGATTGTGTTGTGGCTACTAGGGGGGGGAGAGCGCCCTTGTTCTTAGAAGACAGTCACTAGAGTGTTTAGGGCAATGGAGCGCAAAATGTCACACAACAGGGGCAATGGGAGGCGGTCTGAACCGGTGACATGTGCAGCGCAAAGTTCCTTCAGGCTGTTAATGATCTTTGAATGTTTGACAGTGCTTAGAACATAAAGGCTCCTAATAAATACTTGCTGAATGAATACTGAGGAGTCAGCTACCTCAGAGACAAATGATGCATATTTTAAAAAATGAGGAAAGAGAAATTCAAAGTGCTTAATTTAACTGAAAAATTCATACAGCTAATAAGAAAGAGCCAGCATCAAGCCACTCTCATTTATGGTTCTTTACCTCTAAGCACGGTTGAGGCAATAGATGTCAATAATTAAATATGAGAAACTGAGAAACCGAGCTCCTTATGTAACTACATTAAAGACATTGATTAGTACAGCACAGGAAACATAGTCAATAATATTATTATAACTATGTAGGGTGCCAGTTGGGTACTGGAAATATTGAGGGGAACCTTTGTAAAGTATAGGATTGTCTAACCACTGTGCAGTATGCCTGAAACTAATACAAAATAATATTGAATGTAAATTGTAATTGAAAAAGATTTTCAAGAAATTGACTAGTAAAACTTACATAAGTAAAAGACATGCCTCTACACTCTCCACCCACCAGATCTTCTATTCCTACTTTTTTCCCCTTTCCAATCAACTGTATCCCACAAATAATTCAGGTTAAAACAGAGTTTGCTTTCACATCATGGTGGAAGAGTTGGAAGTCCTGGGTACAACCGTGGCTGCCACCCTGGATCCACGTCTGACCTCATTTAAAATTCCTGGGGACGTGTTGATAATTTTGATGGGTAGAGAAAATACATCAAACATCACAGATTTTACAATATCACCGAAAGGATTGGTCATGATCGTCTGGTCGAATCTTCTTGATTCAGAGAAAGTCAGTAATAATCTCTTTCTTGTTAGAATTAAGAAGACTTAACTGATAGGTTTCTAAATTAGTTTCATGTATTTGAAAGCAATTATCCATATATATATTCAATGAATACTGTCAAAATGTCCATCATCTCCGAGACCTATTTATGCAGACATATTTAGGCTCATCCATTAGCAATTCATGATTACTGCCGGCACATGATCGCTGCAGAGAAAATCTTATAAATAGATGCTAAGGAACAAATCAGCCTCCCTCACTGGCTAGAATGTGGTCCTGCCCTTGAGTTCCCATTTATGGTTTCTGTCAGTCTCTTTGGTAGAATGGATGCAGAGCAGAAAATCACCATCGACAGAAGGCAAGACCTGTGAGTTTCCACACGCTGTAACCACCAGAGAAAAGACAGTGACCTTGGGTCTGCCATAGATCAGCCGGACCATCCCAGACCGCATTCCTGGAAAAGCTCTGTTTGCTAAACAAAATGAGTGAAGAGAAACTCCAAGTGACTTGACAAAGGGAACATTGAAACTTTGAGGCAACTGAGTCTAAAGCTAAGGAGATTCTTCATGTTGCAGGAAGTCAGGATGTAGATTCATCATCAGGCATATATTTCTCAGTTTCTAGAAAGACTAACACCATGCTTGTGGCGACTTTCAAAATTAAGTAAAGACTTTTATTTAGAAAAGACAAAGTCCTAGAGAATTTGGCCGCAGTGAGGTAACAAGTTTGGGGCAACATAATAACATGCTATCTTGACCACGAGAGTTTTATTTTAGTTAGTGATGTAGATGACACCGTTGGTTCTAGACAAGCATGTGTTGCAGGACAAGCATTTATACAGAGAGAAGGAGCAGACTCCTGGCAATGGCACCAGGGGCGTGAACGCCTGCCTGCCTTCATTTCCTGCAGGTGGGAGAACAGTGCATGCGACCGGACTGGGACGTCCACAGCACCGGCTAGACGGTGGTGCTGAAGGCCCAGGACTGAGTAATGCATGAGGCACACAGGAATCTGTCTCCTGGAAGCCAGAGGCACCACCATTCCCGGGTGGGGGCGGGCAGCGGAGTGCCGTAGAGTTTCTCAGTCTCAGCAACGTGGACCCTAGGGCCGGACCATCTTGCCGTGGGGCTGTCCTGTGTGCTGGCCTCGTGGGGGGTGTAACAGCACCCTTGGCTGGCACTCAGCAGATGCCAAAGTTACCGGTTATCTCAGCAAAAGCACCTCCAAACCTTGCCAGTGTCCTGGGGGTGGGGGACTGAAATTCTGGCCCAGTTACAAACCACTATTCTAAAGAAAATAGATTTTTCCACTACCACCCCCCAAAAGAATTAATTTGTGGGTAGGAATAAGGTGAAAGGTAAACTATTTCCTCACTTGGCTCCCCCAGAAATTGGAGCCTTCTTCCTTAGCAAAGGAGATAAATGTTTTGTCTCCTTCAACGTGGTTGCAGGGAGAGGATTGGATGAGAGACGCCAGTTAAAAGGATGGACTGCTTGTAATTAGGCGACGTGAGGCGCCCAGACCATCATACCTGGGGCATTGATGAAAAGTGTAGTCTCATAGCCCCGTAAACTCTGGTATGCTGGGGTTTCACACAGAACTAAACCCTGAACTGAAAGAATCCCGTGACCCTCTCACCCCCTGGAGCACAGTGAGGAGCCAAGACAGCTCTTTAGTTCTTTCTTCATTCACTCAGCAAGTATTTATGGAAACCCTATTGCAAACCAGGACTTGTCCTCGAGTCTGGACGCTCGCTCTGCACGACAGTCCTGGGAAGCCCCTGACAACTAGGCGCAGATGGACTCGAACCCTATGCCACCCCCAGAGGTCTCGTACCCACATCAGACGCCCCGGGAGAGAAGACAGAATGTCCTCCCCAGGTACCACCCGCCCTGCAAACACCTGAGGGGCGACAGGTCCACGAACCGTGTCTCTAAGACAGTGAAACCCTCCCTCCGGGGTCTCATCTAACAGGATGTGCTTAGACTCTGACAGTGATGTTTGGTTTTCAATATTTTGTAGCTGTGGGGTGTGTTTTTCAAAGAACTGAAGCAAGTAAAAGAGATAAAATTGGAACTTCTCTGCTTGGCCTTGGTCCAGTCTCTGACCAACACCCCTCCATTCCCAAATGGAGGGGTTCTAGAGCATGCAGTTTAAAATCCTCTGCTTTTGGGGTCCTAAAGAAATAAACGTTTCTAGCTAAACATTTGGAAATTTCAGAAATGCTACAAACCAAAGCAGGGCTCCTTTTCGACGAAACTTACCTGTTCCCTTTCTCTCCCTCCGGACGGGTCCCCCCAAGGGGACTGCCGTTCCCCCATCGCCCTTTCGTGTCTTTTAAAAAGGCCATGAAAACATGGCTGGCACCGGCTGTGGTTAACTCTGCATGAAAACCCTTTTCTAATGTTTTGAATAAACCAACTAAAATTCTATAACTTTTTTCAATAATAAATACACAATTTTTTAAAAATGGTCAAAGGAGCTGAAAGGACATGTCACCAAAAAGACACAGAAATGCCAAAAAGCACAAGAAAAAGGAGTCAGTATTTTTAGCCATCAGGGAGTATGAATGAAAACGACACGCGACTTCCCTTCACACCCACTGGGACGGCTACGGTCTCAGAGACGCTGTAAGTGTTGGCAGAGATGTGGGCGATGAGAACACTCAGACGTTCCTCCTGGAAACATAAAGGGGTGGCCCCTTCAGCTGCGGGCAGCCCCTCAGAAGGTGGCAGGCTGAGCTGTCGTGTGTCTCAGCAGTCCCACTCCTAGTCACACAACACGCCAGAATTAGACCCTCATGTCCACACAAAACCTTGTGCAAAGGCATTTGCAGCTGCAACACTCACAACAGCCAAAGGTGCAAACCACTCGACTGTCCATCAGCTGATGACACAGATTAATAAAATCCGGTCTGTCCGTTCAAGGGCCATTATTCGATGATAAAAAGGACTGAAGGGCCGGCCGACACACGCTACACGGATGAACCTCGCAAACACTGCACCACATACAAGAAGCTGTTCACAAAAGAACACATCCCATCGGGATGCAGCTGAAGCACTCAGATAGGCAAACCCACAGTCTTGGCGAGCAGGGGGGCGGCTGCCGGCGGCACCACTGGCTGCCAAGGGGACGAGGGTGCTTTCCAGGTGACAGCAATGTCCTGAAGTTGTGGTGGTGGTTGTACAATCCTGTGAGTGCAGTGAGAACCCCTGAGTCACTTTCTTTAATTTGGTGACAGTGGTCAACCTGGCATTTCTAAGAGTGTGTCAGTTTTGTGACATTCTAAGCCTATCGCTTAATACAACAACTGGCACACTTTCTCACACGGGACAGTCAAGGGATCAACCCTTTGAACAAGACAAAACACCTGGGAAAAGCCACTTTCACTCACTGCGAATCAAACGGCGCCTCTAACTGCTGTTTAATGGTGTATATTAAACACTTTCTGTCAGGCCATTTAGTCATAAATTTCAAGTCATAAAAGGTCTACACCTCACTCCCGTGTGTTTCCATCACATACACAAAACTACATGCGTTACATAAAAAGCTTATAATATTAACTTTAAAAAGCCTGTACATATTTCATGTTACTAGATATGTAATTATATCAAAATATTCACCCGCAAAAGGCCTAGAAAGAAATAGACAGAAATGGTAGCAGGAACTCTCTGAACATGTAAGACCTCTTGGTAAGTTTTATAAAACTTTCAATAAAACTGCAATTTTTTTTCAACTGAGAAGAAAAAAAAAAGATCCAATTAAAGTACGAACAGGCTTTTCTTACATTATTAGTCAATAGGCCTAAAGTGATTCTTTAAGTTAAATTCATTCTATGCTGAATTTACAATCCCAGAAAAAAGCGTACCCGCCCAACACCACGATTTAAAGTAACAGAGCTAATGCTTCTCCTGGCTCCGATGTGGGCCCTGAACAAGACCCAGGGAGACCCCCTCTGGAGACGCGGAGAAGTTCAGCCTGCAGCCGGCCAGCGACCAGTCTCTTCTAAGGAGGCACCTGAGGGTGCGTCTCCCTTGGCGCCCCGCTGACACTCACCGATCGCTGGGGGCAACATGATTAGCCACACTGGAGGAAAAGATCGGGTAGAAACTTTCATCCAAATCATCAAAAAACGGGCCGCCAATTACTTAGGTCAAATCCACGTGGCCCAGTTTCTGTTGCTTGAAAACAAGATCTGTTTAGGAAAACATCTATTGCGAAATGAATCTCTGCTTCATGGAAGTGTCCAGGAAAATGATGGTTACCAATAACCCTTGGAAGACAACCCTCATTATAATTACAATATAACCATACTTTCTATTTCCTCAATTTATCTTAGTCTTTATCGCAGATGCGTACTCCATATTTAATAATGGACCGAAGAAATTACAAACAAAGCGTCTGCATGGGGGGCGTTATAACCTCCCATCATCGCCACTCTCAGTCACCCTCATGCATGTCGGACCCTCCGCACAGCTCCCCGCTCGGGGGTGGGACCCGAATGTGACAAGGCTTCTGCGTTTGCACGTACAGTCAGCAGGGCAGCACCCGGGCGGGGCGGCAGCACACAGAAAGGGCCAACGCGGTCCTTCCAGGGAACTCCAAGGGGCTCCGAAGAAGCGCACGTCCCTATGGGATACTGGGGTGGGGGTGGGGCAGAGAGGGACAAGGCACGAAGGCCACCCCCCACCCCCGCGAGGTCTGTCTTGAAATCCAGGCCAAGCTCAGGGCATCCCCTCCTAGTGACGAAAACCACAGGCAGGACAACCAAGGGCAACAGGACGTTGACCTGGAGCCCCCGAGTCCCCTTCCCAAATGGCAGAAGCGGGAATAATGAAAAACAAATGTGGTAGACTATGAAGAAGAAAGGAAAAAAATAACAAAAGAATTTGGCCTTTGCCTCTCACTTAGCCAGCTGTTTAGAAAGGCCTGTGAGCAGCTAATCAGGGGTCCGGCCAGCACTTTCGTGGTTTGGAAGGTTAGGTGAAGCCACCTTCCCTCTAGAGTCAGCTCTGCCTTCTGGCCCACAGCCACCACCGCTCTCGACAGCGCAGCGGGGCATCTCCACCCAACACCCGGTGGGTCGCCTTCGGGCCAGTGTCCCGGTGTGTTCTGTAAAGGCGGCAGACAAAAACGTAACCTCGCAGATCCTGTAATTTAGTAGATTAGTCTCCCATCACCCCCCGAATAAAGAGCCTCGTGTTGGTTTAGTTGACAAAGTCCTCCTGCAAGTCAATCAGAAGAGCTTACAAATAAACACAGAAGCACCTGTTCTTCTGTTAGGATATCACATCACGGTCGGCGCACGCACTCTCACCTGCACACTGTAACCTCACCCTGGTCACACTATTAATCAGCTTCCGCAGCTCCTTTATGAAACTTCTCAGGACTTGGACTGTATGTAAATGTCCCACCTGCACGCTCCAGTCAACGTACAAAAACTCCCAAACAAGAGAGCCTCAAAAATCTGAGAAAGCTGTGCTTCTGATCTCATAAACATCTTTCATCTTCTATTACCAGAATCCAGGCACAATGTCACGTTCTTAACACCACAAAGCGAGGAGATACGCAAAGGTCTGTCCCCCTGCAACCGGGGCCTCGTGGTACGTGCAGAAGTCCGGACCCAAACCCTGCGCTCCCCGCCGTCTAATCTGAGCAACTGCCCTGCTGGGCTTGCAAACTCCCGACCATTTCATAAATTCCTCAAAACAGTACATTTCACTGGCTTCGATTTAAAAATTAATAAATATATATGATGTGTCTCTTCAGCAAGACGAAAGGGAGAAGCACACCACGAGAGACAGGACGTTTGGATTCAACACACGAGTCACTTTTAATATGCATTACTTACCCAGCACGCATGCGCCGTACGCCCAGCACGCATGCGTAGTTCATCCAGCCCGCTCGTGTCACCCTAACCCTGAACCTAACCTAACTCTCTGCCCTGGGACCTCCTCCAGGTAAACGTTCAGTATAATCCACCTGCAGCCAAAGAGTGCTGGGGCCCTTGGGCACGTTCACGGGCCACAGAGTATGGCTCCAGGTGACATTTTGGCTTTTGGAAGGAAGGAAGCACCCCCGTTCCTCGCACTACTCATAAAATAAAACATGGAACCCACAGAGGCGCCCCCTGGGTCGTTTCTGTGCCCACACGTTTCCTAGCAACTTGATGCCCTCTGCGCGTGCCCACTCCGCGCCCGCCCGCCGGCCCGCCGCTTACTTCCGCTCCTCCAGCAGCGCGATCTCCTTGCGCACTTCGTGGTACTCCTCCGCGATCTGGCAGTGCTGCCGGAAGACCTGCATGGACTCCAGCGAGTCCTGACGAGGCGGCAGGGGCTTCAGGAACAACGAGAAGTCAGTCATTTTCCTGTATCCGTAAATCACCAAGCCCTTTGCGCCCCTGGAGCCTGGGCCGGGGACCTCACGTGTCACACACGGGCTCTGTCACGTGCCCCGCAGGCCCAGCCCCGCATTAGAGGCGCGGCCTGGGAGCGGTTCACGCCCTGTGCCGATGGCCCCGGGCGCTCTGGTCCTGCAACCCGGGCTTCTTATCACCGACAAGAGCAGCCCTACCAGAAAGGCGCCCTTCTGGGGCGTACTCCCAAGCTGAAGGGCGGAAGCTGGGCCGGAAATAAATTGGCCCCGTGACAAGTGAGGCCTGGAGAGCCCGGCTTCCGGTGCCTTCCGACCCCTGTGAGGGACCGAGACCCCCAGGCAGCCCTTCCCGACCTCCACGTGTCGAAAAGCCTATGTCTAGAACTTAGTTTCTAAAGAACTCGCTTATAACTCTGTAAGTTCTAAAGAACTGAGTTTATAACTCTAATTTCTACTTAGCGACGTTATTAAAACCATTATTTTTAGAACCACTAAATAATAGTCTTTTAAGGAGTTTTTGTCACTTTTCAATTATTTAGAGAGAATGTTACATGATATCTGAGAAGGAGGATTTTGTTGTTCAACAGGCTTTTCTGTCTGACCCTCCCTTCACCGTGGTCCAGACGTGTAAACTGTGTGTCTGCTCAGATCCTCGCTTTTTCATGTCGGTAAGTTGAGAACTAATGAACCCTGTACTGGTCACTCTGCGCATTATGTTCTGCAAGGACACAGCTCTCTTTGGATGTCACGTGGGGAACCCATCCAGGAAGTAATAGAAATCCTGCAGTTTATTGTCTGATCGATGGATGCAGTGACCCTTCTCATTCGCCACCATTTCTGTTAAAAGACTTCTGCATAGAGGTCTTTTAAAAGAAAGAAAATTCAAAATCGATTTGGAGGAACTTGACCTCCCTGTGGAACGCCTGTATCCTGAGTCATGGAGAATCTGATAGAAACCATGTTGTGTAGCGCCCTTCCCTACGGCCCCAGGAACACACTCAGCGTGTGCTCAGCCTGTTGGGACCGCTGCCCCTTTCCGCACAGCAGCGTGCTGGGAAGCGGCGCCAGGCAGTCCGCCGCGGGGGAGGGATCTCCTGCCAGGAGAATGCAGAGCTCCTGGCTTCCGCGAGTGTGTCCTCGAACTCCCCACCTCACCAGTTCTCACCTGTTCCCCTGGCAGAGTGCCACGTGGAACGGCAGCGAATGAAACTAACTCACTCTGGGCAGCCTCTACCAGTCAGTCACCCGGCCCTGTCACCCGGGCCCTGAGACTTGGCGCGTCCGTGTCCACCCGTTGGAAACGCAGCCCATACCCGGTTCAGTCTGTAACTGCCATGCCGTGGTGGGGCCTGCACCACAAATCAGCACAGTTATGCGTGTGACAGTCCAAAGCTTCCAGGACTCTCTGAAAGAATTCACATGCATTAGAGGATACAGACAAGAGCAGCCCTGGCTGAGGGGGAAACTGCCCTTTGCTGCTTAGTTAAAAAGGAAAACTAAAAATTAGGTACATAATTTTCCTAAGAAGAAGAAGGCCTCTTTCTCCCCTTACCTTCTTACAAAGTGGGAATTTTTTTCCCATGGGTTCTTTTTTTTTTAATTGTCACTTTTTAATAGTGGCAAATTCGAAGGCATTATTATGTGTTGGTAGCAGGCTCCTGCTGCCAAGGGTGTTTTGGGGTAGGGGTAGTTCCGGACGTGTTCCACATCCTCATGTGCTAGGAGCAGGATGACCATGCTACACAGTCACATTTTCAAGGTTTCCCACAAGGAAGAAGTAGTTCCGGTTTTTCAACAAGCCAAAACTGCTCAGTGCTCAGTGTTTTGGGAAGGAACAGGGCCAGGTGTCCTCGGCCTCTGGGCCCTGTGAGTTCTGTCTTCACGACCCTGACGTGGAGGGTCAGCACCGCGTCAGGGTCTCTCCCTGTTTGCATGAAAGTGTTAACAGCTGGGGTTTTTTTAAAGCAAGGACAGAAGTTATCTTACACAACCCACCACAACATTGTGAAGTTGTCATATTGGTTGCCAGGGGTTGGGGGAGGGAAATGAGTTGCTGCTTAATGAGCAGAGTTTCAGTTCCGCAGATGGTTGCTCAGCACTGTGAGTGCACTTAACGCTGCTGACTGTGCTCTTAGAAATGATTAAGATGGCAACATTTATGTCGTGTGTTTTTTACCACAGTAAAAAAAAGTTAATGCAACAAAAGAGTGATCCTTAAATCTTTCTGCTGCCCCAGCCCATCTCCCGAAGTCGCTAAGGCCCCCTGCATTGGCAATGCTACCTTTCTCCAGGGAACTTGGAACCTCTCACCCCTTTATTACCTGGAGCCCCTGACTCCAACTGGACAAATGAAAGCGCCCTCTGCCCAGCAGGACCCCCACCTTAGAGGGCCTCTGACAGCACTGGACATTTTCTCCAGCCAAGGGGGCTCACCAAAGAATCTTTTAAACACATGTTCTTATCCCAGTAGGAATTCTGGTCAATAAATTAAAATATTTAGATTTCTGACATAAAAACTCAAGATGGAGGTGTGGGTAGATATGCTTCGCCAGAAAACCAAACTGTACGGAAGCCCACCAACCCCAGAAATGAAGAAGAAACACTCATTCGGGCTGGTAGGAGGGGCAGAAACGGGCAGCGGGGCAGAGAGGACTCACAGCAAGATAGCAGCTAGCAGACCGGGCAGTCCCACTTCCGCACATCAATATTCGTAGATAAACCAGGAGGAACAACTGGGAAGCAAGATAGACCATCAACCCAGGGATCCAACATGGGGAAATAAAGTCTCAAAAAGTCTGGCTGTAAAACCTGTGGGGGTTGCAGTGGCAGAATAAACTGCCAGCTTCTCAGGAGAGTCCTTTGGAGGGGTACACGGGGTCCTAGAACATACACAAGCCAACCCTCTTGGGAATCAGCTCCAAGGAAGCACTTGGAAGGGTGCAATTCACTTGGGGGAAGCAGAGGAAGTGACTGAAAGCGGGGTGGGAGCTGAGTAAGTGGCATTGTTCCCTCTCTAACCCTTCCCCACATACAGCACCGCAACACAGGGACGTGGGTTGCCTTGCCCTGGTAACTACCTAAGGCTCTGCCCCTCGATGTGTAACGGGCATGCCGAGACAAAGAAGTATGGCCCACATGAAAGAACAGATCAAAACTTTTAGAAAAGTACTAAGCAATGAGGAGATAGCCAACCTACAGATGCACAGTTCAAAACACTGGTAATCGGGATACACATGGAAATGATTGCGTATGATTGCAAAATGGAGAAAGAAACAAAGGCTATGCAAAGTGAAATAAAGAAAAACATACAGGGAACCAACAGTGACAGAAAGGGAACCGGGACTCAAATGAATAATTTGGAACAAAAGGAAGAAATAAATATTCAACTGGAAGAGAATGAAGAAACAAGGATTCACAAAAATGAGAAGAGACTTAGGAGCCCCGACACAACTTTAAATGTCCCCACATCCAAATCATACGGATGCCAGAAGGAGCAGAGGAAGAGTGAGAAATTGAAAACTTACTTGAAAAAATAATGAAAGAAAAATTCCCCAATTTGGCAAAGGAAATAGACATATAAGTCCAGGAAACACAGAGTTCCAAACAAGTTAGACCCAAAGAGGGCCACACCAAGACATATCATAATTCAGTTGCCAAAGATTCAAGATAAAGAGAGAATCTTAAAAGAAGCAGAAGAAGACAGTTACCCATCAAGGAGTTCCTATAAGACTGTCAGCTGATTTCTCAAAAGAAACCTTACAGGCAAAAGGGGCTGGAAAGAAGTATTCCAAGTCATGAAAGGCAAGGACCTATATCCAACATGACTCTATCCAGCAAAGCTATCACTTAGAATGGAAGGGCAGATAAAGGAGTTCATCATCACCAAGCCCTTAATATAGGAGATGTTAAAGGGACTTACCTAAGAAAAAGAAGATGATCAAAACTATGAAGAGTAAAATGATAACAAACAACTATCAACAACTGACCCTAAAAATCAAAAACAAAAACAAACTAAGCAAACAACTAAAACAGGAACAGAATCACAGAAATGGAGATCACATGGAGGGTTATGAGTGGGGAGGGGAGGAGGAGAATGGGGGAAAGGGCCAGGTAATGAGAACCATAAAGAGTCCATACAAAATAGACAGGGGGAGGTTAAGAATAGTATAGGAAATGTAGAAGCCAAAGAACTTAATATGTACGACCCATGGATATGAACTAAAAGGGGGGAATGCTGGTGGGAGGGGGTACAGGGCAGAGGGAGATAAAGGGGAGAAAAAATGGGACAACTGTAATAGTATAATCAATAAAACGTACTTAAAAATGTTTAGATCTCATACCTGATATAAAAAGTAGCGCTATAGAGAAATGAACAGGGATGTTCTGTCTGACACAGAACAGTCTCATTGCTTTGTGATAGACTGCGTGTGTGCGTGTCTGCAGGTCTGCGTGCCACGTCTCCGGGCCGTCAGGGAGAGTGACCGTCTTACCTCCTTACAACCTCTCGCAATTAGAGACAACACGTGGCTGACAGTGCCCATTGATGTTCTTGCCCAAGGAAAGATTCCTGGAATTCAAGCGCAAGGATCAAGTTTCCAATTTAAAAATGGAGCTGCCAGTAAGCCTCTGTCACGTGACCTTCAGAAGCCCTGGCACTCATGAATTAACTGGCCTCACATGCGTGTAAGATACTAACACATGTTCACACCAATAACTAAAAAAGTTCTTAAAAGAAATCCTATGGTAACTGGATGAAACAGTCTGTTAACTTCTTGGAATGAGAATCAACACTTTATTTTTGTTTAATTCTCATGGCTTAATTTTAACTATTCTTGTCCAAGAGACTTTTGTAGTTATAATTCAGGCTGGGAATGAACCAGCAATAAATAGGCTTTTTGTGTTGATGGTGAATTTCCTTTTGCTTCAGGAGGAGGAAATTTTCTTATTCCCTCCACAATTATGCCTCCCCCTCCCACACTTCATACACATTTATCTCACACTCTCGTTCAAGAGTGAAGTATTCCATTCCAAGGAAGAGCAATGCAAAGACACTTTGTTTGGAGGGATGAGGGGCAGCTGTCCGAATGCACAGATTCGTGGGACGGTGGGAGACCCTCCGGACGCTCCCAGCACCATTGGTGTGTGCTCTGCTCACAGCCCGGCCAGTTCTGAGAAGGTTAAATTAAGACATCCTCCTAACGGTGTCTCCAGCCAACTCTGAACTGCTTTTGCAAGACACTGACAGGGGTTTGCATGAGGTCAGAGCCCAGGAGGGCACTTCCTCCTGCCCCCTTTCCCGCCTCCTCCAGCTGCTGGGGATGAGCTTCCAAGGGCTTTAAATTACAGGGCAGCACAGTGAGCCCTGCTGCCCTGGTGCCCGCCCCGCTCGTCAGGACCGATTTATCAAGATGAAGTAGCAGAGAAACCACAGGCTCCTGCTCCAAGAATGCCAGCTTGAGCCACGCCACCCCATCCCCACCGTGCCCGGCCACCAGTTTATAGCAGGGGCCTGGCCAAGCACCTCCACAGGGGCAAAGCCAGCTTAAGCGCTTCCGTTTTCTACTTAGCGTCTTCAAATACCGCTGGCCCCGGCCACTTCCAAAATGTAAGAAGTTAATTTTCCTCTCCCAGCTTCCCACACACAAGATATATTTAGGAAGCTAAATATTCTACAGTTGCTGAGCAGACTTTGTATTTATTCCTGAGGTCTCGGTGTGACCTTTACACTGGGGGATCATAGGGGGCGTCTGGTTTAAGTTTATGTTTCACTTTAATGCCCCCAAACTGACAAGCATAATTTGTTAAAACTAAATGGAAAAACATACTCAGGACTGAGTGCAATGTTTGAAAATGCTGTTATCTTAGAATTTTTAATATTTTAAAACATTTTAAGAACTGACATTTCTATAGTATCTATTACGGACAACGTAGGCACTAGTAAATATACAGCATATTCTGTGCATTATGTAATGTTATGATGAATAATGTTCATCATTTCTATTGACGTGGCCAATAGTAAAGGTGGAGGTACCTCAAGAGTGTCTCAGACTTTTCCTATAAGGCATATCCTAATGACCACTGGGTCCCCACCCTCCAAAAATTACAGGTGTCATTGTAAAGCTCCAAGGGTCTGTATATATTTTCTCCCTGGTCATAACAGCCAAAGACACTAAGATACTTTTCGACATGTTGAGAAAAAGAAGCAGCCACTTCCGGCTGATGCACAGGAACTCTGGGGCCTCTCCGCGTTCTGCATTTTCCTTCCTGGGCCACCACGCGAGGTGTTGATGCAAGACCCAAAAGAAGTCTCTGGAGAAGCTGCTCGGATAACAAGACATTCTAGCCACACCTCCGGCCACACACCATTTATTTGTGGAGGTGACCTCAGTTTCTGGCCTTGCCAGACACTGTCTGAGAAAAGGCGAGTTCAGTGTGTGCCACGGAGACACCTGTCACTGTCCCCTCAGATTAGATGGAGGAATTCAGGGTGGGCAGGGGTGAAACTATTGCTCAACTTGCTTAAAAACATAGAAGCCATCCTGTTTTCCAAGAACCCTAACTTCATGAAAAGAGGAGGGCATCGGAACCTCTGTCCCTAACTCAGTGTCCCAGTGCGATGCTCCTCTTCCTTCATTCGACAGGAGCTGTAAATCCTTAAGTGCTCCACTCAGTGTGTATCTCATCGGGGAAGGGAATTAACATGTACTGAGCGATCGTTTCATTTAGCAAGCACTGTGCTGTCTCTGCTCATCATCAGTTCCCACAACTAAGCGAGCACAACATTGGCGCCACTTTGCAGCTCAGCAAAGTGGGGTTCACAGCGAGTCTCAGCAGTCCCCACATCACAAAACCAGTGGGCGTGGCACTGACCCCCGCCCTGGCAGCCATCTGTCCTTGTAATTCCCTACAGGGAGTTTATTAGCATCCTCTCGTTAACGTGTCCTTTACCTGATTATAGAAGCATATTCCTTTCTCTGACCGGCTTATTTCACCTGGCATAATGCTCTCCAAGTCCACCCACGCTGTCACAAAAAAGTAAGAGTTTTTCTTTCTGCTGCATAGTATCCACTGTGTAAATGTGCCACGGCTTTCTCATCCACTCATCTACCCCTGGGCACCTGGGCTGCACCTGTGGCTGTTGTAAATAATGCTGCCGTGAACATAGGGGTGCACGTATTCTTTAGAACTGGTGTTTCACTTATATGTGGAATCTAATACAATAGCAACTGACTCGTCGACAGAACAGACTGACAGCTGTCAGAGGGGAGGGGTGTTAGGAGGACTGGGCGAAAAAGGTGAAGGGACTGAGCAGAAACAAACAAAAAAACCCAAAAAACAACTCTATAGACACAGACGACAGCGTTGTGATGACCAGAAGGAGGGGGTGGGAGGCAGAGCGGGGATGAGGGGTGAGTGATGATGGAAGGAGACTTGACCTGGAGCGGTGAGCACGCAGAACAATGTACAGATGACATGTTACAGAATGTACACCTGAAACCTATATAATTTTATTAACGTTACCCCGGTAAGTTCAATTTAAAAAAGATTTTTAAAAACCTTTCCCTCATTCCAGTGCTAATCATTAGATCACACCGCAGCTTAGTGCTGAGTCATCTGTAAAAGCCAAACCGTGGTCTCCGAACCCTGGCTGCAGTGTTCAAGTTGAGAACAAGTCCACTGCTGGCGGAAACCCAGGGCCTGTTAAAGGGTCAAGCGCCCTTCAGAGCAGGGGGCGGGGGGGTCACTGCTGTCTGGAAGGAAAGGAAACAGACCTAAAGAAGAGCGAGGATTTTTCATTCGGTCTTAGAAGTGGACATAAAATTGGGCCCCCGGCCGGTGTAAACTAGTGTCACCGGACATGCTCCCCAGGGGCACGGAGACGTGAAACCCATTTCCAGGAAAGAAGTCCGCACAAATAGAACCAGCCCACCCCCCGCCCCTGGGCCGAGGAAGGAGCTGTCCCTGCGAACAGCTACCTGACCCCGAGGCCTCTTGCCCGACAGTCTGCATGAATAGAGACATCAAGAGCCACGTCCGTCACTGCTATTCTTGCACGGGCTTTTTTTGGCTTCTGTGGAAATAGAAGCACCGGGGATTACATGCTCAAACATGTCCACATTCTTGGCAAAGCAACAGAAAAATCCTGGGGGTCAAATTGGTGATAAGAGTGTCCACCAAATAGCTATTTTATAGCTGCATCTTATAAGTGACAAAAGACCGTGCAGTGGACACGGAAGGTCAGAGCAGATTTCATAAGGCGGCTGTAGGACCGCACCGCAACCACCTTGCAAACCAGAGCCAAAACAGTCCACGCCTGCTGAAGCCACATGAGCTGCCCCCAGCTCTGCAAGAGGTGTCTGGGAGGGAAGGCTGCCTGGACTCAAAGCCACAGGTCGTCTAGTTGGCAAGTACCTTTGGACCAAAATCTGACCTGGGTTTCTCATCTCAGGCGGGCAGGCCGACGTGCCCCCTGTTCCACGGGCCAGGTGCGCAGGCCCCGGCGAGGTTGTTGGGATCGGTTTGCTCCAGGAAGAAGGGCCATGCGCAGGCTTCCACCTGCCCCCGTGACCCAGCCCCGGTTCTTCCTCAGGGGAGCTCGATGGCCGGTGACCCCGAGAGCCCTGGCCGGGTGAGGGAAGGGGAAGCGGAGCGCCCTTGTGCACAGCAGCCTGTGCGGGGATTTCAGCGCAGACGCTGCTGCTGCAGAGCAGCCGGCACCCACGTGCTCAGGTGCAGCATGGAAACAAAGCCCAGCTCTGAGGTCCGTTCCCAGTCCCAGCCTCTCATTCTCGGTCCCCACCATCCCGGGCCCAGGGTGTCAGCAAAGCAGCAAGACAGCCTCTGACATGGACAGCCCTGACCCCGGGGCCTGACAACGGCAGAGGCTTGTCGCCAGAGCAGCACACCCGCCCCCAGCAAGCCGCTGCTCAGGTGCCGGTGCCCTGTCCCTTCACGAAGAGGCACAGCGAGCGTGTCGCAGGGCCCGGGACGCTCGGGGCCACGGGCCGGACACGGCCTCTCAACAGCCTGACTCATCAAGGGCCAGTAAGGACGAAAGAGTCTTGTTGGATTAAAATAACTAAATAGAGTCAATGTCTAAAACAGGTCAAGTGGAATTGAGTGGAGAAATGATGCAGGTGACGGCAGGGGTTGTGACTCCGTGGGGCACGACCCCTGAGCGGGGGGACCGTCAGTGTCCCCAGAGGAAAGGTCTTGGTGCCCACACAGCTAAGCGGAGTGGACACAGCTGGACGGGGAAGCGAGACCTGGATGCACTTCTACTGTGTGAGCTTCAGAACCCGTTCACGCTGTTTTCTCGTAACTCCCATGCAGTGAAACAGCTTTGAGATGACCATAAAATAAAGCAGAAAACTGCTGGGGACAGACACACAGTCACTGTGTCGCAGTCCCACTCACCCTCCCGGAACACAGACACAGCCCTTCAGGGACGCCAGAGCCCGCGGGCCAAAGACCCTGCGGTGGACACAGGAGGGGGAGACAGGATGGCTGGGGCTGCGGAGGACACTTAGAGACAGAGCTTCCTTCGCCGGCTGAGTGTGGTTGGCGTGGCCCCCACGACCTGGACAACCTCCATAATCTCTACATCACTGCTCTGCTGGGTGGGCTTTCTGCTGAGGAGGTGACAGTGCCCAGACTGTGGCAGCCGTGGGAACAGGGGCCCCTCCAGGGAGCCGCCCGGCAGGCTCTCAGCACTGGACACAGGCACTGAGGTGAGAACTGGCCGAGACAAAGGGACACCAACCCCGGTGACACAGGGCCCATCCCTGGCTCTTCCCACCCTCGAGGGCTGGGCCCAGCTCCAGTGTCTCCAGGGGACCAGTGCCTGGCAGAAGCTGCTGGTGTAAGGGGGTATCAGGCCTGTGGGGGACTGGAGGCTGCAGACCCTCCAGAAGGCTCCCCGAAGCAATGATCAGAAAAGGGGGTGGCTGAGCCCAGGGTCCGAGCCCCCGGGAGACCTGGGCACTGTGCTTTTGGTGTGGACACTGGGCTGAGACCAGTGCCCAGGCAGGGTGGGTGCTGGAGTCACCGTCTGTCCCTTAAGGAGAAGGGACGGCACTGGGGCGTGTTACAGTGGGACGTCTCTGGCACACGGTCCACGGTTACCCACACGACACATGGTCCCCACGGGTCAAACCAGGCAGTTTCTAAAAGGTTTAGTGTAAACTAACCACGTCCACCCTGACCGGTGTGGGTGGGACGTCCTCCTGAACAGCAAAAGCTCGCCCATTCGATGCAGGTCAGGGCGCAGGCCCGGGTGCTGGGGCCTGGTCCCCGGTTGGGGCTCATGCGAGAGGCAGCCAGCCAGTGTCTCTCTCTCGCACACTGATGTTTCTCCCCCTCTCTTTCTGCTCCCCTTCCTCTCAATAAATAAAATCTTCAAAAATTTTATCTAAGAAAATAAAATCATCATGTTCTATTAAAAGCTGATGGGGTGGGTGTGGGTGCAGCAGAGAAAGGGAAGTTACTTGGGCATCGCCCTACGTGACAGCTCACCTGTGTGGGGTTTTCCTAGACTCCTGAGCCCCCCAGACCCCGTAGAGGGCCCAGGTCCAGAGCCGCGCGCCCAGCCCCGGGGCTGGTTCCCCCGAGACGGGCACCGGGCCTCCTGCACGTCCCCGACAGCCAGCCCCGCGGGCTGGAGCTCTGGCTGCTCCTCAGTGCGCTCGGTTTTGCGAAACTAGGGTGCAAAGGAGAGGGACAATAAAAAGCCTTACCTGCAGCTGCTGGTCTAACTCGGGGAAGAGCGGAGGGGCGGCGTCTTCGGGAGGCGTAGCATCTGAAACGGCAGAAGGAGGCAGCTTTCACTCACCGGAGCTGCCCTGTGGTTCGACTGCCTCGTGCCCCTGCCCGTCATTCTCATCGCTCTGGTTCCAGACACGGCGAACGCAGAACACAGTTTCATTCCTTTTCGATACGAACTGAAGGATCGAGCGCTCCGCCCACCAGAGCAAGATTTTGCAAATGGTCTCTGGTAGTTCTTCAGGACAGAAGTGTGGCTCAACTTTCAAGGCTCCTGTGTCAGCCCAAAGCAAACACGGGAGGTACCGGAAAGTGCTTCAGTGGGTGCCAGCAAGGTGACCAGGCCTCCAGCGGGACAGAGGGGACACGTGAGCCAACACGAGGGCCTCACTCTGAAGGGCCAGGGCAGCCGGCTTCGACGGCTCTGCTCCCTGCCCATACAGCACCCCCCCCATGGGCAGTTAACCAGCGCATGGCTCTGGGTCCCCGGAGGCAGGGCAGCCACCCAGCCGGGGCCCTGCCCACTGCCCGGTTGCAGGAGAGAGGGGCACCTGTGTCTCCAAGCCCAAGGCCTGGCAGTGTCTCTGGATGAAAAGAGGCAGATTCCACAAGTGTCAGAGGAAAACTGAGAAAAGTTTGGCCTAAAATACCCAAGTCGCCCCCGATCCCTTCCGGAGTGTCCTGCAGACAGGCCGTGGCAGGAGGGGTCCACTCCCCCACCAGCAGGACCTCCGCAGCCCAAGGGACGCTGGCTCTGCCGTCCAGCGGCCACCGATCTCCCACTCCCTCCCGTTGACAGCCCCTCCCCCGAACATAGGACAGTGAGACTCAGACAAACTACAGGCTAAACAATAACTGAAAACCAAAGCTATTGTAAGCTGAGGAGGAAAGGGAAGACCCCCATCTTTGCTCCCTTACCACCACAATCCAATTTATTTGTGCTAACGGCTGGAGTTCGAGGTGAAGGAGAAGGACACGGGCTGTGGGCGAGGCTCCGGCTGCGGACGGCACAGCAAAGACACGCTCACCTTGGCTGAGCAGCTTCAGCTGTGTGCGAGTGACGCGCAGCATGACAGCCGTCTGCTGACTGTGGCTCCTGCAGGGACGGTGGGTCCCAGTGGGGCCACTGCTGCCTGTGACGTGCTGACACTTGTCAGCGGCATGGAGACGTGGAAACGGAGTCTTCCCGAGACCCTGCCGCACGTGGGGGGACAATGCCCAGAGGAAACACGTCCCCGGGCCCCGTGAACGTGCCCTTCCCACTCAGGTCAGAGGGGACGCCTTCTGCCCGATGCTGCAGGTTTCAAATCCACCCTTGTTTGCCAGGACTTGAACCGAGGACAGAAATATTCACTTCTTGCCACTGACCTGTGAGAGGCCGTCTTCATTATCAAACCTGTAGTTTTTCAACTGATTTGGGTCAAAGGTACATTTAAATATACTTCACTAAAATATCAACTTCCCAGACATCACAATTATTTTAGCTCAGTGAGTTCAAGACCAGAGCAATCTGGGCAAATGGGAACATCTTGTACTTTGGTGTGTGAACCCCAACACTCACAGGGGAGCAGGCGCCTGGGGCAGAAGCCGGCGGTGTGAAGAGTGGAACGAGCGAATCGGGTGGCGGCGAGAGGGAGCCGAAGGCCGGCAGGGACCGCACCGGGGCTCCCGGGACTCATCCACCCTGCGTCCCGAGAAGTCCCGCTCCTTCCTCCTCCGTTATGGACAAGAACTTATTTGCTTTGCTCCAGCAACTAAATAGCAAACACCTGGTGTGACCCCAAGTTAATGAGGCCCGTGATAGAGATCCGTATCGTCATCGATCGTCACAGTACATGCAGGCACATACGTGAGACCATGCCAACAATTTTGCGGGTAAGTGAAGGCTTCACATGGGATTCCTCCAGCTGCTAGAAAACCCTGCTTGATTGATAGAGAAATAAGCCTATAATTCGCATTTTACAATGACAAGCAAGATAAAAGTAAGACTCTTATTTAAAATGAATCAAGCTGGACTAATCCAAGCAGGAAGTGGCAGCGGAAAGAAGGAAACCAGAGACTGATGTAAGGCCCCGACTGAGCCGGGCCAGCCGTGCCCATCACCGCCCCGGCCACCTGCTGCGGCTGGCACCCCTGCCCGCCAGGAGCGGCGGCTCGAGAAGCTGCTCACCACGCTGCCCGCGCTGGTGTGTGGGGTGTTTACTTTTACACGGTGGCTGCCTTCTGTGACTGCTTTTAAAAATAGGCGAATATTCTAAAAGCAGAATGATGAATCACAGGATCGGGCCAAAAGCAGAGAAGGAGAGTGAGTCAGGCCTGGAGGACCACGGCCGGGCCACGGTCGGCCGGAGCGCTGCAAGCCGTTGTGTGGGGGACGCTGGGTCGGCCCGAGAGCAGGGAGGTCCGCTCTGGCCTCCCAGAAGCACAGATCAGCTGCTGTGTGGGCGACACCCCACACCCCACACACTTGCCCCTTTTTTTAAAAAGAAGAGCAGCTACCAGATGGGTTTATAATGTGACAAAATCAGATGCGAGTACATTTTATTAAAAGTCTTTTATTTTCCAAAGGCACCAGCAGACGCTCTGTGCTAAACTGGCGAGTCCCTTTGTCCTATTTTTAACATGTTAAGGGAATAACTCATTGGCTTCCTTTCCAAAGTGGCGCCGTGGGCTTGATGGGCTCTGCAAAAAACAGAGCCCAAGAAAATGTTTAAAGGATGAAACGTAAAGGCAAGAATTAAAGAGGAGTTTTCCCCACGCAGAGGTTCGCTGTCCGCACCACAGGCACACTTTGGCCCAGTCCGCGGAGCTCGAGTTGGCGCTCCGACCGCCCGCACCGTGACGTCCTCCCGGCGTTTCTCCACAGACCAAAGGTGGGGCGGCCCCAGGCCTGTCCTCCAGGTGGCTCACCGCCCAGTGGGCGTTGGACCCACGCCCCTGGGAGGCACCGGGTGGCCGTCCGGACCACTCCTCAGGGTGCAGAGGACACGGGGGGGCCTGGGAGACCGAGGGACGTCTCAGCCAGGGTCTCCTCACCGTGCCCCTGCCCTCCTCCCCTCTGGCCCCCGACTCCCCGCGCCCCGCACGTTTGGGGGTCTCCAGCCGGCAGCAGTTTCCCCAGAATTGGGGATCAGGACGTCCAGTGGGACCGACTCAGAAACTGCTGCTGTGTGTCGTCAGTATCTCTTCATGACAGAGAGGACACTTTTTCTTTCTGTCCTCACCCGAGGACAGTGTTTTCATTGCTATTCTTTTGTAGAGAGGAAGGGAGAGAGGGTCTCGAGGGAAGGGAAGGGACGGAGAAAGAGAGGGAGAGGAACCTCGATGTGAGAGAGAAACATGGCCGGTTGCCTGTCGTGTGGGCCGTGACCAGGGACTCACCCCGCGGCCCAGGCCTGCGCCCTGACCAGGGATTGAACCGGCGAACTTTCGCTTTGTGGGATGATGTCCAACCCACTGACCCCCATGGCCAAGGTGACTTTAACACCAAAATCAGAAGACAAATGTAATCTTAGACCAGAAGAGTGTCCGTTACATTGGATACATTTGGCTTTATAAATAGAACGACCCTAAGAAGCCCTCACCGCCGCGTCCTTATTCCTTTCGCTCCGCAGCAGAGGGGAAAACTTCCCAAAGCCCGGTGTGAGCCAGCGTCTGCCAGCCACTGCTCCCCTCCCGTGGGGTCCCCGTCCCAGACGCGGGTGGGGGGCTACGCAGAAAACTGAGTCCACACACAGGGGACTCCTCGAGCTCCTTCCCCTGCCCAGCCAGGGACCCGAAGGCCACCTGTTCAGACTCCCTGCCATCTGTCTGCGTGTCCGGCAGTCGGAGTCGGCCTCGTGGTCACGCGCCTGCACGGGCACACACAGCCCCTGGCCAGGCGGCCCACGCGGGAGACAGGCTGTGCCCAGAGCGTCTGCAGAACCGCCACCGTCCCTGAGCAGGGGCCCCACCGGGCCACACGGCCCCTCCAGAAGCCACAAGCCGGTTTTTTCTGTGGTCTGAGCCCTGGGTGCCCGGGTCCCACAGCCCACCCTCCAGGGCAGGCAGGCTCGGGCTGCAGCCGTAGTGCCCAGGGCCATGCAAAAGCTGTCCCTGAACTGTCCCTTTCCACTGAGGACCATTCCAGTGGGGCCGGAGAGCATTCCAGGGGACAGGCCTGCACTGGAAGCTTGGGGAGTGGGGACAACGGCACAACCTCTCAGAGACTCAGTTTTGTCTTCTGCGAGATGGGCCTGACATTCGCTGTCTCAGAAGGTGCGTGTCAGTGAGGAACACATCTGTCAGTCATTTCTCCGAAAGCCTAAAGCTTTAGAGAGGCATCTGGGAAGCAGGCAGTAGTAATAATAAATGTTTAATACAGTCGCCCTTGGTTTCCATTCCTTCACCATAAATCAGACCGAAAGGGTGCTGGGGAGGCAAAGCATTTGTCTGTGTGAATGTGTGTCTATATTTGTGTGGTGAGCGTGTGTACAGTGTGTAAGCATGTGTGTGGCTGTGTTTGTGTACGAGTGTGTATGTGTGTGTGGGTGTGCGAGTGCGTGCGCGCGGGCACGGTGATGGAGCCGCCGGCACCACTGCTCCGCGCCAGCCCCCAAGCATGGCTCCTGGGGCCGTCCCGGGAGGCCGCCCTGGCGCAGCCTCCAGCTCGGGGCCCTTTTCATCTCAACGTCCACATCAAAACCGCTCCCGTCCACTTTCCTAGCCAAGCAAACTCTCTCTGGGAAACACTGCCCCCAAATGAACTTACGCACGAAGGGGCCTGGAGCACTTGCATTGGAAATCTAAATCCAGAGTAATGTTTTATTTCTAGAAATACCAGAAGTGATGTAAGGCTGCCAATCCATGTTAACAATTTGTGAAAGAACTCTAAGAAAACGTCTGGACACCTGGCTTCTCCTTAGAGCATCGTTTTGAATCATCAGAAGCTTTTTCCCTCTCGGTTTCCTGCTTACCAGGCATTAGAGGTGTGACCCTTTAACCACACTAGACTTTCTCGGCCATAAAATTAAAAGTATAGATGCGGGTACAAATGTGGACACAGGTAGAGATTTGGTGAGACACCGGGCAGGTAGCCAACTCCTCATGATCAATGTTAATCACCGCGTCACCCAGACCCGAACCGCCAGGCCAGCGAGATCGCCCGTCCCACAGGCCAAATGGTGCTTCTCCGCACAGGGCAGGGTTTGTGTTTCTCAGAAGAACTCATCTAGTCACTACTCTTGTAGCTCTCGTTTTGTGAGTCTTAACCAGTTTTTCCTCCTGTAAGGGTATTTTTACTTACTTAGTTTACAACACTCACCCGGACAGTTCTCCTTCAGAAAGAGCCCTGTGGAAGCCTATTTACCACCAGACAAAACTGGTCCCTACTTTTTCTCTTCCTGCCCCACACAGACGTGCCGGTGCTCACTGTCCCTGTCGCTCCCATGGCCAGCAGGAAACTCAGCTCCTGGGTTGTCCCCGTATCCCCTTCACCCGGGGGCCCTGACTCCAAGTGGGGAACAGAGGGCCTGGCTTCAGACCCGGTCTGGGCACTGTTCACGATCGGCCACGAGGGGCACCGCTGAGCCTCCCTCGCCGGAGGTCCACGGACAAAGGGGCGTGGTCAGCACTTCCCTCTGAGTTGCTGCCAGGACTGAGTTGATAAAATGATATGATTCAAAGCACCTAAGCCTCAGTAAGCACCTGCTTCCTCGCTGGCCTTTTGCAAGGCCTTAAGCAATAGAGTCCAACCGATAACTCCGGTTGTGTTTCGTAGAATCAGCATCTGAAAAGCAAGGTGGTTGCACTTGCTGAGTTCCTGATGTCACAGCATTTGGTAGCTGAGCTCACGCACTGGCGCCTGACTCTGCTCTGTAAAGGGTCAGGGGTTTTCTCAGACGATGGCTGCTGTGAGCTGAGTGGCTTCAGACACAGGGTCAGAGTGGGGACAGGGCCCAAACCCACTCCCGCAGGCCTGGTGCCCCAGAGGCCACCCCACAAGCTGACTGACAAGTCCAGTGGGGACTCGATCCCTTGACTCCCTACTGATTCCCCTGTGAATGTGCAAATTCACAAAAGTGGGAGGGAGGTAAAACCTACACCTCCCTAGTCGTTTGTTGCATGGTGAGAATGAGGTGTCCCAGGGTCCCAGATGAAGAAGCCCTGGATCCTGGGGCCCAGGGGAGGAGACGGAAATAAAGCCAAAATGTTCCAAAGGCAGGAAAAGGTGAAGGCAGGGGTCAATGGCAAGAGCCACGGCACCTGCTTCCCAGTCTCGCCAAGAGCCCGTTTGTCACGTGACACAGAAGGCCATGCACACAAACCCAGCTGAATCAGACTCAGGGGCAGTTCTCTCCGCTGCAACACACAGCTGCCACGGCCACGCACAGCTACCCTGTGTGTGAGGAGAAAATAGTATTTCTGAAAACAGACACCAACCAAATGGGTCTTGGGTTTTTTTAAGCTGAATGTCTTGTGATTAATTTATGCCTAGCTATGAAAAATCCTGACAGCTTGCAAGATTTTTTTTAAAGCAAAATGTTGAAAGCCACCAGCTCGGGCTCATATTAGTATCCTTGACCTTTTCTGGATAAAAACCGAAAACTTTAAAAAAAAGAACCCCAACGCAAAGGTGTAAGTTACACGCAAGTATGCCAGGTTTTAGTGGAGATGAAGAAAACTCAAGCAATAAACACGGAATCCTCGGGGCAGCGCAGCCTCAGCCCCTCTGGGTGGAGAAGGAGCCCAGGATGCGGGTTCCCATGCGTCTTCTGCACATTTTCTGTTGGGAAAACTAACCCATGAAAGTCCCAGCTTAGAAAGGTAACTCTTTAGAATACCCAGCACGGACGTCATACCACCGGTTTATTACGGACACGCAAAGCAGCCACAGGCTCCTTAATGAAGGTTTCTGATGTTGGGCTAGAAGTAGTGACTTATTACAAAGGACTTTTTCTGTCCCCTAACAACTTCCTTCTTTCCTTATTTCAGACCCTGGAGGAGATCATGGTCTGTCTGGAGCCTCAGGGCTCATTCTGGTCTCGGGACTAGTGACCGACTCCCCATCTCCGAGGGACGGTCTGAGACTGGGGCCTCCTCGTCCCAGGCTGCACCGCGCTGTCCCTGCGCCGTCACAGAAAGCCTGTCCCAGGTCTTCTCTCCGTGTTCCAGAACACTCCACCAACCTGCATCACACGGCTCCCTTGGCTCCCTTGCTCGAGAGCCGTCACACTGACTGCTTTAATCGGGTCCCAGCTCCGCTGCAGAGCATCTGAGACCGGCTGGGTAACGCCAGTGCACTGCCGTCTGGGCCGGCGGGGGCCCTGTGCGGGGCCGGCAGCTGCCTCTCAGTCCAGGCCTCCGCTCCGGTTGAGGAGGCGAGCGAACGAGGGGACTGTATCGTGCTCTTCCTGACTCAGGTTGTGCCCGTGCTTTGTGTTTGGAGGGCGGGGTGCCCAGCAAGGGCGCGGTCCCTGCACTGCCTTCCAACTCCCTTCCCATCCTCAGGCCCGGGCCGACTACCGTGTCCCCAAGAAGCCGTGGCGTCTGCTGCGCATGTCACACCCCTTCCCCCGAATTCTCTACCTTACGAAACCACAGCAGGAACCCACCGCACCCTCTTTTGCGCACCTCACCCACCTCCGGCAGGAGGAGTCTGGGGGCACAGGGGCTGAGTCAAGTTCAGAGCGCGGAGGGTAAGAGGAGAAGCAGGGACACCCCCAGGCCAGGCACGGCTGCGTGACCAGTCCCTAACTCTCGCTGGTCACTGCACTGCCGAGTCTGTCTCGCCCTCGAGCAGAAGTGTGAGGTGCGGAGGACACAGGAGCCCCCTGACGCTCAGTCTCTGTCGAGGGCTGTCTCTGACTCCTGGGTGACCCTGCGAATGACCTTCCACATCTTGTGGGAAACTGCAGTTCAGCCGAGTTGGCAACTTACGCAAGGTCGTGCAAACAGTGATGGAAATAGGAGTAGCGCCCACGCCTTGCTGGCGCTAAAGGTCTTGTCGACCTCCGTCCCAGATCACCTCCGAGAAGTTCGCGGAAACGGACCGTCCGCGCGGACACGCCTGGGGGACCCCGAGACGTGAACGACTCGGCACCCGCAGGCAAAAAGGAGCCCCTTTCTCACGGACTCCACTCACTGCTCAACAACAAATGCCACGGGGCAAAGCCACTCCCCAGACGACCGCTTCAGTGGTCCCGTTTCCTGTAGACGTCCGGGCCGTTTTCCCGGAGCGCGTGGCCTGCACCTGCAGGACGCGCCAGGTGCTCCTGATCTGAGCCTCAGCCTCTGCGAGGCGGGAACGTGGACACCCACTTACGAGAACCCCTGACGCCAAAGACAAGCGCAGCTGACGCCAGTCGTCATTTCCCTGTGGTGATGGGGGGGTCGCCTGCTGGGAGGGTGCCCTTCACTCCTGTCCTCGAAGGGGACACACTGGGGACACATGCTCGGGCAGGAGTGGGCAGGTGGGGCGAGAGCCGCTGTGGAAAGGCCAGGTGGGGACGAGGCAGGTGTCCCTGGCTGCAGAACCCGCCACAATCACTGTCACCGCCACGATCACTGACACAGCACAGCCTGGTCCTGTCAGGCTTCCCTGGGCGCAGGCCTCGCGTGGCTGTGTGGGGGCAGGAACCTGAACCCGTCCCTTTCCCTTCAGGGCTGTGAAGCAACGCCTGCGCGTGGGTGTGGCAGGAGGAAGGATGGATGACAGACGACAGACAGGTATAGATGACCGACGGGGTCAGATCAGCCCTCAAAAGCCCCGAGATGTCAGCGGCAGTGGGCAGTGCAGTTTGAGCACCTGCTGAGGCACATTCACAGATGACCTCTGGTGAGGGAAGAGGGCCGAGGTTCCCTGTGTGGCCGCCCGCACCCCGGGGCCCCTGTCACAGGGCTGCGACTCCGAGAGCCTGCGAGGGGCCTGCCATCACAAGTGGCCTCCCGTCCCTGGGCACCAGCCCGCAGGGCAGCTGGGCTGCAGGAGCCGCTGCCGCCCCGGGTGTGCAGCCTGCTCTCCCCACAGTTTCCTCCTGACGCTCTAACCGAGGCCTGCTTCGCCACCATGAGACCCGGGTGCAGCCCACGGGCTTCAGAACAAAAGCTGAAATGGGCAAAAATGACCAACGAAGGGGGTGGGGGAGCAGCGGCGGAGGCGCATCTGGAAGCCCCAGGCAGCACCACCGAATGAATCCCTGCAGGCCCCCACACGCGCCCCCCTCCCCGCCCTGCAGAAGGTACCTGGGGCGCCGTCGAGGCTGAAGGCAATGCGCACTGGCCGGTCCGCAGGCACCCTGGCGGCTCTGATCATGTGGGCGCCGGGGCGGCGGCCGTCCCCCGGGTCTTCCAGCTGCGGGGACAAGAGGCAGCGTCACTACCCACCCCTCCCGCCCCCCTAGGACCTGGAACCAGGCCACCGGCTCCCCGCTCACCGCCTGCTTAAGATCCCCACTGACAAGACCGTCGCTTTGGGACCATACACCTGGAGTGGCAGGTACAGGGGTTTTTCGGTCCCTCCCACTGGCCCGTCAGACCCTGGCCCTTCAGGGTCTAGTTTCCGACTGGGGCCGCCTGTCCCGCTCATGCGGCCGGGTGAGCTCGGAAGCCCGAACTGGACGTGAGTTACGGATCTGGGGTGGTTAACGCCGAGGAGCGTGGGGCCGTCTGAAGGACACCAAAGACTCCTTCGAGGATCCCAGTCACAGCACGAATGTGCGCTTACCTATCCCGTTAACTTCCTGTAAACCCGCCAACGCCTCTGAGGCTGCAGGTCTTGAGAACGGGTGATATGAGTCCAAGCGGAAGACAAAGCTCGAAAACATGCTGTCCACACTCAACCTCGTCTATTAAATTACCGTTTAATTAATGAACGCAGGTAGAATGAATGAGAGCATATCCTATGGATAACATGGGTTGGTGGGCCAAAACACAAAT
This sequence comes from Artibeus jamaicensis, assembly GCF_021234435.1. Taxonomy (NCBI): domain Eukaryota; kingdom Metazoa; phylum Chordata; class Mammalia; order Chiroptera; family Phyllostomidae; genus Artibeus; species Artibeus jamaicensis. The sequence goes on from NW_026522046.1 coordinate 50,239,117, forward strand.
ATTTCTTTGTTATAATAAGATAATTTAGCCCAAATCATTTAAACCAAGATATATGATAATTTTTGTTCCCTAGGAAAAGATATTGTTATAAATATATCCTTGTTATTTAAATACATCTATTTAAATTCTCTATTTTTAGCCATGTTTCCCTAAACCCGCTACTTTCATTCTCATGTAGACAGTAAACCAAAAGCTCTCAATGATATTTTAAGGAAAACATCTCTAAAAATGGCAAAATACAACTCGTCTGTTTTGCCATCTTTAGTGAGTCCCTGGGAACGGCCTCAGCGAGATGTTTTCTCACAAGAAGGTCCCTGAATCTTTCCCATAACTTCTCTCCATCTAAAAATAGTGTGCAGAACACTGGGTTTTGTTTGTACAGTTATTTATAGCAGCGAGGCGAACGCATGTATGTGCACATGTGTGTTCAGGCGGAGTGCGTATGGACTCATCTCCTGCGGTGGAAAGTAATCGGGCTCACGTACAACACTCATTTCAGCTGTGGGGGGACGGCAGCCACTCAGCACCCAGTGAGGACGCTGGTCGGCCCGCCGGCTCCCCACTGTGGCCGGCCGCCGCCCCGCTGCACCCTGAGGCGCGTCCTTCTGAGTGAGGAGAGGGTGGGAACACGGAGCATCCAACTTAAGAGAAGGGTTCCCATGAACTGCTGTTCCTCAACCCAGGACCCGCTCCTCTCGGCCCCCACGAGCATTTCAGTGCAGCCCCATCTGCTTAGAACCACCTGTCCCCAGGGAATAGAAAAAGCTGTCTCAAATTTAGCAAAAGAAACAGTAAAAATCCCTTAACACTGTCGCAAAAAGAAAAAGCCTTATGGTCACACACGGTGCCATCAGCAAACCGAGTACCAACTGTCTGAGGGCACAGAGCTGGGCTCCAGCTTGGTGGAGGCTCTTGGCTCCCCGGCCACGGGAAACGGGACGCAGAAGGGACCACCTGCCTCCGGGACTCTGGGGGGTCTCCGAACACAGCAACGGGAGTGGCAGAAACGCTCCCCTGTGCACTGCGGCATCTGTGTGCCTGGAAAGGGTGGCAGGGGCCGGGGCGGGCGGGTCTGGAGTCCCCCCGGCGCCGACTGCAGAGCCCGACAGCACCGAGCCCCCCCACCCTCCCCGGGCTGCGGCCGAGCCGTGGTTAAGCGCCTGCAGCCCGTGCGGCTAGGCGGGCGCACACCTGTTCCTTACCTCACTCGGTGGAGTGTGCGCCCGAGTGTGATCGGGGCCAGCACGGCCTTGGCTGGTCGTCCTCACTGCGAGGCAGAGGCTCAGTCGGAGACGGCTGCACCTGCCGCGTGGCGGCCACTGACTCTCTGAGGGGCAGTGACAGCTGTCGGGCCGGCTCCACTACCTGCTGTCCCCAGACCCGCGTCCCACGGGCCTCCTGTTCCACTTCCCACTGCCACCCTCTCCTGTCCTCGCCTCTGCAACAGCCGGGATGTGGTCATGCTTCTAGAAAAAGCAGGAGCGAGAGAAGCCCTCCTCCTGTCAGAGGCATTGATGAACAGCGAGCCGTGGGGAGTCCAAACACTCTAATTCATCAGTCCTGGCAAACCGAAAATACGAGCAGGCTTGCTTCACACGGCAGGAATGTCTTCGGCCTGACCTGACCAGTGTCTGGCTATTCCAGCGAACTGGCAAACACAGCTGACCCCAGTCAGCAGAAATGCCACTCGATCGGCTCTGGGACACCCGGCCAGCTCAACGGGCCACAAGCCGGTGCACCGATGACAACAGCGACAATCCCCAGGAAGAATGCAAGGTTGGAGGTTAAGCGTTGGTGACTGGCTCCCATTTAGAGGTGCCACCAACTGCAGAATGCACCCATGGTGCATGGGCAGGGGGTGTCAGCACTTTAACAGCCACGAACCTGAACATCCACAGTACTTTAGCCCGGCTGGACGGGGACAGTGAGGTTGCACAAGGAAAGATAAAAATGCAGGGAGGCATTGCAAAGGCAAGCCGCAGGCTGGGGAGGACCCTTTGGGGAGGTGCCTCCGGTGGGAGCCGGGCTTCCAGACCACAGAGCCCTGAAACCCCACCCCGGGAGCGCATCCGCCCCAACTGTTAAATGGGCAAAAGATCTAACAGGTGCCCCATCGTCAGGTGCAGAGATGGCAAACACCACGTGTTCTTAGGTGACTGCAAATTAAAACAGGGAGACGCCACTGCCCAGCCCTGGGAGGACACGGGGCGGCCAGAGACTCTGAAGACAGTCTGGCAGCCCCTCACTCGACCGGCAGTCAGGGGCGCGCACCGAGGGGGGTGGGCGCCCGTGTCCACACACACACCTGCACGTGGAAGCCCAGGGCCTCTCCGTCCATAGTCGCCGACATTTGGAGGGGGCTGAGCCGTCCTTCAGAAGGTGATGGAAACACAGCCCGTGGTCCATCCAGACGGGCAGCGCTGTTGGGCGATGAGAAGAGCGCCCCAGCCACAGACAGACACGGAGGAAGCGGCGGTGTGTGGTGCTCAGTGAAGGAAGCCAACGCCAGAGGCCGTGCAATTCCACCCGCAGAACATTCTGGAATAGGCAAAGCCCGGAGATGGTGCAAAGACCCCCGGTCGCCAGGAGTCCAGCGGGAGGGGGAGGGCAGGGCAGTGACACTGCTCATCGGTCAAACCCAGAGGACGTACGCCACCAAGGGTGAGCCCCATGCGAACTGCGACGCTTAGTTAGTGGTGATGTGTCCCCATCAGCTCAACTGTAACAAATGCCCAGTGTTCATGACAGGAGACATTTGGGGGAGGGAGTATATGGAAACTCCATGCTTTACTCATTTCGTTAACCAGTAACCCTAAAACCACCCAAACAAATGTCAAACAAATAAGTAAAAGAACTTAGCAGGCCCTGGCTGGTGCAGCTCAGTGCACTGAGAACTGGCCTGCGAACCAAAGGGTCGCCGGTTCGATTCCCAGTCAGGGCACATGCCTGGGTGGGTTGTGGGCTGAGTCCCCAGTGGGGGGAGCAGGAGAGGCCACCACACATTGATGTTTCCCTCTCTCCATCCCTACCCCTCTGTTAATAAATTTTTTTAATCTTAGGAAAAAAAAGAACTTAGCAGATTTCCTAGAGCCAGACTGAAAAGCTAATTTATGATATGCAGTCAGCGCGTAGATTCAGAAGATTAGATCACTCGCCGACGGACCTCTTCGCCTTGTGACAGAAAACCTTTCCGGGAATTATTACTGTGGGATTTTATTTTATAGTTCACAATATCCCCTTACGTATGCAAAAGAGTCTCACCTGCTGTCTCGACTGCAGTTTCCGAGTGACCTGGCAGGGAGCCCGGGCCCCCACCACCTGTCCCCCCCACCGCACAGACGAGAGGCTGGGATGCAGGCGACCACAGGACAGGCTGGAGCCGCCCTGGCCACGCCGGGCGGCCACTGGGGGAAAGAGCTCACTCGTTTCTTTCCCAAACAGCAGGCCTGGCTCTCAGCTCTCGGCTCAGAGCAGAGCCAGGACAACTCTCTCGGTAGTCTGGCCTCCAGGGTCGTCTGACCCCGGCCATCTTTACGACAGACCCCGCCAGGCAACCAGCACAGGCGTCCTGGGTGTGGGGACAGCTGCGTGCAGCCGAGTAGCCCTGGGTCCCAAGTCAGCCCCTGCGCCCGGCTTCAGAAAAGCTGGTGCTGACACCGACGTTGCCAATGGGATCAGTGGCTGGAAGCATCTGGAGTCCAGCGAAACGGACCCCTTGGAACAGGAAGACCTGGAAGGAGGCAGCACTTCCCTCCACCACCCAGGACCCCAAAGCCCTTGGGGACCCCTGAGGTGGGAAGGGGCCACCACACACGGAGCACAGAGGGGGCCATCACCTCGTGGGAGACCAAGGACAGCAGCTGACTGACTCAGCCTGGACCTCACCTGGGTCCCTGATGTCCCCTGGACAGCCTGGGGCACAGACTGCTGTGTCAGTGATGCCGTGTCCTCGTGACAGTGAAGGTGACATCACAGTGCTGCGGCGCAGGTCCCACTGGTGAAGGGCTACGGAGGAAAAGCTCTCATTGAAGGGTCATTTGGCAACGACCAGACAGAAAGAACGTGTCTGCAGGGGCTGCGTGTGCTCCGTCCGAGTGTGTGCAGTCCAGGCTTCCAAACAGCACTTCATCCTCACCAGTCCTCCTGTTCCCACGGGGGCAGCGAGGATTTTCTTGGCTCTTTAGCTAAACGTTCTCAACAAAGTGACAACTCTGAAACCCAAGCGAAGTCCCCTTCCAGAACTGTGACCCAAAATAACCACATGGCACTCAGAGAACTCAATAGAATCACAGTGATTCAACCCAGAAAGAGCCGTGTGTCCATCAGACCACTGACAGACTGACAGCATGTCTCATTCCCACTTTTTCCTTCTTCCCAGTAAGTGCAATGTCACTGCTGTGTAGACCTGGTTTTCCTGGGACCAAGGAGCTGTTCAGATGATGAAAGACAGACTCACGGCAGCTCAGGGCGCAGCCTGTGGTCAGCGCTGACGCAACCTCGCTGACCCAACAAGCATTCTGGGGAGACTTGGTTTGCTCTGGGCTGGTGTTCCCCAAATTGGCCCCCATCCTGGGTTCGGGCCCCTTGGTCACACCAGGCTTTGCCAGGGCAGGGCCTCTGTGGAGCCGGGGGTCTGCGGTTTTGTAAACTCGCACGGAAACACCGAGGTCTGTGCGTAGCGCTTGGAGAATGGCACAAAGACACGGCCACCAGCTCCTTCCAGTTCGGTCCCCTGCTCCGTGACCCACGCAGCACACAGTCTCCGAGACAGAGCCAGTCCACAGTGGCGAGCTGATCAGCCTCCCTGTGGTCATGAGTCGGTTTTTTCTGGAAAGAGCCAGAAGACGAGTATTTCACTCGTCCGAGCCCATTACCAGCTGTGCGGGAACTGATCTCCCCCAGGGCAGCACAGCAGTGGGTGAGCTCCAGCTGTTTACAGACACAGGAAACGGGGGGCGTGGCTGTGCCGCAGCAAAACTTTATTGACAAAGACGAACATGGAGGTTGAAGGACCAGAGTAAAGTGCTTGCAGCAACGCGGGAAGACGATGAGCTTCCTACAGGTAGGAGGGAATGATTCCTACGTAGGTAGAAATGATTGGCCCGAGGGCAAAAATAGCGGGAGAACCACACCCAAAGGTGTGAAAAGAGAAAAAGCCGGGTACGAACCGGGACTCTGCTTCCAAACTCTGCGTGAGTGCAGACCAGACCCTCGGACCTCCGAGCCTCCGTGTCTTCCTCTGGGATGACAGCGACCTCTCGGGGCGCACGCGAGGCTTCCCGGGCCAGAGCCCTTGTCACAACTGCCGTTGCTGCCACTGCTGTTGAGAAACGCAGCAGCAGGCGACGTATAAATGGACGGATGGACTCCAGGAAACTGCGTTTATAAAAGAGGGGCGGCTGGGCAGGTGTGGGAGCTGGGCTGCTCGGGGTCGGCCGCTGGGACGCGCTTAGGCCCCGTGCGTGACGGGCGCCATGACGTGGCCTCCGCACAACGAGCCCACGTGGTGAAGACCGTGCCGGCGCCTGGGGTGCGTAGATGCTGGTCTCTGACATGTGCCTCCTCCTTCACCACGAGACCCTGACGCACGCCTGTCAAAATCAGGCCCGAGTACACGTGTCCTGATGCCTTTCAGACATTTCCCAAATGAGCTTCAGTTTTCAGGCCCTAACGTTACTGAAATTATTAAGAAAACTCTTTGCATTGTTTCTCAAAATCCCAAACACTGACCTGTGTGGTCTGTCACGTGCTGTGGGCATCTGTCCTTCCGGTGTGGGTCTTTCCTCTGAAACCCCTGCAGGAGGGGACCGGATGCCAGTCACACCCCCCACGGGAATGAAGGGAAGGACGAAATAAGTCTCGGCCCCGAACTAGGGCTCTTGTAGCTGCAGGAGTCGTCCAGCCGAACATCAGCTCCAGTATCCAAGGGCATGTGTCCACTGGCTCCTGTAACCACAAAACCCGGGTGCCTCTGGTTCCCGGGGGGTCCACCCAGAGGCGCAAAGACATCAGGGGGTGGTCTTTCTGCACCTTCTGGGTCAGCAGTTCTCCGTTCTCAGATGGAGTCTCCCCAGGAAACGCCCACTCACTGCCTGAACTCACAGGTCACCGACTTCACAAGCCCGAAGCACAGAGAGGGCTACCTCTCTGAAGCCCGGAGTGTGGCCGTCGCTGGCCAAGCCGGAGCTCCAGGTCTGTGTTGTGGGCAGGACTGGAAGCATTTGGACGGCGAGGCCTGCAAGGGCCACCCACGAAGTCAGGCCAGGGGTGCGGGGCCCTCGGTGGCTGCACAGCGTCCGAGTGCCCTGGGGAGCACCCGTGAGTGCGTGGCCTTAGTCCCCAGCAACACGCAGGAGCCTCCGGCAGAGACGGCGCCTCCTCACTGTCTACCCCTGAAACCCGACTGAAATGACGGGAAAGCTTGGTGGTTGTCGTTGGTTTTGGGGTTTGTTGGTTCTGTTTTGCTTTTAGGCATAAATCCACAAGGAGGGAGAAGTTGGGAAAAGACAAATTTCATGACCTAGAAAGCAGATGAGTGTAAAGAAGGGATTATAGACCAGAAAGAAAAGAAGAATCTTAAAGCAGAGAAAAGTGAGAATCAAAACAGATCACATGCCACATAGGAGGAGAAAAACTAAAGGAATCAGTAGCCAGAAATGCGTGGGGAGTTCTCAGAAAACACACCGGAAACCACGAGGAAGGGGGGCCGGTCGTCATTATTCTGCAGGAAAAAGTATTTTCAACCCAGAATTCCATACCTGACCAAACTATCAGCCAAGTCTGAGGATCAAGGTCTTAGAAAGTATTGACATCCTGTGTTCATTTCTCGGAAAGCAACTGGCGTGAATCCAGAAAGAAAAAGTCCTGGACGCAGGAGACAGACAGTTCGACATGAGAGGCAAACCAGCCCTCAGACCACAGCGGAGGAGACCAAGAGTGGCCCTGGGCCACGAGGAGAGGCAGCCACCTCTGGTCCCCACGGAAGCGTGTCCACGGGCCACAGGATGGGCTCCTTAGGGACGTAAGTGGAGAGGCTTCATTGGACCAAATGAGAAGAGACTTGGACAGTTGGCAGAAGAGTGTAGACAAGTACATGAAACAGAACGGCTAACAGACAAATCAGGGAGCTCCGGGCGACTATATCAAAGTGAGAGAAACTGTGGTGGGCTATTTGCCGGGGCCGAGACCAGCATTACAGGGCCTCGGCGATGTACCGACTGTGCATCTCACTAAAACGAGGGACTGAACAGAGGTGCCACGGGAACGGTGCTTGTGGGGGAGGGGTGCAGGCGGGAAGGGCCACATCCCCACCCTCCATGGTGGGGAGCCAATGGCCCAGACCAAAGCAAGCGAGAGATTATAGTGTGGGCACATCTCGTGGGAGCGGGAGGTGAAGACCTGCCCAGTCATCTAGGAATGAAGAAGATGGGTGGGGCGGTCGTGGCCCTGCTGGGCGCCCTGGTAACTAACCTGTGGGTGAGCCGAGGGCCACATGAAAACGAGCACAGACCACGTGCCGACCCCTCGTCCAGAGGACGACGCTTGCACACACGGCCCCTCACAGCCCGAGCCCAGCTGCTGGCCTTCCCCGCAGGGACCCGCGCTGGTGCCCGACACCAGGGCCTTGGGGCAGCGTGTCCCTTTGCGTGTGGGGGCCGTCCCGGCGGTCACCTCCTCATGCGCTCCCGAAGCCCCTGCTCACTCCCCACTGAAGCTCTTGGTCTGAGTCCAGGTTGGCCCTCCCGGCCCGTGGGCCCGGTCCACAGGTGGAGTCACTCAGTGCTTCCGGAAGTGAACTGCACCCGGAACAGGGCTGCGTGGCGGGGAAGGACACGGAAACACCAGCAACGTCAGAGACCTTGGTTCACTTCGCCAGCTTCTCTAACTTGGTCTCCTGTTAGCCTTGGCTCCAAGACAACCCTCTAACTTTAGACCTGCTTTTGTGGAGAACCAGTAGCCACAGAGCCACAGGTCCGACCACAGGAACTGAGCCCCCACCCCACCCTGCAAGGTGTGTTTGCAGAACACCTGCTCAGTGTCCAGCTCGGGCCGCTCCCCTAGGGGCCAGCGCCCTTCAGGCCAGAGCAGAGCGGCCCAGAGAGCAAAGGGGGTTGATAAAGCTGTGTCAACCCGGTGCGAGTTCTGAGCGGCACGCCCCAGCTGCCAGGGAACCAGTGCACACCACGTTGTGCCCCAATGCTTCTGGGGCCGTGTGTTTACAAGATGTGAAGAAGTGGTGACCCTGGTCCCAAAGCTGGTTGTGGGGACCACAGAGGCGACCCAGCGGGCACCACTGTTCCTAAACCGCATCACAGAGACCAACGACAGGGAGGCTTGCAGAGTCCCTCCAAGTCAGAAGCCGCCGGTGAGCACAAAGGAGGCTGCGGACAGCAGGCAAGCTCAGCGCCTGGGAGCAGCCACTCCAGACGGAGGTGACGGAGGGAGTCCCGTGCTAAGGCCTATGTGACCGCTCGGTGTTTACCTTGAGCGAGCCCCATCCACTGTCTTTATGCAAACAGAATAACACAAACTGTGGGAGCAGCTCCCGTCTGGACCCCGAGGCTACAGCCCTGGGACCCAGCGTCCCTGAGGCGGCCGGTCACTCACGTCTCTACGTCACTGCACCTGTAGAACACACCCACCGGGTGCACAGGCCCGTGTCTCCGCTGTACCGCTCAGCCGGCACGTGGCCACCTCCCGCCCCGAACGCAAACACCGTGGGCTGCCTGCGTCTCCGCCAGCCTTCTCCGCGTGCAAACCCGCCGAGCGGCCTGTCCTCCGACCGCAGCCGCACTCCTGGGAGGTTCTGCTTCCAGAACTCGCCCCTCAACCTTGGCTCAAAGTCTTCAAAACTCCCTTTAGGCCCTGGCTCGTGTAGCTCAGTGGAGTGAGCACAGGCTGCGAACCAAAGGGTTGCTGGTTCGATTCCCAGTCCTGGCACATGCCTGGGTTGCAGGTCAGGTCCCCAGTGGGGGACGCACGAGAGGAAAACCAGACATTGACGTTTCTCTCCCTCTCTTTCTCCCTCCCTCCCCTTCTCTCTAAAAAATAAATAAGACCTTAAGGGGAAAAAAAAACCTCCCTTTAGGTTTCAAACTTCTTTCACTGACACTGGTGTGGAAGCTGGTTGTTGGTCACAGGCTGGTATTTAATTAATCAAGTTACCAACTCACACTTCTCTGTTTGGCTGTCAGGTTGCAAATGTTCAGTGTTTTCAGAGGTTGGGTCAAAAGCGCCAACACAGATGTGGGGACTGAGATGTTGCAAGTCGCCTTCCTGTGAAAAAGCCATTGACACAAGAGCACGGGGACAAGACCCCCACACCCCATGTGGGGCCGAGCTGCGTGGGCCCGTCCTGTCCTGTGGGCGCCTCTGGGCCCCAGCTCCCTGCGCTGGAAGGCACAGACGTCAGACCGATGGTCTCAAAATCCTTTAGACGTCTAAAGCTTTTCGTTGTGGGAGGTGGAGCAGCACCAAAGTGAAAAAATTATCCTCAGGATCCTCCCCCAGTTTTGATTCAGCAAAGAGTCCACGGGTTTGTAATAAACCCCAAAATACACTCTACAGCAAACGGCAAGAAAAGAACAGAACGAAGATAATTCTGATTCCTTTTCCCCTCGAAAGCCGGTGACCGACCACACCCACCATTCCACGCCAGAGCCGCTCAGTCACTGGGCCTTCCGTGCCCAAGCGAAACCCATTCAGCCCCTGGTTGTACTATGAAACCCAAGGGCATCCAGAAAAGTGACGAGGAAGAGATCGTGTTTTGCTCATCAAGGCATTTTTCAAATTAAGCCGTCACACCCTGAAATAGCAGGACAGAGTCACCAGGCGGGGCCTCCTCCTGCGAGCACACAAGTGCCCGTCCTCGTTTAGACGCTGGGCGACCTCGCCTGTGCGCGCACAGAAATGACTGATTGCCGAGGCCTCCGGAGGCACCTGTCTGCGTCCCTTTTTTTAGCTGAGGTGCTTCAGCCCACGGGAGCTGCCGGCACAAAGAGCGTTCCGTTCCGTGGGTGCTCGGGCCGAGGTCGCACTCGAACCGCAGGGGAGCTGCGCAGGTGTCCGCCCACCCCTTAGAAATACATCATGAAAATACAGCATTAACCACGAAAGGGTGGCTGCCCAGCCACTCAACTGAAATACAGAAATAGGGTGTTAACTCCATCAGGAGGATGGGCACAGCTTCCCACCAGCGCCGCGGCTAAATGCGAAGGAAGGTTTCCTAGAAGAGTCTGCAGACGGAAACGGCCTTTTTCCCGGAACAGGAGAATCTGGTGAATAAGGACAGGCAGTTCTCCCCTCTCCAGAGCTGAGACGACATTAAATCCACTAATAGTTCGGACAGAGGTCACACATACTCCTCAAGCAGCGAAAAGCCTCGTTCAGGGTGAACACAACCACAGACCAGACAAGTCGAGACTGACGGTCCTTTTTGGCTGTGCCGGTAGAAACAGACATTACTTATCTGTCAGGAAAACATCCCTGAACTTGAGGAAAGCTCGCTGCTGGAAAAGGCCCCCGGGCTAACTGCAGCTATTCCCTGCTGCTTCAAAGGCTGCAATTATTTACATTCAACTTGTGAAAGAACTCTCTGCAGAGCCTAATTAGCATTTCTTTAGAATCTCTTTCCAAATTCAGAGTCTGAATTAACAATGAGCAAGAATGACATCCCCTTTTTACTAAGGAGAAAGTAAAAGAAAATTAATGAAAATATAGACAGAATAGTCTTTTGTGCTCCATCTGGCTCTTCAAACACAGATTTCAAGATAATTGTATCTGTCAGTGATCAGAGATGCTTTAAATGATATCCTGTAAGGGCACAAAGCAGAGAGTAACCCTTGGTGGGTCTCCGCCCGTGCGCCCACGAGGGCGGCCACAAAGACCTGCTGCTCGCATGGGCCGGTCCCAGAGCCAGATTTTCTTAGATCACGGAACTCATCCCCCAGGCTAACCCGAGGAAACTCGTGCACCACTTACACTTATGTCTGCCTTTTAAAATAACAGAAGCCCCAGTGGCCTAACGGGTAAGGCACTGGCCTCCTAAAAATAATGTGCACTTGTGCCCTGACCAGGTGGCTCAGTTGGTTGGAGTGTCGTCTTGTACACCCGTGCTTGTAAGTCTGCATACAACTGTGGTTGCAGGTTCGATTCCCGGTCAGGCAAGTACAGGAGGCGAGTGATGGATGCCTCTCTCTCTCATATTAGTGTGTATGTGTCTGTGTTTCTCTCTAAAGAATTCGATACACATATCCTTGGGTGAGGATTAAAACATTTTTTCATTTGAAAAATGGACACTTGTAAGTTCTGTCATTTGTTTGACTCTCCTGAAGTCACAGGGCTGAGTGAGGTCAGAACCTGTGACCAACGGACCGAGGGCAGGGCTGGCGCAGGCGGAGGCCCCAGGGAGCTGCAGCGCCACAGACAGAGAGCGGGTAACAGCACACAAGGCTCGGCTCGGGGCTTTGGAGCCTCTCAAAGTGCTGACTGGGCGAAAGGCCTGCCCCGGAGAAAGCCTAGCGTGCAGGTCCGCACGCACACCGTGCAAGGAGCCACAGACAGACAGAGCCCTGCGTCCCCTGAGCTACCGACAGCCTCTTCAGTTCCCAGGTGACTGGTCTTTTTTAAAAAAGTTCACCGGCATTCACGTGGATCGCACCTGTGCCAGGCACCAGGACCTCTTGACCTTCAAACAATGTCCTGACCAAGGCCAGTGTCCTCGGCACCGAGCGGCGCTCGTGCGGACCCCACACCGGCACCCACACTCCGGTGTCTTCGCCCTGAAGCTGGAACCGGGCGCTCAGCATTTTCGTTTCCGGAATTTGAACAAGGGGCCCCGCACACTCTGTAACTGGTCCTGTCTGTGAGGTTAGAACTGTTATCACCCCCATTTCACAGGTATGGAAACTGAGGCCAAGAGCAGTTAAGCAACTTGCCAAGGTCCAAGAGCGGGCCCCGGGAGCAGGGATTTGAGGCTGCACCCATGGGAGCCACGGGCCCAGCTCCAGCTGGTTCTGCAGCCCCAGCTGAGGTCACGGCTGCAGGAATGTGGATTCCACTCCTTCCTCCTTGGTCAGTGCTTTTTATAGACACAGAACTGCAGTGGATAAAGAAACGGCAACTTCGCATTCACAAACAGGCCAAATGTGAAAAAAGAACCGCTTAGCCGAATGAAAGATGAGAGGTTTCAAATGGTCGTGGCAGGGGCTCAGCTATTTAAACGACAGGCCAGCAGGGCCCCTTTCGGGGCTGTCTCAGCTCTGGCCCCCGAATTAGAGCTTTCAGGAGGGGGCTCCAGGGGCCCGCGTGGGGAGGACCGAATCAGCAGCTTGGCGATGTCTCAGCGGAAGGGAGACATCAAAGGCGGGCTGCTCGCTCACTGCCTTTTATAGCTGTGAACGAAAGCAGACCCATGTCCAATGGGCAAACAGAAATAAAAGGCTTGCATCAGCTGAGGATCAAGTACTAAAAAAAAGAGGAAAGACTTCCTGGGGGCCAGGAGTCAAAGGTCGAGCCCCTGTGGAGAGAAGTGGCTGTCCCGAGGTCCTGCCGGCCCTGTGGGTGTGCCCTCTGACTGAGACACAGGTACGAGGACATCTGTCCCAGGGTCGTCGGACAAAACCTTTGTGCTTCTGAGCTTCGGCTTACTTGTAACCAAAGAGAAATAACAGCAACCCACCCTGTGTACAGTAGTTATGAGTATTACGAAATCTAGCTCAGGGCCTGGCAAATAATAGTTTCCCTATCGGCTGAGACATATTCATTGGCCATTAGAGAATACTCAATAAAAAATGTCTTAACCAATGGACAATTACCTTCTCACGGAACAAAAAGTCCAGAAGCGGGATGGATTCATTTTATAGCTCAACCAAGTCAGGGCTTTTTATCAGTTTCCCTGTTGTTCTCATAACTTTATATCCTCATGGTCTCAAGATGGCTGCTGGAGCCCCACACCCCACGTCCCACCATGATACCTTCCCAGGCCCAGGTGGGGATGGGGAACGCCACTTCCAGGAGCCCTCAGCAGATTGCCCCACAGCTGGGTCACATGCCTGCCCTCAATCACTGCAAAGAAAGTGGACTTTTGTAGTAACTCAGACCACTGTGCAGTCTGAGCAGAACAGTGACCAGAGAGGAAACCGCTCCTACACAGGCCACCAGCACTTCCCACGCTGTTCCGGCCCCTCCTGAGAGCTCACTCTCCAGTTTCAGGCCAGTTTTCTGTAAGCAGAATTCGTCCCATATCAGAATCTGAGCGCCAGCCACCTCCTCCTCTTAGCAGTCAGCCCCCAAACCCCACATGGGCCTGGCTCCTTCTCCAGCTGAGCATCCCAGCCAGGGAGGCTGGGTCAGAGCAGCAAGGGAGAGCAGGAGGGTTCTGCGCTCCAAGGACGCGCAGCGTCTATGGGTCCTCCCGGCAGCTCGGGGGCGGACAGCAGAACCGCCGCAGGAAGGGCCAGGGTCTCAGAACCAGCAGGAGGGGGGAGTGGTCTGGGGCAGAGAGCCAACCCTGACTGGGCAGAGCTGAGTCACCTGGTGGCCGCGGGGCTTCCATTCCAGGGTGTGGGATTCCGGACTCTGCAGCCGAGGCCACGGTACAGGGCTGCCCCCGCGGCTGTGCAGAGGGTGTCTGCTCCCCAGACTGGGGTTGGAGGCCAGGGACCAACCCAGCTTTGCTCTCCAAGCCCTGACCCCAGGGCTGAGCTCCACTTACCTGAAGCAGAGGTACCTTTTCCTTCAGAAGGACCACGTTTGGGTGCTCCCAAGGGAGCCAGGGGTCTGCCCCTGCCTGGACCACCCACAGAATGCTGCTTTTCTGATTCACGTGGAGACCTGCAACCTGTTGGCTGCATCCCAGACACTGGGCCTCGGAGGGTGAGAGGACAGGTCCTGGAACCCAGGTGTGGGGAATAAAGGCCAAGAGGCTGACAAAAAAGGCATAGGACCTACTGTGAACGCTACCTTCCAGTATTTTCCAGAGCAGATCTCTCCCTGTCCCACCCTCTGTGGAACCCCCTTGCAGCAGGCGCCCCAGCTGAGGGCAGCTCTGGACAGGATGCACGGTGGTGACAGGGAGCATTCTTGAAGGTTGCCACCCCCGGCTCCCCTCTGAACTCATCACTGAACTTCCCGAACAGGAGATGTGGGAAGAAGGCCCCTACAAGTGGGCTTGCGGCAGGTCCTCCCTGGCCAGAGCCTGGGTCCCCGGGCCCTGCGCCGGGTCGGGCACCTCCTTCCCTCCCCACTTCTCCTGCAGGTAAACTCCTTGCTGCTCTGTCCAGGCCCCTCCAGGTGGCCCAGCCCATCTCCCTGGGATTAGAGGTTACAGGTGGGACTCCCCAGCTGAGCAGGGGACGCAGCTGGAGCCGCAGCCGGGTAGGTGAGGGGCAGCACTTGACCTGCGGAAGGTGAAGAAAGCCCAGCCCCGCGGCGGGGCACCTGCAGGAGATGAGGATGGAGACGGATCAGAGAAAGGCCTCCCTTCCCGTCAAGCCCTCTTCCAGGGGGAGACATGCAGAAAGCTCAGGACCCCGGCAGAAGCGGTGAGGAGCGGCAGCGGCAGCGGCAGGGAGCCGGGGCTGGAGGCCTCAGCTGGAGCCCAGCACGGGCTGCTGATCAGGGACCACGTGCCTCCGGGAGGAAATGGGCCCGTGGCCCTGCCCGTGGCCCTTCCCTGGAGCCCAGCGTTCGATGCAGGAAGGCTGGTCGCTCACCAACAACCCTCCGATAACTGTTGCCTGTACTGGAGGGAGCAGAGTTAGGCCCTAGCGCCCAAAAAGGCTCAGAAAGGGCACCGCTGGGCACGGCCCCGCTGCCCACTGGGGTCGGGAGGGCGCCCGAGGCGGCTGCGGTCCCTGCGATGGCCCCTGGAGCGGCTGCCCACAGCGTCCCAATCCGCAGCCGCCTCCTGGGCGATCGCAAACGCCGCGCAGGACCTCCCCGCTCCGGACGCGCCTTCCCTGCGGGCAGAGGACGATCTCACCTGCGGGGGGCGCCACGCCCGGCAGGGCCGCCCCGCGCGGAAACGCGTGCGAGCAGGCGTGCGGCGGGCACGGCAGCGGTTTCAACGTGAACCTGGGCGCCTGGTGACCGAGGACCCGCGGGGCGAGCCTGCAGGAACCGAAGGAAACCTGGGGGGGAGCCCGCTGTCGTTCGGTGTCGCCGACTGTGACATCACGTTGGCGTCCGGTGTGCAACCTCACGCCTGATGTTCGTGCTCACGGAGGAACGATCACGGTGCCGTACAGTCACCAACACAGCCGCGAGTATTTTTCTCGCGGTGAGAAACTTTCAGGGCCACTCCGCCAGCGACTTTCGAGTTTGCAACATAGTGTTGCGGTGCAGCCCGCACGTACTACGTTCCAGGAGCACCCCGGTTACAGCTGGAGGCTCCGGTCTTGGGTCCCCTTCACCCATTTTGTCCGCCCCGCGCCCCCCACTCCCGGGACCTCCGGTGGGTCCTCTGCATCTGAGCTCAGGTGGGGGTTTTGTTTGGGGTTTTGGGTTTGTTGTTGGTTTTTTTGCCTTTCGATGTTGTTTTCAGATTCCACACACATGACATCACACGGAACTTGCATTTCTCTGTTTGCTTTCACGCAGCACAAGGCCGCCTAGACCTGTCCACACTGTTGCAAATGGTGAGATTTTATCCTTTTTGCAGCTGAGAAACATTCCGTCGTGCGAGTCACATTTGCTCCACTCACCCGTCCGCGGGCACTTGGGCGGCTTCCCCGCCTGGCCGCAGTAACCACGCCGTGAGGACACCTCGGTGTGCACGTCTGTCCGAGTTAGTTCCCTTCAGATGAAACTGAAGCAGAACCATCTGTTGTTTCCAAGGGGCTGTTTGAAGGCGCCGATGCTGCGGGTCTCAGGGTCACCCTGGAGTAACGTGACCTTGGAGGACACAGGCCTGAGCCTGGTTTGCGGTAAGATGTGTGTCGAGAAGAAAAGAAATGTCAAGGGCATCAAGCTCGAGTTTGTGTTGATCTCTCAGCACAAACCACAGCCACAGTGGCCGGGGAGGTGGCGAGCTGGAAAGGATGGGAACCCACCCAGGAAAGAGGAGTTTGGCAAAGGTTCCTCGGAGGTGCCTCCGTCACCGTGACCTTGTCGTGCGACCCCTGGAACTCACCGTCCGTTACCAAGAGAATAAGCAGGAGTGTCTTATGCAAGAGCAAGAGTCACCACACTATCATTTTGTGTCAAAGGCAACCCGAGAAAGCAAGAAGGAGTAAAACGCAAAAGGCACCCGCCCCACCCGCCCCTGCTGGCTGCAGGGGGAGAGGGTCCCAGCAGCCGGGCTCGGACCCCACAGGTCAGACCAGGCTCCCAAGTGAGCGCACTGGCTGGAGCCCAGAAGGCGCCTGAGACCACCACAAAAACCACGGACAAGCCTCCAGCACAGGGGTGCTCTCTGGGTCCATGCTCCCCAGGTCTCCGATTCACGGAGCGGCCTCGGAGGCTCCAGGGTGGTTAACTCAGGGCTCCATGCCCCCTGCCCAGACCCGTCGGGGTCTCCGAGGAGACAGATGATGGGTTTTCCCCTGATGTACAGAAAGAGACTTATTGAGAGAAACGGCCTCACACATTCACGGGGGCTGCGCGGTGCCTGGAGTTCCTGCCTCTCACACAGCGACACGCTGCGTGGCATTCGGGAAAATCCTGGGCCCGCGGTGCCCAGCAAAGCCGCACCCAGATTCCTGACCCACAGAAACTGAGATGAAGACGGTGGCTATTTTGAGATGCTACATCGTGGGGCTCCTTTTTAAGGCAGCAGTGACGGGTATACTTTTCTCGGTGATTGTGCTAGATGTCTCTAAACCCACAACAACCAGCAACCCTGCAAGCTGAGTATCAGCACCCACCGTTTACAGACACAGGGCAGCTGGGAGGGTTGAAATGACTCTCCCCAGTGTCCTGGGTGATAGGGTTAGAATTGCAAACCCAGCTTGGCCTCCAAGGCCACCCTGTTTTCCACAGACAACAAGTTATTCCCTTTTCCACTTCTATGACCTTGGACACACGACTTCAACGTCTGCTAGTCAGTTTCCCCATCAGTGAAATCAGGAGCTGAAACAAATTATCCATCTCTGATTCTGTAAACCTCATCCCCTCCTCTGCTTTAAGAAGCAAATGTAAATGATTTTTATATCAAGGAATGTTGAGGATTTGAAGATTGCTTGATTTAGCTGAAGAACTCCACTGAGGTAAAAAAACACCTCTTTGAACATCCATGGGCCGCACAGCCGCTGCCGGAGCCCCCGCGGGCTCAGGGCCAGGCTCGGGGGCGACAGGGGCCCGAGGAGTGTAGCTCACGGACGAAGAGGCCCCACTCCGACCAGCCTCGACAGTGCAGCCCCCCACAGGGAGGGCAAGAGCTGCGGCAATGCCCACTTCTGCTGCGGCTCTGCGCACGTCCTCAGCCCACAGTGACGTGGCAGGGAAGGAGGGGCACCCGGCCAGCTGAGGGGTCCGCGTGGTCGTGTTGCCATTTTACTTTATCGTCCTTTGTTGTCATTATGATTGGCCTTCTGTGTGTGCTGTTGTGAAATTCTCCCTCCTTCAAGTGTCCCTTCAAAAATTCTCAGTTTAAGCTGCATCTCAGACCCAGAATTGTGGGAACCACTGCCCTAAACCACAGTGCAGCGACCCGACTTGGTGAGGGAGGGGACCCTTTTAGGAAAAGCCACGTCAAAACTCCACCTGTCCCTTTGGCATCTTGGGGTGAAGAGAGCAGAGACCCTCCACTGTCCCTGATGAGCCCGCCCTCCTGCTCAGAGGCCAACGAGCACGCAGACCAGGGAGGCGAGGGTGGAAGAGCTCCTTTTCCGTAGAAGAAAGAAGCCCAGTGACAGGTGCCTTTAGGGTTTCGTGACGTGTGGCACGATGTTCCGTCATCCTCTTCCCCAACAGCTCCGCCACTGACTAGCTAGCGAACACAAACGAGTTATTAGTCTTCACAGGGCCCAGATATCCCCCTATTATTGTGAAGATTAAAGAAGAGAGTTTATCTGAGAAAAACCAGTGCAGAGTCGCGCAAATAGTGGGAACTCAGTAAATGTTCAGTTTCCTTATTTTACATTCTTTTTTTTTTCGTAATCAGTTTACTCTGGCCCTGGCTGGTGTGGCTCAGTGGACTGAGTGCCCTCCTGCCTACCAAAGGGTCACTGGTTCGATTCCCAGTCAGGGCACATGCCTGGGTTGCAGGCCAGGTCCCCAGCATGGGGTGTGCTAGAGGCAACCACACACTGATGTTTCTCTCCCTTTCTCCTTCCCTTCCCCTTTCTCTAAAAATAAATAAAACCTTTAAAAAAAATAAAAGATCGCCCTGGTGCTCCCTGGAGAACATACATAAATGGAGAGGAGAGCCAGAGGTGAGACAGACCGCTGTCCTTGCCCTGGGGAGGGTGGGGCCCAGGGTGCGTGTAATAAGGCCCCCAGGGGACTGTCACACTCGAACACTGGAGACACACAACTCCTGGGGAGGGCGTCTCCAGCCCAGAGCTCATGACATTTGGGACAAACGATTCTTCATTGTGGGGCTGTGCCGAACACTGCAGGGTGTCTGATGAGCCTTTGGCCTCAGCCCACGAGGTTCCAGCACCACCGAGGTGATGTGGCTTCCTACAAACAACCAGCCACTGCTAATATCCCCTGGGGGAAGGGAGAACAAAATGCCCCCTGCCGAGGGCCACTGCTCTGAGGGCAGGAGTGGGCCAAGCTTGGCTCAGGGCACTGGAACCCTCACGGTCATTGACACACACAGCCGCGTGTTCACAGAGACCTGCTGCGTCCAGGAAACGAGGGAGGGAATCGTGTTTCCGTTTCCAAAGCACTTCCACGTGTGCCATTTCCTCCTCTCGTTAATCCCGTGAGGAAGGTTCCTACGTCCCCCGTTTCCGGTTAGGGACCTGAAGTTCGTAGCGGTGGCTTCATGTGCCCGAGCCCACTGCCCACTACGGAGCAGCTCGGGGCCTCAGGTCCACATCTTCGTTTTTCACAGGGAAAGAGAATTCTCTTGTTAAATGGGTTATGGAGGGGATATTTCTAGCCCTGAACAAAACTGTTGCTCTTGGAACAAATATTAGCTAAGAAGTTACAGTTGTAGGAATTCTTCAACAGTGTTCAATAATAAAACGTTGAATAAAACAAGATTGTTTTATTATTATTGTGTATCCAAGTTGTGTATCCAAGATTAGAGTAAGCCTGTCTGTAGCTGTGGCATGAGCTCTTACTTCGAAATAAACAGTTTACGAGAGATGTCCGGCCCCTGATGCAAAGGGAAAGCAGAGAAAGGACGCCCGACCACTGCAGGGCCCGGTCCCTCCGACCTGCGGCTCCCGGGGCCCAGGCGCGGGCCCAGGCCTCGCTGGGGCCGAGCTGGGGATTTCCAAGGCACAGAGATAAACTGGATTCCGAGTGGCCACCCCCCGCCAGCAGCCAACTCACTGACCTTTGATGGTCCTCCGACCTGGCCAAGCTTGTTGCAGAGCCTAAAACTGAAACGCTAAGTATAGATCAAGGCCAAATCAAAGTCGTGATGAGACAAATGACCCCTTCTGATATCAGTTCTTTTTTGACCTGAGAAGACTTTGAAACCTCTTGCTTCCTTTTTAGAGAGGATGGTTAATGGTTCTGTAAGCTGGAGTTTAAACCTGGAAGCACCCCTAAGTCTGGGATTGGAGTCAGAAAGGCTGGGTTCTAGTCTTGGAAATTCAGCAGAGAAGCCACTCATCCTCCCCTGGCCTCGGGTTTAGGTTGTATTTTTTCCTGTAAGACAGAGAGCTCCGATTCCAGGATCTCTGGGACTCCTTCCGCGAGGAGAATCCGGCTCTTTACCAACGTCCAGGACCTGCAGGAAGCGCGCCCCGCCCCCACTCTAGACGCCGTGCAAGGAGGTAACGAAGTCGCAGATCGGAGTCCCGCAGCCCAGCACCAACCCTCTCTCTGTGGGTTCTGGCCAAGTCACGCCGGGCAACGCCCCGACCCTGCGCACACTCGGCGTCCTCGTCTCCACAGTACAGGTGGTAATAACGGTACCCTGACCAAAGGGCTATTTTGACTGTTAAATGGAAACACACAGATGAACAATTATCACACAGTCCCGGGCACACAGGAAGTGAGCACTAGAGGGTCATTATTGTCATTCATTTGAAAATGGGCACAAACATAAAATGTTTTAGGTTTTAACATCTCTACCGCCTCCTAAAACATGTGGAATTAGAGCCACTTAAAAACTGAGTGGCTAAGAACCATCATTCACATTCCGGTAGCAAGACTCAGGCCCAGCAGCAGACAGTCTCCCCGGGCACAGGCGCTCTTTCTCAGGTTTGCTGCCCGAGCCGGGTTAGTACGTAATCAGACGTAAAGGGCGCCTCCCTGCGCGCACCGCACCGTTTCGTGACGCGCCAATGCTGTGCGTCAAGTTGGCGACGGGGAAACCGAGCTGGGAAGAGCGAACGGGCAGAGCCCCGCGGTCCGGTCACGTGGGGCTGTGCTCACTGGGACGCAGGCCACAGGGGCCCACGCACTGGACTGGGAAGACCGTGTGCCAAGAAGGGAATGAAAAATATTTCATTAATATCTTTCTGTTGGCTGTATGTTAAAATGATGGCAATTGGGTAAACTGGAGTAAATTGGGTAAAATATAGGGTAAAAACCTATATTTTTAAATTAATTTCACCTGTTTCTTTTTACTTTTTTAATGTGGACTACTAAAAACTGAAATTACATACATAGTTCACACTATATTTCTGTTAGACAAAGAGAGGGGCATTGAGAGAGGGAGGAAACGCACACACGCACACGTGAGAGGGCGGGGTCCCAAGGGTGCAGCCAGCTGCTCCCAAGGGTGCACCCGGGAGAACACTCCGGCTCCCAGTCCACCTAAAGAGAAGTCGTTGGGATCGGTTTATCTACCAGCAAAAGAGCGGAAAGAGGCCGAATTCTCCGTGCCTTTACACCTTCCGTTCTGTAACACTTGGGAGAGGAAAAACAGTGCCACCCCCACCTCTCCTCATTGCGTAGCAGTTTCTAATCTTCCAAAACACCTTGTTCCCCTCTGGGTGGGTGGTTGGAAAGACCAAATTAAGGAAAGTGCGCCCTCTGCAGGCCCCGGGGTGACACTGGGAAAGAACGAGGGGCGGATGCATAGAAGGAGGCTGGAGGCGGAGTGGGAGGAAGGACCTAGGGAGCCAGTCACCTTCCACACGGCTGAGAGTGCACCTTCCACTCAGCGATGCTGCGACTAAAAGCGAGGAACCAGGCTCGGAAGCGTGGGGCCTACGTTCAGGTTAGATAAGCCCTTTCTTTTCCTCTGCCCTCCTCCCGCTCCCTTCCTCCTCCCCTCCTTCATCCTTTCATTCTTTTCCTTTCTTCCACTCTTCAAACCACTGACACACACTTAAAAAAAAATAAATAAATCCCATACAAAGACAGAAGTCACGAGGTCAAATTCAACTTGAAGACGGATGCCGCTTGATTCTGCACAGTGTCTTTCACGTTTCTAAGCCCAACCTCACACTCACACACACAGTCACACACATGCTTCTTCCTTTGTCGCCGAAACCCGCGTCCTACGGGTCGGGTGCAGACGAAGATGCCCTGCAGTGACAGTGAGACGGGGCTGCGGTGGCCTTGAGAAACGTAGCATTGGGGCTATGGAACACATTTCCTATTGTCATCTTTATTATTTGCAGCATAATTTTTTAAAACCAGGTTAATTCCTTTCAACCTACCAGATAAAACCAGCCTAGTTAAATTCAACTGCAGGGCGTGAAATAAATTCAGGTGAGCTTCTGAAAAGGAGCGTGGAAGAACTCAGAAATTTTAAACTTCTTCCTTATACATCATTCAAAATGTGGTGAAGATGCAACCCAGACCTCAAACCTGTGTCTTCTCTGTCAACCACGGGGCACACATTTTAAAAGAAAGGCAGAAGAGCATAGCACCAAGAGGTAGGATTTGTTAGTTCCTGTGTCTTATGCTCCTGTTTAAACTTCCGAGTTGAGGAAATGTACAGCAGCCTGAACAGTGTGTCTGCTGAAGCTTCTCGTAGTTAAAGTGCCAACAAAAACAAGAGCATCTATCTTTACCCAAGTTATTAGGATGTAAGTGAACTATTTCACAGCTCTGCTCTCTCCTGACAGCGTCTGGAAATTCAGCACTTTTGAGAAATATGGGCCCATTTAATGCACAACAGTTCAATAAAGAAGCTCTTTCCCACTCAATTAACTTAGGGCATTAAAGCAAAAGCAGAATGCCCCACCTGCTTTTTGCTGAAGTTTTCGTGACTAGGTTTATAGGAGTCTGGATTTGACGGGAAGAAATCCGTGTGCCGCGGCACAGTCACAGCAGAAGGGCATCGACGGCCCTATTGTCCTGGAGAACCCTCGGCAGCTGGAGGGCAGGTGGCCATGTGTTTCCCAGGCCTGGTGAGGAGCCTGTCTACTGCCCAGGGGCTGGGAGCATCCGAGCCTGTCGTCCACCTCGGGTCAAAGCTCACGGGGACACTGGGGCATTTCCCACCCCCTTCCCTGCTGCACCTTCTTGTGCCCCGAGAGCTCCAGGTAAAGCAGGCCTCACTCTGTGGGTCATTCCGTTTACTAAATCATGGTTTATTTTTTCCCCAGGATATCACATGCTATTTTAGAGTCAGTTTTCAAAAGGTCTTAAATGACTTGGCTTGAAATTGGTTTTGTATTAAGGGAAAGAACTGGCGTCCCGGAGTTTCAATCAGCACCCTGAGCAACAGGCGGCTGACCTTCTGCAGATGGCCCAGAGGTGCCAACAGCAAGTGTCCGCCAGGAGATGGCCAGGGTTTATGTCTCTCTGCTGCTTTTGCACATTTTTCCACACTGTTTTCCATGGAAACAGGACTGCAGTTGATAGTCTTATAGGAAGGGGTAGAAGAGGGGTGGGACAGTAAGATCTGGGGCCACACCCCACAAACCCACTGTGGGTGAAGAGATTTGAGCCAGGAGCCGCCTGCTCGCTTTGATGGAAGTAACTTAACTGCCTCCGTTATCTTTCACTGAGAGTTAAGATTCTGCCTCAAGGCCATCACTCACTGCTTCCAATAACACAGCAAGTGGATTAGCATTCGATGAATGTTAACTGTAGTACAGGAGCACTTCAGTCCTCTATAACATCAGAGGGATGAAGTGTCCTCTATAAATGAATTTTTCAGACAAGTGACGGGCCCCCCTCACTGTCAAGGACCAAGAGATGTTTTTAAAAATTAAATCACTTTTTTACTTTTTCATTTTGTTGATTATGGTATTACAGTTGTCCTGATTTTCCCCCTTTGCCCCCCTCCACCCAGTATCCCCCACTCCCTTGAGCACCACCCCCACCATCGTCCATGTCCATGGGTCCTGTGTGTAAGTTCTTTGGCTGCTCCATTTCCTGTGCTGTAGTCTGCATCCCATGGCTGTTCTGTAACTGCCTGTTTGTACTTCCTAACCCCTCACCTCCGCACCCATCTCCCCCACACCCCCTCCCATCTGGCAACCTCCACATCCTCCGTATCAAAACATGGTCTCCTCATCCAGGATTCCATCTCTGTTCTTCTGTGCTCAGTTTGTTGTTTGGATTCAATTGCTGATAGATATGTATTTATTGCCATTTCATTGCTCACAGTTTTGATCTTCTTTTTCTTAAATAAGTCCCTTTAACATTTCCTATAATAATAATTTGGTGATGATGAACTCCTTTAGCTTTTTCTTGTCCGGGAAGTTCTTTATCTGCCCTTCATTTCTAAACGATATCTTTGCTGGATAGAGCAATCTTGGCTGTAGCTCCCTGCTTTTCGTGACTTTGAATATTTCTTGCCAATCCCTTCTATCCTGCAAAGTTTCCTTAGAGAAATCAGCTGACAATCCTATGGGAAGTCTCTGCAGGCAACTAACTTCTTTACCCCTTGCTGCTTTTAAGATTTTCTATCTTTAACCTTTGGCATTTTAACCCTTGGAGAAGGCCTCTTTCCATCCGTCTTGTGTGGGACTCTCTGTGCTTCCTGGACTTGCATGTCTCTTTCCTTCACCAAATTATGGAAGTTTTCCTTCATTACTTTTTCAGATAGATTTCCAACTTCTTGCTCTTTCCCTTTTCCCTCTGGCTCCCCTATGATTCGAATGCTGGATTGTTTAAAATTCCACAGGCTACTTACACTATCCTCATTATTTTGGATTCTTTTTTCTGCTTCTTCTGATTGACTGGTTTGTTTTTTTTTTTGCTTCCTTATGTTCCAAATCATTGATTTGATTCCCAGCTTCATCCACTCTACTGTTCTTTCCCTGTAAATTGTTCTTTATTTCAGTTAGTGTGTCCTTCATTGCTGACTGAGTCTTCTTTATGCCGCTGAGGTCCTCACTAAGCTCCTTGAGCATCCTTATATCTAGTGTTTTGAGCTCTGTATCTGACAGATTACTTAGCTCCATTTTGTTTAGCTCTTTTTCTGGAGTTTTGATCTGTTCTTTCATTTGGGCCATGTTTCTTTGTCTCCTCATTTTGGCAGCCTCCCTGGGTTTGTTTCTATGTATCGGGTAGAGCTGCTCTGACTCCGTGTTTTGATAGTGCGGCCTAATGTAGTCGGCGTCCTGTGGGGTCCAGCGGCACAGCCTCCCCTGTCACCCAAGCTGGGTATTTGAGCTGCACCCTTTGTGTGGGCTGAGTACACCCTCCTCTTGTAGTTGAGCTTTGGTTGCTGTTGGCAGGTCAATGGGAGGGATTTACCCAGGCCAGTCAGAGGCAAGGATTGGCTGTGACCACTGACCACTACCCTCCACCTTCTGTGGAGGATCAGCTGTGCAGGGGCAGGTGGTGATGCTCCGATGTGGTCTGTAGCTGTCCACTAGGTACGCTGGCCCTGTGGTCTGTAGCTGTCCACTAGGTACGCTGGGATTTCCTGCGTGGTTCAGGCTAAGGTCAGCCCCCACCTGTGTTTTACCCAGGGCCACCCTGCCTGAGCTATAAAGCAATCTGAGACGGCTGCTGCTTGTGCTGGGCTTGGAGAGTCCCAGGTGAAGCCAAGCTGTGTGACTCTAAGCTGCTAGAGTCAGGCTTCTGCTGCTACTTCTGGGCCTTGGGCTCACTGTTGCTTATTTGAGAGGATTTAGGAAACTGTGTAGCATTAGCCAAGACCAGCCATTCTTATGGAAAAGCTGCTAGGGTGGGCCGGTAAGCTGGGTCGGGTGGAGTCTCTGGGGATCTCCAAGGCAGGCCTAACAGTGTTAGCCAAGTTGATGGAGTCTCAGATATGGCACCAGTCTGCTGGCTCCATGGGGGGAGGGTTTAGAAAAGGGACAATGGTCTCTGCTCACCTTGATGCCAGACACTTCGATCTCTCCCTCTAGACCACTGGTGCCTTTCAAGCTGCTACCCCAGTGCTGGTGCTCAGAGGGAGTGAGTCTGAGTAAGTTCACGTGTGGGTTTGTTAAGAGGGACTGCTTGGAGCCCCAGAAACTTCTTTCACTGACTCAATTCCCGCTGGTTTATGCAGCCAGAAGTTGTGGGAACTTCTCTTCCTGGCACTGGAACCCTGGGCTGGGGGGCCGGGGACTCCTCACTCCTAAGATATTCCTCCCAAACTTTTATCCACCACACGTGGATGTGGGACTAGGCCACTCCGCATCTGCGCCCCTCCCACCCATTTGGATGGATGTAGTGTCTTTCATTCCGTAGTTGTCAGACTTCCATTCAGCTGGATTTCCGACAGCTCTGACTGACGTTCTGAGTGACGGTTCTGACAGGTGTTTTGTATTTTAGTTGTACTTTTGATGTGTCTGTGCAAAGGTGTGAACCGTGTCTGCCTATGCTGCTATCTTGTCCAGAAGTCAAAAATTTATTTTTAATTGAGTTTAAATATATTTGAATTCAAATATAGGTGGTCATGTTCAATGACCAACTAAAAAGATGCAAAAGCCGTTATTTTACTCATAGCCAACCATCGCCTTACCTGCAATTCATGGATACAGGCGACGGCCACACTGAAGCGCCCCGACTATGCTTCTCTGGTTCTTCAAGTCTCCCTGAAGTGGGCGTGGCCCTTCTCTGTCTGGTTATTACCTGTCAGTTGTACTACCAGTCAGTCTGACCGCTCTCATCTGGGCTGTGTGAGGAATCAGACATCA
The DNA here is from genome assembly GCF_021234435.1 of Artibeus jamaicensis. Classification (NCBI taxonomy): domain Eukaryota; kingdom Metazoa; phylum Chordata; class Mammalia; order Chiroptera; family Phyllostomidae; genus Artibeus; species Artibeus jamaicensis. The sequence continues at coordinate 50,265,249 of NW_026522046.1, forward strand.
AGCTTCTGGGAACGAGTGGCATTACCTTACAGTTCTCAGTCCAAAAGGCCCCGCCGAGGGTCCCACGGTCTTCCCACGCCACCACCGAGAACATGAGTCGTCTGGAGACGGGCATTTTTCTTGCTAACTTCTCTTTTCCTTTTTCCTTTGTCATTTTTTGGCAAAGTTTCAGAGTCGTCTTGAGATGAGTGACTGTGTACCATACACTTTTCTAAACTTATTCTTCTGTATCTCTTCTCAAATAAATATTCTTTTTCATCTTAGAAAGTTAATTTCCAACTGTAGTTAGGTTACTTTCCTACACTGTCAAGAATCCCCGTATGATGGTGCAGGGGTAAAACCCCATTCCAGAAAGGGTTTTCCTGCCATTACCCTCCTCCTCCACCAGGATTCCGGACGGGACTTCGCTGCAGAGGTGCAACCAGACAGGGTCGGAACAGTGAGCATCTGTCACGAAAGAGGACAGCCAAATTGGATGGCAGAGAGAAGACATAACTGCTCTGGCCAACCACCACATAAATAGATCCTTCCTTAATCTTATTCCCCTGAGACTAATAACTGATCCTAATGAAAATCCTAGTGGAAATCATTGTAACAAAAATAACCAAAACATTAAGAATAGGACAAGTGAGAATGACGATGCCTGACAAGCATCTGAACTGTCAAGCATCCTTACTAATCCAACCGAAAATAAGTACTGGCACGTAGGCTGCGTGCCTAAGAGAAATCAGGAACTTCTTACATGAATCAAGTAGCAATTTAATTGAAGCAGAAAAGTTCTGCAATGATCTCTTATTCTCCCTTATTGTTTTTAATGGATTCAATGTATAGGAATAGAAGACATCCTCAAGCTTGTTTTATATTTATATTTTGGTATTGTACTATTCGTGCTGTGGCTGTGTTTCTAGCGAAAATTACAAATTTCTCTTCCTAAATCAGTTTTAAAAAATCAAATCAGCTTTAGCTAGTGTGGCTCAGTGGATTGAGTGCCGTCCTGTGAATCGAATGGTCGCCAGTTTGATTCCTAGTCAGGGCACATGTCTGGGTTGCAGGTGAGGTCCCTGGTAGAGGGTGTGCAAGAGGCAACCACACTTTCTCTTTCTCCTTCCCTTCCCCTCTCTAAATAAATACCGTATTTTTCAGAGTATAAGACACACTACCCCCCAATTTGGGAAAAAAGGAGGGTGTGTCTTATAGTCTGAATGTAGCTAACCTGGCTCACTGGGGTTAGGGCAGGGGTAGTGGTGGAGCGGGGTCACAGGAGGCAGAGCAGGGTTGCCACTGCAGGAAGCCAGTGGCTGCAGGAGTAGGGGCAATGTGTCTTACAGTCTAAGAAATACGGTAAATAAAAAAAGAAGGAAGGAAGGAAAGAAAGAAAAGAAAAGAAGAGAAAGAGAAAAGAAAAGAAAAGAAAAGAAAAGAAAAGAAAAAAGAAAGAAAGATGGCTTGCTGGCCATTATGTCTTTTTAAAAAACCACTGTGAAGTGAGGCTTCAAATCCCATTAATCATCCCCAAACCATCTGTAATTTATAAACTAGAACTTTAGAAAAATATATTTATACCCCACCTCATTCCCAGAAGGATTTGATGTGGCTTATAAAAACAACAAAATCAATGAGGATTCTTTTTTAAGCTGAAAGAGTTTGGATGAAATAAGAAAGAACAAGCAAGAAAAGTAATAAACCAAGTAGTGAGTACTATGCAGAAATATCACCCCATTGTCCAGTGTAGTCGTTACAGTTGGGCTCCACATTTGGCTCAAAGTTGCCAGTAGTTTAAGAGAGAAACAAAAAAAGTGTAAGAGTAGAGAGACCATCAAATAAAAACAATGGTCGAATGATGGAGTAAGTTTTCTCCACAGGCCTCACAAGAAAAGATTCCATGTAACGAAGCATTTGACAGCCTAGAACAGAGTCAACAGCCCACTCACTGTCCCTTTATAAGACGCTGGCACAATACCAACAGGCGTCTGTCAAACTCAAGCCTCCAAAGAACTAGAGCACCGACTGCCTGGCTTGATACAAGGGCAACATTTATTAGCTAAATGAGAGTGTACTGTGTGGCATTCAGGAAGCTTCCCTCCGACATAAATTTTTTCAATTAGGCTTTTCATTAAGATCGGATAAAAGATGGTTGAAAGTTATATTCTCAAAGTTGGATCCCTCTCTGACAGGCATGGCTCAGTGGGTGGGGCATCGTGCTAAGGTGAAGCGTCGCCGGTTTGATTGCCAGTCAGGACACAGATTTGGGTTGCCGGCCAGGTCCATGGTTGGGGGCCAGTGGGAGGCAAATGATCAGTGTTTCTCTCCCTCACTTTCTCCCTTCTTGTGGAGAGCAGGATCAATAAGATGGCATTGGTCTGGTTAAGACAGCTTAAAGAATATAAAACAAAGCGGAGTCACTCATGCCAACCAACAGGGCCACCAGTCAGCCATGACACTTTAGTTCAGGAGGGAAACTGCCTAAGTCAGAGCACACACGTCTGACAAGGGGACACACCCAGGATATCTGCCCACGTGGTCAGAACAGCTGTGTCTGCAGAGTGGGACCCCCCACAGGCAGGGTCCTGAGGGCAATCTTGCCCACTTGGCAGCAGGAACGCCAGGACATTCATCGGAAAGACCCAGAAGGGTGGAGTCCACTGCTCTCCAGGTACAACTGAGGCAGCTCCAGACCACTGTGGAGACAGCCAAGCTCCACACCCCAGAGGGCTGCCCCACGCCACTCCAACTTCCCTTGGCATCAGCCACCGAGGCTCTTGCCTGCTGGACAGAGGACTTTACCTGCCCTGCTGCCCGCCTGGCTCCAGAGATTCTTCCATGCAAGATGCTGATGACTCCCTTGACTTCTGTGCTGTCTACTGGACTTGCAGACCGAGACTCTGGGGCTCAGGGTCACTGTCCCCCACGTATTGCTGTATGTGTTTGTGTGTGTTATATTTCTCTTAGGTTGTCAGAGTGTGAGGATTTTACTGTGTGTTGATGTTCTGCTCTGAGTGAACCTGCATTTGATAAAAGATGAGTGATTAGCACAGTTACTGTGTGACTCCTGTCTGTTCCTCGGTGCCAGGCTGTTCTGCTGGCAGCGAGCCTACTACGTTAAAATTAACGTAAGGTGTGGGGGCGACTTCTCCGAGTCCCCCCTGGTGCCACGGACACCCGTGCATGAATATGGCCAAGAGATGCTGGATCTGCTTTGGGGTGGAAGGAGTGGGCTGTGGCCAGTTTCTCAGGGGAGACAAAGGCCCCGAGTGCCTTCCTCCAGGGGCTTTTATAGAGTTGTAATACACAGGAATACAGGGTGGCAAGGATTAAAAAGTAGATAACATTTCAAAGAAATCTGAGGGCTTCAGAGTCTGAGTCTCTCAGGAAGAGAATTGCAGAAACTTTGGGAGACATACTCATTTCCTCTCGGACCCTTATCATATGAATGAAAGCACTCTTAGCAGAGTAGATTTCACAGGTTTATCAGCAAGTCTTTGTGATGCCAGACTTTTCCCCAGGACACACTTTAGCAAGGCAAGGAGCTGCACCTCTCCCCATCAGGAATTCAGGCTTAAAGGGATTAAGAGCCAGGAAGCGCTTCTCCCAGGAGATGTGGAGACTCCGGCTTTGTCAAAGCCTGGGAGTGGAGGGGGGGTGGCGAGAGCCCATTGCTCCATTGCTCCTTATTAAAGCCCCTGAGTCCTTCCTGAAGGCCTCCCAGGTGATCGAGTCTGGCTTAGGTTGCCCCCCGCTGTGAAGGATCTTACCCATCATTGACTTCCGACCAAGCTCTGGGGGCAGGGAGAGGAACTGAGGCAGCGTTTGCTACCAGAGACAGGCTTTGTCTCCTGCAGCTCCCATTCCAGAGGTCGTCTCTCTCACCCTTAGCCACAAGGGGTAGAGGTACAATTCCTAAAACTAGGCAGAGCGGTCTACTACAGTAAGGTCAATTTTTATTACAAATTTTCCTTGGAATTTGATTTCTCGGCTGCTAACTCTAATTTAATTTCCCATGGTCCTTATCAAGGTTTGGTTCCGTAGTCATTTTTAGTTCAATTCTGTGAAGTGTCATTTTAACACCTTTCACTTTTAGCTTTGTCACCACAGCCCCTCGGAGTCCGATGTTTTTATTCGCACATCAGTCAATCACGGAAAAACCTTGCGTTGTCTGGGACCTATCTGCTGCAGGTTCGACGCTGCTCCAGTTGCAGGACCTTGCTCCTCCTGAGCATTCCCGAGGCTCTCAGAGGGCTTTTACGTGGGTCACAGCTAATAGTATTCTCATATTCTAAGTTGAAACTGACTTTTAAAAATATTTACTAACTTAAAGCTACAGTAATAAGCCCATCACGTTAACATATTTTTATTAACAAGTAACTACCTTTCAAAACAAACAAAAAGTGGGAAGAGGGGCACTGTTTTACGCTTCTGCCAATGCGTTTTCTGTCCATCTCACTAGAAGACAAGTGGCTTCTCGCCCTCATGTTCCAACTGTTGTTCGCGCTCGTCGCGCGGCCTGAAGAACAGGAAGGAAACGTCTTAGTTTTGCAGGGAAGACAGTTCGGCCCAGTCCGCACGGCTGGGGGTCCCACCGCCCTGAGAACTGCTGACTCCGCGGAGGCTTCCCAACAGGTGATCACGGACCACTGGATTTGAGGTGGCAAAAAGGCACTTTTTAGTTTACTAATTAGGTATTTTTAAGGAGAAAAAGGAGAAAATGTTGTAACTGATAACAGACACGACACGTGGTTATTCCTTCAGGGACAGTAAACCCCAATTTAAAGAAAATCAGTCCTTGACACCTGCCCGTCAAAGAACAGGAGTGGAGCCCAAACGTCCCGCTCCGCGTGTCTGAGTTTTCGGCGGGAAGCGCGGACTGCGCCCCGAGGTGGCGCTGTCTCCGTGTAGAGAACGCTCCGTCGCCATCCCGCCCGGCCTAGACCGGCCCGCGCCGGGGGCAGACCCCGACATCAGGTGCTCATTTTCAGGAAAAGGCAGAGAAAGCCGGGCGGCAACGAGCGCGCGACGCGCCCGGGGTGCCGGACACGTCCCCACCGGCGGTCCCCGCTTCCGCCCGAAGGAGGGTGCGCCGTCGGCTGCCGAAACTGTAACCCGTCCGGTGAGGCACCTCACTCAATGGGACCCTCGCTGAGTGGCGACCCGCACGGGCCCGTCTCCTCCCGCGCCCAGCCCAAGCGCCCCCGCAACAGGCTCGGCACCTGCGAGTAAAGAGAAGCGTACCTGGCCTTGTCATGGGCCTGGAGCATCACGCACAAATTACTCATGAGGCAGGCGTAGCTTCCAGCTCAGAAACGGCACTTATGAGACACGCCAAACCTCGAGTTTCCACCCCGAGGACCTTCGGGAGCGAGCCCTACGGCCTGGGCCCCCTGCGCGTGCGCAGCCCAAAGGCCAAAGGCGCGCGCGGCGATCGGCCCCACCCATCGAGCTGACGGACGCTCCTCCGTGGTTCTGACTGAGAGAACTGTTCTATCTCGCGAGGCTTCAGGCCGGCGGCTGGGAAGGGGCGGGGCTAGCTGGAGAAAGGAGGAGCGTGAGGCCGCGCACGCTGCGTTCCCAGGAAGCTGTGCGACCCACGCCTCTTCTGGAGTGCCGCGAACGGCTCGTGAACGGCTTCCGCGGTGCAGCCATGGCGCTCCACGTACCCAAAGCCCCGGGTTTCGCGCAGATGCTCAAGGAAGGAGCGAAGGTGAGTGATGCGGCCCGGGGGAGTGGTGCAGGAGCGGCGGCGTGGGCTTGCCAACGGACTGGCGTGCGTCCCGACTCCGCGGTCGGAGGTAGAGAAGGTTCCAGAAGGGGAGGTGCCGTTCTCTACTACCGCGACCCTGGATTCGCGTGTCTTGGGGGCCAGCCGATGCGGCCTGGCCCCGCCGGGTGCCTCCCGCTCGGGGCCCGGAGACCCGACGGGCGGGGCTGAGTCCCTCGGCTGAGACGGCGCCGCGGTTGCCCACGTGGGTCCTGTTCCCGTCGGTGAGAGGCCTCCTGCGGAACGCGGCCCTCGGGCCTCTCCTTGTCTCTCACGGAGAGGGGGGGCGGAATGTGGTACCTTTGAGTTGGGACCGGCAGGCTACCTGACACCCTGACCTGAATAAAAACTTAATGGCTAGGCCTGGAATGTCTTTTCAAGAGCATTGTTTTTTTGAAATGTCTCAGTGTCCTGCTGAGGAATTTGTCCGTTGGCTGTTGAGCAGTGGTGTGGATTTTCGTCCCCACCTTTCCTAGAATCTGAGGTTCAGCGCCAGGGAGCTGCACGACAATAACTGAGTAACTGTCTGAGTTTGATGTAAACGCCGATGAAGCAGCTTTGCTAAAAATGACGCCAGGCTGAAAACTTCATAGTGTTTATTCTGCGGCAGGAATAGTAGCCGATTACAAGGAGGATAGTTTCCTGTGATAAAGGAAACCAAGAGTGGGACAGTGGAGAATGACAGTGCAGGAAGCCCAGCTGGTGCCCAGCGATGGGAGGGCTCACCGAGGTAAAGGTGAGGTAGAGGTAAAGGTGTCCAGGCAGAGGGGTCAGAGGGCATAGACCCCAAGGATGCTCCACATTGTGTCCTGAAGGGTCTCAAGGGGTCTGGCTGGTGGTCAGAGGTGCCAGTCGTGCATTGGGGAGGGGAGGGAGGCCTGAGATGAGGCTGAAGAGGAGATATCAAGTCGGGGTTGTTACTCTTCTGGTCACAGGTCAGCAGTATTGCCTGGGACCTGGGACAGTGTTGTCTGACACCCTGTGATGACAGCCACCCAATCCACTGTAATGTCCCCTGCACACTCAGTTGCTGGGCACATGGACTGTGGCTGCACTTGGCATTGCAGTTGCATGAAGTTGAGGCAGCCACAGTGGCTGCTGGGCTGGGCGGAGTGGCTCTAGAGAAATGTTGGTGTGGACACTGCTCGAGAAACTTGAGGCCACAGTAAGTCCCACATTTAGAGTCCAGAATAAAATAGTCCGGTTCTGTGCAAGACTCGGGAACTGTCAGCCGTGTGCACTGCAGTGGACCTGCTCCTGAGCATTGGGGGCAGCGCGTGTGAGTGACTCCAAGTGACATGCATCGTTGGCCTTGCAAAGCCCAGGCTCCCCATGTTTAGCTTGTGGCCAGAGCGGTGCTTTCCCTTGAAACAGCACTCGTGCATCCTCGGTGGCTCTTCCTGTTCCTCCCTTCACTTCTCACTGCACTAAACGTGTGACGGGCCCTCTGGTTTGAGTAAGCAGGTGCCAGGGCTCCCTAAAAATGCTGTGCTTTGTTCGCTGCACTGGTGAGCGAACATGTGGGTCATTTATGGACCTGGGGCACTGTGCTTTTACCCACTGGAGTCTCACCTGGTTCTCAGGACAGTTCTGGGGTCTGTACTGAGGTCGCTGTTGTCATCCTGGCCCCCGTTGCTCCCAGAGGAAAACCCCTGCTCTGCTGTTCCATCTAACCTGAAAGTCTGTTCACAGCATTTCTCAGGATTGGAAGAGGCCGTGTACAGGAATATCCAAGCCTGCAAGGAGTTAGCCCAGACCACGCGCACGGCATATGGACCGAATGGTAATTTCCGGATCCCCACTCTCAGAGGCACAGCTCGGAGCTGCGCGGGCTGCTCTCCCAGAAGCCTTTGGGAGGGCCCTGTGCGCATTGGGTTTTAGCCAGCATGGCACATAGAGTGGCTTTCCAAGTTATTTCCCAGCTCCCAACACTAGTCAGGGTTTCCAGTTTTTAATGAGAACTTCAGATAATCTTCAGAAACATAGGAATCAAAGTATTACTTTTGTTTATTTTATCAAGAGGGTAGAAAAATCATGGGCCTCTCACCACTGAGACAGTAGCTAACATTCACTGTTACAAATGGCCCACGCTTCCTGAAAAGTGATTTAAAGGGGAATTCTCTCTCGCCTCCCACATAAACAGAGCTTAATACAAGTTTCTGGAATAAGCACAAACCAAGTGTCCTTTTAAGTAGATCCTTTTGTATATGGTAGTATAATTTATATTTATCAATCAAAAAGGAGGCAGAGTTGGCATCGTCCTGAGTAAACCGGGGAGACATGCTGGGTGTGCCGTCGGGGGCCGTGGGAGAGGGTAGTGTGTGAAGGGCTCTCCCAGAGTCACTGAAGACATGCGTGGAAGCTCTTGTGTTTTGACTGGATTTTCCTGGGTGTTTGGAATAGGATTTGAGTAATAATGTCTGACTATCGTTTTTGAGGAATGAACAAAATGGTTATCAACCACCTGGAGAAGCTGTTTGTGACAAATGATGCAGCGACTATTCTGAGAGAGCTGGAAGTAAGTCCTTCCTTTTAAATAAAAGCTGTGTTTTGGTGACATCAAAAATTAGTTTTGACATTTTAGCCACTCAAAAAAGTCTCCTAAGTTACTAACTTACAAGACGATCGATTGTGATAAACGTATATTTGCTAATAATGATACCACATGGAATGAGTTGCTGGTTCTGTGGTATGTGACACTGAAGTGACTCAGGGACAGCTGATACCCCGAACAGTGGCTCTAAGAAGCGTCAAACCACTGGTCTGACTGCGTGACGGTAGAGCAGCGGACTCTACTGGCCCAGAGTCCGGGGCAGAGACGTGCCTGCGTGTCAGCACCGGAACACACAGGGACCATCCTCGCCTCGCCACTTGTCTGTGAGGGCTGTGTGACCCCAGACACTGGTCAGTCTTCTAAATGGAGCTCCAGCTGTGTTGGTGTGTCCCTGACCGGGTTAAGGACACACTGGAACGTGCCCTGTGAGTGGCACACTGCTGCGCTCTGACACAGGCTGTTTCATAACCTTCAGTGGCCAGTAGGCTCTGCCTTGAACGTCACCCGAGACGTGTGCTTTGTCATTTCACGTTGGAGACATGTGCATGTATTCACTGGATGGTCACAGTTGTGTCTTTTTAAAAGATGTTTTTGCACTTCACATTCGAGGTCATGGAAGGTTATGGAATAGCCTGAGCCTGTGCTCAGCTGGCCACTGAGCCTCCGTTTCCTAGCCGGTGGTAGTTAGTTGCTCCCTGCTTGTCCCGAAAAGAGCATCTGACTCCTTGGAGGGAACACTTAAAATCTTGGTCTACTCTTTTGGAAGAAATACTTCATGGTTCCCTTTTTGAACCACAGTCGATAGCCTTCCGGTAAGAATGTTCATAGAAACAGACTCGTGACCAACTTAAGTGTTAGCTGTTACAGCCCCTCCTGAAGCTCCTATTGCTAATGTCTAGATTTAGTGGTGGGAATCCCTTTGGTTTTAATTTATGAACCTATCGTGATGGTTTGAACCTGACCTGTGGAGGTGTCTGTGCTGGACAGCTACACGTACGCACTCTGAGGTCCTTTCTCTTCGCTGTGGTCACCTGTGCTTGTGGGCCCTGGGGGACTTGGTTGTCCTGTGTGACCACAGCGTCTTTGGTCCTTCGTGTGCCTCCGTGTGACTGGGGAGTCGGAGCCTGTGGACCAAGAAGAAATGGGAGTGGCTGTCTTCATACTGCTTTAGAGAGCAGTGCCTTGTGAGCTCGGTGTTTAAACTCAACCCCCCGCCCCACCAGGTACAGCACCCCGCTGCCAAAATGATCGTGATGGCTTCGCACATGCAAGAGCAGGAGGTCGGAGATGGCACAAACTTCGTGCTGGTGTTTGCGGGCGCTCTGCTGGAGGCGGCCGAGGAGCTCCTGAGAATTGGCCTGTCGGTCTCAGAGGCAGGTGTCCGCTGTGGAATGTCCTGCCACTTCACTTCTGTCTGTGTGTGTGCGCCCCGCACACCTGCTTCAATAAGAGTTGCCCTCACAGCAGTAGTGAGTGCGGGGCGTTGCCCCTGCGCTTGGCACTGGGTGCGTCTGCAAGACATGCACTGTCTGGTCCTTGCTGGAAGCCTGTCAGGCCTGTGAACATTAACCCCATTTTATTTTATGTGAGGGACATGAGACCTAAGGTAGAAAAGTGTCCCTCAAGACCTTGCAGCTAGTAAATGGTGGTTTGGGCTCAGATCTGGCCCTTCACCCAGCCCGCACCAGTAGGATCTGCCTTGGACATTACCCGAGACGTGTGCTTTGTCGCTTCACGTTGAAGATGGGTGCTTGTATTCACTGGATGGTCACAGTTGTGTCTTTTTAAAAGATGTTTTTGCACTTCACATTCAAGGTCATTGAAGGCTATGAAATAGCCTGCAAGAAGGCCCATGAGATTCTTCCCAGTTTAGTTTGTTGTTCTGCAAAAAATCTCCGAGATGTGGATGAAGTTGCATCTCTGCTTCACACGTCTGTCATGAGTAAGCAGTACGGTAACGAAGTCTTTCTGGCCAAGCTCATTGCACAGGCATGTGGTGAGTGAACGCACCGACTTGGAGACCCGCAGTAGAGTCTGATCATGGCCGAGACGTTGCCTCTGTTGTCCCGCTTATATTTCTTGATGTGTCTTGTTTTCTTAACAGTATCGATTTTTCCTGATTCCGGCCACTTCAATGTTGATAATATCCGAGTTTGCAAGATTCTGGTAAGTTTAAAAAACACCTTAACATTCTCTAGATAAGACGTTCATTTTGGGAGGATAAAGTTTTTGTTAATCACACCTAGACTGGATCTTGGGTTCTAAGCACTTATGATTTCTGCCTTTCGAAGCATCATCTATATAACATGCTGATTTTGCTAGGCTGTTATCAAATGTTAAATTTGAAAGAGTATTGACTTCTTGTAAAGTCATCATTTTTCCTTGACAGTCTGAGGGGTGAGAACAGAGAGCATAGACAGTATTCTTTGCGAGAGTGTATTTTTGATAAAAACGTCCACTTGACAGAGTAAAACCTACACCCTGTAGTGGTTTCACACGTCGGCACGCGACTGTCGATGTAGCTGTGTGCTGCCAGCATTCGTCCATGTGCTGGTTCTGTGTGTTCACATGTACACGTCTGTGTGCTGGTTCTGTGTGTCCACATGTACACATCTGACTCACTCCATCCACTGCTCGCCCTGTTAAGTGGTAAGCTTGTGAGGTCTCAGACTGTGCCCCATCCCTGAGCCTGGCCAGCCCTGACAGTGGTGCTGGGCCCATCAGCACCCGCACGCGCGGGCAGGTGAGTGGGTGGCTCAGAGGGGTCGTCCTCTTTGGTGCTTCCCTCTGTATGGAAAGCCCTCTCCCCTCCCCCACGCCAGTGGCTCATTCCCAAAGTGGGTTCTTCCCCGCTCTGCAGCCGTGTGTCTGTACGTACCACTCCCTCCCCAGCGGAGTCACTGCCTGATGTGTGTGTGCTGCTGTGGTCAGAGAGGGTGTTTAGGGGAAATTGCAGAACCAGCGCTTCAGCCCAGGTGTCAACTTTGCGAACTCACAGGTGGCTTTGCTGTCGTTCCTCAGGGCTCTGGCATCTGCTCCTCTTCAGTCTTGCATGGCATGGTTTTTAAGAAGGAAACAGAAGGCGATGTGACATCTGTCAAAGATGCGAAAATAGCAGTATACTCTTGTCCTTTCGATGGCATGATAACAGAGACCAAGGTACGTGGACCTCGGGACTACAGCATCGGGGGTGACGGTTGGAGGCTGGCCTCTCGGGCTGTCACAGGGCCCTGAAGATCTGAGGGGCGCTTTCCTCTCAGTCGGAGACTCTGTGTGATTGTTAGACACTGTGGGTCCTGTCTGGTGTTTAAAATCAGGTTTATGTTCTTTGACTCAACAGTTCAACCCAAAATGTTAAACTTGAACTTTCACACGGGGGCAGTGTCCTTTGTATTGTGGCATGCAGCCCTTGCTCCTTGACAGCTCACTGAGCAAGTGAAATGTTCGATGAAGCGCTTTCCAGCACTTGTGTGCTATTCATTAAGCAAACAAAAACGTTGCGATTCTGTAGGATCCTAAAACAAAAAAATACATATTATTTGAAATTGATGGGCTTGACTTTAAAGAAATACACATTGTATGAAGTTTGAAGATTATAGATTGCTGCTGACTTCATTTCTAGAATTCTTGAAATCTGAGTTGTTGATAGTTTCAAAAGTTAGGGTTGTGGTGGGAGGATTGGTTATTTAGTCCGTGTTTTAGAAAAAGTTTGGACTCCAGCATTGACTTTTGACTACTTGACATCAGAAGTCCAATGCCAGCGCAGCTGCCCGACGCCTCTCAGGCCGAGGTGTTCTCCAGCTTCCCTACCAAGGCCCCTTCAAAGGGACGGTGCGTCGGTTTTGGGAGTGGGAGAGTCTAGGAGTGCACCGAGTTCCCGTTACTTTGGTCAAGATTTTGTATTCTGCCTCATAATACACTCACGTGTGTCTTCATAGTTTCTCCCAGGTCTTAGTTTCTTCAGTAAAATGCTGTCCTGTGACTTTGAACACCAAAGTAACATGGTTTTAAAGAGAATGCTTGCTTGCTTGCTTGCTAGGGAACAGTACTGATAAAGACTGCTGAAGAATTGATGAATTTCAGTAAGGGAGAAGAAAACCTAATGGATGCACAAGTGAAAGCCATCGCTGACACTGGCGCAAATGTCATTGTCACGGGCGGCAAGGTGGCAGACATGGCTCTTCATTACGCAAATAAGTACAATATCATGCTGGTGAGGTGAGATTTGCTCTTATTTGCTTCACTCTTATTTGCCTGTGTTGGAAATGGCCTTTGGCGGTGAGACACCAAATGAAGACTTACAGGGGGCGGGGTAGGAGATAAGGTATTAGATCAAAGAGCAAAAGGACCTACTTGGTCGAGGCAGGCAGAAAACACCTCTAAGAAAACCTTGAACTCAGAGCTGTAGGCCCAACAATCAGCAGGCACTGGCACTTGGAGAGTGGGGGGGAGAGGCTGTCTAGGCAGGCTCAGGGCCAGCCCATGGGTGGGGCTGGGGACACACTTGCAGTCCAGGAGGCCCCCCAGGCAGCTTGTCACCCCTGATGAGATGTGCAGGCGTGTCACCATTCTCTTCCTCGCATAAGGTGTCTGCCCAAAGGACAGCAGGAGAGCCCTTGTGCCAGGGCTCCCATTGCGCCTCATAGCTCCAGGCCCTCAGCATCTCCAGGGGACTTGAGCTCTGGTTCTGGAGTGACGCTGTGTAGTCCTGTGTCCAGGCTGCATAGTGTGGCTTTTTCTGAGCCTGAACCTTCAGGTCAAACCTTGTGACTTAGGGGTCATTGCGTAGTTTCCTGTTCAGTCATTGCATTTTATTCTGTCTGATAGAGTTAAAGCTTCTATTAAGCTTTTTGTTCCTGCTTTTTTGTGTTTTTTTGTTTTTGTTTTTAAGGCTGAACTCAAAGTGGGATCTCCGAAGGTTGTGTAAAACCGTGGGGGCTACGGCGCTGCCGAGGCTGGTAAGCATGGTGGACAGTGCTCACGGAGCGGAGCCTGGCTGTGGTTTCTGCTACAACGGGGCCTTTCTTGCAGACTCCTCCCGTTCTTGAAGAAATGGGACGTTGTGACAGTGTGTACCTCTCCGAAGTTGGAGACACGCAGGTGGTGGTCTTCAAGCATGGTGGGTAGTGCTCGTGAGTGTGTGCGCACGTGGGTGTTTGCTGTCTGCACTCATCCCCCGGTGTGTTTACTGACAGAGAAGGAGGACGGCGCCATTTCCACCGTCGTGCTCCGGGGCTCTACAGACAATCTGATGGACGACGTGGAGAGAGCGGTGGACGACGGCGTGAACACTTTCAAGGTTCTCACCAGGGTCAGTATCAGTGACCTGGACGTAGTGGCCTGCAAGGCCTCAGCAGCCCAGCTGCCAGACTCATGGACATTCTAGAACTTGAAAATGGTAGTTCATGTAATAAAGCAACACGCCTTTTTTACTTAAGATTTTTTTAATCTATCTTGAAGGGATAGTAATAAGCACTATATTAGTGCTACATCTAGAAAAGCAGGTAAGTTCCTGTTCGCTTGCTTCTTCGCTTTCCGTGTGCCAGATGCCAGCTCCCTGCATTTGTTCACAACCTGTACTTAGCATCTGGCCGAGAAACTGTGCTGGAGCGCTGGCATCCAAGGTTAGGAAACGGGAGACTGCTTCTTAGTGATCTTCTGTCGCTGCTCATTACAGGACAAGCGTCTCGTGCCTGGAGGTGGAGCCACAGAAATCGAGTTAGCCAAACAGATCACGTCGTATGGAGAGGTACAGCTTTCTCGGATAAATTGACTCTTCTCACCCCTTGGGTCAGGTAGAGTAATGAACTTGTTTCTGCTTTAGACGTGTCCTGGACTTGAGCAGTACGCCATTAAGAAGTTTGCAGAGGCGTTGGAAGCTATCCCCCGGGCCCTGGCAGAAAACTCGGGGGTTAAGGCCAATGAAGTCATCTCCAAACTCTATGCAGTACACCAGGAAGGAAATAAAAATGTTGGATTAGACATTGAGGTATTTGGGGGGGAGGGGGAACCACTGTGAACTTAAATGTTTTGTGAATGCAAAACCTAAAAATAGAAGTGTAGAAAGAAAATGGGGGTTTAGTGTTTCTCCTGTTGTTTTAATAACCTTTTGTTTTGTAGGGTGTATAGGATATTACCTCCTCTGTTGCTTTTCCAGTGTAAACACCTTAGTGTAAGAGAATTTGAAGTGAAAAATGCAAATTGCTGTGTTGACAGGCTGAAGTTCCTGCTGTGAAGGACATGCTGGAGGCTGGGGTCCTAGACACTTACCTGGGGAAGTACTGGGCCATCAAACTGGCTACGAATGCTGCAGTCACTGTCCTCAGGGTGGACCAGGTGCGTGGCAGGGGGTGTCGTGCTCTTTAGAAATGTCATTTTCACTTGGCTCAGTGGTGTGTTCACGGACTAGACAGCACTGTTCTCATTTCACTGAGTAGCGTCCCTCCCCCTCACCTGACAGGTGCTACGGGGCCTTTCATGTTTTTCTTAATCTGGAATCTGATTGAAGATCCCAGTGTTCAGACTCTCTTTAGCCTAAGAACCTCTTTGTGGGTAGTGGTGAGGAATCCGGGAGGGCGGAATTCCTGCCACTGGCTTACAACAAACAGGTGCGGCCTGTGTTGTTTCTGAGACGTGGGACCTGGGTGTGATGGGTCATGTACAGAGGCACTGCTGAAAGATTGAAAGGTATTAAAAACCAGCATTTCTGCTCTTTTACTTCTTTTTAAAATTATGGCAAGGAGGAAACATGGTAAAGACTTGTTCTGAGTTAAGAGACAAACCAGAATTCTTAATTTTCGAGGTGTTACTAGTAAACTGAATGAAACTCATTTTTCTACAAAATTCTAGAAATGATTGTTAAGCAATGAAGTATTTGTAAGCACATTAAAATTTTAAGTTCTGGGAAAACACAGCATAAACGTATTAAGTGAAAATCAGGCAGGACTTGCAAGTGAGGTGGAATTAGACAAACTGAGGACCAGGTGGTGGCGTTGCCAGGGATACAAGATCCACCCCATTGAAAAGAAGTACTTGTCCCACTGCAGCGTGACTAGAAACGGAGCTTGTGTTTGTGTGCTGAATTTATCAATAGGGTGTTTTTATGTTGGTGTATTGGGTATTTTCCAGTTTTTAAATAAAATAATGGAAGTCTGCAGAAATGCTTATTCTAAAAGTTAGGAGCAAAAATAGAAGGGGAAGGAGAGATGAATTGGCAGAAATTCTAATAGTGGAAGTTCCTTCTGACCCCATGAACTTCCACTGTCCAAGGCCCTGCTGGTCCCAGGTGTGGGTGGGGCACCGAGGCTTTGGTTATTCGATGTTGTCTGCCCTTGGGAAGACGGGTGTCTGACAACCTGATAACTTTCACGTTAACCAGCTGGTGTTACTGTAACGAACTTTGACCTGATTTTGTGTAGTTTGTAATCTGGGACGGGACTTGCAAATCACGTTGTAAGCATTGGATAATGTAGAAGGGCTGGATTGATTTTAGTCAGATACTCATTTCACTAGTCCTCAAATTATGGTCCACAAGTCAACTGCATTAACATTGCGTAAAACTTGTTAAAATACAAATTCCTGGGCCCAGCCCAGACTCACGGAATCAGACGCTCTGGAGGGAGGCCCAGCGGTGTGCTCTAAATGAGCCGCGCAGGTGGCTACGCTGCCCAGGAAGTCTGAGGGCTGTTCTAGGTCTTTTTTAAGAAATCAAGCTACACTTTGATTCTGAATTTATACTGAATGCCTTTAATTCAGCCTGTACTTCACTCTCCATTGATAAAATGGGATTCCAAGAATTGAAGGTTTAGGTTTCTTATGGAAGCTTATGAGAGGGGTGTGGAGTCTGCCAGCCGTGGTGGCAGGGAAGGGTTTTACAGCTTGTGCACTTCAAATAGAAGCCAAGATACAGAAACGTTCCCAAGAATACTGTTTCCAGTTGTGAGCTTCAAAATGTATGAGCTTGAGAGTTCTACTTGGAGGAAGCCCAACTAATTCAGTTTAATTTGGCTTTTCTCCCAGGTTTATCTGATCCAAAAGCTGCTGCCATTCCCCTGCCCCTTTTTTTTTTCCCAAACATGAATCCTTCAAAATGCCAGGTGGTTGTGCTTGAGAAATGCTGGGTTAGTGTTTTATAGACACATCGGAGCCTTCTGGTGGCTGGTATTTATGGACACACACTTCTGACACTGGAGTGGTTCTGGGGTACAGACTTGTGGCTTTCTGTGCTGAACTTGGTGTGTGTTTGCGCATCAACCACTCTGAATGCTAATGGGAAAACTGGCAGTGGACCTGAAGTTCCTAGCCCTCGGGGAGGTGGGGGTAAGCGAGGTTGGCAAGACACACCTCTCGTGTCAGTAGCGAACCAGTGCCAAGTTGATTGGTGCCGCAGTGTGCGCGAGTTCTCCTCACTCTCGGCTCCCTGCCTCACTGACAGGCACGTGCGGAGGTTGCTGCTGTCAGTGTCCAGAAGACGAGCAGGCAACTCACACTGCTGCGCACGACAACCTTACTGCTAGTGTTTCTTACACTTGGCAAATCATGTGGTTTACTTCTAGGTGATGCTTAATCCTGAATCCAGCTAACAGGAGAAAGTCCTTTTTCGTCATCCTGTAGATTGTGTTTCTAAGTAGGTTCTTGACATTCTGTTTTACAGATCATCATGGCAAAACCGGCGGGGGGACCCAAGCCTCCCAGTGGGAAGAAGGACTGGGATGATGACCAGAATGACTGAGTGGGCGCTCTCGCAGGGGCGCTGCTGCTCTGAGAGTTGGCAGCTGGGTTCCTGTTGGTGAAATGTCTCCTCGGCTGCATTAGGTAATAAATGTGTTGTTATCAAAGCCTTGTCGTCTGGTGATTACTGTCCTGGGGTCTAAGTGACCTGACTCAGCCTTGTTCGTGACACACAGGCACGTCACTGTAGTAATTAGGGACCTATTTCCAACTGTGTGTGGCCTGTCGCCTGCTCTTGTGCATTTCACGAGGACGTGGCAGCGCTGCTTTCCATGGTGAAGGCAGGGTTGAGAGGTGGTGACAGACACCAGGTGACCCACCCCCACCACAAAGCATTTCCTGTCTGGCCTCAACTGGAAGTGTGCTGACTCTTGGGCTACGTCTTTCAGTGTTTCTCACAACTCGGGCAATCTAAGCGTCTGAATAACTAACTTGTTTCATGAAACCGCACCTCCTGGTGTTTGCACATCAGGATTCACAAAGCAGATCTTAAGATCAGTGACATGGATTTTATGGACATAGAATACTGTATGTTTTAGATAGCACTTTGAAATTTTGTATTGGTATTCCCAAGGGATTTTGGAAGCACTACAGGGAACTGGGTTCAAGATGAGCTCAGTAGGTTGTGAAGGTGACATCGGCTCGTCATCAGAGACCCTCAGACTCACAGTCCACAGGCCTGGTGTCCTTACGGCTCTCAGGCTGGCTGCACTTGACTCAGAAGTGCTGGCTGCCTGGTGAAAGGTGTTTCCTGGGAGGGCAGTTTGCAGATTCTCTCTGGCACAGTGGCATTAAAGGGACCTGGTGCCCCATTAGTCCCAAGAGTGTGGCTTTGGTCCAGCTCATCGCAGAGAGCACACTGCAGTTAGCCTGTGCCCAGCCGTGCACATGGTAGCCTCAGAACTGCAGGCGCACCTTTTCTGCCAGTGACGTATCACTGCCAACATCCAACACCTGTGCTTGTGGAAGCATTGACACGTGAGTGGTAAAGTTTCATCAGCCAGTCCAGTACCTGGTAGGGTCAGTCAATATGACTTGAAAACAGCCTAAGTAATAAAACAAGGTTTGGGGGTAAGTCAGTTTATTGATGCGTGTAACCCACCACCAGACACGTTAACCAGAGGACTGGATTCAGAATCCTTCCAGGACCTGGAGGCAGGAATTAAAAGCCGCTGACAACTGTGGTCAATCTGCAGGTACTTTCCCTTCGGTATTTCAACACATGATTGCTTCTGGCACGGACTTAATTTTAAGTGAACATGATTTAGTCTTTAGTTGTTTATTATTCTTACAGGTCTTGTAAAAGCCCTAAATGCGTTTCCAGAGAAAGCACTTGCTGAAACTCAGAGGATTCTCTCGTAAAACAGAAGGTACGCCTGTGAGTTCAGCACTTTGTCTGTAGACACGACACGTACATGGGTGTCACTGATGTGAAACCACTGCCCTTTGGTTGATTCCATTTCAAAATCTGTGAAGGAAATGGAACATGAGGTGTGAACAGAGAAAATCAAGTTCATTGTCGTTCGGCTTGCTGCGTGTGTGCTGAGTGCCAGAACTCTGCGGGCCTCACCTTGTGGGATGTCCCCGTGGAGAACAAAGTGAGACAGGCGAGTGTGTGCCGCTCGCACCTTGCTGTAGGCCGTGTAGTGCCCGGACCGCATGGTGCCGCTGTGCTCCACGACTCCGTACAGGGAGTATAGCACCCTGGTACTTTCCTCGGCAACGTTCTTTAGGAACAAACAGGGTTCAAACGTCAGTTGTAGTCCCATTTATACAGGAACCAAGGGCAAGACACTTACCCTACAGTCTGACCTCCACACTGAGAACCCGTTAATCTGGACTTGACCTGCCTACCTCATCTCTGCCTGCTGAGTCTTGTCCCTCCTTACTCCCCTGAGGTTGTCACCTTTTTCCAGAGGCCACCTGGTGGAATCTGTCCCATAACCTCCCTGAATGTCTTGAGTGTCGGGCTCAGGTAATTTCAAAAGACCTCAACCATTCTGGCACCCTGGTTTCTGCTCAGAATGGAAGTTAAATTTTCTACAGCAGAGGGCCAGCACTCGGATTACATGTCAGAACCCACCCTGGGTTTCTGTGGGGGTGCTCGGCCTGGCCAGCCTCAGCCCATGCGGAGTAAAAGCAGCCCACCCGCCACAAGACTGCGTGGGCGTGGACAGGCCCCCTGCCCCTCGCTGCTGCTGTGCCTCACTCTGCTCCAGTCGCTGCCCCATTGAACTAGATGCCGCTTCACCCCAAATCCAGTTGCCCTCCTCGGGGACCCCCAGTGTCCATCAGTGACCCTCAGCACTGTCACTGCCGTCCGTTTCAGCCTCATCACTTGGAACTGTTCCAAATTCCTCCTGCATGTTCAGGCTCCGTGCACAACTCCCCCGTCCTTCCAGCCTTCGGCGCGCCTTCCACCCAGCAGGACCTCCTGTCCCATTTCCTCCTGGCCTCTCAGCCTCCTTCCTGGGTAAGGCCCGTGACCTCAACATTCAGAATCAGTGCAACAGCAGCACAGGGGCGACCGCAGAGCCCGTCTGCCCCCGCTGCAGCCCCCTGCTCTTGACAACTGACTGCACCTCCCACTGCAGGCAGTGAAGGCACAGCCTGACCAGCTCCCTGTTCATAGGTGACACTCTGACTTGGTGTCATCGGCCTCCTCCCAGGTCTTCCCCAATCAAGTGTCTTCACCCTCTAGATTTCGTCTTGACTCTCAACCTACGTAACGTCTCTCAGACTTAGACCACTAACGGGAGTCCCCAGCCCCTGGGCCAGGTTAGAACAGCCGCACAACAGGAGGGGAGCGGCAGGCAGGGGAGCAAGCAAAGCTTCCCTCCCATTACTGCCTGAGCTCTGCTGTCTGTCCACCTCCCCAGCCTGGAAAAGACTCTTCCAGAAACTGGTCGCTGGCACCGAAAAGGTAAGGGACAGCTGCTTTAACCTATGTTATCCCCAGTATGTCATTCCTGTCTCCACCCACAGAAGTAACCAGCACTTTCTGAAAAATTTGCCAGGACTTCCATCCCATCTAGTCCTAACTATTTTCTGATCTTTTTTTCTGATATTCTGGCACCGAGGGCTCTTGGCCCTTTCTTTGCAGCCTGAACACAGGGCGTTGGCACTTCAGGCAAAAGATGGGTTCTTTGTGACCTTGTACTCAAAACTAATGCCACCAAAAGTTGCTCACCAGCAAAACTGGTAGTAGCCTATGACATGCTGATTACAATTCACCCACCAGCTCTGAATACATGTCAGAAAACTTTAGATTGGGGACAAAGGAGGATTTCTGTCATTTCAAGTTTCATAAGTACAGTAAGACTAAACATACTTATGCTGACATATTCTGAGTCCCCAGGTCCTCAACCTGGGGACCGCTGAGACACCAGCCTTTCCTGCTTTAACCACGACCTGTGCGCTGATGTCAAAATGCCCACCTGCAGCCCCAGCCTTTGCCCTGGGCCTCAGACATGTCTGCCCCAACACTTTCCAAACACTACCACATGAATGGCTAAAGAACGTCTGAAAGTTGATGTACCCCAAACTGAACACTTTATCCTCTCTCCACCGACCTTTCTTCCTGAGTT
This sequence comes from Artibeus jamaicensis, assembly GCF_021234435.1. NCBI lineage: Eukaryota > Metazoa > Chordata > Mammalia > Chiroptera > Phyllostomidae > Artibeus > Artibeus jamaicensis. The sequence goes on from NW_026522046.1 coordinate 50,285,872, forward strand.
CCCTCCTCAATTTAAGACACCCCCTCAGCCTACATGTCCAGTCCCCTAACCAGGCCCAGGGATCACGCTCGACCCCTCTTCCCGGGTCACCCTCAGCATCCATGAAAGGCTCCACCTTGTCTTCCAGACCAACCTACCACTGTCTGGGTTCATCCACAGACTGAACTCTCAACAGCCTCCCAACTAGTTCTCCCGCCTCTAGTCCACACAACACACAGCCCTGCCGTGACATGCTTCTGTGGCTCCTCACTGAGGACAGATCCGCAAGACCTGTTTTTGTGGCTCCCCAGTGAACACCTCAGAAAGCCTGGTTCCCCCGAAACCTCATGTCTAGCCCAGTTCTCAGGCTTTGTTCTTTACACCCCGCCAGCCTTGTACTGGGAACTCCCTGCAGCCCTCGCAGCACTTCCCACGGCTCTGCTCTGCACCGGCCAAGGCGCACACACCTCTGAGCCTGCCCAGAACCACTCGTGCCCTGTGCACACAGACTGACAATTGGCCACGTTAAACGGACATTACCCATTACTGTATCAGCTTAGCTCCCGAGACAACGTCTGCCACAATAACGAGGATTCAAAGAAATGAAGTGAAATAAACCTAACAGTCAAAACAGAAGGAACAGTCAAAGACCCACTACCTAGTGAATTCTCACCAACCTCACACTTTCGCAAGTTGCTGTTGCAGTATTTGGTAAGACATGATTTCCAGTCAAAGGATTTTCTGAAAAAGACCACATTTACCTACCTTACATTTAGCAGTACAAAAAGGAGCCAAATCTAAGATTTCTGGAAATCTTATGTGTTTGTTGATTTTGCGTAGGTTAAAACCAGCCTAAAAAAGAGGGATAAAAATAAGTTCTTTTCCTGCAAAAGCAATGCATGTTAAGTAAACCGGAGCCCCACTCCAGCGCCCACAAGCACAACGCCCAGCCCCAGTCCAGCTTTCTCCGTCCCTGCCTGACAGGAACTGTCCGAGAGCCGTTTGTCCTGCACAGTGCCCCGCCCACCACCACACGCACGTGAGGGACGCTGCTCCAGAGAGAAAACCCCAGTGTTTCTGCTTTGGCCGCCCAGCAGAGCCAGATTATACCGATGTTCTGATGCTCAAAACTCAGCCGTAGCAGAATACTTTTTTGGGAAGCACTCTAACCACACTGAGGGAGTTGCCCCCAGAGACCCAATGCATTTGCTGAGCCCACAGCACCCACAGGAGGAGAACGTTCCAGGAGCATTTGGGGAATGGGGAAGTGAACGGGAAACTCATACTGCTCGTAGCAGAAATCTTCTGGAAGAGCCTGAGTGACTGATGGATGAAATCCAACGTCTGTTTATCAAATAAGGTACCACACACAGAACAGAAACACATCATTTTCCTAAGTGTGGCATGTGACTAGTAAACTTGTCTTTTTCTTAAATTGAAAATTAAGGTAAGAGTCAGATGCTAATATTAATAAAAAGAGCAACACGAGTTCTAGTAAAACTGCAGAAGAATTGTGCCCAAATTTGTTCACCTTGACAGGCATCTCCATCAAAACATCTGCCTTGCCCTGGCTGGTGTAGCTCAGTGGATCGAGCGCAGGCTTGCGAACCAAAGGATCGCAGTTCGATTCGTAGTCAGGACACATGTCTGGGTTGCAGGCCAGTTCCCAGCAGGGGATGCACGAGAGGCAACCACACACTGACATTTCTCTCCCTTTCTCCTTCCCTTCCCCCTCTAAAGATAAATAAATAAAATCTTCAGAAAAAGAATCAACTAAAAAAAAATCTGCCTTAGCAATATGAATTATTTTTTACTTTCCTACTTTTTTGAAGTTAGAAATGGGAAATAACAGAAAAACAGTAGTAGTTTGAGACATTAACAAATAAAACAGATGTTACGTGTTTAAAACAAATTTTAGGTAACAAGAGGTACCTGCTGAAACCTCTTTAAATGAAGGGTGAGAACAGGAGGAGCAAGAGAAATGAGCATCTGCTTTTGGGCATTGGTGTAAACATGTTTCTTTTCACCTAAAAAAAGAAAAAAATTACAGCGGTGTGAAAATCAGTTTAGAACTCTAAAGCATTCAGTTGGTATAAAGTCGTTTCAGAAAGCAGCAGCCAGGACAAGTATACTGTTAAAGGTCCAGGTAAGCAGGTCCACTTTCAGCCAAATGAAGGGTATTTTGTAAGTATTTATACTTAAGACAAAACTTCCATAAGTTTTTACTGATATAATCCAAAATATAATGCTAATAAAGTACGACTGCTGTCTGCTGAAGAATGAAGTTATTTTTGGAGATAATATTTAATTAATTGGGGTTCAAAGTTAGTGTTTTCTACCATAAAGTCATTTTCAAAATGTATCTATAAAAACCACTTTAGCTCAGAGACCATAAAAACCAGGCAGCAAGCCAAACTGGACCTGTGGACTAGTCTGCCCACAGCGGCTCTAAGCACAATTGCTATGAAATCAACAGTTTACTCTTTGTACTGACCAGGAAATACACAAAAGCTAGACTCTAAAACGGTCAACGGGCACCCTCGGGCACCTGCCCGTCCGGCCGCCCCCCTCCCCGAGTGCCTCTTGCTCCGGGTCTGAGGAAGACGGTAGGGAAGCCTGTGCCCTGGACCCGCAGTCCCTCCGGTTCCTGAGGACTCCCACTGTGGCTTCCTGGGGGTAGGCAGGACGGCTGTCCAGACGCTGGCGGAAACCGCGGAAGCACAAGAGCCGCATCGCCTGTCAGGATCCAGCTGTGACAGGCAACACTCCGGCAGGCTGGTTCAAACACAGCAGCCCATCCACCCCCCAGCAGACCGTGTACTCGGAAGACGCCATGCAGGTCCTGACCCAGTTTAAACAGGATGCCTACCGATGCCGCACAGAACGTGCCCCAAGCACTAAGGTCACTTCCTGGGAGGAGCCCGGTACCTTTCGGATTGGCCTGCGGGGCACTGCGCTGTCTCCGGGTGCACGCTTCGCACAGCAGCTGGTTGGCCCCACGGAGCTCCTCGTTCCGGGTGAACTGGTACAGGCAGTGCTGGATGGAGCCCTCGTCAGCACCAACGGCCTGCCTGCTGGCGAGGGTGCAGAAGGCAGTCGCCGGGTCCTGGTTCACCAGCTCATACACCTTGTTCCCGGGAACAGAGCTGCCATTCACAATCTCCACATGGATGTCATCAGGGCAAAGAGCAGCATCCAAGTTCAGGTTCCTGAAACCCCTCAGAACGTCCTCTTCCCCAGGGCCCCCATCTTCCACACAGGCACCATCTAAACCCTGGGGATGTTCGGCGGGAGGCGCCGGAACCTGTAGCTCGTTCTCCGTGTCTACCTCCTCTGCACACTTCTGACGGTCAGTTACACTTTCTACCGTATTTTCTCGGCCATTCAAGTCCTTCTGATTAACACAATGTTCTTTATCGATAACTTCTTCTTGTGAGTCATGGTTGGGTCTAATACCCACTTGTTCCTGATGTGACACTTCAGTGTCACATTCACTGTCTTCAGGATGGTCGATGGCACAGATATCATTTAAATGAAGAACTTTTCCTTGAATTTTTTGTTGCCTTCGCTGGTTCTGTGTAAAAAGCATAAAACATTTTTTAAAGAACTGTAAGAGTGTACACATACCACATCAGGTTTTCTGGCTTATTAATTAAAAATAACAAAGTTAGTAAGTTAGTAAGAAGCAGCTCATTCCCAGAACTGGTCCTAGAAGTCCCTTTACTTTCAGGAATCAAACAAATCATGGAGAAAAGCTTTCATCGAAAGCAGGAATAAGCCCTCCCTGACCCCCACGAAGCTGCCACCCTGGGGTGAGTGAGCGTGGACGGGCCGCAGCGTCCGCCCGAGGATGGTCTGCCCGAGGAGCAGGCGGGAGCGCCCTGCAGTGGCTCCGACACCACAGGCGGCCCAGGTCCACGGTCCCGAGGAGACACGACAAGTGCTGTCTACGACAGGGCGGCTTCACTCCCAGGACGTGCTCTCTGATGTGCTTCGGTCAGAAACGGTTCCACGTGAAACAAAAGCGATGCACAGGCGTATGACAGGCTGTACCCCTCAAACCCGTATCATTTTACTAGCCAATGTTCCATTTAAAAAACTCCCCGAAAAGTCCAATTTTAAAAAATGGGAAAGAATATGAACTACTACTTTAAAGAAAAGGGAAGACAAACGGCATTTTTAAAGAATTTATTTAGTTATTTTTAGAGAGGGGAAGGGAGGGAGAAAGAGAGGAACAGAAACATCATTGTGTAGTTGCCTCTCATGCGCCCCTCCTGGGGACCTGGCCCGGACTGGGAAGCAAACCAATGACCCTTTGGTTTGCTGGATGACGCCCAACCTACCGAGCCACACCAGCCAGGGCACAAATGACTCTTAAACATAAAAATATGGCTAACCTCATTTATATTAACATTAATGGAAAATAAGCTTGACTAAGTTAACACTTTCCATCTCTCACACTGGCAAGAAACCAAGCAGTTTGATGACACACGGCTGTTGAGGATGAGGAGAAACAACGAGTCTCACATGTTGCTGGGAGGAATAAAAATTGGCAAACTGTGCGGAGGGCAATAGGGTAATATTTATCAAATCTGCAAATGCAATCTCTCTCCTCAAAATGGACCCTACAGACAATATACGTGCTTGTAAGGATGTTTCAGTAACAACCGGCCACCACGGATGGTGGCCCCATGAAAAAAGGGAGCTGAAGAACCCCCCACCGCCCGGGGAGGCCGGCCGTGGTGAGGAGGCTGTGGAAGCACCACGGCTGTCGCTGAGGCGGGGAGCCACACTGCCCCGGAACTGGCCTACGGGCAGGTGTCAGAAGTGGCTCAGGGATGCAAAGCTGCAGAAGAGGCAAGAAAAAAAGGAAACTGCAGGAAAAAAGCAAGAACTGCCAAGGAATTCACAGCGAAGGGCTTAGCAGAAGCCTTTGCAGAATCTAACACGCTCCTTAGAAAGTCTGGACACAGGGACCCCCACGCCAACAGACTTTCGTTAGCACAGAGGAATGTCCGCAGTGCACTACCTGCTCACAACAAATCTATGATGAGAAAAAGAAACAAATCAAGCCAACTACCATGAACGTGTTTCTGAACTGAGTGACAGCGCTCAGAAGGAGCCTGAGGCAGGAACGTCAGATGTTCTCAAAGGAGGGCTGCTGTCCTAGGGGGTGACAGCCCCACGTGTGGTACTGCTCCTGAAGCCCTTCCAAGGGCCAGGATGTGGAGGTGGCAGACAGCTGACCCAGGGATGTCCTGCCTGTGCAGGCTTAAGTCTTAGTTTTTAATAAAAAAGGTCTTTAAAGTTTTTTCTAATTCAAAAATAGAAAAAGGTTTACAGGCCCTGGCCAGGTAGCTCAGTCAGAGTGTCTGCCCACTGCGTCATGGTTGCAGGTTCGATCTCTAGCCAGGGCACATATAGGAAGCAAGCAATGAGTGCATGAGTAAGTGAAACAAGAACAAAACAATGTTTCTTCTTCTCTCCATAAAATCAATATTAAAAAGAAAAAAAAGCATACACAGTAAGAATATGAAAAAGTAAAATATTTTTGTGTAGCTTACAATGTGCTTTTAAGTTAATTGTTATTCTAGGATTCAAAAAGTTTAAAAAATTCTTCAGGTTATTCTTTAGAATAATCCTTTTTACCAAGTAGAAAAGGCACAGCATGCTAAGGTTAACTGGTTATTGTAGAGAAACCACGTTTTTATAAACTCAGAAAGCCCACAGTCATGCCCAGGCCGCCCCAGACTCCACCCCAGATGCGACCAGAGCACCTTCCGCCCTGCCCGCTCCGCCCTGGCCCTGCCCGCTCCGCCCTGGCCCTGCCCGCTCCGCTCTGGCCCTGCCCTGCCCTGCCCCGCCCTGCCCCGTGGGGCCACCACTTCTCCCTCACCCTGTGTTTTCACGGCTCCTTTCCTGGGACACAGATCCCGGAACACACTTGCGTGGCAATGTCCACAGGACTTGTTACAACAACACACTGTACAGACTTGTGGCCCAGCAGTGATCGGCTGCACCATGCGGGGGTGTGCAGTGCACTGTGTGGTATTCGCACAACAAAACAGCCACACGGCTCCTTTCTAAGACTATCTCGTGCTGTTAAGTGACACAGAACTGCACAGGGTTAGTCCTATGGCACTGGCCATGATGGCAAAACAATGCAAACACCCTCAACCAAGAAAGAAATGGTTAGGTGAGCTGTGGTGCCTCTGTGAAGTGCAATACCAGACAGGTGTTAAAAAACTGACCCGAGCCTTGAAATGGAAAGATCTCCAAGAATTAATTAAGTAGAAACAAATAAAAAACAAGGTCTAGACTATATGCACAACTGATAAAAGGAGGGAAAAAACAAGACTACACGCTTGTACGTGATCATATTTTCCAAAGAGACTCTGGAGGACAAGTGAACTTACGGCCATCAGTGTCACAGACGGACAGGGCTCAGGCAAGGGTCAAGAGGTCTGTTACTATATGCTTGAATTTTTATTTTTTTAGTCATTTGTTTTTAAATATTAAAAATAATATTTTTATTTTTTATTTTATTTTATTTTTTAAGATTTTATTTATCTTTAGAGGGGAAGGGAAGGAGAGAGGGAGAGAAATATCAATGTGTGGTTGCCTCTCATGTGTCCCCCACTGGGAACTGGCCTGCAACCCAGGCATGTGCCCTGACTGGGAATTGAACCGCAATCCTTTGGTTCGCAGACCCATGCTCAATCCACTGAGCTACACCAGCCAGGGCTAAAAATAATTAATATTTTTAAAGTTTGAATGTTGTCCTGGCTGGTGTGGCTGAGTGGATTAAGCACTGGCCTGTGAACCAAAGGGTCCTGGGTTTGATTCCCAGTCAGGGAACATGCCTATTACAGGCCAGGTACCTGGTAGAGGGGCGCACAAGAGGCAACTACACACTGATGTTTCTCTTCCTTCTTTCTCCCTTCCTTCTCCCCATCTAAAAATAAATAAATAAAATCTTCTTTAAAAAGTTTGAATGTGAATGAATAAACAAAGCACATGGAGGTGTAGGTAGACACACTGTGCCTCCTCACACAACCAAAAGGAAGACAACAACTTAAAGACAAAAAACAACCAGAACTAACAGAAAATCAAACTGTATGAAAGTTCCACAACCAAGGAGTTAAAGAAGACACACTCGTCCAGACTGGTAGGAGGGGCGGAGATGAGCGTGCAGAGAGAACTCGCAGCAAGGTAGTGGCTGGAGGACAGGGGCGGGCAAGGCTGCGGCCGGTGGACCCAGTGCCGGATCACAGAGCGGGGTGAGCAAGGCTGCAGCTGGCCAGCAAGGCTGCAGCGGCAGCTGGTGGAGCAGGTGGCTCCACATTCGTGCGCAGATAAGCCAGGAAGAAGAGCTAGGGAGCGAGACAAACCTCGCAACCATGACTCCAGGGCAGGGAAATAAAGCTTCAAACCTCTGACTGAAAACACCTGTAGGGGTTTAGGCGGCAGCGGGAGAAACAGCCTCATAGGAGAGTTCGTTAAAGAGAGGTCACTGTGTATGTTCTAGAACATATACAAGCCAACCCACCCAGGAATCAGCACCCACTTTGGGCCCACTTTGCTTGTGGGTAGCGGGGGAAGTGAAATCGGCAGAGAGTGAAGCAAGAGCCACTGTTCTCTCTCAGACCCCTCCCCCAACTACAGCATCACAGCAAAACAACAAGGTTTTGCCCCACCTGGGTGAATACCTAAGGCCCTACCTAACAGGTGTGACCAGACCAAAAAAATTTGCCCAAACTAAAGAAAAGATCAAAGCTCCAGAAAAAATACAACTAAGCGACAAAGAGACAGCTAACCTATCAGATGCACAGTTCAAAGCACTGGTGATCAGGATGCTCACAGAATTGCTTGAATTTGGTCTCAAATTAGATGAAAAAATGAAGGCTACACTAAGCGAAATAAAAGAAAATGTACAGGGAACCAATAGTGATGAGAAGGAAACTGGAACTCAAATCAATGATGTGGACCAGAAGAAAGAAACAACCAAACAGAAAAGAATAAAGAAACAAGAATTGAAAAAAATGAGAGGCTTAGGAACCTCGAAGACGTCTTTAAACATTCCAACATCCTAATTACAGGGGTACCAGAAGGGGAAGAGGAAGAGCAACAAGTGGAAAATTTATTTGAACAAATAATAAAGAACTTCCCCAATCTGGCAAAGGAAGTAGACTTCCAGGAAGTCACAGGAAGCTCAGAGAGTCCCAAAGAAGGTGGACCCAAGAAGGAACACACCAAGGCACATAATTACATTACCCAAGATGAAAATGAAGGAGAGAACCCTAGAAGCAGCAAGAGAAAAGGAGACAGTTACCTACAAAGGAGTCCCCGTAAGACTGTCAGCTGATTTCTCAAAAGAGACCTTACAGGCAAGAAGGGGCTGGAAAGAAGTATTCCAAGTCATGAAAGGCAAGGACCTACATCCAATATTGCTCTATCCAGCAAAACTTTCATTTAGAATGGGAGGGCAGATAAAGTACTTCACATACAAGGTCAAGTTGAAGGAGTTCATCATCACCAAGCCCTTACTATTATATGAAACGTTAAAGGATTTATCTAAGAAAAAGAAGATAAAAAATATGAACAGTAAAAAGACAGCAAACTCACAGTTATTAACAACCATACCTAAAACAAGAACAAAAGCAAACTAAACAAACTACTAGAACAGGAACAGAACCACAGAAATGGAGATCACATGGAGGGTTAGCAACAGGCAAGTGGGAGGGGGGAGGGGGAAAAGGTACAGAGAATAAATATCACAGACGGTAGGTAGAAAATAGAAGTGGAGAGTAAGAATAGTATAGAAAATGTAGAAGCCAAAGAACTTACATGTATGACCCATGGACATGAACTAAAGGTAGGGAATGTGGGTGGGAGGGGGTGTGCAGGGCGGAGGCGAGTGAAAGCGGGGGAAAACGGGACAACTGTAATGGCATAATCAATAAAATATGTTTAAAGAAATAAAATAAAATAAAATAAAAAAGAATTTAAAAAAGTTACAGAATCAGAGAGGTGCAGCTTCTCCCCAGTGACTCACTTTGGCGTGCTTCTTGGCTTGCTTCTTGGCTTTCTTCTGTAAGTGCTTGCTTGTTCCCAACAGAACATCCTTTCTCTCCTTTATGTAACTGTCGGTATCTTTGTCATCCTCGCTGTCTTTATCTTCATTCTCCATTGTCTTTTTCAGATTTTTATCATTTATACTTTTCTTACCACTCTTAAAAATATGGAGGAAATATGAGCCGAAAATAAAATTTTACAACTAGTATTTGGTGAAAAGATTTCATGTTACTTAAATCTTTTTCTACTCCTATTATACACTATTTTATTTACATGATGCTTGAAAATATATCCAGGACAAAATTCATTCATCTCAAACACTAAGAAGCAATCTGCACACACTAACAAACAAGTAAACAAACAGTAAAAAGTAACTACACAGCAAAGTGTGATGGAAAAGAGCAGCATAAACCACGTCAGGCACCTGCTGCACTGCATGCAACTGCGCCGCTTCCAAAGGCACTTTCTGTTCACGGGGATTTACTTGCCCAACACAGGCATTTCCTTTTATTCATTTCTTTCTGTGCGTGTAAGTAACAGTTTTAGACAAAGAAACTAAAGTAGATGTGGTAAGACATTAACCACTAAGTTACAGTGATTAAAGGGACTCCTAATGCATATTAAGTTGAACAGTGATTTACCCAAAATTCATAACATGTTCTTTTTTTCTACTACTACTAACAACCAAAGTAATATGGCTTAAAACTGAGATGTTCTGCATTAACACCTATGAACACTATACTGTAAGGGATTTGTGGTTAGTCTCAAATAACAAGAATAGTAAATTTTAAAATAAAGAAAACATGTCCCTAGATGTACACTAATCAAGATCACCATCTACAAAGAATTCTAAACACACTCTCCACCTTTTTTTATATATAAAAAAAGTACCCATCCTTTGTCCAACTATTGAAACTTCTTGTATCTCAAATACACTTAGAAAAATTCTCCACAGGCTAGTAATATACAAACTTGGAAAAGGTGAAAAGGCTTCCCCATAAAACCTAACATAGGAAAAATAAACTTAAATAAGATGAACTCTAGGGTCTTACCTGATCATCTAAAACTGGCAGAGACAAGTCAAGGAAAGACTCATGAACCAAGGAGACCTTAACCAACCAAAAAAGAAAACGTAAAAGGAAGGAAAAGACGCACTGTAAACATTACGTAGTAAGATCATGGGGCCTGGGGCTTGGCTGCAATATACCGACTAAAGAAGACGGGACGGGGACCGCAGCCCTGAGGACCCCGGGTTAGGGAAGCAAAGCAACACGTTACCTCACTTCTACCAGCGTCAGGGGTGCTCACAGTTCCCACAAAACACTACGCACGTTTGGGGAGTTCAGCCGAGAAGAGCTTATGGAATGAGACCTTTGTTTTCGAAAGCCACAAATGACAAACTATCTACGTAGTGAACCAATCACACGCGACCCCAACTTACCATTCCACATTCATCACACATAATCGTGCTAGTTAGTTCACCCCCAAAGATGCGGTCCACAAAGCTTGGTGCTGATGTCTTCTTCTCATAATCTGTAAGGGGAAAGCAAGTTCATCAAATATACTTGTAAAGTTAACTGAATACGCTAAAACTACTTACCTAACCTCTCTAACTCTAAAATTGTATTTTTAATTTCCTATCTGACTTTTCTCTATTCATAATTACCATAATTTTTTTGCTAGTCAGTGGCACACAGTGCACTTTGGAGCATAACAGAATTTCACACAATCACATCTGGTGAGAAATAAAAAGTTCAGAAAAAGTTCCTATCTAAGATCCGGTCGGTGGGAAACACACTGTGCAAGTCAGTGAAGCTGTTTACCCATCTCCACTCGGAAAATGAGCACACAGGCAAGTCTGGACGGTACTCTAGCTCATCTCTAGCTCTACAGCGGGTGAGAGGTGGGGGGGAGAGCAAAAACATCCGAAATTATCTTCTGGAGGGCAGGCCCTTGTAGGACGGGCTTCCCTTGCTAGGTGAGGGTTCTAGGGACCCATCTGATCAGTGGGTCATCTAGTGTTGTTGTGAGAGGCTGTGTTCGGCATCAGGGAATTTTTTTAAGACTCTTTCACCGAGTTTGCCCATTTCATAATCCGTGATGATTTACAAGTGCACCTGCCCAAAGTGCACTGAGTGTACAAGCAGTTTTTGACCAAAAACAGCGTGACCCCTGACCTTCGCCCTCCCTATTCACCTGATCTCACCCTGAGCAACTTTTTTTTTGTTTCCTCAGATGAAAAAATTCCTCAAAGGGAAACATTTTGCTGACATGGGCAAGGTGAAACAAAAAATGGCAGAAGCACTAAAAGCATCAAAATTGATGAGTTCAAAAACTGTTTTGAGCAGTGGAAAAAGCATCTTGATAAGTGTATTGCATCAAATGGAGACTACTTTGAAGATGACTTAGAATAAATACACAATTGTTTATAAATAAATTCTTTTTTTGGGGGTCCCCCCTCATAACATTCCAACGTGCAACTTGCTTTGTGAATTCTAAGACTAACTCCATTTAAAAACAAAATGAAACAAAACAAGCAAGAAAAAATTACAGGAAAATGCTTCAGACAAAAATGTTTTATTTCCCTTTGTTCCAAAACTAATCTTGATAAATTTAGCTTAAGGTGTCAAAACTTGATTACCTGGTCACCTCTTTTACTAAATACATAAAACTATGTGCTTCGTTCCAATGACAGAGGCTGGTTTCTATGGAAACATGTCTCCTGACAGCAAGAGACAGTCTCTGTTCAGGCTGAGGTACCAAAGAGGCAAAGAGCTGCTACATGTCAGTTTTAAATTGTGGTTCACAATACAGAAGCCACTAGTCATTTGTGGCCATTTAAATTTAAGTTAATGAAAATTAAGTAATAAAAATTTAGCTTCTTAGTTGCACTGCTCAGATTTCAAGGGCTCAACCGCCAACACGTGCCTGCGACATGGAAGGACACAGAGGGGCCTCCGCCAGCACAAGCCCTGCTGCGCAGAGGATGCTCCCCCCGGCCGCCACGTGCTCGTGAGACAGACGCGGCTCCACGCTCACTGAGCCAACCACGAAGGACTCACACGGACAAGTGCAAGTCACTTATCACCGCAGTCAAAAGTCTGAGCTCTTCAGAAACAAAACTGTGATGTCGCCTTCACTCTGTCTTTGTAATTTCACTACAACATTGCATGAAAAGAATACACTAGAAGGTAAATTTTTCTAAAACATCCACCTTGGGTGTACTGAACAAATTTTAACATCAATGGTAATCAAGAGAAGTTGCACGTTAATAACTTTGGATGCAAAATAGAAATGCCAGCACTCCACTCCCACAGTGCAGAGGGATTCAACTACAGTGGTTTAGTTCAAAAAGTCAGACATTACCTTTAACTTTATTTTTTAGTTCTTCATCCAATTTTTCAGTAGAATTACCAAATGCTTTAAGAATTCCTTTACTCACTCTCTAAAAGTAACAAAATGAATATATGCACACTATTAAATTTAAAATTTTATAACTATTTTCTTAGAAAATATGTGATCAAGAACATGATCAAGAATTAGCTCCCCAAAGTTACTGAATGAAAATTAATACATCTAAAATCACTTTTTCAGCATTAATTAAAGGAGCTAAAAAGAACTCTACTTACAAAACCACAAACCCATGAATAAAGCCCATCTTAACATTTCCTGATTTTCACCGACTTGAACCTAGGCTTTCAGAACATGCCCCCCCCCCTCGGAGAGACCACTGACAGCGTGTCCTGCAGGCAGGACAGTTCAGGGACAGCGAAGGCTCAGCCTCCAGCAGTGACAGCCCAACTGCATCAGCACTGGGTGACCTTGAACCAGGCACTGAAGTTTCCTACATCTTAGCTCCAGAATCTACAAGGGGAGTAAATGGTTCCAACCTTTACCTCACAGAATGGCTGTGGGGTCTGAGTAAGGTCATTCGCATACAATACTAAGAAGAGTATTCGACATAAAATAAGGGCAAGATAAATATTAGTTGTTGTAACTACATTATTACTATCATTAATTATATTCACATCCCCAAATACGTTACTTTACATCCCGGGAACTGAAAACTTCAAAATGCAACAAATGTTCCCCCGACTTGTACAAAATGAATGAATATAGTGTAAATCCTCACTGATCGTCATCAACAAGTTCTATGACTTTAAGCAAAATGACAAATAATGAAACCCATGTTACCACTGGCTAATCGGTACAGAAAGTTAAGTACTAAACATCTCGTCAATGTTCTAAGGAGAGAACATGGGATGGAAGGACACTCCCCGTGATCTGAGGGCTGCCCTCAGGACCCGGGTTCGGGGCTACCGCCAGGCCCCATGGTGGCAGTGGCGTTCTCCAGCTCTCCGAGCTCTCGGGGGACTGGCCTATGTGGCAGAACCCTAAGGAACAATGATGCTGAAAATGTCACACAAAACAGCATCACAAAAAGGAGAGTCATTTCTGATTCTCTTCATTCATCCCCAGGACTAAAACACATTGGCCAAAAAGAAGGGTGTCAAAAAAATGTTTTCCATCCAGTGGCCTCAATAACTAGCTTTCATTGCTTTGATACCCCTTCAAATATCAAATGACAGAGAGGTGAATGAGATGAAACTGTGAAATACACTGGTCGCAGTATGCTCACTTGGTGTTCTTCTGCTCTCATGCCATCCAGTAAATACCGAAGCAGCTCCTGGCTGTCCTGCTGCTGATAGCCTTTAAAACGCACTGCTCTGCAGCAGGGAAAAGAAGAAAGAAAAGAAGAGAGAGAAAAGCAATGAAGAGTCTACTAAAACATGAAGCAAGCTTTACAAAATCTTAGGATCATATCCCAGATCTTTCCCAAAATTTCTGTGTAGTCCAACGACACCCTTGGCAGATTTTGTTTTCACACAAAGCACGGGTTTTTTTAACCCATAGACTGTTTTAAGAAATAAACGGCACTTTGATGTATGCACTGGGCTGCTCCTATGCTGTGAATTCCTCGGTGCCTGACGGCTATGCTGAGAGCGCAGGCCAGGCAGATACTCACTTCCTACAGACCTGGGCGAACAGTTCCTTGGGCGTCACGACGCCCCTCCTGGCCTCTTGCATCTCGGTGAGGAACTGGCTCATGGCCATAGTCAGAGGGCCTGGAGGCTCCAGGTGGATTTCCAAGGGCTCCTGAATTGGGACCAAAAAACCTTTCTTCATTCCAGTTTCAGAGTCACTTATTTTAGCAAAATGTAACTAGCAACCCATACTGCCAATGTTACTGACAGAGCTGTCCATTTAAAAGTTCAAAATGTATTATCGAAAGATGCAGAAACTTTCTGGTCATAGACTGTTTTATGAAGACTTTGGTTCTACTGTTTTAGTTTTAGATTATCAGGAACTTATACTACCTAAGACGAAAAGACCTGAAGCAAAACACAAATATAAAAATGGGTAAGGTAGGCCCTGGCTGGTGTAGCTCAGTGGATTGAGCACGGGCCTGCGAACCAGACAATCGCGGTTCGATTCCCAGTCAGGGCACATGCCTGGGTCGCAGACCAGTTCCCTGCAGGCCAATTCCCAGCAGGGGACGCATGAAAGGCAACCATACATTGATGTTTCTCTCCCTCTCTCCTTCCCTTCCCCTCTAAAGATAAATAAATAAAATCTAAAAAAAAAAAAAAAAAAACAACTTAAAAAAATGGGTAAGGTAAAATTCATTTGGCTACACATCTCTCTGCCTAGAGCTTCACAAATACCAACAACATTCCCAAGGAGGAAGCCAAACATGAGAGCATAGCAAAGACACAACAAATAAATGTAAACCTGATCATTTCTGCACTGGCTGGTGTGGCTCAGTGGATTGAGCGCTGGCCTGTGAACTGAAAGGTCGCTGGTTCGAGTCTCAGTCAGGGCACATGCCTGGGTTGTGGACCTAGCCCCACTTGGGGGCATGTGAGAGGCAACTGATCCATGTATGTCTCACAGATCGATGTTTCTCTCCCTTCCCCCGCCCTTCCCCTCTCTTAAAGTAAATAAATAAGATCTAAGAAACAATTTTAAAAACATGTAAAGGCCCCTAATAATTTCTGTTAGTCTAATAATCTTTAACTTGGTAGCCTAAAGCAAGACAAACAAAAAAGATGAAAATGAGTATCAACGCTTTAAAATAACTTAAAATATGGATATTCAGAGAAGAAAATCACTGATTATAAAGAGAATTTTAAAGTACATACTGTTAGTGCCAAGTCAGGTGGTTCCATTTTCACAATGGCTCCAGACATTTTTACTTCTTTCAGGAGTTCTCTGAGCACTGGTGTTTGTGACAAATTCTGGAATACAGGATGAAAAAGGAAAATTATTTAAGGACAAAGCAATCCATTCTATCAGAACAGAAAGTCACTGCCAATGCTGCAGATTCTCTTGTCTCTGGGAAACAGAAGGTACTGGATGCTCCTTGGCCCGTGCTCCGTGGCTCAATACTCTAGCTTGGGCAGCTGGGCAGCTGGGCAGCTGGGCAGGGCCCTGCCCCACCCCCACCCCACACCCACTTGTACCCGGGGATTTGCTTCTCGGCTGGGCTGGCCTGTGCTCCCCCCACCCGAGGGGACGTTCTCAGAGGGCAGGCATCACTGTACCCTGGTGCTCAGCACAATGTCTTGCTGGCACACAGAGTGAGCACAGCCTTAGGTTTTCTTTAAAACTGTGGAAATAAATTACTTAGGGGGAAAAATGCCATACTGTAACAAATACAGAAACCTGATTTGCAGAGGAGAGGTAATGCTGGTACCTGCATTACTGCATTGAAGAAGCACGTATTTCCCAGATTACTGAGGCCCTTCACGGTGAGCTGGGAAGTAAAATTCGTGGGTGTTTCTCTAGCCGTATGTTCCTTTTTTTCTTTCTCTTGCTCATTTTTACTCTCCTTTTCTAATTTTTTATTTTCAAGTTCAATGTTACCGTTATCTTTTGCTGCTTTAGAAAAAAAGAAGAAAAAACAATTCAGCAAAATGTATGACACAGCCACACCAAGTGCAAAGTTACACTTGGGACAGTGCAACAAGATTTGTGCATTTCACCTGATATTATCTGCTGCCTGTTTGAGTTTAAATGTTTTCTAATAAATATAAATAAATTACCATCAGGAAAAACCAGTACATATATTCAAAACTGATATAAGCATTACTTTGATGAATAAAGCCAAACAGAATATGCTTTTTAGCATACACCCCTTTTTAAATGCACTAAAGTGTTTTACAAATGACCACACCATACCTTGTGAAATTGGAATATAAAGCAATCAAATAAAAATGTGGACACCAAATACATTTTTTAAT
Organism: Artibeus jamaicensis; assembly: GCF_021234435.1. NCBI lineage: Eukaryota > Metazoa > Chordata > Mammalia > Chiroptera > Phyllostomidae > Artibeus > Artibeus jamaicensis. Next base: position 50,302,230 of record NW_026522046.1, read on the forward strand.
AAATTCTGTGAGCCCCCCCAAAATTCTGAAGTTAGGAATAAACAATTCTGGCTTTGCCAAAGATACGTCTGTGATCACAGAAATCTAAACAAGCTTAAAGCTAGTAACGTACACCAGCCCGGTTCATTATGCGTGGAAAACAGCCGAGAGTATCTGGTCTTCGGAAGGAATTACAAGCACTTCCCTTTCCCATCACCTGAGCAGAAGGAACCTGGTCTATGGCAGGTCCGCCCGCAGCCCCACGCAGGGCACGACTGCCCGTCCCCGTCTCCAGGGCCGAGTTCGGCCTCTTCACCACATCCAACTGGAGGTCTCAGATTCCCTTCTAATCCCAATACTCAGAATTACCTACACTCTTCAGTTTCACATTCTTAAACCAAAAATAGTTTCACAGTTCAAAATCAGCCATAATAAATGTTACTCAGCTATATGCAATGATGGGTGATGCAGTAAATTAAATACCAACAGATGCATAAGTCAACGTTACATATCAAGAAACAAGTGATTTTTTTTACCTGATTCTGAAGTTCTAACACAGGCTTGTTTCCTAACATGATCAACCACCTGACCCAGCCGGTGTGAACTGCAATACCGGACCTCATCATCACACAGGTAACACCTGTGCCCAAAAGACCAGAGAGGAAAAGTGACAAACTGACAACCCAAAAGAGGGACAGATTGTAATTCCTGGAATCCAAAGTGTGTAACCATCAAATTATTCCACTGGAGAAATGAATCCTTGTATGTTTTCTTGAAGACTATCCATATTATGGCTACATATAAATACAGCGGATAAAAAACCAAACAAACATTTCACTGAAATGGCTATTTATGACATTAAGGTCAATTTTTTTTCTATGCATTCTTCAAAGTACAAACCTGTCAAAATTAACAAAGTTTGTAACTGACAGATAATGTTCAGTGAACTGTGCTGTGTAAATGGTTTTCCAGCTAGTGTGGCTCAGTGGATTGAGTACAAGTCTGTGAACTGGAAGGCTCCGGCCTTGATTCCCACTCAGGGCACAGGCCTGGGTTTTGGGCCAGGTCCCCAGGAGAGGCCAAGGGAGAGGCAACACACAGTGATGTTTCTTTCCCTCTCTTCCTCTCCCTCTCTCTGAAAATAAGTAAATAAAATATTTTTAAAAATACGTGAAAATTTGTTTTAATGATGTTAAAATATATGAAATACACAAACCAGCCTGACATTTATTTTCATGCAAATTCATTCCCAAAGTTTTACAAAATTCTCAGTTTACTTGGAATTTGTTCTTAAAGCCTCAATTTTAAACTATCAATAAAAACAACCTACCACATGCTTCACATTATCACAGGCAAGAAAAAAGGATGAAGCTTCCCGAGCCTTCCACATACCACCACTTTTCTGCCTGTACAACACTGAGCGAAAGCTTCTCAGAACATCACGTTCTCTAGCCTTCTGAAAGTGATGTTTAAACAAGTACAAACACTTGAACTTCCTCGCTCCTCAAACACTGCAAATGCCTCGTTCTCCAGCACTTCCAACGACCCCCAGGCAGCGGGCCCCGAGGCTGCACTACTCACCACACACTCCAGCTGTCCAGACTGAGAACCAGGCAGTGCAGGTCGGACCTTGGCGTCATGTAGTGCTTCAAAGCGTGCTGCTCCTGAGAGTCCCTGCCGCAGCCCTGGAGAATCAGTCATAAACCACAAAAATTCACCAAAAGAGGAGAGAATTCAAAATCTATGATGAACAAGGAAGTGGCTCAAGAAACTGTCATTCTTATAGTCTCGAAAATAAGATGTTAGACTCTAAAGAGAGTCTAGATGCTGTTAAGACTTAGGTATGTAGAAAACTACAGGTAAAGGAACTCTTCTCTGTAGCCTGCCCTTTCCCGCCCTGACCAGACCATGCTGACACAGGCATTCACTGTGTCTACTTGGTTCAGACTCCATATTGGCTTCCTAAATGGTATTTCCTAACTTCAGCCCCTTTTGTCACATATATATTGTTGGGTTGGCCAAAAAGTCTGTTTACATTTTTCCATAAAATAAAAGACACATTTTTCATGTTCACCAGCGACTTTACTGATTTGGGTATTATGAGTATGTCAGCATCTCCCACTACTGGCTTCCAATGCATAAGACACCCCTGGCACAGAACCGTCTGGACTGCCTGTCTGTCAGCACCAGGCCAAGTCCCCTGCGCTGCAGGGCAGTGAGTGGTCCTGCTTCTAGAGCGGCTAGAATATACTCTGGAGGGGAAATATCTCTCAATGGCTTATGACCCTTTAACTAGGATATCAAACACTGCTGATTTAACTTATCCCGCTCCACATTTAATTCTAAAGTGAAGTAAATTTGATGTTAATTTGCAGTATTAAAACACCACTGGAGATCATTTGAAATATAAAAACGAACTGAGTTGTCTTAAAACAAATTGAGAATCACTTGCTAACAATGCAAAAGATAAACATAGTGGGACCAAAGGTAATAATTACTACTGACACTAGGAATTTAAAAGGGAGCAAAACACATAAAATGTATAATAAGAAACATCTGGAAAATTGAAGCAGCAAAATATACTCATGCTCACCATATGAATGTGAGAGGATCAATGAAAACCTTTCAAAGACAAATAAGTAAATACATTCTTTGCTAACAATTTTTAAAAAGTTGACCATGATTAGATTTCACTGTTTACCTATAAGAATGGCAAAAACCAAAAACAAAAACAAAAAAACAAAAGGAAACAGGAACCCGGCGACAGACAACACCGACCCCGCAGGGACGCGGAGGGCGCCTCGCTCACCATCGGCAGGAGCGTGAAGTGGCACAGCCACTCTGGACAGCACTTTGGCAGCGTCTTGGAAAACTAAACATTTAATTATCACGATTCAGCAACTGTACTTCTGGGCATTTTTTCCAGAAAAATGAAATCTTAAATTCACATAAATACTTGTGCACAGATGTTCACAGCAGCTTTATCCAAAACTGCCAAAAACCAGAGTTGGCGCAGGCACCCTGCAGAAGGGGCCCAGGCACACGAGCGGCACTGCTCTGGCAGGAAACGCTGCTCCGCAGGAAGGAGCGGCTGCCGCACCGGCCTGGATCCGTCTCTGGTCCGCGCGTGAGTGACAAAGAGCCGATCCCGACTGCTGTGCACTGCGCGGTTCCTTGCACCCAACGTTTCTTTTTTGTTGTTGTTTTTAATGTTTTAAAATATATTTTACTGATGATGCCATTACAATTGTCCTATTTCCCCCCTTCATTCCCCTCCACCCTACACACACCCCCTCCCCCACCATTCCCCCCTTTAGTTTATGCCCACGTGTCTCAAGTTCTTTGGATTCTATATCACCCAACATTTCTTAAAGGACACAGTTTAAGAAATAGCAGACAAGCAGCTGCCTGGGGCTGAGGGGACGGAGGGCCACACAAGGGCGGCAGAGAGGCCCACATGAGGTGGGGACCACTCGGCGTCAGCTGTGGTGGAGTCACTCTCACCCACTCTCACCCACACACTCTCTCTCTCTCTCTCTCTCTCCAGGAAACGGAAAACTCGGGAGATCTGTCTAAGATTCAGGGAGTATGTCAATGCTAATATACTGGCTGTGATGTATTACAGTTCTATACAACATCACCACTGAGAGAAACTGGGCAGAATGTGCAGCAACATCTCCATATTATTTCTTCTACTGCACACGACCTATAATTACCTCAACAAAATTTCAATTTAAAAGCAAATTAAAAAAAGAATGGTCTCTGATTCATCTTCAAGCGTCATGGCCAGCAGCCCATTTCCTAACACAAACCTAACCTGCCTCCTCGGAGGTGATTTCGAGACCCTGGCCACTCAAACCACAGCCTCTCGCGTCTGTGAGCTGTCCTGCCACCAGCCGGCCCCTCAGGGCCAGGGACTCCTTGTCGCAGCTGCCAGCTCACAGCTGTCGGTTCATCCCCAGGAATTATCCTCAAAGAAAGGGAGTGGCCCTGGCCAAGGCCAGCTCCCCGCCCCCCCCCCCCAGGACTGCTCTGTGCACAGGTGCCACGGCCAGAGCTGGTCCTCAGACCTACGGAGGCCTGCGGCTCCACGCAGCTCTCCCTCCCAGCTCCCCAGGGGGCGCTGGCAGCACACACCCCAATGAGGCACCCGGATCCCAGCAACCTCAGCCACAGCACCTACCCCCCAGGGAACACAGCCAGTGAGCTAGCACCCTACTTACCCTCCCTGTATTCAGGCAACACCTTCTGAAGGGCGGTCACAGAGTGTAGAAAACCCCACACCAAGCAAAACCTAGGCATACCTGGTGGCCACATTTAAGACACAGCCAAACCGAAGGGCTTTCTTCTGTTGCTTCTTCAGATTTATCTTTTACTTTATTGTCCGTCTTACAGTCTTGGCAAATATTCCACTCCACGTTCACTAAGGCCTTTTTCAAGGCACCTTGTTCCAGCCCTTTTCTAAGGTGTCTGCACACAGGCTCTGGTAAAACAGACAACACAGGAGCACGTGAGGCGACATGCGCGGCTCTCTTCCGAGAGTCTCAGAGCTCACCCTTTGTGTGACTTCCAAGATGAGTTTACTCTGTACACAGGCTGTTAGGTGATCTGATAACCCACATTTCTGTGGCATCTGAATGAGCTGATTAGGTGACAGATTTGATAGAAATTTGAAATTTTGCTGTTTTTGCGATTCTGAGTATAACCACCACCACCAAAAGTTCACTTTAATTTATTTAACTATTTCCTTGAGTCCTAATATCATATTTATCATTCTCTTTATTTTAAAGTGTTTGCAGAGCAGGTCTTTCCCTCAGGCAGCAGGCCCAGCGCCGAGGCAGGACCCAGGGAGCCTAGAGCGATGGAGCCTCGGTGCATCTCGGTGAGGAGTCCCCATTCCAGCTGGACGGAGAGGGAGACAAACCCCTGAACCACAACCTCCAAAACACAGTACAGCTGCACAGGGGGAGATGGCTCAGGTGCCCCAAAGCTTCACAACTACAGACAGTACACTCAACAGAAGTCTGCATCTGTTCAGTCTTAGAAAATACTAACCACAAGTAAAATTTCTGATACTAGGCCCTGGCTGGTGTGGCTCAGTAGACTGAGTGTCAGCCTGCAAACCAAAGGGTTGCCAATTCGATTCCCAGTCAGGGCACATGCCTGGGGTTGTGGGCCAGGTCCCCGGTTGGGGGGTGCATGACAGGCAACCACACATTGATGTTCTCTCCTTTTCTTCCCTTCCCCTCTCCCTAAAAATAAATTAAGTCGTTTCTAAAATTCTGATATTAAATACTTACTATAAGCCTGAGACTGCGCTAAATGTTTTGCATACATTATCTCATTTAGTTCCCACAACAATCCTAGCAGAAGTCACTGCTATCCCCAATGACTGATGAGGAAACTAAGATTTCGCACCAATGTCACATAGCTACTAAGTGGCTAAGCCAGAATTTGGACTCAGGTCTTTTTTACTTCAAAGCTCACACTTTAAACAATGACCTCAGGGATTAAAAGCAATCTGAAAGGACACGTCCGAGGAGCAAAGGCACAGGGTATAGAATGTGGAAGTGTGTGCGCCCCCCCCCCCCCAATGGCAGGCACACCGGTGCAGACACAAGCAGCTGGGCTGGGGCTGAAAGTGCTTTTGGGAACAGTTCAGTAACAGGCTCTGAGAGCCACTCAAAGGGGCATCGGCTGTTTCAGAGACCCAGGAGGTTTAGAGATGAGTCAAGTGTCGCGAAGAGCTTTACGTCCAAGCAGTTTGTACCACAAGACTATCAATGCAAATGAGATCATGGAAAGACTACTAAATCCCAGTAAGTAGTCAGAGAGACATGAACTAAAAGAAGACAACCTTTTCAACGAGCAAACCAGCAAAGCATTTTACAAATTATATTAATCAGGACTGATAAAGGTTCAAGGAAAGGGGCCCTGCAGCATGCTGTGGGGGGCCGGTGAGTTAGTGACACATTTCTGGAAGGTAACTTGGCAACACAACCAACAGAGCCTTGAAAGTGTTTATGCCAGTGTTTAATGCAGCGATTTTCCTTCTAAGATCTGTACAAAGAAGATAGTTGGATATGCATAGAGATTTAGGTACAGAAATGTTTACGACTGCTCCATTCATAACACTAAAAAGTTAAAAGTTACTTGAAATTATAACAGCAAACACCCTAAATAAATCATGAAATACGTATGCACCCATGGTCTTTTTTGTCAGTAGAATAATCACGCCATTAAAACACTGCAGACTATTAAATGACATGTACTACATATAAACATTAAGTTGAAAGCAAGTTACAGAACAATAATGTAAACTTTTATCCCACTTTTACACATTAAAGTATGTCCACTTAGGGATACAAACATCACTTTAAGGGTTCAATTGGTGAAATATACCTAAAGATTCAGAAGAATCATCAATTGGAACAGTTTTTCCCTTTGTCCGTTTCTTTCCCATGTTGGCACTTCATGGATTACTTACTGACTCAAAATAACAATCTAGAAAACAAGATAAAGTTAGCTTGATTAAAAAAAAAGTTTGTTCATACTTCTCAAAGAGACAGAAATAGAACCCATCCAGAGATAAAATTTTACATGCCTATCACACACTGTAATTTAAAAAGACCATCCACATGTGTCATGACAATAAAAACTCCCGAGTAGACAGAACAGATAGTATCACTCTTGCTTCATAGCTTAGGAAACGGAGTCTTAGTAAAGTTAAGAAGTTTTCGATACACGCAAAGGTCAAGAGAGAACCTAAGTCTTCTTGCCCGGACCATGAAAAATCTCAGCACTTGACCCTACCTGGAATGTGACTTCTCACCACACACACACGTGGGATGCTGGAGGCACTGGGATGATTTCCTTTCCTTCCAAGCTACCTTTCTTAGCGGTACAGTCTACGAAAATTGAATTGATAACTTCTCTTAAAAAATTAAAAATAATTCTTAAAACAAATGAACAAATATGAAAAATGATGAAAGCACAAACAGGTCCACCTAACTTTAAAACAATAGTAATGATTTTGAAAAGTTGTATTTAACATACATTACAGTAACTTAGCATTAAAATCACTGAAGTGCCTATAACAGTTATTTGACCTGAGGTGCTTATTAAAATTCTGATCACATAAGTCAGCAATTTTCAACTTTTTCCATCTCATAGCACACATAAACACTAAAAATCTGTGGCACACCAAAAAATACATTACATTTTTTTGCCAACCTGACCAAAAAAAAACCCCAAAAAACAAAAAACAGGTATATGCCCTGGCAGGTATAACTCAATGGACTGAGCACAGGCCTGTGACCTAAAAGGGTCACTGGTTCAAAACCTAGTCAGGGCACATGCTTAGGTTGCAGGCCAGGTTCCCAGTAGGGAACCCACGAGAAGCAACCACACACTGATGTTTCTCTCCCTCTCTTTCACCTTCCCTTCCCCTTTCTCTAAAAATAAATAAAATATTTTTAAAAACAGGTATAATTTTGATTCACTCACACCAATGATTATTGTTGTGTTGGCTGTTGTCATTTTTTTTACTTGACACTCTGAGGGAAAAAAGGTCAGTGCCCCTGACTAAACAGAGGCTGCACATTTTAAAAATTCTTGTAGCACAGCAGTTGAAAATCACTGACATAGTGAAAAGTAAGACATGGAGCATATGTTTTTCATGTTGTTTTAATTAATGAAAGAGAGACAGAAGCATTGATCTGTTGTTCCACTTATTTATGGTTCATTGGTTGATTCTCCTTTGTGCCCTGACTGGGATCCAACCCACAACCTTGGTGTATTAGAACAAAGCTCCAACCAACTGAGCTACCCAGCCAGGGCTGGAACGTATGTTTGGAAAACACTTCCCAATTAATCCTGCTACTTAGCTGTCATCCTGTCCTGTCTTAGAGTTTTACAAGAATTCCTTTTTTAACCCTTAATGGGTCAGTGTACTTAAAGGTTATTCAAAAAGGTCTGTATGAAAATTAGTGCCACATCAAGTAATTAACCTTTCCAAAGACAGTCTAAAATGTAACAAGGTTCTATGTTTACAAAGTATATGAATAAGACAACAAAAGAATACAAAATATAGTTATATATAATACAAAGTATATTTCTTGTACTTCTTCTCACCCTAAAAATAACATGTAACTTAATTTATCTTATCTCGAATTGTAGGTTTTGGCGGGGGGGGGGGGGGGGGGGGCTGGAGTAGCCCTCCAGCTCTTGACTGCAATAGAACTCCCTCCTGACACCAGACGCACCTTCCGATAAAGCCATCATGTCACTCTCCGGAGGACAGCACTGAACAGTTTCCCCGTCCTCGTTGCTGAGCCTTGCCCCCATGGCCCTTTAAAAACTGTCACCAGTGCTCCGGCAATGCTGACTCTCATTACTTCTCAAACAGAACTGCTGAAGTTTAATTATATGGAGTTTTGGGTCCTTCAAGCCCTTTCATGATCATCATCGCAATTGCTTTCACAACAACCCTTTAAAATTTAAAGTTTAAATGGAACTTAAGTTCAAAGGAGGAAACTCAGAAACAGGATGACGGAAGAGCCCAGTGTCAGAGATGAAACTAAAGGGCAGGTCTGTCTTTCCCATCTCCAATCAATCTTTGGTAAACTGCACTCCGAAACGCCTCGCCCCCAGCTCTAGGCCTCTGATCGCTGGCGGGACCTCTTCAACCTGGACATGTGTGATTTCTCTACTGGCATCTAAAGCCCCAGGAGAAAAAAGTGGTTTTCGGCATTACTTCCGAATTGCCTACAGCAATTAAAGTGTCAGTAAAGAGGACGGCACCTGACGCATAAAGGATGGTTACAACGTGCGGAGGCAAGCCCAGAAGAACGAAGCGACCGCGTCCCCGCGGAAAGAAGGAGGCCCGGCCCGAGGGAGTGCGCAGTGTGACGGCAGAGCTGCTCTGAGAGCTGCGGCAGCCAGGGCTCGGGAACGGCGAGCTGTAAACTCTGCGCGGCGAGGGCAGGGGGCGACTTCAGCTCTGTGCAAAGAGCTCCACTACATTTCTGACAACTACGAAGGACATCTAAAGAGAGATGACCAGAGAGTGCAGTGGTGCCGCCCCCTGTAAAGCACCCATAAATCATACTGAGTTATTCAGGCGAGTCTTCAGATGATCACGGACTTCTCAGTCTAAAGACTCCGCAGGACTGCACTCAACACTGAAAGGAGAGCCGGTCGCACCGGCTCTCGCGTTAATTCAGCCTTTTCCCCGGCCGCCGCCCCGGGCTTCCCAGGCTTGCGCGGTAGCATTAACCACAGAAGAGCTGCACCGAGCTCGGCGCACCCGAGTCCCACCCTGGGGTCAGAGCCAAGAGGGGGGCCGACCCCGCTCACCCGAGAACCACGCCCCTCCCCAGCCGCTGCTACCTCCCGCGGGAGCCGCGGGTGTCCCCCAGGTCGAGAGGGGCGCCAGCACCGAAAACTCATTGGCCAGCTCCTGGGAATGACAGGACGTGAGGCCAATGAGGACGCGGTACCGGGCCGAGGCCGGAACCGCGCCTGAAGCAGGGCGGCTGTGCAGAAGAGAGCGAGGCGGAGCAGGACCTTACTGTGCCGGAGCGCAGGAGGGCGCGCGGGCCGAGACTCAGCGGGGCCGAACTCACCCACAGCGACAGCGCCCATAAGTGCAGCTCGTCGTAGGCCTCTGGTCAGCCAGCGTCGTCTTCCTCCCGGTGACGAATAACAAGCGACAGAGCGGAAGCCAGAGTGGCCACCAGAAAACGGCAACTTCCGCTGCGCGGCATCTTGGGAAGTGGCGTTGGCCCAGGGTCCAGCAGCGCTGGCGCCGTCTGCGCCTGCTCACGGCTCGGACCGGAAGTCCAGATGTGAGTGTGTTTCCCACTTGGCTTGTGGGTTGGTTTCGCGCTCGTCGCTCTTAAAGGTGGGTTCCTGGTGGCCGTCGGAAGAGTGTAGTCTGGTGGGTGGCGCTTTGGTCAGACACAGGGCGTCGGAAGGCCAGCCGAGCGAGCACCTTTAAGTTGCAGTAGCTGCTAACTCAGCCCTGCCGTTCAGGCTCCGTGATACGAGGCAGAGAGCTGCAGCTGTCCAGCTGTAGGAAACAGGCCACGGACAGAAGTGGCAACTCACAGCTAAACCAACAAATTTCATCCATATAAGCCCCGGGAGGAAAGTGGCCCCTAACTTGTTGAATTGGCCGGAGTCGTGAGTTGGGGATACTGGCCCTCCGGCCTGGTGCAGCTGACACTGTTTTACCGGCTGTCTTACTAAGCACACAGGCTTTTGTTTCTGTTCTGAAACAATCCTGTGGCCGTCCGCCCACCTGCTCCCCGCCCCCTCCCAATGCTGTTCCCCTCGTGCTCCGTAGTGGGCATCTCGCTGTAACTCTGCACAGCGCGAACGTCACCGTGTCCCAGAAAAACGGGTGGGCGACGTAGGACACCGCTCCTTGCTCACTTGCTTCACCCTGTGCTACTTCTTTGCCCAGCACTTACCACCATCTGGTATTTTTCTTTCATGTTTACTTACGTATTTACGTCCCTCCCGCACCCCAACCCCATACACACGGATAATTGTGAACCCCTTAAGAGTTGGGACATCTTTGTCTAGTTCATTGCTGCATATCTAGTACCTAGAGTGTCCAGAACATAGTGTTTAGTACTTGCTGAAGAAACAGTTATTAATGAAATGATTGTACAAGAATGTTTAGAGCAGCCACAAACAAAACAGCCACTTTTCATCAAAAGAATGGAAAAACTGGTATAGTCACATGGTGACATACCACTAAGCAATAGAAAGAAACTACTAATACGAGAACATGGATGAGTTGTAAAACAGTGTGGTACAATTCATACGCCAAGTACCTACTGTATGGTTCTGCCTTATGAATTTCTAGAATAGGCCAATCGAATTGCAGTGAAAAAACCAGAGCAGTGGCTGCCTTGAGGGGGTTGGGCAGGGACTGACCAAGGGTTTGAGTTACACAGTTGTACAAAGGTATCAAAACTCAAGATCCGCATTCCATTTTTACCTCAAAAGAAAAACATTAATTTGCATACTAATGTTATGCATGCTGAAGTAGGGAGAAGTATACTAATGTCTGTAGAAATGCATGAGAATGGATGGGTTGGTAGATGGATTAGATGAGAATAAAAATAAAAATAGCTGGTTAATAAAAATGGTAAAGTGTTTAGGTCAGTTTCTTGACCTCAGCACTATGCACATTTTGGACCAGCAAAATTTTTTATTTGTAGGGGCACGTCATGTGTATTGTAGTAACTGGAGCAGCATCCCTGGGCCCTACCCATTAGGTGCCCAAAACACCCATCCATTGTGACAACCCAAAATGTTCTCATACTTTATTGAATGTTCCCTGGGGAGCAGAGTCATTTTCCCCCGCCCCGCCCCCACCTCTCCTTCCTTTGAGGATTGTTCCACTGTTTCACTGTAAAATTCTCAACTTTGCAATATGCATGAAATGTTTTATAAAACTTGAAGAAAAACTAGATTATTTAATTAAATTGAAAAATGCCTAGAAAACACCAAGTAGAAGATGCACCTATGAAGATCTATACATCAAACTTTAAAAAAATTTTTTTCTTTATTTTTAGAGACAGGGAAAGGGAGAGAAACATCAATGTGTGGTTGCCTCTCACGCGCCCCCTACTGGGGACCTAACCGGAAACCCAGGCATGTTCCCTGACTGGGAATGGAAGCTGTGACCCTTTGGTTCATAACCATGCACTCCACTGAGCCACATCAGCCAGGGGTGAAAACAGAATTTTGTTGGTTTGGGGGGAGGGGTTGGTTTTTTCACTTCTGTTCATTGTTACAATCTTAGTGCCAAGGACAGCTGGATGCAATAGGTGCTCAAGAAACCTTTGTGGAATGAGCGACCAGTACCAGTAGTAGCAGCACTTTTCTAGCACTTCCTCTGTTGCCAAGCACTGGTTCATGCAGTTTGCACACAACCTCAGCCAGTCCTCACTGCAACCCTGTCCTTCCATTTTGGAGACTGTGAGACTGAGGCATAGAGTTAACCACCCGCCTAAGGTCACAGTTGGTAAGTGGTGCTTTGGCAGTCTGGCAACAGTACATAAACTGATACAATCAAAAGACCAAAGTGAATTCATTTCCTCTAATAACCACCCAATGAGTTGTTTCCTAGAGTCTTCAACTTCAAAACAGGTTAGAAAAGATATTTGTAGAATTCAAATAAGTCCAGGAATTATAAATATTTATGGGGGGGTTTTAGTAACAGAGCAAATGCTTAAGTTAGGATGCCAAGTGAAAATAGTAGGACATTAAAATTATATGAAATCACTTGCTAGTAAAGAAAACTGTTTAAAGGACTCAGTGAAGATGGTAGGTAGCCTTGGTAATCAACTACTTAAATTGAAGTGGCTAGATGACAACCAGGGATTCCTGATCTGTGTAGGGAAGAGCTAATGTCACTATGTCTGGAAAAAATGACCTAGGGTCAGGTGGGTTTGGGATCCTATGCATATTAAAGCCTCCTCTTAAGAGATTCATGGTGCACATTAGGAGGTAACAATAGAGCTACACACAAAAAATGTGCCCATATAATCTATTGTCCAAATGTCCCTTTTGTCTAAGATCAATACTAGATCAGTCAGGACAGCAGGATGACCCGTGGTCACCCTCAATAAACCTGTTGAACTTTGTGTCATTCTGCATTTCAATAACTTACTTAAACAGAACACTGTAATTTTTTCCCCGGTGTGGCACTGGCATTAGGAATGAAGTGGCGTTGGCACTGCTTTACACGCTGATGAGTGCGGCAGCCCAGCGTGTGTGAGAGCACTTCCTGTGTTCCTGATGCGTGTTCCTGATGGTTCCACCGAACCCCAATGCCCAGTCACATGGAGTCACCCCACAGTCTTGGATGTGTTTTTGACAGGACCCGAGGCAGCTCATGATCTGCCACCTTGAATAATCCACTTCCTTTTTTCAGTGAAAGTTCTTCTGTTCTTTAAAAGGACCCTACAATGAACTAGCTAAATTGTTGACCAAGTACCATTTTCTGATGTTAAAGAAATGATCCAAGCATATTGGATGAAACAGAGAAGACTTGAATAGAGAGACATGTTTCTAGAAGGGGGGATGGGTGAAGTTCTGCATATAGTAGCAGCTCGGTAAACCTTTACCAAAGGGGAGAAAGGATTCCATGAACAGACCAAGAACCTAAATAATGGTGTTTGATTTTACAGAGTAGGTAAGCATGTTTTCCTTTATACCAATGGGATTGAGGTCTTTCTTTTTCCCAAGTGTAACCTTTCTTCCAGGCGTCATACTGACCATGTGAGGCATCCTGTCAGGAGCAGATCCATCTCAAGGCGTGGCCTTTCCTGCTGCTGAGTCTGTGAAACTGCCAGCTTCACTCCCCTGTGTAGCTGTAGGGCGGGCTAGCTTCTCCTCTGCTCCCCCCCCCCCCGCCGCCCCTGCAGGGAGGGGGCGGGGGGGGGACGCTAACATGCTGCTCCTTCCCCTTGGATTGCAACACTGCTGCCAAGCCACCAGTTAGGTTAACTTTTTTCTCTTATAGTGTCTTGCTCGTTTCTGTATGCATCTAGTAGACACTATGCTTAGTCACTGCAATGACAATGTGGAGTGCAAGTTAAGAAAACTTGAGTCTGGAGGAAAATAAACACATGCTCAACTATGAAACTTAGAAGAGATCTTAGTAAAGAGGCAATTTACAGAGCACGGCCAAGTTTGAAGGAACCACGCCTACCCCTAGGCCCGAGAGGTCGGCTGGAGTTGTGGAACGAGGGCTGCCTGCAGAAGATGTGGTCTTTAGTTGATCACCACCATTGTCAAAATCCTACCAACGCAGAGAAGACCAGCGAAGAAGTCCCTGAATCTTCCCTCCCCCATCCTCCCACTTCCTGCCTGCACACTGTCTGAACCCAACCACAAGAAAGGCAGAAGACGCCAGTGCTGTAGGCTGCAGAGGTCAGTTGTCCAGAGGGAAAAGAAAGGCCAGAACGGGTCCAGGGGACAAACATCAAGTAAGGAGCACAAGAGAAAATAGTCCAAATTATGAGCTTCTGAATTATGCCTTGGCATGTGAGGAAGGGACAGTCCAGGCCTATGCTGCCCTCATTGCCCGCCCCCCCCCCAAACCTTCCTGCTCTCTCCCCCTGGGGCTCCTGCTCCACTCATCTGAGTCTTCTCCTTCCAAGGCTCCGCTCAGATCCTGCCACTGTCACCAAATCTTTCCTGGCAGCCCATGTCATTGTGCCCTCATCTGCATCCCCGAGATAAAACCTATACTGGTTACTTACCACCAAGTCTTTTTATCTTCATTGCTCTAGGCCTTGTTGGATTTATCTCCTGATCCTCAAACTAAATAGAAGGCTCCAGGAAGGAGGGATGGGTGAAGTTCTGCATATAGTAGCAGCTCGGTAAACCTTTACCAAAGAGGAGAAAGGATTCCATGAACAGACCAAGAACCTAAATAATGGTGTTTGATTTTACAGAGTAGGTAAGCATGTTTTCCTTTATACCAATGGGATTGAGGTCTTTCTTTTTCCCAAGTGTAACCTTTCTTCCTGCTGCATTTAGAACTGCAGACTAATCACAAAACTACAAGTAATATTGAAGCACATGAATTGGAAAGTTAAAGTCCTTTCCTTTTACCCACATTTAGCCAACTGTTAGTAGTTGTTTCATTCCTCTTAGAATGTCTTGATTTCGCCTTCATTCCTGAAGGGTATTGCCACAGGATCTAGTACTGCAGGATGATCTGTCTTTACTTTCAGCAGGGGAAAGATACTATGTCTCTTCTTTCTGGCCTTCACAATTTCTGATGAGAAGTGCCCTCCTAAATGATCTTTTCCCCTCATAGCTAAGGTTCATTTCTCTGTTGCTGCTTTTGGTATATTGTCTTTGTTTTTAATTTTCAGGACTTTGACTATGATGTGTCTTGATATGGATTTATCTGGGTCCATTCTGCTTAAGATATGTTCAGCTTTTTTAATTCGTTTATGTCTTTTGACACAGTTGGAAAGTTTTCAGCCATTATTTCTTCAAGTGCTTTATCAGCTCTTTCCTCTTTGTCTTTTGTTAAGAGTCCTACCTGGCCCGAAAACCCTGTTTGAGTGTCCGACCCAGACACAAAACACCATGACAAGATGATGTCTTAATTTTTTTTTTAGGTGGGAACTATGTAAAAAAATTTAAATTTCCATATGGTAACTTTCTAGAAGACAACTCAGTGACATCTCGCAGAATTTACAATGTTGTGCCTGTCGTTTTGACAAGCCATCTCTACACACTTATCCTTGTATAGAGAGCATTACCAAACTAAACATGTATGTTCATCAAACTGTATGTATAAAAAGAACCCCCAAAATGTGGAAACAACCCACATGTCCAAGGCAAAGAACACAGTAAGTTACAAATTATCTACATGACTCAATAGGACAGTCACTCACCAGAGAGACCGGGGTCGCCCTGTGCTGACAATGCACCGAGTGTGGTTCGGGGGCATGACGGTGTCATCCCCTTCGGATACATTTCAATTACATTTCTATATCTCACTCTCTACATGCATTTACACATTATATCAGCATATGGCTTCATGTGTGTCTGTGTAATGCTTAAATTTTTTTCAGATACAAAACACCAAAACCTCTTTGCCTTGGATTGGGGATTTAGGTAGAAGAAGAGACTACCAGCAGAAAGCTACATCATTAAAATTTTTTTTATTTATTGACTTCAGATTGGGGGGAGGGGGGGAGAGACAGACAGACAGACAGAATTTTTTGTTCCACTTATTGATGCATTCTTTGGTTGATTCTCAGGTGCGCCCTGACACGGGATGGAACCCACAACCTTGGCGTATCGGGACAATGCTCCAAGCATTTGAGCTGCCTGGCCAGGGCAGGAAACTATACCTTCATTTTAAATTTTTTCTCTTCTACTTGAATTTTCTAACCTTGTACTTTTTAAATATTAACAGTGGTTACTTGAGCTGTGGAATAATTACCAGTCTTTATTTTCTTTTCACATTCTTCTGATCTTTAAAAACTAATACATTTAACATTAAGTTAAGAGAAAATTAGCCATCCATATAATTAGCTCTTTTATTCTGTTCATTTTAGGTTTCCAAGGCAGTCTGTCACAGCCTCTTTCCTGGCCCCTGATATGCGCCTTTTCACTCCATAGTTAGATTTCTTTAATGAAATTGCCTATTGTGGTAGCTCAAGAAGCCTGATCAACTATCTAGATATGTAGGAATTGGTTCCTGGTTATTATTAGAGTTTTAGTCTTCTCAATGGACTGTCCCACATTTTAGGTCCTTAACATATTATATCTATTACATACATGTTACAACATACTACAAAGTTGAACAATAGGAAAGATACTCTGATTAAATTACACATTTTATGAAGAAATCAAATGCATTTTGAATAATCTGCAGAGTTCGTCCAAGATTGTATGTGTTATTTGTCTGTCTTATTCTTACCTCCATAGAAACTTATAGGTAGATGAAAATGGTTGAGATGGAACAGGCTGAGGCCCAGCTCTCTGAGTTAGACCTGCTGGCCAGCATGTTCCCTGGTGAGAATGAGCTCGTAGTGAATGACCAGCTGGCTGTTGCAGAACTGAAAGATTGCATTGAAAAGAGGTCAATGGAAGGGCGATCTTCGAAAGTGTACTTTACAATCAACATGAACCTGGACGTAGCTTCTGGGGCAATGGTAATTCAGTTTTGCTTTTGGGAGGATTGAAACAGGTCAAGACCTAGAACAAGCGCTTAGGGCCTTTTTCTTCTCTTTTGATCAGGTGGTGTTTTCCCTGGCCTGCACTCTTCCCTTTAAATACCCTGCAGTCCTGCCTGAAATCACTGTCAGGTGTGTTACGGGAACTGGCTAACTTAGGGGTTCAAAATTAATTGGGGGATAAAAGCAATTCTTGAGTTTGTTTTCTGTTCCAAGAAAATTGACTTAATTTTTTTCTCCCACTTATTTGGTAGCAGATCACTATCATTAAGTAGATCCCAGCAGACTCAGCTGAACACGGATCTGACCGCACACCTGCAGAAGAATTGCCTTGGAGATGTCTGTGTGTTGCATGCCACCGACTGGGTTAGAGAACACGCCCCTGCCTTTGTCAGCAGAGACATTGCCCCTCTTCCCACTTCAGGAGGTGCAGTCCAGCCCACCCTTCTCGTTCTCACGAGACTCTGGATCTATAGCCACCACATCTACAACAAATGCAAAAGGAAGCATATTCTGGAGTGGGCGAAGGAGCTTTCCCTGTCTGGGTTCAGCATGCCAGGGAAACCAGGCGTTGTCTGTGTGGAAGGCCTACAAAGTGCTTGTGAAGAATTCTGGTCCAGGTTCGCTTTCACAGATTTTGTGTGCTGTCTGTCATTTTAGTACTGAACTAGAACTGGAGATCTAGAACTAAGTACGACCCTGAGGTTGTATCTCGTGGGAATTCAGCCTCAAGTCGGTGGATCAAATAGAACCCCCCCCCCCCCCCCGTGTGGTCAGCATCATATCCCTTACCTGACACAGTGTACCTGGGAGATGTCTGTAAGCAGATGTTGAACCAGGGCCCTCCATCCTCATGGATCTGATTCTCCCCTCATCTTGAGCTGTGTATTCCCTGTGAAACAAGGGAATTTCTAATTGTCTCATTTCTCCATAGACACCCTAAGTGAGTTTCTGAGAAGCCCCTTTTGGCCGTTTGAGATTCAGTAATTTCCACATCAGTGGTAATGGCAGTAAATAAGTTTGGGGTTAGGGTTAGGACTAGAATCGCATTTGCTTAAAATAGATCCCTGACATAAATACAGGCTTCTTCACTTCTAGGACAATATTGTCAGTGCCCTAGAATGCACAACATAGTTTTAAATTTTCTACTCAAAAATTTCTTTTCAGGCTCAGAAAATTAAACTGGAAGAGAATTTTGATTCGCCACCGAGAAGACATTCCTTTGGATGGCACAAATGGTGAAATGGAAAGACAAAGAAAATTTTCAGGCTTTGAGGAAAAAGTGTTCAGTGTTAATGGACCCAGAGGAAACCACATGGACTTTGGTCAGCTGTATCAGTTTTTGAATGCCAAAGGGTGTGGGGGGGTTTTCCAGATGCTCTTTGGTGTAGAAGGACAATGACTGAGTAGAGGAGGAGTTGGAAGTATTTTGTCACTGTTGGCCACTTGTTTTTTCTATCCACTCTTTCTTGAAATATGAAGTAATTTTACTTCCATCCCATTCTAGAATGTTAGGGGTGAAAAAGTAGTACAGCTGAAGTGCATGTGTTAAAAATATGTCCTGATGGAAAGCAGTACTGAGTTTTAAGTTATACCCTTAAAGGTATTGAAATTTCTTTATATGCCCATTTTGAAAGAGAAATTAATTTGACTTGAGTTAGATTGTGTTGGTGACCCATCTTGCCACCCATTCTCAACCCCTTGCCCTTTACCTGCCCCCATGAGCTCTCCCGGCCTCTCTGGCAGCTCAGGTGACTTTGGCTAGGGGATGCCTCGGAAGACTTTTGCTTTCCTGATTAACAAGATGGACACAGCCAGGGCACCTCCGCTCCCTCTTTCTGCTGGGGCTGCAGTACTCCTTTCAGCCACAAGGGCAGGGAGGGCCCGGGGAACTGCGGAGATTCCACGGCGTGTTGTCAGGCTGCGCCAGCCCCTACCTATCTCTAGACAGCTTGTTGTGAAATAGAAACAATTTAATTTATATTTGTGTGCCTCTTAAAAAAAATTAATCCTAGCCCTGGCTGGTGTAGCTCAGTGGATTGAGCGCAGGCCTGTGAACCAGAACATCGTGGTTCGATTCCCAGTCAGGGCACATGCCTGGGTTGCAGGCCAGTTCCCAGAAGGGGATGCACTAGAGGCATCCATACATTGATGTTTGTCTCCCCCTCTCCTTCCCCTCTAAAGATAAGTAAATAAAATCTTAAAAAAAAAAAAGTTAATGAGCTCATTATTCAGTAAAGCATTATTTAGGGACTAAAAATCCAACAAATATTTGTGTCAATGTAAATACATTAGCATGGGCTTAAATAAAGATCTGAAACTCAAGAAATAAAAATCACCTTTCTCTTTATTAAAAAAATTTTAATCCTCACCAAGAACATGCTTAGAAACATCTATTGGTTGCCTCTCATACACACCCTGACCGGGGACTAAACCTGCCATCTAAGTATGTGCCCTGACCAGGAATCGAACCCGCAACACTTTTGGTTACTGGACCACTCTCCAACAGAGCCACAGTGGCCAAGGCTGTTTGTGTGCCTCTTACTAGCAGTTGAAAGCTATTTTGCCAAACATATTTTTCAAAACTTTAGTTTTAGATCTACCCCAAACATTTGATACACAAATAGGTGAATTTTTTGTTTTGTTTTTTTAAAGATTTTATTTCTTTTTTTAAGAGAGAGGGGAAGGGAGGGAAGAAGAGGGAGAGAGCACTGATGTGAGAGAGAATTCAATCAGTTGCTTCACGCATGTCCCCCACTGGGACCTGGCCTGCAAGCCAGGCATGTGCCCTGACTGGGAATCAAACCGGTGACCTTTCAGTTTGCAGGCCAGAGCCACACCAGCCAGGATGAAGTTTTCTTCAGTGGAGTTTGCCACTCACCTCTGGGTTTGTACACTTCTCCATACTGGGTTCCATCCTTGGGCTTGCCTCACAGAAGGCTGAGGCACAAGCAGAGCTCACACTTTTTAACAGGCCTCAATCGCCCATCAAATTGGTAATTTAGAGGATTCATTTTTGGCATATTGCATTTGAACAATTTTCTTATTCTGGAAATGATTTTGTGTAAATTTAGTTTCAGGAAGTTCACCTACAGTCACAGTCACTCAGCCTGGTTTTGCAGGCCCCCCAACAGCTAGCTCCAAAAGTGCTTACTAAGTGTTTCTTCACTAGCTTGCTAGCACTCAGGCTGATGCTGTGTTGGGTGTTCCTTGATGTGTGAGACTCGGTTAGAAGAATGGTATTAAGAGGGACACAATGCATTGGTCATCTTAGTAATGAGTTGCAGGCAACCTATGTGACTGTCAGTAAAAGCCAGCAGGAATAAAGAACTAAGGAGGCAGTGGCCTTGGTGTTCCTGTAAGGACAGAATGGCACTGACTGGTCTGACTGCATTGGGTGAGAGCCCTGTGCTCCTCCTCAGACTGTCCCACCCCCGCCCCCCCTGCCATATCCATGGCCACCACACAGCCAGATGGACCTGCCCCTTAACTCTGGTTTCTGACTCCGCCAGCCACTTTCAGATTCGGATGGATCCCCCCAACACATGGGATCTGACATCCCCAGAGGCCCCCAAAAGGGCCAGATGCTGCATATACTACTTTTAGCAGGATTAAACTGCTAAAGCATTTTCAGTCTTTGCTCATTCTATTTACTATTTATTAATAAAATTTCTTTTACAAAGACTGTATTTATTTTTAGACAGAGGGAAAGGGTGGGAGAGAGGGAAACATCAAAGGGTAGTGCACCTACTGGGGATGCAGCCCTGAAACTCACGCATGTGCGCTGACTGGGAATCCAACGGGTGAGCCTTTCATTCTCGGGTTGGTGCTCAATCCACTGAGCCACACCAGCCAGGGTTATTTCTTTCTTTCTTTTTTTTTTTAAGAAAACTGTATTTTCAGTATATCGGAGAAACGCAACGGAATATGTCATTAGTGAATGTCCCTAAAGACCGCAAGGCAGCCGAGAGTTAAGGACACACACGCCCGATGACACAACTTAGCGTAAACTGAGCCCATCAGAACCCTGCCGAGGGGCACCAGGAGGCTCCCACTGAGGCACAATCTGGGGATCTGATGCCATGGCGTCCGGACAGGGAAATAAACTTCACTACTTGTTAAGGAGAGTTAAGGAAAACAACATTAATGTGGGGAATTGGTTAAACGGGATTTTAAAAGCAAAAAAAAAAAGGTCACGGAGGTCTTCACCGCGGCCGCAGCTCCTGTCCCTGGGGCACGGTGAGGAGGGGAGGAAGGCGGTAAGGGAAAGGGGTGATCAGAGTAGTTTGTGGGAGGCCCCGGCAGCTGCAGCTCGGTTCCCGTCGTGGAGAGGCCGGCGTCTGGCTGTGGAGGGTGTCCAGGGGCTCAACAGAGGGACCTGCGGAGTCGGGGTGCGGACCTCTGAGCCTAGGACCTCGGCCACCTGGGGGTGGGTGCCGCCGGCTGCCGCTGGCTCCCCGAGGTGCGCGGTGAGGCCAGTCCGATGGTTTAAAGGCAGGAGACTGAACCCGCTGCTGCCGGACGCGGTTGCAGTTTCCGGAGCAAAGGCCGCCGCCGGGGCGACGTGGAAAGAGAGGGGCTGTCCCAGCGCCTGCCGAGGAGCCAGCCGAATAAAAGGAGTTTGCGGAGCTCAGTATCCGGCCGTGGAATACGAGAGGGAGAGTGGACATGCGAGGCCATCACCAGCATCATGCGCTTGTTTTGTCCGGTGATTCTCAGAAGCAAAATCCCGAACTACGAGATCCGTACGTCTCAAAAATTAGGACTGCCACATTATGCTTTTTTAAAAAACTGCACGTTACAATTACAATGTGAAAAAGTGTGAATTCGGGGGGAATAAGGCCTAGAGCATTACTTCTCAAATTTTTAACAAGGCCTGGATATCCGGTTTCAAACGCAGAATCTGATTTAACAGTCGCGAGCGGGCCCGAAGGCCTGCGTTTCCATCAAACGCCCGACAACACTATGATTGCGTTCTGAAGGGCCAAACCGGTCCGCCTATCCCCACAGCCACCGCCACGTCGTTCTGCCGCCACCCACAGTCGAAAACGCCTCTCAGCCCGCGCCAGTCTCCGCTTCGCGGAGCTGGGAACCAAAGTCGCCTCCCTGGACCGCAGCAGCAGGGATTCGGCGCCGCGGTCCCACGCTCGGCTGCCTATTGGACAGAGTTGACGTCAGCCAGACAGGCGTGGCTCCAATTGTGAGGTGGTGCGGGAAGGGAGTCTTGGCCTCAGCGGGAGTCCGGAGCGGAAGTGGGGCAGCGGGAGGCTGGGTAGGTGGAGGAAGGGGAGGGCCGGGGAAGTTCTTTCATGAACCACTTCCGGCAACAGAGCCGGAAGTTGTGGTCCTGCCGTTTCCACCGGGGGCTGCGGCTGAGAGTGCGGCGAGAGCGCGGCCATGGGCGGGAAGAACAAGCAGCGGACCAAGGGGAACCTGAGGGTGAGCGCGAGGTGGCCGGGCCGAGCGGGGACGTGCGCAGCGCGGCTGCGGGGCAGCGTGGGCGCGTGTGGGGCATGACCTCCCGGAGCGCGTCCCCGCCGGCAGGTGGTGTCTTGGCTGGTGGCGGGGCTGGGAGAGCAAAGGTGCTCTGCGCCGAGCTGCCCCCGCGCACACACTTTTCTTTAACTGACGCTTCAGTGGTGGTTTCAGAGGGAGGCTGCCCGCCGGTCTGAGCCGGCGGCCTCGGACCCGGAGTCGGCGATCTCGGGGTCGTGGGGTCGCGGCGGGGTTCCTGGTCCGGGCTGAAGCCACCGCTCTCCCCGCCGCCGCTGCCGCTACCGCCGCCTCCGTCCCTTCTCTGGCTACACGGACTCCTTATGGAACCTGGGCTTTTTAATTAACACATGTCCTCAATATTTTGTTTCTGAAGTAGTCCCAGTATAAGCGAAAGAATATTAGAGAACAGGCAAGAATATTACAGTGACTAGGTAGACAACTAGTCTCTACCTAGAGTCACCAGCTCTTAATATTTGAGCACACTTGCTTTCCCTGTATAAGTATTGTATTTCGTTGAGCCTTACGAGAATTACTTGCAAAAACTACGACAACTCCTAAATCATGTGTGTTCTAAAAATAATGGCATTCTTCTACATAACCATCAACAGTTACAACGCGGCAGAAAATTTAACTTTAGTATAATACTGTTAGCTAGTAATATACGGCATTGTATTAAGATTTCTGTGGCCATTTCAGTAATGTTCTCTGTAACTTTATGTTTAGAAACAGCATTCAAAAAGCATCCAATATCCAGTCTGGGATCACTCATTCCTTTTTACTTAGTTAGCTCTTGACAGTTTCCCAATACTACCTGCCCGCCCTGCCCCCCCCTCCCCCCGCCCCGCGGTACTTTTATGGGGAAGAGTCTAGACCAGCTTAATTTAAAATTGTTTGTTTCTTATGATTGCATAGATGAAGCACCTCAGTGCATCACTGCAGGGACACGTGGTGCCTGTTTGTCCTGGGGGTGGTGGTGTTTGATTAATCACTTGGGGAAGACAGCTTTTCCACTGGCTATCAAAATAATGCCTGGAGTGGTACCTCGAGCCTGGGAATATCATATTTTCTCCCACACGCTTTCATCTAATGGTTTTAGCATTCTTTGATGATAATTGCTGGAATCAGTTATGACTACGCTGGTTAAAAAACTTATGTTTAATCTTGACAACAACCCAAATAATTATTTAGTTACAGTTATTTCACTTTAAACCTGATGGTACTGAGTTTTGTTTTGTTTAAAGATTGTATTTATTTATCTTTAGAGGGGAAGGGAAGGAGAGAGGGAAAGAAATATCAAGGTATGATTGCCTCTCATTCGTCCCCTGACCTGAACTGGCCTACAACCCAGGCATGTGCCCTGACTGGGAATTGAACCACGATCCTTTGGTTCACAGGCCCGAGCTCAATCCAGGGCTGATGGTACTGAGTTTTAAAGAAATTTACCTGAGCTCATGTAACCAGGAAGTTGCTGAGCTGGGATTTGAATGGCAGTGGTTGATTTAAGCAGAAGACTTAGAATCCCGAATGCAGTGTACTCAAGGGTGACAGACAAACATCCCCTTTTCTTGATGATAGAAACAGATGAGTATGCAGATAACTATAATATGTCAGGGAATGTTGATGGGGTATGAGTAGAAAGGAAGTGGAACAACAGAAAAGAATGGGGGTTGACCTGAGAGAGGCAGGTGTTGAAAACACCACTATGTTTTGAAGGATGAATAGGAGTTTGTCAAACAACGAAAAGGAAGGAGAAATTTTCAGGTGGAGAGATAAGATTATGCAAAAACCAAGTCGTGAAAAGGGTAGGGTATATTTCAGGGACCCTTCAAGTCAACTTGGGACTGGAACATAAATCTTGGCAGCTCGTTTGGAACAAGGGAGAAAAAGGGTGGTAGAAGAATGGAGTGGAAATGGTGGAGGTGAAGTGGTGGAAGATCCGTCCTGAGTTTTGGATTGAAACTGTAGACACAGCTGTGCTACCTCTTCATCTCTGGAAGACAGGCACAGGAGAATGAAGCACAAGAAAATTAACTGCCAGTAATAAAGTTTCTTTTCAAACTGTGGGTATAATATCTAACATACAGTAGAGTAAATAATATGAAACAGTAACTATATTTTAAACTCAAAGTAGATATTGCATAAAAGATACAATCAGTACATTAAAGAATAATTTGTTACTTTTAAATTGGAAACTTGAAGTGGTACCTTCTGATCCTACTTACCACTGTCTAGTTGTGATCATTCAGGTCAGTTCAGAATTCACCCTGACCCCTTTAGCTTTCAGCAACTATTTCTTTTTTATACTACTTCAATGTTCTGTTTCCTCATAAAGAAGTTTACAAATGGGATTACAGATGAAATTCTGATGTACTAAGATCATCATATGTAGTTTTCAGAATTGTAGTTCACTAACTTTCTTTGTAGCTCTTTGAGTAATGTTCACTTTAATAAAGTTTTAAAATAGAGAACCGTTTATTTTGCAATTAGTCTTAAATGCTCTTATTTTGGTAAAAAATTAATTCATTTTCATTTCTGATCATTCATTTCAGTTTGGAATGTGGTCCAGATTTTTCCTTAACAAATCAGGTTTCTACACACAATTTTGCTAGGTACGAGCAAATTGAATCACACATTTGGATAACCCTTGTTTTGATAGAAAGTAATTCGTTTTCAGTTTTAATTATTCATTTCAGTTTAGAATATGGTCCAGATTTTTCCTTGATAAATCAGTTTACTACACACAATTTTGCTAGGTATGAGAAAATCGAATCACACATTTGGATAACCCTTTTTAAACATTCTCATAAAGAGGTAAGAAACAGGTTTAGGTAGGTTGTAATGTCATCCCAAACATTGGACTGAGGAATTTTTCTCTTAGATTACAATATGTTAATTTCTTTTAGCAGTTCAAATATTTTATTTGTCACAACTAATCCCTTAACTTTTAGTACTAGGAGACTGCTACTTTGTGTATCAGTCGGACAGACTGCTGATTATGGTTCAAAACAAAGTAATATATCTTATAACCTAACCATCATATGGGTTTCTATGTCAATAATAATGTAATTTGTAACTATTTTAGCCCAAAGAAGTTTGAGTATGTGGCAGTGAGTGTGTCTGTCCTCGTGGAGTTCCTAGTCTGGAAACAGCTGTGGTTAGGCTTGTTCCATTGTGGTTACTTAATAAATATTTGTTGAATGAATGGGTGAGTGAAAAGATGTAATCCATTTCAGTTATTTTTACATCATTACGCAGTGCACATACTATTTATGCAAAAGTTGGAAATAAAACATTTTATGAAACAGTACTTAGGCTTACTATACATGATGCTTCTCTGATTTTAAATATTTTATTCTATGTCTTTAACATGCTGTTGTAACTGATTAACTAGATATCATGAGCACCTAATGGATTGTATCCAGTTTAAAAAACATTTTTCTGATGTTTAGAAAACCAGGAAATACCTCTTGGGATCATTATTGATAACTTCTTGTTGATAGAAACATTTATCTTTGGGAAACATTGCAATACATGAAATCTTAGGCTAAGAAGAAAACTCAGAAGCTTGTTCTGTCATGTGAATTATCCAGGAATTATACTCTACAGAACTCAAAGGTAAATTTGGAATTCTTCTTGTACTCTGACATTTTTTTTTCTCTCTACTTTCTACCAGCCTTCAAACAGTGGCCGAGCTGCAGAACTTCTGGCAAAAGAACAGGGAACTGTGCCTGGATTTATTGGTTTTGGAACATTCCAGAGTGACCTAGGCTATGTTCCTGCTGTTCAAGGAGCTGAAGAAATTGATAGTCTTGTAGATTCTGATTTCCGAATGGTCCTACGGAAACTTTCTAAGAAAGATGTCACAACAAAATTAAAAGCAAGTTTATTGTTTTCATAAATTTTTAAATAACATAGTCCTTTTATTAAAATATCGTTGCCATATTTGATGTAAAGGAAAATGAATCACTGTACATAATTTCTTTTACAGTTATACTTTTTTTCTGACACGCAGACTTAAGCTTAGTTTGTACTTATCTTCTAGGTTATAAATTAATGTGTTATTCTGCTCATTTTGAACCACTTTGGATTTCTGGCTGTATACTTTTACTTCCGTTAGAGAATGTAATTTGACCCTATAATTTTAAATGGGATTTTTTTGTTTGCATGTTTATTTATTTAAAGTTTTGTGAGATTTATTTTCAGAGAAGAGGGGATGGGAGGGAGAGAGAGAGGAACAGTGATGTGCACGGGAAACATCTGTTTGTGGCTGCCTCTTGTGCACTTGCCTCTTATGCGCCCCCAGCTGGGGGCCTGGTCCACAGCCCAGGCACGTGCCCTGAGAGGGAGGTGATCTGGCGACTTTTCGGTTGGTAGGCTGAAAGGCCTGCGTGCATTGGTGTGCTCAATCCACTGAGCCACACCAGCCAGGGCTGCATATATTTTATTTTTAAAAAATAGCTGGAAAGTTTCTACCATACTAGCATTTAAAGGAACTCTTTCAGTTTGTTCCATGTGGCACAAACAGAAACAGTGTACATAAAATAGACAAAGCTTCCAGAGCAGAATAAATATAGACAATAGCCAATATTATGACTGTTGATCCTTAACAATGTTAATAATTTACTTTCAGGCTATGCAAGAATTTGGAACCATGTGTATAGAGAGAGATGCAGAAACTGTAAAAGGAGTTCTTCCATACTGGCCAAGAATTTTTTGCAAAATTTCTCTTGTAAGTATTAAGAGCCGACTAGTTAATTTCTGTTGTATGTATTTGAAGTTATGGGGACTGTCAGATAGAGATGACGTTGGTGGTGAGGGTGATGAAATGGTTTGTCGGTGTTGTACACAGATCGGATCATTTAGTTGTGTGAGGTGTGTAGGGAGTTTGTTGTGTTTTCCAAAATTAGGTCAGAATTACCCAGATGCTTTCTAGTCACAATAAAGTTTGGCAGTTTAATTTCTTTGTATATTTGCCCCAGAAGAATGAGAACCAATTGCTTAATCATATAAGGCCTAGCCTGAACTCTAATTTTAGTACAATTATCATCTTGGGAGAAGGAAAAAAATAATCAGTTTCTTTACATAGTTGATTTTTTGTCTAGCTCTGTACATAGTTGCATTCTTATTGATGGGTTATCACAGCATATTCCAAAATATCTGTATTTGTTTCAGTAGAATGATTTTAAACCATACTATCCTTGCAATAGGACCATGACCGCCGGGTTCGAGAAGCCACACAGCAAGCTTTTGAAAAACTTATCCTCAAAGTTAAGAAACACTTGGCTCCTTATTTAAAAAGCGTAATGGGCTATTGGCTCCTGGCTCAGTGTGACACCTACCCGCCCGCCGCATCGGCAGCGAAGGACGCCTTCGCCGCGGCCTTCCCCCCCAGCAAGCAGCCTGAGGCCATAGCCTTCTGTAAGGACGAGATTGCAAGTGTAAGTCCTGGGAACTGTTCTCTGTTTTTCCCTAAGTGTTTAAGGGACAGCAGGCATATTACAGTGACTGCTCTTCTGCCCGGCAGTGTGAGGGAGTCACGTGCATGAAATGTTTCCAACGGAAGGTGGTGTTTCTGGAACAGTGTTTAACACAGTTGTTCATGTTGCATTCTATTTATTTGTTTGTTTGTTTGTTGCATTCTATTTATTTTTTAAAATATTTTATTTATTTATTTATTTTAAAGAGTGGAGGGAGAAGGAGAGGGAGAGAAAAAACACCAGTGCCCAAGGGTACATTAATCCATTGTCTCGCGCCCCCCGGCTGTGGACCCGACCCGCAGCCCAGGCGCGCAGCCGAACCAGGGGCCCCCGTGCTGACCCTCTGATCTGCAGGCTGGTGCTCAGTCCACTGAGCCCATGTCGTAGTTTAACTACAAGTGACATGTTGTATTGTATCTTTCTGAAATATTTTAATTGTCTCTATTTAATTTATAAATCTTAATCTTTAGATTATAGTATATAATCTAAAAAAAGAATACATCTAAAAATTCATTCTAAACTTACTTTTCCCCGTATTTTCCCATTAATACATGTTTACAGATTTACTTGACTTTTTTGCTGGCTCTCTGGTAGTCCTTTGTATGGATACACAGCAGTTTGGTTAACCTTTTAAAACACACATTTATGGTTTTATTCGGATGTCTTTATTACAAAGTTTAGTGGACTTTTTTGAATAGATCACTTCTCACTTGGTGGGAGTGAAAAGTACCAGCACTTCTAGTCACCATTCATTGGATCAAAAAATCAGCACAGTTACAGTTTCCACAGGTGTTGGTGAATTGCCCTTCAGACGGCCTCACACGTCTCTCTCACAAGCCCGTGGGGAAGTTTCTTCAGCTCTCAGCCCACACTTCGACCAGACTGGTGTCAGCCATAACTTCTGTGGCTTTCAGTTTGTCTGCATCTGGTGCTGTTTTCCTCATTTCTCCCCTCCTTACTGTCCTTACGATACAGACTGGAGGGACCAGATGGCCAAGCTTCCTGACATTATGTGAGGAAATGGAGTGAGGAGGGAACTGCAGATTTCAACAGTGGGTGCCTGCCCTCGTTCCCTCTGTGGAACCCCTGTGCACTCACAGCCCTGTGTCTGTCCCTCACTCCGTCCTCCTTCCAGTGATTCGGCCTTGCGGTGGGTTCTCCTTATCCTTACTGGCTTGGACTCCTGGGCCCTTCCCTCACACCTCTTCCCCACACACACAGGAAGTCCCCTCGCCTACTCGGTTCTCCTGCTCTTCCTTTCTCAGGTGTACTGAGTTGTTTTTCTAGGGAGGGGATTTGTACCTTTAACCATTTTCTCAAAGGCAGCTCTCTAAGCCAGCTACAGGTTAAGAGTCATTGGCTTATTTAAATAACAAGTGGTAACTGTTATGAAAGTGAAGTGTCATGAGTTTAGACACTAAGAGTTTTAGAAAATGGATTTTGAGACAACTGATTTGGCTCTTCATAGTTTCTGTTTGTGTGTTGTTGTTGTTTTAAGATTTTATTTATTAGAGAAAGGACGAGAGAGGGAGAGAAACATCAATATGTTGTTGCCTTTCACATGCCCCCCACTGGGGACCTGGCCCACAACCCAGGCATGTGCCCTGACTCAGAATCGAACCGTTGACCTTTCGATCTGCAGGCCGGCAGTCAGTCCACTGAGCTACGCCAGCCAGGGTGAGGGGGACGGTTCCTCCTGATGGAAACTGCAGGTGCTTGGAGAAGAGCCCTATCCTTCTTGCCTTGATAGTAGCCAACCTTGGGGATGGTAGGGGAAAAAAAATAGGTAAAGTTCAAACCTTTTAGTGTTCCTACTTAATTAGTTTCTTTTGTTGGGAAAGGTTAGGAAACTTCTAGATCAGATGAGGCTTATGCTGTCTCCAATCACCATTGGCAATGCAGTGAAATCTCAAGGCTTGGGCTTTTCCTTCTGCAGGTACTGCAGGATCATCTGATCAAAGAAACACCCGACTCCCTCAGTGACCCGCAGTAAGTTGTAACTCCTGTCAGGACCTTAATGTGTGTTCAAGGGGGTGCCGAATGTAGAGATGAAAACGCCTAGTGTAGTGTGTTATGTGCCGTGTGCCATCTGAAGTGCTTCTCCTTGCCAGTTGTCCTGCTATTTAAGTTGAGTTATCTGGGAGCCACATAGTAGGTTCTTTTTCGAAAAGATGCTTTTAGATTTTTCCTATATTCACCTTTTGACGGTCATAGCAGGGGACGTTTTAAGGCCGTGTTGAAAATAGTGGAAAAACTGTGAGTAGTTCTACTGAAAAAGTAGTGAAATGTTCTCATCACTTTTATTGTTTTAATCAGACTCTAATCGGAGTCCATAGGGAAAGCCGTCTTCGGCGCATTAATGCCCATTCCGAGGCTCCTCTGCGTAGCCTGCCACGAGCTGGGGGAGGGGCGCACACTTCCCTCGGCCCAGGCTCTGCACGCGCTTTCACCTGGTGTTATGTGGGAAGTATGGGACTGAACTTCTGGGAGTGACTGTATTTTGAGGGGGGTTGGCACAGGGAGAATCAAAAATAGAAATAAAGCAACTTTGGTAGTCATTTAATGATAAAACATTTAAAATAGAAGAGTCAAATATGTCCTTTTGCTTATACTCGGTCCTTAAACGTATTTCTCCTGTTTTCACAATAAGAACTGTTCCAGAGGAAGAGAGAGAGGCTAAATTCCACCGGGTCGTGACGTGCTCCTTGTTGGCCTTGAAGAAACTGCTCTGCCTCATACCAGAGCACGAGCTCGGGTCTCTGGAGGAGAGGTTTAAGTCTCTCCTGTCCCAGAACAAGTTCTGGAAGTATGGGAAACACAGTGTGCCTCAGGTGTCTTCGTCTTTCTTTTTTAAGATACTTCTCTGATTCCTTTCTTTTTCTCCTGATTGTGTCAGTTTATATCTATGCTTTATGTTTACTGTTTACATTTAAAACTTTACAAATACGTGTTCATGGTGGGACCTCATTGCCCCTCCTACTGGAATGTTACTGTATTTTCACTTTTGTATTTGCTAGGACTTCAGATTGAGAGTTGAATTGTCATGCTCCACTCCTGCTCCACTCCTGCTCCACTCCTGGCACCTTGATTGAAATTGTTGGCATGTGTAGGTCCGTTCTCACTGAATGTATTTGTTTATTTTCCCCTTTGTTTCTCCGTTTAGATCCGCGCTGCCTATTTCGAGTTAGTTTCCACTTTGTGCCAGCGCATTCCACACTTGATGAGGGACGAAGCATCGCGAGTCAGCTCCTCTGTCCTACTCAGCATTGATGACAGTGACCCCATTGTGTGCCCCGCCGTCTGGGAGGCTGTGCTATACACCCTGATGACTGTCGAGGTGGGTGAGGGAGGTATGCTTGGTGCATCTGGGAATACCTGTCTTGGAGCTGCGATTTTTCAACCTTTTCCATCTCATGGCACACGTAATTACTAAAAATCTGCAGCACATGCCCTGGCTGGTATGGCTCAGTGGATTGAGCACCAGCCTGTGAACCAAAAGGTGGCCAGTTCAATTCCTAGTCAGGGCATGTTGGGAGCCTGCGAGAAGCAATCAGCTGATGTTTCTCTGTCACCCTCCCTTCCCCTCTCTCTGAAAATGAATAAAATATTTTTTAAAAATCAGTGACACACCGCAAGATGTATTTTTTGCCGATCTGACAAAAAATAGGTATAATTTTACTTCATTCACAGCAGATGGCTGCTGTTGTATTGGCTCTTGTCATTTTCTAAATTGCCAGCCTGAGGGAAAAGAGGTCAGTGCCCTTGGCTAAGTAGTCAGGGGCCGCATGTTTTAGAAATTCTTGACAGCACAGTGGTTGAAAACTGCTGTCTTAGAGCCTCTTAGGTTGTACTGTCTAAAAGCTATCTGAAAAAAGGCTTTCCTGGAAATAAAATACTTAACCCAAAACTTGATGTAAATCTAACCTGCCTGTAAAATGGCAGAGGGTCTTGGTCCGTTTAGCTGGGGCTGTGTGTTCCCGTGCGGCCCCAAGCAGGCGCCTCTGAGTCTTCCGTGTGAGAGTCAGTGCTGCTCTTGTGTGAACATTTTAAGTTAGGTAATTACTTCTAGTGACTGTGACCCCGGAAGCCTGTGGCATACATGAGTACTGTATGTAATAAATGTCTTATGGAATTTCAGAGTTTTAGTTTCTAATGGCAGTGACAGATGTTAGTCTCTTAGGGTAGAATACTTGACTTTTATTTTTGAGACCCGTGTGTCTTCTCTCTCAGCTGGGGAAAGTGGGTTATGATCTTTGTCGTTATAATCTTTTCCCTGGTCAGGACTGTTGGCTTCATGTAAATGCCAGAAAAAGCGTGTTTCCCAAGCTGTCAGCCGTGATGCGTGACGGTGGCCGGGGCCTGGCCCCGGTCATACACCCCAACCTGCTGCCGTTCGTTAGCAAGCTCCCACAGTCTGTCACGGACCCCAAACTGGACTTCTTCAAAGACTTCCTCACCTCTCTGGTGGCAGGGTAAGGGGTTTAACTCTTGGGTCTTTAAAGCCAAGAGATGTTTCTTGTTCTCACAGAGGGGTGGGATGAACATAATTGTCTTTCTTATTTAAATTTCCCCCAAATGGCCCTGGCTGGTGTAGCTCAGTGGATTGAGCTCTGGCCTGCTAACCAAACAGCCACAGTTCAATCCCCAGTCAGAGCACATGCCTGGGTTGCAGGCCAGTTCTCTGGGGGATGCATGAGAAACAACCATACACTGGTATTGCTCTCTTTCTCTCCTTCCCTTCCTCTCTAAAGATAAATAAATAAAATCTTTTTTTTATATTAAATTTTATTTAGTTACTTTAAATAAAATCTTTTCAAAAAAATAAAAAATAAATTAAATTCCCCCAAGTAGTTTTTTCCTATTCATTAGACACTTTTCAAGTTTTCAGAGAATTAAAATGGAATTTTTTCCTTGGGTTCTCTTAAGGCTTCAGTGCTAGTTAGCGTACAACAGAAAATAAGGTGAGTGTAGTAAGACCCTCAGGTGGCAATAGGCCATTTTCCAAGTGAGCCACTTTTTTGTATGTTGATAAATACAAATGTGTAAATGCAGAAAATGAACCTGTAAAGTTTCTAAAAATTCCACAAACTTACAGAAGTTTAAAGTCACAATTAAAAATTACTGCAGTCTTTGTTGAACTTAATAAATAAAAGATACTGTATTATATTTACTACTTAAATTTCTTTCACAGTACTTTTTATTTAGTTAAGTCCTAGCTTTCAAATTTGTAGCTCGATTGGTTCATGAATAGAAAATAAATGTGTTATCTTCTGTTGACAAATTTTTTAAATAGGCTTTTTTTCACAGTTCTTTAAGTTCATATTATAATTAGGCTATATTTTTTTGCTTGTTCTTAGTTTTTAGTATAAGAACTTTATTTTTTTAGTCCTGGCTGGTGTAGCTCGGTGGATTGAACATGGGCCTGCAAACCAGGGGACTGGCAGTTCAAGTTCTGGTCGAGGCACATGCTGGGTTTCGGGCCAGGTCCCCAGTAGGGGGCGCGTGAGAGGCAGCCACACACTGATCTTTCTCTCCTCTTTCTCCCTCCCCTGTATCTAAAAAAATAGATAATGAAAATCTTTGAAAAAAATAAATGCACATTTCAAAAAAAAAGAATTTTATTTTGAAAAGTCCTCATCTTTTGGTATGATGCCTCCTCCAAGACTTGTTTGGGCGTTTCTGAGGTGCTGTACTCTTTTTCACGGAGGAGTGAGCCCTGCCGATGTGTTGTTTCGCAGGCTGTCAACAGAGAGGATCAAAACCAGCCTCTGTGAGTGCTCGGCAGTGGTAGCTGCGTTCTTCGATTGCTTGCGTTTCATCATGCAGCAGAACCTCGGGGAGAGAGAGATTGAAGAGATGCTCATCAGCGACCAGGTATTTGTAGTGTAAAAATCACTAGCGTTTTCCACCCTGACTAGAAAGAATCAAGTTCATTGTGTCAAGATTCCGTGCCAGTATAGTTAGTGTAACACTCTAATGACCGAGGACTAGCCTCTGGATGAACAGACCCTGACGGTTTTAAAGTTGAAATGCAAAACAATTTAGAAGATGCGGTTTTTGGTCTTTCGCATCCCCGTATTTTGCTGTCTATGGTGTGCACCCACGTCTGTGCACATTTTACATGTGGGATTGTTAACGCTCATCGTTACACCCCTGGTGTGTAAGCATTATACCCATGTGTAATGTGCACCCTTACTTTTCCCTCAAAAATTTGGGGAGAAAAGTGAGCATTAGAGAAAAGTGAGCATTATACACAGCAACAATAGTTCAAATACACGTACTTGAGTATTACTTCTGAAATATTCAAGCACATATACCCTTTTGTGAACAGTTGTGTTTGGTGCTTAGAATCAGGGATGAGGGCAGGTTCTAGAATATGGCTCCCCTGGTAGGAAATTAATAGATGAAATATAAGCCCAAATCCTGTTGTTATCTCAGATAGTTAACTTCTCTTATCTTTGTAGTTCAAGAAAAGGATTCTGAATTCTGTGGATCCTCTGTTTTTCGTTTCGACTTGGGAAAAAAAACAAAAAACTTGAATAACCTCAGAAATTCAGAGTAAAGTATATTATTTGTTAATGACCGATAATCCTGGTCATTTATGTCATAAAAATGTAGTCATTCAGGAGGAATACAGTAAAATCATTAAGCTCTGTATATTGATAGGAAAATGATTTATCAGGTTAACTCTTTTCAGAGTTCTGGGAGGAAATCCTTATTTTTTATTAATTAAGTATGAACACTTATAATGTTATATAGCTACCTTGATTACATTTTATTTCTTCTGGAGACTTAACTACTCTATTTCACCTTCTCTTTTAGTTGATTCCTGTGATTGATGCAGTTCTCAAAGACCAAAGATTGCAGGATGGGCAACCATTTGACTATTTGGCAGAAACTTTAAGTTCTTGGGAAGCCAAAGCAGATATGGAAAAAGATGATGAAACTGCTCACAGCTTGGAGAAAGTGCTACTGAATTTCTGGGAAAGACTATCAGACATCTGTTTTGAGAAAATGAATGAGCCAGAAGCTGATGTTAAGTCTGTTTTGGGTATATCTAACCTATTACAGGTCCTTCAAAAGCCAAAGAGCTCATTGAGGTCAAATAAGAAAAAAGTTGGCAAGGTCAGGTTTGCTGATGAGATGCCTGAAAGTCATACAGAGAATGAAAAATATGTCCCCTCAGAAGGTAAGAACAATGAGGGCTGGGAATTAATGGCTGAACCTCTTCTCTCCCGTAACTGTTCAGACCTTATATCTCCACTGCGGAGGAGACCTTTGGAAGACTTAGTCTGCAGACTGGCAGGGATGAGTATTAATTTTGTCAACGAACAAAGATCAGAGCAACATCTGAGGTTTCTTTCCACTCTGCTCAATTCCTTCTCTTCAACCCAAGTATTTAAGATGCTGCTAGGTGACGAAGGGCAGAGCATTGTCAAATCCAAACCTCCTGAAATAGCCGAACTTATACAGAGAAACCCTGCAGTGCAGTTTTTATACCGGAAAGTAGTCGGTTGGCTAAATGAAGACCAAAGGAAGGACACTGGTTTCCTGGTGGACATTTTGTACAGTGCCCTCCGTTGCTGTGACGACGATAAGGAAAGGAAAGATGTCTTAGACGATCTGACGGAGGTACTGTCGCGTCTCTTCGAACTGTACTGGCTTACACTGGCACCACCATCACAGACGTGGAGGGGGCTTGTGGGGGCGGAACATTTGGATTGTTTCTTGATTACGAATTTAAAGATAAGCAACATAGTGGTTGTGAGTTGGGAAGTGTGTGGGACTTCCCGGCCAGCGTTCAGTAAATATGTATGTGGTCGTGACACAAGCTTGGTAGCAAAAGGGGGAGTTGGACCAGCTGAGAAAGTCCCATTTGTGTAGTGGTGGCCGGTTGCTTCGTTTACTCATAAATGTTTACTATTCCTTCCAGTGATTACTTGTGACTCCTTTTCCTCTTTCAGGTGGATCTGAAGTGGAATTCAGTTCTTCAGGTCATTGAGAAGGTATCTTAGGGATTTTTTTTTCTCTCTTTTTTTTTCGTGTTTATGGGTGTAGAAAAACTGAAACCCCAGTCGCAGCCATACAGTGGGGATATGGTCCGGTGTCTGTGTTAGAGCACTTTCTCATCACTGCCAGGTCCTGTAATTGGAGAAGACATCTGGTGCTTGTCTTCTATAGGGTTTCTCAGGGCAGGGACATCAGGGAGGAATGGACAGGCTCTGGGAACCCAGTGCTTCTTCCCGAGCAGTCAACAAAGGGAAAGTTCAACATTTTTTTATTGTTATTTTTTCAAATCATAAGAGAAAGTTTATGTAGAAAGCTACAGGGTAGAAGTGAGCCAGGAAACAGATTACAGAGGCAGAAGAAGGGCCCTTGGAGCTCCAGAGAGAGAACGGCAGAGGTGATGTGCTGGGGGGGGGGGGGCGGGCAGGAACGGTGCGGGCTTGCTCCCCAGAGGGGCGCACAGACACTGATTTTCTTAAATGAAGGCTGCTGGTTTCTGTTCTTACCCTGGTCACTCTTTCTTCCATAGAAATGGATTCAGTGGTTCTAGTTTTGCCTGGAACATGTCAGGAGATTGTTGGCCTAGCTCTGGAATATTATACAGGCAGATTAAAGCCTTCCATGTTTGATGGCAACTTAACTGGATAAGAAAGTTAATGATGAGAATAATGAAGAGAGCTCAAGGGACATGAGAAATTTGGAAGCTTAAAAGAATAGTCTAATTATTCTTTCCTAATGAAGATGTAAATAATATAACTAACAACACATTTCCAACCATAGAAATGTTATAACCACTTAAAATTTTATTTTAGCTCTTTTGGATGATTTTTAAGTTTTACACAGATAACTCTTTAACTTACAAGTTTTTTTCTTTTAAAACTTTGGCGTAGAGCACAACCTGATATTTAACATCCTGACCACCCCGCACGCATGGAGGACTGAACTGACACAGTTCAGCTGTGTCCATGTGCTCACGTCACTGGCAGCCAGTCTCCAGAGCATTTCACCCTGCAGAGCTGCAGCTTTGTCAGCTGAACAGTGACTCCCTGCAGTCATCCGTTTTTTTACAAAACAAACACACAATGTTACTGTTTTTCAATGAGAAATATAACTTACGGGCACATCTTTTGCAGTAGCTTATCCAGTACCTTCTCCCCCTATAGGCAGGCTACATGGAAAGCCAAATTAACAGCCAAGCTGCTTAATACCTCTACAGCCAGGGTCAAGGGAGTTGAAAGTTTGATAAGAGAGTGCTCCCTCCATTTCCAGCTTAGAGATGTCCCTGCCATGTGCTTTGGAGACTCCTCCACCAGGGCAGTGTTTGCTGCCCACTCCCCCTGAGCAGCTGGCTTGGTCCTTCGAGCTGATCGGATTCTGTCTATAGAGAACATGGGGAGAAGTCAAACTTCGTGTCTTGCCAGCCCGAGACATAGTGTATTCAGAGGATTATTTTCTGGATTTTGTAGGGTTCTGTAAAATAGACTGGTCTGTTTTTTGATAACTGTATTAGGAAAGCCAATTTTACAGCCATCTGAACTTGTTTTTCTTGTGTTCGTACAACCCTGTGCTTTATGAGCAGAGCCCTTTAAAAACAAACCTGGATTTTGAATGCAGACAAGAACCTTAGAGATGTTCTAGGTTAATCTTCATTTTTCAAATTAGGAAACAGGCCCAGGTTGATTATGAGATTTGTCCAAGGTCATAAAGCCAGAATAGTGGTAAAGCTTGGGCTAAAATAAAAACTGTGGTTAACTACATTTTTTATGTAAAAGGATAAAGTTTTTCAGGCATTACCCAGTCCACACTTGGGTTGTTTGTTGTTTTTTTTCCTAGATTGCTTTGAAATGAGCCAAATTGCAAATTCCTTTCTTCTCAAGCCTTAAAACAAAAGAAGCTCTGGGAACATGGATCAGCTTTTGGGGGTGGATTTACAGTTTTTTTCTTGCTTCTCCACTTCATGAAAATAAACTAGTTGCTGTCACATGTCTGGCCCTAGTAACTATTTTAAGGAATTTGTGGAGGTAATAAGAAGTACCATTATTCATATAAAGCAAGTTACCATTACATATTAATTGTGCTTTAATTTTAGCAAAACTAATGAACAAAAATTGAATATCTGTAGAGCATTTTTTTAAAATCTGTCCTCAAAGTTCAGCCATTCATTATCAAACAAATCTACAGAGTTGGTAGCAGGTGTCAACGAAGTTTTAGACTGTCTCTGCTCTCAAGGAACTTAGAGTTTCATTGGACACAAGACACACAGATGAAACATTTAAATAACAATACAATCCAGTAAGTGTTTTCAAAATTCAGAGAAAATCAGTAATGAGTATGGGCTGGAGAGGTGGGGAGACTTCATAAAGCAGGTGGGATTTGTACTGCTTCTTGAAAAATGGTTAGGACTTGGGGAAGTGGCTTGGGGAAAATGGATGAGCAAAGCATGGGGTGTAGTGAGACAGGCTTTGTGGGGACAGGGAAGCTACCTGCCTCGGCCTGAAAGAGGAGAGGTGGGGAGGGTGGGGCCATGGGAGGAGTTCAGGGAGGCTCAAGGCACAAGAGGTAAGACTCCAGGCAGATAGACGTTGTGGTCTTGCTTCTAACCATTGCTTTAATTGTATGGTTTTAGGCATGTTCTAGTTCTGAGAAACATGCTTTAGTCGTCTCTTGGCTGAGAGGAGACCTCTTCGGAGAGAAGCTGGTAACCTTGGCAGGTCATCTTTGCAATAAAGACTTGGAATCCACAGTAGCTTCCGAACCTTATTTCTCAGAAAGATGGGCACTTTTAAGCTTGGTATTATCCCAACATGTTGAAAGTGGTAAGCACAAATACGACTTGTTTTCAGTGGGGAAATAATTCTCTCACTTTTGGGGGGATCTCATGCTGCTGAGAATATGACATAATTCACTAAAATATCTTAATTTTGTAAGTACCTTAAATGTTTATTATCTTCGTGGCATGACTTGGATGACATTTAATATTTTGTATTTTATTCTGAAGGGTTTTTCATTTAATTTAGGAAAGCTCTTTGCCCTAATTTTTAGAGCATAGCTTTTTAAATTTAATTTAAACCTGCTTTTTTTGTGTGTGTGTGAGAACATACTGATTTGTTCATACGGTTTTCTTTTGTCTAATACAGAAGCACCTTTTTTTTTTTTTTTAAGATTTTATTTATTTTCAGATAGAGGGGAAGGGAAGGAGAGAGAGAGGGAAAGAAACACAAACGTGTGGTTGCCTCCCACACGCCCCCCAACTGGGGACCCGACCCGAAATCCAGGCATATGCCCTGACTGGGAATGAATTGGGACCCCCTGGTTCACAGGCTGGCACTCAGTCCACGGAGCCACACCAGCCAGGGCAGCACCTTTTTTTTTTTTTTTTTTTTTTTTAAATAAGCACATACAAAGACTCAAGTTGTAAGATACTCAAAATTATACTGTTAATATATTTTTTTAATTTTCTGTCTGTTTTTTTTTCTCTAGATTACTTGATTGGAGAAGTATATGTTGAAAGAATTATTATTAAACTTCATGAAACTTTATCCAAAGCAAGGAAATTGTCAGAAGCCCAAAATAATGGCTCTTCGGTGTCTTTTGTCTGTGACGTGGCCTATGACTATTTCAGCTCAGCGAGAGGAGGCTTGCTCGTGCCGTCCTCAGAGGATTTATTATTAACTCTCTTTCAGCTGTGTGCTCAGAGCAAAGGAGAAACACATTTGGCAGGTAATAACCTGCTGCTCGAATGTTTTGCCAGGAATCTCTGCCTCTGACCTTTACAGTATCGATGCCAAGGATTTATCAGTTGAATCATATAATGTGTTTGAAAGTTGAAATCATTTTGAGTACAGGACTCAGATCTTAAACACTTTCTGCCTTAAAAACCAAGTTAAAGATGTGTGTAGATATTATGTCTTAAGTTCTTACTTGGTATCAAGGAAATAGTTTTGGAAGGTGCAGTATCTTATCTCTTCTCTTAAATAGTTAAAAACATTCAGTCTTAGTGTATATCAAAATGAAATTGAGATCGCCTTTTTAAGGACTATATTCTTGCCTTGTGTGTTAATTTAGATATATTTATGAAAGAAATATTTTAAAAAATACTCTTGGTGGCCAAAATAAAAGACACATTTTTCATTTTCACCAATAACTTTATTGATTTGGATACTTTAAGTATGTCAGCTGTTTCCTGTGTGGTATAACATTAGTTCTTAATTAATGTCTTAATTTGATTGCTGTCGACTTCAATTGGTCTGCCCGACCGTGGAGCATCGTACAGGAAGAAATCTCTAGCACAAAACTTTGCAAATCACTTTTGACATGTCCAGTCAGTCACGGCACCTTTTCCATACACTGCACTAATTATTTTTTGCATTTCAGTTGCATTTTTTTAAAGATTTTATTTCTTTTTAGAGAGAGGGGAATGGAAGGAGAAAGAGGG
The DNA here is from genome assembly GCF_021234435.1 of Artibeus jamaicensis. Taxonomy (NCBI): domain Eukaryota; kingdom Metazoa; phylum Chordata; class Mammalia; order Chiroptera; family Phyllostomidae; genus Artibeus; species Artibeus jamaicensis. Next base: position 50,342,354 of record NW_026522046.1, read on the forward strand.
AGAGAAACATCAATGCATGGTTGTTGCCTCTTGTGTGCTCCCCACTGAGCACTTGGCCTACAACCCAGGCATGTGTCCTGGCAGGGAATCGAACCGGCGACCCTTTGGTTCACAGCCCATGCTCAATCCACTGAGTTACACCAGCCAGGGCTCAGTTGCATTTTTACCTTTCTTGAAATAATAAAGTGTAATATGCCAAAAATGTTGCATCTCTTGTTCATGTTAAATATTAAAATAGCTGTACAAATATTCACCAATTGTGATGTTCCCTTTAAATGCACATTGATATGGCAGCTGTCACAATACAGTCTAACAAAATTGTTTAGAACAGTTACAGACAACTAAGCACTACTAGAGCCATCTTAAGGAAAAAACCAATGAACTTTTTGGCCAACCCAGTATTTTTTACATCTCCGAAAGGATGCGTTTAATTTTACTATTGGATTTTTGTTTTCTTTTTTGAATGTTACATTAATAATGTGAGACCGGCAATGAATTCTTTTAGACATTTTGTAATGATTATAATTACTGCAGCAGAATTGCAAATTACTGTCGACCTCTCGATTTTAGACGTTCTTGTCCGTAAACTGGAAAGCACTTGGCTCTCTGGCATGAACGTGCTGGTCCATCAGACGGGCTGTGCAGGCCCGCGGGGTGCCTTCCTGTGCTCGTCTGCTCTGTGGCTGAAGGACCAGGTCCAGTCTGCACCTTTGGACATCCGAAGGTAACCATTTTGTGCTCTGCTGCACGGTGTTTCTTAATACGTGATCATATTCCTTAGATAAGATTCCTTAATTAGTGTGAGTGCTTATGAAAAACAGCTGGTCATGTGAGAACTCCGTAGGATTCCTACGGGGATTTTTCCAGAAGGATTTGTCTTAAACTTACTGAGCTGGGGACGACTGTCACGGCAGACCTGCTGTCCTCCCGACGTACGGTCAGCGAGGGGCTGCTGCTGCGCATCTGCATCTTGCCTGGTGTGGCTCACAGCCATGGCCCCTCTTGGCCGGCACACACAGCGACTGTTCTGTGTCGCTTTCCTTTTGGGGTCTGGCAGCCCCCATCGTCAGGTGTTTGAGTTGCAGATGTGTTTGCACTCCTGCAACTCCCCCACACCCAGTCCATGTGTGAAAGGAGAACGAAGCAGATGTTCCCAGAGGTTTGGGAGTTAAATCTCATCTGTTTCTGCTCACCATGCTCATTTTGTGGACCATGGGACCTGTATTTCAGAAATATCTGATCAGAAGTAGGTCCGATCTCCTCGCTGAGATGGAAGTAGCACTTTCTTTTCAAATTGTAAACTTGGGATTAAAGCCTCAGTGTGACTGTGTGTGTTGGGGGTGAGGCGGGAAGGTGAGGCATAGCAAAGCCACTCAACATTAATGTCTTTTTGTTCCAGTAAGCTGTTACCTGCCACAGGGCATTCATTGTGTACCTAGGTGTCCTAACAGTACGTTCTTTGCATTGTTTTAGTCTTCAAGGCCTCTTGTCTACTGTGGATGATTTGCTTAATAAGCTTCTGGAGAGTGAAGACACCTCCCTCCTGGGAGTTTACATTGCAGGCGTAATGCCAAACAGCAGAGAGTGGGAAACGATGAGGCAGTCCCTCCCTATGCAGGTAGGTTTGGGGTTGGAAAGTGCGCATCTCATTCTGGTGTTTAGATTTCATGAAAGCTTAAATATTTTTATTTACTTTTGGTGAAGAAAAGTGAAGTGAGTATCTCACTTTGCCCCGATGCCTCCGAGTTCTCCTCTGTGTGTTTGCTGTTTGCGTGGTCCCAGCCAGCACCTGGCAGTAGCCGTGGTGCAGGTGAGGTCGGAGGGCGTCTGCAGGGAGTGTGCACGTGAGGGTTTCTCACAGCGGAGCCCGAGCTTCAGGCGACCGTGGCTGTGCCAGTAAACTAATAATCAACTCATCCTTACACTGACTTCAAAAACAAGTTGAAGAGGTTCTAATAACTGTGCTTTTGCTCCCTGTCTTAGTTGTGCAGTTGGTGGCAGGTAGAATGTCTGATTGGTGTGCCCGCTCTGTCATTCTGCAGTGGCTACACAGACCTCTGTTAGAAGGAAGACTGAGTTTGAATTACGAGTGTTTCAAAACGGATTTTAAAGAACACGACACAAAGACACTTCCTAGCCATTTGTGTACTTCAGCATTGCTGAGCAAAATGATAGTAGTTGCACTGAAGAAGGAAATAGTCCTAGAAAATAATGAACTTGAGAAAATAAGTAAGTATATGTGAACATTTAATGTAATATATATGTGAATTTTGGAAGAATTTTGAAATACTTTTGATTATACTGTTACAGAACAGACTGAGGGGATGAATGACATTTTATTCCCAAAAGGATTCCCCCCTTTTTTTCTCCTGGGGTTCCCCTACCCACACTAGGTTCACTTTGCCCACCGCCCACCAGATGAAAGATGTCTGTCAATGCTAGAGATTGGTGAAAAGGAAGAGAATTATTCATCTAAAAGTTATACAGACTTAGAGTAACGACTTAATGTCTTCATTAAAATACTAAAGTTCTTCAGAATGCCCATAAACACACACGGTGTTCCTCACCTTTGCCCAGTCCGGGCACCGTATCTCAGGAAAAGAAGTCAGTGTCGCCACCACGATCTCCAGTTAATCCAGAGCCATGTGGCACCTTCTCATGGCCCAGCAGCACGAGTCCTTTCACCCCTTTTCTTCCAGGCAAAGTCTTTCCTGCTGCCTAAGCCATGTGGCAAAAGGGAGCACCCCAGAGCTGCGTGATCTCCACCAAAGCCTCATGGTCCTGACCTGTGTGGCTGCCACACCTGGGTTTAAATCCAGGCACCAGTCTTCCTCTGCGGCACCATTTCCGACTCCTCTTGCAATCAGTCACACCTGCCAGCATTCCCATATTCTTCCAGCTTTACTGGGCTGCCATAATAAATCTAGGTAGACTTGGTCCCATGGCATGGAGCCAATCATCTGCAAGCTCTCACGCAGGCCCTGTAACTAGGGGGAGTTGCTTCCCAGTTACATCCTGGGTTCAAGTCACTCCCATCCCCCTGGCTCAAAGCATGGCCACAGCTATTGGACATATCTATGAAACCAGCTAAAGGCTGTAGATATGTTAGATGACCATGCCAGAGGTTAGCTGCAAAGCTGTCGCTGTGCAGATCAGCTCTCAATGGCCCTGCTCCACGTGTCTGCATCCCCAGTTCAGACTGGTGGGGGGTGAGGACATTGTATATGTATTTTCCTCTAATATTTCCTGAACACCCTGAGTTCTGGACCCCATTACAAATCCCCATTTAACCCCCCCCTCGGCTACAGCCTGTTACAATACTGCAGTTTGAAGAATTGAGAATCTGCAGCTCCTATTTACCATTTTAGTGATGAGAAACTTGAGGGTACTTAAATGATGAATGTTAAATTGCAAATCGGATGGAAACATACTGAAATCTCGCTACAGTTTCGTTAGGTATCCAGTAGATTGTGGTATAAAATCACTTTCTCAAACTGCCATCACATCGGTATGAGCAGACCCTGTGTCACATAACAGGAAGGACACCGTGGAGGGAGTCTGAATTTCCAGTCAGTGTTTGAACACTCCCTTTGTCTTCTGGGCAGCGGAGGTTGAAATGGTGCAGAACCGCAGGTGGCGGTGTGAGCGGTGCACGTGGCGTTAGAAGTGCAGGGTTTGCGCAGTTCCGCATCTGTCTGGTGTGCTGACAGACACTCAGTGTGGACACGTCCTGGTGCGGGAGACAGTGCCTGCAAGGAAGTGGGGTCCTGGGGTCGGCCAGCTCCACCTGCATCTTCCAGGCGAGGCAAGGAGCCCCCAGCTGCACTGTTGGCAGAGTGAATCTGTCCAAAATGCAGAGTGGAAAGTAGAGTCTTATTTCTGTAGTGACTCACACATATGACTGATTCCAAACTGACAACATTGTGTATTTAATCTCGTCAATACTATGATAGATATTACTGTTTTTATTCTGACTTGCTTAGAATTACTTAACCTGGAAAGGGTTAGATCTCAAACCAGGTTTCAAATCTTCTGACTTCAAAATCCAAACCGTACATGGATTTATAAACAACAGTTGTGACTAAAACCTGCCTCTGACATTGCAGGTTTTATGAAAGACACTTGGCCGTTTAATTCTCACAGCAGTCGAGTAGGCGGACTGTCCTGTCCTCACCGATGACTTTTGTGCAGCTCGTTGAGGACAGACCGTCTGTAATGGGTTCCGTTTCTGGACCGGGGGCCGGAGCTTCTCGTCTCAGGCTTCGCAGCCCTTGGTGGTTTACCCAGCGTGTGCCTTCCTGCCACTGTGACCACAGTAGTGGGGAGATTCTTCCCCTGCCTCTGGTCATTTAGGGCCTTGTCACATTCCTAACTAGTCAGAAAAGGAGCCAGGGGAGACTTGGTAAAGTAGTGGTGTTGGTGTCAGACAGATGGTCTCGGTTTTCAGACCGTCTGAGAGCAGGTGAAGCCGGTTCCGGACGTGGGAGAAGAGCAGCCGGGGCGGGGCGGCTGGGCGGAGGAGGGCGGAGCCTGCCGGCCAGGCTGACGGCTCCGCCCCCTCTCTCTTGCAGCCGCGGAGCTGCTGTACTCCCTGCAGTGGTGCGCAGAGCTGGACAGCCCGCCCCCTTTCGTAGCCGGGTTTCTGGAAGTGCTGCAAAAAGCGCACGTTACCTACGAGAACTTGTGCGGACTTGGTGATACCTCCACCCTTTTGCACCTGCTGTTTAACAGGTAAACATTCCTTTCAAATTCCATTTTAAATCAGCATTTTACTACTTTATAGCTCTGTTTCTTTAAAATGTAAGCCCTCTTAGCCCTGGCTGGTGTAGCTCTATGGATTGAGCCCGGGCCTGCGAACCAAGGGATCGAGGTTCGATTCCCAGTCAGGGCACATGCCTGGGTTGCAGGCCAGTTCCCAGCAGGGGACACAGGAGAGGCAACCATACACTGATATTTCTCTCCCTCTCTCCTTCCCTTTCCCTCTAAAGATAAATAAATAAAATCTTTAAAAAATAAAATGAAATTAAGCCCTCTTCATGCTAATTTCTCAGTCAGCAGGTTGATCTAAATTTATCCAAATTCTTAATGGTAAATTTTTTGTGGATGCTAAGTACTTGATTTTATTTTTCTGGGGAGGTATCTGGACTTTGTGTTATTAAATTTATCAGCATGTTCAAGGGGCAGATGATGAAAGGAACGGATCCTGTTCTGGCTTTGACTTGTCATCTGTGACCCACTCCCCACCCCTGCGGAGATCAGTCTGTGTCCCGCACACTGTCCCTGCTGTGTCTGGCTACAAGAACCACAGGCCCTCTCCCGTAGATGAGGAAGTAGGCGTGCAAACAGGCTGTCGTGGAGGTGGTCGCAGAGAGAGGTTCCGCAGTAGAAATCACTGGGCGGGCCTGCCTTTTCTTAGAAGAGGCCAGGGTCTGGGCCCGCTGCACCCGGCCGCTGCCCGGAGCCCACCCGCCGGAGCCGCAGCCCCTCTGCCTCTGTGACCTCGGGCCTGGTCTCCAAGCTCAGGGCTGCTGTGCGCCCAGTCCTTCCAGTCCTGGGGGCGGAAGTCCCGTGTGAGGCGACAGCCTCATAGGGCAATGGATTCCACTCTGTCCCAGGAATCCAGGGAAACGGTGTTTCAAAATCATAGGTACGGTTTCAGAATGGATTTTTTCCTTCATTTTTTAGATCCATGGAACACGGCACTCTGTGGTCTCTTATTATTGCTAAATTGATCCTTTCCCGAAGTGTTTCATCTGATGAAGTAAAACGGCATTATAAGAGAAAAGAAAGGTATAATTACTTAAACTTTTCACTTTATAATTTAGTGTATTTGGTCAGCTTGGCAACCTCCCACTAACCGACAGTTTGTAACGAATTGAGGAAACAAGGTCTAGGAGTGAAATTTAGTTAAAGGAAATGAGAACTAAAGACTGCAAATAATTTGAGTTGTTTTAGGTTTGGAACATGTATTTTTGTGATAAGCATTTTTAACTTTATAACATTTTGTTGTGGAATTTCACACTGGTTTTAAACGGTAGTGTTTCGTAAACTTACTCTCTTTTTCCCAAAAATCTCACTCGTGGATCTTTCTGTTACTTTCCATCTCTTGACATCCTTCGTCACCACATTATTTGTTCCATGGAAGGTGCTTCACTTTTCTCGTTATAGGGGTCATCCTGTTGAAGTGTGTTCTAGAAGTGCAGTAAATGTGTTCTTAACCCGAAGAAATACACTGTGGTTAGACATGCAAGAAACCTGCTAGAGTTGATCATGCTGGAGAGGCTGAGCATTCAGAGTAAACACTCAGCTGAAATTCACCAAGAGGCGTTTTGAATTGTTTAATTTACCAAGAAGTATTCAAGAATGACATGTTTATGTTCTGGCACAGTAGAATTGTAAACTAAATTTTGATTTTTAAAAATCTTATTTAAAAATTTTAAAAACTTACTATTTTGAGATAAAGATTCACATACAAATGTAAGAAATAATACAAAAAGATTCCATATGTCCCGCATTTAGTTTCCAGTTTGGCACATCCAGAGAATGGCAGTGACACAGTGTATCGGTCAGGGTCATGTGTGGTCATTTGTATGTGACCACGAACCACCAGTCTTCAGATGGAGGGCAGCTTTGACCATAAGCATCTCCCGAATTACGTTTCACGCCCACAGCCGCCTCCCTCGTCCCGTTTCCTTGTCTCTGGCAACCAGTAACCTGTTCTGTGTCTCTGTAAGTGCCTCACTCACTATATGATCTTTTGATACTGGTTGTTTTGTTCAGCATAATTTTTTCTGATTATAAAAGTAATAAGGAATTTACTTAAGAACTATCTGAACTAATTGCTACTGAAATGGATAAATGCTTGACATGCAAAAATCACTAACTTTCTTATTTATCAGTAATAATGATTTGAAAAATGTCACAGGAAAAAAGATTTCACTCCAAATGACTAGACTATAATACCTACAAATAAATTTAATAAAAAGCATAATTGTAAAATGTAGTAAAGATTACAGAAGAAAGTAGGAAGATATGAATCTGTAATTTCACTGTAATCACAATAAAAATTTCAACAACATTATTTGAAAAAGTTGATGTGCTCTTCTAAATGTAGTATAGTGTGCGTTTGAAGGGAAAATGCTTAGGAACAGCTAGGAAATCTCTGAAAGAGAAAAGCAAAAGGAGCTCGCCCAGCTGAGCACGGCTATCGAGCTGTGTGAAGATGGTGAACAGGCCAACCCGTGGGACAGAGCACAGAGTCCAAAGCCAAACCTCACCCGCGTGAGAATTTCATGTCTGATGCAGGTTAAATCAGTGAAGAGAATCAGTAATGCATGATGTTAGGAAAATTGGGTATGTGTTTTAAAAATATAGCGACACCCCTTCCCGATATTACGGGTAAACATGAAGTGCAGGTGAAAGCTAAATGTAAAGAATAGATCTGTGAAGTTTTAGGGAAATAAGAGACTGGATTGTCTTGCATGGAGAAGATCTTCTTAAGCAAGGCACAAAACCCAGAATCCATTAAAGAAATGATAGACATTTGATTATTTTAAAAATGAAAGCTCCTAGCAACCCAATTGTCCATCCGTGTGAACAGACAAAAATACAGCACTTGTACAGTGGAACGTTGTTCAGCTTTGAAAAGAAGGCGGTTCTGACACCTGCCTCAACATAGGTGAACCTTGAGGACATGCTACTGGGTGAATTGAACCAGCCACAAACAGACAAATCCCGTATGATCCCGCTCATTTGAGGGACCTCGCTTAATGAAATTCATAGAGACAAAGTAGACAGGGGCTGTCGGGGGTTATTGGGTACAGTTTCAGTTTTGTGAATGAAAGTTCTGGACTGTGTTTGTCCAGCCGCGTGAGTGTCTGTGACACTGCTGTACACTTAGAAATAGTCAACACAAAAGGTCCTGTTATGTATATTTTACCACAATGAAATAAATACTTTAAAAGATGACAAAATACAGTAAACAAAGTTTAAAGGCCAAATGACAAAATGGAAGAACACATTTGTAGATTAACAAAGAATTAATGTCCGTCATATGTCAGTATCTTCTATTAATCACTAAAACAATCCAAATTGGAAAATGTGTCAAGGACTTGAATAGATCATTCACAGATGAAATGCAAAGTATGAAAGGAGTTGCCTTGTCAGTAATGACGGTCAAGTAAAGCATATCTGGCATATTGCCAGGGATTTAAGAGATTGGTTAAGTCTACAGAAAAAAAGTGACATGTACATTCTGTGAAAGTTTAAATGGGTTGGGGTTTTTTGGAAAGCAATTTGAAATTCAAAATACAGGGCATTCAGATCCTTTGATCTTGAAGTTGTACTTTTAAGGATCGAGCCTGAGAGGTGTTTGCACATGTGCTCAAGGACATTGCAGCCTGTTTATCAGAGCAGAAAGTTGGGGAATATAACCTGAATGTCCACTGACAGAGAAATAGTTAAATTATGATACACCCGTCATCTGGAATATTTATGTTTGTAATTTAGTTCTATAGCTTTAAAATATCAGTACAGAAAATCATTTATACCTATATATTCTGACACAGAAAAATCTGCAAGTATGTAAGTGACTTGTAGACAACATTATTTGAAAAAGTTGATGTGCTCTTCTAAATGTAGTATAGTGTGCGTTTGAAGGGAAAATGCTTAGGAACAGCTAGGAAATCTCTGAAAGAGAAAAGCAAAAGGAGCTCGCCCAGCTGAGCACGGCTATCGAGCTGTGTGAAGATGGTGAACAGGCCAACCCGTGGGACAGAGCACAGAGTCCAAAGCCAAACCTCAAACAACTTATATACTTTGTGTTTCAGTAGAAAAGTCGCAGAAAACAGTATGTCTGGTGTGATACGATTATGTAAATGATCCCAGCTGTCTCTGTCTGCACACACACAGATACCAGCTCATAGAAAGGACACACAAATGGCACTGTGTGGACTCTTTAGAAAACTATGTTATGTGTATAACACAAAATAATCATAAATGGGGAAGTTAAATATGCTTATTTAAAAAATTAGAAATGTGTTAAAGAAGCAGCAAAAAAATAATTATTTGTAGTTTCCTCATCTAAAATCAGCAGTTATCAATCTCTCCACATAGTTTCTTTTTATTTTTTCTATATAGTTATTTTACATAGTAGAATTACTAACCCTTTGGAAATAATCTGAATAAGGAATTTTCTGAGTTAACTGCATATTTAGGATAAGTGTAATTCGTAGTTTTTCTTTCCTTTAAACAGCTTTTTCCCACTGACAGAGGGTAATATGCACACCATTCAAAGTCTCTGTCCATTTCTGTCAAAAGAAGACAAGAAAGAATTCATTGCTCAGTGTATACCTGCCCTTTTGGCCTGGACCAAGGAAGATCTTTGCAGTACAAACGGTTAGTTTCTTGATAATAAATAGTCTATTAATTTAATTATTGCTTGAGATGAACGAAGTGTCTCATATCTGAATCCAAATCTGGGAGTTAAAATTAAGTTGTAGGTGATCTATTCCTGGTTTATATGTTTGCTGCATAACAAGTTGACAGTCAGTAGGATGAGTGTCCTTGGAGAGTTGCCCATTACCATTTTACAAGACAGGGACGCTGCAGTCTTCAGGGAGGACTTACAGCCACAGATACCCTCTCTCTAATCATTTCCTTTACATCTGTGGCTTTTCTAAAAATCCTTTCCCATGGACATGCGGGGAGAAAGAGGGAAGGAAACATCAATTGGTTGCCTCTCAGACGGGCCCCAAACAAGGGCTGAACCCACTCTCCAGGCATGTGCCCAGACCAGGAATTGAATCCACAACCTTTTGGTTTATGGACAACACTCCAACCAGCCCAGCTAGACCGGCCAGGGCCCATCTGTAGCTTTTTAAGCTGTGCCTCATCTCTCTCTTCCTAGTCAGCCAGTGACTGAACACAAAGTCAAATGAGGGAATAGCTTTTATGTTTTATACTTTTTTGGATACCTTTCCAACTGTTAGTTCATCTGTTTATTAATTTAATAAACTCTATGGAACACTGGCTGTGTGTCAGCCTCTTTTGTAGAGAAGACACAGAAAATTACGTCCTATGATAACTGACGTAACCTCTCTGTGGAAATGGCAGAAAAGGAGTTCTCAACTCTGTGTTGAGTGGCAGTGGCAGTTTTACAAAGAGATGTTTCAGCTGAGTGTGCATTTTCCATGGGGCCTTAGTCTGGGAAGGACAGTGCAGATAGCTCTGTTTAGCCCACGAAGGTGGATTCTGAGACGGGAGGAAACAGACCCTAAGGCCTGGTTTGTGTCTGAGTTTGGACTTGGAGCTGGAAGAGCTGCTGGCCCGTGTCCGGTAGGCAGGCAGCACAGCTCCCTTAGAAAGCGGATATTGACTACTGTTGGGGTGGGCCTAAGAAGCAAGGTGGGAGGAGAAGGCTGGGTGGGAGCTACTGGAGTAGTCCTAGAGACAAAGAGCTTACACCGAGGCATAGACGGAAGAGAGGGTATAGAAATGCAAGAGAGTTCAGACACAGAATTGAAGGGGCTGTGGGATTATGTCCTGTGTTGGGGAGACGGAAGCACCACGGACCCTTATAGAAAATCCGTTAGGACATCTGAGGGTTAGGAGAATGGGGAGGAGTATGCAGGAAGCTAATGCTACTTTTTAAATGCATGAGATGAGGTGCCTGTGGAATAAGTGTTCAGATGGAGACTTCCAGGAAGCCACAAGCCACTAACCGGGTAGCAGCAGTCCTGCTGCCGAAGGCCACAGCGTGTGGGTGGCATGAAGCCTGTCAGTGAGGGTGAGCTTGTTCAGACACACTGCCAAGAGAACACGAGTACAGAAGTTAAAGGACGCGGGGGTGGGGGTGGGGGCTGGGTGGAGACTTGAGAATGAGAACAAAAGTTAGAAGCAAAGGAGAACTTCCAGGTAGTGCACACAGCCTGTGTTAAATGCCACAGAAGGTCGAGTAAAACTGGGGACCGAGCGTGTGCGTTGGCGTTGTTGGCGAGAGAGACTGGTTCTGGAAAGGTGCGGCGGACCACCTGTTTCAAGGGTTTGAGGAGAGGGTGGGAGGGAGAAGGTGGGAGCTGGAGGCAACGACAAGGTCAAAGGGAAAGTACACGTGGGGAGGAGGAGGGATAGAAAATTGAGAGAGCAGAGTGGGGAGGTGAGAGGGTGGGGTCTTGAGCACCGTTGGAAGACGTCAGCCTCCTGGGTGGTGGCTCTCCTCTGAGACGAGGTCGGGTGGGGCATTCGGATACCAGTACAGTACAGGGTTGGGACCCTGGTGTGATCCTGACTGATGGGCTTCAGGTCTCTTCAGGCCAGGCCACTGGACTGGAGTGGAAACTGCACTGTAGCTTTTACAAAAGATAGTGGAGGTTGAGACGATGGGAGAAGCTATGCCATCAACAGGCATTGGAGGCATTGCCACGCTGACACCCAGGACCAGCCTGTGCCAACAGTAGTTTTCTGGGCAGTTCTGCAGCAGAAAGCAGTCAACCCAAGTGCACAGAGGAGAGGGGCACCTGGTGGGAGCAGCTGATATGTCCAGCACAGGCTGCACCCAGGACAGCAGAGGGGGGGGCAGGGGTGGATGGCGGTGCCACTGCCCAGAAGGTGCACAGCCCTGTGCAGGCCTGGCAGGGGGGACACTGAAGGAGGACAGACGTTTTTGATGTTTGACAACCAGTTTTGCTCTTGCAGCCCAACTGATGAAACAGAATTAGCTAACAAATACGCTTAGTTCTTAGAATATCAATTATTTCTGGTTACTTAGGGCAAGGCCTAAGTAGGTTTACAGTTGTGAGTACGTGAGTTTATTCTTGTATTATTATTGTTGTCTTTTCCATACAAACAACTGTAAACTACCTTTGCCTACCCTGTACCACAATTCTCTTCTATTTTGCCAGCCAGATTTTTTTTTTAAACCTTTCTGTACCTCTAAAGGAAGAGTAAAGGCATTAAACAGCCAGCCCTTGAACAGCAGATAGAGCTGTGTGGGTCCTCCCTTGCGCAGGTTCTTTTCAGTAAAGGCACGGTTTCCCTGTGTGTGCCAGTGTTTTCTCTCTGCAGCGGGAACCTGCAGTGCAGGGGGTCCGACTGTGCACTGTTCCAGGTGATTTTGTATAAGGGACTTGAGCATCTACAGATTTGAGCGTCTTGAAACCAGTTCCCCACAGATACGGAGGGATGATGGAAGTTGTGGGAGGGGCAAAAGTTACATGCAGATTTTCAACTGCATGGGGGTTGGCACTTCTAACACCCCCTCAACCCCTAGAACTTCTCAAGAGAGTTTTAATGTGTGTCAGAGTAGACCTTTTTAGTAGCAGTACAATTTTAAAAAACTTTTTTTTTTTTTTTTTTTAGATTTTACTTATTTACTTTTATAGAGAGGGAAATGGAGGGAGAAAGAGAGGGAAACAGCAATGTGCGAGAGATACATTGATCAACCAATTTGATTTTGAATCCGTTAAATTCAAATCGGTTGATCAGTGGGGACCCGGCCCACAACCCAGGCATGTGCCCTGACTGGGACCTGAACCAGTGACCCTTTGGTTCATAGGCTGGCACTCAGTCCACTGAGCCACATTAGCAAGAACAAGACTTTAATTTTCATTTTGAATTTTATTACAGGAGGTTTTGGACATCTTGCCATTTTAAATTCTTGTCTGCAAACCAGAAGCATAGATGATGCGGAGCTGTTGCACGGTGTCCTGAAAATCCTGATGTGCTGGAAGGTAGACCACGAAGACATTTTTCTTTTCAGTTGGTAGGTGATACTTTATACTGTGTTTCCTTACCTGTGTACAATCTAGAGGTAGAATATGTATTTTATAGTCACAGCTTTGTGAAGTAATAGGATGGTAGATACCTAAGGCACTCTTTTATGAGAATATAAGATTTAAAATAGAATGTTTCTACAAGAAGGTCCACAAAATTCTGTCACGCTTTTTTGTTTGCTTTGCTTCTGTCCTTCTCCCAGTAATCTATCCGAAGTGAGTCCAGAGGTCCTGGGAATGAACATAGAGGTGATGCGGTTCCTCTCCCTGTCCCTCAAGTGCTGCTCCCTTCTGCTGGCCGAGAGTGAGTGGGACTTCGTCATGTGCTGCATGCTGGCCTGGCTGGAGGTAGGGCCACCCGGCGTCTCGTGACCACTGCCGGGTCTCCCTGTGGGGCTCAGTCCAGAACTGTCGACCAGCGTGTTATCCAGTGGCCGTCCTCAGTGCCTTTGTGGCTGTGTGCTCCTCGCCCGCCATGGTCTCACTGACAGTGAAATGACAGCTTTGGTGTTGGCCAGTGTCATCCGTGACCAGGCGCCTAACTGCTGTCAGACAGTCCTCCCCATGGGCTCGTGGCGGTGGAACAGCCGCCGCACAGCCCTCGCTGGCTTCGTCTCTCCGTGGCCAGCTTTGTGGACTTTCTAATTCTCACTGTTCTTCAGGCCCAGGTGTCCCTGTGCCAGAGTAACCCTCAAAGGTCAAACGGGTTCGCAGGGAACCAGTGTGGTCCTGGCCCAGAGCAGCCTGGCACGTCCCTGCTGCAGGCTTCCCCATGACGCGCTGGGCGGGGCGCACTGGCCTGGACTCGCCCGGCCGCTGCACCTGCTCTTGGCTGGATGCTGTGTGGCTTGGGGGTTTTCATTGGACCTAGTTGAGTCTCATACTGCATATTTTAAAATAACTTAATGATGCCTAATTATGGCTCCCGAGAAGATAATAGATGATGTTTTTAATGTGTTTTACTTGGTAACTGGTAATTGATACTATTTTCTTCTGTAGTTTTAGAAATAAAAAGCATTTCAAAATAAATGCGTTGATTCTAATTTGTACTATTTAATTTTGAAAAAAGTAATTTTGATGTAAACTATATAAATGTCTTCTGAGACTGTATATACACTTCAGTTGCTTTTTATTGTAAAACGTAGAGAAATGAAAGGGACTTTCATTCAGTATTGCCTTGATTTTTTTATTTTCTGGCAGAGGTCTGCTGACCTGTGTAACTTTGGTTTTCTGTAGACCATGAGCGAGAACCACACGCTGTGCCACGTGCCCCTGGTGCAGTTGTTTGCCTGTGTCAGCTGCGGTCTGGCCTGTGAGCTGAGTGCCTTTTTCGATTCCACAACTCCAGACACCGTGGGCCGCCTCCCTGCAAATCTGATCAGTGAATGGAAAGAATTTTTTTCCCAAGGCATCCACAGTTTGCTCTTACCTCTTTTGGTTACTGTTACAGGCAAGTAAAAAGGGGAGATTCATTAAGAATCACTTGTCAGAAATTTCAGAATGTCTTGGGATGTTTAAGTCAAACAGGGCAGAATAGTCAGAGAAGAGACCGGAGAGAAAGCCAGGCCCCTCGGCAGTACCGTGCACTCGGTTCCTGATCCGAGTTGAAAAACGACAGGGCATCAAAGACCACTGCAGATTACAGTGACAGCAACTTGGACGACACAGAGAGGTCCTGTGTAACTCTAGCCTCTCTGTCCTTTTTCAAAATGAGATGCTGGAAGTCATTGAACAGTTGAGATCATTTGATGTTATATATGTTCAGTTTACGTTTCTAGTTGCAAGGGGTTAATGTCTGTCAAGGTGTTACGTCATTTTCTCTAATAACATTTGATTATCTGTGAGTTGGTCAAGCTGCATTGCCTGCTTTGTTTTGGGATATATACACCTTTTTCCTTTTTGTCATCAGAACAGAGCAAAGATACATCTGAAACATCCTTTCAGAATGCAATGCTAAAACCCATGTGTGAAACGTTAACACACATCACAAAGGACCACCTGTTGAGTCACAAGCTCCCTGCAAGGTCACTTGCTGGGCAGAAAACAAACTTGCCGGAGCACCTCCAGACTCTGCTAAACACACTGGCCCCGTTACTCCTCTTCAGAGCTCGGCCCGTGCAGATTGCTGCCTATCACATGCTGTACAAGTAAGAATTCTGAATCAGTGTTGTGGTGCTCCAAAAAATGGAGTATGAATTTAGTTTTAATTCGTCGTCACTAAAAATATCCAAGTTGCCCTGACTGGTGTGGCTCAGTGGGATGAGCGTGGGCCTGCGAACCAAAGGGTCGCTGGTTCCGTTCCCAGTCAGGGCACATGCCTGTCTTGTGGGCTGGGTCCCCAGTGGGGGGTGCGCAAGCAACGACTGCATATTGATGTGTCTCTCCCTTTTTTATCCCTCCCTTCCCCCCCTCCAAAAATAAGTGAGTAAACTCTTTTAAAAGTTTCAAAGTTAAAAAGAAAATGAAAACAAAGTAAACATGACCATGCATTTTTTAATGACAATCAGTGCCAAGTGTTTGGTCTTTTGGTTCGCCGTTCTCCATCCACAGTTTATCTTTAGATAGTCCTGGCCACAGGTAGTTATTTCAGAAAACATTAGAGTATTTCTATTACTAGATAAGTATTAGTTTTTCCGCTCGTAAGCGTAATTTTTACAACAGACAATTTAAAATAAAATAATGTTCTGATTTCCAGGTTGATGCCAGAATTACCACAATATGATCAGGATAATCTAAAGTCAGACGGAGATGAAGAGGAAGAACCAGCCCTGTAAGATTTTTAATAGTGTGTTTTATTGCATTCTCGTCATCTGTCGCACCTACAGCGACCTCCGGAGACGGGCACCGCGGAGGCGCTCGGCGCAGAGTGTGTCTTCCCTCTCTCACCTGTTACAACCACCTGTAGGCGGCAGTGCGACCTAGCATTCATCCAAAGGATCGGTCCTGTTGTATCTTAATTGCTCCTAAATCATATATTCAGTGCGCTACTATTTAGTAAAGAATTCTTTTTGGCCACGTGGTATCTTTAATGGCCAAAAATATCAGTGGAGCACCTTGTTTTGTGTGAAGCATTGTCTAAATGCTGAGAGAAGAATGCGGTATTTAACAGATGTTCTCGTTCTTAAGGAGCTTGCAGTCTGTGGCCGACAGTGGCACCTGTAGTAGAAGCCAGTGTGTGTGGCAGGTGCTGAGAAATAGGATGAGTGGCATGTTACAGGGCCACCCGGCTGTGCCCCGGGACGGGGAGACTGTGTCTTGTAGAAGTGACAGCCGTGCTGGGCCCCTCAGGGTGGGCAGCGTGCTGGCTGGGCCGGCAGCCGTGCAGGTGCAGGGAGCCCCTGGCACAGTGGTGGGGCGGCGCGGTGCTCGGGGTGTGCTGGGCGTGTCGCGCCGTCACCGCATTAACTTATATCTTCATCATCTTCTTCCACGGGACACAAGCTCCAGGGAGACAAGGATTTTTTGTTTCTCCTCGGTTATTTGCACAACACCCAGAATGGTTCCTGGCCTAGACCAGACTCGGGAGTGGTGCTCATTTGTGGAGGAAAGAATAAACAAACCAGTGTGGGGCCGGGGGACGAGGCCCTATAGCAGACAAAGCTGGGAGGGTACTTACAAATGACATTTTTTAGGATTTGGACATTATTTGTACAAGGTGCGATATTACCAGCTGATGCTGGCACTAGCGGGAAGCACAAATCATTCACAGAAGCAAGCAGGAGTGGAGACCGTCCCAGGAATTGTAACGTGCGGGCGGGCGGCATGGAAAGGGAGAGGTGGCTGAGCCAGTGCTTGTGAAGCCTGGTGACTGTTGCTGCCTGGAAGAGAGGCTGGTGTGTGAGGGTGGTGTCGGGGGGCACCTGTGTGCGGGAGCGGGAAGACCCCGGTGCTGGGGCAGGAGGAGGCAGCACAGGGACAGGAACGTGTGTGAGGGGGGAGCAGTACTCAGCAGGGCTCCCACACACCGGGGCTCCGATGGCCACGCATAACTGGCGCAGTCGTGAGTTGATGGTGAACTTCCTGAGACAACGGAGGGTCGTGCGGTCTCCGCGCGTTACTGGGTGAGAGGGCCTGGTGGGACTTGGCCGCCCCTGGTGTCCCTGTGTGCTGAGGGACTGGGGTCATTTCAGCCTGTCTGGGTAGGTGATTTTTTTTTTTTTCATCTACAAAACAACGTTGAAATAGGTGTTTTCTAAAAGGGATTTTAAGTGGTAACTTCTATAGTCTATACGGTTATAGTGTGTGTCATGTTTGTTATAAGTATTTTACATGTAGTATGTTACTTTAGTGTATTACATACACATTTTACATTTACATGTTTATAAACAAAAACATGTATAATACATATATTTTTATAGATAAGTCATATATATTTGTATATTTTATGTCTTTTAAGTTGTGTAATTACCATTATGTGAAATTGGGAGTTAAAGCTAAGTTTACAAAGGGAGACTTTGAGAGTGGTGTTTGGAAAACAGAACGTTTTTCTGGACTGTGAGGGTGACGTGTGTGGTTGTGTGCTAACGGGGTGAGGTGTGAGGATGACTGTGCTGGCCCCTTGTTCACAGGTCCCCGCCAGGGGTGCTGATGTCCCTGCTCAGCACTCAGGAGGACCTACTGGACAGCGTCCTGGGGTCTGTTCCTGTGGGACAGATCGTCACGATCAAGCCACTGAGTGAAGACTTCTGCCATGTCCTGGGCTACCTCCTCACCTGGAAGTTAGTACTGACTTTCTTCAAAGCGTCTTCCTCTCAGGTCAGTGAGTATGGGGCAGCTTTTGACAGTCCTGTCCTAAGGAAATTTATCTCGTTTAAAAGTCATGGTTTAGAGGAAGAGCTGCAAAGCATTACCTATGTCGTTCAAGGTGTTATCCCTAAATGCTGAAAATAGCCTGTTGCAATATGCTGCAACTATGCTGCAGGCACCAGATGGCTCCACCACCTTATGTTTAGGGAGAAGGCTCGGAAAATCTATTCCTTTTTTTAAAGATTGTTTTAAGCAGATACTGACTTTAAAAATTGCTAACAAACTTTGATTCAATCACTGTAATTAAACTTCTTTGACAGGTCAAGACTTTATCACTTCATTTTGAAAGTATGGTGTTCATTTCTGATGTGACTTTTCAGAATGTGTGGATTACAGCTGTGTTGTTGGAAGTGACCCGTGTCTCGGCACAGACGTGTCCACGTGTGCATGTTAGCGTTCGCCACTCCGAGGGGGAAACCGCGGTGCAGAGGCGGCACAGCCGGGCTGTGGGGGCCCTGTCCTCTCTGGGCCTGCAGAGAGTGCCCTCAGCTAGTTTTGTTTGCTGGTGACAAATAGCTCACTGTTGGGCTTTAACATTGGTTTCTCTCTTTTTTTTTCTTTAGTGTGTATATATGTATGTATTTGTTTATTCAGTTGTTCTATTATAGTTGTCCCGATTTTTCCCCCTTTGCCCTCCTCCACTCAGCTCACCCCTGTTCCCACAGTCAGTCCCCACACCGCTGTCCATGTCCCTGGGTCAGTCATGCATGTCCCTTCACTAGACCCTTCCCCTTCCTTCCCCCAGCTGCTTTTTCCCCTTTGCCCAGTGTCTGTCCCATGTTTTCCTGCCTCTGGGTTATTTTGCTCGTTAGTTTATTTTGCTCATTAGATTCCTCTTATAGGTGAGAGCATATGGTATTTGTCTTTCACCACCTGTCTTATTTCACTTAGTGCTATGCTCTCCAGGGCCATCCATGCTGTCACAAAGGGTAGGAGCTCCCTCTTTCTTTCCGTCACGTAGTATTCCATTGTGTAAATGCACCACCTTTTTTTAAAATAATTTTACTTATTATTTTTCAAGTACAGTTTTCTGTCTATTTCTCCCATCCCAGCCCCCCCCCCGCCCCGCCCCTCTACCACCATTTTTTGATCCAAGTATTCCATTTATTTGTAAATATACCACTCATATACTGATGGGTGCTTAGGCTGCTTCTTGCACTAGGCTACTGCTACTGTAAATAATGCTGCTATGAACATTGGGGTGCACAGGTTCTTTTGAATTGGTGATTCAGGATTCTTAGGGTGTAATACTAGCAGTGGGATTGCTGGGTCAAAAGACAGTTCCGTTTTCAGTATTTTGAGGAAATTTCATACTGTTTTCCACAGTGGCTACACCAATCTTCTACATTTGTTTTTTAAAATATTGTTGATGTCCAGAATATTGCAGAGAATTGAGGCCAGTGTGTGTATGAAGGAGTTTTTGTCTTGTCACTACATATTCATAAATCTGGACACTGGCCACTCTCCATCTTTTCCATTGAACCAGAGGCTGGAGGGACACAACTAGTTAATGGGCGCCTGCGTGAGCTTGCAGCCTGCCCGGAGCTGTGGACAGATGAACCAGAGTGTTGCCCCAAAAGCAGTGATTAGAAGGGTCCTATAAATAAAAAAAATGTAGATGGATCCTATAACAGAATTTTAAAGAAATAAACCTTATTTGGTCCTAAACCTGGTCAAAAACTCCTAATGAGTCCGATTGAACTGAAACCGCTATGTAACTTAGACCATTTTTAGCACTGGGAAAGAAGACCCTCACCTATCAGCAATCACTTCCCATTGCCTCTCCAACCCTCCAGCCCCTGGCAACCCCCAGTCTGTGTCCATCTCTGGACTTGCCAACTATGGACATTCGTACACATGGCCTTCTGCACCTGGCTTGTTTCACGTAGCGTGTCTTCATGGTTCTTTCATGTTGCAGCATGCATCAGTGCTGGGTTCCCTTTTATGGCTGGACAGTATTGTCCCGTGTCACTGTGAGAGTGACACATTCGTCATTGATGGGCGCTTCTGCTTTCACTTGGGGCTGTTGTGAATGAAGCTGCTGCGGACGTTCATGTGTGAATTGTGTGGACATGTTTTCACGGCTCTTGTGTTATACATCTGGGAGTGGGATTGTTAGGTAACATTTATATTTTTAGAAGCCCATTTGATATATATGATGAATTCTTTTAAATTCTCCTTTCCTTTCTACTTGTTAAAAGATTTTATTTAATTTTTAGTGAGAAGGGAAGGAGAAAGAGAGAGAGAGAAACATCAGTGTGTAGTTGCCTCTTATAAGCCCCCCACCGGGGACCCGGCCCACAACTCAGGCATGTGCCTTGACTGGGAATTGAACCTGCAACTTTTTGGTTTGCAGGCCTGCGTTCAGTCCACTGAGATATACCAGCCAGGGCTCCTTTCTACTTTGTATTTTGAAAATTTTCAGTTATAGAGAAATTGAAAGAATAATTTGATGAAGTCACATACATTTTTCCTACAGTCACAGATTTTTAACATTTATTTGCATGCTTTCTTTATATTTACTTTTTCCCTGCTTATCTGTTTGAAAGTAAATTGAAGACATCATGATGCTTTACCAAAAGTCTTTCAATACATATACCCCAAGAACAAGGACACATTTACACGGAAGTAATATAATTATTGCACTGAAATTTTTTGGATGTAATGGTACTGATGTGTTCATCACAGCTGTCCCTCCCTCTCTGTGGAGGATGGAGTGAAGGGTTGTGGGTGCACTTGTTGCCATATTTCTTTAGCCTGTAGCTCCCACTTTTCTTCTCTTTGCTGTCATTTCACAGGTCAGTAATTTAGTGGACTGTCTTACAGTTTGGGTGTGTCTGATTATTGCCTCGTGGTTAGATTCTGGTTAATGTTCCGCCAGGGTGCTGCACCCCCCACCATGGTGACGTGTCCTCATTTTCTTACCTCTGGGGGCACAGAGCGTCAGTGTGTCCTTTATTGGTAACACTGGGTTTGGTTACTTGGTAACATTAGTGTCTGCCGGAATTCTCCATGGTAAAGGTACATCGATCAAGATATTTTAAGACTCAATTCTAGCCCTGGCTGGAGTGCCAACCTGTGAACTGAAGGGTGGCCTTGTTGATCCCCAGTCAGGGCACGTGCCAGGGTTTCAGGCCAGGTCCCCAGTGCAGGGCGCTTGGGTGGCAACCATGCATTGATGTTTCTCTCCCTCTCTTTCTCCTTTCCTTCCCCTCTTGGAAAATAAACAAATAAAATCTTAAAAAGAATCAGTTCCAATTCCCATGGCTTGATCCCTGTATTTGAGCATACATGGTGTTTAGAAAACGGGCCCTTTGTCCTGTGAGGAGCTGGAAGAAATCATTGAAAAACAGGTACAAAAAGCTGTGCTGTCTCCATGAGCCCGTGAAAACCTTGGTGTGACTGAGGGACAAGGAGCTCTAACGCCTGGGCCTCCCAGGGGCCACAGCATGGCCCATGGGGCCAGGTTCTCCTAGTTTAAGAAAGAAACAGAAATCCATATTTTTGTGTGACATTTCCTGATTTATGAAAGAAGACATGTCAAATTTCTGGTCTGCACTCTCTGTCCTGAAGCGGGGTGGAGTGTTTCGTACAGGGTGGGGTCGGCCATGGAAATGGAATTAGTTTTAGGCAACATTTTGAAGGATGCAGGACTGTGGTGTGGAGGAGCGTGGGGATGGACAGCAAGTCCTCTGAGGAGGTGACGGTGGGAACAGGCAGGTGATTTCAGGAGGACGTTAGAAGCACATGTCACACGGTATGGAGTGGTGGCGTTGGATGGCACACAGGGAGGGTCAGGACATGGCATCCCTTTGGTAGAATTCCTGGATGCAATTCTAAGTGCTCACATTAGTTGTTTTGTATGGCGCTGTTGTGTAGTCTGTTATACTTTGATTTGTTCTTATCTATCAGTTACCTTGTTTTAATAGGCTTACTAACAGGTGTTTGCTTTCCACCAGCTTCGGGCTCTGTATTCAATGTACCTCCGGAAAACAAAGAGTTTAAATAAACTGCTCTATCACCTGTTCAGGCTCATGCCAGAAAATCCGACCTGTGCAGAGGTGGCTTCTGAGTTCTCTAACAAGGAACCTAAGACTTTCTTCACGGAAGAGCTGCAGTTGAGCATCAGAGGTCAGTGAGGGGTGAGGTGCGCTCGTGCGCATGTGTGTGTTTTCCTGCACATGAGATTCAGACCTATGGGTGGGACATGGCCCCAGATGTGAGCCCAAGTGCAAGGATTTCCATGCTTCTCTGAGTAGGACCTGCATCAGGTCCTACTGATGGGAGATTGGTGGGTGAGGTCTTTGAGGATGTCGTAAGTGGTTAAAACCTAGTTTGCTGAGACTTATCTTTTACTCTGTAAATAAGTATTTGTTGTGTGATAATGTTTTGTAGGCGAAACAAAGATGAGTAAGATGTACTCCCTTCAGTGTGGGAGCTCAGATTTCAGCTAAGGGGACAGGCAACTAGCAGTACTAGCGTGTTACTATCGAATCCAGAGGATAATTTTGAAAATGCCATGGAGCTGTGAGGCTGGGGCGGGGAGGCCGAGCCGGGGTCCTAGGCCACCGCAGACACAGCAGTGACGCGGGGAGTGAGGGAGGCCAGCTTGCTGTTATCTTCCATTGTCCCTCCTTCATCACTCTGTGTGTTTCATGTGCCTGTGACTTTTCATGTGAAATGCAGAATGCTGTTTCTGGGCAGATTTTCCAGTGTCAGTTCAGATCATCTTTTACTTCTTTTTGCCATCCTAAGGGTTCATTTTAAATACATAAGGAAAAGCTAGTACTGTAGAATTCCAGTTTCTTTGGTAATTTTTTTTATTAGCTCTAGCACTCATGTTGAGGAATTAGGATTTTCTAAGGAAAAGACTCATAGTAGTCTGTTATTCTGTGTACGAAATCCACATTACTCAGAGTTTGCCTTTTTCTCAGAAATGACGACTCTCCCGTACCACATTCCGCACTTGGCGTGCTCGGTCTACCACATGACCCTGAAGGACTTGCCCGCCATGGTCCGGCTGTGGTGGAACAGCAGTGAGAAGCGGGTTTTCAACATTGTGGACAGGTTCACGAGCAAGTACGTCAGCAGTGTGCTCTCTCTCCAGGAAATTTCTTCTGTGCAGACCAGCACACAGCTGTTTAATGGCATGACGGTTAGTATGCTCCTGAGTTGGTTCTGGAAAAGTGGTTTTAAATGTGGAGTCTGATGTCGGCAGCGAGTGTGCCCACGGGGCCAGGACTCGCAGGAACCGCCCACTGTACGTGCTGGCGGGTCCCAGTGCTGATGCATTGGTCGTGCAGAGCCACTAGCCCAGTCCTCCAGCGCTCATCGGTTCACGGAAACTTGTCTTGCGGCATCTGAACCGACACCAGGCGGCAGTGCTAGCCGTGGGGCCGGGCCACCCAGTGCAAGGGAGGAGAAACACTGACTGTGGGTTTTGCACTGGAACTGGACAACGGCACGTGGGTAGGAAGGGCGCTCTGGGAGCACGCTGGGGGGTCAGCAGCAGAGGGGCTGGGGACTTGATGGAGGAAGCCGCTGTGAGGCAAGCAGGAGTTTGTCCTGGGGCAACGTGGGCATCAAGTGTGGAGATCACGGTGTGGTAGCAGCACATGGCGTGGCTGTGACTGTCTCAGAAAGGAAGAGTCACCTGATGTTCGTGCAGAGTGGGGCTCCTGCAGGCGAAGCGTCGCAGACCAGGTGGCTCCTGTAATGAGTGAGGCCACGCTGGGGTTGGCCTCGGGTAACAGTTTTAAATGTTTGTCCCTGTTTATTCACTGGGAAGTTTCTTGGGTCCTAGCTGTCAGGTGACATTGCTGTGACTCTGATAGGAAGCCAGGGTTGCAGGCCGGACCACAGCGTTGTGGGAAGACAGGTGGCTGCTGTGAGCGCGGGGTGGCCTGAGCGAGGCAGTGTTGGTGGGGAGGGAAGCTGGGCGGGGGTTCATTCAGACTTGCAGCTGGTGGAGAGCAGAAGGGGGAATTGAAGATGGTACTGTGGTCTTTAGCCTGGAAATAGGAAAGTCTTAAGAATACATTTGTGAAGGGTGGTCATTTGTGTTTTATGTTGTTTACAGTACTAGATACAAAGACCAAAATTGGGTATAAATGTTTTGACTGTCAATTCAGGAGAATTCTGTGGTAGAGAAAGACTTGGGAGACATCCAGTATTACATAGCACCTGATATGTTGGAAGACAGGGAATAATTATTAACCCATTCTGTCATTTCTATTAAAAAACTACTAGTATTATATGGTCAACCTTATAAAATACAATGTTTTATGAGCAATGTATTTTTTGTAAAACAAACTTTGAATGTCATAAAATCTCTATAAAATACAGTTGGCTCTCCTTATCTGTGGGTCTCCATCCACAGGTTTAGCCAGCCTCGGATGGAAAAGCAGGGATGGTTTCCAGGGATTTGGACCTGCAGGACCAGGGACTCGAGCCCTGCAGGTTCTGTTCTGGGGGGACAAGGGGGGCAGGTCCTGCAGCGGGTCCTCATGGATACCAAAGGAAAACTGAATGTTAGGTATTTATTAAATACATGAATGTGTTTACTTATGTTTTCTTTGAATGGAAACTTCGCTTCTCACAGTCAACCTATGGAAATGATTTTTGAATGAAAAGAAGGGAAGATATTTGGAAAAACAATATCACTGTTCATGTGTTGCAGGTCAAAGCTCGAGCTGCTACTCGAGAGGTCATGGCCACTTACACCATCGAGGACATAGTCATTGAGCTGATAATACAGCTGCCTGCCAACTACCCACTGGGCTCCATTGCTGTGGGGAGTGGGCGGCGCGTGGGCGTGGCAGTGCAGCAGTGGCGCAACTGGATGCTGCAGCTGAGCACCTACCTCACCCACCAGGTGGGTTTGCAGCTGCTGAGCTGCTGCAGGACGCGACAGCAGAACCTAAAATACATCTCTCTGCTTGAGGTGCCATGAGACCTTACAGGTCCTTGGATGAGCACAGATAACATGCCTGAATGACTTGTGCCTGCCAACCGGGTGTACTTTTTAAAGCTCTACAATTTTCTCTTTGTGGTGTTGGAGAAGAATTGGTTTGACTTCATTGACATTGTAGATGATGTAGGAAAATGCATGTTACTAATGACATTGTTGAGAATGAATTTCTTTGTATGGTGCTGGACAGATGAATGTCTTTTGACCTACTTTTACTCTAATGTTTCAACTCTCCTTCTGTGGTTATTGAAATCCCTGTACTTTCAAAGACCTTTCACTTTTTTAAAACAGATTTTTATTTATTTGCTGTTTTAGAGAGGGGAAGGGAGAGAGGGAGAGAAACATCAATGTGCGGTTGCCTCTCACACACCCCCTACTGGGAACCTGGCCCACAACCCAGGCATGTGCCCTGACTGGGAATCGAACTGGCAGCCCTTTGGTTCACAGGCTGGTGCTCAACCCACTGAGCCACACCAGCCAGGGCTAGAATTTTTGAAGTTGGGTCAAAATGACTAGTTGGTTGTCTTCAGTGTACATTTACTCTGTCTTTCTTCTTGTTAACAGAATGGAAGTATAATGGAGGGCTTAGCATTGTGGAAAAATAATGTGGACAAGCGCTTTGAGGGTGTTGAAGACTGTATGATCTGCTTTTCAGTCATTCATGGTTTCAACTATTCTCTTCCCAAAAAGGCCTGTAGAACATGCAAGAAAAAATTCCACTCAGCCTGTCTGGTGAGTCTAAAAGGAAATGAACATTTATTAGGTTGTATACATTATGTATCTGTGATGTCTGACAAGAAAACAATGGAAGATAACCTCAGCTGTAGTTAATGGGAGCATTGTAATCACTGGGTATTTCTAGTACAGCACCGAAGAAAACAGCTGGTCTTGTGAGGTCTACAAGGAGACAGAGAAGGGGAGCTGAGGGCCAACTGGCATCCGAGCTCACGGCAGCGCATCCCTCACACTGAACAGCCCGTTGCTTTGCCTGCTCCCGTCTCCAGGGCGGGACCCTCGGTGGGCGGGACCCTCGGTGGGCGGGACCCTCGGTGGGCGGACCGTGCTGGGCGGGGCCGGACTCAGGCTCAGGAAGTGCTGTTGCTGTGGAGATGAAGGGGCGGGGCTTTCGAGTATTCGAGGTGTTTTAAGGTTGCTTTAGGTAAAATGCCAGTTTTTAAAACTTAAAAAGTTTTCACATTTAAAACCTTTTTTTCCAGTATAAATGGTTTACCTCTAGCAACAAATCCACGTGTCCACTCTGCCGCGAGACCTTCCTCTGAGGCGTCTCTCCCGGAAGTGGCCCCTGAGCGGGGGCGCTGCCCACGGAGGCTGCGGCTGGAACCGGAAGCCGCGCGGTAGGTGCGAGGCCGGAACCGCCCGCTCACCTGTAGGTGGCGTTGTAAGTGTTTAGAGTCCTTTTCTTGTCCATGCGACTAGTACATATTTCAGAGAAAATATTTATACTAATAGTTTAATCTCTTTGTATATTTAAAAATAAACATGGAGAACCCTAAATTCCAGATCTGTAATTTGTGAGAGCGTTGCATTGATCCGTGTTCCAGAACAGTCCAGTGAGGCTGGTGAGTGGAGAGGGTCGTTTATACCAACCAGTGTTTTAAGATTTATTACTTATAACAACAAAATTAGAATTCTGATGTTTGTAGATTATTTTAATGACAAGAACGACACGAAGCTGTCACTACAGTTTATCCGAAGGCATTGAAAGCCTGCCCCGAAATCTCAGCTGTGCGGGGTGCCTGTTTATCGCGGGCGGCGCCGGTGCCCGGTGCCCCCAGCCCAGCCGACGACTGTCCTTCCGTGTGGGTCCCGCGCCCCCACCGGAGTCCGGAGAGAGAGGCTTTGCCGGAACCGGCGTTGGGTTATTGTGTCGCGGAGGGTGGCCGCCCTCTGGACGCGGTGGGGGGGTGAGTGTTTACGGAACTTAAGACGGGTGGAAAAAACACAAAAAAATGTTTAAATGCTATAGACCACTTTCAATTTCGTAAGCGAATTTCGCTCTTTACCGGCCAAAGTTACATTAAATTAGATTTGAGGGACCTGATTTTTCCAGTGCCGTTAAGAATTTTAGCGCCAAGTGCAATGTAAAATGGAGTGTGATAGGCCGAAGTGCCGCAGGAGGAGCCTGCCTTCTGCCTGTCACCGCAGAAACTGCCCAGGATGCGCAGTGTGGGAGCTCGGGACCCGGAGGAGCCCTCGTGCAGCGGCCTGTGGAGAGGGCGACACCAGCAGGCAGTGGGAAGGGGCGGCCCCGCACCTCCGTCGCAGGCGTGTCATTGGCCAAAAGCCACTCCTGTCGGACGAAATACCTGGCTGCCATCGCCTGGTTGTTATTGACAGTGTAGGTGTGTCAGAAGGGTCCTGGGGGGGGCCGCGGGTGCGGGGTCCTGCCCTGGCCCGATCCTGCGCTTTGTCTGCAGTTGTCACCCTGGCAGCCTCGAGGCTCAGAGAGCAGTAGGTGGCGCACAGACCGCAGAATTCTTCTACCTCTTCTTAACCCCTTTCTTAAAACACTCCCCGTGTCTCTCTCTCTGACACAGGGACGAACCCAAAGGACTGTGATGGTACTCTGAAAGTTACACACTTTTTCTGTAATAATTGTTCTGTATTAGGAGCCTGCCTTTAACTTTTGCAGTATTGCTACTTCCTGGTTCCCGACCCAAACCGCAAGTAGAAAAGAGAAGGGAATGGTGGAACCTCAAAACGTTTTCCCCGGTGAGGTTCAGGTACCCGTGTCCTGTGAAGAAACCTGTACTGGGTCGGGCACCCACTCCTTGCACTTAGGCCTCTAGACGCACACACTGGGGGTTTTACACATACCTGTGAAGCATGTTGCTATGTGTACGCTCAAAAGAAAACTTTCCAAAACAAGACTGAGATTCAGAATACCACAATAAAGTTTTATTTATGTACCTTCAGTGGCTCTAGAGAGCATCTCTTAAAATTGTAGCACACGGACATTTTAAAATCGCATGAGATTCAAAGCCCATTAGCAGAATTATTAATTTAAAACCCCAATGTAAACTGCAAATTTCAGATTTTATTTTTAACTCTTATTTATCACATGCTCTAATGTATGTATTTGAGTTTCTGTGGCTTGAATAATTAATGTTATTACTAAATAAGTTTTTGCTGTGAATAATTAATGTTATCTGATTGTTTATCATGTGCTCATTAAATTTTTTAATTACAAAATGTCAGATGTACAGAATAATACAATATAAATGCTCTTGTATTCTTCACAAACTATTTTGCCATTTTTATTTCAATTTATTTAAAAAATTTTTATATGTTTTTAAAGAGAGGGGAAGGGAAGGAGAAAAAGGAGGAGAGAAACATCAATCGGTTGCCTCTTGTATGCTCTGACCAGGACCAAACCCGCAGCCCAGGCAGGTGTCCTGACCACAAATGGTTTCCTCTCTGTGGAATGGTGCCCAATCCATTGAGCCACACAGGTCAGGGCTTGCTTCTGAATTTTACAGAAATGAAATGTTACTCTCTTGCAGTCCTCCCCAAGGACACATCTGTCCCTCCCTGGAGCCAATCTGGTGACTTGAAGTTGGTTGGATTCCTTCCTGTTGAAGAGTTCATACTTTACCACTTCATGTTTATGAATACCTGTTTGTGTCCATAGATAGTATACAGCAATTTCTTACACATTTATACTGGTGATGTGCTGTTGTATGTTGTGTTTCATCACTTGCTTTTTCACGCCATCACTGCCATTGAGCATTGCACAGTACCAGCTCACTCACCAGTTCCCCCACCGATGGCCGTCCCAGTTGTTCGTGTTTGTCCTTGTTGTGCCATTTTGGACAGGGCTGCACACGTACATTCTTGATAACGTGTTCTCATGCAAATGGGCTGAGTGTTCTGCACAAGTGCCCCAAGATAGAATTGCTGGCAGGAGTTTCTGCACTCTGTGGCCACGGACGTTGTCACACTGCTCCACAGTGGTTGGTGTGCAGGTCTGCACTGGACCTGCACACCTCTTTCTCCTCCTCTTCCTCCTCCTCTCTCTCCTCCTCTTCCTCCTCCTCTTCACACCAAGCTGTCTCACCAGAGGTTTAAAGTTTCCCAGTCCAAGCTCTGAGACAGTAGGTCTTTGCTTTTATTTGTATTTACCTGGCTACCGACAACATTAGCTTTCTTTCATACATTTATTGCTCATTATTTTGTGAGTTTCTTATCTATATGCTTATTTTTCTCTTGGATGACTTGTGTTCATATTGATCATAATGGTTTATCTATTACAGGGTTGCTTCTAGTACAGGGCTGGACTTGAACGTGGTCTGTAGCTGTCTTCAGTTATACAGAATTTCCAGTTAAATTTAGTCAGATTTAGCATTCTTTTCTTGTAAAATTTTGTTTGTTCCCTGAGGTTTAAAAACACACCGTGCTAGTTTTCCTGAAATTAAATGATGTGGCTGTTGTAAGGTGGCAGTCATAACCCATGTTGATAGCTGGCTCCTTAGCATTGGCTATTCAGCAGTATACCGGTCCCTGTGGTTGTGGGGCCTGGTCTCACGTTCCCACATCTGTGTGTGTGTGTGTGTGTGTGTGTGTGTGTGTGTGTGTGTGTGTGTGTGTGTGTGTGTGTGTGTTTTGGTTTCTAGGCTCTGTATTCTATTGTTTTTCTTTTTTTTTTTTTAAAGTGCTTTACAGTTAATCTTGACAGTTAATCTTGAAGAAACAGCCCTCTGCTCTTGCTCTCCTGGATGTACCTGGAACAGGTGTTCCTGCTGCTTTGTCCCCCTACTCTCCCCTTGGTTTCACAACCAATTTGTCCAACGCAACAAGCTGTCTTGGAGAAGAATTTGGTAGATTTCCCTCTTAGATGTTCTCTGGTGTGACTGGGGG
This sequence comes from Artibeus jamaicensis, assembly GCF_021234435.1. Classification (NCBI taxonomy): domain Eukaryota; kingdom Metazoa; phylum Chordata; class Mammalia; order Chiroptera; family Phyllostomidae; genus Artibeus; species Artibeus jamaicensis. The sequence goes on from NW_026522046.1 coordinate 50,371,778, forward strand.
CTCTTCTACATTTAACAGATCTTATCCTTTAGGTCTGACAACCCAGTTATCCTCTCTTTGGTCATAAAATTAAAGGCAAAACATTAGTATGTGTATTTGTGGTGGGATCCTTGAACCTCCTCTTTCTGAGTTTTTGTTTTATAAACTTCCTTGCAGAAGGACTTTGGGCTCAGCAGGGTGTGTAATGTGTGGTGTGCCATTTGAATAACTTCAGTAATGTCTTTTTGTTATGATGGATTCTTCTTAAGGACACCAATGTTTTCGGGTAGCACCAAGGCATCAGATAATTAGCACCTTTGGTGTTACGATGTTATAGCAATACCTGAGGCAGTTAAGAAATGTTTCTATGGCATTCCAAATTAAGACACTAATTCAAAAATATACCGGCTGCAGTATGGTGATTTATTCTGTTAGTCTTAGCTCTTTGAAGATGGCTTTTAGCTGACTTCTGGCTCCATTCTGGCTGTTTGAGAAGTATTTTAATTATCATTGATAATTACTTCAGTTGTCATTCCTTTATAGCAAGGGTAGCAGAGTTACAGGGACGAACAGCAGGTATTTGGTCTGGTCTGTGGTGACTCTGCTCTACATCTGGAAACCAAAGCAGCCGTAGGCAGTGCAGGGCTGACGGGGCACCTGTGTTCTGAGATTTCAGTTGCAAAACGCTTACCGGCCCTGCTTACTGGTGACTTGTCCCTTCCCTCTGACTGACTTTTCTGGTCCCTGCCCCTGCAGTGCCACTGTCCGTCTGGGTGAGGACCCCCCTGTGTCCTGCTTACGCTTCCAGGGTCAATCTTCTTTTTAAAGTCAGCTTTGGAGAAATATTGGCTATTGTCTTTCCAAATACCGCCTCTCTCACATTCTTTTTGAGACTCTTGCGTTGCTAGACCTTTCCATTCTACCTGACATAATCATTCTCTTTGTGGAGATCGGTTATACTGTCCATGGTTGTTTTCTTACTTCAGCAATTCTATGTCTCGTTATTTTTAAAGATTTTTATTTATTTATTTTTAGAGAGCTTAAGGGAGGGAGAAAGAGGAGAGAAACATGTGTGGTTGCCTCTTACACACCCCCAACTGGGGACCTGGCCCACAACCCAGGCATGTGCCCTGACTGAGAATCAAACCTGCGACCCTTTGTTTTGCAGACTGGCACTCATCCCACTGAGCCACACCAGCCAGGGCCTGTTTTTCATTTTCAAAAGTTGTCTTAAATTTCTTCTTTGTAAATAGTATCTTCTGTGCTTTTCTTTGTGATGATGTTAGATCCTCAAACATTCTGTAATCTGAATGTATCAGTTTCACTGTTTATATTCCTTAGGTGTCTGATTCTATTGTGTCTTCTTGCTCTTATTGGCTGTAGTTTAACTGCTTGGGGATTGATGGTCTGGATTCTTCCAATGTTAATTTTTTTCATGTTGATGTTGCTACCCCACAGATAGTATAAATCCTACAACAGCGTAGAACAGTAGGGTTTGAATTCTCATAGATTAGTTATTATTACTACTTCTCTTTCCATTCAAGATCCAAAATTAATTTTCTTGCTGCTTCTCTTGGGCTAAAGGATGTGATTTTACTTTACAAGTCCTCCTTTTTCCGTGTTTAGTGGCTCTTTTGAATGGCAAGGGCACTGTGTCTGCAGCCTCCTCTAGGTGGCCCGGGGCCAGCTCTCATTGACCACCAGGATGTTACCACCACTCTTCACACCGTGCTGCTGTCTCATGTGTGTGGTGTCGCCATGTCTGCCTGCAGCCACCGCATGGGTCTCCTAGGGCTGCCTCGACAGACCACCACAGGCTGGGCAGCGTGGGCAACAAGTTACCTTCTCATAGTCCTGGAGGCTGGAAGTCCAGATTAAGGTTTTCAGCCAGTTCAGTACCTCCTGAGGCCTCTCCTCGATTGCAGGCGGCTTGCGGTCTCTGGTGGTCTTTCCTCCTTGCACCACCCACTGTTCTCCAAGGACACCAGTCACTGGGTCAGCCCCCCGACATGGCCTCATTTTACCTTCTCTCTTCAAAGGCCCTGTATCAACTACAGTCACGTTCCAAGGACCAGGACTTCAACATATGAATGAGCAGCTCACATTCAGACCATAATGGTTGTGTATGTGAAGTTGTGGGTCTACTTTATGAAGCATTTCTGTTCAAGTCTCATGTTCATGGAAAGTCCTCTACACTGATTTAAGTGCTTCAGACGTTATGTGAACACAGGTTTCAAGATGCCATTCCCCAAAATGATGACTAAGAGCCCACGATAAAATTCTATGGTTATCTTTTTTTCTTCCTGGGATACAAGAGGTTATTTATCATAAGATTTCTGATGGCACTGTTTCTAGGAAAGGAAACTACTTGCAGATGCCGAAGCCAAATCAGGCCCTGCTCTGACAGTTCTGACCTGAGAGGAGTTGCCCCTCCTCCCGTGGGCTGCCCTAGGGCTTCCGCGGCAGTGCTACTTAACAACAGTTCTGAAGTTGGGGGGCTTGTCCTGAGGAATGGTGGGCAGTACTTTTATTTAAAAGTTTGTATGTCTGTGCAGCAGAAGATTCCACTGGTCTGTGCTGGAGTTTAGGAATTTGTAACCTTTGCAGCCTCGTGCAGGTCGTCCTGATTCTCAGGTGGTCAAAACTGGAGGTGAACAGGGCGGACTCTGCTCCCGCTGGTGCTGCCCTGTCTGGTGCTACTCCTGGACTGTGGTGGGAGTGGCGTGGACGACATAGAAGGGGTCCCTGAGTTCAGGAAGGGTAATCTGACATTTCCTGACAGACATGTATAAGCTTTTAAAAATGGGATTAAGAGTGATGAGTTTATTTTCAATTTTCCTTGATTGAAAAGAAGTATATGATAAAGGATAAAAAAGAAAAATCTTATCAGGGAGAATGAGAGCAGAAGGCATGCTCAGTAATGGAATGAATACAATAAGCAGGTGAAACTAAATTTTAAAATATTTTTAAGTGAAAAACTTTTGCCAAGAGAGAAGGGGGTAATGGGGAGAGAAGGGCAAGGGTCAAGGTAAGGAGTGTGTATGAAAAACCACGGACTAGGACAGTGAGGGGAGGGCCAGGGCCGGGGCTAGGGCCGGGAGAGTAATGGGGGGAAGGGGGACAACTGTAATTGAATAAAAAAATTTAAAAACAAAAAACTTTAAAAAATTACCCAAGTAACACATTATCCTCATGCAAATGCTACCACACAGAGGGGCGGTTCCTCCACTCCCACCTGCTGTCTCGGAGGCCTCCTCGGAACCACACACACCTGCCCTCCGCTGCTTTCTCCAACACACGCAGCACCGGTTCATTACTTGCTGCTTGTTTATTGAGTGGTACACCCTGAACACCCTGCTGGTCCAGGACCCCGAGATCCGACTCACTCAACAGCTGGATGTGACTCGCATTCAGTGCCACGGATACACTGCGATGGATTTCACCAGCCCCTTAAATGATGCTGATAGGTTGATTCCCTTGTTTTGCCATTACAGGTAATGCTGAAGTGAGTATCCTTTCATATATAATGTAGGTATCATTTATATATGGAAGCAAGTTATACATAATGTATATATTTCCTTGCACTCATGCAAATGCCTTTGTAGGCTTGACTCCTGAGTGGAAGAAAGTGCCATATGCTTCCCCCCTTTTCCCTGTGACCCATTTCTGACAATTTTACTTGTTAACAAAGAAATGACTTCAGTTTCAAAATATGGTGAATACATTCAGCTTGTAAATACATACACACACATATAACTATATTCAGTATGATATGTACTCATGTACATTAAATATAACAGATCCAGTATCATCCAGAACAGACATGGTATCAGGACTTGGCGAACTTCAGGACGGAAAGCATTTCCTGGCCTGCGCGCCTAGAAAGGGCAGCGGTCCCCTGCAGGCCTTTCATCTGCATTGTTCTCAAAATTTCTTCTGAAATGAAAATTAAAACAAAAGGTAAAATCCCCTGGAGTGAACTTGGACTTCAGACACATGCGAACACTTTGCATTTCCAAGGTGTTGCTGATAATTCTTTTCAGACTCTGGGCTCAAAAGAAACTAATTACACTTCTTATTACAGTAAGTCATTAGTAAGTGAAGTAGCATTTCTTTTAGAAAAAGCGAAACCTTCCCTTTTATAAACAACACCAAAAAGACTAAGTAAATGGAGTCAGTCAAAACAAAAACCCTCACCTAACAATCATGATCTGACTTCAGGACCTAAGAATATCAGGTAGAACATGAAATTTTCTAACAGGTATACAGAAAAAAAAACATTGTGGTCAATTTAGTTACATAGTAGTCTGCATGCTGAGGTATAAAAATCCGTACCATGAGATGGCTTTCATGGTAAAACTCCAGGTGAACTAAAGCGTGCACAGCAGAACTGACTCAGGCATATCAACCGAGGAGGAAACATCCCCAATACAGAGGGTGCAATGTTAGGAGAAAATATTACAAATTTTGTATTTGAGTATTAGTTTAGGAATTGGGGGAAACTGCTCCTACCCCCCCCCAAAACAATACTTTTTAAATTCCCCAAACCAACTGTGAAAAATCCCTTTCAACATGTCTGTATTAAGTGTTATCAATGATTACTGTCATTCCGTTACTTTATAAATTAACAGCCTTTGACATCATTAACTTCTGAGTTCAGCAGAGTCCGTGGTTAACCGATGAACAGGCCTGTGTTACCTGGATTGTTTTCCTTAATAGTAACCAAGTAGAATAACCCTCTTGGCGAAAGGAGATCTGGAACCACTGGAAAGAACCTGTCCATGACTTCGCGACCGTTTCTGCCGCCAGCCCAGGCCGCTTCTATTCCGTGACTTCCCACCTGTGACCAATTAGGAAGACTTTTGACTCAAGTCACATTTAAAATCACAAACTTAATCTTTTTGACAACATTCACCAAAAAGTACGTATTTTGCATTCTTCTGCCTTGCCAGAGAATGATCAAGAATGAAACAGGCACCATAACCTTTCATCAGCCTCATGCATTCTCTCTTTAAACTGGGAAGTGGTTACTATGATCACCCCTTCGTTACTGCATTTCTAAAATCATGTTTCAAGATAACATCTTTTTCCACCTCCACCCCACCTACCAGCAGTAATGCCTGTGGGAGAAGAAACACTGAGACCTTTCAAAAAGCATTCTTCTGTGAATTGAAGGGCAATTAAAACTATTGTTTTGCAGATTTGTCATTTCAATAAAAGGCAAGTAGAGGTGCACACACACATGAATTACCATAGCCTGACTGGAGCAGGATTTTTAAGGATACTTACGGGTCAGGTTTTATTTCTACTTTTTTTTTTTTAATCTATCAGTAATACCCAATCATTCACAGAAGCAAATAAGAGCAGCTTGTGTTAATGAGCAGCTGGCATCATATGACATTTATCTGATTTTAGGAAGAAACCAGCAGATAGCGTCAACGACTCAATTTTGTTGCATGTCTTACCTCCTCAGGTGGAGTCACTACATAGGGGGGATTAAACACCAGAAGATCAACTTTTTCCTTCATTCTTGGTAGCAAGCCTTGGACCTAAATGTTCAACAGTTGTCAGACCTTGAAGTCAGATATAATATAAATTAAATCAATCATCTTTAAAAAAGGTTTTTCAAAAATATGTGTTAGAAGACCACTGTAATAAGCACAATTGTCATTCAGGTAAAGATTATATGGATTTACCTAAAAATAAGGAAACAACTCTCCAAGTGAAGATGACATTTAGGAGCTTTGGCTCTTCAGCAGCTCACCTGTTCACACTGCAGGTTCTCTTCCCAAAAACAAACTAAGGGGGGGGGTCTAATCCTGCACATGCGCTCTATTAACCAAGAGAAAGGTTTTCTGAGAGGATAGAAATTGGATTGAGAGGCACATGACCCAAGGGTTTCTTTCCTAGAGTCAGGTGTGCCTGAGGCCACCACTCTGCTGAAGCCAGTTTGAACCTGATTTCCTGTCACTGTGACAGGCAGATGCCTGATGCAGACAAGCCAACAGAAACTGCCTGTGAACTGTGGACAGAAAGGATTCCATCAGTCTAGAATGTTCTTTATAAACTATGAGGTATACTGCTTAGTGGGTTAAAAATTAATCAAGTTTCTGTGACTTCAATCATCTTGACCTTATTTGAAAAGGAAATTAATTTATTATTGGGCAAAGACTATGTCTCACCAAATCTGTGATTATGGGCTGTATGTGAACTTGGTTACAGCGTGCAGTCTCCAGGGTACACGCAGCTGCTTCAGGATTGATGTCAGTGCACCTACAGACAGAAAAGAAAGAAAACTACATTCTCTGTCCATGAGGCAGATCTATTTCTGAAAAATTCAAGGAACACTCCATTCCTTTTACAGGAAGCAGAAAAAGAACAAAGATTTGTCACCAGGTAACTAAGCAAGTCTTTTTTCTATCAAGTTGCATAAGAGATTAATGTTGGCTTGATTTATAAGGAAATAAGTGATAGAAGAGGCAGGCAATGAGGTCATGGTATGGTCCCTAAATGATGAAGATAACATGACAAGACAATGCAGAAATTATTGTGTGTATGAGGGGTGAAATTATTGTGTGTATGAGGGGTGTATGAGGTTGCATTAAAATGTGAGCAAAGAATTGAAGGTGTGATCTTAGCCTGATACCTATTAGATGCCAAAGATAATACTTCTAGAACCAATTGTATTTCACAGTTAAATGAAATGTTGTCATAAAAAATGAAAGCACATAGTAGAGCATATAGTATACAGTAATTGTTTAATGTCAACTAACTAAAAAAAACAAAGATTTGTTATACTGATAAAAACAGTGTTATATTGATAAGGTGTGCATGAGCAGAAAAATGCACACACCTGCACACATCTGAAGGAATTTATTAAATTATGAATCCAATGAAGGAATACTATGCAGCCATCAGGAATGAAATTTAAAAGGAATTTTTTGAAAGGAAAATGCTTATGAATGATGTTAATCGAAAAACATTAAGAAATGGAAATAAACAGAAGGAACAGTTGGACCATGTGTGGTACAATTTATAGGTAATTTTTATTTTTATACTTTCTATATTCTTTAAGAAATTGTAAAAAATTCTGGTAACTTTATTTTTTTTTATAATCAAATTATTTACCTAAAATATTTAATTTTAGAGATGACCTAAAATTCTTATGCTGCTTCTATAATTCCGTAGTCTGATGGAACAGATCTGAACATACAGTTGTAACTTTTAGGAAAGTTAATTTTCCATCTGATTCCTTATTGAACTAACATAGACACTATCAGATACTTATCTACATACGAAAAATGATTTCATTCAAGCAGTACTTATGGTCCTTAGAGTAAATCTCTCAGTGGAAGATGTGCATGAATTTGGTATCTCACACTTACATGTACAAAGCTTGAGGACCTATCAAGGAGGCTAGGAACGTGGATACCACTCCAGATCCTGACCCTACTTCAAGGCATATTTCCACTCTAGAAGAGAAAATATTAGTACAGTAGCATTAAAATACATGTTACAGAAAATGACACTTGTGCTACTTTTAAATTATATTTCTCTAGCATTGTCACCTGCAAATGTATGGAAAGTATACATAAGGTAATTTCTGACAGTTTCTTTGTGCTCATGTAATACTGCAGAACTTAAAACTTTGGGTATGTAATTTTAAGTCCATAAAATAGTAATATAATGGCTTTCAATTAATTTCTGCAAAACATTACATAAAAACTATGGAATAATGCTAATTTAGGGTTTGAGATTTTAAGAGGAAAGACATCAGCCCTTTCCAGAAGGAGCTCCTAGTTTAGTATTTCCTAAAATGATAGTATTATTAGTTTTTTGAGATTGAAATATTTTATCAAATCATTCCCAAGATATTTTACTTTGGTGCTATACAGTTTTTGTTTGTAAACCAGTATGTTTTTATGAAAGACATTTCTCTATCATTTTAAAGTATAGAACTTTCATAAATCTATCACCATATATTGGGGATAAAAACTTGCCTAATTGTATGGATAATACTAGAGCAGCAAAATATTCTATGTTTGTACTACTAAGCACTGAATTGGGAAAATACTTAAGTATGTGATCTGAGAATATTAATAATGAGAAGAATGCTACTGAATATATTCACCATTCCATTGTATTTTGTCCTTAAATTTAGTTTCTTGCCTATAATCTTATATATGTCAAATTTACCAATTATCCCCATTATAGAAATAAATTTGATGGGATTTAGGGGTCTCACGAATATTTAACTCCCCAAACAACTGCCCAAACTCTAGGAGTTTCTAACCTTTGGATCCAGTCCACTTCTGGCAAAGTTTTTATGCTGTAGGAAGGTGTGCTGAATCTCACGAGGTGACTTTTATTAGAAAATAACTGTTTTGGTCTCATAAAGTTCCAAAAGCAGAATATCCAAGACTATAAGAAAATCAGCGCAGCACACTGCGCAACCCGATTTGTGCTTCTAAATTGCTCTGGCATCCTGTGCTATAAAACAGTACCACTCTATATTCCAAGTGATGCAGAAGTTCCCTCGTTTACAAAGAAAAACTAGTTAATTTGGGCAGTTTCATACATGGAAAAAATCCAGCTGGGTTTAAAAGGGTTAAACAAATATAGATCTTTGAAGCCTGACAGCTGTTTCATCCTGCGACACCCCATTTCAAGTCTTTAAATACATCTAAATGCCCAAATTTCTTTCAGTAAAAAAAATTACAATGCAGTTATTCATTCGTTATTAATTAGCATTTCGACAGGTCTGTTTTATTGTTTATAAGGTGCTAGGTAACATTGTATAGGCTGCCTGCTGTATGTAACTAAATGTCTTACAATTGAAAACTTCAGATCCACGGCCGCACCAGCACCTTTCTGGCTAGAGCGTGTCACCCAGCGGCTTTAAACTCACGCCCCACTCCAGCATCTCATCCGTCAATCCCGTGACGCAACGCGCCCAGGGGGTTCACCAAGTGACCTAAAAAGCTGTGTCTGGGCGCGTTCAGATCGGTGCTGTCGGGGGCTCGTGCGCTCATCATCGCCGCTTTACCGGAAAGGACACCGCCCGCCGGGGTCGGAGCTCTGGCACCGACAGGACCCCGGCGCCTTAGCCACTGTGTCTGTGTGACCCCGGGGTCAGCCTCTGCCTGGGGGGTGATCCCGCCTCCAGACGGGGTGACGGCGACAGGCCTTTCCCTAGATCTGTGCCGCCCCCTCCACGACCCCTGATCCCTGTCCTGCGGGGGACCCGCGCCTCCTCGCACCGCGTGAGTTCGGCTATCGCCGCCTCCAGAGCATCCAGGAGGAGGAAGGTGTCTTCCGCAGGCTCGTACACATCGCTATAGGCGCCGTGGCCCACGTGCCCGTGCAGCGGAGTGCAGACCCTGGGCGCCGCCATCTTTCCCCAGTGCGTCCGCGGTCGGAGCGCGGACACCGCGCATGCACAAGCTCAGTAGCACCACATGGAGCATGCGTAGTTGCAGGGTGCTGCGTGGCGGGCTAACTTATGACACTTTCAGTAAGTGTACTAGGTGTTCCTGACAATTGCTTTATTCTTTAGGACATTTACATGTATGTCAGTTTATGAGTCAGCACCTGACAGCCATCCTCAATTGATTTTGACCAAGAGGAACGTTTATAGTGGGTTTATAGATTTCCTTTCTTTTTTTAAAATATATTTTATTGATTATGCCATTACAGTTGTTCTATTACCCCCCTTCATTCCCCTCCACCCTGCACACTCCCTCCCCCACCATCCCCCCTTTAGTTTATGACCACGTGTCTCAAGTTCTTTAGATTCTATATTTCCCATACTATTCTTGCCCTCCCCCCTATTTTCTACCTACCGCCTATGCTACTTATTTTCTGTACCTTCTCTCCCCTTCTCCTTCTCCCACTCCCGGGTTGCTAATCCTCCATGTGATCTTCATTTCTATGTTTCTGCTCCTGATCTAGCTGTCCTCTTAGTTTGCTTTTATTTTAGGTGTGGTTGTTAATAACTGTGAGCTTGCTCTTGCTTTTATTTTAGGTGTGGTTGTTAGTAACTGTGAGTTTGCTGTCCTTTCACTGTTCGTATTTTTTATCTTCTTTTTCTTAGGTAAGTCCCTTTAACATTTCATATAATAAGGGCTTGGTGATGATGAACTCCTTGAATTTGATCTTATCTAAGAAGCACTTTATCTGTCCTTCCATTCTAAATGAAAGCTTTGCTGGATAGAGCAATCTTGGTTGTAGGTCTTTGGATTTCATGATTTGGAATACCTCTTTGCAGCCCCTTCTTGCCTGTAAGGTCTCTTTTGAGAAATCCGCTGACAGTCTGATGGGAACTTCTTTGTAGGCGACTGTCCCCTTACCTCTTGCTGCTTCTAGGATTCTCTCCTTCATTTTAATCTTGGCTAATATAATTATGATGTGCCTTGGTGTGTGTTGAGGTCCAAAACAGATGTTGAAAAGGGACAATCCCGAACACACCCCGGATAAAGTTAGGCTGACCAGGAACAGGGAAATTTTTACTTCCTAAAAGGGCTAACCGCCAACTACACAAAGAGCCTTTTGAATTTCCCTAATAAGCCAATGGCAATCAGCTGTTTACAGCTAGCCAATAGCTAACAGCCACATCTGCTTCTGTTCAAAGCTTGCTTGCATATGCCTATATAAGGACGTAGCTGTAAGCGCCGGGGCGCGGCTCTCATCTGCAGCTCTCCTGAGCATAGTGTCCTTGGACACTCAGAGAGCTCGCCCCTGCACAGGTAAAACTTGGGCAATAAAGTAACATCTTGAAAATTCTGAAAGTCTCCGAACCTCTGTTTCTCGTGACAGGGAATACAACAGTGTGTTCCTTTTGGGTCCAACTTCTTTGGGACTCTCTGAGCTTCCTGAATTTCCTGGAAGTCTATTGCCTTTGCTAGAATGGGGAAGTTCTCCTTTATTATTTGTTCAAATAAGTTTTCCACTGGTGGCTGTTCCTCTTCCCCTTGTGGTACCCCTATAATTCGGATGTTGGAACGTTTAAAGATGTCCTGGAGGTTCCTAAGCCTCTCCTCATTTTTTTGAATTCTTGTTTCTACATTCTTTTCTGTTTGGTCATTTTTTTTTTCTTTCTTCTGGTCCACTCCCTTGATTTGAGTCCCAGTTTCCTTTCCATCACTATTGCTTTCCTGTGCATTTCCCTTCATTTCAAGTAGTTTAGCCTTCATTTGTTCCTCTAAGTTGTGATTACAATCAACCAGTTCTGTGAGCATCCTGATCAGCAGTGTTTTGAACTGTGCATCTGAAAGTTTGGCTCTTTCTTGGTCACTTAAGAGTTATCGGCTCTGGAGGTTTGAGTTCTTCTTGACCCCCATTTTGGTCTGTTCGCACCTGTTATGTATGAGGAACGGAGCCTTAGGTGTTTACCAGGGCGGGTCGCTGGTTTGTGACGCTATATGTGGGGGCAGGGCCAGAGAGGGAACAATAGCGGTCCCCTCTGCTGCTTCCTGCCGCTGGGACCTGCCCGGTCTGTCTCACCACTCACTCCTTCACTGTCTTATCTGGGCGCGAAAGTGTGACCCCAGTCAGCCTGCAGCCTTGCGCCCTCACTGGGTCTGCCCATTGCTACCCCTGGCCTGGGATCCACCAACCACCACCTGATCCTGGGTTGGAGGATCTTTCCTGCGTGAACCCACTCTGCTGCTGGCTCCGCCTCTCTTACCAGTCTGGCTGAGTGGTTCGTTGTTGTCCGACTTCTGTGTAGTTCAATTTTTGGTGTTTTGGCTGCGTTTTTGGTTACTAAAACTTTATTGTCTTTAAACTTGGTTGTGCGAGAAGCCACAGTGTTTCCACCTACGCCTCCATCTTGGCAGACAGGTTTACATATTTTCTATTCCTAGTTAGCAAAGGATTGAAAAATACTTGGTGGTTAAGAAATTTTACTTTTTCTTTATTTTTACATCATTAAACTTTAAACTTTCAGTTTTAAGATTGGGATTTTTCTTTTGATGGGCCCAACTTAATTCTGTTGGCATTAAATTGATCAGTTACCTGTTTTTATTTTGTTTTAGTTTGTGCACTTTTTATAAATCTTTTTTTTTTAAGTTCAGGGGAAAAAGAGAAGAGGAATCAACTCTTGCTGGTTCTCACCCCGCTCAATCCACTGAGCTACACCAGCCAGGCTAGTTTGTGCACTTTTTATTTAACCAAAGAAATTTTTTTGTTTAACCCAAGACTGTAGAAATAACCTCCAGTGGTTTTTTTCTAGAACACTGACACTTTTAATTTTTATATTTAGTCTGTGACCTAAATGAGTCTGTGAGTCGAAAGTTAATTTTAATGTGTAGTGTGAAGTACAGGTAGAGACTTATTTCTCTTTGTAATTTTTTGAAGATTGTTTGTTTACTTATGGAGGCGGGGAAAGGAAGGAGAAAGACACATCAGTGTGTGATAGCCACTCACGTGCCCCCTGCTGGGGGCCTGTGCCACAACCCAGGCATATCTCCTGACTGGGAATCAAACCTGTGACCGTTTTGTTCACAGGCAGGCACTCAATCCACTGAGCCACATTATCCAGGGTGAGATTTGTTTTTATGTGAACATGCAGTTGCTCTAGAATAACTAATTGAATAGATATCCCTTCTCCTTTTGAATTGGTGTAGCACTTTTGTTGAAAATAAATTGTACATGAAAAATGTTGATTTTCTTATTGTTTAATTATTCTACTCGTGTATTTAGCAAAAATCATCTTCCTCATGCTGAGTCATGAATGTGCTCTTTTTACAATATAAACCTCCCCCAAGAAGATGCATTTTCCTGTAAATACACCGAGGAGTCAGAATCGAAGGAGTTTGTGGTCTGGCCTCTGGAGGAAGCTGTCTTCACAGCTCCAGGCAGGACTTGGTCTCTGGGTAGAATTCAGCCGTAAAGCTGGCCGGGTTGTGTGCGTTTTTAAACCGGTGGTTCTCTTTAGTTTGGGGCATCATCTACTAGATATTAGACTATTCTGTATTTGCATTATTTCTGTCAATATTTTAAAATTTCCCAATAAAACACTTTTACATCTATTTTTTTTTTTATATTCAAGAAATAAGCCCTGGCTGGTGTAGCTCAGTGGATTGAGCGCGGGCCTGCGAACCAGACAATCGCGGTTCGATTCCCAGTCAGGGCACATGCCTGGGTTGCAGGCCGGTTCCCTGCAGGGGACGCACGAAAAGCAACCATACATTGATGTTTCTCTCCCTCTCTCCTTCCCTTCCCCTCTAAAGATAAATAAATAAAAAAAATAAAAATAAAAATAAAAAAGAAATAAGAGACTTCCGCCAAGATGGAGGCATAGGTGGATGTGCCGTGCCTTCTCACACAACCAAGTTTAGAGACAACTAAATATAAACAGAAAACACAGCCAGAACACAGAAAATTGAACTTTTCGGAAGTCCGTTAACAACAAATTCTTCAGCCTGACCGGTAAGGGGCGAAACCAGCGGCTGGTGAACGGGGTTGCACAGGAAAACTCGGTCAGACGGACTCAGGCGCGGAATCCAGGCGCAGGGTTGGACCTAGTGAGCGACACAGCAAGCGACCAGGCGAGCGAGCGACGGGGCGGGGGGGGGGGGCAGCGGGGGAGCGGGGCTGCCAGTTGACTGTGGTCGCGCATTTGTGCGCGGGTGGACAGGAGAGGGAGTGGGCGGTTGGGCCAAGATTGCTCTATCCAGCAAAGCTTTCATTTAGAATGGAAGGACAGATAAAGTGCTTCTCAGATAAGATCAAATTCAAGGAGTTCATCACCAAGCCCTTATTATATGAAATGTTAAAGGGACTTATCTAAGAAAAAGAAGTTAAAGAAACATGAACAGTGAAAGACAACAAACTCACAGTTATTAACAACCACACCTAAAACAAAAGCAAACTAAAAGGACAGCTAGATCAGGAGTGGAAACAGAAATGAAGATCTCAAGGAGGGTTAGCAACAGGGGAGTGGGAGAAGGATAAGGGGGGAGAAGGTACAGAAAATAAGTAGCATAGACAGTAGATAGAAAATAGATGGGGGGGCAAGAATAGCATGGAAAATATAGAATCTAAAGGTCTTGAGACACATGGTCATAAACTAAAGGGGGGGTAATGGTGGGGCGGGGGGGGTAGGGTGGAGGGGAATGAAAGGGGGAATAGAACAACTGTAACAGCATAATCAATAAAAAAAAAAGAAAAAAAAAGAAATAAAAATAAAGTGTTTGCATTGTATTTTTCAAAACCTTCAGTAACCATAACCCAGAGTTGCCAATTAATATTTTCTCATGTTTCTTCAAAACAGGTTTTAAATATAAGAATTACGTATGACACGTGAGGTGAATGTCCTTTCTGTGGTCACCTTCCGTTGTGTGTGGTGCCCTCCCTCCAAGATAAATTCTTCCGTAGATTTAGTGTCCCCACTTAATGCATGTTTTTAGACGTCCACATTCAGGTATTCATAAACATCTACTGTATGTATAACTGGTACTAGGTTGGACATGCTACTCTTCAAAGTTGTTCACTCAACAGTAAATGAGATTTATCTTTTGATATTTGTACTTTTAATGATCACAGTAGTGTATTCTTTGAAAATGTAAGACATTTTTATTTCTTGAAAAAACAAATATTGGTAAACATTTAGCTCTTTCCCGGTTTTCACTGTTATGAACAAAACTGTAACTGACTTTTTAAAACATGTTGGGCCCCGGCTGGTGTGGCTCAGTGGATTGAGCTCGGGCTGAGAACCAAATGGTCGCCGGTTCCATTCCCAGTCAGGGCACATGTCTGGGTTGCGGGCCAGGTCCCCACTGGGGGCCATGTGAGAGGCAACCACACATTAATGTTTCTCTCTCTTTCACCTTCCCTCCCCTCTCTCTAAATAAATAAAATCTTAAAAAGGAAAAAGAAAAGGTTGGCTCTGATCTGGTAGAAGGGATTCTGGGATCCACCCTGGAGTGGAGCACGGAGTTGGAGCATGTGCGCGTTTTCAGTTTCACTGTTCAACTGCCCATCAAGGTTAGGCACGTGGTCATTATTTGAGTTTCTTCGTTTGTGAATTGTCTCTTCATTTAAATTTCTTTTTTATTTTCATCAAAGTTGGTAACACTTAATAGTTTAGCAGAGTAAACATGATTTGTACATGGTCTGTTTCGAACACACGATCACCGCAGCAACCCAACACCCAGTTTCCTCAGTCTCATTCTCCCGCTGGCGACCCTTTGCAACTTCGGCTGTTCCCTTGGCTGCCCGCAAACCCGGAATAACGCTGCTTCGTCTCTGAACTTGAGCGTTATCTGTTGCGCTCCCAGGGTAGGAGCCCAGTTCTCCGAGAGAAGGGAGGGATGCAAGTCTGGGGGCCCGGGCGGCGCTCTGCCTGCGTCTGGAGGGCGGGTTCCCAACACCTGCCCTGGAAGCCCCGCCTGGCCCCTGCTGCTGGGTCTGGCGCCTGCCGCCCCCCCCCCCCCGTTGGAGGAGCAGGTAGCCCGGGGCGCGGAGGGGTCCCAAGTCCCTGGAACCCGCCAGCATCTGGCGGCACTGGGCGGCCGGCCTCTGTCCCACGCGGCCCCGGCGCTCCCGGCCGTGGCAGCCGCGCCCGCGGCACAGGTCACCGGAGGATCTCGCCCGGCGGCACCGGGGGCCCGACAGGCCTCCTGGGCCGGGGGACCCTCTTCGGGGCCGGCTTCTCCCTGCAGCCCTGCGTGGGCCGGCGGGGGCTCATGCACTTGTGCCGGCGGTTCTGGCTGTGGTTCCGTTGGGCCGGTTTGCGGTGTAAAGGTTCTCCCGGCCCGGACCCACGACAGGCGCAGCGGAGACGCCCGCCCGCCCTTGGCGCGCGGGTTGCTCACGGGCGGCGGGGAGGAGCCCCGATTCCGCGTCGGCGAAGGCGGGCTCTCCGCCAGCCCGGGGTGCGAGCCTTGGAAATCCCACCGGCGGCTGCGGGTCCCCAAGGCTTTCCTGGGCCCGAGGCCTGGGGCCCGCACCTCCCAGGCCCGCGGGCTACTCCGGCCTCACAAACAGGGAGCTGTGCCCCCCGGGCTGGCTGGGGAGCACCCTCGGGGTTCTGGGCGCCCTCCGCTGCTGGTGGCCGGGTTTCCTCCCGACTCAGGCGGCACCGCGTCCCCTCACACCCTCCCTGTCCCCTCCCCCGTCCGTTGGCTGCTGTGGGTTTCGCTGAGATGACGATGGGGGTGCAGGCGCGTTTCTGAGGGAGGGACCCCTGTCGTGACTCCTGAACAACCTCGTTCTAGTCATCGAACCAGAAAGAAGGCAGTATCTGTTTTCCTTTCAAATACCCTGCTTTGAATTTCTCCCTATGAAACCTGTTAACAGCGCCCTGTCGGGGGACTGGGTGCTGGGGGGCCGCCGCTTGAAGGCTCGCTGTCTTTGGTTGGAAGATAAACTGAACTCTTGCTTCATCCCACTGTTTTCTCTTAGGAGGTGACAGTCCCGTTTCAGGTTTGGCTCTTGTCACCTTCCCCTCCACAGGCACTTCTGCCAGCCGGTCGGTCACCTGCTCTTCCCTGTGTCCAGTGCTGGTCCTTCTCCTCGTGTTTACAGTGAGTTCACCTCTCATGTCCTCAAGTAGCACCTGTCTTTTGCCCACCTCTGCAGCTTATTGTCCTATTTTTATTCCACCACCCGATTCCCCACTCTAAAAGTGACCCTATTCGTAAATGTCTTCTTTACAACGTGTCCTCATATGAACTCAGTGTGAGCCACTGTCTACACTTGTCCCTCAGCTAAACCCACACCCCGGCAGAACCTCCAGAGGCTGCTGTCCTCACCTCTTTGTCCTGCTGGCCACGGCCGATCACCTCCTCCCCTGGAAATTCTCCCCTTTCCGGACGCCACACCAACGAGACCACCTTCACCAGTGCCCTGCCCTCTGCGTGGCTTCTGGTTGCAGGTACGGCCTGCCCGACACCAGCACACACACAAACAAACAAGCCCTCTCCCGCCCTGACCTGTGTGGCTCAGTGGGCCGAGCGTTGTCCAGCAAAGCGAAATGTTGCCGGTTTCGCTCCTGGTCAGGAAACGCGCCTGGTTGCAGGTCTGGTCCCCTGTCAGGGTACATACGAGAGGCCAGCAGACCTGGGCTTCTCTCCCACATTGGTGTTTCTCTCCCTCTCTTCTCCTCTCTCTGAAAATAAATAAATAAAATCGTTTATCAAATAAATACAAGTAAAAATCACCTTTCTCGGCCCGGCTGGGTCTCTCAGTTGTTTAGAGCGCTGTCCCCAGACCCCAAGGCTGCAGATTCGCTCTCTGGTCAGGACACACACAAGAAACAACCACTAAATGCACAGATAAGTTGAACAACAAAATCTACGTTTGTTTCCCTCTCCCCCCCGCCCGGTTCCTCTCTAAAAAAAAAAATCAATCAACCAAAAAATTTAAAGTAGAAACCCCCTCTCTTTTGGTGGCCCGGCCTGTCCTCTGTTGTCATGGTTTCAGATGTCACTTCCATTCAGCTTAGGCACTGCATCACCTGCTCGTGGGTCTTCATCACAGTTTATGTCCACAACTACATCTAGTTCTTAGCTGTTTTCTTTTGAATGTTCCGCTAAAGCCTAAATAGATGATGTTCCAACTGAGTGAATTCTCTTCCCTTTCAGTATCAGCTGGTGGCTTGTAATGTCGCAGAAGAAAAGCTGTGTCTGTGAAAGTTTTAGTCAACTTCTCTTTTGTTTTCTTTTGTAATGGTCACTCTACCATCTATCATCCACAGGGTTTTTGGTTTGCTGGAAGGAATAAATGTGAAGGAATAATTGGTTAATGCTCCTTTGTATTCAGCATTTCTCACCATCCCATTCCATTTGACCAGTGTCTGGCTTATTGTGGTCCCTCTTGGTTCAAAGCCCAGCAGTGGATCACAGGACTCGGGAAGCTGATACTCCAGTCAGAGCACAGACCATGGTGAACACAGTGCATGTGCCTGAGACCATCCAGGGCCTGTCAGCTGTCAGGGCTGAGTGACTTTCTGTCGACTTGAAAGAGCTGGTTGCTCTTACTTTGCACAGGCTAACGCTGCAGATGGTCTGGCCGTTGGGGACCTGCAGCCAGGTAAACAGGTGCGTGGGCTGGACAGAGAGACGAAGGATGCTGACCGTGGGGCTGCAGGCAACACGAGGTCAAAGCAGAGGTGAGGCAGAGCCAGCCTCCGGGTGGCACTCCTGGTCACTATTACGTCTCATCAGAGGGCAAGGACAGAGGCTCTGAGGTGACGTCTGAACCGTCCTCTGGTTGTCTAACAGCAGGGAGGGTGATTGAACTGTGCCGTTCACTTGCAAGCACCCGTTTGGACTCATTGTAGCCTTTGGTGCCTGTGTGAGCGTGAGCAGCTGGGCAGCACGGTCTCCGCTGCAGGGGGCCAGGGGCTGGGTGGCAGCACGGACGGACGGAGGTGCCACCATTGCTCAGAGCCACCAGATCCTTGTTTCCATCGCTCTAGCCATGCTGCGTTCCTTGACCATGACAAGAGACTTGATTGAAATTCAGGTCTGACCTCCGAGCCCGTGAGCTGGACCAGCGGCTGTGAGAGTTGGACGTGAGACGTCGGCCACTCTGGTCTTCGAGCCCCGTGGCCTGAGGGACGGCAGGGCTTCCGGGTGCCTTCTGAGGACCCGCGCCCGGAATGCTCTGGCTCTGACCTCACCCGGAGGTGGGCTTTGCAGACCCCTCTCCACCTCGTACTGACTCCAGAGTGTCTTGGGGTCTATGCCTGGTGTGCGCAGGGTTTGTTCCTGTCAGGGAACCCATGCACACATGCCGTCACCTGGCACCTGTGTGTGTGTGCATGTGTGAGCTCTCGGGGTCAGGCTGCGTGCCACAGGTCAGGAACTCGTCCGCAGCGCTCTTCCCCGTGCTCCATGAACCAGTGATGCGCCTTCAAGTAGAGAGAGCCGTAAATTCGGTGAAATGGCTGTGCCTGTGGCCTGAAACGTCTTCTCACCTGGCATGGCTCACTGTGCCTCACCGCCCCCTTTTTCCTTCTCGTGTTCCGAGCCCGTCGCCAGCCCAGGACACTCCCCCTCGTGACACAGAGTGCTGTTCTCACCTACTTGGGTCCATTCTTGGGATGAACTTGCCACCTCGAAGTCCACCTGCTTTCGTAAACTTTCCCAGAGAAGATGGGCTCCAAACCATCACCTGCAGGACAGTCACAGCCAAAGGTCCTCGGCCCTGGGTCCCCTGCTCGTCACACAGCAGGTGGCTCTGACCCTGAGCGGGTGGGGCTGCACACGGCGTGCCGCCGTCACCAACAGGCAGCTTGTCTTCCGATTTCAGAGATTCTCCTGCGTCTGCTGGCTTTTTAAAACATTAATCAGCTCTAAATAATCCTTACACCAAAGAAGCACATTTTGGGGCCAGGGCACATTAGGGGAGAGGTGGTGGAGGGGAGATCTTGAGATGAGTGGGGGTGGGGAGCACAAAAGGGGGCCAAGACTGCCCTGGGGCACCAGTTCCCCGGGACCAGTTTTCATGAGCACCGCCCCTCGGCTGCACACCGTCCAGAGGGCTCAGGCCCTGCCCAGCCTCCCAGGCTCCTAGGAGGCAGAGCGGAGTCCTAAGCCGAGGTCCTTCAGCAATGAAGGTTCTCGGTTATAAAAATGACACATTTCGCAAGTAATAAACTTTGTTCTGTATCCAAAAGAACATAGCTAGTAAGTGGCACCCCCAGGCTCTGCTGAGGTTTCAAGATGCAAAGTCCAGGAGTGCCTTCCTCTGTCAGAACTGCCAGGATGGGCGGGGCCGGACTACACCCCGGAAAGGACGGCGGTCGTCAAACCAGGGAGCCGCTGGGCTCTGCCAAAGCGGATATCCGCATAGCAGCCTGGCCCGGGGAGAACCACCAATGCTGCACTGCCGCTTTGTTCAAGGGGGACCAATCCCCAGCTCCCACGGAGAGCCCGGGAAGCTAAAACCCCACCACACTCCCTGCTTGGGGGCAGCTTCTTCAGCCCAGCAGTTTGGGGACCGAGAATCTCGCCTGGGTACGCAAACCCCAGTAAAGCTCTGTACTGTCTAACTTTGTGACCGACTGGCATTCCTTTCTCAGCGGAGCCCAAGAAAACCTTTCAAGAACCATAGCAATTGCGCACACACCAAAGAGTGCAAATTGCAACAGGAGGCACGTTGGGCAAAGCAATGACAAAGAACATTCTCTGACTGAGGAGAGGCCAGGCCGGGGGAACAAAGGAAGGGGGGACTGTGGGGGGATGAATGGTCATGGGCAGAGACTTGCCTGGGGTGGCGTGCACACAGCACAGTGCACGCAGGAGGCACTGCGGAATCTTACGCCTGAAACCTGTGTAAATTCGTTAACCAGTGTCACCCCAACACATTCAATGAAAAGGAGAGAAGAAAAGGCCTGTGCTGCTGTCAGCACAATTTCCATTACTACAATTTTAACTCTCCCGTGTTTTCCTCTAGTACTTTTTCTAAAATAAAAATGGCTTCATTTGCTTCAGTTGACATAAACAACGGAGAAAAATATAGTTGATTTAAAATCCTACCCAAGAACTAAAAACTGTTTTAGTTATAAGTATGTACCACTTCAGATATTGGTAAGTGGACATTTCTGGTAAATGGACATGTTTACAAAGGTAAACATGCTCTCATGCAGTCATGAGATCATTACATGGTTGTAGCCGTATGTCACCTAGAAATAGTTAAAGCCTGAATGAAAACAGGAAGATGCGAGGTAATGTGAGGAGCTAGAAAAATCGTCTTTGTTAGTCATGAATACATTAATGTGTAAATAAAATAGTAACATCCTTCTCAGTATTTTAAATGAGGTAAGGGCCTGAAAGCATGGTGTTCTAGAAATCAGAAGTATTTTGTGACAGGCAGTGTGCCCCGGGTAGGTCATCTGAGGAACACAGAAGGTAGCAAATGTGCACATTTTCAAAGAGGAAAACCTGAGATGGTCAAATGTGGAGTCTAACAGAGTAAGATTCTTTTCTAAGTAAATCATGAATCAGTTATGAAAGTGATGTGTGAGCGATGGAAAGAAGCAGGATCCTCAGGTGACCACTCTGTGTAGTCACAGTGTGATCTGGTCTCCCAAGTGGACAGATCTTCCTTTGCCGCCTGACCTACTTCTCCCCAGTGTTGGCAAGATGGCTGGCATTTTTTGTTCTTTAAGTTTTAGCTTCCATGCTTCTTGTTCCAAGAAATGCAGCATTTCAGATGTAGGATGCAAAGGGACGTGCAGTTTGTGTTCTAACGGAGTCTTCATGATACAGAGCAGGGGTTTTTATTCTCAGAACTATGGACTTTTTGGGCCAGAGAATTCATTCTCCTGGGGGATTGTCCTCTGCATTGTAGGTGCTTATTAGCAGCCAATACCTCTATCCGTCAACACTCTCACTTCCCTTCCCCTCAGGACAATCTAAAATGGCTCAGTAAGTTGCCTGAAGTCCCCTTGGGGGCAAAAATCACCTTTGGTTGAGAAACAGTTTGAAGCTTTTATCATTTTTGAAACCAGGAAGACCTTGGTCTGGCATGCAGTGTTTTTATTATTTTGCCATGTAAATTATTTTCCACTCTGACTGTGATTTATTTTGGGAAGGTGTTTACAAGTGTATTTTAAACATCTAAATATAGGGGCTTTGTAGTTACCTCGTGACTGGTTTTTAGATTAATGGCAAAGAGACCAATAAACATAGTTTGTGAGACACTTGTTGAAACCTGCTTTATAGCTAAATGTAGTCATTTTTTAAAAAGTTCCAAGTGTGCTTGAAAAGTATTTTTAATTTACTTTGTTGCTGCTTATTTAAATGATGAGAAAACATTTGTTCAAAATCCTACACTAAGAGTTAAAAAGAACTGCCATCATTTCATGTATATACACCTGCAGATATGACGACGTGCATGTTTCTGTCTACTTTGTCTGGATTTCATTTACTATTTTAGGTTATAAGTATGGGCACAAAACTTGTATATTTTCAGCTTTTATTTCTGAGACCATGCATTTAAGGGTGAAGATGTTTTACATAAGTTTTGGTGTGTAGTATCCTTTTCCCCATTCAGTTTATTTTGTAATTCATATTGTTTTATTTTTGTGGTTATTTGGAAGTGTATTACATAACTACCAAATATAAGGACTTTCCCATCACTCAGCTTTAGTGAATTCTAGCTTCAGTGCAATAGGAGCACTTAGAGAAACATATAGTATATACTTTTAGCGCTGCAATGCTTGTTGAAACTGGCTTTATGTTGGCTTGGCCAAAAGAAAAAACTTTTGGAAGATGGAGTTATGAAGATGCCTGAAAGATTAAAGAAAGCAGTGGGACAAAGCAGTGAATATGTTCTTCAATGAAATTATTGGTGAAAATGAAAAACATTTCTTTCATTGTGTCCTTACCTGAAAACCAAATGAACTTTTTGGCCAAATAGTTCAGTTTTCAAGTGTGCATCTCTGCTGTCATCTCGTGGGAATTTTGGGAATAACATGTTAGTGTCAGGTCAGCAGGAAAAGTGGTTGATTGTAGAACATCAATGAATGTTGATTGCAATGTAATTTTTAGATGTGTATTTAGTAAGTTTTATACATGAGGGCTAACTAGTTAACTTTTGTTCCTAATTTCTATGTTAACAGCAATGACTGAAAGAAACATACTGTATATAATTTCAGTCCTTTGAAGTTTGTTAAAACTTGTTCTAGCATAAAATGGTCCCTTTGAAAATGTCCCAAGTGTGGCTCTTGGCTGCCATGTCATGTGTCACTGAGATGACAAATCTTATTGTCCCACCTATGTGGCCGTGGCTCGACTCCTGGTTGTGGCTTCACGGTCCCTTGCCTTGTACTCATGGGCCCGCTGCACTCTGCTGGCTGCAGGCAGAGGAGGACAGTCCACACTGCACTGGACAGAGATGCTCAGACCTTTGACCCCCTGTGGGCGCTGCAAGGCCCTCCTGGCAGCTGGTCGCTCTCCCAGGCTGTGTCCGCTGCTGTTGCCACAAGATTTAACAATTTTAGCAAAGCAACCTATTTTCAACTGAATGATTACGTTAATGAAATTTGGAAAAGTTTATTAGTTTAGCTTGCATCCTATAGTTTGTAGGATTGCCAAAAAGTAACATTCCATGAAGGTTGCACTGTTCATAAACTTCCTGTCTCTATCACCCATCTTACCTCTATAAGACCCTGTTTCCACAGACTCCCAAAGGTCCTGTATACCTGATAACACCTCATTGTCCGGTATTCATTTGTACTCATGCATGCATTCAATGTTGAATATCTTGTATTGATCTTATGATACAAGATTATATCTTATGTTATTTTAATTATTATCACACAAGTGTTAGTCGACAAGGTTTGTGGAAAATAATCTCTTTTTGTGGAAAATAATTCCCCACAGGTTTGAAAAGCTGGCAGTGTGGAATGAATGGTGAGACAGTGCTAACTCCTGAACCTGTTGCAACTGAGAGACCATGGACATCTGCCTTCCAAGGTCAGCATCCTTTTTCTTGACTATGTCTTTTGGCCTATTTTGCTGGGTTTGGTAAAATTTGGAAGTTTGCATTTGGAGAGACAAGGGTTTTTGAATCACAGGGTTGTATAAAATGGGAGGAACTGGTTCAGCTCCTGCCTGTGGCCTCTGGCAACAGGGGCCTGGCAAAGGGCTCCAAGTCCAAAATCTGGCCTTGGTGTCCTGGTTATAGATCTGCATCCTGTGTCCAGGGCCTGTGCTTCAGAGTCAAAGTGTATTCGGCTGTGGGTATACAGTCTTGCACCTCTTAGGATGTGGCTTTGTGTCCTGGGTTTGCATGTGAGGTCCATGTGCAGATGAAGCTTTTGGTTTTGGTGAATGGCATCTGGTATTAAGGGTCCAATGTCAGTCCCTGGCATGTGGTGTTTGGCCTTTGGACCTCAAGGTCTGGCTTGGGTCAGGGCCCAGGGCTTTGGGTTTGAGGCTTTGAGCCTGCAGTCCTGGTTTTGGTTTGGGTCCACTCCAGGGCCAACGTTTTGGAGTCAAAGGTCTGTGTCCAGGATTCTGAGTTTGGCTGTGTTGTCTGGTGTCTGTCAACAGATGACCATTTTGACAAATTCAATGCCAATATGAATGCACAAGTGTATGGAGTTGAGGTAGGTTTGTAAAAAAAAAAAAAAAAAAGTAGGAAAATTCCTTGGCAAGTGGAATGGAAAAAGTGAGTTTGATAGCTAAATAAGGCCTAGCAATTTACAGCCAGGTAATAAATCTGAGGCCCTTATCTTCCCTGACCAAGGGCATTTGAGAGCAAATGGTTCACACATTCCAGACCACACAGGGAAGACCCACCTCAGTCCCAGCCCTTCTCTGGTGACTTTTCTGAAGGAGAAAGTCACCAGAGCAGGACCCTGATCACTCTGTGTGCTCCTTGTTGCATCAGCACATCAGTGACACTCCTGGTCCTGGGAAGCAGAGTATTGTGTGGCGATGACTCTTCTAAGACCTCCTCTAAAGTCCTCAACATTAGAAAACAGGTAAAACCCTTAAAAAAAGACCCAGTGTGAGCTGTTCATTGAGTTCACATGCACCTTCCCTTCTCTTCTTTGCTGCATATCTGCACTGTTTCTCCTTATCTCCAAGGTCCCTGGGACTTGCAGGCAGGGAGCTGTGGGCAGCGGCAGCTCGTCCCGGGCTCACCCCCTGATCCTGTCTCCAAGGAACTTCTTGCGTCTAATTTCTGTTTCTCAAGAAGCAGCTCCACCCATGCTCACTCTTGTTGCTGTGATTGTGCCTCTTCTGTCTGAAGCCCTTTCTTTGTTTCACTGTCCTTAGATTTAATATACAAACTCTCAAAATTCCCTAGCTTTGTGTCATGAAATTTTGCTGCAGGTCAACTGAGACCTTTCCAGGGCAAACCCCCCTTGGGTCCAGTCCCTTTTCAGTGACAGAACAACCAAATTTTGTGTTATTTGTTTACCCGTGGATGGATACTTGAATACTTTCTACCTTTCAGTTCTTATTCACAGTGCTGTTATATATAATCATGTATGAGTTTGTTGTAACATCTGTCTTCAATTTCTTAAGATTGTATTTCAAAGTAGAGTTTTTGAACCCAGGATAATTTTTTTGAGGAAATGTCAAATCACTTTATACAAGGTCTGCAATATTTTACATTTTCAAAGGAAATGGTCAATTATTCTAATATTAGTTTGTGATCATAAACATTTGTCAGTTTTGCTTTCTTATTATAACCTTTGTAGTGTCTGTGAAGGGGTATTGTGCTGTGATGTAGCCATTGAACATCTTCTCTGGTATTTCTTTTTTACCACTTCTATGAATGTCTTCTCATTAGAAGGGACCATTCAAGTTTTTAAAAAATATAGCTGTCTTCCTGGGTGTTATGGCTCACTGGTTGAGCACCTACCTGTAAACCAAAGGGGTCTCTGGTTCGATTCCCAGTCAGGGCACATGCCTGGGTTGTGGGCCAGGTCCCCAGGAGGGAACCCTTTTGAGATTGTCTTGGGCAATAGGCTATTTGAGAGAGATTGTGGGCAAACAAGGGAACTGCCACTTGCTCATCCAAAGGGCAGTCTGCACCCAAAGGAGGTGATGATGCCCTTGTGGTGAATTCGGGAGGGAGTCCTGCAGTGGGAGCTGGTTTCGGAAAGCCAGCAGGCTACTGGCAACAGGTACTGCTCCCCATCAGAACGACTGAAAGCTCCACCTGAGGGAAAGAGTCCGGAATTTGGGAGCAGAAGATGCGGAGGGTTAGGATTAGGTGAGAGAGCACATATCTCTTTGGTGACCAGGGAAAACGGTTCCAGCCTGGCTGCACAGTCCTGATTCCTCCACAGTACTCAGAGACCTTGCTCCTTCCCATGGCCATGTAGTTTGTCTCTCTGCATTCTTCTTTATGGAGAGAAATTTCTATTACCTGAAAGACTGCATAAGACACCTGGAAGACCTCTCTGCTTCGACAGAGAACCATGTTGTGGGACGATGGAATGGTGAAATCGCGTGAAGGTGGCAGAGAGCAGTGGAAGAAGACGGTGGTGACATTGTGCAGTTCTGTTGTGGGAGGACAGTGAAAAGTGTGCCTGTCTTTGTAACTCAAGGTAAAAAGTGAAGGAATCTTTCAGCCAGGCTCTTAGTAGGATATGCATTGCATCTGTCGGTCTCTGCTTCCATCTCGTGGTCATTTTTGGGAATGACACCTTATTGCAGGTCCCAGGGAAAAGTGGGTATAGTGTATCATCTAGGAATGTGGAACCCAATGTTATTTAGATGTACATTTCATCACTTTGAAAAAGGACTTTTTAGTAACCCTTTGTTACTGATTTCTAGGTTGACTGCGGTTACTGTCAGCAATATGCTTTGCATAATTTCACTGTTTTGAAGTTTGTTGAAACTTGCTTTACAGTACAATATGACCACTGAAAAAGTGTTCCAAGTGCGCCTCTCTTCTGCCATCTGCTGTTCACGTTGGGAAAACACCTTGGTGCAGATCAGAAGGAAATGTTGGGTATAGTGGGTCATCCATAAATGTTTAATTGAATTTTGCTGCTCATGTTAAGTTTATTTAAAATTTTATTTATTTATTTATTGTTAGAGAAGGGGGAGGGAAGGGAGAAAGACAGGGAGAGAAACATCGATGTATGTAACAGATACATCAATCAGTTGCCTGTCACACAACCCAAACTGAGAATCTGGCCTGCAACCCAGCCATGTGCCTTGATTGGGAATCCAACTGTGACCGTTTGATTCACAAGCCTGTATGCTCAGTCTACTGATCCACAACAGCCAGGGGTCATGTGAAGTTTTTTTTATATCTCTACAGGGTTTTTCTTGGGGGGGGGGGATTCAATAAGGCTGCAGGTTTGATCCCTGGTCAAGCCACATGCAAGACTCAAGCAATGGCTCTGACTGGTGTGGCTCAGTGCACTGGGCATCTGTCTGCAAACCAAAAGATCACCAGTTCCATTCCCAGTCAGAGCACTTACCTGGGTTTGAGGCAGGAGATGGTCAGGAGGAAACCAGAGGTGCTCCAGAGCTAAGCTAAATGACATTGACACAGTGCAGAGACCCTGTTCTAAGAGCACTGAATCATGGTGAATCATGAATGCCACTGTGCAGAAGGTGCTACATGACCCCTGCTTCATTATAATAAATCAGCCTTGTGGGACCCCCTTCCCTGGTGGTCAGTCAAGGAAGATCATGGGAGACCACATATGCAGTAGCTTTAAAGTAATAGAACTACTTGTACATGGGCAATAAAACCCTGCCAAAAGTAGCCAAGAAGTATCGCCCTGTAAGTATAGAATCCCTCCAGCTCCTGAGATCAATCTGTTTGGAGTCAGCCCGCTCCCATGTTCTGTGCAGTGTACTATTGCTTAATAAATCTGCTCTCCATCTGTTTGTTATAAATTCTCTGTGTTCTGTTCAATTCTTTGTGTGCTATCATCAAGAACCTGGTTACCTGTGCCCACCTGTGACAGGCTGTGGGCCACATCACCAGTTGGGAGCATATGAGAGGCAGGGGTAGATGTTCCAAATGAAAAATAAGTCAATAAATTAAAAAAACTAAACAAAACACAATTTCTATATGGATCTGTATAGATTAATAGATCCTGAATTCTTTTCCATCAATCTGTCTATTCATAGGGCATTAATCCACTGTTGTACTTAGTGTAGGTTCATAATACAATACACCTTTTAATTCTTACTTATTTTAACAGGTGAACTTAAATTGAACTTGTTTTACTTTAAAAAATTTTGCTGAGCCCTGGCCAATGTGGCTCAGTTGGTTGGAGCCTTGCCCTGTTAGGTAGGTAGATAGCAAACCCAGACAGGGAGGAGGGAGACATGTCTCACCCACTGAGTCAGCCGTCCTTAGCCGGGTGTTCAGAATATCACAAGAAACACATGGTAGCACAGGAGGAGGGAATTCTATGTACTGTTCCCACTGTCTGGAAAACAAAGCCTTAGAATTAAACTGTGTGTTAATTCCAAGGTCTGGGTGGTAGGTGGGAGGGTGTCCACCGTGCCCAAAGAAGAAGCCCACAAGGCAACTTTGGTTACTTGTCTACTTCTGGTCACCATCTGTTTTACAAGGGAGTACCTAATGTTTACAGAAAGCCCATAAATAATTTATAAGTTTGGGTAACTGCCCCAGCTTCAACTGGCTCCTGTCACGTATTTGTTTTACAAGAGGAACAAATGGGGTCTGGGGTGAGATAAGGATTCAGGCTAACAGACCCCCACACATACCTGCATTTGGGTAGTTACTTCCCCTGTGGAAGCTGGCACCACCTTTACCCACCAGTTAATATGTCACTTCTTCACCCCAATCCTGCCAACTACCTAATTCCTCAGGACCAAGGATCTGAGTCTCCTGCCACCTTTGCCCTTGCCTGTTGCCACCCTTACCTTCCCCTGCCCAGAATCTACACCTCTCACCCCCACCTCTGCAAGGCCTGTTCTCTTCAATGAGAATGAATCACTGGTAACCCCTGCTTGCTCACTAACAGACTGGCTGATCTGTAATTCTTTACTACATCATCAAGGACAACTGAGTTTTTCCCATAACAATTCCATAAACCGAAAGGTTGTAGTTCAAGCTCTAGTCAGGGCACAGGCCTAGGTTGCATGTTTGGTGCCCAGTGGGGAGACAACCCTTTGATGTTTCTCTTTCACATCGATGTTTCTCTCCTTCCCTTCCCTTCTGTCTGAAATCAATAAGCATGTCCTCAGGTAAGGAATAACTTTTTTTGCTGATATTTTAAGCTAGATCATATTACACTTATACATAACTGTGGGAAATGGAGATCATTATATTTTTCTCTCCAAGAACATGCTCTTACTTTCCTGTTGTTCAAGTGTCCTTTTGAAAAAAAGATTTTATTTACTTTTAGACAGGGGATGGAAGGGGAAAGAGAGAGAGAGAGAAAACATCTATTAGTTGCATCTCACACGCCCCAGCTGGGGACTGAACCCTCAACTCAGGCACATGCCCAGATTGGTCATCAAGCTGGTAAACTTTAGATTTGCGGCACGGAGATCATCCTCCAGGTCATGGGGGAGGGTGTCCCCCTTTGGTGAACCCACTCCACGAGGAATGGGGTGGGTAATGTGTAGGTCTCCCTCATGCAGGAGAGGGTCTGATGGGGTCCACACTAAATGTTTGACATCTCTGTGTATTGAACTCAGCTCTGGTTCTAAGAAATGTGTGGCCTCTGGGAGCTGTTAGCACCCTTGCTTATGTTTATGCAGATGTAGATGTTTACCCTGTTCTCACTCTGAGTCTCGTTGGACTCCCACCCCTTGGGTCCACGGGAATTTTGTGCTCCTGGGCCATTGTGGACATTATCTGGGAACAGGTGGCCAGGAGTGACCAACATTGTGCATGTCTGCTATTCCATTGAATTCACAAACCAGTTCAAAAATACAATAATAATTTTGAAATGGTGTCAGCGGAGCATTAAACTCTGTGGGGCCCAGGTACAAGGAGGGTGTATTAGAAAAGCTGCTGTGTTGCGGGCTTCATGAATGCCGTGTAGAGATTGGGTGCACCTGTCACAGGAGAAACTTTTTACCAACACAGTAAGGGATTACAGATCAGCAAGTGTATTACAGTGCAAGCAGGGTTTATTAGTGACACGTTCTCATGGAAGAGGACAGGTCTTGCTGAGGTGGGGGTGCAAGGCAAGAGCTTGGGTGGCGAGAGCACCAGGCCCTTTGTCCTGGGGAGTTATATATATAGTTGGTAGGATGGGGGGAAGAATTTACATATTGATCGGTGGGTAAAAGTGGTGCCAGCTTCCAAGGGGACGGACTACCCAAACATAGGTATGTGTGGGGGTCATTAGCCTGAATCCTTATCTTGCTTCTGACCCCACTTGGTCATCTTGTAAAATAGATGAATGACAGGAGACAGTTTAAGTTGAGGCAGTTACCCAAAGCTAACAATGGGCTCTTTCTGTAAGCACTAGAGACCCTCTCATAAAAGATAGTGGGCAGAGGTAAGAAATTAACCAGATTTGTTTTACGGGTCTTTCCATGCCTGTTGTAGACCCCCTCCCATCTTCTAGGCCTTGGTATGAATACACTTTGAAAGCTTTTCTTTCCCAGATAGTAGAAATAATACCTAAAATTTCAACGTGTTAGCATGGTGTTTCTTGTGATGCTGGAACATCTGGCAATGGAATTGGACCAGGCGCAGGACTGCTGAGTCCGTGGGTGACACCCATCTTCCTCGTCCTCCCTGCCTTGGCTCACCATCTACCCTAACACCCCAGTGCAGGCAGGTGCTGTTCCCTGTCAGTGCTCAGCAAGGGGTGGGTGAGGGTCTTGTTTCACAGGTCACTCTCAGTACCACCTGCCCATGTTCAGGAGGCTCAGAGGATGCCCAGGCTCAGTGAGGGTGGTGATCAGGGGGAGGCACACCCCCAACCTCACACTTCCTTCTTAGGGCAGCTCAGTCTATGTGGGGAAAGCAGTGGGGTCTGCTCAAATTCTGAATTTGGCTACAGACCCTTACCCTGTCCTTAGCCAGGCTCACATCCACGCACAAGCACACATTCCTCCGTGCTGTTCACACCTCTGAGGCTCCGGAGGTTGTAGGAAACCAGAAGAGCCAAGAGAAGCCAAGGGAGGAGGGTAGGAAGCCTATTAGGAGAAGAGGCCCCACTTCCGAGGAGCCAGGGGAATTCCCTTCACGATGCATCTGTCTCAAATCCCTCTCTGGACAGTAACCAAAATAGATTGACTAAAGGCTTATGCATTTGCAGTTGAATTTCTGTGGCTGAGAGTACGAGACCCTTGTGGCTCTTCCGAGACCCTCTGCTTTCAGTGATGGGGGGAATGAGGGATGTAGTGAGACAAACCATTTTACAATAGGTGGTCAAAAAGCCATGAAGGA
Source organism: Artibeus jamaicensis (assembly GCF_021234435.1). Lineage (NCBI taxonomy): Eukaryota > Metazoa > Chordata > Mammalia > Chiroptera > Phyllostomidae > Artibeus > Artibeus jamaicensis. The sequence goes on from NW_026522046.1 coordinate 50,402,585, forward strand.
GACTGGTGCTGACATCCCCATCTCATCTCGAAAGTGGAGGGTTTAACAAGTTGCTTCTGTACTAATTACAATCTTGAGGAGAGTAAGGGGCACTCGACTTCCTATGGCTATTGATATACAACTTAATGGTAATGAGTCACTCAGTCCACCTGCAAACATAGGGCTTCTCCCCAGAGTGTGTCCTCTGGTGTCTGATGAGATGTGACTTGCGTGCAAACCCTCGCTTGCACTCCCTGCAAACATAGGGCTTCTCCCCAGAGTGTGTCCTCTGGTGTATGATGAAATTTGACTTCCAGGTAAAGCCTTGCCTGCACTCCCTGCAAACATAGGGCTTCTCCTTAGAGTGTGTCCTCTGGTGTCTGATGAGATATGACTTGCTTGCAAATCCTTGCTTGCACTCCCTGCAAACATAGGGCTTCTCCCCAGAGTGTGTCCTCTGGTGTGTGATGAGAGTTGACTTCTGTGCAAAGCCTCGCCCGCACTCCCTGCAAACATAGGGCTTCTCACCAGAGTGTGTCCTCTGGTGTCTGATGAGATATGAGTTGCATGTAAAGCCTCGCCCACACTGCCTGCAAACATAGGGCTTCTCCCCAGAGTGTGTCCTCTGGTGTGTGATGAGATTTGTCTTCTGTGTAAAGCCTCGCCCACACTCCCTGCAAACATAGGGCTTCTCCCCAGAGTGTGTCCTCTGGTGTGTGATTAGATTTGACTTGCATGAAAAACCTCGCCCGCACTCCCTGCAAACATAGGGCTTCTCCCCAGAGTGTGTCCTCTGGTGTGTGATGAGAGTTGACTTGCATGCAAAGCCTCGTCCGCACTCCCTGCAGACATAGGGCTTCTCCCCAGAGTGTGTCCTCTGGTGTCTGATGAGATGTGACCCATCACTGAAGCCTTGCCAACACCCTCCATGCTCGATTGTTGTAATTCTTGACATTCCTATTTCCACAAAGAACTTGCCTGTGTCCTCTGGACAGTCTTTCTGACCTCTGCCGGGCTCTTTCTCCATCATTCTCTTGTGTTCACTAGAGCTCCTCATTTGTTCTTTGGAAGGTTGGAAAAAGGGTTTTGAGATTCTCCTTTGACTGATCCTTTTAAGCAAATGTTTGGACCTTTCTTTGACCTCTTGACCTTCAGCTTTATCATTCCAGCTGTGTGTACTAGTATGTTGCTCCTGCTGATTCTGATCCTCTGGACAGGGCTCTTCTGCTTGGAGGTGTTTTCTTGCAGATGTTCCCTGGAGAATCTGAGAGGGATGACTGAGTTTCACGTGTTGGCTGAGGAAGTTCTCACTGGAGAAGGCCAGAGAGCAGGAGGGACACGGGTGCACCTCTGGCTTTGGTTCTGCCGAAAGAGAAAGGTTTGGTCAGGGCAGATGTTGAAGACAGTAATGGCCCTGATTAGTCTCCTGGTAACAACTGCCCCATGAGTCCTTCTTACTGTGGTGGTAACACAATCTCTGTCTCCAACAGTGTCCACTCACTATTTTCCTTTTTATACAGTGCCTCTTCCTCAGAAATCCAGAAAGCCCACATCAAGGGCCTAACATTGCCCAGACTAGGGACTTTCAAGAATGAGAGGCCATTTTACTCCCTGTGTGGACGGAACTGCAGTGACCTTTCCCATCTGTAGGTATCTTCTAAGTCATGGTAAAGAGGAAAACCACGGGCCCCAGGAATTGTTTCTCTCTGTTTTCCAAAACAGTAAAGTAAAATGTCCTCCCTGCCCTTTCTCGTGTGGCTCAGTGGATTGAGGGGCAGCCTGCAAAGCAAGGAGTTGCAGGATTCATTTCCAGTCAGGGCACGTGCCTGGGTTGTGGGCCAGGTCCTCAGTAGAGGGTGTGTGAGAGGCAACCACACATTGATATTTCCCTTTCTCCCTCTTCCCCTCTAAAAATGTTCTGCCTCAAGCCTAAATATTTATCCTTCATCTCATTGTCTGGTGTGTGATGAGAAGTGACCTCTGTGTAAAGCCTCACCCACACTCCCTGCAAACTTACGGCTTTTCTTCTGAGTGTGTCCTGTGAGGGCAGTGTGAATCCATTTCAAACACACTAAGACATGTTTCATAATACTTCTCCAACCACACTTCTTTTAAAAGACTGAGTTTTTAAAATATATTTATTTATTTTTAGAGAGATGGGAAGGACAGAGAAAGAGTGGGAGAGAAACACCAATGTGTGGTTGCCTCTCACGTGTCCCCCCATGGGAACTGGCCTGCAACCCAGGCATACGCCCCAACTGGGAATCGAACCTCGAGCCCTTGATTCACAGGCCTGTGCTCAATCCACTGAGCTACACCAGCCAGAGCTCCAACCACACTTCTTATCATGCCTGACTCCTGTTCCTCTCTGGCCAATCCACCGTGCTCTCTCACCCGGAGATGAGGTAATCTCTGAGGGGATTCCCCACTGGAGTTTATTTTATAAACATTAACAAAACATAATCAGAATAGAGAACACACCACTCTACAGCCGACAACTGCACACTTTACTCAGGAAAGTCTTTACTCAGTTAACTCCCCAGTGTCTCAACTCGGATCATCAGCACTGCATTTTTTTTCTCAATAATTTTATTTAGTTATTTTTCAAGCACTGCATTTCTGAGCTGCTAGGCATGTGTCTGATCTCCGTTCTTACCCTCCGTGCTGAGACGAGATCTGAGTGACCCTCAGCCAAGTCAATGCTGCACCTCTTTTCTTCCCTGCACTAGCTGCTCCTTCTGCCCCCAGGTCATTTTGTAAATGTCCCGGACCACCTGCCACACCGCACCTCCCCTCACACTGATCTTTGGGCCCTTGTCCTGCATTGGTTTTCTCCAAAGCACTAACTGCTGTGTAGTGTCACGCACACGCAAGCACGTGTGCCTGAGCTTCCCTCCTTCACCCGTCAGCTCCTCAAGAGCAGTGATTCTGATCCTCATGTTAATCTGTATCTCCAGGTCCCAGAACCCTGTGCACCAGAGTAGGATCTCTCATGACAATTCACTAAAACGCTGAACGAATGGTCCCTGCCTGAATGGGTGGCTCGGTGGGTTGTGGGTTGTCCCACAATGGAAAGGTTACAAGTTCAATTCCCAGTCAGGGCACATGCCAGGTTTAGGAGCCAGTTGGGGGTGTGCCATAGACAACCGGTTAATGTCTCTCTTGCATATTTTTTTCTCCCTCCTTTTCACTCTCTGTAAAAATAAATAAAATCTTTACAAAATGTATCTGATTTATTTATTTATTTTCAGAAAAGGAGGAAGGGAGGGAAGGAGGAGAGAAATATAAATGTGTGGTTGCCTCACGTGTCCCCTACTGGGGACCTGGCCTGAAATCCAGGCGTGTACCCCAACTGGGAATCAAACTGGTGATCTTTTGGTTCACAGGCCGGCCCTCAGTCCACTGAGCCACACCAGCCAGGACAAAAACCTTTAAAAAATAATGAATGCCTATAAACAAAAATATCTTCTTTGGAAGTATGGAGGAAAGTTAAGAAGAAACAGCTATATAAGTGTCAGAAAAACTGCCCTGGTGAGAGAGCTGGTTATGCTTGAAAGCTCCTTTTTTGCCTCTCAACCTTTCGGCACTATTTGCAGTTGTTTATTTTGGGCATGAAATATATTAAAAATAAAACATATAAAATATTTGTCTAAGAGTCAAAGGCATATGAATGAATTGTGAATTTCTGAAGCATGTGATTTGAAACTTTACTGACTTTAGAGTGGACTTTACTCCACTTAAGAGTTGGAACACGAATATTTCTATGGAGAATTCTCTCTCTTTCTGTTTTGAAGAACAGTGGTGCCCACCTCTCCCGGCCGCGAGCTCTCTCTTCCACTTGCTGCCCCACTTGCTGCCCAGCTCCTGGCCATACTCGTCCCCGCACCAGACCAGGAGCTCACATCCCAGTCTGATGACCCGGCAGGTTCGGTAGAAAATCTGCCTGTGGTATTGAAAGGCCACCAGGTTCTGCTCTTCATCATCCCGGGCACAGTTCACAAACCTGGGATTGAGGCAGAGGAAGGGAAAGAAAACCATGGTGATGAGTTCCCACTACCTGTTACATCCATGTCAGTTCCAATTCTTAGATTTTATTTATTTATCTTTAGAGGGGAAGAGGGGGAGAGACCATACCGTGGTCTCCCCTCTCAAACACCAGCCTCACTGATTCTTAAGGCGCCCCACTGCCCCTAATCTACTATGTCCAAGTCCTGCTTGCAGTGTTCATCCTGCCTATTACTACTTTCTAACACCCAGTTCTAGACTTAACCTGCACCCTGATTGGCCATAATATTCAGTGCTCTCTTGCTTCTCCAAACTCTCAATCAAGTTGTCTCACACCACAGAACCTGGCGCTTGATCTAGGGCTCTGCTTCTGAACTAGCTCAGTAATTATCCAGTACTCAGCCCACATGTGTTTTCTCTTGAGAAGCCTTTCTCCAACGCCCCTGCACTTTATTCACGACACCATTCACTTGCCTGCCCAAGGTTACTATAGAAAATTGAAGGTCTTTTTGTCTTAGTAAAATAAAACAGAAACAACAGTATTTGCTTCACATTCTGTTCTCCCTGATGAAAGAGAGCCCCTCTCAGGAAAGGGGCCCATGACCGTTTCTCTGCAGGCCTCCGAGCCCAGCTCTAGTTTGAAGCGAGGCTGGGATGGTTTGCTGCCTGCACAGGTTTTGGCCACCCTTGGTCTGCACTATCTTGACACTGTGCACTTCTTGGAAATTATAGTTAAATGCTTCTAAAAGCAATTGTTTTATGTCTGTCTGTGAGAAGTCCTCCATAAGGACATGGTTGTGTGATTTGTTTAAGTAATGTATACCTTCATCTAAACTGGAATATACTAAGTGCTTAATTAATGTTCATTTGATAAAGTATAATCCAGTGTCCCTGGTGTATTTAGGCTCTTCAAGGACCTTTCCAGCGCCCATATTGTGTCTAGCAGACAGCTTTATATTTTGAGGACATGCGCTATACTTTTTCCCTAAATGTCCCCTGAAATGAAAGAACACCGTATGGAAAAGAAGAGGGAATGAAGGACTGAGGGAGGCATGATGAGAGGGACAGATATAGGGGCTCATGGGGGATGAGAGTCCCCTCTGGCACCCAGAGACCTGTTGACCTCACCTCATCCAGTTGGCCCAGGATCTGTCCTTTCCATCCACATACTCATAGCAGTTTCTCCCTTTGGCGATCTGTGTTTCACAAAAGAAGTTAAAGAACTTTTGTGTGTGAGTGTGTGTGTGTAGGTAATAGTAAGAAGAATTATTTTACTCCACAGTCATCAAAGCTCATTCAGCCTGCATCGGCATTCCACTGCCAGCTGCGACCACATGAGAATTTTCTTACTCATCACCTACACAGCTGAATCTACCTGTCCAATTACAGTAGGAGCCCCACAAGGGAGAAGCCACTCCTTTGTGTCTGCACCACTTTGCTCCCACTTACCTTCTGATCCTTAAACAGGAGCTCTGTGTACATGTGAAGTCCAGTCAGTACACAGAGCTGACCACATTGTCCCCTCCATATCTAGCACATAAGAGGTGAGGTCCCTCCAGGCCTCAGAAGGAATGTGGGAAGCCAGAAGACAGTAGAAAAGATAAATAGTTCTCACCAGCCAGGAGTATCTGCTCTTGGCTGCCTCTTCATCTTCTGTGATGTGTCCTTCATAAGGACCAAAGTGCAGACCCACTGGCAAATCAGCTGCCTCATTCCACACTCCAAGCCCAGCCTCAGGGATGCCCGATGGCCCGATTCTCAACCCAGGGGGCAGGGTGAGGGCTGAGCGGTGGGGATGCCCCTTGTCCACTGCACTGTCCTTTACAAATGCAGGGAGCCCATGCACAGCACAGCTGTTGATGAAGAAGTTCTGACACTTCTCACAATCTGGAGGCGAGAGCAACAGGGGTTGGGGAAGGTATAGCGCATGTTCCTGGACACAAAGAGCTTCAGAGGCAGTCCAGCACTGACATCAGTGAGACTCAATCCTGTATTCCAGGTCACTAAGGAAGGGAATGATTTGGGGACCAAAGGACTAGATGGAATTATTGTATCATAGCTTGCTTCTTAGTGAGGGTCACTTACAAAGGTAGTCATCATCCTGGGGCTCGGTGACCTCTTGGTACACACAGTCCTTTCTTTCTTGTAGGCTGTACATCTTCAAGTCAATCTCCTTTCTCCTGAGTTCTGAGTTGGAGAAGAGCAGGTGAGCCAGGTTGGTGGGATCTATAGTGTTAGTTCTCATTTTGTCAGATAACATACAATCTCCTCCCATGAATTTATTACCTGTCCTTTTGCATACTCTGGCATGTTACTGTTAACTATTGCTTCAGAAAACTAAGATGCCACACTAACTACAGATGAGTGATTCAATTCTAGTTTCTAGATCTTCCCATTACCAGGTTTAACTTGCCAACCTTTACTCACTGATAAAATATTTATTGAGTTGCTCATTATGTGTTAGGCATTGGTCAAAGGCCTGGGCACACAACACCAGTACAGTGTGGTTGCTATTATCACAGATGGATTTTTTGGACAACTTGCATGTGTCACCTGTTTTAAATTCAATTTAATGTTTTCAAACAATATGAGTGATGTTTCCTTATCTTCACTTTACACATTAGCCTGCAGGGGCTCAGAGAATTTATAGGATTTGCCCAAAGGTCCAGTGGTAACTTCAGTCTCAGCTTAGCCCAGCTTAAATCCAGGCCTACCCAAAGTCTGCCCCACATACCTAGGTCATACTTATCAGCCCTTCTGTAGGACTTAGAGGAACTAGTTTCCAAATTATTTTCTTACCCGATTTTTGTCTAGTGTGCTTTCCAAAGGCACATGCTTCTCCAGGAGGGGACACTGGTTTCTGGGCCTGCTCTGAGTCACTTGCAGTCATCAAATTTGCTGTTCCTGACAATTCCTTCAAACTATATTCATTGCTTAATGGCACCCCGGATGTTGCCTTCAATATAAGGATCATATATTAAAAGAGAAAACGTATTTAATGTTTTATGGCCTATCATATAATTTACATGCATGTCTTTAATACTTGAACCCTTGGAAATACCTCAGGAGTATGAATATTAGAGGGAATAGGGCCAATGTGGGTAATGAATCTAAGATTAGAACCCACGCCTTATGGCTTTTCTTTCAACTGTCTCTATAAAATTGAGAGTGAAGGATATTGGAAAGAGAATAAATAAATAGTTGGCAGAAACATGTCTAGACAATAGCTAAAATGATAAATATTTGCAATACCTTGGAAAGAATATTTGTACTTAGATGAGCTGGTTCCCACCAACTGTTTGAATAAGGCTGTAGCAGTAGCTAGTTGTCTTCAGTGTCCATACCTATAACATGCTCATTTTTAATGTTATAGTGGATGTGTACTTAAATAATGTTCAACAAAGTGTTCTGTGAATTATGTAATACAGCACGAATGTGCTATCAATTTACCCCTCTCTCCATATTTCAATCCCACAGAAATTACCTTCAGCGTTCATTGATCATGTTCTAATTTATTTTGTAATTGTGAAATCACTCATTCAGCAAACATTCAGGGGCCCTTAGGAGCCCTGATCTGGGAGTGTGACCTCTGAGAAGTCTCAGGTATGGACCAGCCCCTCAAAGAGCTCACAACACAGAGTAGGCAGGCTGCACAAATGATTCTAAACAGGATGAGAGTGGCCTCATGAGAACTCAGACAAAGCTGTTACTTCACCCGATAGGGGGATTTGAAATCAGTTCCAGACGGATGAGTTTCTGTTGAATAGTGTGTAACCTATATGAAATCCTTAAGTCATTTTATTACTTGTTATTCCTCAATCATGAAATCTGAAGCCCTCAGGGGTGGGAGATGCTCTTGATTAGAGTGGGAGGCTGTGATCCTGGACATTTTACATTCTTCTTCATCTGGGACCATCCACTGTACAAACTGCCTACACATTGTACGCTTTCCTTAGTCAGAGGGTCTTAGTGCATCTCTCACTTCAGCATAGCAGAGAACTTTGGTTGAAACAGGCAGATGAATGATGTAATGAGATATGGATAAGAGAATGTAAACTGTAGAAAACTATGAAAGTGTATTTTTCTAATTTTTAAAAAAGATCTTGTTTATTTTCTTGGGAGACAGGAAGGGAGGGAGAAAGAGAGGGAGAGAAACATTGATGTGAGAAACATTGGTCAATTGCCTCTTTCAAGTACCCCAACCGGGAAACTGGCCCACAAGCCAGGCACATGCCCTGACCAGGAATCAAACCAGCGCTCTTTCGCTTTGCAGGATGACACTCAACTGAGTCACGCTGGCTAGGGTAAAACTATGAATGTTTCAATGAGTTCATAAGTAATTTAGAGAAGCAACTATGGATTAGATTGCACTATCCCTGACACTGTGGTCTTAGACATATAGTCAAACATTTCTGTATCTCTGAAAGTTGACTTCCCTCATCATGAATGGTGAGTTATAGTACGTACCTCATCGGGTTGTTGTAATGTTTAAGTGAGTTTATTCACATAGAATTCTTAAAGTCTGAAACATGAGAATGAAACACATGGTAGTTACTATTGTTGCTGTAGTTGTTAACTATTAAGATGATGATGAGCCCTGGCTGGTGTGACTCAGTGGATTGAGCGCTGGCCTGCAGAGTGAAAGGTCACCAGTTCCATTCCCAGTCAGGGCACACACCTGGGTTGGGGACCAGGTCTCCCACTTGGGAGAGTGTGAGAGGCAACCTATACAGGTGTGTCTTGCACATGCTTCTCTCCCTTACTTTCTCCCTCTCCCCTCTCTCCAAAAAAAAAATCAATAAATAAAATGTTTTTAAAAAGATTATCATGTTGACAATGCGTTGAGAAGACCAGGAAAGGAAGGCAGCAGTTCCTAGGATACTTTCTGCATTTTCCTACTCTTACCTGCATTTCTATCCATGAGGAAAATTTTCTTGTCAACAGGATTTGGGAAACACTCACCTTCTGGTGTTTACTCTGCTCCCTTCTGAAGTCCACCCAAGAAGGTTTCACTGAAAGATGATGAGAAATCAGTGTTTTGGTTGGTAACTGTTTCTAAAATCTGGAGATTCTTTTTAGGGACACAGAATTGTCAATGAGAGTAGTGCAAGAACAATCCCAGGATGTTTGGAAAGTGTTTTCTGAGGTATCATTAAGGCCTATGCTTCTCTTTGGGCCATCCACTAATTTCATTAGAATGATTAAAAAAATAGACAAAGTTTCTTCTACACTTCCTCCTATGTTCATAAAGCATCTATTACATTCATTAAAAAATAAATCGGCCTCTCCTGACAAAAATGTAATAAAAGTAACTGCACAGAAACTCCATGTCTTCAACATAACCCTTTCTCTGCTCTGTTGTCTTCATTCAAACTGGCCTCGTCCAGGCTAACGGCCCTGCCAACCCCTCACATCCCTTCTCTGGTATCCTCCCCCCTGTGCACATCCTGGCCATCCACGCCCTTCCTTGTCATTAGACTCTGCTTGGCATCCACAGTCTGCTGATCACAGAAACAGAATTCCAGTCAAGTTAAGATCACATCTTGACTTCAGCTGTGTTTGAACCCGAGACCCATGAAAGTGGACTCACCCCACCAATCAAACACTCATGATATAGGACAGAACGGCGCTATAGCTGATATCAGGAAATGATACAGTGATCAGCCACTTCCGACCCTGGCCCTCCCTCCAGCTCCATAATCACCATGTTAATACTGTTCCTCGTCCGTCTCCATGCAGGCCATGTGGCAGCAAGGTATGGGGACACTCCTCACCAGCCAGACCTGCCTCTCTCTCTTGCGATGACAACTCTTCTGAATTAGTTATTTCCTATTCACTTGTATGTTCTTACACATTTATTGCTTATTAATGTATCTATAAACATATATGATTAAGTTGCACACTTGCCAGTTTACAGGAATAGCCCCTCACTGTATGATACACTGTTCTGCATCTTGCTTGTTTGCTAGACAAGCAAACCCTGCTCCCTGGTTATGTCCCGAGATGCAGCCTGACCTAAACCAGGTTCGTGCCAGGAGGGCAGCTCAGGCTCCTCCTGCCCCTCACCTTGCTGCCTTGGAGCCCATTCTTCATCAGAGTCCTCAGGGTCCTCCTCCTGGAGCTTGGTGGCCTGCCTGGGGTGGTGACACAGGAAAGCTGGTCGCTGGGCCCTGAGACCTGGAAAGAAACAAAACCTTTGTCCTGAAAGCAAGGAGCCTTGAGGAGCAAAAAGCTCCAGGAAGCCCGTGGGACTGGCTCGGTTGGGATGGGAGAGTAAAGCGAGTTGCTGTAAGGGCTGCACAGCCAGCCCTGCTGTGAACAAATTCCCCTGATCGGTGTCCACGCAGGAGGAAGCTGCAGGCGGAAGCTGCAGGCGGATGGAGCCGCCAGAGCCGGAGCCAGCCCAGCAGCCTGGCGGGTTCCCCAGGCCCCTGGGCCCAGCGCCTGCGCGCTACGGAGGCTGGTGAGCACGTGGAAGTCCCTCTTCGAGTTCTGGTACCGGCCTCTCCCCGGTTGGCGGGGCGCCCAGAGATGGGGACCCAGGGCCTGCAAGGGCCGAGCCGCCGGGGCGGGGCCTTTGTTCCCACCCTTCCCTCCACGCGCGGCCTCAGCGCGGGCTCCGCAGGGCGGGCCTGAGGCGGCGCAGGAAACGCGCTTTTCCCGGGGAAGGGCCCGGAGGTGCACCCGGGGGTCGGGAGAGGCCCGCGCGAGATGCAGGCGCGTCCCAGGCAGACCGCCGTCTCTCAGGCTGACAGGCTCGGGGTCCCTGAGACCCGATCCTGCGTCTTCCCGTCTGAGGACACTGAGGTCGGGGGGAGGGTCAGACCCTGCGGCTGAGGAGATTCGGGGCGTCTCATCGAGGGACTTCAGGGTCCCCACCACTGAGTCGGTTTCCAGGACGACGGCATTCAGTGTCTCTGAGTTTGGGGAGATTTGGTCTTTCCGGGCGAGCTGCAGGTCGGGTGCCCCGAGCCGAGGGGAACTGGGGTTTTCAGGCTGTTCGGGGGTCTAAGCGTCAGGGGTCAGGAGCTGTGGGTCCTCCGGGTTGGCGGACACGGGCCCCTCGATGCTGAAGGGGTTTGGGGACCCTCAGGATGAGGGCATCTGGGGTCTCTCGGGCTGGACTTTGAAGGTCTCGGGTTAAAGGTTCCACATGGCAGGGCTCCCCGCTTACCTGTCCAGGTGCCCACTTCCGCCAAGCGTCCTCCCGGAGTTCCTAGGCTTCCCGAGCTCGGAAGGAAGAAGGAGGGCCCTTCAGGCAAGGTTCCTGCTTGGGTAGCCGCGTGGCCACAATCCACCAATCAGTGCTTAGATCCCAGGACCCTGACCGCCAATGGGCGGTCAGAAGAAGCTGAAAGGGCGGGGCAGGGGGGGCAGAGCCTCCCGGGTTCCCGACAGGCCGGCGGAAGACCTGCCCCACCCCACGCGGATTGGCTACTTTGAGTCCCACCAGCGCCTGTCACACAACTTGCAGGGAGGACAGGAGGTTTCCTTGGCTCTTTTGGTCCCCCAGGTGGCTAGTGAGGGATTCGCCCCACAGGAGCTGGGAGCCCCGAGCCAGGGCTGGACCTTAGGGTGAATGTGGCCCTCCTGCCACCTGGCAAAGTGTCTTTGTTTCACCAGACTGTGGTCGGGATTCCCAACTTTCGTCTAGGCAGGTCCTTGCCCCCTATTGTCAAACCCACTTTCAACAAAGGCTACATAAGCAGTGAGGACACGGTCAAGACTGGACTGCATTCCGGGGAAACTGTTAGTAAATTAAGATCACGCAATTCATATACACAAAAGAAGGCCCAGAGGACTCAAACATTTAAACACAACAAATAAAATAATAAGTATATTGGAAAACACACTGAGAATTTCACATCTCAAAGAAGTGGCGTTATGAGTAATAGCTATGTTTAAGTAACTCAGGTGGAAAAACATTTCAGAAATAGGAAAAGATAAAAAGAAACAAAACTAAATAAATTTAGAAATGCTGGAAAAACACACAAGTATTTTGCATAAAAATAACACGTTAAATTTGAGGACGGGGGGTTCACAGAGCAGGATTGGTTTAGCTGCTACTGGCTTTCACTGGATAAAGTGGAAAAACTGGTTTTGGTCCTTACCGTTTTGAGCATGTAAATATAACTTGATTTCCATGGACTGGAAATGCGCCCACTCACTGTAATTATTACTCTGAAACTGCATAAAGGGAAACCTCACTAAAGTGGAGTTGGGGTCCAGTGGGGGTGCTCCACATAGCACCATCCAGGGTCAATTACAGGAAAGATTGTCTGTCAAGGCCCCAACATATAGGTGGTACCATGTGCTGCCAGGAGAAACTGACCCCCCTGCAAGTCAGCCAGAGAGAAACCATGGTCACCCTGAACTGAGGATTTTCTGCACTGCACTTTCCTTTGAAATGACCCCTCCCAACTTCCTCCTTTCTCTCTGTAAAATAATGTTCCACTGGTTTACTTGTGAAGTTTGCCTATGACTTTTGCTACAGCTTGTTTGCCCTAAATTGCATTTTTTTTTTACTGTTTCTGAATAAACCCCTTATCTGTTGTTAAAATAACTGAGAGCTTTATTTTTAAGGTCACCATAATTTGGTGGCCTGTATGGAGATGCAGAGGACTCCTAAAATTTCTGAGGCTGATGAGCAAGCAGGTGCAGTGTCCTTGCTCTGAAAGACTCAGGGAAGGGTCCTTTGGTACAGACTCTCTGGTGATCAATTTGAGAAAAGCCATCCCGAAATAACATATTCACACCCTCTGACCCAGAAATTCCACTTTTCAAAAATTTCCTCTAGTAGCCCTGGCCTGGTAGCTCAGTTGGTTAGAGTGTCCTGCCTATTCCAAGGTGGTCAGTTCATTCTCCAGTCAGGGCACATACAAGAAGCAACCAATGAGTGAATACATAAGTGAACCAACTCTCTCTCTCTCTTTCAAATTAATAAATTAAAATTTTTTAAGAAGCGTAAAAATCCCCCCAGTTATGATTCCTTGTGTATGAAATGAAGTATGTTTAAAATATTGTCTCCAACACTTATATAATAACAGATATAACTTTAAAGTTTCCAGTAGAAGAGAATTTGTTAGATTATGTTTTGCTCACACTGTCAAATATTATAAAATGTTGAAATGGGTGAGGATATATGGTATTTCATTAAAGAAAGAAAACCTAGTAAGGTGGTTGTAATGTATTGTAACAGAATAATTTCTAAATAATGTAATTATGTGAGAAAAGTATCTTGCAAAACAAATTGTGTTTAAAAAACCCAGGCAGAAGACATGTGTTGAAAGGAGGCACAGGGACTGGTCACAGGGATCAGGGTCTGGGCAATGTGCAGGGGAAAAAATACTTTTGTAGATAAAAGAATGGATGAGAAGTAGCTGTTTATATATGTATGCATTTGAAAATGACTCAATAAAAATTCTGCACACCCTCATTACATCCAGTGGCCCATGCTGCCTTCCTTATGTGAATAGAACCTTGGCCACACAAAGTGTCCAATTTGCATCCAAAGCTCTACTGCAGCAGGAACATTTCTGTGGGGGATCTTTGCCCACAGAGCCCCCCCCCCCCATCTGCTGTGGATGAGAGTAAGTCTACCAAGACATGATCTGCCTGGGGAGGAAAGGTGGCAAATCTCTCAGAGGAGAAGGACCTGGAGCCCTTTCCTGAATGGGCTTTTATTGGGTTCATTTTGCACAGACAGAAATACATGTAAAGCTCCTTAACCATGTCAGGCAGTAAGGATCAAACAATAGATTGCATACAAAGAACTACTAAGGCTTATTCTGAGTCAGGGTCTGTTAGCTAAAGGGCTACAAAAGTTTGAGAAACAAACTCATTTCCTGCTTGGATCCTTATCAGAAAACTGAGAGCATTCTTAACAAAGCAGGTTTCACAGGATTTTATGCATTCTTTCTTAGGCCTGATCACCTGGGGAACCTGCCCTTTCCAGCACAAGGCTGCACCGCCCTCTGTCATTGTTTCAGGCTTCAGTCAGGCAGGGGAAGTAAGGCAGCCAAGAGATTAGGAGACTTCTTGCAGACATAATGAGGACTCAGGCTATGTCAAAGCCGAGGGGTCAGGGTTCATCACCCCCTCTTGCTATAGTTCCCCAAGTCCTTCCCTGGGTCCTCACCGTGATCGTACCTGTCTTTAGTCATTCCCCACTTTGGAAAATCTTACCCATCATTGGCTAATGAATCAAGCATTGGGGGCCAGGCAGAGTAAAGTAAAAGGAACAGAAGCAGCACCCTTGCCAGGGAGATAAGGTTTGTCTCCTTAGTGGCTTCTGGTCTGAAGGTTGCTCACTCAGCCTTAGCCTTAGAGGGTTTACAGCCTCTGAAACCAGGCAGGGGTTTCCCAACACATTTCCACAAAATATACTGCGTCACACAGTTACTGTTGGTTTTAGAGATGAAAACCATTTATTATGAAAACAATGAATTTTATATTTAAGTATTTGATCCAAAGTCATTTATAGAAATGCTATTAAGAATATTATAAGCTCTGACTAGTGTGGTTCAGTTTTTGTGTCTGGCATCTGGCAACTAGGGTTCATTGTCCAGCTTCCACTCTGGAGTCTGGCTGTGGAGTATTGGTTACAGATCTGGGTCCTGTCTCTGAGGTCTGTGGTTTGGGTTTGAATCTATTTGGCAATGGGTCTCAGATCTGGGGTCTCTTTGGGTGTGGCTTTGGGGTCTCTGGGTTTCTGTATGGGGTCCTTGTACATGTCTATAAATTTATACTCGTTGGCTCCAAGTCAATGTCAAGAGGTGTTCCAAGGTTGGGGTGTGGTGAAGAAGGAAAGTTTAATGCAAATATCTCAATTTTAATTTAGAATGGTCATGAGTACAGAATGGTTGTTAAGAAGCTCAGTATTGTCACAGGTGAATTATGAAGCAGTACGCTGTGTATCAATTCAGTACTGCTGCTTCTTAGTCATGTAGCATCAGGGCTGTGAGGAGGCACTGAAGTGGGGCAGCCCTGGGACAACTCCCTCTCCTGCTGAGCTGCTTAGGGCTTCTCTATTCATCTACATGACTTCTGGTCTAGACCTTCATTTCCTCTTTGCTGGGCTGCATTTGCACAAGAAGAAGTGAAAATTGGAAAAGGAGCCCCTCTGAATGATGAGATCAGGCCCTGGTGTCGTCAAAACAACATACAAGATTATTATTATTTTTAAATTATGCCAAGGTTTCCTCTAGTACTTTTTTTTTAAGATTTTATTTATTTATCTTTAGAGGGGAAGGGAAGGAGAGAGGGAGAGAAACATCAATGTATGGTTGCCTTTCATGTGTCCCCTGCTGGGAACTGGCCTGCAGGGAACCGGCCTGCAACCCCGGTATGTGCCCTGACTGGGAATCGAACCGCGATTGTCTGATTCGCAGGCCCGCGCTCAATCCACTGAGCTACACCAGCCAGGGCTTCCTCTAGTACTTTTTAAGTGCAAACTGAGATGGCCTTTTAGTTGTTATTGTTGCCACTTACTTAAATTATATAGAAAAATAAAAATAACTGAAGATCCTACCCAAACAGGTAATAACTGCTATTATATTAAGTGTATATGCTTCTAAACAAGGTGTGGGTGTGTGCGGTGGGATGGGCAGAGGAGGGCACAAAGGAAAAATTGGGAAACTGTAATAACAATTAAGGATCATTTAATAAAAAAGTACATGCCCTTCCAGACATCACTACTTGCATATTTCCATTCTTCCACTTTCTCTGGATTTATTATTCCAGGTTTGTAATATGATGCAAAATTTGTGATTTTTCAGGCTTTTTTCCTAATGTGTGGATTTATCACTATCTTTTCCCAGAGTGTTTTTAATGTACAATTTTTATTATCATTCACTTTAAATTAATTGTAATTTAATTTGTGGGTTATTTAGAAGTGTCTTTTATCATTTTTAAACATAAGGACTTTCTAGTTATCTTTTGGTAGATAAGCTGCAATGAGAACAAGAAACATACTTTATATCATTTCAATCCTTTGATATATTTTTTTGAAACTTGCTCCACAGTAGAATATGGTCAATGTAAAAACGACAATAATAATAAGAACAACAATAAAACAAAAAAACCCTCCAAGCTCGGTTCCATGCTGCCATCTCTTGTTTATTGTGGGAATAACCCCTTAGTGCTGGTCAACAAGAAAAATGGTTGATTCTGGTGGAATATCAATGGCTGTTGATGGCAATGGCCTTGGACCAGCCGCAGCAGGGTCCAGGGGTCCCAAAGGTGGGTAAGGAGTTGGCGATGGGTAACGGACAACAACACGCCTCAAAGGACAGTGAAGCTCTGTTCCGTTTATTACAAGTACAAGCAGATTTTTATATTTTCATTTTAGGTAGTGATTAACATTTGCAGTATAGCATGATCAGTTATGCAGAAAAAATCAATACAAAGGTAACCAGGAAAAATACAAGAATTTCCATAATTTCAGTTATTGTAAACAAAAGTTGTTTTGTCCAGGAGAGCCATTAATCAGACAATTAGAAGTAGCTGTATGTACAGAATTTGAATGTCTTAATTGTATATTAAAGTTTCTCAGAATTTATCACGGGGCAAAAGGATACACTAGATTGAGGAGAGGTAATAGGAAATTTATTATAAGGCCTTTGTGATGTCTAACTTAGCTATCTATTCTTTTCTGTCTAAAATGTTTCTCTGTGTACTATAAACTGACTTTCTTGTAGCTGTTTCTACGTGTTTAGTTTGTAATAGTTAACCAGGCCTTTTTTAATTTCTTTGCCTGTCCAATTGATATATATTCTTATTCAAGGTAAAGGAGGAACCGTTACTTCAACAGCTTTTAAACATTCAGGGACTGAAATATTAGAGGGAACTTTGTTCTCTGGTCAAGAAATTATTTTGTACAACTTCATAGGAATTATGCGAATCAATGAACCTGAAATATAAGTGTCTAACAATCCCACCACCTTTTGATTATCAAAACAAACATGTAAGGAGAGATAGACAGGAAATCCAGCCACAGGTGCCTCTCTCCGCCTTGCAGATGCATCTCAACCGTGCTGACGGTATCCCTGGGCTGTGGGTAGGGGTCTATATAGTTTTTACTTGTCTTTTTGGAAGACCCTTTGTATCTGTGGGTAAGGAACAGGCGTGGGAAAGTCTTTCTAACCTGTTCTTCCATTTCCTCAACTGTTGGCAGCACAACCTGTGCTTGCAACAATAACCTGGTTCTTTATTAACTGGCCTTCACTGTTGATTTAAGAGATCTAACTTGTTTTTCTTATTTCTGGTACACCATGGTGGTCCTGATTGCTTTAAGTTGCTCACACCAGGGTAATTTATACAACTTGACATATTTCCCTTGTGGTTAACAATTATATCACCCTGGCCGTCGTACCCCCCTGTATAAGGGAGACGGGAATCTGTGGGGATTTTTCCACCCTTTCAGGCAGTTTCGTGGGGAATACTAATGTTTTCCCCTAAACTGTTTCTTCCTCTTGGGTGATTTTCACAGGAATAAGTAAGTACAGTAAAATGTCCACACTCAGTAGCAAGAGTAAAATAATTAAAATAAAATAACCCATTTTGGATGCCACGTTCTCCTCTCCTCCGGGGAGACAAATTCCTTGAACTCGAATCCTCCATGCCCGGACCTTGTCAGACAACATGGTTGGAAGAGGACGTGGCAGGCAATGGTATTTAGAATTGTATTTTATAATGTCCCAAGGTATGGACTGGCCAGTTACCTTGTGACTGGTTTCGGTTGATGGCAAAGGATGCAATAAATGTGTTTTATGCGCCATTTGTTGGAACTAGCTGTATAGTGTAATAGAGTCAGGTTTTTAGAAGTTCCAAGTGTGCTTGACAATCATTTATAATTTGCTTTGTTTGTTGCGGCTTCCTTAAACAATAAAGAAAATAAAATCTTTTAAAAATAAATTTTAACCCAGGAGGTTAAAAAAAAATGAAACTGCCATCATTTTTTACCTAAAAATCCAACGAGCCGTTTTGCCAATCCTCTAATACATGGCCCAAGTGTGCATCTCTGCTGCCATCTTGTGGGAATTTTTGGGAATAACACCTTAGTACAGGTTAGCAGGAAAAGTGGTTGATTATAGTGGAATATCAGGGACTGTTGATTTATTTTAAAGACTGTTGCGAGGTGCAAGTCCCAGGTCCCAGTGTCAGTGATCAGCTCCTGGGATCACTTTTTAGGAGCCCACCATCTAGGCCAGACACTGGATTTGGGAGTGCACCATTGTTTTTTTTCTTTGACTGTATCTTTAAATTACTCTTTGTGTATACAAAAGAGTAATTTATTTCTGCATGTTATTTACCACGCAATTTACTAAGTAGTATTATTTGTGATCACTGTAAGTTGATATTTATGAGTTGTCAAGGTAAATAAGATATCATGCAATAATAAAACTACGTTAGTTTAGCTGTATGGAGCACAAAAATAATTAAAGATTGGAATAGACATGAAGACAAGAAGAGTTAAAAATGTGTTAGTTAGCCCTGGCTGGTGTAGCTCAGTGGACTGAGTTTGGGCCTGCGAACCAGACAATTGCGGTTCAATTCCCAGTCAGAGCACATGCCTGGGTTGCAGGCTGGTTCCCTGCAGGCTAGTTCCCAGCAGGGGATGCGCAAAGAGCAACCATACATTGATGTTTCTCTCCCTTTCTCCTTCCCTTCCCCTCTAAAGATAAATAAATAAAAAATTTAAAATGTGCTAGTTATAAGTTCATTAATAATTAGATAAAATAGTAACATGCTTCTTAGCATTGTAAATGAGTTCAGGACCTGGAGCAATGGTGTTCTAGAAATCAGAAGTACTTTGTAAGTAAAATTGTGCCCCTTATAGGTTACCCGAGGAACTCACAATATGGCAAAGGTCCACATTTTCAAAGTGGAGAATGTTAAATGGTGAGTTCTGGAATGTAAAAGAGTTTGATTGTAGATTCCAAGTAATTTTAAGAAACAATTATTAAAGAGTGATTTATGGGCAATGCAAAGAGACAGTGACCTTCAGTGCTGTGGTTTATCATAGTGTGGTGCAGTCTCTTAAGGTGTCAGATTTTCCTTGGTTTCTGAGATTTCCCGGGTGTCTTCTTAGCCAAGGACATTCCTCTCCAGTCTTTGCATGATGGCTAGCATTTTTATTTATTTTTTGTTGTTCTTTAGCTCTCAGCCTCCATCCACGCTGCCTGTCCAGAGAGAGGTGTGATTTCAGATCTAGGGTGCAAAGTCACATGCTGTTTGTATTCTAATGGACTCTCCATCCTGCTCCATAGAGAGTAGGGTTTCTCATTGCTATGGATAATATTTTCTCCTGGGGGATTTTTCTCCACATCATAGGTGCTTATTAGTAATTGTTATCTCTATTTAGTGCAGGACAGTAACTCCCAACTTAACTGCCTCAAACCTCTGATTGAAAACACCTGTGGGGGCTGAAGCACCAGCAGGAGAAACTCCCCTTCTCACAGGAGAGTTCATTGGAGAGACCCACAGGGTCTAGAAGATACGCAAGCCCGCCCACCCAGGAATCGGCACCAGAAAGCCCCAGTTTGCTTGGGGGGAGCAGCAGAAGGGACTGAAATCCAGC
This sequence comes from Artibeus jamaicensis, assembly GCF_021234435.1. Lineage (NCBI taxonomy): Eukaryota > Metazoa > Chordata > Mammalia > Chiroptera > Phyllostomidae > Artibeus > Artibeus jamaicensis. Next base: position 50,422,149 of record NW_026522046.1, read on the forward strand.
AGAGAGCAGAGCAAGTGTCATTAGTCCCTCTTGGACCCCTTCCCCCTACACAGCATCACAATGCAGCAATGTAGGTTGCCCCACCTGGGTGAACATCTAAGGCTCCACCGCTCGCTACATAGCAGGCGCATCAAGACAAAAAAAAAAAAAATGGCCCAAACGAAAGAACAGATCAAAGCTCCAGAAAAAATATAACTGAGTGACAAAGAGATAGGCAACCTATCAGATGTACAGTTCAATACACTGGTAATCAGAATGTTCATGGAATTGGTTGAATTTAGTTGCAAATTAGGTTTTTAAAAAAGGCTACACTAAGTGGAATAAAGGAAAATGTACAGGGAACCAATAGTGAGGGGAAGGAAACTGGGACTCAAATTAACAGTGTGGACCAAAATGAAGAAACATCCAGCCAGAAAAGAATGAAGAAACAAGAATTCCAAGAAATGAGGACAGGCTTAGAAACCTCCAGGACATCTTTAAGCATTCTAACATCCAAATTATAGGGGAATCAGAAGAAGAGGAAGATCAACAATTGGAAATGTTACTTTAACAAATAATGAAGGAGAACTTCCCCAATCTGGCAAAGGAAATAGACTTCCAAGAAGTCCAGGAAGTCCAGGAAGCTCAGAAAGTCCCAAAGCAGTTGGACCCAAGGAGGAACACACCAAGGCACATCATAATTACCCATGGGTAATAATGAATCTTACCCAAGATTCAAATAAAGGAGACAATCCTAGAAGCAGCAAGAGAAAAGGAGACTGTTACCTACAAAGGAGTGCCCATCAGACTGTCAGTTGATTTCTTAAAAGAGTCCTTACAGGCAAGAAGGGGTGGTAGGAAGTATTCCAAGTCATGAAAGGCAAGGACCTAAATTCAAGATTGCTCTATCCGGAAAAGCTTTCATTTAGAATATAACAGCAGACAAATTGCTTCTCAAATAAGGTCAAGTTCAAAGAGTTCATCATCACCAAGATGTTATTATATGATGTGTTAAAAGGATTTAACTAAGAAAAAGAAAATAAAACATAAGAACAGTAAAATGATAGCAAACTCACAGTTATTAAAAACCACACCTAAAACAAAAACAGAAGCAAACTACTAGAACAGGAACAGAACCGCAGAAACGGAGATCGCAAGGAGGGTTATCAGTGGGCGAGTGGGAGGGGCAGAAAGGGGGAAGAGGTACAGAGAACAAGTAGCATAGATGGTAGGTAGAAAATAGACAGGGTTGGGTTAAGCACAGTGAAGGAAATGTAGAAGCCAAAGAACTTATATGTACCACCCATTGGACATGAACTAAAGGGGGAATGTGGGTGGGAGGGGTGTGCAGAGGGCAGAGGAGAGTAAAGGGGGGGAATGGGACAACTGTAATAGCATAATCAATAAAATATATTTTATTTACTTATTTATTTATTAAATGTTTTATTTATTTATTTATCTTTAGAGGGGAAGGATAGAGGGAGAGAAACATCAATGTATGGTTGCCTTTCATGTGTCCCCTGCTGAGAACTGGCCTGCAGGGAACCAGCCTACAACCCAGGCATGTACCCTGACTGGGAGTCGAACAGCGATCCTTTGGTTCGCAGGCCCACGCTCAATCCACTGAGCTACACCAGCCAGGCCCAATAAAAAATATTTTTAAAAAATAAATCTTCACCCTTAAATGCACATGTTAGAAGCAGAAGTGGAAATGCAGAAGGTTTGCACTGCCACGAGGAACCTAAAACAGTAAATGAAGTCCAGGCACAGTGGACAGCAGGAGCCTGCAGACATGTCTGGAGGGGCATGTACATAAAATGATAGCACTTTTTTTTTACCTCTGGGTGGAAATTTTTGAATAATTTTTACTTTTATTATTGTTTAAGGAAGCTGCAATAGACAAAGCCAATTACAAATAATTTTTAAGCACGCTTGGAACTTTTAAAAACCTGACTTTAGGGCCCTGGCTGGTGTAGCTCAGTGGATTGAGCACGGGCCTGCGAACCAGACAATCGCGGTTTGATTCCCAGTCAGGGCACATACCCGGGTTGCAGGTCGGTTCCCTGCAGGCCAGTTCCCAGCAGGGGATGCATGAAAGGCAACCATACATTGATGTTTCTCTCCCTCTCTCCTTCCCTTCCCCTCTAAAGATAAATAAATAAAATCTTAAAAAAAAAAAAAAAAAACCTGACTTTATTATGCTACAAAGCCACTTCTAACAAATGTCACATGAGACGCACTTATTCCACCCTTCTCCATTAATCTGGAAAGCAGTCATAAGGTACCCGGTCAGTCCTTACATTAGACGTTTTCAAATGCACCTGTAAATACCACTGCCATTAAAACTCACTGATGTTCCACTGGAATCAACCACTTTTCCTGCTGACCTGCATTAAGGTGTCATTCACCAATATGACCACAAGACAGCAGCAGAGGTGCACACTCAGAACATATATGGTACTAGGGACCTGGCCACCAGGTTCCCTCTGTTTTTACTGTGAGATGCAATGGCAGGCACATTTTTCATTTTCCCCAACAATGTGACTAGACAGTACATTCACCACTTTGTTCCACTGCCCTCTGCCATCTTTCAGGCTACTTCGCCATTCCATCTTCCTACCACATTTTATACTTGGGAGCAGAGAAACGTCCCAGGTGCCATTCCACAGAATGGAAATTTTTCTCCATTAAGAGAATTGTGGAAAGGCTGAAATAAATGGAGATCCAAAGGCGCGGGGTGGGTGAGTGCTGCGGATGAATCAGAACACCCAGACTGCAACCCTTTTTTCTGGTCACCACAAAGAAATGTGTGTTCTTGCCTTATCCTGTCCAAAGATCACGTGTCTTCTGCTGACACATTCAGGACTCTTTCCCTTAGGTGGTGCTTTCTATTGGTCTGAGGTGAAGCAGTACTTGCTGGAAGTAACCACCTGGTTCCTGGTGAGGAGCTCCCACGACAGGACTCCCTAATGACCCCACCACATATACAGAATCACCTCCTGTGGATGCAGACCGCCCTTTGGAGTAGATGGTGGTGGTTCCCTCCATGTGCCCACAATCTCTCCTGTTCCACACTAGTGTCAACTATCAACACTTCATTCTTCCTCCCCAGTTGGTCTTGGAATTGGTTTTCCTTACGTTTCAGTAGAAAATGGCACTTGGAAATCTGTTCAAGAAGCTTTCCCCCTCCTCCCTGCTTAACTTCTGTGGAACCCAAACATCAAAGCACTTAACGTAACCATGCTAGTGCAAATGATTCTCAGTGCTATTGATTACAATACTTTGAGTATGTCACCTGCTCCCGCCTGCCACGATGTGGTCTGTCCTCAGTTAATGTCTGGACTGGATGGCTCTCCACTGCAACTGGTCCATGGGACCCAGGGGGCAACTGCACAGGAAAAGTCGGCAGCATGAAACTTCACAATCCGCTTCTGACACATTTGGTTACTCACAGCACCTTTTCCATACACACCACAAACCTTTTTTTGCATTTTAGTTGTGTTTTCACCTTTCTTAAAATGACAAAGCCTAATGTGCCAATAACGTCGCTATGTTCATCCATCTTCAACACAAAAATGGCCACACAAATATTCATGAGTTCTGGTCAGATTTTTTAATGCATGCTGAGATGACAGCTGTCACAATAAAGTCCCCCCAAAAAGGGTTTCAAATGAAGTTAAAGACAAGTCATGGCATCAACCGCAATTGCAACTCCTAATCCAAACCCCAAACCACGCCACGCACCAGACACTGGACTTGGTGTCTGAAGCCTGTCCCTGACTCCAGATACCTGGCTCTGGACATCATACCACAGAGAACAGTGTGTCCTCCTATTTAAATCTGTAAACCCTTGAAATGTAAACATCTAATGTCTAAAAATATAAAGCAGGTTTCTGTTAAAAAAAAACTTACATTAAATCAAGCAAGTTAAATGATGATACACATTAGACATGAGATGCCTGAGACTGCTGCTGGCATGTCATGGCATACTCTTCCAAAGCAAAATTGATTAAAGTAAATGAGCAAATGTGATGTCCTCCTGATTAAAAAGTTCTGGGTAGCAGGAGAAGCTACTTGCACAGTAAGAAAACCACCCATGGAATTGAAGAAAGTAGCTGCACATTATACTTTTCATAAGACTCTTGTTACCACAACAAAGAACTTTATAACTCATTAATGGAGAGATATCTCTATTTTTAAACAACTTGAACAGTTCCTTGTAGAGAGAGGACATATATACGAGTGGTAAAAAAAAAAAATCTGAGATGTTCTGTTATAGGAAAATGAAGCAACCAGACACTGAGGGATTCTGGAGTACGAGGTTTATTAACGTGTACGGGCCCAGAGGAGTCAATCTCCAAATTCTGAGCCCTGAACAAAGGATTCTTGGGGTTTATATAGCCTATGGGTCTTCCTGTCTATGTAGCAAAGCGAGACACAGAAGCGGAATGTGGTAATTAGCTCTATCTACGGTGCAGAAGCAGAGTACAAAGGCTAAATGTGAAAATTAGTTCTATCTGCAGGGGTGCTAGCCCCAGTCCTTGTGACTATCCTGTTTGCTTTTCCCAGACGGCCTTATCACTCTCCCAGGGCACCTGGGGTTTTGGGTGAGCAAAGGTCTTCCAAAGGTTCCCACTTCATTCCCCCCTGTGGGTGCTTAGACAGCGCTTTCGTCTGTCTCTGCACCCAGGAGAGGGGTCCTTTGTTCGTATTGTTGTTGAAGCGTTAGTATGCGGCTGGTGGTCTTCCTTACTAATGTACTTTCTAGCTGGCTGACTACTCTTCTGATGGCCCAGGGCCCTACAGTAATTATAAGTATGAGCACTATTACTGGGCCTAGGATGGGGGCAAGAAAGGAGAGTAAAGTACCCTGCCACCAAGACGTGGGCCCATTCCCTGAGGCTGGCCTGATTCTAATTTTTAGTTCGTTTATGCACTGGATGTTTTCTTCAACTAGGCCGCTTTCATTAACAAAATAACAGCATTCCTCCCCTAGGAATATGCAGGTGCCTCCTCTGTCTGCAGTGAGGAGGTCCAGAGCTCGGCGGTTCTGCTGTGCTACTCTAGCCAGGGAGAGGATCTGGCGTTGGAGTGAGGCCATGGAGGTGGCTACTGAGGATAAAGCCTCGTGGAGGTCCTGGTGTATGGCGTCTTGGGATTGCAGACTAGTGGCCAGGCCATCTCCGACACTAGCAACGGAAGCTGCAAAGCTCAGGCCTACTAAAACCGGGAGGAATACAGCTCGTTTACGCAAGGTGGAGCTGACGTACTTAGCTTCTAATTCCCCTGGGGGATAAGCAAGGAGCTGAGGGGCTAGGGCTACTAGGATGTATACCTGAGTATCTGAGCAATTAATCTTTGGTATTAAGGTCTGGTTGGCCCAGAAAAATAGTCCATTTGGTGGGCGGAGGGTAGTGGTCTTCTTTCCCTTGCACCAGTCCGAGCTGTTGAGGTAGGACTCCTCTCCCTGGTTCTTTTTTTTTTTTTAATTTTTTTAATTTATTTTTTTATTGATTATGCTGTTACAGTTGTTCTATTCCCCCCTTCATTCCCCTCCACCCTACCCCCATCCCCACCATTACCCCCCTTTAGTTTATGACCATGTGTCTCAAGTTCTTTAGATTCTATATTTCCCATGCTATTCTTGCCCCCCCCATCTATTTTCTATCTACTGTCTGTGCTACTTATTTTCTGTACCTTCTCCCCCCTTCTCCTCCTCCCACTCCCTTGTTGCTAACCCTCCTTGAGATCTTCCTTTCTATGTTTCCACTCCTGATCTAGCTGTCCTTTTAGTTTGCTTTTGTTTTAGGTGTGGTTGTTAATAACTGTGAGTTTGTTGACCTTTCACCATTCATGTTTCTTTAACTTCTTTTTCTTAGATAAGTCCCTTTAACATTTCATATAATAAGGGCTTGGTGATGATGAACTCCTTGAATTGGATCTTATCTGAGAAGCACTTTATGTGTCCTTCCTTTCTAAATGAAATTTTTGCTGGATAGAGCAATCTTGGTTGTAGGTCTTTGGATTTCATGACTTGGAATACCTCTTTCCAGCCTCTTTTTGCCTGTAAGGTCTCTTTGGAGAAATCCGCTGACAGTCTGATGGGGACTCCTTTGTAGGTGACTGTCCCCTTAGCTCTTGCTGCTTCTAGGATTCTCTCCTTCATTTGAATTTTGGCTAATGTAATTATGATGTGCCTTGGTGTGTTCCTTCTTGGGTCCAACTTCTTTGGGACTCTCTGTGCTTCCTGGATTTCCTGGAAGTTTATTTCCTTTGCCAGATTGGGGAAATTCTCCTTTATTATTTGTTCAAATGAGTTTTCCACTGGTGGCTGTGCCTTTCCCGCTTCTGGTACCCCTATAATTCGGATATTGGAGCGTTTAAAGATGTCCTGGAGGTTCCTAAGACTCTCCTCATTTCTTTGAATTCTTGCTTCCTGACTCTTTTCTGATTGAACATTTTTTTCTTCCTTCTGGTCCACTCCATTGATTTGAGTTCCAGTTTCCTTTTCATTGCTATTGGTGTCCTGTGCAATTCCATTCATTTCAATTAGTTTCGCCTTCATATATTTGTCTAATTTGTCGGTATAATCAACCAGTTCTGTGAGGATCCTGATGACCAGTGTTTTAAACTGTGCGTCTGAGAGTTTTGCTATTTCTTCATTGCTTAGATCTATGGGCTCTGGGGCTTTGAGATCTTCTTGTGACATTTTTGGTCTGTTCGCACCCTTTAAGTGTGAGAAGCGGCGCCTTGGACTCCCAGGTGGCTGGGTTGTGATGCTGTATGTGGAGGTGGGGTCAGAGCAGGGAAATGGCGGCGCCCTCCACTGCTGCTTGCCATGGGGACCCGCCGGGCCCCGGTCCAACTGCCCACTCCCTCGCCTTTCCACGCGACCACCGTCAACATGCAGCCCGCTTCCCCGCTGTCTCCCCCGCAGTTGCTCGCCTGGTCGCTTGCTGGGTCGCTCACTAGGTCCAACCCTGTGCCTGGATTCCACGCACCTGAGTCCATCTGACCGAGTTTTCCTGTGCAACCCCGCTTCACCAGCCGCTGGTTTCGCCCCTTACCAGTCAGGCTGAAGAATTTGTTGTTAACGGACTTCCGAAAAGTTCCATTTTCCGTGTTCTGGCTGTGTTTTCTGTTGCTAATATTTAGTTGTCTCTAAACTTGGTTGTTTGAGAAGGCAGGGCACATCCACCTATGCCTCCATCTTGGCGGAAGTCCCCTGAACTTTCTGATATTAAGTACTCTTGTTTATGTGTAGTATTGTTTTTTTGTCTTCAAGTCTGCTATGTCATTATATAATTTTCATTTGGTTAATGTTCATATAGCATATGTTCCTGATGTGTATAGTAAATGCACGGATCCTGGCAGGCAGCATCTCTGTGTGTTGTGGCTGCTAGTGAACAAATACACACAGAGAACAGAAGTCCTGTAGAGAAAAAGGGATGGCATGGCCACTCTCCGACAGAGAGAGGGCAAGAGGGCCAGAGGCCTGTGTCTGGACAAGCTTTTATTGTTTTTCTGGGTATATCACATGGAGGGTAGTCCTCATTTCCTATGCACAGGTTCACTGCAGGGGACCACCTTTTTACAGATAACAAAGGAAAGAATGCTGCTAATTACTTCAAAGAGAAAGATGTTGCAGACTGAGGGGGAAAAGTGGTTGAACTCATCACATTCCATACTTGGGAGGTTTAGCTCAGATTTTAGGAAGTGGCAGTAAGCACTTGTGCCTCAATTCAGGGTGAGGGAGTTTTAGCAAAAGAAAGTCTCATAGCAGTGTAGGTACAATGCAGGCCTGACTCTGCAAGGGAAAACCTCTCTGTGGGTGTGGTCCTGCATGCCACTTGCTCCCTCCTGGTTTTCCACGTGAGTGCTGAGCTACATTTCCATGCCACTCAAAACAGCTCCCTACATTTTCCCCATTCTTTCACTTTAGATCTTTTTGCATATTTCAGATAGCTCTCAGTGTTTCATATTAGTTATGAGTGGCTATTAAAACCAATCAATGAATTGATTTTGGCAGAGGATGTAATGTAGGGGGCCCAGTATTTTTCCTATTTAGTTGTTCCAATACCTTTTATTGTATTATAAATATTTCCCCACATCTAAGGAGAGATCTTTGTCATAGAAAATTTCCATCTGACTTTGCATTTATTATTGGATTTTGTATTCTGTCCCATTAATTTGTCTATTCAAAGGCCATTACTCCACTGTTTCGATTAGTGTAGATTTATAACACAATACATAGTTATGTTCAGTTAGGCTAGGTTGTATTTATTAATTTGCTTTTCTAGAAATCTCTTTTCATTCCTCATTTTAACAAGTGTACTGAAAATGAGTTTGTTTTAGTTTTAAAATGTCAGTATTTTAAACTGCATCACAATAAATTTATAAGCAACTTTGGGAAACTGACATCATTATGTTTTTTATCAAAGAATATGATGTTACTTTTCAGTTGTTCAAGTGTCTTTCTTTGGACATCATTTTAACATTTTGTTCACAAAGATCATGCATATTCTTGCTGAGGTTAATGTTAGGTATTGTATCTGTTTTGTTACTATTGGTTCTTTTTGATTCTATCTTTAAACTTAGTATATATATATAAACTTAGTATATATATATACTATATATATACTATATATATACTATACTATATATACTATATATACTATATATATACTATATATATAAACTATATATATATACATATATATGTATTTATTGCTCTGTCATTCCCCCTCACTGTAATAAATTCTATTATTTGTAATCTTTACATTGCCTTTCATGATTCATCAAAGTAAATAAGGTATACAGTAATAAAGTTGTATTACTTTAGTTATGTAAAAAAAAACATGTAAAAATAGGCAACGCTTGAAAGAAAATATGAAGAAATGAGGTAACGTGAGGAGTTAGAAAAAATTTTGTTGGTGTTCATTAATGATGAAATAAAAGAGGAACAGGATTTTTATCTTTAAGTGAGTTCAGGGTTTGGAGCCCTGGTCTTGTAGAAAGAAGTGTTTTGTAAGTGAAATGGCGCCCCCTCTAGGTTATCTGAGGAACTCACGATATGGCAAATGTGCCCATTTTCGATAAGGGAGATTGTAGATGGTGAAATTCGGAATGTAGAAAGCAAGAGTATTTACTTTTAGTGACGTTACAGACAGTTATTAAGGAGTGACGTGTGAGCAATGACAAGAAACCTGTCATCCTCGCACGCCTGCGGAGCTTCACCACCGTGACTCAGTCTCCCCAGGTGTGCGGTCCCTTCTGCCCGCTGCGCTTGGGCAGGTGCCCACTCAACCTGGACGCTTCCACCGTGGCTCGGCCATAGGCCTGGACAGTGAGCTCCACGAAGACACGTGTGTCCCTCTCACCAGTGTGTGTCCAGTATTACGCAGGAGACGCCCGGGCCTGACACCAGCAAATGCGTCTTCACAGGCACTTACCGAGTGAACGCGCTCCCTTTCTGGGGCCGAGACCGCCCTCTGGTCCGTGTCCTCCGTGTCCGGGTGGGGCCGCACCTGTCTGGCGCTGCGCTGGGCCTCCCTGCGGACCTGATGTTCCCGCTGGTCCTCTGGTCCCGGAGCCCTTCTCAGACACGGCCTGTCCCTCCTTGGCCTGCCCGTCCCCTCTCTTCCCTCCCAGTGGCCGCAGGACCGGGACGTGCTGGGCAGAGGATCCTCTGTGGGCAAAGAGGCATCGGCGGGAATCTGCGGGGGCGAAGGTCTCGGGAAAGAGAGCAGGGGGGAGAGGGTGATGCGGGTCCCAGAACTTCAAGAACTTTGAGAGGAGGAGTGACCAGAACGCTGCCCCGTGAGGGACGAGCCAGCGGTCGGGGAGGGGTGTTAGGATCTCGAAGGTGCTGGCGGGGCTGCGATCCTGGTGGGTCGGGGTGGGGGTTCTCAGGGCGAAGCCGGGGTGAGAAGGGAAGGGTGCGGAGTGTCCGGAAGGAGGACTGGACCCTGCTGGGAAGCGGCGGGTACTGAGGGGGCGGGACCAGAGCCGCTTGGGGGGGGGGGTGAACCGCTAACACTGGGGAAGGGACGGAGAAGAGCCCCCGCAGAATTCGGGTGCAACTGAGAGACCAGAGGTTTGGGGACGGGGACTTGCGCGTGGCGGAGGTGCCAGAGACCGTGAGGGACCGCAGGACGGTTTGGGAGAAGGGCGATGGGGCGGGAAACGGGACAGTGGGTTGCGCACTGGAACAGGTTTGGGGGGGTCCTCTCCCCGGTGGGCGGGAAGGGAGAGCGCAGGGGAGCGGTCTCAGCGAGAACAGCGCTGTGCGCCCACCCCTGCCTTTCACGGGCGGGCGGGGAGCAGCGCGGGTCCGGGGGTTCCGGAGCTGGAGCCGGCTAAGGGTTCACGTGGATGCGCTCTCCAAACCCGCTTAGCTCCCCCCTCTCTTTCCTGGTTGTGAAAGACGAAAACCCGGGAGAATCGGCGTCCCTGGAACGTGGTGAGGGGGTGAAGGTCTTCTCCTTTCTTCCGCGGTGCGAGAACAGGGGGAGGGTCGTTGGACCCCACGTGCGGAGGCGGAGGCTCCGGACCCCTGAGCAGGGGACCTGTGCACACACGGGCGGCCTCCGCAGCAGGGTCGTTACACGCGCGTCTTTCTCCCCAGACATTCTGCTTGCTTAGGTGCCAGTAGGGAGAGTCGGCGTTTATATGTCAGAAATGCCCCTGGTGAGACAAACGTCCCTGTCCAAGCGCACGCTGCCCCAGTGGGGGTCTGGTTCCCACTGTGTGCTCGGCCGGGGGAAGGGCCGAGGTAGAGTTTGGGGACAGTTCTGGTTCCCTAAGTGAAGTGGTTGACGGAGAGGGTCTTCTTTGCTGTGGCCACTGTGAGCAGTTCTCCCTAAAGATGAAAGTGAACTTTGCTGTTGCAACAAAACTAGGCGGGTGGCATATGGACTGGAGGAAACAGGAAGAAGGCGTCAGAGGATAGTAGCTCCCGCCCAACCCGGTTGCTGAAGTTGGGACCTTTCTTTACAGGAGTTACTGCCTCTGGAATTCCTCAGGGTCAATGTTAGTCTGTGACTTGCATTGCTGAATAATTGGGACCACAGCGTTGGCTGCCTTCTTCTGCCCTCTCCTGTCTCCAGTGTGACCTGACCCCAGCGTCCCTGCCCCCAGAGCTGATGTGACAGGACCCCCTGCACTCTCTGGGAGGGACCTTTCCCCACAATGAGGGGCCCCAGAGCCGAGGTGACAGGAACCGGTGTTCTCCCTGGTGGGACAGTTATCCAGACACACAGGGGACACAGCCAGTGTGACGGGCTCCCTACTCTGTCAGGTGGGAGCCCTTCCCGCGTCCACAGGACTCAGCTGTCAGGCAGGACACCTGTCTTTCCCAGGTCGTGTCCCTCTTCACTGTGACAGGACCCCACTCCTGGCAGGGAGAGACCCCTTCCCACACTCCCAGGACCCAGAGTTCAGATGGCAGGGCCCCCAACTTTCTCAGTGAGGGGCCCACCCCACATTCATAAGACCCCGAGGTGATGAGACAGCACCCCAGACTATCCCATGTTGAACCCCCACACATTCTCTGGGACCCTGGCTGATGTCAGAAGACCAGGTGTCCTCTCGGGTGGGGCCTCTCCTCCTGCTCAACACTCAGTGCTGATGGGAAACCACAGCTTCCTCCCCCTGGAGGGGTTTCTTCCTGTAATTCCCGGACCCAGGGCTGAAGTGACAGGTCCCACAGCTCTCTATGAGAAGCCCCTGTTGCTGCACACACAGGATATGGGTGATGGGACGGGATCCATCACACTCACAGGCAGGGACGTTCCCTGCAATCATGGACCCAGAACCTTTGTGCACCTCTCAATCACAGGGGGTGTGTGGCAGGGCCCTGTACTCTCCTAGGGGGGCTGTGTTCAGGCTCCCAGGACCCAGAGTTGAAGTGACAGGCCTCCCTGCTGTCTCAAGTTAGACCCCTCCCCACAGTCACCAGGCTCAAAGGTGGAGGGTCAGGACACTTACATCTCACAGGAAGGGACTTTTCTCAACCCTCACAGGACACAGGTGTGCAGTAACAGGACATTCTTGTCTCTCATCTCTCATGTGGTCCTGTCCAAACTCAGGTGACCCAGGCCTGAGGTCACAGGACCCTTGGACCCACAAGTCTCAGGTGAGGACCCTCCCTTTGCTTATAAGCCTCAGAGGTGACTTGACATGACCTCTATTGGTCTCTGGTGAGGACCCAGAGCTCATCCCATGAGGCTCCATTCTCTCTCAGGTAATATTACTTCTCCCAGCAGTCAGAAGACCCAGGGCTGACTTGGCAGGACCCCTGCTCTCTGGGAGTGGGACCCTTTTTCACACTCTGCTGCACACCGCCATCTAGTGTGCATCTTTGGAATAGCATCTGAGTTGAGCCCAGCAGGAAATGCTCTTTTTTCGCCACCTTGTGGACATCTTGGAAATAGCACCTTTTTCACAGCATCTGCTCCTATCCTTTTTTGCAAGGTCACTTTGAAGCCCCATGGAACTTCACACCATCACTGCCTCAGTACATTTTGTGTGAGCACTTTTCCATTATATCTCTGATGCTCTTCTGCATGTCGGGTTCCTGAGTCTTTCACGTGAGTGAGGTTTTCATGCCTATGGACTTCTCAAATTTAGTTGTTTTCATTTCGTAATCTGTTTTATACCTGTTGCATTATTAGAGCAGCCCAAAGATTCTTGAGGTTAGAGGAAGGATTGTTTCTCCACCACATAAGCAAACAGTCAGATATTTATAGGAGGTGGATGTGGGCAGTACATGTTTGTAACCATTTACTTCAGTAAGATTTAATAATTTAACTGAAGTAACTTATTCTCAAAAGTGAATGATTATCTGAATAAAATGTGGAGCAATGTACTAATTTAGCTTGTTGATACAGAACTTCAATGTAAAGTTTCAGAGGCGGTAATGAAGAGGACCAACATTTTGCATTTGGCACGTTCACTTTAAACTGGCTGTTAGGAAAAGGAAGACTGAGGGAATTACTGAGCATTGTCATCTCATTTATTCCTGAGAGATGTAATTGCCAAAACTGGGTTTAGGAAGAGAGCTTCAGCATAGCTCTAGACAGTAATACTCCTAGCAAGAGCTTGTTGACCCTCTTACCTTACTCCCTGTGTGTTAAATTTCTTGGAAGATAAAAAACCTCATCACTAGTGGTGAATGTGTGTGTGGCCCTTTTCCCACTGAAGATGCATGAACATAAGCAACATCTTCGATCACTTTGGCTTTGTCACTTCAAGAAAGGTACAAGCGCAACTGCAAGGCAACAAAAGGTTCATGGTGTATGTGGACACATTGCTGTGAGTGATGGAATGTGTCAGAAGTGTTTGTGAAGTTTCATGCTGGAGATTTCTTGCGTACAGTTGGCACATGAGTCAGCAGACCAGGTGCAGTGGAGAGCCATGGAGGGGAGATGTTCACTGAGGACAGACCACATTATGGCACACAGGAGACAGGCAACATACCCAGAAGATCGAGATCGAGTATCAACACTTATTTGCAATACCACGGTGATGTTACTTGCCTTGCTGTTGGGTTCCAAGCAGTGAAATGGGGTTCTGGGAGACCCCTTTTGACTGCATTTCCTGAAGCGGTTCTTTACTGAAACCTAAGGAAAACATTCTGTTTCAAAGACAAATTTTGAGGGGGGATGAATAGTTGATATGGTAAAATAATGTGGAATGGGAGAGTTGAGGGAAAGAAAGCAACCACCACCAGCAGCTCCTTCAAAGGCTTGTCTTCATCCAAAGGAGGTGATGTTGCATATGTGGTGGATTCCCGAGGGTGTTGTGCAGTGGGAGCTCCTTGCAGAAACCCAGCGGGTTCCTCCCATCAGAGCCAGTGAAAGCCACCTGTGGGAAAGCGTTCAGAATTTGTCAGCAGAAGACGCATAAGGTGCATGGCCATGGAGTTCAGTCTTTTCGAATTTGTCTTAATGGAGAGAAATTTCCATTCCCTGGAAGAGTTCTCTGCTCTGAAAGAGAACAATTTTGATGGAATGGTGAAGTTGCCTGAAAAGTTTCAGAGGGCAGTGGAACAAAGTGGTCACTATGTTGTCCAGTCACATCGCTGGGGGGAAATGAAAAGCGTGCCTGTCATGGCACCTGATGGTAAAAAGTGAACTAACCCTTCTTCCAAGTTCATTGTGTTCCAGGTGTCAGTCTCTGCTGCCATCTCTTGGCTACGTCAGGGAATGACACCTCAGTACAGGTCGGTAGTAAAAGTGGTTGTTTCCAGTGGAATATCAATGACTTTGGATGGCAGGGGTTTTTTTTTAATTGTCTTTTTATAGATTTTATTTATTGTTTACTTTTTTTTAGAGATAGAGGACAGGAGGAAGAAAGAGAGGGAGAGACACATCAATGTATGAGAGGGAAACATCGATCAGTTGCCTCTCACATGCCCCCATTTGGGGACCTGGCCCACAACCCAGGCATGTGTCCTGACTGGGAATCGAATCAGTGACCTTCTGGTTTGCAGGCAAGCGCTCACTCCACTGAGCCACAACAGCCAGGGCTTGATCGCAGGGGTTTTTACAAGTGCATTTGAAAACGTCTAAATGTCAGGGCTGTCCATCTACCTTGTCAGTGGTTATGTGACATTTCTTGGATCTGGTTGTGTAGTGTGATAGAGTCGGGTTTCTACAATTTCCAGGTGTGCTTGTAAATTGTAATTTGCTTTGTTGCAGCTTTCTTAAACAACACAGAGGTAAAATTTATTTGAAATTCTCCACCATGAGTTAAAAAAAGTAAAGTAAAACACAAGCCCCCTCATTTCATGTGTGTGCCCCTACAGATATGTTTATAGGCTCATTTCCTCAGCTTTGCCTAGATTGACTTTACAATTTTAGGTTCATTGTACCAGTAAAAAGCAAAGGAACCTTTTTGTGAAGCCAATAGTAACAGTGTGTTTCCAACTGTTGGTCTCTGCTGCTACCTCGTGGTCATTCTTGAGAATGACACCTCAGTTTAGGTAGGCAAGAAAAAGTGGTTGATTCCAGTGAAATATCAATGGCTCTTTTGATGGCAGTGGTATTTACAAAACCATTAGAAAATGTCTATATATCAGCACCTTGTAATTACCTTGTGACTGGTTTGCAGGTTAAGGGTAAAGGGAGCGATGAATGCATTCTATGTGACGTTTCTTGGTTCTGGGTTTGTAGCGTAATACAGTCAGGCTTTGACGAGTTGCAGGCGTGCTTGGAAATCTTTTGTAGTTTGATTTGTCTCTTTCAGCTTCCTTAAACAGTGATAAAAGTAAAGTTTATTCAGTATTCTCTACCATGGTGTAAAATATAAAATAAAACACATAAAGAAAATGAAAGTGTCATCGTTTTGTGTATGTGGCCTTAGGAATATGTCTTGGGGCTCTTTTTCTTTCTTTTTTGTGTCTGGATGTCTTTTACTATTTTAGTTTCCTCATATGGGTACAAAAACTGGTACATTTCCAGTTTTTGTTTCCAACACGTGTATTTCTGGGTGAAAATTTCTTTCTTAAGTTGTGGCACGTAGTGCGTTAAGCATATTTCAGTTAAAGTTATTTTGTATCTCAAAGAGTGGTGCACTTTGGAGATTATTTAGGTGTCTGTTTCATGAATACCAAAGAACAGAACTTTCTGGTCACCCACCTTCAGTGAATTCTAGCTTCAGTGGTATGAGAGCAAAAAACACACTGTGTATGATTTCCACGCTGCAATGCTTGTTGAAGCCTGCTTTATACCAGGTTGGCTAAAAAGTCAGTTCAGTCCCTCACCACCCCCATCTTCACTCTCCCATCATGTGGACTCTGCTTCACGTATTTGTCTTTAACTTTATTTGAAACCCTTTGGTTAAACTGTATCATGACAGGTGTCCTATCAGCGTGCATTAAAAAAATTCATCAGAAGTGTTGAGTGTGTGGCCATTTTCGTACTGAAGATGGATGAATAGAAGTAATATTTTCAGTATATTACACTGTGGCATATCAAGAGGGTTAAATGTCAGTTGAATGGAATACCAGATTTGTGCCATGTAGAAGAAGGTGGTGCGATGGCTTCAACGTGTCAGAAGTGGTTTGTGAAATTTCTCACTGGAGATTTCTTGTGTGAGGGTTCCCCACATGTCAGATGGACCGGTCACAGTCGATAGCCATCCGGTCCAGACGTTCATCAAAGAGAGACCACATTATGCCATGTGGGAGACAGGCAACATATTAAAAAACCCTTAAGCAAGCATCAAAAATCATTTCCACCAGTCTGGTTACATTAATTGCTTTGATGTTTGGGTTCACCGAAGTTAAGGGGGGAGGAGGAAGGGTCCCTGCCTGACCACATTTTGACATCAAATCGTCTGCTCCTATGTGAGAAAAATGTTACGTTTCCAAGACATTGTGGACAGGGGGATGAATCGTTGATATTTGACACTAATGTGGAACGGGAGAGATGGTGGGAACCTGAAGGGCGTGCCCTTCATCAGGGCCAGCAGCCACTCCGAAGTGTGGTCTGCACCCAAAGAAGGTGATGCTGTGGACATGGTGGGATCACTAGGGAGTCCTGTACTAGGAGCTCCTCGCCGTATACCAAGTGTTTACTTCCAAAGTTCTGCTCCCCATTGGACCAGTGGAACTCACTGCCCCAGGGGAAGAGTCCTGAATTTGTCAGCAGATGTGTAATCAATCATTCATCAGGAAAAGGGAGAGAACAGGTTTCTCTTTGGTGACCAGGGGAAAACGGTTCCAGCCTGGCAGGGCTGTCCTGATTCATCCACAGTACACATAAGACTTGTATCCTCAGACCGCCAGGTATTTCAGCATCTTTTCCTAAATTCTCTAAGTGGAGAAAATTTCCGGTCTGTGGAAGACTGTAAAAGGCACCTGGAAGAGTTCTGTGCTCCAAAAGATGACAATGTTGTGGGCAGATGGAATGGTGAAATGGGCTGAATGATAGCAGAGGACAATGGAAGTAAATGATGAAACCACAGACTAGTCACATTATTGAGGACAATGAAAAAATGTGCCTGTCATTGCATCTTACTGGAAAAAGTGAAGGAACCTTGTGGCCAAGCCCATAGTACAGTATGTGTTCCAAGTGGCAGTCTTTGCTGCCTTCTCGTGGTCCTGTTTGGGAATGACATGTTAGTTTACATCAGCAGGAGGGGTGGGTGATTCCAGTGAAATATCAATGACTTTTGATGGTAGTGGTATTTACAAGTGCATGTGAAAACATCTAAATGTCAGGAGTATACAGTTACCTTGTGACTAGACTCCAGAGTAATGGCCAAGGGAGGAATAAATGTGTTTTACATGGGACGTTTCTTGGAAGTGGCTTTGTAGCATAATACAGGGAGGTGTTTACAAGTGCCAAGTGTGTCTAAAAGTCATTTGTAATTTGCTTTGTCTGTTGCATCTTCCTAGAACAATGTGTAGGTAAAATTTATATATAATGGTGCTACAAGAGATACAAAAAATCAAAGTAAAATACCAGCGTCATCATTGTCTGTACCTGCCCTTTGGGATTGTCTACAGGTTCATTTCTTCCCTTTCCCTGGACTTTGTCTACTATTTTAGGTTCCTGGTATGGGTGCAAAACATGTGCATTTCCAGCTTCTGTTTCTAAGCTGTGCATTCAAGGGTGAAGATTTCTTTCTCAAGTTTTGTTACGGAGCATCTTTACCATCACTCAGGTCCAGTTACATTGTAATTCCAATGGCAGTTTATTTCAGAGTTTCTGTAGAAGTTTATTTCGGAAGTCCCAAACAACAGAACTTTCTAGTCATCTATTCTCAGTGAATGCTGCTCAAGTGCTATGGGGATAAAGAACCTTTCTGTAAATGGTGCTGGTAAAAATGTCAGTTCAGCCCCCCACCCTCTCCCACTGCCACACCCCACCCCATCACCTGGCTCTGGTCTCACATGCTTGCCTTTATGTCATTCAGAACCATTTTGTTAGAATGCATCCTGACAGCTGTCATACCAGCTTGCATTAAAGAAATGTCCTCACAACTGGAGAATGTGTGTGTGGCCATTTTCACACTGAAGATGGAAGAACATAAGCAACATTTTCAGCCCCTTAGACTTTGTCATTTCAAGAAAGGTCCAAGTACAAGTGTAAGGTAAAGAAAGATTTTTTTTTGATGTGTTTGGAGACATCGCTGTGAGTGATGGAATGTGTCACAAGTGTATTTTCAAGTTTAATTGTGGAGATTTCTGGTGTGCAGTTGCCCCATGGGTCTGACAGAACAGTTTACTGAAGACAGACCATGGTGTGCCTTGCTAGAGAAAGGCAACATAATCAAAGTATCCTAATCAAGCACTGAAAATCATTTGCACCAGCACAGTTAGATTAGTCACCCTGATGTCTGGGTTCCACAGAAATTAGGCGGGTACAAGGAGGGGACCCATCTCGAACACATATCCACATGTGGTTCTCTACCGAAATGTAAGGAAAACATTTTGTTTCCAGAATAAATTGTGAGGGGTGATGAATGGTTGATGTGTTAGAATAACGTGGAGTGGGAGAGATTGAGGGTCAGCAAAGGAAGCAACACCAGGCCCCTCCGAAGGGTGGTCTTCATCCGAGAGAGGTGATGTTGCCCTTGTGGTGGTTTCTGGAGGGGGTCCTGCAGAAGGAGTTCCTTGTAGAAAGCCGGCAGGTGCCTTGCAACAAGCACTGCTCCAGGTCAGACCAACTGAAAGCACCGCCTGAGGGAAAGAGTTAGCAGAAGACACGTAAGCTTCATGATAAGGTGAGAATGCATGTTTCTCTTTGGTGACCTGTGAAAAAAAATTGCGGCCTGGCTGCACAGTCCTGATTCATGCACAGTGCTCACCAGACCTTGCACCTTCATGTGGCCAATTACTTCGGTCTGTCTGAATTTCTCTTATTGGAGAGAAATTTCCATTCCCTGGAAGACTGCAGAAGCCACCTGGAAGAGCTCTGTGCTCCAAAAGATAACAAAGTCATGGGACTATGGAATGGTGAAATTACCTGAAAGGTGGCAGAAGGCAGTGGAACAGAACAGTGAGGACCTTGTGCAGTCACCGTGTTTGAGGGAAAATGAAAAGTGTGCCTGTCATCGCATCTCACAGTAAAAAGTGAAGGAACCTCTCAGCTGAGCCATTTGTGGGACCTAAGTTCCAAGTGTCAGTCTCTGCTGCCAGCTCGTGGCTATTTTTGGGAATGACACCTTAGTGCAGTTCAGCAGGAAAGATGGTTAATTGTAGTGGAATATCAATGACTTTTGACGGTAGTGGTGTTTCCAAGTGCATTCCAAAGCGTCTAAATGTCAGCACGGTCCAGTTACCTTGTGAGTGGTGTGCAGGTTAATTTGCTTTGTGTGTTGCAGCTTCCTTAAATAAGGGGAAAATACAATTTATTCAAAATCCTCCATCCAGAAATAGAATACAATACAATAAAATAGAACAGAATAAAATAAAATAACATCACTGTCATTTCATGTGTGTGCCCTTCTGGACATGTCTATGCTCATATTCCCTCCAGTGTGTCTTGGCTTCATTTACTGTTTTCAGTTCCTAAAATGGGTGCAAGTCTTGTACAATTTGGAAGTTTTGTGACTAGTCTGTGTGTTCTAAGGGGCAGATTTTGTTTTTAAGTTTCAGTGTGTAGTAGGTTTAGCATCTCTCAGTTCAAATTATTTTGTAACTCACATGGTGGTTCATTTTGGAAGTTCCAAATATTTGTTCCAAATAGTCGATTCGAGTCCTGATTTCCTTCATCTCACTGTTGGTTCCCTGAATATTTTGCTTTATTTCACTTTGGGTAGTCTTCATTTGTTCTTTCATTTTGTGACCAAACTCTGTCAGTTCTGTGAGCACTTTGATTACCCTGGCTTTGAACTTTCTCACAGATGAGTTGGCTATCTGATCACTTAGCTCCTTTTCTGGAGTTTTGCTCTGTTCTTTCATTTGGGCCATATTCTTTTGTTCCGGCACACTGGTCTGGTTGACTGTTTCCTTAGTTCTTTGGTTGTCAGAGTGCCATGCAGTTTGCTTTTTGGGCAGTTCTGGTTGTTTATTGATTTTAGATTGGTTGTTATCCTCCTTTTGGTTGTGCGAGGAAGGGAAGATTTTTCTAGCTATGTCTCAGTCTTGGCCAGAACCTCAAAGAATCTGATTTAAAAAAAAAAACTTGCTCCATAGTACAATGTGGTCAATGAAAACAAAACAAAACAAAAAACCAGTTCCAAGTTTGGTTGTCTTCTGCCATCTCGTGGTCATTTTGGAAATAACGCTTTAGTGCTGGTCAACAAGAAAAGTGGTCGGTTCTGGTGGAATGTCAATGACTGTTGATGGCCATGGTATTTAGAAGTGTATTTAAAAATGTCTAAATATAAGGACTGCCCAGTTACCTGGTTTCCAGATTAGGGCAAAGGAAGCAATAAATGTGTGTTATGTGCATTTGTTGGAACTAGCTGTATAGTGTAATAGAGTCAGGTTTTTAGAAGTTCCAAGTGTGCTTGGAAATTGTAGAAGATCTGAGTGTAAAAAGCACATTTGTAATGTGTTTTATTTGTTGCAGATTCCTTATGTTGAGGGAAATTGATAGCTATTTTAAAATATAGCACAGCAATTAGGGGACTGTTTTTTACAGCCCAGATGTTTATCAGCCCAGTGATTTACCTTGTTTCTTCTAGCTTATTGCCTACATACCAGAGATTGTGAAGCGCTCTGCTTTCTACTTCTGTAAATTATCTCCCACTTTAGTCTGAAGAACAGGCCTCCCCCTCGCTCTATCCCCCCCCTCCCCCGCTCTATAAAAAAGCTGCTTTCCCTTTGTTTGGGGCTCAGAATTTGGAGATTGACTCCTCTGGGCCCGTACACGTTAATAAACTTTGTATTTCAGAAACCCTCGGTGTCTGGTTGCTTCATTTGCCTGCAACACTTAAACAATGAAGAAAGTAAAATCTATTTAAAATGAATTTTAACTCAAGAGGTCAAAAAACCAACACTATCATTTGATACATAAATGTATCAAATGATCAAAGGAACTGTTTGGCCACCGCCACTAATACCTGTCCCTGTTAGGCCCGGAATTAGATAAAAGTAGCCAAGAGGAACAAGGAACTCAAGGCAGAGTCCAGATAGAAAGTACAAAGAGTGCTGAACAAACAAGATAACTGCCTGTGCATGACCTTGTCTTTGCAGAAAATTATCCACTGCTGCAAGCAGAAAGCATAGCCATGTGTGTTCCCTCGAGATAGCCAATCGCTAACGGCTACGTCTGCTTCTGTATTTGCTTGCTTGCTCACCCCAATAAAAACCCCAGGCTGTAAGCGCCAGGCGCGACTCTCATTTGCAGCCCTCTGGGCACCGTGTCTCCGGACACCTCGAGAGTTCGCCCCTGCGCAGGTAAAGCTTTGGCCAATAAAGTTCCATCTTGAACTCCTGAAAGTTTCCGACCATTTGTTGCTCGCATTGGTGGATGCTACATCCCAATTGTGCATCTCTGCTGCCATCTCGTCGGGAGTTTGGGGAATAACATCTTAGTACAGGTCAGCAGGAAAAGTGGTTGGTTATAGTGGAATATCAGTGACTTTTGATTTTTTTTTAAAAGACTGTCTCGAGGTACATATCTCAGGTCCCAATGTCAGTGACCAGTTCCCTGGAACCACTTTTTATGAGTACATCATCTGGACCAGACATCGGATTTGGGGGTTCACCCTGGGTTCTTTGATTATATCTTTAAATTATTCTTTGTATATATAAAAGGTACTTCTGCATGTTATTTACCACACAATTTACTAAGCTGTATTACTTATGGTACCTTTAGGTTGATATTAATGAGTTGTCAAGGTAAATAAGATATCATGCAATAATAAAGTTACATTAATTTAGCTTTATAAAGCATGAAAAATAGAGTTTGGAATAAGACATGAGGATATGAAGAGTTAAAAATGTGTTAGTTATAAGTTCATTAATAGTTAGATAAAATAGTAATATGATTCTTAGCATTGTAAATGAGTTTAGTACCTGGAGCAGTGGTGTTCAGAAATCAGAAGTACTTTGTAACTTCTGATTTACTTTATAAATAAAATTGTGCCCCTTGTAGGTTATCTGAGGAACTCACAATATGGCAATGTCCACATTTTTGAAAAGAAGAACATTTGATGGTGAGTTCTGGAATGTAAAAGAGTAAGATTGTAGATTATAAGTAATTTTAAGAAACAGTTGCAGAATGATTTGTGGGCAGTGAAAAGGGACAGTGGCCCTCAGTGCTGTGGCTTATCACACTGTGGTTCAGTTTCTTAAAGTGTCAGATCTTCCTTGGCTTCTGAGATTTCCTGGGTGTCTTCTTAGCCAAACACATTCCTCCCCAGTCTTTGCAAGATGGCTGACATTTTAATTTATTTTCTGTTGTTGTTCTTTAGCTCTCAGCCTCCAGGTTGCCTGTCCAGAGAGAGGTGTGATTTCAGATCTAGGGTGCAAAGTCACATGCTGTTTGTATTCTAATGGACTCTCCATCCTGCTCCATAGAGAGTAGGGTTTCTCATTGCTATGGATCATATTTTCTCCTGGGGGATTTTTCTCCACATCGTAGGTGCTTACTAGTAATCCTTCCCTCTGTTCAGTGCATGCCAGTAACTCCCACCTTAACCCCACCCCAAGGACAATCTGAAAGGTCTCCATACAATGTGCCAAATGTCCCCTTGGGGGAAATTCCACCTGAGGTGGAAAACCACTGAGCTGGAAGCTGTGATCATGTTTGGAACCTGAGTGATCTGTCCTTGGTAAGAAGTGTTTTTACTATCATTCCATGCAAATAATTTTCTAACTCCAATTGTGATTTATTTTCGGGTGGTTATTTAGAAGTGTATTTCATAATTTGTAAATAAAAGTATTTTCTAGTTATGTGTTGTTATTGATTTCTTGATTAATGGCAGTGAGAGCAATAAACATATACATGTTTATACACACTTGTATGTGCATATACATTGCATATATATACATATAAACATATAAATATGTAAATATATATAAATATATAAATATATATAAATTTCAGTCTTTTAAAGTTTGCTGGAACTTGCTTTATATCAAAATATGGTCAGTTTTTTAAAAAAATTCCCAGGGAGCTTGGAAAGCATCTGTAATTTGCAGTTTTTGGGTTGTAGTGAGTACTTATGCACACTGAATGCCATTTTTTCTCATGCTATTTTAAAAATAATTGTACTATTTTTTGTGGGTTTTATTGATTCTGAAACAACCTGAATGATAGAGGTTAGATAATTCTCTTATTACGAGTGTTAATTTGTATATTTTTCCATGCATATATTTTTGAGCTTATGTTAGTAAGTGAATAAAAATTTGGAAGTAACTGGTACATGGAACCTACTGATAAGAAGTACTCGTCTTTATTTGTGGTAGTGGTTCATTTTTTTGCCTTCACGTCTACTGTATGTTATATTTTTTTCATTTGGTTCATGTTTCTATAGTATATTTTTCCAATTCTTTCTTTTTAGATCTCTTGGTATGTTTTAGATGGCTCTCAGTGTTTTATGTTAGTTATGAGTGGCTATTGAAATCAATTAAAGAATTGATTTTGGTGGAGGATGTAATGTAGGGGGCCCAACATTTTTCTCATTCAGTTGTTCCAACCCCTTTTATTACATGTCAAATATTTTCCCACAGATCTAAGGATAGATACCTTTATCATAGAAAATGACCACGGCACCTCACATCATCACCGCCTCATTTATGCTCTTGTCTGTGTGGGATTTCTGACTCTGTCCTCTGAGTGAGGTTGTCCTGGCTGTGTATGTCTGACAGTTGGCTATTATTACTTGCTAATCTGTGTTGTACCTGTTTGATTATTAGAGCAGCAGAAAGATTCTTGAGTTTCCATAAAAGGTTATTTCCCCACCACATAAGCAAGCAGTCAGGTATTTAATATGGGGTGAATTTGGGAAGTACATGCATGTCACCATTTACTTAAGTAAGACTTAACAATTTAAGTCAAGTCTGACTCTCAAAACTGAATGATTATGCCAGTGAAATGTGGAACAATGTACTAATGTAGGTGGTGGATATACAACTTGTATGTAAAGTATCAAGGGCGGTCATGAGAGGGCCAGCATTTTGCACTTGGCATGTTGATGTAACACTGGCTGTTCAGAAAGGCAAGACTGAGAAATTCCTTAGGATTTTCATCTCAGTTCTTCCTAAGAGGTTTAGTTGCCACAGTTTGGTTTAGGAAGAGAGCTTCAGCCCAATCACCTCAGCTTCAGACAGTGAGACTCCTGTCCTCGTAAGAGCTTGTTGACGCTCTTACTGTACCCCTTGTGTCTGAAAGTTGTGGGAGTTGCCCAACAGAAATCAACCTGGTAGGTGTTGTAGGCAACAGATGGGTCGATACACGCTCTCGGAGACGAAAATTGGTTTCAAAGAATTTTAGTTTTATTGATCACAAAATAATAGTCCAAATATAAATTTAGTGGCCAAGCTTTACCTGTGCAGGGGCGAGCTTCCCAGATAGTGACCGAAGCCACGTAGCTACCCAGAGCTAACAGATGGAAGTCGCACGTGGCTCACAGACTACGGGGGGCATAGCAAGCAAGCGAGGGCTTACAGAAGCAGATGTGGCGGTTAGCTATTTGCTAGGTTGCTAAGTTGAAAACGGCGAAGGTCCCTAATTGGTGGGTGTTGCTGCTGACCGGCCTCTTCTGGCGGGCCCTGGTTAGTTACCTTATTTGGCTAGAATTTTGAACCCAACTGTTCCCGGATGTTTATTTATTACCCAGTCTCAGGAACTGCAGATGCCTAACGGCTGTCTGTATGTTTCCACTACTAATGACCATTACAGCAGGTACTCGGCCTTTTTTTCTAGATTACCTGAATGTGCCCCACTTGACCTTTGGAATCTCAGACTCTGTTCTTCCATTTTCCAAAATACCTCATATACTTAATATTACCTCATTATGTTTGGGATTCATTTTAATATGAATTCCCCTTGCCCATGTAGTAGATGTTGAATTAATCCTCTCATTAATTGGATTATGTGAATTTGATTGTTATTCCAGCTGTTAGAACTTAGAAGATGTGAGAAAAATAATTTTTTACTCATGTGATGGGTTTCGTGAGCTGGCCATGTGACATTCATGGTCGGGACACTAACTTCTGGAAAGTGCAGCCTCTGAGAGAGCATGGACTTTTCCTGGCAAGAGTAAGCATTATTATTATTTTTTGCTCTGTCAGCCTTTTTGGTGTATTTCAGCAGGGCTTGGTATAATTAGTAGTGCCAGGAGTTAATATCTTTCCTTGTACATTTGCATTGGCATGAAAAACTATTTCTGAGGCCAGCTTCTTGGACTTGGAGAGTCAAGAATCGGTGATTTATTGGCTCCTGGCTCTGTTTACATTGTGAGGACTCAGTTCTGCTCCTGTATCTGCCAAGTGGGGCCCATTGTCCAGCTTCAGATCTGGGTTCTGTCTCCTGGGTCTGTGGTCTGGGGTTGAATCTGTGTCTATGTGTTTGGGATCTGGAGTTTCTTTGGGTGCAGCTTCATGTCACTGGGTGGGTGTGTGGGGTCCATGTGCAGCTCTGGGTCTTAGGTCTGATGTGTGGAATCTGGCGTCCAGCATTTGCCATCAGTCCCTGGTGTCTGGGGTCTGGCATTCAGGGTCGATGGTCTGGCCTGGGTTGTGGGGACAGTTTTGGGATTGGGGCCTGGGTGTGGGGTTCAGCTTTTGTTTCTGGGTCTGCTCTGGGGCCCAGGTTCTGGAGTCTAGGGCCTGTGTCTGGTTCTGAGTCTGTCTGTGGCATCTGGTGTCTGTGAACTGATGGTCATTGGCTCCAAGTCAAAGCCAGCAGGAGTTGCAGAGTTGGGGTGTGGGGGAGAAGGAAACTCTATTTAGTGCAAATAGCTCCGTTTTGGTACTAATGGGTGTGAGTGCAGCATGGCTGTTAGGAAGCTCAGTGTTGGTCCAGGTGACTCATGAAACAGCACCTGTGTGGGTCAGCCCAGTGGTGCTGCTGCTTAGTTGTGAAGAGTCTTGGCTGTGAGGGCCCCTCCCCAAATGAGGCAGCCCCAGGGCCAGTTCCCCCTCAGGCTGAGCTGCCCAGCAGTGCTCTGCTCATTCAGGTCTGGTCTTGTCATTTCCTCTCTGCCGAGTTGCATTTGCACACAAAGAAGTGCACTTTGGAAAAGGGACCCCTGTGAGCGAGGAGATTGGGCTGGGAGAGCCGAGAAAAGGCCTGTGGTGTTGTTACCACAGCAGCCTATTTATTCTTAAATTATGTCAAGTTTTCCTCTTGTACTGTTTCATTACCCAAACTGAGAAACTTTTTTTTTGTGGCAGCTTTCTTGAATTATACAGAAAAATAAAAAAGAATTCAAAATTTATTGTTTTAAGTATGTCCCTCCCCAGACATCTCTCCTTGCCTATTTCCATTCTTCTACTTTCCAGGATTTATTTTTCTGGGTTTGTAGTATGGGAGCAAAACATGTTAGTTTTCAACTGTTTCCTCGTAATGTGCAGATTTATTTCTATATTATTGATAGGTTTTTAAAGTATTTTAGTATTATTCAGTTGAAATTGTTATATCTGATATGGGAAACTTTGAAAAACCTCTGTTTAACCTTTATTTGCCCAGACCCCAGGCGCCCTAGAGAGAATGATGGGGCCGTCTGGGAGGGCGGGTGGCCGGATAGTGAGGACTGGAAATGAAGGGAGAGGTCCCAGGAGACCTTTGCTCACCCAAGACCCCAGGCGCCATAGGAGAACAGTAAGGCCATCTAGGAAGAGCAGATAAAGCAGATAGCCAGATAGTCACTAGGACTAGGGCTAGCACCCCCGCAGATAGAACCAATTTTCACATTTAGCCTTTGAACTCTGCTTCTGCCCTGTAGATAGAACTAATTACCACATTCTGCTTCTGTATCCTGCTTTGCCACGTAGATAGGAAGATCCCTAATCTATATATTCCCCAAGAATCTTTTGTTCGGGGCTCAGAATTTGGAGACTGACTCCTCTGGGCCCGTGCACATAAAAGGAGTAAACCTCGTACTCCAGAATCCCTCGGTGTCTGGTCGCTTCATTTCCCGTAACATATCCACCAGACTCGAGAATAATTTTTGAAGACCTTCCAGGGTTTTGATCTTATTTTATTGGCCAAGCTTAACCTGCGCAGGGGCGAACTCTCAGAGTGTCCTGAGACACGGTGCCCAGAGAACTGCAGATAGAGTTGCGCCAAGCGCTTACAGCTAAGTGCTTATATAGGGGCAAGCAAGCAAGCG
Source organism: Artibeus jamaicensis (assembly GCF_021234435.1). NCBI lineage: Eukaryota > Metazoa > Chordata > Mammalia > Chiroptera > Phyllostomidae > Artibeus > Artibeus jamaicensis. The sequence goes on from NW_026522046.1 coordinate 50,449,371, forward strand.
TTGAACAGAAGCAGACGTGGCAGTTAGCTATTTGCTGACAGAGACCGCACTCGGGGAACAGGGTGGGGTTTCAAAATTCAAAACTAAACAGATTACAATCAGCCTGTTTTGCTGTGGTCAGGCTATGTTCTCAATTTCCCAGATCTCAACAAAATGATGTTTTAACTCCGATTGTGATTCATTTGGAGGATTACTTAGAGGTGAATTTCATAACTTCCAAATGTGAGAATTTTCTGGTGATCTTTACAACTGATATCCAGATTATCTACAACGAGAGCCAGCAACTTCATGTAACTTCAATCCTTTGAATATTTTTTGAAACTTCATTACAGTATGGTCAATATAAAAAATGTTCCATGCAGTCATCTCTGCTGCCATCTCGCGGTCATTTTTGGGAATTACACCTGAGGTCAGGCCAGCAGGAAAAGCTGTGTATAGTGGTTATTGTGAATGTTGAATCCAATTGCTGATCATGGTGTTTCTCATATCATTACTGAATTTTTTGAGGTAGTCTCTTGTTTGTAAAAGTGGAATGCTGTATTTACGATGAGAGAGGTTTGTTAAATCTATTATGACTTTACACTTTTTTGTGTGTCTCTGTTGTATATAATTTAAGTCTATGACAGTGTTTATGAATTTGGATCTTCCTGGTCAATTAAACTCATTGATATGAAGTGACCTTCATCTCTAGCCATGCTCGTTACCTTGAAGTCCACTGCATGTTAGTATGTAATTTTCATGTGGTTTATATAAAACAGGGTGGGACAAAAGTAGGTTTAGAGTTGTGAGTACAAGAAACAAAGTTTATTGTTGTCTTATTATTTAATAATTATGACATTATTGTTCATGTGAGCAATTGTAAAGCTGCTTTTGCACCATCCTGTGTGTCTTTTCCCATTTTTTTTCTTTCAATGTTTTTTTACCCCATGGTTTAGGTTATTCATATTTTCTCCCAGTTTGTGTCTTGTCCTTTTATTCTCTGAACTTTTCCAAAGTATTGTTCAATTTTCTAAAGTATATACTATTAATGTATTTCTTCATTACATTGCACGTCCACAAGTATACCTGAGTCCTGGCTGGTTTGTTTAAATGGGCCACTAAGAAATCAAACTCACAGATGGGGGCAGGGTCTTAGGTCAGAGGCTGGAGTGGGCTGGAGGTGAGAGGTGGTCAGGCCGCAGATGTGGGTGGGGCTGGGCAGAAGGCAAATGTAGGCTGGCAGGAGTGAGGGGCGGCCAGTTCTGGTGGAGAGATGATCCAGTATGCGGGCTGGAGGTTAGGCGCCGCCGGCTCCTGGTCTCCGTGGTCACAAGGTGATGCTCACATCCTAACGTGATGCACGCAATGCAGTCCAAGGACAGGAAGTGAGTTGCGTGAGGGCTATGAGGTGACGGGGCTATGGGAGAAGATACAGTCACCCTGTGGGGAGCACCAAGGGGGGGCAGACTGTTTCTGGGGTACATGTCTCAGGTTCAATTTAGCTGACTACTTCCTGTGAGAGCACTTTTCTTTATACATCTAGATGATATTTCAGTTATAGGTAGCTTTGATAAATAGAGATATAAAGATAGCCATTTTTTAACTTCCAAATAATGTAACATACCCCAATGCGAGCAAATGTCGGAAGCCTTCAGGAATTTAAGATGGAACTTTATTGGCCAAAGTTTCAAAGTTTTACCTGCGCAGGGGCGAACTCTCGGGGTGCCTCCGGAGACACGGGTGCCAAAATGGCTGCAAATGAGAGTCGCGCCTGGTGCTTACAGCCTGGGGTTTTTATTGGGGTGAGCAAGCAAGCAAATACAGAAGCAGACATAGCTGTTAGCAATTGGCTATCTCGAGAGAACACACATGGCTATGTCTCTGCTTGCAACAATGGATACGTTTCTGCAAGGACAAGGTCATGCACAAGGCGGTTTATCTTGTCCTTGTACTTTCTGTACTTTTCTATCTCCCTTGCTGAGACAGTCTGGTGCCTGCCTCGTCCTCCCTGCTAATTTTATCTAATTCTGGCCTAACCTAACATTAAGATGAAATTTTTCATTTGTTAAACTTTCTGTTATTGCATAGCAATTTTCGATTTTGTTCATGTACATCCTGTACATTGTTAAGCTTATTCCCAAGGTTTTTTCCCTGTTTTGCTGTTATTGATTCTTTAAAAAATTATATATTTAACTTACCATTTCTACATATTTATTCCTGCATGTTATTTTTGTCACCACTGCACTAAATTTTACTTGTGGTACTTTTACATAGATTCTCATGAGTTATGAAGGTAAACATGCTGCTCTCATGCAATCATGATCATTACATGGTTGTAGCTGTAGGTGACCTAGGAATAGTTAAAGCTTGAAAGAAAACAAGAAGTGAGGTAATATGAGGAGCTAGAAAAGTTGTCTTTTTTAGTCATAAATACATTAATGAGTAAATAAAAGAGTAACATCCTTCTTAGCATTTTAAATGAGTTTAGGGCCTGGAAGCACGGTGTTCCAGAAATCAGAAGTATTTTGTGACAGGCAATGTGCCCCAGGTAGGTGATCTGAGGAACACAGAAGGTAGCAAATGGGCACATTTTCAAAGAAGAAAACTTCAGATGGTCAAATGTGGAGTCTAACAGAGTAAGATTCTTTTCTAAGTAAATCATGAATCAGTTATGAAAGTGATGTGTGAGTGATGGAAAGAAGCAGGATCCTCAGGTGACTACTCTGTGTAGTCACAGTGTGATCTGGTCTCCTAAGCAGACAGATTTTTTTTGCCGCCTCACCTATTGCCCAGGACTCTTCTCCCCAATGTTGGCAAGACGGCTGGCATTTTTCGTTCTTTAAGTTTTAGCCCCCATGCTTCCTGTTCCAACAAAGGCAGCCTCTGAAATGGAGGATGCAAAGGGCTATGCTGTTTGTATTTTAATGGAGTCTTCATGATACAGAGTAGGGGGTTTTATTCTCAGCTCAGTTTTGGGCCAGAGAATTCATTCTCCTGAGGGACTGTCCTCTGCATTGTAGGTGCCTGTTAGCATCCAATACCTCTGTTCACCCTCACTTCCTTTCCCCTCAAAACAATCTAAAATGGCTCAGTATGTTGCCTGAAGTCCCCTTGGGGGCAAAAATCACCTTTGGCTGAGAAACAGTTTGAAGCTTCTTTCATTTTTGAAATCAGAAGGATCTTGGTCTGGCATGCAGTATTTTTATTATTTTCCTATGTAAATTATTTTCCACTCTGACTGTGATTTATTTTGGAAAGGTATTTAAAAGTTTATTTAAAACATCTAAGTATAGGGACTTTGTAGTTACCTTGTGACTGGTTTTCAGATTAATGGCAAAGAGAGCAGTAAACATAGCTTGTGAGACATTTGTTGAAACCTGCTTTATAGCTAAATGTAGTCATTTTTTAAAAAGTTCCAAGTGTGTGTGAAAAGGTTTTTTTTTTTGTCAGTCTGTGCTTTTACTGACTACTTGAGAGGGATGAAGCGGGAAGAGTGGGTGGCCCCAATGCCGGGCCGACTATGCTTCACTGGCTTATAGGTGATGGAGAACTCGCCCAGGTAGTGGCCAATCATCTCTGGCTTGATTTCCACCTGGTTGAAGGTCTTCCCATTGTACACGCCCACCATGCTGCCCACCATCTCTGGCAGGATCATCATGTCCCGCAGGTGTGTCTTCACCACTTCAGGCTTCTCCATGGGCGGCGCTTCCTTCTTCGCCATGCGCAGGCGCTTTAACAGTGAGTGCTGCTTCCTCCGAAGGCTGCGGTTCAGCCGCCGCCGCTGCCTGGCACTGTAGAGCTGCATCAGCTGCTCACAGGACATGTCAAGTAGTTGATCGAGATCCACGCCACCATAGGTGAACTTGCGGCAGGTCCGCTTCTTCTTCTGCTCCACTTCCGCCATCTTGTTGGTTCTTCGGAAAGGGCTGAAAAGTATTTTTAACTTACTTTGTTGCTGCTTACTTTAACAATGAGAAAACACTTATTCAAAATTCTACCTAAGAGTTAAAGAGAATAGCCATCATTTTATGTATATACATTTGCAGATATGTGGACGTGAACATTTCTATCTACTTTCTCTGAATTTCATTTACTATTTCAGGTTATAAGTAGGCCACAAAAGTTGTAAATTTTCAGCTTTTATTTTTGAGACTGCATTCAAGGCTGAAGGTGTTTTTCATAAGTTTTAGTATGTGGTATCTTTATCCCCATTCTGTTTATTTTGTAATTCGAATCGTTGTATTTTTGTGGTTATTTGGAAGTGTATTACATAGCTAGGAAATATAAGGACTTTCCAGTCACCCATTCGTAATAAATTCTAGCTTAAGTGCAATAGAAGCACTTAGAGAAACGTATATGCTTTCAATGCTGCGATGCTTGTTGAAACTATCTTTTTATTGGCTTGTCCAAAAGATAAAAACTTTTGGGAAGATAGAATTCCGAAAGTGCCTGAAAGACTACAGAAAGCAGTGGGACAAAATGGTGAATACCTTGTTCAATACAATTATTGGTGAAAACGAAACACGTCTCTTTCATTGTGTCTTTACCTAAAAATCTAATGAACCTTTTGGCTAAGGAAATGGTAGCGTTCCAAGTGTGCATCTCTGCTGCCATCTCGTGGGCCTTTTGGGAATAACATGTTACTGGCAGGTTGGGGGGGAGTGGTTGACTGCAGTGGAATATCAATGAATGTTGATTAAAATGTTATTTAGAAGTGTATTTAGTAAGTTTTATATATCAGGACTAACTAGTTAACTTTTGTTCCTAATTTCTATGTTAACAGCAATGACAGAAAGAAACATACTGTATATAATTTCAGTCCTTTGAAATTTGTTAAAACTTGCCCTAGCACAAGGATAGTCCCTTTGAAAAATGTCCCAAGTGTGGCTCTCGGCTGCCATGTCATGTGTCACTTGAGATGGCAAATCTTATTGTCCCACCTCTGTGCCCGTGGCTCGCATCCTGGTTGTGGCTTCACGGTCCCTTGCCTTGTACTCATGGGCCCGCTGCACTCTGCTGGCTGCAGGCAGAGGAGGACAGTCCACACTGCACTAGACACAGATGCTCAGACCTTTGACCCCCTGTGGGCGCTGCAAGGCCCTCCTGGCAGCTGGTCGCTCTCCCAGGCTGTGTCCGCTGCTGTTGCCACAAGATTTAACAATTTTAGCAAAGCAACCTATTTTCAACTGAATGATTGATTACGTTAATGAAATTTGGAAAAGTTTATTAGTTTAACTTGCATCCTATAGTTTGTAGGATTGCCTACCAAAAAGTAACATTCCATGAAGGTTGCACTGTTCATAAATTTCCTGTCTCTATCACCCATCTTACCTCTATAAGACCCTGTTTCCCCAGATTCCCAAAGGTCCTGTATACCTGATAACACCTCATTGTCCAGTATTCATTTGTACTCATGCATGCATTCAATGTTGAATATCTTGTATTGATCTTATGATACAAGATTATATCTTATATTGTGCTATTTTAATTATTATCACACAGGTGTTAGAGTCGACAAGGTTTGTAGAAAATAATCTCTTTTTGTGGAAAATAATTCCCCACAGGTTTGAAAAGCTGGCAGTGTGGAATGAATGGTGAGACAGTGCTAACTCCTGAACCTGTTGCAACTGAGAGACCATGGACATCTGCCTTCCAAGGTCAGCATCCTTTTTCTTGACTGTGTCTTTTGGCCTATTTCTGCTGGGTTTGGTAAATTTTGAAGTTTGCATTGGGAAAGACAAGGGTTTTTGAATCACAGGGTTGTGTCAAATGGGAGGAACTGGTTCAGCTCCTGCCTGTGGCCTCTGGCAACAGGGGCCTGGCAAAGGGCCAAGACCTTTGGTCCAAGACCAAAATCTGGCCTTGATGTCCTGGTTATAAATCTGCATCCTGTGTCCAGGGCCTGTGCTCCAGAGTCAAATGTATTCAGTTGTGGGTCTATAGTCTTGCACCTCTTAGGATGTGGCTTTGTGTCCTGGGTTTGCATGTGAGGTCCATGTGCAGATAAAGCTTTTGGTTTTGGTGAATGGCATCTGGTATTAAGGGTCCAATGTCAGTTCCTGGCATGTGGTGTTTGGCCTTTGGACCTAATGGTCTGGCTTGGGTGAAGGCCCGGGGCTTTGGTTTTGGGGCTTTGGGCCTGCAGTCCTGGTTTTGCTTTGGGTCCACTCCAAGGCCAACGTTTTGGAGTCAAAGGTCTGTGTCCAGCATTCTGAGTTTGGCTGTTGTCTGGTGTCTGTCAACAGATGACCATTTTGACAAATTCAATGCCAATATGAATGCACAAGTGTATGGAGTTGAGGTAGGTTTTAAAAAAAATAGGAAAATTCCTTGGCAAGTGAAATGGACAAAGTAAGTTTGATAGCTAAATAAGGCCTAGCAATTTATAGCTAAGTAATAAATCTGAGGCCCTTATCTTCCCTGACCAAGGGCATTTGAGAGCAAATGGTTCACCCATTCCAGACCACACAGGGGAAGACCCACCTCAGTCCCAGCCCTTCTCTGGTGACTTTTCTGAAGGAGAAAGTCACCAGAGCAGGACCCTGATCACTCTGTGTGCTCGTTTTGTTGCATCAGCACATCAGTGACACCCCTGGTCCTGGGAAGCAGAGTATTGTGTGGCGATGACTCTTCTAAGACCTCCTCTAAAGTCCTCAACATTAGAAAACAGGTAAAACCCTTAAAAAAAGACCCAGTGTGAGCTGTTCATTGAGTTCACATGCACCTTCCCTTCTCTTCTTTGCTGCATATCTGCACTGTTTCTCCTTATCTCCAAGGTCCCTGGGACTTGCAGGCAGGGAGCTGTGGGCAGCAGCAGCTCGTCCCGGGCTCACCCCCTGATCCTGTCTCCAAGGAACTTCTTGCGTCTTTCTCAAGAAGCAGCTCCACCCATGCTCACTCTTGTTGCTGTGATTGTGCCTCTTCTGTCTGAAGCCCTTTCTTTGTTTCACTGTCCTTAGATTTAATATACAAACTCTCAAAATTCCCTAGCTTTGTGTCATGAAATTTTGCTGCAGGAGGTCAAGAACCTACAGACATGAGACCTTTCCAGGGCAAACCCCCCTTGGGTCCAGTCCCTTTTCAGTGACAGAATAACCAAATTTTGTGTTATTTGTTTACCTGTGGATGGATACTTGAATACTTTCTACCTTTCAGTTTTTATTCACAGTGCTGTTATATATAATCATGTATGAGTTTGTTATAACGTCTGTCTTCAGTTTCTCAGATTGTATTTCAAAGTAGTTTTTGAACACAGGATAATTTTTTTTGAGAAAATGTCAAACCATTTTATACAAGGTCTGCAATATTTTACATTTTCAAAAGAAATGGTCAACTGTTCTAATATTAGTTTGTGATCATGAAAATTTCTCAGTTTTGCTTTCTTATAGCCTTTGTAGTGTCTGTGAAGGGGTATTGTGCTGTGATGTAGCCATTGAACATCTTCTCTGGTATTTCTTTTTTACCACTTCTATGAATGTCTTCTCAGTAGAAGGGACCATTCAAGTTTTTTTTTTTTAATATAGATGTCTTCCTGGGTGTTATGGCTCACTGGTTGAGCACCTACCTGTAAACCAAAGGGGTCTCTGGTTCGATTCCCAGTCAGGGCACATGCCTGGGTTGAGGGCCAGGTTCCCAGTAGGGGGCATGTGAGAGGCAATCACAGATCGATTGTTTCCCTCCCTCACCCTCTCTAAAAATAATAAATAAAATGTTTAAAATAATATAGGTGTCTCTTCATTGATGAGTCATAAAGTTCTTTGTTGTGAAAGAATGAATCTGATCAAAAGTATAATGTGCAGCCATCTTCTTCAATTCTGTGGGTGGTCTTCTTACGCTATGAATAGCTTCTCCTGCTACCCAGAATTTTTTAATCAGGAGGACATTACATTTACTCATTTACTTTCCTCAGTTTTGCTTTGGAAGGGTGTGCCTTGATATGGAAGCAGCAGCCTCATGCATTTTCAGGTCTTATGTATGTCATCATTGCATTATCTGATTTGCTTGATTTAATATAACTTGTTTCACAGAAACCTGCTTTATGGTTTTAGAATTGAGATGATTACATTTCAAGGGTTTACAGGTTTAAATAGGATAAAAGACTATTCTGTGGTGTACGATGTCCAGAGTCAGGCATGTGGAGTCAGGGACAGGCTTTGGACACCCAGTCCCATGTCTGGTGCGTGGCATGATTCGTGGTTAGGATTAGGGGTTGGGGTTGCAGTGCATACCATGACTTGTCTTTAACTATTTGAAACCATCATATGAGACTGTATCACGACAGGTGTACTATCAGTGTGTGATAGAAAAAATATCACTACAAGTGGTAAATGTATGGTTGGCCATTTTCACAGAGAAGCATGAGCATAAGCAAAATTTTCTGCCCCTTTGGCTTAGTCTTTCCAAGAAAGGTACAAAGGCAACTGTAAGGCAAGAAAAGATCTGTGGTTGTGGGGAGAAGATGCTGTGACTGACCGAATGTGTCAGAAGTTTATTGCAAAGTTTCATGCTGGAGACTTCTCCCACAGGCAGGCAGGCCAGGTGCAGTGGAGAGCCCTCAATGGGAGATGTTCACTGAGGACGGATCACATCATGGCAGGTGGGAGACAGGCAACATGTTGAAAGTGTCCTAATCAGGCTTCGAAAATCATTTGCACCAGCTTGGTTACATGAATTGCTTTGCTGTTTGGGCTCCACAGGAGTTCAGCAGGATGGTGGGGGACCTTCATGAGTGGGTTTTTACAAGTGGTTCTCCACTGAAACATAAAGGAAATGTTCCATTTCCATGAAGATTGTGTGTGTGGGGGGAGGATGAGTCTTTGCTATTTGAGAGTAATGTGGAATGGGAGAGATTGTGGGCAAACAAAGGAACTGCCACTTGCTCATCCAAAGGGCAGTCTGCACCCACAGGAGGTGATGATGCCCTTGTGGTGAATTCGGGAGGGAGTCCTGCAGTAGGAGCTGGTTTCGGAAATCCAGCAGGCTACTGGCAACAGGTACTGCTCCCCATCAGACCAACTGAAAGCTCCACCTGAGGGAAAGAGTCCGGAATTTGGGAGCAGAAGATGCAGAAGGTTAGGATTAGGTGAGAGCACATATCTCTTTGGTGACCAGGGAAAACAGTTCCAGCCTGGCTGCACAGTCCTGATTCCTCCACAGCACTCAGAGACCTTGCTCCTTCCCATGGCCATGTAGTTTGTCTCTCTGAATTCTTTATGGGGAAAAATTTCTGTTCCCTGGAAGACTGCATAAGACACATGAAAGAGCTCTCTGCTTCGATAGAGAACCATGTTGTGGGACGATGGAATGGTGAAATCGCGTGAAGGTGGCACAGAGCAGTGGAAGAAGATGGTGGTGACATTGTGCAGTTCTGTTGTGGGGGGACAATGAAAAGTGTGCCTGTCTTTGTAACTCAAGATAAAAAGTGAAGGAATCTTTCAGCCAGGCCCTTAGTAGGATATGCATTGCATCTGTCGATCTATGCTTCCATCTCGTGGTCATTTTGGGAATGACACCTTATTGCAGGTCCGAGGGAAAAGTGGGTATAGTGTATCATCTAGGAATGTGGAACCCAATGTTATTTAGATGTACATTTCATCACTTTGACAAAGAAGGACTTTTTAGTAACCCTTTGTTACTGATTTCTAGGTTGACTGCAGTTAGTGTCAGCAATATGCTTTGCATAATTTCACTGTTTTGAAGTTTTTTGAAACTTGCTTTACAGTACAATATGACCACTGAAAAAGTGTTCCAAGTGTCCCTCTCTTCTGCCATCTGGTGTTCACGTTGGGAAAACACCTTGGTGCAGATCAGAAGGAAACGTTGGGTATAGTGGGTCATCCCTAAATGTTGAATCAAATTTTGCGGCTCATGTTAAGTTATTTAAAAAAAATTAAATTTGGGACTTCCGCCAAGATGGAGGCATAGGTAGATATCCCTGCCTCCTCACACAACCAAGTTTAGAGACAACTAAAGATTAGCAACAGAAAACACAGCCAGAACACAGAAAATTGAACTTTTTGGAAGTCTGTTACCAACAAATTCTGCAGCCTGACCGGTAAGCGGCGAAACCAGCAGCTGGTGGAGCGGGGTTGCACAGGAAAACTCGGTCAGATGGACTCAGGCGTGCAGAATCCAGGCGCAGGGTTGGACCTAGTGAGCGACCGAGCGAGCGACTAAGCAAGTGACCAAGCAAGTGACCGCGGGGAAACAGCAAGGGAGCAGGGCTGCGGGTTGACTGTGGTCGCACATTGGTGCACGGATAGACAAGCGAGGGAGTGGGCGATTGGACCGGGACCCAGCGGGTCCCCGTGGCAAGCCGCAGGGAGGGTGCTGCCATTTCCCTGCTCTGACCCCACCTCCACATACAGCGTTATAACCCAGCGACTCTGAGTGGCCCGGCCCTGTTGAACCACCTAAGGTGCTGCTCCTACCCAGCAGTGCAAAACAGCAGAGGGTGTCCCCGTTTCCCGCTCTGACCCCGCCCCCACATACAGTGTCACAAACCAGCAACCTGGGAGTCCAAGGCTCCATTCCTCACACTTAAAGGGCACAAACAGACCAAAACTGGCTCAAGAAGAGCTCAAAGCCCCAGAGCCTATAAATCTAAGCGATGAAGAAATAGCAAAACTCTCAGATGCACAGGTTAAAACACTGGTGATCACGATCCTCACAGAACTGGTTGATTATAGCCACAAATTAGACAAATATATGAAGGCGAAACTAATTGAAATGAATGGAATTGCACAGGACACCAATAGCAATGAAAAGGAAACTGGGACTCAAATCAATGGAGTGGACCAGAAGAAAGCAAATAATGGCCAAACAGAAAAGAGTCAAGAAGCAAGAATTCAAAGAAATGAGGAGAGTCTTAGGAACCTCCAGGACATCTTTAAATGCTCCAACATCTGAATTATAAGGGTACCAGAAGGGGGAAAGGAACAGCCACCAGTGGAAAACTTATTTGAACAAATAATAAAGGAGAATTTCCCCAATCTGGCAAAGGAAATAGACTTCCAGGAAATCCAGGAAGCTCAGAGAGTCCCAAAGAAGTTGGACCCAAGAAGGAACACACCAAGGCACATCATAATTACATTAGTCAAAATTAAAATGAAGGAGAGAATCCTAGAAGCAGCAAGAGCTAAGGGGACAGTCACCTACAAAGGAGTCCCCATCAGGCTGTCAGCGGATTTCTCAAGAGACCTTACAGGCAAGAAGGGGCTGGAAAGAGGTATTCCAAGTCATGAAATCCAAAGACCTACAACCAAGATTGCTCTATCCAGCAAAAATTTCATTTAGAATGCAAGGACAGATAAAGTGCTTCTCAGATAAGATCAAATTCAAGGAGTTCATCATCACCAAGCCCTTATTATATGAAATGGTAAAGGGATTTATCTAAGAAAAAGAAGTTAAAAAAACATGAACAGTGAAAGGACAACAAGCTCAGTTATTAACAACCACACCTAAAACAAAAGCAAACTAAAAGGACAGCTAGATCAGGAGTGGAAACATAGAAATGAAGATCTCAAGGAGGGTTAGCAACAAGGGAGTGGGAGGAGGAGAAGGGGGGAGAAGGTACAGAAAATAAGTAGCATAGACAGTAGATAGAAAATAGATGGGGGGGCAAGAATAGCATGGGAAATGTAGAATCTAAAGAACTTGAGACACATGGTCATAAACTAAAGGGGGGTAATGGTGGGGACGGGGGGGTAGGGTGGAGGGGAATGAAGGGGGGAATAGAACAACTGTAACTGCATAATCAATAAAAAATTAAAAAAGGTTAAGTCATAACCTTCTAATTGAAACAAAAAATTTAAATTTGTTAGAGAAGGGTAAGGGAAGGGAGAAAGACAGAGAGAGAAACATCGATGTGTGTAAGAGATACATCAATCAGTTGCCTGTCACACACCCCAAACTGAGAATCTGGCCTGTAATCCAGCCATGTGCCTTGATTGGGAATCCAACTGTGACCGTTTGGTTCACAAGCCTGTGTGCTCAGTCTACTGATCCACAACAGCCAGGGGTCATGTGAAGTTTTTTTTTTTTATGTCTACAGGGTTGTTTTTTTTTGGGGGGGTGGAGTCAATAAGGCTGCAGGTTTGATCCCTGATCAAGCCACATGCAAGACTCAAGCAATGACTGGTGTGGCTCAGTGGGCTGGGCATCTATCTGCCTGCAAACCAAAAGGTCACCAGTTCCATTCCTAGTCAGAGCAATTACCTGGGTTTGAGGCAGGAGATGGTCAGGAGGAAACTCTGAAGGTGCTCCAGGGCTAAGAGAAAGGACATTGATGCAGGACAGAGACCCTGTTCTAAGACCAGTTGTTCCTGCTTTCTGAAAAAGCACTGAATCATGGCGAATCATAACTATACCTGCACAGAAGATGCTACATGACCCCTGCTTCATTCTAATAGCATTGTAATAAATCAGCCTTGTGGGACCCCCTTCCCTGGTGGTCAGTCAAGGAAGATCATGGGAGACCACATGTGTAGTAGCTTTAAAGTAACAGAACTACTTGTACATGGGCAATAAAACCCTGCTAAAACTAGCCAACAAATATTACCCTGTAAGTATAGAATCCCTCCAGCTCCTGAGATCAGTCTGTTTGGAGTCAGCCCGCTCCCATGTTCTGTGCAGTGTACTATCACTTAATAAATCTGCTCTCTGTCTGCTATAAACTCTCTGTGTTCTATAAAATTCTTTGTTTGCAATCATCAAGAACCTGGTTACCTGTGCCCACCTGTGTGGGCCAGGTCACCAGTTGGAAGCATACGAAAAGCAAAGGATAAATGGTCCAAATGAAAAGTAAGTCAATAAATTAAAAAAGTAAATAAAACACAATTTCTATGTGGATCTGTATATATTAATGAACCCTGTATTCTTTTCCATCAATCTGTCTATTCATGATGCATTAATCCACTGTTGTACTTCCTGTAGCTTTGTAATACAACTTTTCCTTCTTCCTTATTTTAACAGGTAAACTGAAACTGAAACTGAGCTTGTTTTACTTTAAAAAATTTTGCTGAACCCTGGCCAATGTGGCTCAGTCTGCTGGAGCATTGTCCTCTAAGGTAGGAAAGATAGCAAACTAAGGAAAGGAGGAGGAAGACATGTCTGACCCACTGAGTCAGCCGTCCTGAGCCGGATTTGATAATAGTGCCAGGCGTTCAGAATATCACAAGAAACACATGGTAGCACAGGAGGAGGGAATTCTATGTACTGTTCCCACTGTCTGGGAAAGAAAGCCTTGGAATTAAACTGTTAATTCCAAGGTCTGGTTGGTAGGTGGGAGGGTGTCCACCGTGCCCAAAGAAGATGCCCACAAGGCAACTTTGGTTACTTGCCTACTTCTGGTCACTATCTGTTTTACAAGGGAGTACCTAATGTTTACAGAAAGCCCATAAATAATTTATAAGTTTGGGTAACTACCCAAGCTTCAACTGGCTCCTGTCATGTATTTGTTTTACAAGAGGAACAAATGGGGTCTGGGGTGAGATAAGAATTCAGGCTAAGAGATGCCCACACATACCCACATTTGGGTAGTTACTCCCCCCATGGGAGCTGGCACCACCTTTACCCACCAATTAATATGTCACCATCTTCACCCCGATCCTGCCAACTATCTGATTCCTCAGGACCAAGGACCAAGGACCTGAGGCTCTTGCCACCCTTACCCTTGACTGTTGCCATCCTTACCTGGCCCTGCCCAGAATCTACACCTCTCACCCCCACCTTGGCAAGGCCTGTTCTCTTCCATGAAAACGTATCACTAGTAAACCCTGCTTGCTCATGAATAGACTGGCTGATCTGTAATTCTTTACTGTACCAGCAAAGAGAACTGAGTTTCTCCCATAATAATTCCATAAACTGAAAGGTTATAGTTCAAGCTCTAGTCAGGGCACAGGCCTAGGTTGCAGGTTTGGTGCCCAGTGGGGAGACAACCCTTTGATGTTTCTCTTTCACATCAATGTCTCTCTTCCTCCCTTCCCTTCTCTCTGAAATCAATAAGCATGTCCTCAGGTGAGGAATAAAAAAATTTTTTGCTGATATTTTAAGCTAGATCATATTATATTTATAGGTAACTGTGGAAATGGAGATCATTATATATTTTTCTCTCCAAGAACACGCTGTTACTTTCCTGTTGTTCAAGTGTCTTTTTGAAAAAAAGATTTTACTTACTTTAGACAGGGGATGGGAAGGGGAAAGAGAGAGAGCGAGCGAGAGAAAACATCTATTAGTTGCATCTCACACGCCCCCAACTGGGGACTGAACCTTCAACTCAGGCACATGCCCGGATTAATAATCGAGCTGGTGAACTTTAGATTTGCGGCACGGAGATCATCCTTCCAGGTCATGGGGGTTTGTGTCCCCCTTTGGTGAACCCACTGCAGCAGGAATGGGGTGGGTCATGCGTAGGCCTCCCTCATGCAGGAGAGCGTCTTATGGGGTCCTCACTGAATGTTTGACATCTCTGTGTATTGAACTCAGCTCTGGTTCTAAGAAATGTGTGGCCTCTGGGAGCTGTTGGCACCCTTCCTTATGTTTATGCAGATGTAGATGTTTACCCTGTTCTCACCTTGAGTCTTGTTGGACTCCCACCCATTGAGTCCATGGGAATTTTGTGCTCCTGGGCCACTGTGGACATTATCTGGGAACGGATGGCCGGGAATGACCAACATTGTGCATGTCTATTATCCCATGAGACTTCACAAACCAGTTCAAAGATATAATAAGTAATAATTTTGAGATGGTGTCAGCGGTGCATTAAACTCTATGGGGCCCAGGCACAAGGAGGGGCATTACAGAACCTGCTGTGTTGCGGGCTTCATGAATGCCATGTGCAGACTGGGTGCACCTGTCACAGGAGAAACTCTGTTCTTGACAACGCAGTAAGGGATCACAGGTCATCAAGTGTATTAACGAGCAAGCAGGGTTTATGAGTGACACATTCTCATGGGAGAGGACAGGTCTTGCTGAGGTGGGGGTGAAAGGTAAGAGCACCAGGCCCTTTGTCCTGAGGAGTTATACAGTTGGTGGGTGAAAGTAGTGCCAGCTTCCAAGGGGATGGACTACCCAAACGTAGGTATGTGTGGGGGTCATTAGCCTGAATCCTTATCTTGCTTCTGACCCCACTTGGTCATGTTGTAAAATAGATGAATGACAGGACACAGTTTAAGTTGAGGCAGTTACCCAAAGCTAACAATGGGCTCTTTCTGTAAGCACTAGAGACCCTCTCATAAAAGATAGTGGGCAGAGGTAAGGAATTAACCAGATTTGTTTTACAGGTCTTTCCATGAGTGCTGTAGACCCCCTTCCATCTTCTAGGCCTTGGGATGAATACAGTTTGAAAGCCTTTCTTTCCCAGATAGTGGAAACAATACCTAGAATTTTAACATGTTAGCATGGTGTTTCCTGTGATGCTGGAACATCTGGCAATGGAATTGGACCAGGCACAGGACTGCTTAGTCAGTGGGTGACACCCATCTTCCTCGTCCTCCCTGCCTTGGCTCACCATCTACCCTAACACCCCAGTGCAGGCAGGTGCTGTTCCCAGTGTCAGTTCTCAGCAAGGGGTGGGTGAGGGTCTTGTTTCACAGGCCACTCTCAGCACCACCTGCCTGTGTTGAGGAGGCTCTGAGGACGCCCAGGCTCAGTGAGAAGGTGGTGATCAGGGGGAGACACCTCCCCAACCTCACACTTCCTTCTCAGGGCAGTTCAGTCTGTGTGGGGAAAGCAGTGGGGTCTGCTCAAATTCTGAATTTGGTTAAACACCCTTGTCCTAATCTTCCTTTTTCCACCACTAAAGACCAGAAAGACATGGGCACTGAAGGCTGTTCAGTAGGGCTTGTGATGTCAGGGATCCTCTTGCTAGATTCTGTCTGTTCTGACTCAACTTTGAATGTCATACCAAAAGGCTGGAGTTCCCATTTCCATTGCACAGACTGGGAAGCAGGCAGAGAGAAGTTGAGAATCTTGCCTTAGGTCACACAGCTGGAGGAGACACAGCTGAGACTCACACCAAGTATGGACTGATGTGGAATCTGTATGCTGTGCACT